>NC_083604.1:37429753-38712451 GCF_029168945.1 Cannabis sativa | reverse complement strand
TATATGTTAGTACATAAGGGTGTGTTTAAAACTCTTAGACTACACCATGCTCAGTTTCGAAATTTGCCTATGTGCTAGTAAATATTTACGATAAGATGGTGGTTACTACGGGGGTGGGATAGTGATTTTGGAAAAGTGTAAAAACCTATGCGAAGTCTACTAGGTACGCAGAGAGGAATTTGAATGTTAAAGTTGCGGGAAAGGTACTTATTCGGTCTAAGGAAAGTTCTATACATTTTTGGCATCATTCCAAATTGCCTTAAACTACTAGTGTTAATTTCTGATTAACCAAAAGTAGTTGCCAAAGGTATAGAATCCGGTATCCCAAAGAGTAGACATATAGAGAGGAATTTCACATTATCAATGATTTTGTGATTAAAGGAAGAGTAATGGTGGAGAAAAGGTTGTGGTTAATTCAACCTTTCAGATTCTATTACGAGGAGTTCGCTACTACTACACTTGATTTGTATATCAAGGTGTTGAGATTATTTGAAACGCACTTTTTGTTTTATATTAGTGCAAGTGGGAGTTTGTTGGGTTTTATGCCCTAAATAAAACTCATTTCAATATAATCAGATTTACTTTTTAATATAGATCAGAAATAACATTTAATGTTGCATGGTTCACATGATTTATTTCATGATTATATGTACATAATGTATAAATTCATCTGAAACCCTTTTCACATACTTGATCCTGTTTATTGTGCCGTCAACACATTGGAAAGTAAACATGACTATGTGAATAAAGTTTCCTAGATTTATCGGACACGGGGTTTTGCGATATGATAATCTACAACAAGAGTTTACTTGTATTTGGAGAAATACTATGTTCTTTCCAGAACATTGGTTAAAGTAAAGCTCAGGTTGGATGCATGGAGTATGCATCGGAAGGGACCGATATTGAACTTTGACTTAGATTTATTAAACTTACCGTAATATCTATTCAAGTCAATATCGCCTAATTGATCAAATTAGGATTATAACAATGGATAACTAATGATGTGTCTATATGGTGGAACATATAGAGCATTCTATATACTGAGAGTGCAATTCTAAGTTCTATGCGTGGATTCAACGAAGAATTAATAAGTTAGTGAATTTTAGTGTTAAATTCTTGATCTACTTATTGGAAGCTCGGTTATATAGACCCATGGTCCCCCCACTAGTTGAGATAATATTGCTTGTAAGACTCAAGTAATTGGTTTTGATTAATCAATTATAATTCACAAATTAGACTATGTCTATTTGTGAAATTTTCACTAAGTAAGGGCGAAATTGTAAAGAAAGAGTTAACAGGGGCATATTTGTTAATTATGATACTTTGTATGGTTCAATTAATAAATATGATAAATGACAATATTATTTAATAATTATTTATAGTTATTAAATGTTTAGAATTGGCATTTAAATGATTGAATTAGGAAATTGGCATTTTTGAGAAAATCAGATACAAAAGTGGTAAAATTGCAAAATTGCAAAATTAAGGCCCAGTCCACCTAGCCTAGGGCCGGCCACTTATGCTATCTTTTTTTTAAATGATTTTTTCATTATTTTAATGCCATATAATTCAAATCAAACCCTAGAGGAATGCTATAAATAGATAGTGAAGGCTTCAGGAAAATTACACTTTCTGAATCAGAAAAACCTGAGCCTCCACTCTCTTCTCTAGCCGCCACTCTCTCTCTCTTTTCTTCCTCAATATTTCGAACCTCTCTTAGTGATTAGAGTAGTGCCCACACACATCAAGTGATACCTCAATCATAGTGAGGAAGATCGTGAAGAAAGATCATCAGCAAAGGAGATTCAGCATCAAAGATTCAGAGAAAGAGATCCAGGTTCAGATATTGATAATGCTCTGCTACAGAAAGGAATCAAAAAGAAGGAGTTTCAGCACCCAATGTAAGGTTTCTTATACTTTATATGTGTTTATTTCATCGTTTTAGAAAGTTCATATTTAGGGTGTTAATAAACATACTTGTGAGTAGATCTAAGATCCTGGTAAAATAAATTCCAACAAATGGTTCTTCACTTTCCGGTTGGAAGATCACCATCTTCCTTTTGCAATCAATACTCGCCGAATATTTAGACAGGAAATCCATTCCTAAAATAATATCGAATTCCACTAAACTCATCTCTATCAAGTCAGCACTTAACTCTCTACCATCTATCCTGATCGGCATAGACCTAATCCACCTGTTGGAGATAACCAACTCTCCGCCAGGTAATAGGGTTCCAAACCCTGATTCATATCTATCGTACGGTCTATCCAATTTACTAAAGAGTCTGGCTGCCACATAAGAATGTGTAGCCCCAGAATCAAACAACACTGACTAAAGCGAGTTATTAACAGAAAGCTGACCTGTCACAACTGATGGGCTGGCATCTGCATCAGCCTGAGTGATGGCGAACACCCTGGCTGGAGTGGGTATCGCCGGAGCTCTTGGTGCCTCTGAGCGGAGGCGGGACGATCCCTCTTGAAGTGTCCGGGCATGCCACA
The DNA here is from genome assembly GCF_029168945.1 of Cannabis sativa. Classification (NCBI taxonomy): domain Eukaryota; kingdom Viridiplantae; phylum Streptophyta; class Magnoliopsida; order Rosales; family Cannabaceae; genus Cannabis; species Cannabis sativa. Next base: position 38,709,952 of record NC_083604.1, on the reverse strand, counting down.
GTGAAAGCAGCCCTGACCTTTGCACTCACCCCTATTGTGCCTTTTGCAGCTCGGGCACTCGGGATAGGAGAATCGGGTCTCAGTACCACTGGAACGACTACCTCTAATCTGGTTCCCCCAGAACCTCTTGTTTTGACTCGAGCCACCGGATGCAGTGGATCTTCCTCTGATCCATGGCCGAACCACTACTCCCTCTGCTAAAGCCTGATGTAGGAGGGGTAGGAGCCCTGCCACTCGCCGGAGTACTGGCCAACTCCGACATACACCCAACTGCGCCCTCAGCTCGCAGCGCCTTCTCCACCATCTCAGCATAGGTGGTCTTATCGTCGGTGGTAATCATCAAATCATGTTTAATCTTCGCATTTAACCCGTCCAGGTACTTCTCTTTCTTGCTGAAGTCGGTTGGCACAATTCCCGAGGCTAACCTCGCCAACCGGTCGAACTGAGTAGTATACTCAGTCACGCTCATATTCTCACGCTGGGCAGGTGAGCGAACTCTTTCCTCTTGGCGCTTCTGACCGCCTCATTATAGTACTTGGCGTTGAAGAGTTCCTGAAACCTTTCCCAGGTCATGGTGGTGACGTCATGAATCTGAGACACCATGTCCCACCCGACCAGAGCGTCCTCACAGGCCCGGAAAGTGGCACACACCACTCTGTCATTGCGGTGACACCCATGAAGTTCGGGATTTTGGTGATCACGCGTCGGCCATTGTTCGGCCTTCATTACGTACGGACCTCCCAAGAAAACCGGAGGTGCTTGCTTCGGAACCGTTCATACAAAGGTTCCAATCTATTGGCCACCACCACTACTTCGGCACGAGCGGCGGGGGCGGGTGCCCTTTGGAACTACGGCACCGAGCTGCGGGAGCACCTGCTATCTCAACCTGCGAATCTCGAGGTCCTGCTCTTCTATTCGGCTTGCATTTCGGCAAACACGACCTCCCAGTCTGGGCTCCACGATCGGGCAGGGGAGCACAGGCGGCTTGTGGCGGGTTCTCATCACCCTGACCACGAGCCCTGCCCCTGGGACCTCTACCTCGGCCCCTAACTGGCGGGGGAAACTGAGCTCCCTGTCCTTGATTCGACCCCACTGAATTGCCCTAGCTCCTGGTAGTCCGCCTGGCGTCCATCTAGTCAGAACCACCTGCGAAACCAAGAGTTAGCATATCAGGTCGTATTCAAGGAGAGCTTACTAATGCCGCTGAATTTGGAAATTAAAAACGAAACATGTGCCTATTCTACTATCAGGCTACTAACATGCTTCCTATCAGGCTTTTCTTATTCATAAATAAATAAATAAACTACTAAAGCAATAAAGGCTTGCGAACCGTGGAACGAGCTAAGCTGGCGATGATGATTGTACATGTCGTGACGATCTTCGGAAGACAACACAGCGGCTACGATACCAAATTGTAACACCCTTACTAACATAGGCGTATTACGTGATTTTTAAACATCTTTGCTCGTTGCTAATCAACGAGGTTTATGGAAAACGTGATTAATTAAAATTTTTGCTTTTTAATTAAACTTATAAAATATTTATACAAAAGACTCGGGATCTTGATTACAAAATCATTTACAAAAGTTTGCTATTTATACAAAATAATTGTCGCCTAGCGACTAGTTACAAAAATTAGCCTTGCTGTCCCGAGGATCGTACGCTCCAGCCTAACCGCCCCGACATGTACAATCTTCATAGGCTCGTTCACGGTCCATCGGCTCTAGCCTTGCGTTTACCTACACATAAACATAGCACCGTGAGTCGACGGACTCGATAGAAAAGCATAATAATACTCATACATAAATCCGGTCATGATCGGACGCCCATACCCACGATCATAACCCTAACTGTCGTGTCCAACACGATGCGAGTCCCCACTAGCTGCCGTGTCCAACACGGTACGGAGTTCGAATGTTCATAGGGACGGTACTATTGACAAGTAACGGCTGATCGGTCGAGCCGGTCATACTCATTCTTGTTCATACTCCGGCTGTCTAGACGTGTTACGGATGTGCTGATCGGTCGGGAACCGTCATACTCATGGTCATACTCCGGCTGTCTGCGACGTGATACGGTGTCGGCCTAATCGGTCAAATCGGTCATACTCTTCTTCTTGGTCATACTCCGGCTGTCAGACGTGACACGGTTGGATGGTTCGAAGCCAACATACATATCTAATGTAATCTAACGGGCTTCCTACATGCACGCTAAACATGTAATCTACATATGCATCTTGTTATACTAATCTTACCTAGATTTCAAAATCGGGTGTCTTAGGTCAACTTTATTTGGAACTATCGGCGCGGAATTACGGGCTCCTAAACCATAAAAATCACAACACTATAAGTGATACGCTAAATCACTTCCCGGGGACTTAAACTAGGAACTAAAAGTTTCCCTATCGATAAAAAGCATGGCAATACCCTCAAAAACATAAAATCGAGGAAATCTAGGGTTCTTGAATTTTTCCCAACCAATAGACGGTTGCCCAACCGGAATTCCGGTTACGGGAAATTTCAAAACCCCATCGAATTCGGATGCACAACCGGAATTCCAGTTCCTCGCAAGCAGAACTTCAAAAATTCACACTATGCTCAAATCAACTCCAAACCAAACCAAAACTTCCGGACACATTTCTATACATCCCCTAGAACATTTCTAAACTATCAAATCCACCCGAACTCACAGAATCTAAAATCACCATTAAAGCTCAAGCTTTGAGTTTTAAACTCAAACTTGATTAAACCTAAATAACATGCAACCATACTAGCTCAAATCTACTTAATCAAGCATAAAATAACCTCTGAAAATATCAGCAAACATCAACAGCAAGTATACTATAGATTCAAGACATTTTGTTTGAAAAATCAAACTTTAGCATGGAAAAATTTCATAATTTTAAACAACCTAACTATCAAGCACCACAAGTAGCTTAATTAATCCTCTAATAAACATGTTTAAATCTCAGAAATCAACAACAAAAACACAGCAGCAACAACCTCAATTTATCATGCATGCATTACACTATATTCATCAAAATTTAACAATTTTTAAAGAAGAAAAGAAGAGGAGCTAACCTAGCTTGAATTGAACCTTAAAGAGAGATGAAATCACAAGCAAAATCCCAAGAAAATGGCCAGCTTCTTGCTGCTCCAAGAGAGCCGAAATAGAAAGAGAGAGTTGAGAGAAAAAGAGTTTTCCAATTTTCTTTAACTTTGTAATATTTTGTAAAATGAAATAAAAAGCTACTTAACATATAACAACTTCATTTCAGCCAAATAATAATCAATTAACATATATTTTTCAATTATTAAAATCACTAGAAGACAAAATATCATTGGGGCAAAAAGACCATTTTGCCCTCCACACTAAAATAACACAAATAACACTAAAGGGATATTTTTGGGAAATTCTAAATTCCCGGCCATTCTCGACATTCCCAATGTCTAATAAACCGTCCCAAACTACTAACATACTAAGTTGTGATTTTACTAAGCCAAACATCGAGTTCCAAAATGCGGGCACGGAATGCAAAATTATGAAAACTACTACATGACATAAAAATGCATCTCTGAATTCAATAATAACAGTATAAATAATTATTTAAATAGATATAAATAATTTCATAATTAAACGTGATTAAGCTAATTTCTAAATTAAACTAAGCGGTCTTTACAACTAGTTTCGAATGTATGGAGTATACATTGGACTTGGACCAATATTGATTTTAGTTAAGATATTATAATACTTACCGTTGTATCTTTCCAAGTCAATATCACTAGTTGATCTTAGATCAAAATATCTAAATCCTGATATGCTTAGGCTCAATCTCAGGAGTGCTATTCAATATCTTCGATTTATTAGTTAAGCCTACTTTTGGGTCAGGGTGATACGTATATTTTGGGAACATGATAGTATGATTTAGTGGGAGCGCTGAACATAAATATGGAATCTATAGCTTTTACAGGTGTTTAGAAGTCAAGTGATGATTTCCTTCAAGCTTAGTTTAATAGAAGTAAATGGATGAGCTCTTGTTTCAGTGATTATATTTTAGTTCATTGAAACATCATTTACAGGTATCTAAGTGTTTTAAGGAGCCAAATCCATTGAGGGGTCAAACGGTAAATTTATCCCTTCTCGGTGTAAATCATCTCTATAGAGGATCTTTGATCAAATTAAGATTATAACGATGGCTAAATGTGATAGCGTATCTATATCATGGAACAGATAGAGCGCTCTATATATACGAGAGTGCAATTCCAAGTTCTAAAAGTAGATTCAACAAGGAATTAATAAGTTAGGAAATTTACTTGGTAAATTCGGTTCGGCTTATTGGAAGCTCAGTAATATAGGTCCATGGTCCCCATTCTAGTTGAGACCATACTGCTTGTAAGACTCAATAATTGATTTATAATTAATCAATTATAATTCTAGAATTAGACTATGTCTAGTTTGTGAATTCTCAGTAAGCAAGGGCAAAATTGTAAAGAAAAGAGATTCTAGGTTTATTTATTAATTAAGAGACTCTATATTTCTAATTAATAATTAAGTTAAATGACAATATTAGTTAATAATTTATTTTAGTTATTAAATAATTAGTTTTGGCATTTAAATGGTTAGAATTAGAAAATTGGCGTTTTTGAGAAAATAAAAATGAAAATTGTTAAAACTGCAAAATTTCAAGTGGGGCCCATTAACACCATGGCGGCCACTTGGAGAGGGTTTTCTCAATTATTATTTTCATTATTTTAATGCCAAATAATTACTAACCTAAACCTAGTGGTTATCTATAAATAGATAGTGATGGTTCACACCAAAATAAGATTTTTTAAGTAATTCAAGAGATTGCCTTTTAGAAAATTGAGCCACTCACTATCCTTCTATAGCCGACCTCTCTCTCTCTCTCTCTCTCTCTCTCTCTCTCTCTCTCTCTCTTTTCCTCTTCCAAATTTTGAAATACCTTGAGTGATAGAGTAGTGCCCACACACATCAAGTGGTACCTCAATCACGGTACGGAAGATCGTGAAGAATCCAAATTGAAGAGAAGGACATTCGGACTCGGATCTTGGTGATACTGCGACGAAAGGATACAAGGGTTAGAGATCGAGTGGAAGGAGACATATTATTCGTTGCGACCAATGTAAGGTTTCCTAAACTTTATATGTGTTTCTATTATCGTTTTAGAAAGTTCATATTTAGGATGTTAAACAATATACTTGTGAGTAGATCTAAGATCATGGTAAAATAAATTCCAACAAAGCAAACATATAGGCTCACACAGGTCAAATAATTTGGATGGGCCATATCATGTTACTAGGTTTACACAGATGAAAGCAATTTAGATCAAATAAATAATAGGTTTGTAAATTTTTTTTGAATAAATAAATAAATAAATAAACAAACATGTAACACATAACTGGAAAGTAGGCTAAGATATTTCTATTTTAAAATTAAAATATTTGAAATATATCTTAACTAGAATTTGAAATTTAGGTTGTTAGAGAATATTTGAAAATATTTAAAATCTCCTAAATATCCTAAATTCTAACTTAAATTCAAATATCTAACCAATTTTCAAATTTTTAAGTTTATTTAAATAATTTCAATTAATTAAATATCTAACAGGATAATATAATATAATATCTTGAATTTAAAATTAAGATATTTCTAATATTATATTCTTAATTTTATAATTTAGTAAATTAAATATTAATAAAATAAAAAATTTGAAAATAAGATATTTTATGGTTAAGATATTATCAATTTTATTTAAATAAAATAATTAAATAAAACAAAATATCCTAAGTTTGAAAATTTTATGGTTGAAAAACCTAAAATTTTTATTCAAACATAAGTTAACAAATTTTCAAAATTTCATGTTATTTTGCCAAAACTTAATTTTAATCTAAAAATATGTAATAAGATAAAATGTCAAAACTAACATTTTTCAAATCTTATAATTTAATTTAATAAAATATATTTCAAAAATAACAAATTTTGAAAAACTACTATCATTAGCAAATTTTTAAATTCAAACTAGATTATTTCTAATATTATTAATATTTTAATATCAAAATAAGATCATTCAAATTTTAATAATAAAATAAGTAATATCTAATCTTATAATTAAAATAAATAAAATAATCAAAATTTCAAAATTAACCATAAGGCTATTTTTGTGGAAAATCAAATTTTCAAATTCAAATGCTACTAATATCTATAACTAATTTTAATTAATTAAACAAATTAAGAAAAATTAATTTTATTCTGATAATTAGATTTTTAATTTAAAATTTAGATTCTACACAAAATTCTACCAAAGTTTGAGTTTTGTTTCAATGAAAAATTATTTTTGAATCAAAAGTTATGATGAAAACAAGTTTGGTGCATAGGGGTATGCATTGCATACTGTCACAGGCTCACCTTTTCAGGCAGCGGAACACCCGTGCGGCACCTTGACTTCTCTAAGCCAAGGTCAGCCTTCCAACCATGCGAGTAACAATGGGCTCATTTTTCGCGCGACCGTGTGCCTCGGGCACACTTCCGTCTCTCGAACAACTCCCGCCGAGTCATGCTCGCAAGCATCCATGAGTGCATTCATGTACCGAGGCTCTCTAGCCAAGATACTCGCACTGTCCATAAGTTCCCACCAGGGTAAGACAAATCCCAACACCGATGCTCACCTTGTCACTCGTGACCAAGGTAGCATGTGTGGCGAGATGCCAACACCAAGCCAACGTGTCAACGCCTCTATCATGCCCCATTCGATACTGTCCGAATAGTCTCCCTCGTCGCCCAAGGACTCCCATACGTCCATGGACCAATCCTCAAGGCGCCATGCCTCCACGCATGTTGGCAGGCCCTCAAGACAAGCCACCAAACCAGTTGCATACATTAGACCTTTGTCCCTTTCCAACATGGTACATCGTCCCATGCGCGTATGCAAACTAGTCCACGAATGACTACCCGTGTCATCTCTGTTGAGACTCGTGGCCTATGCACACCACGACGTCTCTTGGAGGATCTAGGCCACGTCTCGTGCAAGCGGCATACCGGCAAGCCAAGGGACACGTACCATTGAACCTCTGGCGGCATTCTTCGACGCACTACCGGGTCGGCCCGATAATGTCCATGAGTACTCCAACTCACGGAGACATATGAGTCCCCTCGTGGTCCTCATATGCCCGCCCTACTAGTCCCCACTGGCTAGTAGTAGCTCACTTAGCACCAAGGTGCAAGGGGTGGTTGAGAGCTGACACCGAGTACCCCGCAAAGAGCATTCTGAGCTTTTAGCCTTCTACCAGGAACATAGATGATTTTTGCTCTGTAGACATATGGGAAGCACCATATACCAAATCACCTAGTTTCACCAAACCGATTGCACCATTCTATTTGTAGACCCAAATAAATGGCGAATACCAAGTCCCGTCCGTCCGGACAATATTGAAGATATTTACGAAAATGCCACTGCATACAAACTAAGCATCAGCATGCCACCTGCATGCACCACAACATGCGCCACCACTTTGACCACCACTTGGCCAACTTGTGGGCATCACTTAGCTTGTATCGTGCCATCATAGACTGCACGTAACATTCTCCCCCACTTTAACATGTCGATGCCCTCATCGACGGACCGCAGACAAATCTCCCTGATCTCGACTCCTAAGCTTCCCCACTCAACCATCCAACTGTTACAAGCTATGATGCCCACAAGTTGTGATGGCACGTTACAAGCTAAGTGATGCCTTGGTCACGAGTGACAAGGTGAGCATCGGTGTTGGGATTTGTCTTACCCTGGTGGGAACTTATGGACAGTGCGAGTATCTTGGCTAGAGAGCCTCGGTACATGAATGCACTCACGGATGCTTGCGAGCATGACTCGGCGGGAGTTGTTCGAGAGACGGAAGTGTGCCGAGGCACACGGTCGCGCGAAAAATGAGCCCATTGTTACTCGGATGGTTGGAAGGCTGACCTTGGCTTAGAGAAGTCAAGGTGCGCACGGGTGTTCCATTGCTGAAAAGGTGAGCCGTGACGGTTGGTTTCGAGCCAAGTTCATCTCGGTGGGAGGTGAACTGGTTGGCCTATCTAGAGAGGATGTAGGCGTGTGGACGGATCGAGATGGTCCGAATGTTGGAACAAGACGTCGTTGAGCCAATTAGTCTTTTAAAGAGGATCGATGGTGAGATGGATTTAAGACTTGGTTGCTTCTCTTCATGGGAATACGGACATCCTAAAGAGGAGACATGGATGGTTGCTTCGAGTCAAATTCGGGGATGTTAGAAAGACAACTACCACATGCAAGCGTAGAGGGCGCAACAAAATGTTTGAAACTCGTTGGCATAGGACAAGGTTGAGGGGATAGTCCATGTTGTATGCTTGGTACACTAGGCCAAGTTTGCACGATTGACATTGTAAGCGCGGGGAGGCGCTTCGTTGAAAAGGAAGCTTGTTGGCGGGAGTGTGGAAGTAGTGCGAGGAGCCGAGTCGGATTCTTGTTAGTCACGACGAGAGGTCGAGAGTTGATAGCGAGATGGGTCTAATTGAAATAGACATGGGATGCTTCGGTTGCTTACATGTGTGTGTCAAGATGGGCGCACATGGAGACCAAGGGGCATATGCGCAATCGTCGAGAGGACGATTGTACTTGGAAGTGCTCGCATGTGAGTTTTATTTGATCCATATGGAAGCGAGGTAGTTGAGTGGAATGTGTTGGCTTGACAAGTTGCCAGAGGGCGTAAGTCACACAAAGATATCGATAGAGATGCGTAGTTGTGGAATGAAGGCATCAAAGAAGCCGGCGGGGTTGAGAAGGACAGAGCGAAGCATTGAGATGGCGCTAGAGTTTGTGGAGGCCGAGGAAGGCGGGTGCCGGTGAGACTTAGTAGTCATGTTGGCTGCGAAGGTCGAGAAGGGTGCTAGAGTTTACATGAAGGCCGGAGGGCTGCGTCATTGGAACTTAGTACACGTGGGAGCCAAAAGGACGTGATGCAAGTGTGAATCGGTTGGATGGTTGAGTGGGAAGTTTGTGCATGCATGTGGAAATCGACGGGGGCTAATGAGATAGTTGACTCGAGAGTCACATCCTGCGGGATGCACTTTTAGATGACATGGTGTGCATGAAGAGTTGGGGCGGTCAGGCATTTGTGTGTGGGCATGTTGTCGAGGACGCCAACAGATGAAGTGGGGGAGAGACCTTCACGGTTCACTCAACATGACTAGTTATTCATTACAAGCATCGAGATGAGTATCATGGAGATTGATTGTTGTTCAGGATGTAAAGTCAAGAAGACTCAGGACACGGGCGAGCCGGTTATCTAGAGTGAAAGTACGGGACTCATGTACTAAGATAACACCATGGCAATGTTGGCCTAAGGCAAAAGTCAGCAGGACTACAATACTAAGGCAACATTGAAATGTCGAGGGGCGAAGAGTCAGAATGACCGAGGCATTAGTTCAACATCTTCATCAAAGTGAAATGTGGAATGGAGGAACCGTATGCGAGTATGCGGTTAGCTTGCGAGGTATCTTGAGGGATATTCCTCTAGGAGAGAAGTTGTTTGCCAAGTTGAAGTGGGGGAGCCCACTAATTCATGTGTTTGAAGAATCAGGGTATTTGTTCAGTTTTAGCGTGTGAATCCAGAGGGAAACACTACAATCGATTGGTTGTTCAGGGTGAAGACTTGCATGATTGCTTTGCAAGCCGGATAGACAATATGCAAAGGCGTAGGCGAGATCAAGGCGAGCTAGTTTGCGGCATGTTATGGGCATGTTTTGTGTTTATGGGAACAACGGTGTGGTATGGGGCCTTGTAAATTTGAATGGTTCAGAGAACATATGCCGATGGGAGATAGCGGAATGGGATGACTTCAATTCTTAAGAGTAAGACTGGGTGCCATCAAGTTTATCGAAAGTTAGCGAGTCATCGAAGGATGCAGGGTTGATTTTGGGGGATAAACTTGTGACACAATTTTGGGAGCCGACACAAGCAGAAGCTCAGAGGAGCGAGTGTGCAGTGGGTCAGTGGGGCCTTTTTCATGAAGCCGTGGGTATGCGGTTGGGCCGGAGGGCCAATGTTGTGAACTTCGCGAAGAAATTGGGTGCAAGAGTGCACTTGGTGCTCCATTGGGTGCAGTTGGCTTGCGAGCCTCGTCCAGGTGGGACGCACCAAACTTTATCCTGCGATGAGAGTGCCTTGCTCGATTGCCATCAGGAGGATGGTGCGCCATAGAGTTGGCATGTGAAGTTTCCAGAGGGTCTTGTCCAGAGGGACTTAGCTTCAGTGGAAGCGTGTTTTGTAGGTGCCGTTGGGAACGGTTGGTTTGCGAACCTCACCCCGAGGGGTGCACCATACTTTGTCCTTGTCGAAAGGAGTATGTATTGGACGATTGGCGAGTGAGCTGCAATCAGAGGATGTGGTAGCTTCAGGGTCAGTGTTGCAAGGGCTACTTGGTTGACTGGAGGGACGTCGTGATGGACTCGGAAGAGTTCATGTTGGGAGAAGAGTGGGGAAGCTTATGGACAGTGCGAGTATCTTGGCTAGAGAGCCTCGGTACATGAATGCACTCATGGATGCTTGCGAGCATGACTCGGCGGGAGTTGTTCGAGAGACGGAAGTGTGCCCGAGGCACACGGTCGCGCGAAAAATGAGCCCATTGTTACTCGGATGGTTGGAAGGCTGACCTTGGCTTAGAGAAGTCAAGGTGCCGCACGGGTGTTCCGCTGCCTGAAAAGGTGAGCCCGTGACACATACCCCTGCGCGGATGGGCAGTGTTGACTGAGGCATAAGGCTGCGTGCCACGGTTTCAGACAACCCGTGTCTAAGTTTCCTGGGTCAGGTTGTCTGAAACCGCGTGTGGGAGTTGAGTGTTGCTCCTCGTGCACGCTCGTGTGTGCAACCCAAATTCAGATATTTTCATCTAGATTCAAAAAATCATAACTAATACATAAAAAGTTCAAATTGAATTCGTAAAAGCCTAAATTCATTAATTTTTCGTTTAATTTCCGGTAAAAATATTTCCGAATGAAAAATAAATATTGTACAACATACATTGCGATTTCCATACAATCATCGAATAAGCACATAAACCATTATGAAACCATCCAAATCAACACAAACATTGTTTTAAATACATATTTCATGATAGTAAATTATTAATATGGCTCTCAGGCCGATTGTTGGATTATATTTTAACCGGGATCTAGATTTACTACCATGTATGTTATTTAACATCCTAAATATGAATTTCTAAAAAATATAATTTAAACACATATAAAGTTTGAGAAATCTTACGGTGGTTGCGGCGGAATTAAATGACTCCCCTCGGATCTCTAACCCTTGTATCCTTTACGCGAGTATCACCAAGATCGAGCCCAATTCTCCTTCTCTTGAATTTGGATTCTTCACGTCTTACACACTATGATTGAGTACCACTTGATGTGTGTGGGCACTTACTCTAATCACTATAGGGTACGAATTGAAGAGAGAGAGAGAGAGAGAGAGAAGGATTCGAAATTGGTACGAGAGAAGATGGCTCAAAATTTGGCGAAGGAAAGTGTTTGCATCATCTTTTTCTTTGAGGCTATCACTACTTATTTATAGGAATCTACCTAGGGTTAGGTTAGAATTATTTGGCATTAAAATATTGAAAAATTAAATGGTAAATTTTCCTTTAAGTGGTCAAACACAGATATGGGCCGCACTCTTTGCAATTTTCTATTTTTTTCAACTACTATTTATCTTATTTACTCAAATATATCATTTCCTTTCTAATTCAACCACTTAAATGCCAAAACCAATTATTTTAATTATTAAATAAAATTTCCATTTAATATGTTTTATTAATTAGACTTAATAAAGTCTCTTAATTAACAAATAAACCTCATAGAATAAATCGAGCTTCCAATAAGTGAGATCTATAACTTAACAAAGTAAATTCACTAACTTATTAATTCCTCATTGCATCCACCATAGAACTTGGAATTGCACTCTCGGCTATATAGAAAGCTCTATATGTTCCACGATATAGATACACTATTAATTATCTATTGTTATAATCCCAATAATTAACATCCTCTATACATGATTCATATTGCATACAGTATCAAAAATTTATCAATACACCCTTTCAAATGTATTTTATCCTTAAAACACTTACGACCTATAAATGATAGCTCTTAGTGAACTAATATAATCATCAAAATGAGCACGCTATCATTTATCTCTATGTAGCCTAGCACCAAGGAAATCATCGTTTCACTTCTATGTCTAGATAGAAGCTATAGATTTCATATCTATGATTAGCGCTCCCACTCAATTGTACTACCATGTTCCCCAAAATGTACGTATCACCCGCACTAAAAAGTAGGCTTAACGAACAAATCCAAAACAAACACAAATAACACTCTTGATATCGAACCTAACCATGTCGTGATTAAGATCATTTGATCTAGGATCAACTAGGTGATATTAAATTGCACAGATATTATCAGCAAATTTACCGTTGTATATCTAATCCAAGTTCAATTTCCGTCCCTTCCAATGTACACTCCATACATCCATACCGGTAAACTTCATGGAATGCCATGCAAAAGGACATTAACACTTATCCACAAAGTAGACTCCAATACGATTATCATGCAAGTCTAAATCCAAAGGAACTCAAAAATCAGTAACCAAACTCCTTTGAACATATAATCATGATTATATTTCACCGTGTTGACAACACTATAATCAATATGAACAAATACATATATTCCGGACTTAATAGAATTTATACATTAAATATAATCATGAAAATAAATCATGAGTAACATGTACATAAAATGCAATTTCTGATCTTCATTAATTAAGTAAATCTAATTATATTTAAATGAGTTTTACTAGTGGCACAAAACCCAACATCTTAAACTTTATATGTGTTTAAATTATATTGTTTTCGAAACTCATGTTTAGCATCTTCAACATACATGGTAGTAATTATTTATCCAGGTAAAATACTTGTCCCCGATACCAATGGTAGAGTAAAATGGTAATGATTTACTTTCATGAAATATACATTTTAAACGATATTTGCTGGATTTAGATGGGAAATTCATGTTATTTTTGTCCTGCATAATATCTACATTAATCATCCCACCTTTGGTAATACCATGATCACTTTTAAAACAAAGATTTTGTTATTTAACTCAACCAGTCCAATGCCTCCATTGGATCATGCTTGCGGCAGGCAGGCAGGCAAGTACCTCTAAGTTATTCCCACTGTGGCACTGAACAATTTTTTTTTAACTGGCACATCAGCATCTTTCTAATTGCTGCTAACTTACAGCAGCCATTTCATTATTAGCCAGTGGGGGGGGGTTAATAAGTATACATGCACGGTCCATTCGTATTTCTTGATGTCTGTAACTTAATGTGCTAAAATATTTAGCCATTCACAACACACAGGGAGTTAAGGTATTGTTTGCTATACTTTTCCAGCTTGAGTCGGGGTTCAAGGGACTATAGAGCCTGTCCCCTTGAATCATTGCGACGTAATTACAGAATCCAGATACTTTTCTTCTCTTTAACATTAATCTTTTCTTAAGCGTCAAGGTGTTCTTTTCGTATGACTCATGACTTACAATAAAATAAGATCTGCTCTATATCGGTTCTAAATGGCGCCTTTTTGCATCTTGAACACTCGTGATAAGGACACACTATCTCTTATACTCACTTTGACCGCTATCATGGTCACCATAGAACCTTTCGTTCTATCTCATAATTTGTGGTTCATTTAGTTTTTGCTTCTTGATCTACTAGTAAGTTGGCTTCATATATTCCACTACATCTATGGGTGCAAAACAAGAGGTTAAGCGATAATATAAGAATGTATTACGCAAGATGAGCCTATTGTTCTTTCGTATCCTTGGATACTGCTTTTCCTTTATTATTTAATCATATCCCGCATATTGTGAACTTACATGTTCCCAAAGATTATGGCAATGAGAAGAATTCTCTTTCCTTACTGCTTATTATGAGCCTGCATAGCTCACTAATCGGACTATTCGATTGCCCTTTACCGCTTAACTTATCAAAAATTTAGTCCACATCTTCTAACCATTTAGAACTCGTATCTACATCAACACAAATATCAATATGCATATACCATACACATATTTTCTTAAAAATTATCAAGATGCTAATTTTCCGAACATACTTTATAATAGCCTAGGCGGGTAATGAAAACTTAACAACAATATAAACACTTGACTATACCTACGAGCTCACCCATCCTCATGTTGAAATGCCATATTCGACCAATCTTCAAGACCTCTCAAACCATAGGTCATTGCTGACGATACTGAAGTTGTAACGCCCTAATCTATAGGGACGCCACTTGTGTGATTTTATGAAACTATATTTAATACTAATAGAATAATTAATTATTAAAAACCGTGATAATATTAAAAACTTCGACTAAAATAAACAACAGAATAAAAACAGACATTATAACGGCATAAAAAGTGTGTTCCGGAATTCTGTTATAAAAATTTTGCTATAAAAATATATACGACAACCATTTAAACATAAAATCCAAAATACACAAAGCAGAGCATAAAATGGGCCTTAAAAACAACTCCCGGCAACTCAGCAAGACGCAGTCGACGAGGTCAATATGTACAATTACTGGAGAAGATCGCCACCTCATTGTTAATCTGAAGCTTTTCTTTGCCTTTACCTACACCACATAACACCTGTGAGTCACAAAGACTTAGCAAGAAAAGTAGTACTAATAATCATATAGTTTATTATTCGAATGCTGTCATTTATACACAATCAGAATCAAACTACCACGCGTTGTTCATAAGATGAAATCCAAATCACTATCAGACCATCGCCACCAATAAACATTAGTATACGTATATTTGGTAATACAAAACCATTATACCAATAATGGAATTCATATTCATTTAACTTACATAAAAAATATATATGTTACCTCATAAAGTTAAACGGCATCTCTTACGACATCATGTCACTTAACCACAAGCCGATGCTTTAACTGATGATCTTGTATTGTATTGCCTAATCAAAGTGTCTGCATGCCATAGCTCCGGTACCCTATATGTCGTATAACCTATCTACCTAACCCGTGTGAGCCTATGCTCAAAAACCTGCACCCATATATCATATAATTGCATCACCTAATCGTGTGAGCCCATGCCACAACTGGCACCAATATATCGCATCGTCTAACTAGACGAGCTCGCACCTACGGCCTGTAAAGATTTCATCATGTCATCACGCCCGTATTTCTAAGCCCGGCATGTCGCCGGTAAAATCGCATCACCCAATCAGTGAGCCCCGTACCTACACTCCTGTGATTCCATCATATATCACCGACGCCCGTACCTACGCCCCGCACGTGACTGGGAAAATTGCATCACCTAACTGTGTGAGCCCACATATCACATGCATAATATTATCACATTATCAATACTCAACCAATCAATCTTTTCAATATATAACAATATTAACTATATCTCAATATTAATCAAATTCATAATAACATTGTCTTGTATTACATATAACGTACTATTATGCAAGATAATATAGTTTTTCTTACCCTTTAATCCAGGTTCATACATTTTGGCCAACCCAAGTGGAGAACTATCCCCGATGATCTCGGCCCTATGTCACAACAACGATAAACCAATAAGTATTTATCCCAACATACGCTTATATTCTCATAAGACAAATCGAGGGTTTTCTACCAAACTTCGCAGTATAATTACACTAAATAAAACATGATATTCTTTATTCTAAAACATACACTATATTGTAGAGCTCGTTGGTAAGTTTCCTAAACGGTATATAGAATGTCCAAAACGGACACTTGAGTCAAAAAGTGCCATGATAAAAATACGATTTACGATCCCTTAGGAATTTCTATAAATCTGTGAAACATGAAAATTTCAATTTTCTCACTCACCGAAACACTACCAAAAACCATCCTAAACCACCTTAAACTTTCCAGGGTGCATGCATGCCGTAAATACTGCCATGCTTAGCCAGTACAGAAATAAAAATCAACTCCTTAAATGAAAAACGCCATTAACGTTCGACTAAGCTTTAAAGAGAAAAGTTCGAAACTCGATTTCTAACTCAAAACTACCTTTAAATTCAACAAGTAAACATATAAACTAGTCCCATAGTTACTAAAAGAACAATTCTACGAAGTTAGAATCTCCATAACCTTTCTAAATCATAAAGCCCCTATATAAAACTAATCGTGCTTAAACTCAAAACTAAATTAAACCATACCTTAAGCTTTCCCTCTTCAAGGATTTGCTATCCTTTGGCTACTACCAGAGTTTAGATCGCTAAGTTTTGGATTGAAAATCGAAGAAAATAGATATACAGAGAAGAAGGTTTTATTTAAAAAGGGAGAAATCAGGGTTTCGTTCGTCGTTCGTTCGTTCTCTTCTCGATTCACTTATAACTTAACATATATATATAAAGTTAACTTACGTTAACTTATATATATAAATAATATTATAATAATATATTAATAATAATAATATAATAATATATAATAATAATAATAATACATATAACAATATTAATAAAAACTTTATTAAGAAGAAGTTATTCTATTATTTTTTAAATTAATAAGAATTTTCTATTTCTGTGGTATTTGGTCAACTTCAAAAGTACCCTAAAATACCCGATATTTCTAAAATCAACTTATTCCAATAATCTCATCAATATTTCTAACTAAAACTGTTGTAACATTTTTTGGCCTTCCAATCGTGTCTCCAAGGTCGCCAGCAACTTGAAAATATTTTTATTTCACAAATAACCTACATATTATATCCACAATATTTCAAATAAATCTCCGTAATTAACAAATTACGCTTATTTATCCACTAATCGTGTCTTCAAGGTCACCGAACTCCGAAAATATTTTTATTCCATATATAGCTCATATTACATTCACACATTCTATATAAATCTCCGTAATTTATAAATTACGCTTATTTATTCACTTATAGCAAAGATTTAAATTTTATGCTGAAATAAATATGCAGGATCATAATCCCACTTATTACTCGATTAACACATAATATAAATATAAACCCTAATTAATTACCATTAGACCTATCAGATATTACAATTGCAATGCCATTATTTGAGTTAACCAAAAAGAATCACGGTTTGTGGAATGGTCGGATAAATGTGAGGAAAGCTTCCAAGAGTTGTAACAACGGTTGGTTACATCTTCAATTTTAGCCTCCCGCTATCCGATCAAGAGAAGTTTGTGGTGTATTGTCATGCATCCAAAAAAAAGGTTTGGGTTATGTGTATTGATGGGGGCAGACTAAGTTATAACGTATGCCTCATGACAACTAAAAGACTACGAGCAGCGTTATCTGAACCTATTCATGACCAAGAACTTGCGTAGCAAGAAATGGTGTTCGCCTAAGATTCGGGGCGACAATACTTATATATGGTGAATGGTGTGAAATTTATACCCGATCATAAAAAGTCTCATGTACTTTTTCACTCCGAAAGATCTAAACATGAATTAAAGGTGATGGTTAGAGCTTAGTGAAAGACTATGATTGTGAAATCCTATATCGCCCCAAGAAAGCAAGCCATGTTGCCGCGGATGCTCCACGAGTTCGAAAAGGGCTTGATCAAACTTTCAGTGCAAGGTGAATGATTTCCCTTTCCTTAGTTAGCCCCTTCAGATATGTCCGTGGCAAACATTGAATTTGGTAATTGGAGAATTATATAGACCCGACACTTCATTCAGAGTTGTTGGAAATAATGAGAATAGCACAAACTAGAAGACCCCGAATTGGTTAAGGATCCCCAGTAAGATATCTTAGGAAGGAAAAGCTAAGGACTTCTCAATTTTGAAACAATGGAATGATGTTGTGTAAAGTTCTTGGGTGTGTGTCCCGATTGATTCTTGAGGCCCGATGAAAGAAATTCTTGATGGTAAGCATACACTACCCCATTACTCATTGCAATCCGAGTACTCACCAAGATGTATCAAGATTTTGAAGCCCGATTTCGGTTGTACAGAATGAAAAGGGATGTGGTGGATAACATGTCTAAATGCTTAACCCTTGCCAAGAATAGGTCTCAAAGTAGACCATCCGCATGACCTACCGATTACTTCAGCCTATTAACACTCTCCAAAATTGGAAGTGGGAAGACATTTCGCAATAGATTTTGTTGTTGGATTGCCCAAACCACAAGGATGTACGACTCATTGCTTTACAGAAGTCATCACATTTTTTAAGCCCTCCGTGGAAAGTAACATATACAAAAAGGATCAATATGTGCGACTTGTACGTGAAAGAAATCATTCGTCTTCATGGAGTCCCAAAGTTTATTATTTCGATAAAGCATCCAAAATTCACATCAATGTTCCGGGTGAGCTTATAGAAGGCCATAGATGCTAGCCGGAAGTTCAAGAAAGCTCTTTCATCCTCAAATGGACATTGACTACGGTCGAACAAACTATACAAATAGTTGAGGATTTGTAACAAGCTTCAGTGTCATGGACTTTGAGGTTCATGGTGTAAGTATTTACCTCTGATTGAATTCTCCGTAGAATAAGCAGTTATCAAAGTACCATAGGAATGCTCCCTATGAGCTGCTATATTGCGTAAAAAGTCGTTCCCCAATTCATTAGGACGAAATAGGAGAATGAAAATATTTGGGCCCCGAGTTAGTCCAAAAAACAAACGAGGCGAAGAGACAAGATTAAAGCTTGGATGCTAGGCTTCACTGTAGGAGGCAAAAAAGCATGCGGATCCCCAAGTGCCTTTGGGACATTACATTTCGTATAGGAGAATCATGTTTTCCTACGTGTATCACCAATGAAGGGTATCGTGCGCTTCGTAAAGAAATGCAAACTAAGTCCAAGGTTTATTGGACCTTTTGAGAGTACTTGAAAAGGTTGGATAAATTGAATATCGGCTTGCTTTGCATTTGCCGCCTTTGTCAATGGTACACAATGTGTTTCATGTCTCAATGATGGAGAAAGTACGTATCTAATCCAATGCATGTCTTGAGTTATGAAGCATTGAGAGTTACATCCTGAATCTCGTCTTATGATGAACAACTAGTGCAAGTTCTAGATAGAAAGGAGAAAGTCCTTTCTAAACAAGACCTGATAACATTTTTGTTAAAGTGCTCTGGAGAAATAGTAAAGTGGAAGAGGCCACTTGGGGGTTGGAGTCCCGGATATGACGACTCAATATCCGTAGCTATTCAAAGTTAGCATTTCGAGGATGAAATTCTTTTAACTTGGGGATAATTGTAAAGACCACCCTATGCTTCGATATGTTAGATTATCAAATAATTAGGGTTTAATTATGCTGGATTGAATTATTAGTTATGATTTGTGTATTTGTGGAGATTTATTCAACTTCGTAATGTATTAATTATGCCTATTTATGTGAATTTCTCATTTTTTCCGTATTTGTGTTCCTGTAGGCAAAGTGGAAACGCGACGTCAATGGGTCATTAGAGAGTCACATTTTTATATGGTTTTGAATTTTGTTACTGAGGAATTATTGTTAGGTATAGGAAGTATTAGGAATTTTTAGTTTGGAAAATGACCAAATTACCCCTTTTTGCGCAATTAGTATTTGTTTTCTTGTCATGCTATAAATGTGGTCATTTTTGTAATGGGTCTCTTGTCTACTTTGTGGGGTTATTATTTGCTTTAGGTTTTATCTTTAATTAAGCTTAAAATATGAGTAAATGGATTAACTTGATGAAACATAGAAAGAAAACCCTTCTTTCTTTCTTCAACTCTCTTTGTCTCTTTCTGATTGTGCTAGGAAGGCACCTAGTGGTTTGGATTTTTCTCTTTGTTTTTTGAGGAATTCTAGAAGGAATTGAGAGCTTCTGGTTCTAAGGTATATAATTATTACCATTATTCTTTTAAATGTTTTATAGTATAAGTTGGGTTTTGGTGTGCTGAGTTGAGGATTTAAGTTGCTTTCTATGAATTAGGTGTGGTTTCATTTCGAATTCTCAAGATAAGGTTGTGATTATTTAGGTTATTCTAAGCCGAGTTGGGTTTGAGTTTTGTGATGATTGGGTGAAGTTAGAGTTTGGAAGCTCAAGCTTTGATCTCTAATGATGTTTTCATTTTTTGAGCTATTTATTATGTTCTATTACTTGAATTTAAGCTTGTTGAGAGTATAAGCAGTATTCTTGAGATTTTTAGAGAGCTCTTGAGGCTGTGAATTCGTGCTTAGGGGAGCATTTTCTGGGTTCCCAAAGACCGATTCAACTACGGCCGACCCGTTTAGGGGGATCTGTAGCAACCAATCGACCTGTTGGTCCTCAAGAACCCAAAATGTCGCCTTGTTGGGGAACCAAACTACTGCTGGTTGGGACAATACTAATGAACCCTAGTTTTTCCATTGTTGTGATTTTTAAGGTATTTCCATGTTATTCATCGACATAGTGGATATTTATAGTTTTGATTTTAAGTTCCCAAAGTGTGTTTTAACGTGTCCCTCACTAGAATTGCAAATGTTGTGATTTAAGGCCCAGTAAAACGCTCTGCACCTGTAATTCCACTCAGCCGACCGGCACACCCGAGTGCCAAAACAAGGTAAGATAGCATAAAGTACATATATATGTGAATGTTGTATGTTATTATTTGTTTACACTACTTGCACTATTAAAATGTAGTTTTAAGTGGTGCTAAAGATATAGTGGAGTTTTAGGGTAGTTACAGTGTTACAACCACGATGTATCGTGAGGGTACGTGTAGCATGTGGTATAACACGCAAGAATTCTTTAAGCACAATGATTGTCCTACGATCAACACGAGTACCGGTGAGTCGCATCGTAGTGCATATGGTACAGTGATCGTACTTCCGTTGAGAATGCTCTTAACCATTTAGTGAGCTTGGTAGTTGGGCTCAGGACGACTTTAGCATAAGGCTGGTATCACATTGGTTATATATATATTAAGCATATCAAACTGGGTCTTTTGACTCATCAGCTTGCTACCTTGTGCCAATAAGGGTAAAGCTAAGCTGGAGGAGCAATGAGCTGAGCCTTGCAAGGATTGTACATATCACAACAGTGCAACCTGGAGGGTTGCAATCATACTGCATTTTGAATTAAATTTTGATGCTGCCTGTTGTTTTTTTAAAAAAATATATTGTGTGTAATTATATATAATACATGTAGTTTCAACAGTAGTTTTGAACTCGGGATCCCGACCTACGAGTTTTATAAATATAATTAAAGTAGTTTATATATTTGAATTAGTAAATTTTCAAATACGGGCATTACTCTTGTTTAATGACTATTTGAAGTCATACTTTTCTTATTATGCCATGTGTTTCATTATCCGAATACGTGGATAACATTTAACCCCCAAGCTCTCGGTACTTTGCAAGTTGTGGGAACTTGCAATCCTCATTTGGAACTCTGAGGTGCTTGTATGACACGTGAATGATTGTTGGGAACATGAATGTGTTCTTCTTGTTGAGCTTTCATCGATTGAAAGATCAAGAATTAAGATGACACTGGAGTGGCACACATGCCATGTATTTAGTGAACTTGTTGTCAATACGCACGTGTAGGGGGCACGTTGTCCAGGGAAAGTGTAACGCCCTAAATAATTAGGCACGCTACCCTAGATACTTATGAAACCCTAATCCCCTAATTGGGATTACTAATAAAATTAACGCGGAAATTAAACTTTAATTATAAACAGAATTAAAATAAAACTTGTAATAATTTAAACTTTACAATCTAAAAGTTACAGAAGTTGGGATCCCAAAACCATTTACAAAATATTATTACAAGTCCATTTTCTTTCAACCGACCTAAGCGACAAAACAGAGTCTCAAAAATACAACACTAGTAGACCCCAACCCGTTTAGTCTGATATGGCTCGAACATGTACATTCTTCGTCCAGCTCCTGCACTAATGGCTGATCAGCAATAGTCTTACCCTTTCCTGCACAGTAGAGCACTCGTGAGCCAAGCCAAGCAAGACAATATAAAACATATCACTAATATGGTAATCATATAATATAAACAACAATGCCATTCAAATCTGTCTGTGTGACACAGACCTGCAAGTTGCGCTCACATGTCTATTTATGTTTACGTGGCGTAAACCTACGTGTTGCTCTCACACGTCTATTTACAATGAGGCCTTAGAATGGTTCTTCTCGGTTCTAATTACCGAGTCCAACCTGATTATGCCTTGATCGCATAATCCTTAAATCTCAATGTAATCATACACTTAGCATGGCATAGCATTTATTAAACTTATTTCACTAGGGTAATAACCCTAGGCTATTAACCGCTCATATTAGGGTAATAACCCTAATCCCAGTTACAATTACTCACATATATCAATCTCAATTTAAGCGCCACCGTTCATACTCTACGTGCTAACTACTATCTTACCTGTTGTCCCGCAAAGGTGGAGATTCCAAATCCCCGGGTGCTCCTGACCAGGTGCTGGTAATCCTAGTCACATAATCCAGGATTTTCATAAAATAGGGTTAACCCCTGATTTCACATTCATAAAATATATTCATGGAATTTAAAATACAGATAATCACATAGAGCTCGGAACAAGCTTTCCAACGATATAAAGAACTCCCAAAACAAAGTCCCGAGTTAAAAGTTATGGCCAAAACGAAATTCAACATTTCACGATATAGTCCAACCTAATTCCGTTGGAACATTTACAGAACCAACCGGAATTCCGGTTGTACGGGCAGCAACAACATGAAAAATTTCAATCTTTAAGCCCCCATAACCTACTCAAATCTTCCCCAAACGCCACCAAACTTTCCGGAGCATCAACATATGACATATTAAACATATTCCATAGCTCAAACACAATAATTGTACTAAAAATCAAAAAGTGCCATTAAAGCTCCAAGCTTGAGTTCCATGAACTCAAACTTGCCTGACACAACCAAAATCGGAACCTTCAATCAAATTTTAAACTCAATGAACCCTAAAAATGCATCTGAATTTACCAAAAAAAAATCCCACAATTCAACAAAAATCATGCCCAAATTCCAAAACTTCAAGCTCTTGAACTTGAGCTTAAATTCCAACAAACCCAAGTATTTTCCACCAACAAACTCAACCAAAAGCTGAATTCAAGACATGAAAATAAACCCTAAAATTCAATCAAGATTTCAATTAACCAACACATCAAGAATTCAAGCAAGACACACTCAAACTTATCAAAATTAACTCAAATTCATCAAGCATGCAACACAACCACATTCTCAACCAATTTCATGCTTTATCAACAATAAAATTCAGCAAGAATTCAAAGTTTAAAGGCTGTAAAAACTACCTCAAACAAAGAAAGTTAACCTCCTTCAATTCCAAAATAGCAAGATTTAAGCAAGCTTCCAACAATTTTCTCACCAAATCAAAGAGAAAAAAAGAGAGGGTTTGAGAGAGAGAGAGAGAGAAGGTCGACCAAGAGGGAAAGAAATGTCCGTAAATTGATTTCTTATTCCCTCAAAATACTCTTTATCAATTGTAGAAAATAAAGGTCAAAAGACCATTTTGCCCCTAGGGCTATAAAGCATGCATATACACTCACATGGGAAATTTAGTCATTTTATTCACACATAAATCCAATATAATTTTAGATTATCACCATTAAATAAAAATGCCAACTATTTTAATTCAAATTGCATTTCACGCCCGAACCCGGTTCGACCCGAAATGCCCGGTTGTGACTATACCGCGCCAACCTATCAGAACACACCTGAAAAAGACAACACAGGCATACTATATAATAATATAGTCCCATAAGCACGTAATTAAATTAATTTTATCAATTTACCATTCTTGGGTCATAATTACTAAAATGCCCCTGGCTCACCAACGGGGTCTTAACATATAATTAATCAAATAAATTCTCATATATTGAACTATATAATAATATAATTTCTCAATTATTCATAATTTTCTAATTAGGGTTTTTGCTAATCCATCTCTTTAACTTTCTTGGGTATTACGGAATGTTGTATTGATGGCAGGTCGATTCACATGACCATCCTTTAATGCATACTGGGCTCGAGGTAGGCAATGATGAAAATTTGAAGACCTTGAGAAGGCTTTTAATGCTACCTTTTCAACTCCCCGTTTTTAAGATCAAATATTTCTTTTTGGAGGGAGGATTCAAACCATTTATTTTGAACTACATGAACTTGGTCTGACTATAAATAGATCCAACACAGACCAATTTTTCTTCCTTACCATTTTAGACTTCTCAAAAACCTTTGCTTTCAAATTTTAAACCATAGCCCTTATTCCCAAAAAGCTTTCATCTTGCACTCTGTTATCCCAAAGTTTGCACAGCTAATGTGATCCTTCCACGTGGCATGATCTAGACATCTCTTTGACCTAATAGAGAACCTCTCGGTAGAAATATGTTTGGCAGGTCTATATAAGAAGTAATAGCCATAGGCTGTAGATGTCCCATGAAGCATTTTGCTGGGTCAACCACTTGCTGACCAAATAAGATCGGAGCAACACCCTGCAAGGATGATTCTACAAGACAATCTCTAAAGGAGACAACTGTCGAGAGACCTATCCATATGACAAAAATGTTGAACAGATCTTGCACTGCCAGTGATACCAGATAGAGATACGCGATCCTTTATTTGTCTTTAATAAGCTTCCTCAAATATCTATAATTCAATCCTACAAACTCAGATCCAACAAATCTATCTAAGAATAACGGAGATTCAACAGATTGTAATTGCTTCCTAAAATATAGGGATATTTATCATTTGTCTTCTCCTTTTACGGAGCCAAATGTAACAACTCTCCCCTTATAAATAGTGAAGGCATTCACAAGGGGAAGGGACTAAAAAACAAAGATCTATACTTGTATTTATAAATCTAAGAGCACTTTTCTAAAAGATATCCTTTGTCAACACTTTGAGAGATATACCTAGAAATTACTTGGTCTTCCGTAGTGATCTGCCCTGTAATATCCCAGAAAATATAGTGATATTTTAATTAGACATATTTTCTTAAATATGTGATTAAGTGGATATTAGAGTAGGATTACAATCCTACTTAAACTAAATACGAGTTGATTAGGGAAATAAGAATAAATAAAGTATAATTTATTAATTACGGAGATTATATTGGACTATGCGGGAATCGCAGATTCTATAATTTGAATAAAATATTTTCCGGCTTAACAACTATGGAACTTGACGGGTGGTCAGAAATGTCACGACATTAAAAGAGGAAATATTTTGGAAGTATTCTAGTTTAGTTTTGAATTTTTAGAATGTTGGTTTGGCATGTTAGCTAAAATTACCAAATTGCCCCTAAGGTGTATTTAGTTTAGTTTTAGGGTAAGGCTAAATTGGTCATTTTTGCTTGGGGAAAAATGATTGTTTTCAGTGTAGTTAAGGCTGGCTGTTTATTTATAAAAAAAAAATAAAAGGAAAAAAAAGGGATTTAAATAAAGAAAGAAGAAGCTAGAAGGAACAACTTTTGATCATTCTCTTTTCTCTCTTTTTATTCAAGCATCAAAGGGGGATTTTGTTCAGTGAATTCCTTAGCTTTTGGCTAGATTGGTGAAGTGTGGGAGTTGTATATGCATCAAGGTAAGCTCTTGGTACTCTTTCTTGGAATTTCTTAAAATTTAAGCTAGGTTTGGCTAGGGTTTTTGTGGATTTTAGGGCTGGAGTATAAATTGAAGTTAGAATCTATTCTTAGACTTAATTTCTGAGTTGTTTAAGTTCTATTTGGTTAGAAATAGAACTGTTGTATCTATAAATATTAAAAGAATTGAGTTTAATGAATTTATTCTACTTGATTATGTGATTTGGAGTAATTTGAAGAATTCATATGAATTGAAACCTTGAATATATTGTGTATGTGAGATTAAACTGTTCTGGAACTTCTAGGTTGTTTTGGTGATGCTAGGGTCGAATTTTTGGAGGAGGAAAGAACTTTTGGTTGCTGCCCTGCCAGAACCAGTCGACCAATTGGTCCTGGTGTACCGTGAACCTGGCCGACCGGCTGCCGAATTGGTCGACCGGTTGCCTACGGGGAGAGTTTTTCGGTTTTCCTCCAGTCGGTTTTAGGGCTCGGGGTGGTTTTCGTGTTCGCTGTGGAATATTTAGAAGTTGTAAAACCTAACCAAGAACTATTGGAAGTTAATGATTGTCCAGTTTTGGGAATTAAAGATTATTCTAAAGATTTTAATAAATGTATTTATTGAGTGCTGTTGTCGTGACATAGGACCCAGGATCGTCAAGCTTTGATTCCACTTAGACCTGATGCACGCTAAACTTCTGGACTGAGGTAAGAAGAGTATTAAGCACTATATATGGCAAACGTTATGATAATTATAGACTCAATTATGATTGAGATCTCGGTATGTGTTTGTTGTAACATAATCTCAATCGAGATTAATGATATGTATTGGTTGTGACTCGATTATGATCGAGAGAATGTTGGAAATTATTTTACCATGATCTAGATTTACTAACAAGTATGTTTAATTAACACCCTAATATGAATTCTAAAACAATGAAAATAAACACATATAAAGTTTAGAAAACCTTACAGTGGGTGCAGCGGAATAATATGACTCCTTCCATTCAAATCTCTAGCCCTTGATTCCTTTCTGTAGCAGAGCATAATCAAGATCTGAATCTAGATCTTCTTTTCTCCTTCTTTGATGCAGATTTTCCATAGTCTTAGATACTATGATTGAGATACCACTTGATGTGTGTGGGCACTACTCATTCACTCAAATATTTCGAAATTTAGAGAGAAGAAAAGAGAGAGAGGCGTGTGGCTTTCTGAGAGAAACTAAATGATCAAAGTTGTGTGTAAGTTGTTTGTTTCGTGAAGCCAACACTTTCTATTTATAGAATACCCTCAAGTTGGAACGGTGCAACAAATGTATAGAACTTTCCTTAGACTGAATAAGTACCTTTCCTGCAACTTTAACATTCAGTCTCTCTCTGGTAGACTTAGAGACTTCAGATAGGTTTTTACACTTCTCCAAAATCACTACTCCACCCTCTAAGTAATCACCATATTATCAGCAGACTTTCTAGCACAAAGGCAAGCCTCGAAATCTGATGTGGTGTAGTCTAAGAGTTTTAAACACCCCTTTATCGACTAACATATACTTCCTCTTCTTTTACTTGATTGTCTTCCAATGTTCCTCTCTTGGATTAATCTGATACCTACTCATTACTCCCACTCAACAGCAGGTGTCCGGTCTAAGGCATACTAAAGCATATCTGAGACCTCTCATTGTTGATTTAAGGAATTCTTTCATGGCTTTATCTTTTCTGGAATAGTTGAGACTTTTCCTTAGATAAATAAAATCTATGCCTAGAAGTCGAGAAGCTTCTATAGATAGCCATTAGAAAGAAAATGCTTCAGCATCTTACTAAAGTTAGTTGCTTGCATTAGAGTAAGTAATTATCAGGTATACCACAAGCCATAGGTTTAGATGAACTCAAACCTATAATACTAGGAACATGAAGTTTTGTTAAGTCCATTGAAAAGACTTATAAATGAAAATTTCCTTTTATGTCCTTGTAGTAGAAAACTTTAGGTGACTCCATGTGAATGGATCAAACTATAGTTCTCTTGACTTTCTTCTTAGTTTCTTATCTTGACAATCCATTACTTGTTTAAACTCACAATGGATTTTAATCACTAGTGTCTTCCAAGTCACAAGAAAGTGAGTTCCTAGAAACTCTCCCACTACGACAAGGTACCGTGAATTATCTCTAACAAAACTAAATGGTATTGACCTCTTCGGTTGTGACAAGACAACAGAGGCAGTGGGATCATCATATGTCAAATTAGATGATAGAACACTTTTGGAATCAAGAAAAATATCTCCTATATTTTCTACTTTATTTTTCAGACTTAGTCATTTTCTTAGAAAAGTAGTATTTGTTTAAACAAACACTTTCTTATTTATTGACTATGGGATGGTCCACCCCTAATCACTTAGAATAGCTAACAAACCATGGTTAACTGTTCTAGCTTTTCTTAAGATTTTTATTAGGTCATCCATGAATCTAGTAATGATTTACATTAAGTATACAACCATTGCATCATTCTGAAATCGTATTACCATAGAAGGATTTAGGCAACGACTAGTAACTAATCATCAATATGCAAATCGAAATTTCTGGGGAGGTAAGTTTGGATATAATTCAAAAATCAAATTAATGATCTTTGAACGGCATATTTACTAACTATTTCTCCACCCCTATCAGTTCGCCAGATCTTTAACCACTTACCTTAATGGTTAATCACCATTGCTAGAAATCAGAATTTTTTAAACATTTCAAATTTCTTTGGATAAGGTATAATCTAGAGTTATCGTTTTAAGAATACAACGAAAAACTCATATCCACCCTTGAATGTACATCCATCTACGAATGCGATGAACAACTTTCAGTGGATATAGGCATATTAACTCTTTGCAGAGATAGATCTTGTCAAAACCACTGTGAACAAGATACAAATTCCATAGATTAATAAAAATGTTGTTGTGTCGTTTTGATGACTTAGGTTTAGTTACTTTAATGAGTTCATAGAATAGTGCAAGTGGATCCTGGTCATAGAATATTAAACTCATATTCCATATAGTTTGAAACCAATATTAGAAAATGGTTATTAAACACTTGTGAAAGTGTAACTGTATTGTATTCTACAATTAGAAATATAAGAAAATTTCTGT
Source organism: Cannabis sativa (assembly GCF_029168945.1). NCBI lineage: Eukaryota > Viridiplantae > Streptophyta > Magnoliopsida > Rosales > Cannabaceae > Cannabis > Cannabis sativa. The sequence continues at coordinate 38,681,174 of NC_083604.1, read as the reverse complement.
TTGGAATCTAAAATTAAAGTCAAAGACTTAAATTTATACCAAGTATAATGAGTAATTTTTTCTTGGACCACTACTATTAATTTAAACTCTAAGTCAGATTTGCCCATAGAATTAGGAGATTTCTAAGATTTAGGACTTATATCATTGTGGAATAGAATTTCGGGATTATAATCATATGCGTCATTTAATTTCTGAAGAGAAAATAGAATGACATTAAATGATTTATAGACCATTCATCCAATGATATGTTATGGAGCTAATTCGAAATGAATCAGCTAAGCGGAATTAGGATAATTTCGTTTATAAATAAGAATCCAACGATGCTTCGATTAGCGAGAGTCAAAGTAATCTTATTTATACAATCTTCTTGTTTCATATTGTGAAAATACTAGTCTAAGGTGTCATCAATTGATGAACAGCTAGATGTTGCATATACAATATTTATCTTTCGAGATCTAACACTATTATGTATGTCTAATGGTGAAAATCCATTAGGGATTTATCTCATTAGATAAACAAATCAAGTTAGACCAACAATGAAGATTCGAAATTAAACTACAACTTAATAACAGAAAATAACATGGTTCAATATAAATTCATACACAATTCAGAAATTATTAAACATATAGCAAGTAGGAATGACAAGTGAAAATACTAAAACATACAATCCTTAATAATTTCCAAGGTTTTCAACAAACTGATATCAGTGTCCCTTTTAGGCGAGAGTCAAAGCTACCATCCATTGAATAGAGTTGTCAGCTCATCTAAAATGTTAAACATTCTAGCAACCTTTTATTCGATCAAGATTGGAATTCAGCGTTGTCCCGTTTAGGCGAGAGTCAAGGCAATTCTATCTTATGAGCTTCTACCATTGTTTCATATTTTGCAAGTCAAATATGGTCACCACCATTAGGGTGATCCATACCATATAAAACACTTACAAACTACTTATCTTTCGAGATGAAACAGTGCGAAATTGCTAATGAACGTACCTCCATTAGGGAGGATTACTCACTAAAACAAACGCTATGTAAAACCAACAATGGAGATCGAATATCTTAATAATAAAGCTCATTCTTTTAAATGTATTTTCATTATTATTTATAATAAAATATATTCATTAAATATCGAATTTAGAATGAAAATTCTAAATTAGAATTTAATTCAATATTTATAAAATTATACTTAGATGGTGATTGAAATAAATTGAATTATTTCCATCTCAGTAGTAATTTTGATATATAAATATTAAGAAAATTATTTAAGTTGTATTAATTTAAATTAATTTGCAACTCAAATCAAATTTTCATGAGAATATATTTATTGTATTTTGAAAAAGAAAGTATAAAACTTTATATTTTCGAAATACTTAAATAATAATTACTTAGAAAAATACTTCAAGCAAAAATATCACCTATCTAGATTTTCCTTTGACTAATTAATTCAATTTTTAATAATATACTTAAACTCATTTATTTTAAATTAATATATAAATGAAAAAATCATTGATGTAAGTTGGTCCAAGAATTAATTAAAATAAATAATTAATTTAAAACTTAATCTATTTTTCAAGATAAATTCAAAATCATCTTGCATTATGAAATGCAATTTCGAAAATTGATTAATAAAATAAAGAAAAAATATATTTTGAAAATTATTTAAATTTAGTTGAAAAAATAAATTTCAACTAAAAATAATTTTCTATTTAATTAAGTGTCATGAAAAAGAAATATTTAAGTATCATGATGAAAATCAACTTAGATATTTAATTTTCTATTTAATTAAATGTATTAAATTCAAGAAATAAATAATTAAGTGTAAAGAAGGCTTAATTATTAATCTCTAGTTTAATACTAGGAAAAAATATACTTAAAATAAATTGTACCAAAATTAATTATTTAAATAATTAATTTCACAATGAATAATATTTTCCTATTTAATATTAAAAATAAGAAGTAGTCTAGAAATAACTATCTAGAAAATATCTTATTTGACTAAGTATCTTTTCCACAAAATTTGAAATAATATCTAATTTAAGTTGTATTAGAAAAAATCTAGAACTTAAATATTTTCAAATTTAAATTTAACTAAATATCAAAAATTAAGTTGTAACCACTTAATTTGAAAATATTCTATTTTAAGTTAATATTTGAAAAAATATCAACTTAAAAAATATCTAAAGAATCTTAATAACCAATTCCTAAAATTCCTCAACTTAATTTTGAAATTTTAAATCCAAAAGATATTCAAATTTAAGCTGATTAGTTATAGATAACTAAATATCAACTTAAATAGGAATATTTAATGAAAAATTTAAATTAAGCTACAGAAAGAATCTAGATGGTTATAATTCTATATTTAATTAAATATAAGAAAATACATATAGTTTAGCTTAGAATATAAAATTCTTTAAACTATGGTTTTCTTAAATTAATTTTAAAATAAATGAAATTAATTATGTTGCTAATCAATTTTATAAGGTTAAACTAATTTAATTAACCTAGTACAGGTATTCAAATCAGGCAAATGGGCCTTCACAAATAGAGTGGTTCATGTGAGGGGGTGCTGGGTTCAGTATGTCGTACCCACTTCTATGGCTCCCAACTCTCACACAAGGCCCAAAAGAGAGGAATTTAACCTTAAAATGAACAACTGTTATTAATTGAATAGGCCCAAAACTAAATGGGCCTAAATAAAATCTATCAAAAACTATGATATTTTATTTAGTAACAACAACCTATATGCATCTATAATAAAATTAAACACATAGGCTCACACAGGCACACAATTTGGATGGATCCTATCATGTTGCTAGGTCATAAACAGATGAAAGAAGATTGTAAATATACCTGTTACAAATTATTTACTTGACCAAGGGAGCCATGAGTTAAAATCAGATCATTGGATCTGTCAACAAGTTAACCATGGCTATTTGCAGTCAAGCAATAATAGGTTTTAAGAACTTACAGACAAGCTAAAACACATACTATTGCAACAAGGTTAGCTGGATAGTTGGATGTAGGATTTATTTAATTTTAAATAATTAAATTTCGAAAAAATAATTAAATAATGAAAAAAAATTATTCGAAAAATTTAAAAAATATATATATATTTCGAAATTAATTAAAAAATAATATTTAAAATTAAACCTACAATTTTGAAAAATTAGGTGTCAACTAACCTAAATATCATTTCAAAATTTGCTAACTACTTTTAAAAAATTTAATGTTATTTTATAAATAAAAATTAAAAAAGATAAATAAATATATTTTTCAGATTTTATGATTTACTTTAAATAAATAAAATAACAAAATTTAAAAGTTAGCAAAATATCTTACATCTATTTAAAATTACATGATTATAGTTATCTTATTTTAAATTTAAATAAGGTCAAATTATTTAAAAAAAATATTTAATTTTGAAAAAATTTAATATCTGACCTTAAATTTAAAAATAAGATAAGATATAATCAAATTTAAAAATCAGCTAGATAATTAAGCAAAAAGATAGATATTTACTATTTTCAAATTCAAATTACACTAATATCATGAATTAAATTAAAAAAAAATTAATTAATTTAATTATGATATTTAGAATTGAAATAGGAATAGTAAATGTCTAAATACAAAACTACACAAAAAATCGGAAGTTAAATCCATGAAATAACATGAAAAATCGAAGAAAAATGAAAAATTTGCGAGCTGTACGGACAGTATGCCAAGCATATTGCCCGCACGCGCATCACTGGGTGCACGACGGAGAAACATCGGCGCAGGAGGCTGCATGCAGCCTCTCCGCGCGCGGACGTCTCGGTTTCAGACAAGGAGTGTGTCTGAACGCGTGCTGTCCGAGAGACAACCCTCGTGCGCGCGCGCATGTGTAGTTGCACGACTGCGATATTTTTCGAAACTTCAAAAAATTATAACTAATTCAAATTAAATCGAAATTGAGTTCTGTAGAAAAGTAAATTGCTTAATTTTTTTCCATATTATCCAATAAAAATAATTCCAAAAACAGATATTCAATTATTTTTAACGAAAATTCACAAACATCAATCAATCATCAAACAACACTCAAAACAACATGATACCATCCAAAACATCAAACAATCGTTTTAAGTCCAAATTTCTTACAAGCAAATCAATTACCATGGCTCTGAGGCCAGTTGTTGGAAATTGTTTTACCAGGATCTTAGATCTACTTACAAGTATGTTGATTAACACCCTAAATATGAACTTTCTAAAACGATGAAATAAACACATATAAAGTTTAGTAAACCTTACATTGGGTGCAGCGGAATAATATGACTCCTTCCGTTCAGATCTCTAACCCTTGTATCCTTTCTGTCGCAGAGTATTATCAAGATCTGAACCTGGATCTCTTTCTCTCCTTCTTTAGTGCTGAAACTCCTTCTTGTTGAATGTCTTTCTTCACGATCTTCCTCACTATGATTGAGGTATCACTTGCTGTGTGTGGGCACTACTCTAATCACTAAGTGTTTCGAAATTTCAAGGAAGAAGAAAGAGAAGAAGGTGGCGGCTAGGAATAGAGAGAGAAGGCTCAGGTTTTTCTCTGAAGGAAATCAGATAGTTAAGTGTAAATTTCCTGAAGCCTTCACTATCTATTTATAGCATTCCACTAGGGTTAGGTATGAATTATTTGGCATTAAAATAATGAAAATATCAGATGAAAAACCCTATAAAAGTGGCCTACTTCCTAGGTAATATGGATTTGAGCCTCACTTTTTGCAATTTTGCAGTTTTATCATTTCTGCATCTCATTTTCTCAAAAACGCCAATTTTCAAATTCAACCATTTAAATGCCAATTCTAACTATTTCATAACTATAAATAATTATTAAATAATATTGTCATTTATCATATTTATTAATTGAACCATACAAAGTATCATAATTAACAAATATGCCCCTAAAACTCTTTCTCTACAATTTTGCCCTTACTTAGTGAAAAATTCACAAATAGACATAGTCTAATTTGAGAATCAAAATTGATTAATCAAAACCAATTATATGAGTCTTACAAGCAATATTATCTCAACTAGTGGGGGGACCATGGGTCTATATAACCGAGCTTCCAATAAGCAGATCAAGAAGTTATAACCTAAATTCACTGATTTATTAATTCTTCGTTGAATCCACGCATAGAACTTAGAATTGCACTCTCAGTATATAGAATGCTCTATATGTTCCACCATATAGACACATCATTAGTTATCCATTGTTATAATCCTAATTTGATCAATGATCCTCTATATGAATGATCTACACTGTAAAGGGATTAGATTACCGTTACACCCTACAATGTATTTTATCCTTAAAACACTTAACCCCGTACAAATGATATTTCAGCTTATGTGAAATGAGTACTCCACCATTTATTTTCGTTTGGTCAAGCTCGAAGGAGATCATCCTTTACTTACTATTCGCCAGATAGAAGCTATAGATTCCATGTTTATGTTAGCGCTCCCACTCAATTGCACTACCGTGTTCCCAAAATGTACGTATCACCTTGACCTAAAAGTAGGCTTAACTAACAAATCAAAGAACACGAATAGCCTCTTGAGATAGTCTAATCATAACAGGATTAAGATCATTTGATCTAGGATCAACTAGGCGATATTGACTTGAATAGATATTACGGTAAGTTTAATAAATCTAAGTCAAAGTTCAATATTGGTCCCTTCCGATGCATAATCCATGCATCCAACCTGAGCTTTACTTTAACCAATGTTCTGGAAAGAACATAGCATTTCTTTAAAGGCAAGTAAACTCTTGGTGTAGATTATCATATCAGTAAAACCCTGTGTCTGATAAATCTAGGAAACTTTATTCACATAGTCAAGTTTACTTTTTAAAGTGTTGACAACACAATAAAGAGGATCAAGTATGTGAAAAGGATTTCAAATAAATTCATACATTATGTACATATAATCAGGAAATAAATCATGTGAACTATGCAACAATAAATGTTATTTCTGATCTATATTAATAAGTAAATCTGATTATATTGAAATGAGTTTTATTTAGGGTATAAAACCCAATAGAAAGAAGTACAAAATTTACCTGTTAAAATTATTTATAAGATCTATTGACAATTGCACTATGATAAAAATCATATCATTGGATCTGTCAACAAGTTAATCATAGCAATTTAGATCAAATAAATAATAGGTTTGTTAAAAAAAAAATTTTGAATAAACAATATATAATAAACAAACATTGTCCATGTAACAGATGTGAAATAAGATATTAATATATTTAAATTATTATTCTTAAACTAACCAAATAAAGGAAACTAATTTTTAAAAATCTAGGTTTATTTGAATCAAATTAAATTAAATATCAAATAAGATAAATGATTTGAAAGAAAGAATCTTCAATATCACTTTCAAATCTTATAATTTAATTAAAATAAACCATTAAAATAGATTTGGTTAGATAGTTATTATTTTAAGAATAAAATAATAAATAAATAATAATTACAATAATTATATGTCAACATATCTAAATTAAGCAATATTCAAATTTTTACAAAATATCTAAGTTATTTAAATATTTAAGATATGATTTATAAATTTTCAATAAGAAAAAAAATGATATATATAGAAAAATATCATTTTTAAACTTATAATTTATAAATAATTAAATATTTAACAAAATAACAAATTTTGAATTTGAAAATATTATTGTAAGTGTATCTACAAAAATATTTATGTTAATTTCGAATTTATTAATTATTTAATTTGTCATATAAGATAATTTTAATATAATATTTTAAATAAAAAGTCAAAGTTATCTTTTAATTTAAAATATGTGAAATATCAAAATATCTAATCTTATAATTAAATAATATATAAATATTAAAGAAGTTAACAAATTTTTAAATCTTACCATAATTGGAAATATTTAAAGTTAGAAATATTCCAAATTAGAAAAATCTAAAATTGGAAAATTGAATTTTGGTAAACAATCTCATGAAAAAATTGGATTTTTTCCAAAAATCGCAATTTGTGGGGACACCATTAAACCCCGATTCTCCAAAAATCATAACTCTTTCAATTTTTATCGAAATCGAGTTCCGTAAAAACAAAAATTGCTTAATTTTTCACAAGGAATCCAAATAAAATATTTTCAAAAATAGAAAAAAAAATCATGGAAAAATTTCGTACTACACATACATTCATCACATAAGCACATAAACCAACATGAAACCATCCAAATCAACACAAAACATATAAAACATCATTTTAATTCATATTACATGAAAGTAAATCATTACCATGGCTCTGATACCAGTTGTTGGTAATTATTTTACCAGGATCTAGATTTACTAACAAGTATGTTTGATTAACACCCTAATATGAATTCTAAAATAATGAAAATAAACACATATAAAGTTTAGAAAACCTTACAGTGGGTGCAGCGGAATAATATGACTCCTTCTATTCAGATCTCTAGCCCTTGATTCCTTTCTATAGCAGAGCATAATCAAGATCTGAATCTGGATCTTCTTTTCTCCATCTTTGATGCAGATTTTCCATAGTCTTACATACTATGATTGAGATACCACTTGATGTGTGTGGGCACTACTCATTCACTCAAGTATTTCAAAATTTAGAGAGAACAAAAGAGAGAGAGGCGTGTTGCTTTCTGAGAGAAACTAAATGATCAAAGTTGTGTCTAAGTTGTTTGTTTCCTGAAGCCAACACTTTCTATTTATAGAATACCCTCTAGGTTTAGGTTAGAATTTTATGGCATTAAAATAATGGAAACTACAAATGGTATTTCTAGTGCATAGTGGCTGGCCATACAAAGGGTATTGGGCCTCACTTTGTAACTTTCCCATTTTGTTATTTTCCATTCCTATTTTCTCAAAAATACCAATTTTCAAATTTAACCTTTTAAATGCCAATTCTAATTATTTAATAACTTGAAAATAATTATTAAATAATATTATCATTTAATATATTTATTAATTTAGACATATAAAATATCTTAATTAATAAATAAACCTAGAATCTCTTTTCTTTACAGTTTCGCCCTTGCTTAGTGAAAATTCATAAAGTAGACATAGTCTAACTTTTAGAATTATAATTGATTAATTAAAATCAATTAATTGAGTCTTACAAGCAGTATAGTCTCAACTAGTATGGGGACCATGGTTCTATATAACCGAGCTTCCAATAAGTCGAACCGAATTTACCAAGTAAATTCCCTAACTTATTAATTCCTCATTGAATACACACTTAGAACTTGGAATATCACTCTCAGTCATATAAAATGCTCTATATGTTCCATGATATAGACACGTCATTAGTTATCCATTGTTATAACCCTAATGTGATCAATGACCCTCTAATAGATGATCTACATCGAAAAGGCACTACTGTTACCGCTACACCTTCAATGTATTTTATCCTTAAAACACTTAGCTCCGTATAAATGATATTTCAGCAAAGTGAAATGAGATCTCCACCATTTATCTCTGTTTAGCCAAGCTCGAAGGAATATCATCGTTTCACTTCTAAGTTCCTATAGAAGTTATAAATTCCATCTTTATGGTAGCGCTCCCACTCAATTATACTATCATGTTCCCAAAATGTACGTATCACCCTGACCCAAAAGTAGGCTTAACTAACAAATCAAAGAACATGTATAGTACTCTTGAGATCGAACCTACCCATATCAGGATTAAGGTCATTTGATCTAGGATCAACGGGTGATATTGAACTGAATAGATATTACGGTATGTTTTAATATATCTAATCAAAGTTCAATATCGGTCCCTTTCGATGTATACTCCATACATCCGATACTGGTAAACTTTGCCAATGTCCTGGAAAGGACATAACACTTTTCCAAGGTGTAAGAATACCTATCGCTGATTATACCATGTCAGTCTAAATCCAGTGTTCTGACAAATCAGGGAATAAACTTTTGAACATATAATTAAGATTATATTCCACTATGCTGACAACACTATAATCTTTAACAAACTCATATGTTCTGGACTTAAAAAAGAATTCATACATTATATACATATAATCATGAAATAAATCATGTGAACCATGCAACATAAAATGTTATTTCTGATCTTTATTAATAAGTAAATCTGATTATATTGAAATGACTTTTATTTAGGGCACAAAACCCAACAGAGAAATGATAGGAAACGATTATTGTCGTTGTGACTGGATTATGATCGAGGGAAAATAATATAAAACGATTATTATCGTTGTGACTCGATTATGATCGAGTAAAGGAGCAATCATTACCGTTATGAGTAATTATTCTTAAAACCGCAGATAGGTTTCTTACTTATCGTTTGCTGTATCGGGCAACGATAGTGACATATATAGCTCGTGGTTAACTAGTGGTAAGAGTACTTTATGAAGTACAGAAATTGTATAGTTACGATGTTGTGAAATGAATCAAGAGTGTTATTATGTGATAAGTTGTAATTCAGTACATTTGTTATAGTATGATTAAATGAATGTTATATTGCTTGTGAAATTAATCACTTTTCTTGTAATCTCAATGGCCTAGGGATGTAAGAATATATGATTATAATGATCCTTGATTAAAGTGCTTTATGAAGCTTTGGAATTGAATGGACATGTTAATGTGTGAACTAGAGTTCTTTATGAAGCATTAGAAGTAAGTGTTTATGATACTATAGGATTAGGGTGTTTTATGAAACACTAAGGTTGTTGATTATGTATAACTATAAATACTCTTAATTTTGTAACAAGTTTGCTCGTATAGACGTTGCATTGTATATGTATATTGAAAGAAAATGATCTCATGGTATGTACAATCTGTGGTACTATAATTTGCTATCATTTCCCATGAGTTGCTTTATCTAGTAGCTTTTCTTGTTGAGTCACTATGACTCACGGGTGCTTCTTGGTGCAGGTAAAAAGATTAGCAATTTTGTTCGGCCATGGGTCAGAGGTCTCCCAGCAATGTACATATCAACCGTGTTGTCTTGGCTTTTGGGAAGCACGGTCGACCACTTTTCTCTTATGTATGAAAGTGTAACTTTATTTTTTTTTTTGTAATAACGATTTTGCAACTTGTTATAAAGAAATTTTATAAACAGGGGATCCCTATATTTTAATGGTGTTCATAAAGAATGTTTATTTTAAAATTCAATCAAAAGTTTTAATTAAACCACACCCTTTCCAAAAGTTATAGATTAGTAATAATAAGTTTATAAAAGCACACACGTGGCGTCCCTGATAGTCAGGGCGTTACAACATGGTATCAGAGCAACCAAGGTTTAAAGATCCTGAAGACTGGCTTGATATGTACATTGGCTGCGAAGACTCGTTCGACTCATGGCTTAGTAAGTGCTAAATGATAGTTGATAAATACATTAATTATTAATTGCATGAATTGCCTGCTTATTTGAAATGTTTAAGTTGTTAGGGAAGCATGATAAGTTATGATAAAATTGTTAAATGTGTTTATGTATATGTAGCAATGCTTATTAGCATTAATTCTGGCTTGAAAGATTTTGATGATTGAAAGAAATGGTCGCGAGTGTACTGGAAGATGTACCTTTGGCGATCTAGTAAGAATAATGGCGAGCTTACTAGGCTCGGAATTCGTCGTGTGGGTATGAATTTTTCCAATACCACAAGACTAAGTTTAAATGTATGCTATGAAGTAAGAGATTATCTGAGTAGAAAAGTAGTAGAACATTCATAGTTGATCTCGGGCAGCATGGTGATGGAGAATGACACTAAACGCGATCGAATGGCGAAGTTCTGTTTTGAGGAAACGGCTGTTAAGACCGCTAGGGAGTCTAATCTAGTTGAAGGTGGGAAGAGTATATCGCTCAGAATGAGGAGATAGTTGCTTAGAAAAGGGGGTTGTCCAGTTCTAAGCTCGGGCGGTTGATTTAACCTCTCTTGCCAAGAGTGTAAGGACTGAGATGCAAGAGATTTCATTAGGGTGAATGCTAAACTTGAGTCAGCTTTTAATGTGGGGCAGTAGGCCATTTAGAAGAAATTGTATACTGTTGCAACAACTGGAATAGAAGGGTGATGGCATTCTAGTTACTGTTTGGGTGTTTGTTTGACCTAGACTGAGATTGGTGTTAGCCTTTCTACTATAATAAGTTGAATTTTCATGAATCAAATTTTTGTTAGTAATTTTGATTGATTCTGGTGCAACGTATTCCTATATTTCGAAGAGGATAATTTGGAGTTTGTATAAACTTAAGGATGTGTTAGCAAGTAGTTTCAGCACCCTACTTTTACTGAAAAACTAGTTATTCTCTAGCAAGTGATTCAAGTCCCTTCCTGAGTCATGAGGGGAAAAGGAAATGCTGGGTGGTGTTAGTTGAGCTGCGATTAGAGGATCCTGAGGATGAATTAGGAATGGATTGATTTGTAAAGTTTAATGCGATCATCGATTGAGAAAGAAAAATGGTAACTCTTGAACTGTAAGGTGACGACCCATTCATGTTTGTGGGCAAGGTTTAAGGATTCCGAATTTCATTAACCATGGCATTTAAGGCAGAAGGTTTAATATAGGATAAATGTATTAACCTTTGAGTTAGTGTGACAAATATCGCAAAGGGAACATTAGTGGGACTGAGACACAATTTTGTGGTCCAAGGGTTTCTAGATGCCTTTTCAGAATGCCCTTTAAGGTTAGTGATAAAGTGGGAAATTGATTTTGAATTGAAATGGTAATGGGAAAGAAACTTGTATCTAAAGTTCTGAATTGGACGGTAATTGTAGAATTGAAAGTGGTGAAGATTCCATTGTAGGAAATGTTAGGGTTGAAATTGCTAGTTTGAGTAATTCAATCTGGAGTATGCCAACTTTATTTGTGAAGAATAAGTATCCTTTGTCCAGGATAAATGCTATGTTGAACAACTTTAAGGGGGGATTATCTTCTCTAGGATTGGTCTTCGATCTAGTTATTACCAATTGAAGATTCGAAAGGAGGATATTCCTAAAATAGTTTTTTTTTCTTTTTCTTTCGTGCTGGTGACTTCATGAATGACTTTATTAATGGTATCCTGATTTCTTCCAACTTAAGAAGGCATTTGAGAGGTATTTTTGGATGGTGTGGTAATGTTGTGGAAGTCAAAGCTTCATACTAAACATAAGAAACGCGAGTTTTGCTGATCCCAACTGTGCAATGAAGGTTAGAGGTTTTCTGAAACTAACAAAATGCTATGGAATGTTTGTTAAGAGTTGCCTACGCCCTTAGTGGGGTCAAATAGAAAGAACAAAAATAGAGGTTAACCATTTTACTAGTGCTAACATTGCTAGTCAGTAAGGAGAAATTGTGATTGGATGAAATACTTCTAAATGAGGATTAGATGGTATTTTGATACAGTCCAGGAAAGTTATTGCATGTGCTTCTAAGAGATTGAGAAAGTGTGAGAGATAGTAGTCCAGTTATGATATTGAATTGATAGTGGTGGCTTTTACCTTGGGAGTTTGGTACTTTTACTTGTTTGGCGGAACTATAAAGTTTATATGAATCATAGGAGCCTTAACATTTTATCATTTAGAAAGAATTTAATTAGAAGGCAACGACGATGGTTAGAGGTGATTGAAGATTATAATAGTATGATTCCCTATCTTTCTGGGGAGAGAATTAGTAGTGGATACTTTAAACTAAAAAGGCCTAGGACAAGTTTGTAAAACAAAAAAAATCTCACCAAAGTTTGCTAAGAATGCCACCAGAAAAGAGATTGACTTTATGAAGGGAGAACTTGTTAATGGTACATTGTAGTTTAAACTGTTGAAAAGAAATAAAGTGGCCAAGCAAGGTGACTCCGAACTTTAAAAGTACAAGGAAAGGTTTGAAATCGGATGAATAAAGGACCTTTTGAATTTGTTTAAAGGAATTTTACAATATCAAAACAAGGTTGGTGTATCAGTCATATAAGGGTATTGAATATAAGGTTTTAAATGAATTTCATACTACACCATACTCATTCTACTTGGGAGTAACTAAGTTATATAAGATCAGTACAGTTTCTTTATCAGAGTGAAATGTGTTTGTGGCAGATTGGTGTGCTAATCTATTTGTCAAGGGAATAGTTCAACCCCGTGGTACTCCGATAGTAGTTATCTCAGATTGAGAATTAAAGTTTACATTCAAATGCTGAATGAGCCTGTAACAAGCAAGTGTAATAGATGGAAGAGCTATGCTGATCCAAGTATAGAGATATTAAATTCGATGTAGGGAATTTTATCGTTCTTCAGGTGATTCTGATGAAAGGAAAATTCATAAATTGGTTAGAAAAGGGAGTTAAGTCCCAGGATAATCGATCCGTTTGAGTTTCTGGAAAGGGTAGGTTGGGTAGCTTATTAGCTAGCCATACTCCCTGTTTTATTTGGAACTTACAATGTGTACTTCAATGTTTTAGAAGTATGAGGTAAAAGCGATCCATATACAGAGTTACAATGATATCGAATTTCAAACTGACTTGTCATGAGGGGAACAATCGGTACAAATTTTGAAAAGAAAAGAGAGAGAGTTGTGGAGCAAAGACTATGTCGCTAGTTATAGTGTTGTGAAAGAACAATAAGATTGAAAGGCAATTTAAAGGTTAAAGTCCCAGTTGCGGGAGCTGTATCCCGAGTTGTTAAATAAATTTCGAGGATGAAATTTCTATAAGGAGGGAATAGTTGTAATATCCCAGAAAATATAGTGATATTTTAATTAGACATATTTTATTAAATATGTGATTAAGTGGACATTAGAGTAGGATTATAATCCTACTTAAACTACATACGAGTTGATTAGGGAAATAAGAATAAATAAAGCGTAATTTATTAACTACGGAGATTATATTGGACTATGCGGGAATCGCAGATACTATAATTTGAATAAAATATTTTCCGGCTTAACAACTGTGGAACTTGACGGGTGGTCAGAAATGTCACGACATTAAAAGAGGAAATATTTTTGAAGTATTCTAGTTTAGTTTTGAATTTTTAGATTGTCGGTTTGGCATTTAGCTAAAATTACCAAATTGCCCCTAAGGTGTATTTAGTTTAGTTTTAGGGTAAGGCTAGATTGGTCATTTTTGCTTGGGGAAAAATGATTGTCTTATGTAGTTGGGCTGGCTGTTTATTTATAAAAAAAAAAAAGAAAAGAAAAAAAAGGGATTTAAATAAAGAAAGAAGAAGCTAGAAGGAACAACTTTTTATCATTCTCTTTTCTCTCTTTTTCTCTCTTTTTGCCGAACCCTAGAAGAAGCATCAAAGGGGGATTTTGTTCAGTGAATTCCTTAGCTTTTGGCTAGATTGGTTGTAAAGATAGCTTAGTTTAATTTGGAAATTAGCAGTTATATCATGTTTAATTATGAAAATTATTTATAGCTATTTAAATAATTAATTATACTGTTATTGTTGAATTCTGAAATGCATTTTATGTCATTTAATAGTTTTCATAAGTTTGCATTTCCGGTGCCCGGTAGCATGGAACTCGGTGTTTGGCTCAGTAAAATCACAACTTAGTATGTTAGTATTGTGGGACAGTTTATTAGACATTGGGAATGTTGGGATTGGCCAGGAATTTAGAAATTCCCAAAATACCCCTTTAGTGTTATTTATGTTATTTTAGTGTGAAGGGGCAAAATGGTCATTTTGCCCAATTATTAGTTTGTCCTTTAGTGGACTTTATTTGGTTAATTATATGTTATTTGATTATTGTTTTGCTGAAATTAATTCAAGTAAAAGGTATGTTATTTCATTTTACCAAAGATTTAAAGAAAAGGAAAAATTCACAATCACTCTTTCTCTCTCAAGCTCTCTCTCTTTCGGCCACCCTTAGAGAAGCTAGGGCTTTTGATTTTGCTCTCTCAATCCTTTGTTTCCAGCAGCTCTTTGTGTAATCCAAGCCAAGGTTTAATCTCTAACAACTTTCTTTGTATTTTCTTGAGTTATAAGAAAAGTTTGATAGTTGCATGCTTGATAATTTGATGTTGTTGCTGCTGTGATTTTGTTGTTATTTTTTGAGATTTAAGCATGTTTATTTGAGGTTAATTGAGCTGCTAGTAATGCATGATTAGTGGTGTTGCTTAAAGTTATGGTTTTTCTATTCAAAAGCTTAAGTTTTCGAGTGAAAGTTGTGAATTGATGGCTGTAGTTATTGCATGAGTTAGGGTTTGGTTTCTGCAGTTTTAATATGTTGAAATATGTTGAATTATGCATGTTTTAGTGGCTGTTTGGAGGGATTAGTCAAGTTTTGAGTTTTGAACTCAATCTTGAACCTCCAATGGTGATTTTTGATTCTGTGAATTCTGGGTGGTTTTGTTGCTTTAGAAATGTTATTTGGGTCATTTAGAACAGGTCTGGAAGTTTTGGTATTGTTTGGATTGGATTTGAGCAATGTGTGAATTTTTGAAAAATTCCTGCGAGGAACCTAATTCCGTTGTGCATCCGGAATTCGGATGGGTTTTGAAAATTTCCGAACCGAATTCGGTTGGACAACCGGTCTGCCGGTTGGGTGATTTTCAAAAACCCTAGATTTCCTCGTTTTTATGTTATTTGGGGTATTGCCATGCTTTTTATTGATAGAGAAACTTTTAGTTCCTAGTTTAAGTCACCGGGAAGTGATTTAGCGTATCACTTAAAGTGTTGTGATTTTTATGGTTTAGGAGCCTGTAATCCGCCGCGTTAGCTAGTTCCAACAGTTGGCCACACCTGAATTCAGAATTGAGGTAAGATTAGTATAACAGTATGCATATGTAGATTACATGTTTAGCGTGCATGTTAGGAAGCCTGTTAGATTACATTAGATATGTATGTTGGCTTCGAACCATCCGACTGTGTCACATCGGTACAGGCTAGAGTATGACTAGCAGCTGGAGTATGACCAGTTCGACCGAGTATAGGCTGATACTGTAACACATCGGTACAACCTAGAGTATGACTAGCAGCTGGAGTATGACCAGTTCGACCGAGTATAGGCTGTTACTTGTCATTAGTACCGTCCCTATGAACGTTCAGGACTCAGTATCGTGTTGGACACGGCAGTTAGGGTTATGGTCAGGGGTATGGGCGTCTGATCATGACTCGGGATTTATGTATGATTATTATTATGCTTTTCTTACTGAGTCTGTCGACTCACAGTGCTATGTTTATGTGTAGGTAAGGGCAAGGCTAAAGCTGATGGACCGTGAGGGCGAGCCGGTGAAGATTGTACATGTCGGGGCGGTTAGGCCTGGAGCGTACGATCCTCGGGACAGCAAGGCTATTTTTGTAATTAGTCGCTAGGCGACAAGTATTTTGTATAGGAAGTAAACTTTTGTAAATGGTTTTGTAATCGGGATCCCGAGTATTTTGTATAAATATTTTATAAGTTTAATTAAAAAGCAAAAATTTTAATTAATCACGTTTTCCATAAACCTCGTGTATTAGCAACGAGCTGCACCATATGTTTAAAAATTACTTAATACGCCTATGCTAGTTAGGGTGTAACATTGGTGAATTGTGGGAGTTGTATATGCATCAAGGTAAGCTCTTGGTACACTTTCTTGGAATTTCTTAAGATTTAAGCTAGGTTTGGCTAGGGTTTTTGTGGATTTTAGGGCTAGAGTATTCTTAGACTTAATTTCTGAGTTGTTTAAGTTCTATTTGGTTAGAAATAGAGCTGTTGTATCTATGAAATTTTAAAAAATTGAGTTTGATGAATTTATTCTACTTGATTATGTGATTTGGATTAATTTGAAGAATTGATATGAATTGAAACCTTGAATATATTGTGATGTGAGATTAAACTATTCTGGAACTTCTAGGTTGTTTTGGCGATCCTAGGGTCGAATTTTTGGAGGAGGAAAGAACTTTTGGTTGCTGCCCTGCCAGAACCGGTCGACTGGTTGCCTACAGGGGAGAGTTTTTCAGTTTTTCCTCCAGGCTGGTTTTAGGGCTCAGTGTTGTTGTTGTGACATAGGACCCAGGATCGTCAAGCTTTGATTCCACTTAGACATGATGCACGCTAAACTTTTAGGTAAGAAGAGTATTAGGCACTATATATGGCTAACGTTATGATAATTATAGACTCGATTATGATTGAGATCTCAGTATGTGTTTGTTGTAACATAATCTCAATCGAGATTAACGATATGCATTGGTTGTGACTCGATTATGATCGAGAGAAATGATAGGAAACGATTATTGTCGTTCTGACTCGATTATGATCGAGGGAAAATAATATGAAACGATTATTATCGTTGTGACTCGATTATGATCGAGTAAAGGAAACGGTCATTACCGTTATGAGTAATTACTTTTGAAACCGCGGATAGGTTTCTTACTTATCGTTTGTTGTATCGGGCAACGATAGTGACATATATAGCTCGTGGTTAACAAGTGGTAAGAGTACTTTATGAAGTACAGAAATTGTGTAGTTACGATGTTGTGAAATGAATCAAGAGTGTTATTATGTGATAAGTTGTAATTGAGTACATTTTGTTATAGTATGATTGAATGAATGTTATATTGCTTGTGAAGTTGATCACTTTTCTTGTAATCTCAGTGGCCTAGGGATGTAAGAATATATGATTATCATGATCCTTGATTAAAGTGCTTTATGAAGCTCTGGAATTGAATGGTGTTTTATGATACTATAGGATTAGGGTGTTTTATGAAACACTGAGGTTGTTGATTATATATAACTATAAATACTCTTCATTTTGTAACAAGTTTCCTCGTATAGACGTTGCATTGTATATGTATGTTGAAAGAAAATGATCTCATGGTATGTACAATCTGTGGTACTATAATTTGCTATCATTTCCAATGAGTTGCTTTATCTAGTAGCTTTTCTTGCTGAGTCACTGTGACTCGTGAGTGCTTCTTGGTGCAGGTAAAAAGATTAGCAATTTTGTTCGGCCATTGGTCAGAGGTCTCCCAGCAATGTACATATCAACCGTGTTGTCTTGACTTCTGGGAAGCAAGGTCGACCACTTTTCTCTTATGTATGAAAGTGTAACTATATTTTTTTTTTTGTAATAACCGTTTTGCAACTTGTTATAAAGAAATTTTATAAACAAGGGATCCCTATATTTTAGTTGTGTTCATAAAGAAGGTTTATTTTAAAATTCAATCAAAAGTTTTAATTAAACAACACCCTTTCCAAAAGTTATAGATTAGTAATAATAAGTTTATAAAAGCACACACGTGGCATCCCTGATAGTCAGGGCGTTACATGCCCGGTATTATCTCACAAGTAATACAACTAAAGGGGAATAGGTTATTACCCATATACAAGGGGGTCGTGTTGAAAATATTTTACCAGGATCTAGATTTACTACGAAGTATGTTTCATTAACATCCTAATATGAATTCTAAAACAATGAAATAAAAACATTTAAAATTCAAGAAACCTTACATTGGGTGCAGCGGATCCTTCCATTCAGATCTCTAGCACTTGATTCTTTTCTGTAGCAGAGCATAATCAAGATCTGAATCTGGATCTCTTTCTCTCCTTCCTTTGATGTTGATTCTCATTCTTGTTGTTTGGATTCTCCTATAGTCTTACACACTATGATTGACATACCACTTGATGTGTGTGGGCACTACTCCATCACTCAAGGATTTCGAAATTCAAAGAGAAGAAAAGAGAGAGGAAAGTGGCGCATGGCATTTTCTGAAAGGAACAATATGCAAAGTCATTAGTTTCCTGAAGCCAATACTTTCTATTTATAGAATGCCTTCTAGGTTTAGGTTAGAATTGTATGGCATTAAAATAATGGAAAAAAAATGGTAAACCCTTTGCATAGTGGGCGGCCATATAAGGAAATTGGGCCTCACTTTGCAACTTTCCCATTTTATTATTTTCATTTTCATTTTCTCAAAAATGCCAAGTTTCCAATTTTAACCATTTAAATGACAATTATAATTATTTAATAACTAAAAATTAATCATTAAATAATATTGTCATTTAATATATTTATTAATTAGACATATAAAGTCTCTAAATTAATAAACAAACCTAGAATCTCTTTTCTTTACAATTTCGCCCTTGCTTAGTGAAAATTCATAAAGTAGACATAGTCTAACTTTAGAATTATAATTGATTAATTAAAATCAATTAACTGAGTCTTACAAGCAGTATTGTCTCAACTAGTATGGGGACCATGGGCCTATATTTCCGAGCTTCCAATAAGTCGAACCGAATTTACCAAGTAAATTCCCTAACTTATTAATTCCTTATTGAATCCACACTTAGAACTTGGAATGGGACTCTCAGTCATATAGAACGCTCTATGTGTTCCACGATATAGATACGTCATTAGTTATCCATTGTTATAATCCTAATTTCATCAATGACCCTCTCATAGAGTATCTACATTGAAAAGGCACTAATTTACCGTTACACCTTCAATGTATTTTATCCTTAAAACACTTAGCTGCATATAAATGATATTTCAGCGTAGTGAAATGAGATCTCCACCATTTATCTCTGTTTAGCCAAGCTCGAAGGATATCATCGTTTCACTTCTAAATTCCTATAGAAGTTATAGACTCCATATTTATGTTAGCGCTCCCACTCAATTATACTATCATGTTCCCAAAATGTACTTATCACCCTCACCCAAAAGTAGGCTTAACTAATAAATCAAAGAACATGTATAATACTCTTGAGATCGAACCTAAACATATCAGGATTAAGATCATTTGATCTAGGATCAACGGGTGATATTGAATTGAACACATATTACAGTAAATTTTAATATATCTAATCAAAGTTCAATATCGGTCCCTTCCGATGTATACTCCATACATCCGATACTGGTAAACTTTGCCAATGTCCTGGAAAGGACATAACACTTTTCCAAGGTGTAAGAATACCTATCGCTTATTATAACATGTAAGTCTAAATCCAGTGTTCTGACAAATCACGGAATAAACTTTCGAACATATAATTAAGATTATATTCTACTGTGCTGACAACACTATAATCATTAACAAATTCATATGTTCTGGACTTAAATAGAATTCATACATTATATATATAATAATGAAATAAATCATGTGAACCATGCAACATAAAATGTTATTTCTGATCTTTATTAATAAGTAAGTCTGATTATATTGAAATGGGTTTTATTTAGGGCACAAAACCCAACAGGTCGAACCTCTATAAATCACGTGTTCTTCTTATTTTTATTAATATTCTAACCTCCTTACCAGTGATTTATCAACATTTATTAGAGTCCAAGTCAGTTGGCTTTTTTCCTAGCTGACATTTTTGTGCTTTCGTTGAGAGTTTAAACATTCTTGCAAAGATCTCATCACCTGGTAATCTCTATGTTTTTGACAAGGAGGAGTCGGTCCATAGAGCCTTAAGATCCAATGGTTGTGGATCCTAGTGTCTAGGTTCCACCAACCTTAACAACCCGACCAACCTTACCCGACCACCTTAGGCAGTCCCATTTGTAGTGACTAGACCCAAGGGTCCAATCAATGTCAGGCAAGATCCCACAGGTGTCGAGCATGTACCGACCAATGCTGGATGACCTGCCCAGAGTACTATAGGAGTTCCCCAGAGAAGGCATATCCCCTAGGTATATGCTGGAGAAAATGGGTCAAGGGTTGGCCAACCTGGCATCAACGGGCACCATGTTGACTTGGGGGATGATTCTGAACTAGCCAGGTTGAGAGAAGCCATAGGGCAGGTTTAGGGCCACACAAATATCCTCCACCATGATAAGAAGAAACACGCGCTGTTATGAGCGATGCTTTTGCCTAATAGAGACATGAATTCCAAGAATGGATTGATCGGGAGGCTGCGATCCTCTAAGCCCATCAGGCGGAGCTGAACTGCCAAAATAGGACAGCGAATGAACTGATAAGAAAATTCAATGAAAGGGCTGGGTCCAGAGTGGAATAACCACCACTCATAAGGGATCCTCTTTAGGAACAAAGTCCCTATGTCAAGAATTCAATGCCCTAAGGATATTGGGAACACCTCGCAGCTAGAAGGGCCAACTGCATCCCTACAAGGCTGGCCCACCATCAACACAGTGATGATCAAATTTTTGGCATATGGCAGGACTGAAAAATTTCAACCCCTACCTATGGATGAAGAGAGAAGGGAAGACATCCCACCAAGGAAAGGCCGGAGTAAATCTCCTAGTGGGGATTCTTATTGGAAGATATTTTAATAGGATCTAGATTTACTAACATATATGTTTGATTATATTCTATAATCTCACATCCTAAATATGAGTTTTCTAAAACAACGAAATTAACATATATAAAGTTCTAAAAAAACCTTACATTGGTGGTAGCGGAATATTATGGCTCCTTTCATTCTGATCTCTAAACCTTCTTCCTTTCTTACGCAGAGTATTAACAAGATCTGAACCTGAATCTTCTTAGGGTGATGGAATTCTTCAAAAAATTTCACACTAAGTCTGAGTACTGATTTGATATGCGCGGGCAAGGTATAGGAAATTCAAATTTTAGAATAGAGAAGAGAGAAGAGAGAGAGAGAGAGAGAGAGAGAGAGAGAGAGAGAGAGAGAGAGAGAGAGAGAGAGAGAGAGAGAGAGAGAGAGAGAGAGAGAGAGAGAGAGAGAGAGAGAGAGAGAGAGAGAGAGATAGAGAGAGAGATTTCAACATAGAGAGGAGCCTCTCTTATTAGTTATCTAACTGAATAGTCTAATGAAGAGTTGTCCAGTTATGAGCCTCTCATAATCTATTTATAGGATTTTATCTAGGGTTAGGGTTTAAATTATAAAGAATGAAAAAAGATAAAATAATGGCCAAAATTTCCTTTCAGTGGTCGGCCATGTAGTGGACCCACTAGTTTTAATTTTGCCATTTAATTTAACAACTTATCTTTTCTTTCACAAATATCATATTTTATTTTTAATCATATAAATGTCAGATCTATGTATTTAATAATTATAATTAATTATTAAATAAAATTAGCACCAAGGAGGGAGAATTGTTATAGCATGGAACCCAATTCGTTTTATTGTTGACATTATCAAATGTACGAGTCAACTTGTGCATTTAAAACTTTCAACAATTGATGGAAGCTATAGCAGTTTTTTGACAGTAGTATATGGATTTAATGACATAAGGGGAGGTTAGAATTATGGAAGGATTCGTCTTCTCTAAAAACAAAAGATAATCGGTTGATTATGGGAGACTTTATTGCCATTATTTCCAAGGAAGAAAGAGTTGCTCATAGAGTGAAATATCAAGCTAAAGCTAAGTTTATTGAATGTCTACAACACTGCCAGCTGGAAGATATCAAGGCCTCTGGGTGTTTCTACACTTGGACTAATAAGAAACATGGTCAGGATAGAATCTATTCGAAAATTAATAGAGTTTTAGCCAAGCAAAATTGGTTTGATAACTACCCTAATGCAGAAGCTTTGTTTCTAAATGAGGGGAATTTTGACCACACGCCAGGGATCTTGTCTCTTTTTCCCATATGGAATTGTTGGAAATAGCCTTTCAAGTACTTTCGTATGTGGAAAACACATCCTGAGTATGATGAGAGGGTTGCTAAAGTATGGAGGAAGGACATAAGAGGCACCAACATGTACCACATAGTTTCTAAACTAAAGGCCTTAAAACCTATCATGAGACAGATCAATCAACATGGTTTTTCTAATCTGCAAGTTGCTTCAATACAGGCCAAAAATAAGCTAGATGAAATCCAGGGAAAGCTACAAGGAGAACCCCTAAATGCTACGCTACATGAGCAAGAGCTTGCTCCTAGGACTGAGTTCTTAACAACACAGCAAAACTACCAGTCCTTTCTGCAACAAAAGGCCAAAATCAGCTGGATTCAAGATGGCGACAGTAACACTTTGTAAGCCCAAGTTCTTGTCTAACCTATCTTTTTCATATTTAGATTGATTTTATCTTGATTTAAGCTTGAATATAAAAATAACAAAATCAAAGATTCAACACCAACAAAGCAACCATCAAAATATAACAGAGTCTAAACAAACAGAAAAGCAAACACTTTAAACAACCAAACAACAAATGCACCACTACCATTTTAGACACAAAGGATAAGTATTTTTTCCCCTTTATTGAGCATAATCCATGTCAAATTGTCTCCCTAAGAAAATAAGAAGTTTATCAACGAGATCCCCCTGAATGGCGACAGAAAATGCAACATAGACTCCTCATTGCAAAGAAATTCCAAAGTATCTATTACAACATTAAAGAAGAAAGACAAACCATCTCACAACATGACCTAAAACATATGGATATTAGATATAAAAAAAATGAGAGATTGACTAAACAAAACAATCAGATCACCACAATATTACGAATGATGCTACAAATGAGATTTATTTTTATTTCAATCAAAAACATGCCAAATGATATATCTCAAGAATTAACATGTTCAACTTGTAAAGAGGAAACACAATGAGTGGCCTAATCAATTAACAAGTGAGCAATGATCATTTGAGCAAAGAACAAATTCATTCAACTTCACAATGAGCCATACTCTATAAAAAGATGAGACAACTTCTACCAATCCACATATTCACACACACTTAAGAAAGACAATAAACAAGGAATTTTTTACAGGATTTTGAACCAAGATTTTTCTTCAGTGTGTGCAAGTTACCTCATGTGAGAACATTGGTTCACTCTCTCAAAATTTTTATTAAGCTGCCCATTTTTTTTTTATCTTTAGACACTCCGGCTCTTTCTTTTGCAACCAGCTACGGCTTTCACTCTCCCTCAGAGATGTAGTCGTCCTCTTTTAATCAGAAATACTAATATAGAAGGAGCATACTACTTATTAGTAAATGGACACTAAAGAAAGCTCTTCCCATTGCATCTAAAAGAGGTAGCCTTTTTAGCTGGGAAAAATAAAGGTTCAAAAGATCCTGAAAAATTCACCTATTTAGAGCTTCCTCGATAGATCTGGAGAACCTGTAGATGGGACATGAAGTGCCTCATAGAAAAAAAAAATGATAGCAATCAAGGCTTAGCTGAACAAACAGAGAAAGATAATGATCATATACCACAACGAATAATCAGATAGAACACATAAAAAAAACTTCCCAAGTTGCACACATTAATATGAGAATTCAAGGCTTTATTAAACAAAAATCCAAGAGAGCATCAAGAATAATATGTGATTATCCAATGTATTTTTACTCAACCAATTCTAAAAAAATGATATCCGTTATCTATATATTTTGAGTCAACGTGCATTTTGAGAAATGTTTGTGGAACTTTCATTATCACACATGAAGACACATAAACAAGCAATGAGGAACACTAGACAACATATCATGTGTGTATCATATTTCTTTTGAAGCAATGGAGTACAATGTACAACATGATCAAAACCAGCATACACTAGGACAAAAACATCATCATTTCATTGTTTAAACCCAAGATTCAACAGTATAAGGTTTAGAAGACCATACCATAGCACTAATAATAGTGAATGAGCTCTTGAAAGACGAGGTGATGATTTAACACTCTTATTTCTTTTGGTTAAAACTTTTGGAATAGCAGTAAAGTCTCCAATATCTGATTTATCCAATGATGCACTATTACATAGGACAACATTGTCCAACAAATAACTACCATCACTAGATCTCTTCCCTGTTAAGACTGAGCACCCATCAAATGAAACTAAACAATGAGTTTTAGAAAAACTTACAGTGTAATTTGCATCACAAAGTTGACCGATGCTTATCAGATTTGCCTTGAGTCCTTTCACATACAGTACTTCAGTAAGAGGTGCAACTCTACTCATCACCAAGTCTCCTTTTCCAATAATATGGCCCTTATTTCCATCACCAAAAGTGACAACTCCCTCCTTTGCTTCTTTGTAATTGACTAACAATTTCTTGTTGCCCGTCATGTGTCAAGAGCAACCACTATCCAAGTACCACTGTCCTTCCAGAAATGCAGACAGTGAAACTTGAGCTACCAACCCAACATTCGATTCACGATCAGCCCTCAATCTCCACTCACATTGAGATCCTTCCTTTTGAGTTTTATTGGGTTTTTGAAAACTCATAGGTCGATTGATCATAGCTTTCAAGTAGTTCTGCAGCTTATAGCATCTGGGTCGAATATGACCCCTCCTGTTACAGAAGTGACACACTGGGATGAATCTCTCCATCTGAGATATATTCTCCGAGACAATTCTTCTTCCTTCTAACTTCACCTTGGTAGGTCCAGATTTAACATGGAATTTTCCAGTGGGGTCTGAGGACTGAGGTGTCGAGGGAAATGATGATTGCTTGTCATCCTTTTTGTCTAGGTTGATCACTGGTGTAATGGACTCTTCTACCCCCAAGTTATCTCCTTGCTTATACAACATCTTGTATCCGATAGAGGTTCGATCACCATAAGGTTTTTGAAGTTGAAGAGTTTGATTGATGGTAGCCGTTCCTGGAGGGATAAACTCTAAAGCCTGTTTAGCTTTTATGAGTTCAGCTGAAAGCTTCTAGATCTCATTGTCCTTCTCATCAAGAAGTTTGTTGAGATTCTTAACAGTGTCCTCCAGCTTGACTTTTTCAGACTCTGTCTGCTCCTTGGCACTATTCAGACCTCTAATCTGCTTGGTCATATATTCCCATTGAGCAAACATCTCTTCATATGCATTTTGTCTTCCATTACTGTCGACTTCAGACACAGTGGAGACTCCATCATCCTCAGATTCAACAGACTGATGACTTTGAGCCATGAAAGCCACTACCTGTTTATCCTCATTAGAACTTTTACTTGCAATAGAGTCTTTTTCTTCGTCACTATCGCTCCAGGTGGCAATAAGGGCTTTCTTCTTTTTGAGAGTGTTAGCCCACTCGGCCTGAATGTGTCCGAACCCATCACATTCTCTACACTGAATGCCCATGCTCTTATTGTCACTGGGTTGCTGACCAGGCCAGAAGTTCCCAAGAGGATTTCTTTTGGAAGCATTTTTCTTACCTTCAGAACACAGTTTCTTGTACTTCTTTTTCAAGAATTTTGCATAGTTCTTGGTCAGCAAATCTACAGCTTCATCTGAGAAACCAGCAGACAAATCTGGGATAGACTTATTTTCTTCTTTGTGAATGAACGCAATATTGTTGTCCCCTTTTTCTTTGTTCACATCCATCTTCTTTTTTTCTTTCTTCCACCTTGTTAATGACATTTCATAATTCTGCAAGGATCCAATCAGTTCATCAAGATCCAGTTCCTCCACGTTTCTCATTCCTTCAATGGAGGTTACTTTAGACATAAATCTCCTAGGTAGAACTCCAAGGACTTTACGAACCAGCTTTGCATTAGAATAAGTCTTTCCCAAAGCATAAGATTCATTTGATATGTCACACAATTTATCATGGAACTCAGCCACCGTTTCTTCTTCCTCCATTGATAAATCTTCAAACGCTTTTGCCAAAGCACGAAGACGGGATTTCTTTACAGCATCCGTTCCTTCATTTTTAATTCGTAGTTTTTCCCAAGCCTCTTTGGCCATCTCACAGTTTGCAATGACCTTCAATTGATTTGTGGACACTGCATTGAACAAAGCATGCATGGCCTTCGAATTAAAATTGGCCCTCTCCATCTCATCTGGAGTCCACAAGCTCGTAGGTTTTGGTTTGGTGACACCGTTATCCATCATCGTTGGGCATGTCCAACCATCTTCTATGGCCATCCAAACTCTTTCATTCACCGCCCTCAAGAATGCTCGCATTTTGGTTTTCCAGTATGGGTAATTAGCACCTTCCAGCATTGGGGGTCGTGATGTGGACCCTCCTTCTCTGAACATCTCCATTCCTGTACTAACAAGGAAAAACAAAACAAAGATAGAGAGCAGTATACTCCCAGAGTCGTGTCTGGAGAGGGGGTTAGTTCCAACTGGGTGTTGCAGAAAGAAAAAATGCAGAAAAATCAAGAATTGCAGCAACAATAAATTTCAGAATAACGAATCTTGCAAGAACCCTAAGGATCAATATTTCTAACAGAAATAGCTGGCTCTGATACCAATTGTAAGCCCAAGTTCTTGTCTAACCTATCTTTTTCATATTTAGATTGATTTTATCTTGATTTAAGCTTGAATATAAAAAGAACAAAATCAAAGATTCAACACCAAAATTTTACAAGCTTCATCTGCACTGAGAACACATCTCAACCGACTAGTGCTTGGGTTCCCCGAACCAGGGTAAATGCATCCACTAATTCTCAAAGGTTCATATTACAATTTCCAATTCTCTCTAAAGGAATCAAATACAACCTTAACAGCAATTAGTAATGAATTACCAACAACAATCAAGAACACTGATTGTCAATGCACAATCCCTTGTGCTGCAACTGAGCTCTTCTTCAACATGTCTTCAACCTGAAATCCCTTCAGATCTGATGATGAAGATGACACTGAACTCCCTTCAGTCTGAACTCAGCAATTCCAGATTCAGATCATTCCGCCATTGATGAACATCCTCAAGCTCCAAGATCTGACCTGCCATGAAACATATAGAAGAAACAAGACGAAAGAAACGTAATCCCAAATCTCCGATCAAAAGTTAGTCAACAAAATACCCAGAAATCGTATTTATACCCAGTTAAACCAAGAAACCCGAAATAGACAGCTGTTACCATCTGAATAATTAAAACCTAAAATGTCTTTGCTGATGTGGACTGACACTAACAGTACGAACCCTAGACAAAACACTACGAGTCCCAGACGCAACTGGAATGCTACTGGACATAATTTGTCACTTCAGAAAATAATAGTTCTAACACACTTCGTTATTTCATGCTGGTATCAAACAATGGAATACGCGGAATCAGATCTTATCAATTGAAACTGATGCTGGAATAAGGGTTTTTGAACCATGGTTGGTCACAGAATATTTTATCTCCAATTACAAGATCCTGCTTGGATCTAAAATGGTAAACAGGAAGAAAGTATCTAGCAAGATTCTGAATAGAGGTTCTATGCTAACTTCTGAACACGCTGCTATGCTAACAAGGGCATTCACTAAGGAAGAAGTAAAGAAAGTTGTGTTTGAAATCCCTGGGAACAAAGCTCCAGGCCCAGATGGTTTCTCAAGTTATTTTCTTCAAAATAATTGGGAGCTAGTTGGAGAGGATGTTTACAGGGCAGTCACTTCCTTTCTTGATTCAGGCAAGATACTCAAGGAAGTCAAGAAAACTGTCCTAACAATGGTGCCTAATGTAATACCCTAGATTTAAGAAGTGGATGAGAAAAACCCAAATTAGATAATTATGAATAATTAAGGAACTATATTATTATATAGTTCAATATATGAGAATTTATATGATTTATGTCATGTTAAGACCTGTTGGTCAGCCAGAGGCATTTAAGTAATTTTGACCCGAGAAGGTTAAAATAGTAAAATTAATTTATCAACGTGCTTATGGGACTATATTATTATATATTATGCCTGTATTGTCTTTTCAAGGTGTATTCTGACAGGTTGGCGCGGTATAGTCACAATCGGGTATTTCGGGCCGAACGGGGTTCGGGCCCGAAATGCAATTTAAATTGAAATATTAGGCATTTTAATTATTGGTGAATAATCTGAATATTTATTTGGATTCATGTGTGTGTGAATTGACATTTATGCCCTTGTACGCATTTGGAGGTGTTATTTGGCCCTAGGGGCAAGATGGTCATTTTGACCCTTAATTTACAAATAATAAAAGAAAGGAGTTTTAAGGAAAAGGAATTGATTTTCTGGTTTCTACTCCCTCTAACTCGTTCCTCTCTCTCTTTATCTCTCTAAACCTATTTTTCAACTTTGATTTTGGAAAGAAATTGCTTGATTTAGGGCTTGAAATTTGTGGGTTTTTGAGCTTGGTATTGAAGGGAGTTCTAGCTATATTTGAGGCAGTTTTATAGCTTTTAATTTTGATTGTTGTTGCTGAATTTGTTGGTTGAGAAGCATGTTTTCTAAGTTTTAATGTTCTTGATTGCACGAGTGTTAATCTTGATAAGTTTGAGTATTAATTTCATGATGTTGTGGTGATTTCTATTGTTGATCTTTAGATGAAATTCTAGGGTGCTTCTAATGCTTGAATTTGGTCTTTATTTGTTAATTATGCTGCGGGAAAATGTTTGACCGTTTGGCGAGGTTGGCCTCAGGAATTGTGCCAACTGACTTTAGTAAGACAGAAAAATACATGGATGGGTTAAATGCAAAGATGAGGCACAATCTAATGATTACTACTGACGACAAACCACTTATGCTGAAATGGTGGATAAAGCACTGCGAGCTGAGGGTGCAGTGGGATGAATGATTGAGTTTGGTGGGACTCCGGTTGTTGGCCGGGCTCTTACCCCTCCTGCATCAGGTTTTAGAAGGGGAGGTAGTGGTTCGGCCATAGATCAAAAAAGAAAGGCATCCACTGCAACCAGTGGCTTAGGTCAGGACAAGAGGTTCCGGGGGAACCAGGGTCGAGGCAATCGCCAGAGTGGAACTGAAACCCGATACACTTACCCAGAGTGCCCCAGTTGTAAAAGGCACCATCTAGGGGAGTGTAAAGGGCAGGGGTGCTTTCAGTGTGGCATGCCAAGGCATTACAAGAGGGATTGTCCACAGCTCAGGACCGAAACACCAAAGACTGCAGTGAAAGCCACTCCAGCCAGGGTGTTCGCAATAACTCGGGCTGATGCAGAAGCCAGCTCTTCTGTGGTCACAGGTCAGCTCTCGGTTAACAACTCTTATTTTTCTGTGCTATTTGACTCTGGGGCAACTCATTCCTATGTGGCAGCCAGAATTTTAAGTAAATTTGATAGATCGCATGATAGTTATGAATTAGGGTTTGGAACCCTATTACCTTGCGGAGAGTTAGTTATCTCTAAAAAGGTGGATCAAGTCTATGCCGATCAGGATTGTGGATAGGGAGTTGAGTGCTGACTTAATAGAAATGAGTTTAGCAGATTTTGATATTATACTGGGAATGTATTTCTTGTCCAAGTATTTAGCCAGTATTGATTGTAAGAGGAAGATGGTAATCTTCCAACCAGAAGGTGAAGAGCCGTTTGTCTTTGTCGGTTAGGTTCAGGGATCTCGGATCCCGGTAATTTCGGTACTAACAGCTAAACAACAATTACATGATGGATGTCTAGGATTTCTGGTTGTGGTATTGGATACCACTCTGTCTGACTCTGTTCGGCCAGAAGACGTCAAGGTGGTTCGGGAATATCTAGATGTTTTTCCTGATGAACTTCCGGGTTTACCACCTTAGAGAGAAATTGATTTTGTCATTGACTTGGCAACTGGAGCAGAACTGGTTTCAAAGGCTCCTTACATAATAGCTCTAGTAGAACTTAAAGAATTGAAAATTCAACTCCAGGGGTTGCTTGACATAGGGTTTACGCGGCCTAGTGTGTCACCCTGGGGAGCTCCGGTACTGTTTGTCAAGAAGAAAGTGTTGGAAATTATTTTACCAGGATCTTAGATCTACTCACAAGTATGTTGATTAACACCCTAAATATGAACTTTCTAAAACGATGAAATAAACACATATAAAGTTTAGGAAACCTTACATTGGGTGCAGCGGAATAATATGACTCCTTCCGTTCAGATATCTAGCCCTTGATTCCTTTCTGTAACAGAGCATTATCAATATCTGAACCTGGATCTCTTTCTCTGATTCTTTAGTGCTGAAACTCCTTCTTGCTGAAAGTCTTTCTTCACAATCTTCATCACTATGGTTGAGGTATCACTTGCTGTGTGTGGGCACTACTTTAACACTAAGGATTT
This sequence comes from Cannabis sativa, assembly GCF_029168945.1. Lineage (NCBI taxonomy): Eukaryota > Viridiplantae > Streptophyta > Magnoliopsida > Rosales > Cannabaceae > Cannabis > Cannabis sativa. The sequence continues at coordinate 38,650,442 of NC_083604.1, read as the reverse complement.
TGAAATTTCAATGAAGAAGAAAGAGGAGAAGAGGTCGGCCAAAGATAGGGAGAGAGAGATGTTGGAAATTGTTTTACCAGGATCTTAGATCTACTCACAAGTATGTTGATTAACACCCTAAATATAAACTTTCTAAAACGATGAAATAAACACATATAAAGTTTAGGAAATTTTACATTGGGTGCTGCGGAATATAATGACTCCTTCCGTTCAGATATCTAGCCCTTGATTCCTTTCTATAGCAGAGCATTATCAATATCTGAACCTGGATATCTTTCTCTGAATCTTTGATGCTGAAACTCCTTCTTCCTGAAAGTCTTTCGTCACGATCTTCCTCACTATGGTTAAGGTATCACTTGCTGTGTGTGGGCACTAATCATACACTAAGTATTTCGAAATTTGAGAAGGAAGAAAGAGAGAGGGAGTGGTCGGCCAGATAGGGAGAGAGAAGGCTCAGGTTTTTCTCTGAAGGAAAATAGAAAATTTAAGTGTAATTGTCCTGAAGCCTTCACTATCTATTTATAGCATTCCACTAGGGTTAGGTTTGAATTATTTGGCATTAAAATAATGAAAATATCAGTTTAAATTGCCTACAAAAGTGGCCGGCCATGCTTAGTGGATTTGGGCCTCACTTTTTGCAATTTTGCAGTTTTATCTTTTCTGCATCTGATTTTCTCAAAAACGCCAATTTTCTAATTCAACCATTTAAATGCCAATTCTAACTATTTAATAACTATAAATAATTATTAAATAATATTGTCATTTATCATATTTATTAATTGAACCATACAAAGTATCATAAATAACAAATATGCCCCTAAAACTCTTTCTTTACAATTTTGCTCTTACTTAGTGAAAAATTCACAAATAGACATAGTCTAATTTGAGAATTATAATTGATTAATCAAAACCAATTACATGAGTCTTACAAGCAATATTATCTCAACTAGTGCGGGGACAATGGGTCTATATAACCGAGCTTCTAATAAGAACATTTGATCTAGGATCAACTTGGCGATATTGACTTGAATAGATATTACGGTAAGTTTAATTAAATCTAAGTCAAAGTTCAATATCGGTCCCTTCCGATGCATACTCCATGCATCCAACCTGAGCTTTACTTTAACCAATGCTCTGGAAAGAACATAGCACTTCTCCAAATGCAAGTAAACTCTATTGTAGATTATCATATCAGTAAAACCCTATGTCTGATAAATCTAGGAAACTTTATTCACATAGTCATGTTTACTTTCCAATGTGTTGACGGCACAATAAACAGGATCAAGTATGTGAAAAGGGTTTCAGATGAATTTATACATTATGTACATATAATCATGAAATAAATCATGTGAACCATGCAACATTAAATGTTATTTCTGATATATACTAATAAGTAAATCTGATTATATTGAAATGAGTTTTATTTAGTGCATAAAACCCAACAGAAAGATGGGTCTCTGCAAATGTGCATTGACTACCGGGAATTGAACAAGTTAACAATCAAGAATAAATATCCTTTACCTAGGATAGATGATCTTTTTGATCAACTTCAGTGGAAGACGGTCTTTTCAAAGATTGAGCTCCGATCGGGTTATCATCAGTTGAGAATCCGAGAGGAGGACATTCCGAAGACGGCTTTCCGTACTAGGTATGGACATTATGAATTTTTGGTTATGTCATTTGGACTAACCAATGCTCCCGCAACTTTCATGGATATAATGAATAGGGTATTCAAGGATTTCCTTGATATCTGTGTTGTTGTGTTTATCGATGACATCCTTGTGTATTCTCAATCAGAAGAGGAGCATGAGCAACATCTCCGCATGGTTCTACAATGGCTTCGAGAACATAAGTTATACGCCAAATTCAAGAAGTGTGAATTTTGGCTATCTCAGGTGTCCTTCCTTGGGCACATTGTTAGCAAAGATGGGATCAAGGTGGATCCAGGAAAGATAGAATCTGTCAGGGATTGGCCAAGACCGAAAATAGTGATTGAAGTTAGAAGCTTCTTGGGTCTGGCTGGTTATTATCGTCGGTTTGTAGAAGGGTTTTCTAAAACTTCAACACCCTTAACCGAGCTCACAAAAAGAATCAACGTTTTATGTGGACAGACAAGTGTGAGGCTAGTTTCCAAGAGTTGAAGCAGAGATTAATTACAGCTCCACAGTTAGCTCTGCATTTTGACAAAGAAAAGTTCGTGGTTTATTGTGATGCATCCAGACAGGGTCTGGGCTGTGTGCTGATGCAGGCTGATCGAGTTATTGCCTATGCTTCTTGTCAATTGAAAGATTATGAGCAGTGATACCTAACTCATGACCTGGAACTTGCAGCGGTAGTGTTTGCTTTGATGATTTGGCGGCATTATCTCTATGGAGAGAGATGTGAAATTTATAATGACCATAAAAGTCTCAAATATTTTTTTACTCAGAAAGATTTGAATATGAGACAGAGGCGTTGGTTAGAATTTGTTAAGGATTATGAATATGAGATCCTTTACCATCCTGGGAAGGCCAATGCTGTATCCGATGCCCTGAGTAGGAAGGGTCCCAGGTAGGTAGCTAGTATGGTTCAAATTTCGCCTCGGTTAGTAGAGGACATGGTCAGATCTAGCATCGAGTTTGTTGTAGGCAAGCTTCATAACTTGACGCTGCAATTTGATCTGTTGGAACGGATTAAAGCCGCTCAGTTAACTGATCCAAGGTTACTAAAGATCAGGGAAGAGGTATCAGCTGGTCAAGCAAGAGACTTTAAAGGGTAAGACAGTGGAATGTTGTTGTTCAAAACCAGGGTTTGTGTTCCAAGTAGTATGGGACTTAGAAATGAAATTCTCGAGGAGCCTCATACCACTCCATATTCCCTACATCCCGACACGACCAAGATGTATCAAGAACTTAAGCCTTACTTTTGGTGGAGCGGAATGAAGAAGAATGTGGTAGAATTCATATCGAGATGCCTAACCTGTCAACAGATCAAGGTTGAACATCAGAGACCGGCAAGGTTGTTGCAGTCTTTAACTCTACGTGAGTGGAAGTGAGAAGATATTGCAAAGGACTTTATGTTTGGGTTACTTAGAACCACGGGTTTGTTTGATTCTATTTGGGTTTGCATGGTGTACCAAAATCCATAGTTTCGGATAGAGATCCAAATTTTACCTCTAAGTTTTGGCAGAGTTTGCAACGGGCTATGGGTACTAAACTGAAGTTCAGTACAACTTTCCATCCTCAGACAGATGGACAGTTTGGAAGGAAAATTCAGATATTGGAAGATATGTTGCGAGCCTTTGTTATGGATTTCGAGGGCTCCTTGAGTAAGTACCTACCGTTGATAGAGTTCTCGTACAATAACAGTTATCAAAGTACGGTAGGGATGGCTCCCTATGAATTGTTATATGGTCGAAAGTTTAGATCTCCCATCCACTGGGATGAGACAGGGGAGAAGAAATACCTAGTTCCAGAATCAGTACAGCAGACTAATGAGGCAATTGAGAAGATTAAAGCTAGAATGCCTGCCTCTCAGAGTAGGCAAAAGAGTTATGCAGATCCAAAACGCAGAAATGTTGAGTTCCAAGTAGGAGATCACGTGTTTTTACGAGTATCTCCAATGAAAGGGATCAAGCATTTTGGGAAAAGAGGCAAGTTATGCCTTAGATTTACAGGACCCTTCGAGATTCTCGAGAAGGTTGGACAAGTGGCATATCGATTAGCTTTGCCTCCAGCTCTTTCAGTAGTTCACAACGTATTCCATGTCTCTATGTTGAGAAAATATGTTTCAGACACCGCTCATGTACTTAGCTATGAAAGTCTTAAGTTTCAGCCCCATATGTCATATGAAGAACAGCCAGTACAGATCCTTGACCAAAAGGATAAAGTCCTTCGGAATAAGACCATAGCTTTGGTCAAAGTACTCTGGAGAAATAGCAAGGTGGAGGAAGCCACCAGGGAGTTAGAATCAGACATGAGAGCCAAATATCCAGAGTTATTCAGCTTAGATTTCGAGGTCGAAATCCTTTTAACGGAGGATTGTTGTAACGACCGCTTAGCTTAAATTTGGAAATTAGCAGATAATTAGGGTTTAATTATGGAAATTATTTATTAATTCTACATTATTAATTTATGATATTTTATTTGAATTCAGAATGCATTTTTGTGTCACATATAGAAATTTCATGATTTTGCATTTTCAATGCCCGACAACATTAGAACACGGTGTTTGGCTATTAGAATCACATCCTAGTATTTTAACTATAGCGGGGTAGTTTAGTTAGACATTGGGAATGTCGGGATTTTAGAATTTCCCAAAATACCCTTAGTGACCTTTAGTGGCTTATAGTATGGAAGGGCAAAATGGTCATTTTGCCAATCTTTAGTTTGTCTTTTTGTGACTTTAGTTAGGTTAATTAATCTGATTTTAAGTTGGTTTAATTGATCAAATATGGTGTGTTTATCTCATTTTCAAAGAAAAAGCAAAGTAAAGGAAAAATCACATTTCACTCTTAATTCTCTCTCTCTTCTTCGAAATCCCTAGAACCAGCTAGGGTTTGATTTTGTTCTTCAAATCTTGCAAGTTTCCAGCAGCTCTAAGTTTAATCCAAGCCAAGGTAAATCTCTTTGCAACTTCCTCTTTAGTTCTTTGAGTTTTAAGATTGAATTTTTGCATGAATTAGTGTTTTTGCTACTGTGGTTGCTGTAGTTATTTAATGTTGTTTTTAGAGGTTTGATTATGCTAGATTATGTTGAATTAAGCTTGAACTGTGGGCTGTTATTGTTGGAATATTTATTTTACCAGGATCTTAGATCTACTCACAAGTATGTTGTTTAACATCCTAAATATGAACTTTCTAAAATGATAATAAACACATATAAAGTTAAGAATGTTTGGTTTTATGCCCTAAATAAAACTCATTTCAACATAATCAGATTTACTTATTAATATAGATCAGAAATAACATTTAATGTTGCATGGTTCACATGATTTATTTCATGATTATATGTACATAATGTATAAATTCATCTGAAACCCTTTTCACATACTTGATCCTGTTTATTATGCTGTCAACACAATGGAAAGTAAACATGACTATGTGAATAAAGTTTCCTAGTTTTATCAGACACAGGGTTTTACTGATATGATAATCTACAACAGAGTTTACTTGCATTTGGAGAAATGCTATGTTCTTTCCAGAGCATTGGTTAAAGTAAAGCTCAGGTTGGATGCATGGAGTATGCATCGGAAGGGACCGATATTGAACTTTGACTTAAATTTATTAAACTTACCGTAATATCTATTCAAGTCAATATCGCCTAGTGGATCCTAGATCAAATGATCTTAATCCTGTTATGATTAGGCTCAATCTCGAGAGGCTATTCGTGTTCTTTGATTTGTTAGTTAAGCCTACTTTTAGGTCAGGGTGATACGTACATTTTGGGAACACGGTAGTACAATTGAGTGGGAGCGCTATCATAAATATGGAATCTATAGCTTCTATCTAACGAATAGTAAGTTAAGGATGATGTCCTTCGAGCTTGAACAAATGAAAGTAAATGGTGGAGATCTCATTTCACATAAGCTGAAATATCATTTATACGAGATTAAGTGTTTAAGGATAAAATACATTGTAGGGTGTAACGGTAATCTAATTCCTTTACAGTGTAGATCATTCATATAGAGGATCATTGATCAAATTAGGATTATAACAATGGATAACTAATGATGTGTCTATATGGTGGAACATATAGAGCATTCTATATATTGAGAGTGCAATTCTAAGTTCTATGCGTGGATTCAACGAAGAATTAATAAGTCAGTGAATTTAGGTTATAAATTCTTGATCTGCTTATTGGAAGCTAGGTTATATAGACCCATGGTCCCCGCACTAGTTGAGATAATATTGCTTGTAAGACTCATATAATTGGTTTTGATTAATCAATTATAATTCTCAAATTAGACTATGTATATTTGTGAATTTTTCACTAAGTAAGAGCGAAATTGTAAAGAAAGAATTTTAGGGGCATATTTGTTAATTATGATACTTTGTATGGTTCAATTAATAAATATGATAAATGACAATATTATTTAATAATTGTTTATAGTTATTAAATAATTAGAATTGGCATTTAAATGGTTGAATTAGAAAATTGGGGTTTTTGAGAAAATAAGATGCAGAAAAGATAAAACTGCAAAATTGCAAAAAGTGGGGCCCAAATCCACATTGCATGGCCGGCCACTTTTGTAGGGTTTTCCCTCTGATATTTTCATTATTTTAATGTCAAATAATTCAAACCTAACCCTAGTGGAATGCTATAAATAGATAGTGAAGGCTTCAGGAAAATTACACTTCTCATTCAGAAAAAACTGAGCCTCTCTCTCTCCCTATCTCTGGCCGACCACTCCCTCTCTCTCTTCCTCATTGAGATTTCGAAATTCTAAGTGTTAGAGTAGTGCCCACACACAGCAAGTGATACCTCAATCATAGTGAGGAAGATTGTGAAGAAAGACTTTTAGCAAGAAGGAGTTTTAGCACTAAAGAATCAGAGAAAGAGATCCAGGTTCAGATATTGATGATACTCTGCTATAGAAAGGAATCAAGGGCTAGATATCTGAACGGAAGGATTCATTATATTCCGCTGCATCCAATGTAAGGTTTACTAAACTTTATGTGTGTTTATTTCATCGTTTTAGAAAGTTCATATTTAGGGTGTTAATCAATATACTTGTGAGTAGATCTAAGATCCTGGTAAAATAATTTCCAACAACTGGCCTCAGAGCCATGGTAATTGATTTTCTTGCAAGAAATTTTGACTTTAAAACGATTGTTTGATGTTTTGGATGGTATCATGTTGTATTGAGTTTTATTTGATGATTGATTGATGTTTGTGAATTTTCGTGAAAAATAATTGAATATCTGTTTCTGGAATTATTTTTATTGGATAGTATGGAAAAAATTAAGCAAGTTACTTTTTTACAGAACTCAATTTCGATTTAATTTGAATTAGTTATGATTTTTTGAAGTTTCGAAAATATCGGGGTGGTGTCGCTGCACCACGCGCGCGCGCGGAAATCATGCAGCCTCCCTTTGCGCCTGGTTTCCTCGCTCATGCAACCCCTAGCGCGCCGTACAGCTTGCATTTTTTTTCGTTTTTTTTTTCGATTTTTCATGCTTTTTCATGGATTTAACTTCCGAATTTTTGTGTAGTTCTGTATTTATACATTTAATATTCCTAATTCAATTCTAATTATCATAATTAAATTAATTAATATTTTTCAAATTTAATTCATGATATTAGTGTCATTTGAATTTGAAAATAGTAAATATCTATCTTTTTTGCTTAATTATCTATCTTATTTTTAAATTTCATTATATCTTATCTTATTTTTAAATTTAAGGTCAGATATTAAATTTTTTAAATTAATTTTTTTTAAAATAATTTGACCTTCTTTAAATTTAAAATAAGATAACTATAATCATGTAATTTTAAATAGATGAGATATTTTGCTAACTTTTAAATTTTGTTATTTTATTTATTTAAATTACATTTAAAATCAGAAAAAGATATTTATTTATCTTTTTTAATTTTTTATTTAATTTTTATTTATAAAATAACATTAAATTTTTAAAAGTAGTTAGCAAATTTTGAAATGATATTTAGGTTGGTTGAAACTTAATTTTTCAAAATTGTAGGTTTAATTTTAAATATTTTTTTTATTAATTTCAAAAATATTTAAATTTTATTTTATTTTATTATTTTTTCGAAAATAAAAAAGAATTAATTAATTTTTCGAAATTATTTATTTAAAATTAAATAAATCCTACATCCAACTATCCAACAAACCTTGTTGCATGAGTATATGTTTTAGCTTGTTTGTAAGTTTTTTAAAACGTATTATTGCTTGATTGCAAATAGCCATGGTTAACTTGTTGACAGATCCAATGATCTGATTTTAACTCTTGGCTCCCTTGGTCAAGTAAATAATTTGTAACAGGTATATTTACAATCTTCTTTCATCTATGTATGACCTAGCAACATGATAGGATCCATCCAAATTGTGTGCCTGTGTGAGCCTATGTGTTTAATTTCATTATAGATGCATATAGGTTGTTGTTGCTAAATAAAATATCATAGTTCTTGATAGATTTTATTTAGGCCTGTTTAGTTTTTGGGCCTATTCAATTAATAACAGTTGTTCATTTTAAGGTTAAATTCCTCTCTTTTGGGCCTTGTGTGAGAGTTGGGAGCCATAGTAGTGGGTACGAGATACTGAACCCAGCACCCCCTCACATGAACCACCCCAATTGTGAAGGCCCATTTGCCTGATTTGAATAACTGTACTACGTTAATTAAACTAGTTTAACCTAATAAAATTGATTAGAACCATAATTAATTTCATTTATTTTGAAATTAATTTAAGAAATCATAGTTTAAAGAATTTTATTCTAAGCTAAACTATATGTATTTTCTTGTATTTAATTAAATATAGAATTATAACCATCTAGATTCTTTCTGAAGCTTAATTTAAATTTTTCATTAAATATTCCTATTTAAGTTGATATTTAGTTATCTCTCACTAATCAACTTAAATCTGAATATCTTTTGGATTTAAAATTTCAAAATTAAGTTGAGGAATTTTAGGAATTGGTTATTAAGACTCTTTAGATATTTTTTTAAGTTGATATCTTTTCGAATATTAACTTAAAATGGAATATTTTCAAATTAAGTGGTTACAACTTAATTTTTGATATTTAATTAAATTTAAATTTGAAAATATTTAAGTTCTAGATTTTTTTCAAACTTAAATTAGATATTATTTCAAATTTTGTGGAAAAGATACTTAGTCAAATAAGATATTTTCTAGATAGTTATTTCTAGACTACTTATTATTTTTAATATTAAATAGGAAAATATTATACATTGTGAAATAATTATTTAAATAATTAATTTTGATACAATTTATTTTAAATATATTTTTTTTCTATTATTAAACTAGAGATTAATAATTAAGCCTTCTTTACACTTAATTATTTATTTCTTGAATTTAATACATTTAATTAAATAGAAAATTAAATATCTAAGTTGATTTTCATCATGATACTTAAATATTTCTTTTTCATGACACTTAATTAAATAGAAAATTATTTTTAGTTGAAATTTATTTTTTCAACAAAATTTAAATAATTTTCAAAATATATTTTTTCTTTATTTTATTAATCAAATTTCGAGATTGCATTTCTTAAATGCTGGAATTTTGAATTTTATTTGAAAAATAGATTAAAGTTGTAAATTATTTATTTTAATTTTGGACCAACTTAAATAAATAATTTTTTCATTTAATGATTAATTAAAATAAATGAAGTAAAATATATTTTATTAAAAATTTAATTAATTAGTCCATGAAAATCTAGATAGATATTATTTGTTTTTGCTTGAAGTATTTTTCTAGTGTATTTAATTAAATAGAAAATTAATATTTAAGTTGATTTTCATCATCGTACTTAAATATTTGAAATTTTTCTTATATATTTAATTAAATAGGAAAATTATATTTTTTGTTGTAAATTAATTTTATTAATTAATTTTGGGCCAACATTAAATTAGAATAATTTTTCCAAGATTTATTTTTTATTTTAACATGCATTTTCGAAAATTGTATTCTTAAATACTTTAATTTTTCGAAATGCAATATATATTTACAGAAAATTAAATTTGAGTTGTAAATTAATTTAAATTAATTTTGTAACAACTTAAATTGAATATTTTTTTTAAATATTTATTGAAAATTATTACTAAGATGGAAATAATTCATGTTATTTTGATATCCATCTAAGTAAAATTTATAAATATTAAATTAAAATTTATATTTAGATTTTTTCATTCTAAATTGGAAATTTTAATAAATAAAAATATATTTAAAATAAATAGATTAAATAAAGAGAATCAAAGAAAATACAACTCTCTTTAAATAATGAGCTTTATAATTAAGATATTCGATCTCCATTGTTGGTTTTACATCGCGTTTGTTTTAGTGAATAATCCTCCCTAATGGAGGAACGTTCATTAGCAATTTCGCACAGTTTAATCTCGAAGATAAGTAGTTTGTAAGTGTTTTATATGGTATGGATCACCCTAATGGTGGCGACCATATTTGACTTGCAAATTGCGAAACAATGGTGGAAGCTCATAAGATAGAATTGCCTTGACTCTCGCCTAAACGGGACAACGCTGAATTCCAATCTTGATCGAATAAAAGGTTGCTAGAATGTTTAACATTTTAGATGAGCTGACAACTCTATTCAATGGATGGTAGCTTTGACTCTCGCCTAAGCGGGACACTGATATCAGTTTGTTAAAAACCTTGGAAATTATTTAGGATTGTATGTTTTAGTATTTTCACTTGTCATTCCTACTTGCTATATGTTTAATAATTTCTGAATTGTGTATGAATTTATATTGAACCATATTATTTTCTGTTATTAAATTGTAGTTTAATTTCGAATCTTCATTGTTGGTCTAACTTGGTTTGTTTATCTAATGAGATAAATCCCTAGTGGATTTTCACCATTAGACATACATAATAGTGTTAGATCTCGAAAGATAAATATTGTATATGCGACATCTTGCTGTTCATCAATTGATGACACCTTAAACTAGTATTTTTACAATATGAAACAAGAAGATTATATATAAATAAGATTACTTTGACTCTCGCTAATCGAAACATCGTTGGATTCTTATTTATAAACGAAATTATCCTAATTCCTCTTAGCTTATTCATTTCGAATTAGCTCAATAACATATCATTGGATGAATGCTCTATAAATCATTTCATGTCATTATATTTTCTCTTAAGAAATTAAATGACGCATATGATTATAATCCCGAAATTCTATTCCCAATTGATATAAATCCTCAATCTTAGAAATCTCCTACTTGTATGGGCAAATCTGACTTAGAGTTTAAAATAGTAGTGGTGGTTCAAGATAGAATTACTCATTATATTTGGTATAAATTTAAGTCTTTGACTTTAATTTTAGATTCCAAACAGAAATTTTCTTATATTTCTAATTCCAGGATGCAATACAGTTACACCTTCACAAGGCTTTAATATCCATCTTCTATTAATGGATTCAAACTGTATGGAATATGAGTTTAGTATTTTGTGACCATGATCCACTTCAAGTATTCTAAGAACTCTTTGATGTAACTAAACCTAAGTCATCAAAAGACACTACCACATTTTTTTTAATCTATGGCATTTGTATCTTGTTCATAGTGGTTTTGACAAGATCAATCTCTGCAAAGAGTTAATATGACTATATTCACTGAAAGTAGTTCATCTCATTCGCAGATGGATGTACATTCAGGGGTGGATATGAGTTTTTCGTTGTATTCTTAAAACGATAACTCTAGATTATACCTTAAGCAAAGAAATTTGAAATGTTTTAAAAATTTCATTAATTTCTAGCAATGGTTAATACCATTAAGGTAAGTGGTTAAAGATCTTGCGAATTGATAGGGGTGGAGAAATAGTTAGTAGATATGCAGTTCAAAGATCATTAAATTGATTTTTGAATTATATCCAAACTTACCTCCCCAGAAATTTCGATTTGCATATTGATGATTAGTTACTAGTCGTTGCCTAAATCCTTCTATGGTAATACAATTTCAGAGTGATGTAATGGTTGTATACTTAATGTAAATCATTACTAGATTCATGGATGACCTAATCAAAAATCTTAAGAAAAGATAAAACTGTTAACCATGGTTTGTTAGCTATTCTAAGTGATTAGGGGTGGACCATCCCACAGTCAATAGATAAGTGTTCTATCATCTTATATGACATATGATGATCCCACTGCCTCTGTTGTCTTGTCACAACCAAAGAGGTTAATACCATTTAGTTTTCTTAGACATAATTCACGGTACCTTGTCGTAGTGGGAGAGTTTCTGGGAACTCACCTTCTTATGACTTGGGAGACACTAGTGATTTTAAATCCATTGTGAGTTTAAACAAGTAATGGATTGTCAAGATAAGAAACTAAGAAGAAAAGCCAATAGAACTATGGTTTAATCCATTCACATGGAGTAACCTAAATTTTTCTATTACAAGGACATAAAAGGAAATTTTTATAGTATTATAGATTTGAGTTTGTCTAAACCTATGGCTTGTGGTATACCTGCTAATTACTTACTCTAATGCAAGGAACTTACTTTAGTAAGATGCTGAAGCATTTTCTTTCTAATGGCACTCTATAGAAGCTTCTCGACTTCTAGGCATAGATTTTATTTATCAAAGGAAAAGTCTCAACTACTCCAGAAAAGATAAAGCCATGAAAGAATTTCTTAAATCAATAGTGAGAGGTCTTAGATATGCTTTTGTATGCCTTAGACCAGACACCTGCTGTTGAGTGGGAGTAATGAGTAAGTATCAGATTAATCTAAGAGAAGAACATTGGAAGACAATCAAGTAAATCCTAAGATTAAGAAGAGGAACTATATGTTAGTCTATAAGGGTGTGTTTAAAACTCTTAGATTACACCACATCAGATTTCGAAATTTGCCTTTGTGCTAGAAAATCTTTCTGATAAGATGGTGATTACTCTGGGGGTGGAATAGTGATTTTGGAGAAGTGTAAAGACCTATCTGAAGTCTCTAGGTCTACCAGGAAGGGACTGAATGTGAAAGTTGCAGGAAAGGTACTTATTCAGTCTAAGGAAAGTTCTATACACTTTTGGCACCATTCCAAATTGCCTAAACTACTAGTGTTATTTCCCTATTAACCAAAATTAGTTGCCAAAAGTATAGAATCCAGTACCCCAAGAGAGTAGACATCTAGAGAGGAATTTCACATTATCAATTATTTTGTGATTAAGGACGATTAATAGTGGAGGAAAGGTTGTGGTTAAATCAACCTTTCAGATCCTATTACGAGGAGTTTACTACTACTACACTTGATTTGTATATCAAGGTGTTGAGATTATTTGAAATGCACTTTCTGTTTTATATTAGTGCAAGTGGGAGTTTGTTGGGTTTTATGCCCTAAATAAAACTCATTTCAATATAATCAGATTTACTTATTAATATAGATCAGAAATAACATCTAATGTTGCATGGTTCACATGATTTATTTCATGATTATATGAACATAATGTATAAATTCATCGGAAACCCTTTTCACATACTTGATCCTGTTTATTGTGCTGTCAACACATTGGAAAGTAAACATGACTATGTGAATAAAGTTTCCTAGATTTATCAGACACAGGGTTTTACTGATATGATAATCTACAACAGAGTTTACTTGCATTTGGACAAATGCTATGTTCTTTCCAGAGCATTGGTTAAAGTAAAGCTAAGGTTGGATGCATGGACTATGCATCGGAAGGGACCGATATTGAACTTTGACTTAGATTTATTAAACTTACCGTAATATCTATTCAATTCAATATCTCCTAGTTGATCCTAGATCAAATGATCTTAATTCTATTATGATTAGGCTCAATCTCGAGAGGCTATTCGTGTTCTTTGATTTGTTAGTTAAGCCTACTTTTAGGTCAGGGTGATACGCACATTTTGGGAACACGGTAGTGCAATTGAGTGGGAGCGCTATCATAAACATGGAATCTGTAGCTTCTATCTGGCGAATAGTAAGTAAAGGATGATCTCCTTCGAGCTTGACCAAACGAAAATAAATGGTGGAGATCTCATTTCACATAAGCTGAAATATCAGTTATACGGGGTTAAGTGTTTTAAGGATAAAATACATTGTAGGGTGTAACGGTAATCTAATCCCTTTACAGTGTAGATCATTCATATAGCGGATCATTGATCAAATTAGGATTATAACAATGGATAACTAATGATGTGTCTAAATGGTGGAACATATAGAGCATTCTATATACTGAGAGTGCAATTCTAAGTTCTATGCATGGATTCAACGAAGAATTAATAAGTTAGTGAATTTAGGTTATAAATTCTTGATCTGCTTATTGGAAGCTCGGTTATATAGACCCATGGTCCCCGCACTAGTTGAGATAATATTTCTTGTAAGACTCATATAATTGGTTTTGATTAATCAATTATAATTCTCAAATTAGACTATGTCTATTTGTGAATTTTTCACTAAGGGCGAAATTGTAAAGAAAGAGTTTTAGGGGCATATTTGTTAATTATGATACTTTGTATGGTTCAATTAATAAATATGATAAATTACAATATTATTTAATAATTGTTTATAGTTATTAAATAATTAGAATTGGCATTTAAATGGTTGAATTAGAAAATTGGCGTTTTTGAGAAAATCAGATGCAGAAAAGATAAAACTGCAAAATTGCAAAAAGTGGGGCCCAAATCCACATTGCATGGCCAGCCACTTTTGTAGGGTTTTCCCCCCTGATATTTTCATTATTTTAATGCCAAATAATTCAAACCTAACCCTAGTGGAATGCTATAAATAGATAGTGAAGGCTTCAGGAAAATTACACTTTTCTTCTGACTTTTTCATTCAGAAAAAAGTGAGCCTCTCTCTCTCTCTATCTTTGGCCGACCACTTCCTCTCTCTCTTCCTCATTGAGATTTCTAAATTCTTAGTGTTAGAGTAGTGCCCACACACAACAAGTGATACCTCAATCATAGTGAGGAAGATTGTGAAGAAAGACTTTCAGCAAGAAGGAGTTTCAACACTAAAGAATTAGAGAAAGAGATCCAGGTTCAGATATTGATAATGCTCAGCTACAGAAAGGAATCAAGGGCTAGATATTTGAACGGAAGGAGTCATTATATTCCGCTGCACCCAATGTAAGGTTTACTAAACTTTATATGTGTTTATTTCATCGTTTTAGAAAGTTGATATTTAGGGTGTTAATCAACATACTTGTGAGTAGATCTAAGATCCTGGTAAAATAATTTCCAACAAAGAAAACCTTACATTGGTTGCAGCAGAATAATATGTCTCCTTCCACTCAGATCTCTAACCCTTGTATCCTTTCTGTCGAGAGTATTATCAAGATCTGAGCCCGAATGTCCTTCTCTTTGTATTTGATCCTTCACGATCTTCCGATCTATGATTGAGGTACCACTTGCTGTGTGTGGGCACTACTCTATCACTAAGAGGTTTCGAAAATATGAAGAAGAAAAGAGAGAGAGAGGGTCGGCTATAGAGAGAAAGTGGAAGACTCATTTTTCTGAAAGGCAATCTCTTGAATTACTGACAAACTCCTATTTATTACTGAGCCATCACTTTCTATTTATAGGCAACTACTAGGTTTAGGTTAATAATTATTTGGCATTAAAATAATGAAAATATTAATTGGAAAAATCCAATCAAGTGGTCGGCCATAGGTGTTAATGGGCCTCACTTGGATTTTGCAGTTTTCACAATTTTTATTTCTATTTTCTCAAAAACGCCAATTTTCTAATTCTAACCATTTAAATGCCAAAACTAATTATTTAATAATTAAAATAGATTATTAAATAATATTATCATTTAATATAATTATTAATTAGATATATAGAGTCTCTTAATTAATAAATAACCCTAGAATCTCTTTCCTTTACAATTTCACCCCTGCTTAGTGAAAATTCACAAATTAGACATAGTCTAACTTTAGAATTATAATTGATTAATCATAAATCAATTATTGAGTCTTACAAGCAGTATGGTCTCAACTAGAATGGGGACCATGGATCTATATTGCTGAGCTTCCAATAAGCGAACCGAATTTACTAAGTAAATTCCCTAACTTATTAATTCCTTGTTGAATCCACTCTTAGAACTTGGAATTTCACTCTCAGACTTATATAGAGAATTCTATATGTTCCACAATATAGATATGTTATCTCATTTAACTTGTTATAATCTTAATGTGATCAAAGATCCTCTATATAGATGATTTACATCGAGATGGGATAAATTTACCGTTTTCACCCCTCAATGTATTTGGTCCTTTAAAACACTTAGCTACCTGTAAATGATGTTTTAGTGATCTAAGAAATAATCACTGAAACAAGAGCTCATCCATTTACTTCTATTTAGCTAAGCTCGAAGGGAATCATCACTTGACTTCTAAACACCAGTAGAAGCTATAGATTCAATATTTATGTTCAGCGCTCCCACTGAATCATACTATCATGTTCCCAAAATACACGTATCACCCTGACCCAAAAGTAGGCTTAACTAATAAATCAAAGAACATGAATAACACTCCTGAGTTGAGCCTAAGCATATCAGGATTTAGATTCTTTTAATCTAAGATCAACTAGTGATATTGACTTGGAAAGATACAACGATAAGTTTATAATATGTTGACTAAGTTCAATATCGGTCAAGTCCATTGCATACTCCATACATTCGAAACTAGTATAGTTTACCAATGTCCTGGAAAGAACATAACACTTACTCCAAGTGTAAGTACACATCATCGCTGATTATCACATCAGTGTAAATCCAAAACACTGATGAAATAGGGACTAAGCCTTTTGAATCATATAATCACAATCACAGTCCACTGTGTTGACAATACTGTAATTGTGAATAAATATATGTTCTGCACTTAATTAATTTTGTGCATATTTTAAACATATATATATAGTAAACCATAAGCATGAAAAATTCATGCAAACATAAATCACTTCAAATTTCTTAGATTGATAACTAATCAGATTGTAATGGATTTTATTTAGGGCACAAAACCCAACAAACTCCCACTTGCACTAACATAAAAAAAATTGTGCATTCCAATCAATCTGTTGTCTTGATCTTCAGATCAAGTGTAGTATATTTGAAACCACCCAAACTTCTGGAACCAGGTTCATAAAAACATTATGAAACATCCTTTACTATATGCTTTACTCATCAATGGATACTGAAATCCTTACTGCTTATTAAGTACATCTGAATAAACAGAAGACATATCTCACATATTTTAAAATTTGGAACTGAGATAATACAGTGTAGAATTTTCTTCAGTAAAATAACTTTCTGGTAATTTCGAATTTACAAAGTTATAAATCTTATCTGGTAGAGCTTGAATTATTATAGAAGGGTTTTTACACTCTTGTAGAATAACTCCTCCACCCCCAGAGTAACCACCATCTCAAATTCTTGAATGAGTTGGGGTAGATATAAGGATAACTAATATATAGTTCCTTAATATCTAATATATAGATCACTTTCATAAATCTTTCTTGAGTATCTCCTAACGTTCCTTATTTGATTATATCTCAGATAGCTCCCACTCAACAGTAGATGTCTGGTTAAATAATACTTTTAACCTCTTATTGTTTGGAGGGATATCTAGTTGTGACTTATTGTATTAGTCTGAAACTTGTAAGTTTCTTTTAAGACAAAATCATCAACATAGCAGTCTAGTATCTGAAGTGTAAAATACTTCTTAGAGATTAAGTAACCGAATTAAAATACCATAAAATGTTATGAGGATTAGAAATCTTGGCTCAAGTCATTCGAATAGACTATGCAAGAATTCTTCTATCTTATTCTCACAATTCTGATAAGTTATTTCAATCCACATGAATGGTTAGATTTGCTTTCTCAGTAGTGTTCTTAAGTTCCTATCACAAGTGTCAACCAAATAAAGATGGTAAATAATTTTAAAATTCTTCCACTCAATTAAGGTAGTTTGATACATTATCAAAGAACTTTATTGGTATCATTATTTATTACAACAGTAAAACTAAACTGGAACATATAACCAAGATCAAGGATTTATTCTAATAATAGCTAACTTATTATATTACTTCCATGTTTAAAGAAAATATGTTTTACAGGGAGTACTACGGAATAAAGTCCACCCCTAAGTATTTAGAGATTATGATCCACCCCTAAAGGTTATAGAGATCATGATTCAATAAGTGTTGTAGAGATTATGTGGAGTTTCGAATATAATCCAGAGTTCATTAGATTTAAAAGATCGTTGAACTGCATATTATTCTTAACTTTTATCCACCCCTATCAAATCAAAAGATTCTTTTATTAAACAAATTCTTAATAATTGTATTAGAATTAACAATTATTCATAAACATAGAGATAATTTCTATTGTTTATGTAGTAATAACTCTATGAAGAGTTTAAAATATTATAGAATTTGTACCAATAATAAAAACACTTACACATACAAAAATATAAATATAATTGGTAATTGTTGTTTAAGATACAGTAAATGAAGCTCAATCTCATAAATTTCAAATTATTTGTAAAAGAAAAATTATAAAATTAAAGAAAAATGATTTTGCAACATTATGAGAAAAACAGGGAATAAAAATCCCAAAGTAATAATCGAAATCCAAATTGTTTTAAACTAAAACAATTAATTCAAAAATAAATAAATGAATAAATGAGCTTTATCTTTATCTTGGACGAACTCCACCCCTTTGTCCAGCTTTCCGATTCAACTCATTAAGATAGCACCTGAGTTCAAGCAGCTTGGGCTATAATAAGAAGAAAAACAAATAAACAAGGTTATGTTGGGTTTTATGCCCTAAATAAAACTCATTTCAATATAATTAGATTTACTTATTAATATAGATCAGAAATAACATTTAATGTTGCATGGTTCACATGATTTATTTCATGATTATATGTGCATAATGTATGAATTCATCTGAAACCCTTTTCACATACTTGATCCTGTTTATTGTGTTGTCAACACTTTGGAAAGTAAACATGACTATTTGAATAAAATTTCCTAGATTTATCAGACACAGGGTTTTACTGGTATGATACTCTACAACAGAGTTTACTTGCATTTGGAGAAAAGCTATGTTCTTTCCAGAGCATTGGTTAAAGTAAAGCTGAGGTTGGATTCATGGAGTATGCATCAGAAGGGACCGATATTGAACTTTGACTTAGATTTATTAAACTTACCGTAATATCTATTCAAGTCAATATCGCCTAGTTGATCCTAGATCAAATGATCTTAATCCTGTTATGATTAGGCTCAATCTCAAGATGCTATTCGTGTTCTTTGATTTGTTAGTTAAGCCTACTTTTGTGTCAGGGTGATACTTACATTTTGGGAACACGATAGTGCAATTGAGTAGGAGCGCTATCATAAACATGGAATCTATAGCTTCTATCTGGCGAATAGTAAGTAAAGGATGATCTCCTTCGAGCTTGACCAAACGAAAATAAATTGTGGAGTACTCATTTCACATAAGCCGAAATATCTTTTATACGGGGTTAAGTGTTTTAAGGATAAAATACATTGTAGGGTGTAACGGTAATCTAATCCCTTTACATTGTAGATTATTCATATAGAGGATCATTGATCAAATTACGATTATAACAATGGAAAACTAATGATGTGTCTATATGGTGGAACATACAGAGCATTCTATATACTGAGAGAGCAATTCTAAGTTCTATGCGTGGATTCAACGAAGAATTAATAAGTCATTGAATTTAGGTTATAAATTCTTGATCTGCTTATTGGAAGCTCGGTTATATAGACCTATGGTCCCCGCACTAGTTGAGATAATATTGCTTGTAAGACTCATATAATTGGTTTTGATTAATCAATTATAATTCTCAATTTAGACTATGTCTATTTGTGAATTTTTCACTAAGTAAGGGCGAAATTGTAAAGAAAGAGTTTTAGGGGCATATTTGTTAATTATGATATTTTGTATGGTTCAATCAATAAATATGATAAATAACAATATTATTTAATAATTATTTGTAGTTATTAAATAGTTAGAATTGGCATTTAAATGGTTGAATTTGAAAATTGGCATTTTTGAAAAAATTAGATGCAGAATTGATAAAATTGCAAAATTGCAAAAAGTGAGGCCCAAATCCATATTGTATAGGGCCGGCCACTTTTATATGATTTATCATATGATATTTTCATTATTTTAATGCCAAATAATTCAAACCTAACCCTAGTGGAATGCTATAAGTAGATAGTGAAGGCTTCAGGAAAATTACACTTTTACTTCTGATTTCCTTCAGAGAAAAACCTGAGCCTTCTCTCTCTATACCTAGCCGCCACCTTCTTCTCTTTCTTCCCTCTTCAATTTCGAACTTACTTAGTGTTAGAGTAGTGCCCACACACAACAAGTGATACCTCAATCATAGTGAGGAAGATCGTGAAGAAAGACATTCAAGAAGAAGGAGTTTCAGCACTAAAGAAGGAGAGAAAGAGATCCAGGTTCAGATATTGATAATGCTCTGCTACAGAAAGGAATCAAGGGCTAGATATCTGAACGGAATGAGTCATTTTATTCTGCTGCACCCAATGTAAGGTTTCTCATACTTTATATGTGTTTATTTCATAATCGTTTTAGAAGTCCATATTTAGGGTATTAATCAACATACTTGTGAGTAGATCTAAGATCCTGGTAAAATAATTTCCAACAGGTTAGTAGTCCAAAATTAATAATCCAATTGGATAATAATTCACTAAAACTCATCAGTTTATAGAAGGAAATACCTTGTTTCTTTGCAAGAAGTTTAGGACATTGGGGTTTCCAATGGCCTTTCTCATTGCAGTAGAAACACTTTCCTTTTAGTGCATCACCAGTAGCAGGAGCCTTTTTGTTCTTAACGATTTTCACAGCTTGAGCTCGCTTCTTGGTATTTTTCCACTTCTTCTTTGTCTTGGGTTTTGAAGTAGAGGCTACATGTGCCTCAGGTTTAATCGTCCCATTACCATTTCCAGAATTCTGAGGTTTACTCCCTTTCTTCTTTGGTCCTCCAATCAAATTTTCATATGTCTGAAGGTCAATGACTAACGCATGAAAGTCTATCTCTTTTTTATCATGACATAATTTGATGTATAGGGCAGAAAAGCTGGAGTCAGACTATTCAAGATAAGGCTTACTTGAGTTGTCTGATCCATTTCAGCACCATGATTCTGGGCTTCCTGGAAATAACTTGCCATTAGGAGAACGTGATCACGCACATTCTAATGGGGTTCCATTCGTGCATTGATGAATTTCTTAGTCGCGTCAAAGCGAGACTGAATAGATGCCATACCGAATAGCTCAGTTAACTTCGTCATAATTTCTGCAGCCGTGTCGGTTTTTGCAAACCTTGTTTTTAAGGTGTCAACCATGTTTGAAAGCATGAAGTATCGAGCTTTATTGTTAGCATTCTGCCAACGCTCAAACTTCTCTTTCACAGCTTTAGTTGCATTGTCACCCGACTATTCAGGAGACGACTAAGTTAACACAAACAGGGCACTTTCACCTGTGAGAGCAATATTAATGTTCTCATTCCATTTTGGGAAGTTAGATCCATTTAGCTTATTTTCAGTCAAGAGTGATAACATGGGATTTGACATGGCTATACAGGATACTACAAAATAATAAATAGAAATAAATTATGGTTTAACACAAAATCTAATTCTAAAATTATTAGCACATAGCAAGTAGGAATGACAAGAGAAAATACTAAAATTACAATCCTAAATAATTTCCAAGGTTTTTAACAAACTGATATCAGTGTCCCGTTTAGGCGAGAGTCAAAGCTACCATCCATTGAATAGAGTTGTTAGCTCATCTAAAATAATAAATATTCTAGTAAACTTTTATTTGATTGAAAAGAGAATCCGACGTTGTCCCGTTTAGGCGAGAGTCAAGGTCATTCCTATTTCATGAGCTTCCACCATTGTTTCATATTTTGTAAGTCAAATACAGTCGCCACCATGAGGGTGATCAATACTAATATAAACTACTTACAAATATACTTATCTTTCGAGATTAAACGGTGCTAACTTGCTAATGAACGTTCCTCCATTAGGGAGGATTACTCACTAAAACAAAAGCTATGAAAAACCAACAATGGAAATCGAATATCTTAATAATAATAAAGCTCATTATTTAAAATGTATTTTCTTTTACTATTTATAATATATATATTTTGGAATTTATTTTACCAGGATCTTAGATCTACTCACAAGTATGTTGTTTAACAACCTAAATATGAACTTTCTAAAACGATGAAATAAACACGTATAAAGTTTAAGAAACCTTACATTGGTTGCAGCGGAATAATATGACTCCTTCCGTTCAGATATCTAGCCCTTGATTCCTTTCTGTAGCAGAGCATTATCAATATCTGAACCTGGATCTCTTTCTCTGAATCTTTGATGCTGAAACTTCTTTTGCTGAATGTCTTTCTTCACGATCTTCCTCACTATGATTGAAGTATCACTTGCTGTGTGTGGGCACTACTCTTACACTAAGAATTTCGAAATCTCAATGAGGAAGAGAGAGAGAGTGGATTCGGCCAAAGATAGGGAGAGAGAAGGCTCAGTTTTTTCTGAATGAAAAAGTAGAAAATTTAAGTATAATTTTTCTAAAGCCTTCACTATCTATTTATAGCATTCCACTAGGGTTAGGTTTGAATTATTTGGCATTAAAATAATGAAAATATCAGTTTAAATTTCCTACAAAAGTGGCCAGCCCTATACAAGTGGATTTGAGCCTTACTTTTTGCAATTTTGCAGTTTTATCTTTTGTGCATCTGATTTTCTCAAAAACGCCAATTTTCTAATTTAACCATTTAAATGCAAATTTTATAACTATAAATAATTATTAAATAATATTGTCATTTATCATATTTATTAATTGAACCATACAAAGTATCTAATTAACAAATATGCACCTAAAACTCTTTCTTTACAATTTCGCCCTTACTTAGTGAAAAATTCACAAATAGACATAATCTAATTTGAGAATTATAATTGATTAATCAAAACCAATTACATGAGTCTTACAAGCAATATTATCTCAACTAGTGCGGGGACCATGGGTCTATATAACCGAGCTTCCAATAAGTAGATCAAGAATTTAGCACTAAAATTCACTAACTTATTAATTCTTCGTTGAATCCAGGCATAGAACTTAGAATTGCACTCTCAGGTATATAGAATTCTCTATATGTTCCACCATATAGACACATCATTAGTTATCCATTGTTATAATCCTAATGTGATCAATGATCCTCTATATGAATGATCTACACTCTAAAGGGATTAGATTACCGTTACACCCTACAATGTATTTATTCCTTAAAACACTTGACCCCGTATAAATGATATTTCAGCTTATGTGAAATGAGTACTCCACCATTTATGTTCGTTTGGTCAAGCTCGAAGGAGATCATCCTTTGCTTACTAATCGCCAGATAGAAGCTATAGATTCCATGTTTATGCTAGCGCTCCCACTCAATTGCACTACCGTGTTCCCAAAATGTACGTATCACCCTGACCTAAAAGTAGGCTTAACTAACAAATCAAAGAACACGAATAGCCTTTCAAGATTGAGCCTAATCATAACAGGATTAAGAACATTTGATCTAAGATCAACTAGGCGATATTGACTTGAATAGATATTACGGTAAGTTTAATAAATCTAAGTCAAAGTTCAATATCGGTCCCTTCCGATGCATACTCCATGCATCCAACCTGAGCTTTACTTTAACCAATGCTCTGGAAAGAACATAGCACTTCTCCAAATGCAAGTAAACTCTGTTGTAGATTATCATATCAGTAAAACCCTATGTCTGATAAATCTAGGAAACTTTATTCACATAGTCATGTTTACTTTCCAATGTGTTGACAGCACAATAAACAGGATCAACTATGTGAAAAGGGTTTCAGATGAATTTATACATTATGTACATATAATCATGAAATAAATCATGTGAACCATGCAACATTAAATGTTATTTCTGATCTATATTAATAAGTAAATCTGATTATATTGAAATGAGTTTTATTTAGGGCATAAAACCCAACAAACTCCAACTTGCACTAATATAAAACAAAAAGTGTGTTTCAAATAATCTCAACACCTCGATATACAAATCAAGTGTAGTAGTAGTAAACTCCTCGTAATAGGATCTGAAAGGTTGAATTAACCACAACCTTTCCTCCACTATTACTCTTCCTTAATCACAAAATCATTGATAATGTGAAATTCCTCTCTATATGTGTACTCTCTTGGGATAGTGGATTCTTATACCTTTGGCAACTACTTTTGGTTAATCAGGAAATTAACACTAGTAGTTTAGGCAATTTGGAATGGTGCCAAAAATGTATAGAACTTTTCTTAGACTGAATAAGTACCTTTCCTGTCACTTTAACATTCAGTCTCTCTCGGGTAGACCTAGAGACTTCAGATAGGTTTTTACACTTCTCCAAAATCACTATTCCACCCCCAGAGTAACCACCATCTTATCAGAAAGATTTTCTAGCACAAAGGCAAATTTCGAAATCTGATATGGTGTAGTCTAAGAGTTTTAAACACACCCTTATAAACTAACAAATAGTTCCTCTTCTTAATCTTAAGATTTACTTGATTGTCTTCCAATGTTTTTCTCCTGGATTAATCTGATACCTACTCATTACTCCCACTCAACAGCAGGTGTCAGGTCTAAGGCATACAAAAGCATATCTAAGACCTCTCACTGTTGATATAAGAAATTCTTTCATGGCTTTATCTTTTCTGGAATAGTTGAGACTTTTCCTTAGATAAATAAAATCTATACCTAAGAAGTTGTGAAGCTTCTATAGATTGCCATTAGAAAGAAAACGCTTCAGCATCTTACTAAAGTAAGTTGCTTGCATTAGAGTAAGTAATTCACAGGTATACCACAAGCCATAGGTTTAGATAAACTCAAACCTATAATACTAGGAACAGGAAGTTTTGTTAAGTCCATAGAATAGACTTATTAACTAAAATTTTCCTTTTATGTCCTTGTAATAGAAAACTTAGGTTACTCCATGTGAATGGATTAAACCATAGTTCTATTGGCTTTTCTTCTTAGTTTCTTCTCTTGACAATCCATTACTTGTTTAAACTCACAATGGATTTGAATCACTAGTGTCTCCCAAGTCATAAGAAGGTGAGTTCCTAGAAACTCTCCCACTACAACAAGGTACCGTGAATTATGTCGAAGAAAACTAAATGGCATTGATCTCTTCGGTTGTGACAAGACAACAGAGGCAGTGGGATCATCATATGTTATATAAGATGATAGAACACTTTTGGAATCAAGAATTAAATATCTCCTTTATTTGTAACTTGTTTTCATACTTAGTCATTATCTTAGAAAAAGTAGTATTTGTTTGAACAAACACTTTCTTAGCTATTGACAATGGGATGGTCCACCCCTAATCACTTAGAATAGCTAACAAACCATGGTTAACAGTTCTAGCTTTTCTTAAGATTTTGATTAGGTCATCCATGAATCTAGTAATGATTTACATTAAGTACCCAACCATTACATCATTCTGAAATTGTATTACAATAGAAGGATTTAGGCAACGACTAGTAACTAATCATCAATATGCAAATCGAAATTTCTGGGGAGGTAAGTTTGGATAATTCAAAAATCAATTTAATGATCTTTGAACTGCATATCAACTAACTATTTCTCCACCCCTATCAGTTCGCAAGATCTTTAACCACTTACCTTAATGGTTTTAACCATTGCTAGAAATTAATGAAATTTTTAAACATTTCAAATTTCTTGCTAAAAGGTATAATCTAGAGTTATCGTTTTAAGAATACAACAAAGAACTCATATCCACCCCTGAATGTACATCCATCTGCGAATGAGATGAACTACTTTCAGTGGATATAGGCATATTAACTCTTTGCAGAGATTGATCTTGTCAAATCCACTATGAACAAGATACAAATGCCATAGATTAATAGAAAAAATGTGGTTGATTCTTTTGATGTCTTAGGTATAGTTACATCAAAGAGTTCTTAGAATACTGCAAGTGGATCCTGGTCACAGAATACCTAACTCATATTCCATACAGTTTTAATCCATTAATAGAAGATGGATATTAAACACTTGAGAAAGTGTAACTGTATTGTATCCTGGAATTAGAAATATAAGAAAATTTCTATTTGGAATCTAAAATTAAAGTCAAAGACTTAAAATTTATACCAAATATAATGAGTAATTCTATCTTGGACCACCACTACTATTTAATTCTAAGTCTGATTTGCCCATACAAGTAGGAGATTTCTAAGATTGAGGATTTAAATCAATTGGGAATAGAATTTCGGGATTATAATCATAAGCGTCATTTAATTTCTTAAGAGAAAACATAGAATGACATGAAATGATTTATAGACCATTCATCCAATGATATGTTTTGAAGCTAATTCAAAATGAATAAGCTAAGAGGAATTAGGATAATTTCGTTTAAAATAAGAATCCAACGATGCTTCGATTAGCGAAAGTCAAAGTAATCTTATTTATACAATCTTCTTGTTTCATATCGTAAAAATACTAGTCTAAGGTGTCATCAATTGATGAACAGCTAGATGTTGCATATACAATATTTATCTTTCGAGATCTTACACTATTATGTATGTCTAATGGTGAAAATCCATTAGGGATTTATCTCATTAGATAAACAAACATGTTAGACCAACAATGAAGATTCGAAATTAAACTACAATTTAATAACAGAAATTAACATGGTTCAATATAAATTCATACACAATTCAGAAATTATTAAACATATAGCAAGTACGAATGACCAGTGAAAATACTAAAACATACAATCCTAAATAATTTCCAAGGTTTTCAACAAACTGATACAGTGTCCCGGTAGGCGAGAGTCAAAGTATCATTCATTGAATAGAGTTGTCAGCTCATCTAAAATGCAAATCATTCTAGCAACCTTTTATTCGATCAAAATAAGAATCCAACGTTGTCCCGGTAGGCGAGAGTCAAGGTTATTCTCATTTTATGAGCTTCCACCATTGTTTCATGTTTCATAAGTTTATTTCTAAGTAGTCACCGTAGGGGAGAGTCTAATAGAGACGAAAACTTACAAAACACTTATCAAATGAGATTTTACGGTGTTTAATGCGTTCAACGAATAACTATCCATAGGGGGACGAAGTCTAGCGTCTCGAGGTTATATTGAAAACATTTAACTTTTGTAAGACCAACAATGGAGATCGAATATCTTAATAATAATCAAGCTCATTGTTTAAAGTGAGTTGTATTTTCTTTGATTCTCTTTATTTAATCTATTTATATTAAATATATATTTATTTAAAATTTCCAATTTAGAATGAAAAATTCTAAATATAAATTTTAATTTAATATTTATAAATTTTACTTAGATGGATATGAAAATAACATGAATTATTTCCATCTTAGTAATAATTTCCAATAAATATTTAAAAAAATATTCAATTTAAGTTGTTACAAAATTAATTTAAATTAATTTACAACTCAAATTTAATTTTCTATAAATATATATTGCATTTCAAAAAATTAAAGTATTCAAGGACACAATTTTCGAAAATGCATATTAAAATAAAAAATAAATCCTGGAAAAATTATTCTAATTTAATGTTGGCCCAAAATTAATTAATAAAATTAATTTACAACAAAAAATATAATTTTCTTATTTAATTAAATATATAAGAAAAATTTCAAATATTTAAGTATGCTGATGAAAATCAACTTAAATATTAATTTTTTATTTAATTAAATACACTAGAAAAATACTTCAAGCAAAAATATCATCTATCTAGATTTTCCTTTGACTAATTAATTCAATTTCTAATAATATACTTTAATTCAATTTCTTTTAAATTAATCAATAAATAAAAAAATCATTGATTTAAGTTGGTCCAAAAATTAATTAAAATAAATAATTAATTTAGAACTTAATCTATTTTTGAAGATAAAATTCGAAATTCCAGCATTTAAGAAATGCAATTTCGAAAATTGATTAATAAAATAAAGAAAAATATATTTTACTTCATTTATTTTAATTAATCATTAAATGAAAAAATCATTGATTTAAGTTGGTCCAAAATTAAAATAAATAATTTACAACTTTAATTTATTTTTCAAATAAAATTCGAAATTCCAGCATTTAAGAAATGCACTTTTGAAATTTGATTAATAAAATAAAGAAAAAATATATTTTGAAAATTATTTAAATTTAGTTGAAAAAGTAAATTTCAACTAAAAATAATTTTCTATTTAATTAAGTGTCATGAAAAAGAAATATTTAAGTATCATGATGAAAATCAACTTAGATATTTAATTTTCAAATTAATTAAATGTATTAAATTCAAGAAATAAATAATTAAGTGTAGAGAAGGCTTAATTATTAATCTCTAGTTTAATACTAGGAAAAAATATACTTAAAATAAATTGTACCAAAATTAATTATTTAAATAATTAATTTTACAATGTATAATATTTTCCTATTTAATATTAGAAATAATAAGTAGTCTAGAAATAAATATCTAGAAAATATCTTATTTGACTAAGTATCTTTTCCACAAAATTTGAAAAAATAATATCTAATTTAAGTTGTATTAAGAAAATCTAGAACTTAAATATTTTTCAAATTTAAATTTAATTAAATATCAGAAATTAAGTTGTAACCACTTAATTTAAAAATATTCCATTTTAAGTTAATATTCGAAAAGATATTAACTTAAAAAATATCTAAAATATTCCATTTTAAGTTAATATTCGAAAAGATATTAACTTAAAAAATATCTAAAGAATCTTAATAACCAATGCCTAAAATTCCTCAACTTAATTTTGAAATTTTAAATCCAAAAGATATTCAGATTTAAGTTGGTTAGTTGTAGATAACTAAATATCAACTTAAATAGGAATATTTAATGAAAAATTTAAATTAAGCTTCAGAAAGAATCTAGATGGTCATAATTCTATATTTAATTAAATACAAGAAAATACACATAGTTTAGCTTAGAATAAAAAATTCTTTAAACTATGTTTTTCTTAAATTAATTTCAAAATAAATGAAATTAATTATGTTGCTAATCAATTTTATTAGGTTAAACTAGTTTAATTAACCTAGTACAGTTATTCAAATCAGGCAAATGGGCCTTCACAATTGGGGTGGTTCATGTGAGGGGGTGCTGGGTTCAGTATGTCGTACCCACTACTATGGCTCCCAACTCTCACACAAGGCCCAAAAGAGAGGAATTTAACCTGGATAAGAACAACTGTTATTAATTGAATAAGCCCAAAAACTAAATGGGCCTAAATAAAATCTATCAATGACTATGACATTTTATTTAACAACAACAACCTATGTGCATCTATAATGAAATTAAACACATAGGCTCACACAGGCACACTTTGGATGGGTCCTATCATGTTGCTAGGTCATACACAGATGAAAGAAGATTGTAAATATATCTGTTACAAATTATTAACTTGACCAAAGGAGCCATCAGATCAATAGATCTGGCAAAAGGTAACCATGGCTATTTGCAATCAAGTAATAATAGGTTTTGAAAACTTACACACAAGCTAAAACACATACTCCTGCAACAAGGTTAGCTGGATAGTTGGATGTAGGATTTATTTAATTTAAATTAAATTATTAATTTCAAAATAATTAATTAAATAAAAAATTTCGAAAATTTTAAAAAAAATTTGAAAAAATTCAAAAATTTAAATTTAAAATTAAACTTACAATTTTTGAAAAAGTAGGTTTCAACCAACCTAAATATCATTTCAAAATTTGCTAACTACTTTTAAAATTTAAATGTTATTTTATAAATAAAAATTAAATAAAAAATTAAAAAAGATAAATGAATATCTTTTTCAGATTTTAAATGTAATTTAAATAAATAAAATAACAAAATTTAAAAGTTAGCAAAATATCTTACATCTTTTTAAAATTACATGATTATAGTTATCTTATTTTAAATTTAAATAAGGTCAAATTATTTAAAAAAAAAATTAATTTAAAATATTTTAAATCTGACCTTAAATTTAAAAATAAGATAAGATATAATCAAATTTAAAAATGAGATAGATTATTAAGCAAATAAGATAGATACTAACTATTTTTAAATTCAAATTACACTAATATCTTGAATTAAATTTAAAAAATATTAAATTAATTCATAATGATAATTAGAATTGAATTAGGAATAGTAATAGTATAAATACAGAACTACACAAAAAATCGGAAGTTAATTGCATGAAAAAGCATGAAAAAACGAAGAAAAACGAAAAAATTGTGAGCTGTACGGACAGTTTTCGCGATCGCAGGAAAATTTCGCACAGCTCCGATTTTTCCGAATCTTCAAAAAATCATAACTAATTCAAACTAAATCGAAATTGAGTTCTGTAAAAAAGTAACCTACTTAATTTTTTCCATACTATCCAATAAAAATAATTCCAGAAACAGAATCGCAATTATTTTTCACGAAAATTCACAAACATCAATCAATCACAAATAACACTCAATACAACATGATACCATCCAAAAACAAACAAACAATCGTTTTAAAGTCCAAATTTCTTGCAAGTAAATCAATTACCATGGCTCTGAGGCCAGTTTTTGGAATTTATTTTACCAGGATCTTAGATCTACTCACAAGTATGTTGTTTAACAACCTAAATATGAACTTTCTAAAATGATGAAATAAACACGTATAAAGTTTAAGAAACCTTACATTGGTTGCAGCGGAATAATATGACTCCTTCCGTTCAGATATCTAGCCCTTGATTCCTTTCTGTAGCAGAGCATTATCATTATCTGAACCTGGATCTCTTTCTCTGAATCTTTGATGCTGAAACTTCTTTTGCTGAATGTCTTTCTTCACGATCTTCCTCACTATGATTGAAGTATCACTTGCTGTGTGTGGGCACTACTCTTACACTAAGAATTTCGAAATCTCAATGAGGAAGAGAGAGAGAGTGGGTTCGGCCAAAGATAGGGAGAGAGAAGGCTCAGTTTTTTCTGAATGAAAAAGTAGAAAATTTAAGTATAATTTTTCTAAAGCCTTCACTATCTATTTATAGCATTCTACTAGGGTTAGGTTTGAATTATTTGGCATTAAAATAATGAAAATATCAGTTTAAATTTCCTACAAAAGTGGCCAGCCCTATACAAGTGGATTTGAGCCTTACTTTTTGCAATTTTGCAGTTTTATCTTTTCTGCATCTGATTTTCTCAAAAACGCCAATTTTCTAATTTAACCATTTAAATGCCAATTTAATAACTATAAATAATTATTAAATAATATTGTCATTTATCATATTTATTAATTGAACCATACAAAGTATCATAATTAACAAATATGCACCTAAAACTCTTTCTTTACAATTTCGCCCTTACTTAGTGAAAAATTCACAAATAGACATAATCTAATTTGAGAATTATAATTGATTAATCAAAACCAATTACATGAGTCTTACAAGAAATATTATCTCAACTAGTGCGGGGACCATGGGTCTATATAACCGAGCTTCCAATAAGTAGATCAAGAATTTAGCACTAAAATTCACTAACTTATTAATTCTTCGTTGAATCCAGGCATAGAACTTAGAATTGCACTCTCAGGTATATAGAATTCTCTATATGTTCCACCATATAGACACATCATTAGTTATCCATTGTTATAATCCTAATGTGATCAATGATCCTCTATATGAATGATCTACACTATAAAGGGATTAGATTACCGTTACACCCTACAATGTATTTATTCCTTAAAACACTTGACCCCGTATAAATGATATTTTAGCTTATGTGAAATGAGTACTCCACCATTTATGTTCGTTTGGTCAAGCTCGAAGGAGATCATCCTTTGCTTACTATTCGCCAGATAGAAGCTATAGATTCCATGTTTATGCTAGCGCTCCCACTCAATTGCACTACCGTGTTCCCAAAATGTACGTATCACCCTGACCTAAAAGTAGGCTTAACTAACAAATCAAAGAACACGAATAGCCTTTCAAGATTGAGCCTAATCATAACAGGATTAAGAACATTTGATCTAGGATCAACTAGGCGATATTGACTTGAATAGATATTACAGTAAGTTTAATAAATCTAAGTCAAAGTTCAATATCGGTCCCTTCCGATGCATACTCCATGCATCCAACCTGAGCTTTACTTTAACCAATGCTCTGGAAAGAACATAGCACTTCTCCAAATGCAAGTAAACTCTGTTGTAGATTATCATATCAGTAAAACCCTATGTCTGATAAATCTAGGAAACTTTATTCACATAGTCATGTTTACTTTCCAATGTGTTGACAGCACAATAAACAGGATCAACTATGTGAAAAGGGTTTCAGATGAATTTATACATTATGTACATATAATCATGAAATAAATCATGTGAACCATGCAACATTAAATGTTATTTCTAATCTATATTAATAAGTAAATCTGATTATATTGAAATGAGTTTTATTTAGGGCATAAAACCCAACAATATATTCATTAAATATCAAATTCAGAATAAAACTCCAAATAGAATTTAATTTAATATTTATAAAATTATACTTAGATGGTTATGAAAATAAACTGAATTATTTCCATCTTAGTATTAATTTTCCAATAAATATTAAGAAAATTATTTAATTTAAGTTGTATTAATTTAAATTAATTTGTAACTCAAATTTAAATTTTCATAAGAATATATTTATTGTATTTCGAAAAAGAAAGTATAAAACTATACTATTTTCGAAATACTTAAAAAATAATTACTAGAAAAATACATCAAGCAAAAATACTATCTATCTAGATTTTCTTTTGACTAATTAATTCAATTTCTAATTATAATATATTTTAGTTCATTTATTTTAAATTAATCATTAAATGAAAAAATTATTGATTCAACTTGGTTCAAAAATTAATTAAAATAAATAATTAATTTACAACTTTAATCTATTTTTGAAGATAAATTCAAAATCATCTTGCATAATTAAATGCAATTTCAAAATTGATTAATAAAATAAATAAAATATATTTTGAAAATTATTCAAATTTAAGTTGTAAAAAAAAATTCAACTTAAAATAATTTTCTATTTAATTAAGTGTCATGAAAAAAAAAATATTTAAGTATCATGATGAAAATCAACTTAGATATTTAATTTTTTAATTTAATTAAATGTATTAAATTCAAGAAATAAATAATTAAGTATAGAGAAGGCTTAATTATTAATCTCTAGTTTAATACTAGGAAGAATATTCTTAACTTGAATTGACCAACATTAATTATAAAATAACTAATTTCACAATGTATAATATTTTCCTATTTAATATTAGAAATAATAACTAGTCTAGAAATAATTATTTAGAAAATATCTCAATTTAACTAAGTATCTTTTCAAAAATTTGAAAAATATCTAATTTAAGTTGTTATTGAAAGAATCTAATAAAAAAAACTTAAATATTTTCAAATTTAAATTCAATTAAATATCAAAATTAAGTTGTAACCACCTAATTTTGAAAATATTCCATTTTAAGTTTAAAACTAACTTAAAAAAAATATCTCAAGAATCTTCAATAACCAATTCCTAGAATTCCTCAACTTAATTTTGAATTCAAAAAATATTCAAATTTAAGTTTGATAAGAAAACTTAGTTAAAAATAACTAATTTATAACTTAAATAGGAATATTTAATAAATAAGCTTTAGAAAGAATCTAGTTAGTTAAAATTCTTTATTTAATTAAATACAAGAAAAAGACAAATAGTTTATCTAGAAATAATATCTTAAAACTAAGAGTGTTTTTCTTAAAATTAACTTTAAAATATTAAAATGAAAATAAATTTCATATATTTTAAAAGTTAATTATGTTGCTAATCAATTTTATTAGGTTAAACTAATTTAATTAACCTAGCACAGTTATCCAAATCACAATTGGGGTAGTTCATGAGAGGGGGAGCTGGGTTCAGTATGTCGTACCCACTTCTATTGGCCCCCAACTCTCACACAAGGCCCAAAAGAGAGGAATTTAACATTGAAATAAATAACTGTTATTAATTGAATAGGTCCAAAAACTAAATGGACCTAAATAAAATCTATCAGGGTATGACATTTTATTTAGCAACAACCTATATGCATCTATAATAAAATAAACATATAGGCTCACAGAGGCACACAGATGTGGATGGACCCTATCATGTTACTAGGTCATACACAGATGAAAGAAGAATGTAAAATTTACCTGTTACAAATTATTTACTTGACCTAATTGAAACATGGGTTAAAATCAGATCATTGGATCTGTCAACAAGTTAACCATGGCAATTTAGATCAAGCAATAATAGGTTTTATGAAACTTACACATAAGCTAAAACACATATGTTGGGTTTTGTGCCCTAAATAAAACCCATTTCAATATAATCAGATTTACTTATTAATAAAGATCAGAAATAACATTTTATGTTGCATGGCTCACATGATTTATTTCATGATTATATATAAAATGTATGAATTCCATTTAAGTCCAGAACATATGAATTTGTTAATGATTATAGTGTTGTCAGCACAGTGGAATATAATCTTAATTATATGTTCGAAAGTTTATTCCCTGATTTGTCAGAACACTGGATTTAGACTGACATGGTATAATCAGCGATAGGTATTCTTACACCTTGGAAAAGTGTTATGTCTTTTCCAGAACATTGGCAAAGTTTACCAGTATCGGATATACGGAGTATACATCGGAAGGGACCGATATTGAACTTTGATTAGATATATTAAAATTTACCGTAATATCTATTCAATTCAATATCACCTATTGATCCTAGATCAAATGATCTTAATCCTGATATGATTAGGTTCAATCTCAAGAGTGTTATTCGTGTTCTTTGATTTGTTAGTTAAGCCTACTTTTGGGTCAGGGTGATATGTACATTTTGGGAACACGGTAGTGCAATTGAGTAGGAGCGCTAACATAAATATGGAATCTATAGCTTCTATCTGGCGAATAGAAAGTAAAGGATGATTTCCTTCGAGCTTAACCAAACGAAAATAAATGGTGGAGTACTCATTTCACTTAGCTGAAATATCATTTATACAGGGGTAAATGTTTTAAGGATAAAATACATTGTAGGGTGTTACGATAATTTAATCCCTTTACAGTGTAAATCATCTATATAGAGGATCATTGATCAAATTAGGATTATAATAATGGATAACTAATAACGTGTCTATATCATGGAACATATAGAGCGTTCTATATGACTGAGAGTGCAATTCCAAGTTCTAAGTATGGATTCAATAAGGAATTAATAAGTTAGGGAATTTACTTGGTAAATTCAGTTCGACTTATTGGAAGCTCGGTTATATAGACCCATGGTCCCCATACTAGTTGAGACCATAGTACTTGTAAGACTCACTTAATTGATTTTGATTAATCAATTATAATTCAAAGTTAGACTATGTCTACTTTATGAATTTTCACTAAGCAAGGGCGAAATTGTAAAGAAAAGAGATTCTAGGTTGATTTATTGATTAAGAGACTTTATATATCTAATTAATAAATATATTAAATGACAATATTATTTAGTAATAATTTTTTAGTTATTAAATAATTAGAATTGGCATTTAAAAGGTTAAATTGGAAAATTGGCATTTTTGAGAAAATAAGAATGAAAAATAACAAAATGGAAAAGTTGCAAAGGGAGGCCCAATTTCCTAATTTGGCTGCCCACCATGCATAGGCTTTTACCATTTTATTTTTCCATTATTTTAATGCCATACAATTCTAACCTAAACCTAGAGGGCATTCTATAAATAGAAAGTATTGGCTTCAGAAAACTAATGACTTTGCACATTGTTTCCTTCAGAAAAAGCCTAGCCGCCCCTCTCTCTCTTTTCTTCTCTCAAATTTTGAAATTCCCTTGAGTGATAGAGTAGTGCCCACACACATCAAGTGGTACCTCAATCATAGTATGTAAGACTGTGGAAAATCAACATCAAAGAAGGAGAGAAAGAGATCCAGATTCAGATCTTGATAATGCTCTGCTACAGAAAGGAATCAAGGACTAGAGATCTGAATGGAAGGAGTCATTATATTCCGCTGCACCCAATGTAAGGTCTTCTTAAACTGTTATGTGTTTATTTCATTATTTTAGAATTCATATTAGGATGTTAATGAAACATACTTGGTAGTAAATCTAGATCCTGGTAAAATAATTTCCAACATATATGCTCACACAGGCACACAGATTTGGATGGACCCTATCATGCTACTAGGTCATACACAGATGAAAGAAGAATGTAAAATTTACCTGTTACAAATTATTTACTTGACCTATTGACAATTGAACCATGGGTTAAAATCAGATCATTGGATCTGTCATCAAGTTAACCATGGCAATTTAGATCAAGCAATAATAGGTTTTATAAAACTTACACATAAGCTAAAACACATACTCCTGCAACAAGTTGAACTGGATAGTTGGATGTAGGATTTATTTAATTTTAAATAATTATATTTCGAAAATAATAAATAATAATAAAAAAAATATTTTCGAATTTAAATTAAAATAAAATAATATTTAAAAGTAAACCTACAATTTTAAAAAATTAGGTTTCAACTAACCTAAATATCATTTCAAAAATTTGCTAACCACTTTTAAAAAATTTCATGTTATTTTATAAATTAAATATTCAATAAAACAAAAAAAATGATAAATAAATATCCTTTTCTGATTTTATAATTTAATTTAAATAAAAAATTAACAAAATTTAAAAGTTAGCAAAATATCTTATTTCTATTCAAAATATCATGATTACAGTAGTCTTATTTTAAATTTAAATAAGGTCAAATTATTTTAAAAAAAAATTAATATCTGACCTTAAATTTAAATAATAAGATAAAATAATCAAATTTAAAAAAATAAGACAAACAATTAAGCAAAAAAGATAGATTTTTACTTATTTTCAAATTAAAATTACACTAGTATCTGATTTTATTCATAGTCCAATTGTCAATAGATCTTATGAATAATTTGTAACAGGTAATTTTTGTACATCTTTCATCTGTGTAAACCTAGTAATATGATAGGGCCCATCCAAATCATTTGACCTATGTGAGCCTATATGTTTGCTATTGGGCTTAGATGCATATAGGAAGCCCATTTAAGTTTTACTAAGTAAATGGACTAGGTTGCTAAAATAAAATTTGACATAAGTAATTTTATTTAGGCCCAATTACATTTGGGCTTATTCAATGAATAACAATTATTTATTTAAATGTTAAATTCCTCTCTTTTGGGCCTTGTGTGAGAGTTGGGGGCCAATAGAAGTGGGTATGACATACTGAACCCAGCTCCCCCTCACATGAACTACCCCAATTGTGAAGGCTCATTTTTCTTATTTAAATAATTGTATTAGGTTAATTATATTAGTCTAACCTAATTAAAATTGAATTAGCAACATAATTAACTTTTAAAGTATATGAAATTTATTTTTTATTTTAATATTTTAAAGTTAATTTTAGAAAAACACTTAGTTAATGATATATATTCTAGATAGTTATTTCTATACTAGTTATTATTTCTAATATTAAATACGAAAAATATCATTGATTGTGAAATTAATTGTTTAATAATTAATTTTGGTACAATCTAAGTTAAGTATATTTTCCTAGTATTAAACTAAAATTAATAATTAAGTTTCCTCTATACTTAATAATTTATTTCTTGAATTTAATACATTTAATAAATTGAAAATTCAATATCTAAGTTGATTTTAATCATGATACTTAAATATTGTTATTTTCATGTTATTTAATTAAAGTTGAAAATTATCTTAAGTTTGGAATCTTATTTCAGAACAACTTAAATCTGAATAATTTACAAAATATATTTTATTTTATTTTATTAATCTTTTTCCCACAATTTCAAAATTGCATTTTTTTAATGCAGAAATTTCGAATTTTATTTGAAAAATAGATTAAAGTTGAAAATTATTTATTTTAATTTTGGACCAACTTAAATCAATGATTTTTTCATTTAATGATTAATTAAATAAATGAACTAAAATATATTATGATTAGAAATTGAATTAATTAGTCAATGAAAGTCTAGATAGATATTATCTGTTTTGCTTAAAGTATTTTTCTAGTGTATTTAATTAAATAGAAAATTAATATTTAAGTTGATTTTCATTAGGATACTTAAATATTTGAATTTTTTTTTTAATTAAATAGGAAAATTATATTTTTGTTGTAAATTAATTTTAATTAATTTCTGGCCAACATAAAATTAAGATAATTTTTCCCGGATTTATTTTTATTTTATTTTAAAAGCATTTTCGAAAGTTATATTAAAATTTACCGTAATATCTATTCAATTCAATATCACCTGTTGATCCTAGATCAAATGATCTTAATCCTGATATGATTAGGTTCAATCTCAAGAGTGTTATTCGTGCTCTTTGATTTGTTAGTTAAGCCTACTTTTGGGTCAGGGTGATACGTACATTTTGGGAACACGGTAGTGCAATTGAGTGGGAGAGCTAACATAAATATGGAATCTATAGCTTATATCTGGCGAATAGAAAGTAAAGGATGATTTCCTTCGAGCTTAACCAAACGAAAATAAGTGTTGGAGTACTCATTTCACTTAGCTGAAATATCATTTATACAGGGTTAAGTGTTTTAAGGATAAAATACATTGTAGGGTGTTACGGTAATTTTATCCCTTTACAGTGTAAATCATCTATATAGAGGATATCATTGATCAAATTAGGATTATTCCAACATATAGGCTCACACAGGCACACAGATTTGGATGGACCCTATCATGTTACTAGGTCATACACAGATGAAAGAAGAATGTAAAATTTACCTGTTACAAATTATTTCCTTGACCTATTTACAATTGAACCATGGGTTAAAATAAGATCATTGGATCTGTCAACAAGTTAACCATGGCAATTTAGATCAAGCAATAATAAGTTTTATAAAACTTACACATAAGCTAAAACACATACTCCTGCAACAAGTTGAACTGGATAGTTGGATGTAGGATTTATTTAATTTTAAATAATTAAATTTTGAAAATAATAAATAATAATAAAAAAAATATTTTCGAATTTTAAATTAAAATAAAATAATATTTAAAATTAAACCTACAATTTTGAAAAAGTATACTACTACAAGAGAAGGCCTTTTATCCCGGTTTTTAAGGCTTTTTATCCCGGTTTTCGCTAAAATAAAAACCGAGATGTATGCCAGTGGGATAAAAGGTATTTAAAAAACCGGGATAAAAGGGATACTTTTTATCCGAGTTTTTTCATGAAAACCGGGATAAAAAGTACCTCTTTTATCCCGTTTTTTGAAAAAAGTGGGATAAAATGGTACTTTTTATCCCACTTTTTATGAAAAAACTGGGATAAAATGTACCCTTTTATCCCACTTTTTTTATAAAAACTGGGATAAAAAGTCTTCTTTTTTAATACATGCATATTCTGCCTATATTATATATATATATTAATACTGCCTATATAATATATATTTCACATATATGTACAGTTTTTTATTGGAAAACAAATAAAATTTATTGCACCAACAAAATTATTTATAAATGATAAATAAAATATTTTTTACATACATTCATACCATTATAACTTTATATATACAAATATTAACACATAGTTAATACCATAAATCTTCCAAGTTACAAAAGTAAAGAAAATGCACAATATTCCTCCCATGAGCTATTTTTTTTCCTCACTTTCCTATACTTGTGACTTTATCCTGAAAATTGAAAGTTATAATATACTATAAGTGACAGCATGAAAAGAAATAATTTTAATAATAACACATTCAAACAATCGTGTGTAAAGAATAAAATCAATTAACTAACATGAGAAGATTTAATATCAATTGTTGTTTTCACTTCATAATCCTTATAACACAAACAGAAAAGAAAAAAAAAAGGAAAAAATGTCATCGGTAATTTAGTTTACAAAAAAACTTTTGTTATTACAAAATAATCTGTTGAACCTAATTTCCTTTCTAAAAACCAAAACTTCTAGGTAAAGAACTAAAGAAAAATAACAATACAATAAGCAATGTGTACAATATATGCAAATTAATAACCACCTAGGAATGATTATAATTGACTTTTATGCAAATTAACAACCACAATAATTCATGTAATAACAATTCAAAGCAAAAATCAAACTACTATTAACTATATAGGGCTTTTCTCAAACATGATATATTGAGGATTAATAAAACTATATAAAGATTAATATACAGAGATGATTACTCTTTGGGAATTGCAGAGTAAACAGAAAAAGCAATATAAAGACTAATTAAACTAGCAGTGGTACTTCACTATTTTTTTCTTCTATTTTCTTAGGTGAACTAAAGACAATATAAATATATTTATTCAATTAAAACTAAGTAAATACAATACACTAATATCGAAAACTATGGACAAGAAAATATGCAATGTGATTCTTTAGAAAAACAGTTATGTCGTGCCATAAGAGAGGCATATAAAGATTAATGAAACTAATATTGAGATTGTAATATTTTTTTTTATTTGTTTGTCTTTCCTTGAGGAAAAATAAAGACAATATCAATATATTTGTTCAAGAGACATGTAAAGACAAATCCTTTCAATATGTTAAAGAAGTTAAAAAATCTCTCTGTCAAACATTTCAAGTTCACACTTGTTTTTTTTCCTTTTGTTGAAATTTTAAGTTCACACTTGCTGTTTTCGGGAGATCCGAAAATTTTCTTGACACTGATTTAATAATAAAAAATTTTACCTTATTAAGCACCACCGCAATCTATTTTCACACACAAAACGAACAACGAAAAAACAGTCGTTGAACTTGCACAAGCAACATCACAGAAATAAAAAATATAGAAATCAAATAAAAACTATATTGAACACATCGGAATCGACAAAGAAAAAACTTGGAACCAAGATATAATTCCTAACTTTCAGCAAAAAAAAACGATATAATCTCAAATTAGTAACTATATTAGTCTTCAAAATTCAAAAATTGAGAGTAGTATGTATGAATGAACACTGAAGCACAATCATGAATCAACAACCTTTATAGTTCTTAAACTCCTCTTTTTTTTAACACGAAAAACAACAATGTTGATTAACATTATAAATGTGAACCAAACCCAAGAAAATAAAACAAATTACTACTTCGATCTAATGAATTCAATAACCATACTTTATTTCAAATCATTTCATACTCTAAAATCATGCTCACTTGTCAATAAAAATCCAAAAACCTATATATATGCAACTAAAGGGAAAATGGTTGTTATGAGCTAACCTTGTGCTTGCCCTTGACACCACCCACTCCGCAACAGAAAAGAGAAAGACAATGGTTGCAGCTTATATAGTCCCTCATACCAATTGTTCTAATAACTGTCAATTATATATATATAAAAGGAGTTCTAGTTAAGTAATATATTTAACACTTTAAATTTAATTATTTTACGATCACCTTAATTATATATTTACTTATCTATATGTATATGTATAGGTACCTTCAAGAATAGCAAGAATATTGATATTGAGCCTAAGATTCCAAAAGGAAATATGATAGCTTTGAGACAAATAGGGAGATTTTCAATGGCAACAGCCCCGAAGATCCACAACAAAAGGAATATGGCCATAATATAGTTCAATCAGCCCATTTCTTGTCCTTACTCTTATTTAAAAAACCATAACCTTCCAATCATCAATTTGAAAAAAAAAATTCGTAGAGAACAATAAAAGAAACTTTCAAAGTAAAAGAAACAAAACAAGTAGGCATAAGGCAAACACCAAGCATGCATGAGTTACTCCTACTACATTTTATATAAATCCACACCTCACCACTAAAAGTTTCAATTAAAATTTTCCTTATCAGAATGACTTACCATAGTTCCAAGAAGAGTCTCGTTGAATCTTTGAATTTTAAGGTTTTTGGTAACTATGTAATGATCACTTTCACCATTGATCATTGGAATTGAATATGCGATCTTATGATTATCATTCACTCTCTTTCCTTCTATTATGTTTCTTCTTCAATAATTACAACCTGAGAATAAAATAATAAAAAATCTTAAAATAGATTAAACATGACATTAAACATTATTAACTTGGAAAATTAATCAACGTAAAGTGTGGCCCAACTAGTAAAGAAAGACCATAAGCAATCTACTCTTTCTCTATATGTATAAAACCAACAATTTTAAAAACTAGTAGCACCTACTAGTTCAATAGATAATTGATTTATTATTGGCAATTGAAAGTCACCTCATTATCTTGAAATATTTCTAATGCTTGATTGCGTGCCTCACATACATGATTGCAACATAATGATGGTCATTTCAAAATATTGTTCCTGCGATTTCTTGGTATGTACTGAGAAAACACTTTTTATAAAGCTTGTTGAAAGGACATCATGTTCTTTTATGAATACCTCACATTACATTGCAATTATTCTGTGACAATTTACATCCATATTAAAACTAGTCATAAGTATATATCAAATTAAAATAGTATAGCAAATTAAGTTTTGAATAGAAATACTTTCAAATTAAAACAGACGAATTCTATGAGTACCTTTACAAAAGTCATAATTAAATGGCAATCACTCTTATGCATAAAGTAGAGTCCATAATATGTTATAAGTAAATGAACAAAATTATTTTATCTTTGAGATAATAATTTTAGGCTACTTCAAACAATAATACAAATAAAACACAAACTTAATAATCTTGTTAGTTTGACTATCTCTTGAAACAAAATTACAATAAATTAGAGCAATAAGTATAGCAGTATTCTACTTGTCACTAGTAAGCATTAGAATTTCATTCCTTCTTTTCTCAAGTTTCTATTGTTTCTAAATCACAAAATTTGAAACAACATTATTCAAGCTTACTTGTTGTCAATACTTCCCCCTGAGCACAAGCTACTGCTGCTATAACTTCTTCCTAGAGACCCTTCGGTTGATAAAATTATATGGAATATAATAAAGAAACAGCCATGAAAGTAGCAACAAGAGAAACAAAAAATACAGAGACAAGTCACACTCGCAAAAGATGTATAACAATTGGCAAAGGGAGCTCATAAAAAATTATATCAATAACTCATTCAAATATTATAAAAATCAAATCTTTAAGAACTAAAAAGGTAAAAAATGATACATAATAAATAATCCCTGAACTAGAAAACATTATTAACAAAAAAATATCAGGTTTTATATTTACTTGAACCCAGAAAAAAAATGGTGGAAAAATGCAAAATAGGAAAAAATAATAAAGAAACAAAGTTTACCTTTAACCGTTTGAGCAGTTGGGTTTGGGCGATTCCAGTATGGGCGAGATGGAGGCTAACATGGGTTTGCTGGCGAGGGTTTCTGGGTTTGGGCGAGGGTTTCTGAGTTTGGGAGGGTTTCTGTTGAGGTTAGAGCAGAGATATATGCGATTTCGCGAGATGAAAGTGTTTTTAGGGAAACACTTTTTATCCCGGTTTTTAACTAATAACCGGGATAAAAAGTTTCCCTAAAAATCTTAATCCCCGTTTGGCTAACCCATAAAAATCAAATCTTGAACTTATTTTTTTACCTTTGATATTTTTTTTTTCAACGTTCTACCAAACAGGGCCCTTGTCTAAAAAATTTTTTTCTCCATATTTGAGGCTCCAAATCTAAAAGTGGGATAGAAAGTCTCAATATATCTTTTATCCCATTTTTTATTTTTGTTAACTAAAAAAGTGGGATAAAAGGTCCCCTTTCTTGTACGTACGTAGGTTTCAACTAACCTAAATATCATTTCAAAAATTTGCTAACCACTTTTAAAAAATTTCATGTTATTTTATAAATTAAATATTCAATAAAATAAAAAAAAATGATAAATAAATATCCTTTTCTGATTTTATAATTTAATTTAAATAAAAAATTAACAAAATTTAAAAGTTAGCAAAATATCTTATTTCTATTCAAAATATCATGATTATAGTAATCTTATTTTAAATTTAAATAAGGTCAAATTATTTTAAAAAAAATTAATATCTGACCTTAAATTTAAAAAATAAGATAAAATAATCAAATTTTAAAAAAAAGACAAAAAATTAAGCAAAATGATAGATTTTTACCTATTTTCAAATTTAAATTACACTAGTATCTAAAATTAATTTTAAAAAAATTTAATTAATTTATTTTCGATAATTAGATTTGAAATATGAAAAGTAAAAATCAAAATACAAAACTACACAAAAAATCAGAAGTTAATTCCATGAAATATCATGAAAAATCGAAGAAAACGAAAAAAATTGCAAGTGGTACGGACAGTATGCAAATGCATACTGTCCACACGCACGAGCAGGGAGCCTTGATCGAAGTTTCTCGGCCCAGGAGGCTGCATGCAGCCTCTCCGCGCACGCAAGGGATAGATTTCAGACAAAATCGTGTCCTGACCGAGAAAACTCGGTCGAGCTCTTGTCTGAGCGCGTGCAGCCGAGGGTTTCACCCTCATTCGCGCGCGTAGGGTGGGTGACACCTTTGTGATATTTTCTGATTTTCAAAAATTCATAACTAATTCAAATAAAATCGAAATTGAGTTCTGTAAAAAAGTAAATTGCTTAATTTTTTTCGAACTATCCAATAAAAATAATTCCATAACCAGATTTTCAATTATTTTTCACGAAAAATTCACAAACATCAATCAATCATCATATAACACGTAGATCAACA
Organism: Cannabis sativa; assembly: GCF_029168945.1. Taxonomy (NCBI): domain Eukaryota; kingdom Viridiplantae; phylum Streptophyta; class Magnoliopsida; order Rosales; family Cannabaceae; genus Cannabis; species Cannabis sativa. The sequence continues at coordinate 38,605,962 of NC_083604.1, read as the reverse complement.
TGAAATCATCCAAATCACATACAAATCGTTTTAAGTCCAATTTTCTTGCAAGAAAATCAATTACCATGGCTCTGAGGCCAGTTGTTGGAATATTTATTTTACCAGGATCTTAGATCTACTCACAAGTATGTTGTTTAACATCCTAAATATGAACTTTCTAAAACGATAATAAACACATATAAAGTTAAGAAAACCTTACATTGGTTGCAGCGAAATAATATGTCTCCTTCCACTCAGATCTCTAACCCTTGTATCCTTTCTGTCGCAGAGTATTATCAAGATCTGAGCCCGAATGTCCTTCTCTTTTATTTGATCCTTCACGATCTTCCATACTATGATTGAGGTACCACTTGCTGTGTCTAGGCACTACTCTATCACTAAGAGGTTTCGAAAATATGAAGAAGAAAAGAGAGAGAGAGGGTCGGCTATAGAGAGAAAGTGGAAGGCTCAGTTTTCTGAAAGGCAATCTCTTGAATTACTGACAAACTCCTATTTATGACTGAGCCATCACTTTCTATTCATAGGCAACTACTAGGTTTAGGTTAGTAATTATTTGGCATTAAAATAATGAAAATAGTAATTGGAAAAAGCCAATCAAGTGGCTGCCATAGGTGTTAATGGGCCTCACTTGGATTTTGCAGTTTTCACAATTTTTATTTCTATTTTCTCAAAAACGCCAATTTTCCAATTCTAACCATTTAAATGCCAAAACTAATTATTTAATAATTAAAATATATTATTAAATAATATTGTCATTTAATATAATTATTAATTAGACATATAGAGTCTCTTAATTAATAAATAACCCTAGAATCTCTTTTCTTTACAATTTCACCCCTGCTTAGTGAAAATTCACAAATTAGACATAGTCTAACTTTAGAATTATAATTGATTAATCAGAAATCAATTATTGAGTCTTACAAGCAGTATGGTCTGAACTAGAATGGGGACCATGGATCTATATTGCTGAGCTTCTAATAAGCGAACCGAATTTACTAAGTAAATTCCCTAACTTATTAATTCCTTGATGAATCCACTCTTAGAACTTGGAATAGCACTCTCAGACTTATATAGAGCATTCTATATGTTCTACGATATAGATATGCTATCTCATTTAACCATTGTTATAATCTTAATGTGATCAAAGATCCTCTATATAGATGATTTACATCGAGATGGGATAAATTTACCGTTTTCACCCCTCAATGTATTTGGCCCCTTAAAACACTTAGCTACCTGTAAATGATGTTTTAGTGATCTAAGAAATAGTCACTGAAACAAGAGCTCATCCATTTACTTCTATTTAGCTAAGCTCGAAGGGAATCATCACTTGACTTCTATACACCAGTAGAAGCTATAGATTCCATATTTATGTTCAGCGCTCCCACTCAATCATACTATCATGTTCCCAAAATATACGTATCACCCTGACCCAAAAGTAGGCTTAACTAATAAATCAAAGAACATGAATAGCACTCCTGAGTTGAGCCTAAGCATATCAGGATTTAGATTCTTTTAATCTAAGATCAACTAGTGATATTGACTTGGAAAGATACAACGGTAAGTTTATAATATCTTGACTAAGTTCAATATCGGTCTAGTTCAATGTATACTCCATACATTCGAAACTAGTATACTTTACCAATGTCCTGGAAAGAACATAACACTTACTCCAAGTGTAAGTACACATCATCGCTGATTATCACATCCGTGTAAATCCAAAACACTGATGAAACAGGGACTAACTCTTTTGAATCATATAATCACAATCACATTCCACTGTGTTGACTATACTGTAATTGTGAATAAATATATGTTCAGGACTTAACTAATTTTGTGCATATATTAAACATATATATTAAACCATAAGCATGAAAAATTCATTCAAACATAAATCACTTCAAATTTCTTAGATTGATAACTAATCAGATTGTAATGGGTTTTATTTAGGGCACAAAACCCAACAGTTATTAGGTTTGAGCAAGCTTTGAGTTTTAGAACTCAAGCTTGGCTCTTTAATGGAAAGTTTTGTTTCATTGCATGTAGTTGTGTTTTATTGCCTTGAATATGTTCATTGGGATATATGGAATAGGTCTGAAAAGTTTGGTATGATTTGGGGTTGTTTTAAGTGAGATATGAATTTTTGAACCTTTCCTGCACTGAACCGGAATTCTGGTTCAGGGGGACCGATAGGAACCAGAATTCCAGTTGGTCCCCAGGATACCCCTCAGAACCAGAATTCCTATTGGGAATCGGTCTAGCGGTTGGGGTAATTTTGAGAACCCTAGTTTTTCCCATTTTTTGCGATGTTTAGGGTATTTCCATGTTATCCATCGATAAGGAAACTTTTAGTTTCGAGTTTAAGTCCCCGGAAAGTGATTTAGCATGTCACTTATCTATGTTATGATTGATGTGATTTAGGAGCCTGTAATTCGCCGAGCAGTTGTTCCACTCAGGTTGGCCGGCACACCTGATTTCAGAATCAAGGTAAGATTAGTATAACAGTATGCATATGTATTTACATTAGAGCGTTCTATATAACATGTTTAGCGTGCACGTTAGTAAGCCTGTTAGATTTCATTAGATATGTATGTTGGCTTTTGTACTATCTGACAGTATCACATCGGTGTGACTAGAGTATGACTAGCGTACCGAGTATAAGCTAATATTATGGTCGATTGTACCGTACTACTTGACATTATCACATCGGTATGGTAAGAGTATGACTAACATACCGAGGATAGGCTGATATTATGGTCCATAGTATCATCGTATGAACGTTGTAGACTCAGTACCATGTAGGACACGGGGATTAGGGTTATGATCGGGTGTATGGGCGCCAGGTTATAACCCGGGTTCTTTGTATGTTATATGTTTTGCTTTTCTTACTGAGTCTGTTGACTCACAGTGTTATTGCTATGTGTAAGTAAGGGCAAAGCTAAAATTGAGGAGCCGTGAGGGCGAGCAGATGAAGATTGTACATGTCGGGGCGATTAGGCCTAGAGCGTACGATCCTTGGGACAGCAGGGCTTCTACTGTTTAGTCGCTAGGCGACAAATATTTTGTATATGGATAGTAAACTTTTATAATTGCATTTTGTAAACGGGATCCCAAAATTTTATAAATGTAATATATTAAGTTCTAAATAATTAAGCAAAATTTTAAGTATTCACGATTTCTAATATTCTCGTTCATTACCAACGAGTGCACAGTACGTTAAAAATCACGCTAACACGCCTTTAATAGTTAGGGTGTTACAATTGTGATTATAAAAATGGATAACTGATAGCGTATCTATATCATGGAACATATAGAGCGTTCTATATAACAGAGAGTGCAATTCCAAGTTCTATGGTGGATCCAACAAGGAATTAATAAGTCAGTGAATTTACTTGGTAAATTCTGGGTCTGCTTATTGGAAGCTTAGATATATAGGCCCATCGTCCCCATACTAGTTGAGACAATACTACTTGTAAGACTCAGATGATTGATTTTGGTTAATCAGTTATAATTCTAAAATTAGAGTATGTCTAGTTTATGAATTTTCACTAAGCAAGGGCTAAATTGTGAAGAAAGAGTTTATAGGGTTAATTTGTTAATGAAGAGACTTTGATAAGTCTAATTAATAAATATATTAAATGACAATATTATTTAATAATTAATTTTTAGTTATTAAATAATTAGATTTGGCATTTAAGTGGTTAAATTGGAAAATTATCGTTTTTGAGAAAATAAGAAGGAAATGAGAAAAATGGCAAAATTGCAAAGTGGGGCCCAATATCCAACCCATGGCCGGCCAGTCTAATAACAATTTACCATTTATTTATTTTTATTTTAATGCTAATCAAATGTAACCTAACCCTAGGTGGTTTCCTATAAATAGATAGTGATGGCTTAAGGGAAAAGATGATGCATCTCATTCCTTCAGATAAAATTTTAGCCTCTTCCCTAACCCTAGCCGAAACATACTCTCTCTCTCTCTCTTCCTCTCTTCTAAACTGAGCCTATAGTGAAAGAGTGAGTGCCCACACACATCAAGTAGTACTCAATCATAGTGTGTAAGGCTGTGAAGAATCCAGTTTCAAGAGAAGCAGATTCGGACTCAGATCTTGGTGATACTCTGCTACAGAAAGGATACAAGGGTTAGAGATCTGAGTGGAAGAAGGCATTATATTCCGCTGCAATCACTGTAAGGTTTTTTATACTGTGTGTGTTTATTTCATATTGTTTTAGAAGTTCATATTTCGGATGTTAATAACATACTTGTTAGTAAGTCTAAGATCCTGGTAAAAGAATTCCAACAACTGGCCTCATAGCCATGGCAATTGATTTACTTTTAAGATATTTGGACTTAAAACGATTTGTGTGTGATTTGAAGGGTTTCATGTTGATCTGTGTGTTATTTGATGATTGATTGATGTTTGTGAAATTTTTATGAAAAATAATCGAATTTTTGTTCTAGAATTATTTTTGTTGGATATTTTTGTAGAAAATTAAGCAATTCACTTTTTTTTTACAGAACTTGATTTTGATTTTATTTGAATTAGTTATGATTTTTTGAAGTTTTGAAAAGAGATAGGGGTGGAGACACCCCATATGCGCACGGATCCGAGTGATCACTCGGTCACGCGAGCTTCAGACAAGGAGATGTCCGAGTTTTCTCGGTCGGGTGTCTCCATTTTGTCTGAATGCTTGGTCTCGCGCGCGGACGAGGCTGCGTGCAGCCTCTCTGGCTGAGTTTTCTCGGCGCCGTCCCATGCTCAGCGTGCGTGGATGGTATGCAACGCATTGCATACCATCCATACAACTTACAATTTTTTCAATTTTCTTCATTTTTCATGCTTTTTCATGGAATTAATTTCGGGTTTTTCTGTGTAATTTTGCATTTAGATTTTTGTTTTTCATATTTTAAATCTAATTATCAGAATTAAATTAATTTGAATTTTTTTTTTACCTTAATTTAAGATATTAGTGAAATTTGAAGCTTGAAGGTTGAAAATAGGTAAAAATCTATCATTTTTGCTTAATTAATTATCTTATTTTTAAAATTTGATTATTTTTTCTTATTTTTAAACTTAAGGTCAGATATTAATATTTTTTTTAAAATTATTCTATTTTTTAAATAAATTGACCTTATTTTAATTTAAAATAAGATTATTTTAATCATGATATTTTAAATAGAAATAGGATATTATGCTAACTTTTAAATTTTGTTATTTTTTTATTTAAATTAAATTATTAAATCAGAAAAATGATATTAAATTATCATTTTATTTTATTGAATATTTAATTTTTTTTTTAAAACAACATGAAATTTGAAAAGTTGTTAGCATTTTTTTGGATAAAGATACCTAGGTTAGTTGAAACCTAATTTTTCAAATTCATAGGTTTCATTTTAATTTTTTTAATTTATTTATTTGTTATTTATTATATTCCGAAAAAAAATTATTTATTTATTTTTTCGAATTTTTTTTAATTAAATAAACCCTATATCCAACTATCCAACTTGTTGCAGTTGTATGTGTTTTATATTGTTTGATTGTAAAACAAGTTTTATAAAACCTATTATTGCTTGATCTAAATTACCATGGTTAACTTGTTGACAGATCCAATGATCTGATTTTAACCCATGGTTCAATTGTCAATAGGTCAAACCAATAATTTGTAACAGGTAAATTTTACATTCTTCTTTCATTTGTGTATGACCTAGTAACACGATAGGGTCCATCCAAATATGTGTGCCGGTGTGAGCCTATATGTTTACTTTAGGTTTAGATGCATATAGGAAGTCCATTTAATTTTTTGTAATTAAAATGGACTAGGTTGCTAAATAAAATGTCACACCATGATAGATATTATTTAGGCCCATTTAGTGATTGGGCCTATTCAATTAATAACAATTGTTCATTTTAAGGTTCAATCCCTCTCTTTTGGGCCTTGTGTGAGAGTTAGGGGCCAATAGCAGTGGGTACGACATACTGAACCCAGCCCTCCCTCACATGAACAACCCCAACTGTGAAAGCCCATTTGCCTGATTTGAATAACTGTACTAGGTTAATTAAATTAGTTTAACCTAATAAAAATTGATTAGCAACATAATTAATTCCAAAATAAATGAAATTAATTTTTCATGCGAATATTTTGAAATTAATTTAATAAAAACACACTTAGTTTAATGAAATTAATTAGAGATAAACTATATGTATTTTTCTTGTATTTAATTAAATATAGAATTATAACTAATTAGATTCCTTGTGAAGCTTTTTCTTAATATTTCATTAAATATTCCTATTTAAGTTATAAATTATTTATTTCTAACTAATTTTTTTTTTATCAACTTAAATTTGAATATTTTATTTTAATTTCAAAATTAAGTTGAGGAATTCTAGGAATTAGTTATTGAAGATTTTTGGAATATTTTTTAAGTAGAAAGTTTGTTAAATTTTGGATCAACTGAAAATGGAATATTTGTTCAAATTAAGTGGTTACAACTTAATTAGTTCTTTAATTAAATTTTGTTTGAAAATAATTTAAGTTGAAAATTTAGTTATTTTAGAACAACTTAAATTACATATTTTTCAAATTTTAGTTTATTATATTTTAATTATTTATTTAATTTCGAATTTTATATTTATATATAATTTTCAAAAATTAAATAATTGAAAATTTAATTAAAGTTTGAAATTTTTTAAAAAAATTAAATTTTTTTCAGACCAACTTTAATTTATAATTTTCATTATTAAAATATAAATAAAATAAATGATTAAATAAAAATACATTTTAAATAATGAGCTTTAAACAAGAGACATTCGATCTCCATTGTTGGTTCTACACAGTTCGTGTTTTAGTGAGTAATCCTCCCAAATGGAGGAACGTTCATTAGCAATTTAACGACATAAAATCTCGAAAGATAAGTATTATTTGTAAGTGTTCTATTTTTAGTATGGATCACCCTAATTGTGGCAACTATTAGTAAGACTTACAAAAGTATGAAACAATTGTGGGGGCTCATCAAATAGTAATGACCTTGGCTCTCGCCTAAACGGGACAACGTCGGATTCATTTTTCGATCGAATAAAAGGTTCCTAGAATGTTTATTATTTTAGATGAGTTGACCACTCTATTCAATGGATGATGCTTTGACTCTCGCCTAAACGGGACACTATATCAATTTGTTGAAAACCTTAGAAAATAAAAATATGTTAGAATTTTTGGTATTTTTATAAACATATTTGTTTACTTGTTATTTTCTGAATTTTGTGTGTGAATTTATTGAACCAAGTGATTTACTTCTGTTTATTGATATTTGTAGTGCCAAAATGAATAACCCACACCCCGACCCACTCCTAGTCAATGCCTTCGCAAATGAACTCTATAGTGTGAAAATGCACCTTGGTTGTTGCATTAACTCGCACCTATTGATGATGAATCTGAAGTTCCAAAAAGCAAATCTACTTGGAATTGAATTATCAAAAGAACAGTGGGTTCAGTTCATACTTAATAGTCTTCCTCCAGAGTATAATGCATTTGTTGTATCTTATATGATCAACAATTTTAACTCTTCTGACATGGGTAAGCTAGAAGTAGAATTGCGAGCTCATGAACGGAATTTGATTCCAGTGCCACCTCCCAGTTTTGCAAACTTTTGTCAGAGAAAAAGAATTAAGAATGAAGGTTCTAACAATGTTGCTTCTTCAAGTACAATTGATAGTCATACTCTTCAATGTTCAAATTGTAATGAGAAGGGACATCAGGAAGAACGATGTCCCAGACTTCTAAACAATTCGAACGAAGGTAATGCTTTTGTCTTTGAATCATTTGTTTTAGAGAATGACAAATCCTTATGGATTGTTGATTCTGGGTCTATTAACCATGTTTGTTCTTCATTGCAGCTTCTTAAAACTTGGGATTATCTTAACCCAGAGGAGTTAAAGCTCAAAGTTGGAAATGGCGAGTTAGTATCGGTCCAAGCCAAAGGAAAAGCGCGCCTCAAGTTTCAAAAGAAATTTTTAATTTTAGAAATTGTTTTATTTATTCCAAATTTTAATAGAAACTTGATTAGTGTTTCATGTCTACAAACACAATTTTATAAATTGAATTTTTCGAGTTCTATTTGCACCATTTCTCGTAATGGATTTCAATTATGTGTTGCTCACATGAAACAAGGGCTTTATGTTTTGAGACCGGATATACAAATCGCACTAAACAATGAACTTTTCAATGTTGGTAGACCTAGAAACCTTAAAAGAAAAGAGATTGATAATGATGATCAAACTTATCTATGGCATTTAAGTTTAGGTCACATAGGCTATAATAGACTCCATAGGTTAACTAAAGACGGTCCATTGCAAAATGTCGTCTTAGGTGAATTACTTGTATGCGAGTCTTGCCTAGAAGAAAAGATGACCAAACATTCTTTCTCTGCAAAGGGAGAGCGTGCCAAACAACCCCTTGGGTTTGTACATTCAGATGTCTATGGACCACTGAATGTTAAGGCTCGAGGGGGTTATGAGTATTTCGTCACTTTCATTGACAATTTCTCTAGATATAGTTTCATTGACCTAATGCAAAACAAATCTGAAACGTTTGAAAAGTTTCAGGAGTTTCATGCTTTGGCTCAAAACCAATTAGGTAAAACATTAAAGATCTTGCGAACTGATAGGGGTGGAGAGTATATGGATATGCAGTTCAAAGATCATTTAATTGAACTTGGAATTGAATCTCAATATACTGCCCCTAGCACTCCACAGCAAAATGGAGTAGCAGAGAGAAGAAATTGCACTCTTTTAGAAATGGTTAGGTCTATGCTGAGTTATACAACTCTGTCTACGTCCTTCTGGGGTATACAGATGGAAAAGGACATTCTAAATGTTGTTCCATCTAAAGCAGTTTCGAAGACACCCGTCGAACTATGGAATGGTCGTACACCTAGTTTACGTCATTATAGGATTTGGGAGTGCCCTGCTCATGTCTTGAGAAAGAAAGAAGGCAAACTGGAATCGCGAACTGAAGTTTGCATGTTTGTCGGAAATTCTAAAGAGACTAGGGGTAGAATATTTTATAGTCACAAGGATAACAAAGTGTTTGTCTCTACAAATGCTACTTTCCTTGAAGATGACTATATTAAAGACTTCAAACCGAACAGTAAAGTTGTGTTTGAGGAAATGCTTTCAGATATACCTCCTTCTAATGTTCCATCCTCTTCTACTCAAGTAGAGGATAATCCCACTTCCTCAGTTGAACCTTTACAAGTTGATACAACCGAGAGAACTACCACTAAAGTTCCTGTTCAGATGATCACCGCTCCTCGTCGTAGTGGAAGGGTTTCTACTAAACCATCTCGTTATGGCTTGGATGGTGAAATCAATATGGTCGATGGTGACGGTATTGATGACGACCCATTAACCTATAAACAGGCAATGGCAAGTCCAGAACAGAAACAATGGTCAGGCTGCATGGATTCAGAAATGGATTCCATGAAAAAGAACAAAGTCTGGGAATATGTAGACGTAGCCGATGACTATCATCCAATCGGATGTAAGTGAATCTACAAGAAGAAAAGAGGCGCTAGAGGCGAAGTCAAAACTTTTAAAGCTAGACTGGTCGCCAAGGAGTACACCCAAAGAGAAGGCGTGGACTATGAGGAAACTTTTAGTCCGGTCGCCATCCTCAAATCCATCTGAATTCTTCTCTCCATAGCTGTTGCTTTTGATTATGAAATCTGGCAAATGGATGTCAAGATAGCTTTCCTTAATGGAATTCTTGAGGAAACCATATATATGGAGCAACTAGAAGGCTATGTTCTTCCAGGGCAGGAAAAGAAAGTTTGCAAACTCAATAGGTCCATTTATGGACTTAAGCAAGCTTCTCGCTCCTGGAACAAAAAGTTTGATGAAATCATCAAGACCTACGGCTTTCTTCAGAATGAAGATGAACCTTGTGTTTACCAACTCAAGGAAAGCCAAGTAGTAGTATTCCTGGTCCTTTATGTTGACGACATTTTGATTATTGGCAACAATATCATGAAAATGACTGACATCAAGGAATGGCTAGACACTTAATTCAAAATGAAAGATTTGGGTGAAGCTGCCTATGTTCTCAGTATTCAGATTATCAGAAACCGGAAGAGCAGATCCCTTGCTCTCTCTCAAACAACTTACATAGATAAGGTCTTAGAGAGATTCTCAATGACAAACACCAAAGGAGCAACCATGCCTTCTAGATTTGGCATCCTTCTATCTAAGGAACAGTGTCCTACTGTTCCTCAAGAGATAGAGGACATGAGAAGGGTTCCTTATGCTTCAGCAGTTGGAAGCCTAATGTATGCTATGTTATACACTAGACCTGACATCTATTATGTAGTAGGAATTGTGAGCAGGTATCAGACAAATCCAGGACATGAACATTAGAATGCTGTTAAGCATATCTTGAAGTACTTGAAGAGTACAAGGCAATCCGTGTTAGTCTACAAGGGTGGTGCTTTCAATCCCGTAGGCTATACCGATTCAGATTTCCTGGCATGTCTTGATGACAAGAAATCTACATCTAGGATGGTGTTTACTCTTGTGGGTGGAAAAGTAGTTTGGAGAGGTGCTAAACAAACTGCAATTTCAGATTCTACCATGGAGGCAGAATACATAGCTGCTGCAGAGGCTGCAAAAGAACTTGTCTAGCTTAGAAAGTTCTTCTCAGAACTCGGTGTCGTCCCTAGAATGGAAAAACCACTGGTTTTGCTTTGTGATAACACTGGAGCAATAGCCAACAGTAAAGAGCCTCAAAGCCACAAGAGAAGCAAACATATACAAAGGAAATACCACATCATCAGAGAGTATGTGGAAAGAGGGATGTACTGGTGGAGAAAGTAGACACAAAGGACAACCTAGCTGATCCATTCACCAAAGTTTTGATGGGAACTGCATTTGAAAAGCACCGTGAGAATTTAGGATTAATTGATATGCACTGATTGTTTTATATTAGTGCAAGTGGGATTTTGTTGGGTTTTATGCCCTAAATAAAACTCCATTTCAATGTAATCTCTATCTTTGAAATATCAATAAAGAAACACAAGTATATTCATCACTTATTGTGTCATTTGGTTCATGTTATTATTTATTTATTTATTTGATTTATAAATTCATCCAAATCCCTATCACATTTATATTCTTGTTTATTGTGTCGTCAGCACAGTGGAAAATAATCAAGATTATGTGATTAAATATATATTCCTAGATTTATCAGTACACTGGGTTTAACTGATATGATAATCTACAACATAGTTTACTTGCACCTTGGATAAGTGCTATGTCCTTTCCAGGGCATTAGTTAAAGTAAAGCTTGGGTTGGATGCATGGAGTATGCATCGGAAGGGACCGATATTGAACTTTGAATCAGATATGATAAACTTACCGTAATATCTATTAAATTCAATAGCACCTAGTTGATCCTAGATCAAATGATCTTAATCCTGACATGGTTAGGTTCGATCTCAAGAGTATTATATATGTTCTTTGATTTTTTAGTTAAGCATACTTTTTGTTCAGTGTAATACATACATTTTGGGAACGTGGTAGTGCAATTGAGTGGGAGCACTAAACATAGATATGGAATCTACAGCTTCTATCAAGGCATAAAAGTGAAATGATGATTTCTTTCGAACTTGGCTAAACAGAGCTAAATGGTTGAGTACTCATTTAGTGATTATGTTTAGTTCACTGAAATATCATTTATTGGTGGCTAAGTGTTTTAAGCATAAAATACATTGAAGGGTGTAATTGTAATTTAATCCCTATACAATGTAAATCATCTATAGAGGATCATTGATTATTGAGATTATAACAATGGATAATTGATAGCGTATCTATATCGTGGAACATATAGAGCGTTCTATACAACTAAGAGTGCAATTCCAAGTTCTATGGTGGATGCAACAAGGAATTAATAAGTTAGTGAATTTACTTGGTAAATTTTGGGTCTGCTTGTTGGAAGCTCAGATATATAGGCCCATAGTCCCCATACTAGTTGAGACAATACTACTTCTAATACTCAGTTAATTTATTTTGATTAATCAATTATAATTCTAAAATTAGACTATGTCTAGTTTATGAATTTTCACTAAGCAAGGGCTAAATTGTGAAGAAAGAGTTTCTAGGGTTAATTTGTTAATTAAGAGACTTTGATAAGTCTAATTAATAAATATATTAAATGACAATATTATTTAGTAATTAATTTTTAGTTATTAAATAATTAGATTTGGCATTTAAGTGGTTAAATTGGAAAATTGGCATTTTTGAGAAAATAAGAAGGAAAATGAGAAAAATGGAAAAATTGCAATGTGGGGCCCAATATCCAACCCATGGCCGGCCAGTCTAATAGCAATTTACCATTTATTTATTTTTATTTTAATGCTAATCAAATCTAACCTAACCCTAGGTGGTTTGCTATAAATAGGTAGTGATGGCTTAAGGGAAAAGATGATGCATCTCATTCCTTCAGAAAAAATTTGAGCTTCCTCCCTAACCCTAGCTGAAACCATACTCTCTCTCTCTCTCTCTCTTCCTCTCTTCTAAACCGAGCCTATAGTGAAAGAGTGAGTGCCCACACACATCAAGTAGTACTCAATCATAGTGTGTAAGGCTGTGAAGAATCAAATTTCAAGAGAAGGAGATTCGGACTCAGATCTTGGTGATACTCTGCTACAGAAATGATACAAGGGTGAGAGATCTGAGTGGAAGGAGACATTATATTCTACTGCAACCACTGTAAGGTTTCTTATACTTTAAATGTGTTTATTTCATATCGTTTTAGAAATTCATATTTAGGATATTAATAACATACTTGTTAGTAAATCTAAGATCCTGGTAAAATAATTCCAACAATAAAGCCCTAAGATTTGGAGCTTTAACTATTGTTTTAACGAGGCTAACTAATCCAACATTTTTACTTTGACATTACGTTAAATTTCTACTTATTTATTTCAATTATTAGCTCCTCGAACATTCAAGAACATGATTCTATCAATCTATTGGTGGAGGATCTCCCCCTCCATCAATAGTAAAAATTAATTCACACAGTATTTGTCCCACTTGGACATCTCCCATTGTTAAATCCTCCAAATGCTTGAAGGCATTGCTGATCACAGGTCCTGAATTCGAAGCCTTTTCTTCCCTTTTTTTGACAACCACTTTTTGTTGGAGAAACCCATTGATGTGGCGTTCTCATTTCAACTATAAGATATTTTCCCGCATTTCAGAATTGTTGACTGCCATTGTATTAGTGAAATCAGCTTCACTCCTCTCTGTAACTGATGTTGATGGCATATTCCCCTTTTAAACCCAAGTTTTCTTTGTAGGCTTCCTGCATTATTCTTTCTCATGACCATATCCTGTCCAAATTAAACAGAATGATGGTTTCCATTCATAAAGAACATCAATCGAAACAAGCTCACCTACTTCATTCTTAAAATCTATATTATTAGGGAACTCCTAATTTACGTCCACCTCAACTAAGATTTTGGCATAGAGAAGTTTATCTCGATTTGTCGTGGCTCCATTCTGATGTAGCAATTCTCCAATTATATCGACTATCTTCGCCATATCACGTGTACCACATCATTTAACATCCAACCCGTGAAGTTGCTCTTGGATTTTGTGCCCTAAATAAAACTCATTTCAATATAATCAGATTTACTTATTAATAAAGATCAGAAATAACATTTTATGTTGCATGGTTCACATGATTTATTTCATGATTATATGTATATAATGTATGAATTCTTTTTAAGTCCAGAACATATGAGTTTGTTAAAGATTATAGTGTTGTCAGCACAGTGGAATATAATCTTAATTATATGTTCAAAAGTTTATTCCCTGATTTGTCAGAACACTGGATTTAGACTGACATGGTATAATCAGCGATAGGTATTCTTACACCTTGGAAAAGTGTTATGACCTTTCCAGACATTGGCAAAGTCTACCAGTATCGGATGTATGGAGTATACATCGGAAGCGACCGATATTGAACTTTGATTAGATATATTAAAACTTACCGTAATATCTATTCAATTCAAAATCACCTGTTGATCCTAGATCAAATGATCTTAATCCTGATATGGTTAGGTTCAATCTCAAGAGTGTTATCCGTGTTCTTTGATTTGTTAGTTAAGCCTACTTTTGGGTCAGGGTGATACGTACATTTTGGGAACACGGTAGTGCAATTGAGTGGGAGCGCTAACATAAATATGGAATCTATAGCTTCTATCTGGCGAATAGAAAGTAAAGGATGATTTCCTTCGAGCTTAACCAAACGAAAATAAATGGTGGAGATCTCATTTCACTTAGCTGAAATATCATTTATACAGGGTTAAGTGTTTTAAGGATAAAATACATTGTAGGGTGTTACGGTAATTTAATCCCTTTACAGTGTAAATCATCTATATAGAGGATCATTGATCACATTAGGGTTATAACAATGGATAACTAATGACGTGTCTATATCATGGAACATATAGAGCGTTCTATATGACTGAGAGTGCAATTCCAAGTTCTAAGTGTGGATTCAATGAGGAATTAATAAGTTAGGGAATTTACTTGGTAAATTCGGTTCAACGTATTGGAAGCTCGGTTATATAGACCCATGGTCCCCATACTAGTTGAGACCATATTGCTTGTAAGACTCAGTTAATTGATTTTAATAAATCAATTATAATTCTAAAAGTTAGACTATGTCTACTTTATGAATTTTCACTAAGCAAAGGCGAAATTGTAAAGAAAAGAGATTCTAGGTTTATTTATTGATTAAGAGACTTTATATGTCTAAATTAATAAATATATTAAATGACAATATTATTTAATAATTATTTTCAAGTTATTAAATAATTAGAATTGGCGTTTAAAAGGTTAAATTAGAAAATTGGCATTTTTGAGAAAATGGGAATGAAAAATAACAAAATGGGAAAGTTGCAAAGTGAGGCCCAATTTCCTATTCTGGTCGCCCACTATGCATAGGCCTTTACCATTTTATTTTATTTTTTCATTATTTTAATGCCACACAATTCTAACGTAAACCTAGAGGGAATTCTATAAATAGAAAGTGTTGGCTTCAGGAAACTCATAACTTTGCACTTTGTTTCCTTCAGAAAAGGCCACACGCCACCTTTTCTCTTTTCTTCTCTCAAAATTTTGAAATCTCTTGAGTGATGAGTAGTGCCCACACACATCAAGTGGTATCTCAATCATAGTATGTAAGACTATGGAAAATCTGCATCAAAGAAGGAGAAAAGAAGATCTAGATTCAGATCTTGATTATGCTCTGCTACAGAAAGGAATCAAGGGCTAGAGATCTGAATGGAAGGAGTCATATTATTCCGTTGCACCCACTGTAAGGTTTTCTAACTTTATATGTGTTTATTTTTATTGTTTTAGAATTCATATTAGGATGTTAATCAAACATACTTGTTAGTAAATCTAGGTCCTAGTAAAATAATTTTCAACAACTGGTATCAGAGCCATGGTAATGATTTACTTTCATGTAATATGAATAAAAACGATGATTGATATGTTTTTGTGTTGATTTGGATGGTTTCATGTTGGTTTATGTGTTATGTGATGAAAGTTTGTGTTGTACGAATTTTTCCATGAAAAATATTTTTATCAATTTTTGAAAATATTTTATTTGGATTCCTTGTGAAAAATTGAGCAATTTTCGTTTTTACGGAACTCGATTCCGATAAAAATTGAAAGAGTTATGATTTTTGGAAAATCGGGGTTCAATGGTGTCCCCAAAATTTCGGTTTTATGGATTTTTCCCCAAAAATCCAATTTTTTCATGAGATTGTTTCCCAAAATTCATTTTTCCATTTTTATATATTTCTAAATTGAAATGTTTCCAATTTTAAATATTTTCAATTTGGAATTTTTCCAATTTTTAAATATTTCTGTTTTGGAATGTTTCCAATTTTAAATATTTCCTATTATGGTCACATTTAAAAATTTGTTATTTATTATTTAATTATAAGATTAGATATTTTGATATTTAAGATATTTTAAATTAAAAGATAACTTTGTCTTTTTATTTAAAATATTATATTAAAATTATCTTATATGACAAATTAAATAATTAATAAATTTGAAATTAACATAGATATTTTTATAGATATACTTACCATAATGTTTTTCAAATTCAAAAATTTGTTATTTTGTTAAATATTTAATTATTTATAAATTATAAGTTTAAAAATGATATTTTTCTATATATATCTTTTTTTTTCTTATTAGAAATTTTTAAATCATATCTTAAATATTTAAATAACATATATATTTTTGTAGAGATTTGAATATTGCTTAATTTGAGATATTTTGACATATAATTATGGTAATTATTATTCATTTATTATTTTATTCCTAAAATAATAATTATCTAACCAAATCTATTTTAAAATTGGTTTATTTTATTAAATTATAAGATCTGAAAGTGATATTGAAGATTCTTTCCTTTCAAATCATTGATCTTATTTGATATTTAATTTAATTTGATTCAAATAAACCTAGATATTTTACAATTATTTTCCTTTATTTTTGAGATTTTAAGGTTTGTTTTAACAATCCTAAATTATCAAAAATTTATTTGGTTAGTTTAAAAATAATAATTTAATTATATTAATATCTTATTTCACATCTGTTACATGGATAATGTTTGTTTATTTTATATTGTTTATTCAAAAACTTTTTTTGACAAACCTATTATTTATTTGATCTAAATTGTTATGATTAACTTGTTGACAGATCCAATGATCTAATTTTAATCATAGTCCAATTGACGATAGATCTTATAAATAATTTGTAACAGGTAAATTTTGTACTTCTTTCATCTGTGTAAACCTAGTAACAGGATAGGGCTCATCCAAATCATTTGACCTGTGTGAGCCTATATATTTGCTTTTGGGCTTATATGCATATAGGAAGCCCATTTAAGTTTTTACTAAGTAAATGGACTAGGTTACTAAAATAAATTTTGACATAAGTAAATTTATTTAGGTCCAATTAGATTTGGGCTTATTCAATGAATAACAATTATTTATTTAAAGGTTAAATTCCTCTCTTTTGGGCCTTGTGTGAGAGTTGGGGGCCAATAGAAGTGGGTACGACATACTGAACCCAGCTCCCCGTCACATGAACTACCTCAATTGTGAAGGCCCATTTGCCTTATTTAAATAATTGTATTAGGTTAATTATATTAGTCTAACCTAATTAAAATTGAATTAGCAACATAATTAACTTTTAAAATATATGAAATTTATTTTTCATTTTAATATTTTAAAGTTAATTTTAGAAAAACACTTAGTTAATGATATATATTCTCTATACTAGTTATTATTTCTAATATTAAATAGGAAAATATCATTGATTGTAAAATTAATTGTTTAATAATTAATTTTGGTACAATCTAAGTTTAGTATATTTTCCTAGTATTAAACTAGAATTAATAATTAAGTTTTCTCTATACTTAATTATTTATTTCTTGAATTTAATACATTTAATTAAATTGAAAATTTCAATATCCAAGTTGATTTTCATCATGATACTTAAGTATTTTTATTTTCATGTTATTTAATTAAAGTTGAAAATTATTTTAAGCTTGGAATCTTAATTCAGAATAACTTAAGTTTGAATAATTTTCAAAATATATTTTATTTTATTTTATTAATCATTTCCCAAAATTTCGAAATTACATTTTTTTAATGTAGAAATTTCGAATTTTATTTGAAAAATAGATTAAAGTTGAAAATTATTTATTTTAATTTTGGACCAACTTAAATCAAAGATTTTTTCATTTAATGATTAATTAAAATAAATGAACAAAAATATATTATAATTAGAAATTGAATTAATTAGTGTATGAAAGTCTAGATAGTTATTATCTGTTTTGCTTGAAGTATTTTTCTAGTGTATTTAATAAATAGAAAATTAATATTTAGGTTGATTTTTAATCATGATACTTAAATATTTGAAATTTTTCTTAGATATTTAATTAAATAGGAGAATTATAATTTTTTTGTTGAAAATTAATTTTTATTAATTTTGGGCCAACATAAAATTAGAGTAATTTTTCAGGATTTATTTTTATTTTATTTTAAAGCATTTTTGAAAGTAGTATTCTTATACACTTCATTTTTCGAAATGTAATATATATTTATAGAAAATTAAATTTGAGTTGTAAATTAATTTAAATTAATTTTGAAACAGCTTAAGTTGAATAATTTTCTAAATATTTATGGAAATTATTACTAAGATGGAAATAATTCACATTATTTTCATATCCATCTAAGTATAATTTATAAATATTAAATTAAAATTTATATTTGGAATTTTTCATTCTAAATTGGAAATTTTAATTAAATAAATATATATTTAAAATAAATTGATTAAAATAAATATTAGAAGAAAATAAAACCTTCATTAAATAATGAGCTTTATTATTAGGATATTCGATCTCCATTGTTGGTTTTACATAGCTATTGTTTTAGTGAGTAATCCTCCCTAATGGAGGAACGTTCATTAGCAAGTTAGCACCGTTTAATCTCGAAAGATAAGTAATCTTGTAAGTTTTTTATATAGTTTTGATCACCCTAATGGTGGCGACTGTATAAGACTTGCAAGAATATGAAACAATGGTGGAAGCTCATAAGATAGAATAGCCTTGACTCTCGCCTAAACGGGACAACGCGGATTCCAATCTTGATCGAATAAAAGGTTGCTAGAATGTTGATCATTTTGTTGGAAATTATTTTACCAGGATCTTAGATCTACTCACAAGTATGTTTATTAACATCCTAAATATGAACTTTCTAAAACGATAAAATAAACACATATAAAGTTTAAGAAACCTTACATTGGGTGCAGCGGAATAATATGACTCCTTCCGTTCAGATATCTAGCCCTTGATTCCTTTCTGTAGCAGAGCATTATCAATATCTGAACCTGGATCTCTTTCTCTGAATCTTTGATGCTGAAACTCCTTTGCTGATGATCTTTCTTCACGATCTTCCTCACTATGATTGAGGTATCACTTGATGTGTGTGGGCACTACTCTAATCACTAAGAGAGGTTCGAAATATTGAGGAAGAAAAGAGAGAGAGAGTGGCGGCTAGAGAAGAGAGTGGAGGCTCAGGTTTTTCTGATTCAGAAAGTGTGTTATTTTCCTGAAGCCTTCACTATCTATTTATAGCATTCCTCTAGGGTTTGATTTGAATTATATGGCATTAAAATAATGAAAAAATCATTTAAAAAAGATGACATAAGTGGCCGGCCCTAGGCTAGGTGGACTGGGCCTTGATTTTTGCAATTTTGCAATTTTACCACTTTTGTATCTGTTTTTCTCAAAAATGCCAATTTCCTAATTCAATCATTTAAATGTCAATTCTAACTATTTAATAACTATAAATAATTATTAAATAATATTGTCATTTATCATATTTATTAATTGCACCATACAAAGTATCATAATTAACAAATATGCCCATGTTAACTCTTTCTTTACAATTTCGCCCTTACTTAGTGAAAATTTCACAAATAGACATAGTCTAATTTGTGAATTATAATTGATTAATCAAAACCAATTACATGAGTCTTACAAGCAATATTATCTCAACTAGTGGGGGGACCATGGGTCTATATAACCGAGCTTCCAATAAGTAGATCAAGAATTTAGCACTAAAATTCACTAACTTATTAATTCTTCGTTGAATCCACGCATAGAACTTAGAATTGCACTCTCAGTATATAGAATGCTCTATATGTTCCACCATATAGACACATCATTAGTTATCCATTGTTATAATCCTAATTTGATCAATGATCCTCTATATGAATGATCTACATTGTAAAGGGATTAAATTACCGTTACACCCTACAATGTATTTATTCCTTAAAACACTTGACCCCGTATAAATGATATTTCAGCTAATGTGAAATGAGTACTCCACCATTTATGTTCGTTTGGTCCAGCTCGAAGGAGATCATCCTTTGCTTACTATTCGCCGGATAGAAGCTATAGATTCCATGTTTATGATAGCGCTCCCACTCAATTGCACTACCGTGTTCCCAAAATGTACGTATCACCATGACATAAAAGTAGGCTTAACTAACAAATCAAAGAACACGAATAGCCTTTCAAGATTGAGCCTAATCATATCTGGATTAAGATCATTTGATCTAGGATCAACTAGGCGATATTGACTTGAATAGATTTTACGGTAAGTTTAATTAAATCTAAGTCAAAGTTCAATATCGGTCCCTTCCGATGCATACTCCATGCATCCAACCTGAGCTTTACTTTAACCAATGCTCTGGAAAGAACATAGTATTTCTCCAAATACAAGTAAACTCTTGTTGTAGATTATCATATCAGTAAAACCCTATGTCTGATAAATCTAGGAAACTTTATTCACATAGTCATGTTTACTTTCCAATGTGTTGACAACACAATAAACAGGATCAAGTATGTGAAAAGGGTTTCAGATGAATTTATACATTATGTACATATAGTCATGAAATAAATCATGTGAACCATGCAACATTAAATGTTATTTCTGATCTATATTAATAAGTAAATCTGATTATATTGAAATGAGTTTTATTTAGGGCATAAAACCCAACAAACTCCCACTTGCACTAATATAAAACAAAAAGTGCGTTTCAAATAATCTCAACACCTTGATATACAAATCAAGTGTAGTAGTAGTAAACTCCTCGTAATAGGATCTGAAAGGTTGAATTAACCACAACCTTTTCTCCACTATTACTCTTCCTTTAATCACAAAATCATTGATAATGTGAAATTCCTCTCTATATGTTTACTCTCTTGGGATACTGGATTCTATACCTTTGGCAACTACTTTTGGTTAATCAGGAAATTAACACTAGTAGTTTAAGGCAATTTGGAATGGTGCCAAAGATGTATAGAACTTTCCTTAGACTGAATAAGTAACTTTCCTGCAGCTTTAACATTCGGTCTCTCTACAGTAGACTTAGAGAATTCAGATAGGTTTTTACACTTCTCCAAAATCACTATTCCACCCCCAGAGTAATCACCATCTTATCAGAAATATTTACTAGCACATAGGCAAATTTCGAAATCTGATATGGTGTAGTCTAAGAGTTTTAAACACACCCTTATAGACTAACATATAGTTCCTCTTCATAATCTTAAAATTTACTTGATTGTCTTCCAATGTTCTTCTCCTGGATTAATCTGATACCTACTCATTACTCCCACTCAACAGCAGGTGTCTGGTCTAAGGCATACAAAAGCATATCTAAGACCTCTCACTGTTGATGTAAGAAATTCTTTCATGGCTTTATCTTTTCTGGAATAGTTAAGACTTTTCCTTAGATAAATAAAATCTATACCTAAGAAGTTGTGAAGCTTCTATAGATTGCCATTAGAAAGAAAATGCTTCAGCATCTTACTAAAGTAAGTTGCTTGCATTAGAGTAAGTAATTACCAGGTATACCACAAGCCATAGGTTTAGATAAACTCAAACCTATAATACTAGGAACAGGAAGTTTTGTTAAGTCCATAGAATAGACTTATTAACGAAAATTTCCTTTTATGTCCTTGTAATAGAAAACTTTAGGTCATTCCATGTGAATGGATTAAACCATAGTTCTATTGGCTTTCTTCTTAGTTTCTTATCTTGACAATCCATTACTTGTTTAAACTCACAATGGATTTTAATCACTAGTGTCTCCCAAGTCATAAGAAGGTGAGTTCCTAGAAACTCTCCCACTACGACAAGGTACCGCGAATTATGTCGAAGAAAACTAAATGGTATTGATCTCTTTGGTTGTGACAAGACAACAGAGGCAGTGGGATCATCATATGTCATATAAGATGATAGAACACTTTTGGAATCAAGGATTAAGTATCTCCTTTATTTGCTACTTGTTTTTTCCGGACTTAGTCATTTTCTTAGAAAAGTAGTATTTGTTTGAACAAACACTTTCTTATCTATTGACAATGGGATGGTCCACCCCTAATCACTTAGAATAGCTAAGAAACCATGGTTAACAGTTCTAGCTTTTCTTAAGATTTTGATTAGGTCATCCATGAATCTAGTAATGATTTACATTAAGTATAAAACCATTACATCATTCTGAAATTGTATTACCATAGAAGGATTTAGGCAACGACTAGTAACTAATCATCAACATGCAACTCGAAATTTACGGGAGGTAAGTTTGGATATAATTCAAAAATCAATTTAATGATCTTTGAACTGCATATCTACTAACTATTTCTCCACCCCTATCAGTTCGCAAGATCTTTAACCACTTACCTTAATGGTGTTTAACCATTGCTAGAAATTAATGAAATTTTTCAAACATTTCAAATTTCTTTGCATAAGGTATAATCTAGAGTTATCGTTTTAAGAATACAACGAAAAACTCATATCCACCCCTGAATGTACATTCATCTGTGAATGAGATGAACTACTTTCAGTGGATATAGGCATATTAACTCTTTGCAGAGATTGATCTTGTCAAATCCACTATGAACAAGATACAAATGCCATAGATTAAGAAAATGTGGTAGTGTCTATGATGACATAGGTTTAGTTACATCGAAGAGTTCTTAGAATACTTCAAGTGGATCCTGGTCACAGAATACCTAACTCACATTCCATACAGTTTTAATCCATTAATAAAAGATGGATATTAAACACTTGAGAAAGTGTAACTGTATTGTATTCTGGAATTAGAAATTTAAGAAAATTTCTATTTGGAATCTAAAATTAAAGTCAAAGACTTAAATTCAACCAAATTTAATGAGTAATTCTTTCTTGGACCACCACTTTACTAATACAAACTCTAAGTCGATTTGCCCATTACAAGTAGGAGATTTCTAAGATTGAGGATTTATATCAATTGGGAATAGAATTTCGGGGTTATAATCATATGCGTCATTTAATTTCTTAAGAGAAAATATAATGACATGAAATGATTCATAGACCATTCATCCAATGATATATTTGAAAGCTAATTCGAAATGAATAAGCTAAGAGGAATTAGGATAATTTCGTTTAAAATAAGAATCCAACGATGCTTCGATTAGCGAAAGTCAAAGTAATCTTATTTATATAATCTTCTTGTTTTATATCGTAAAAATACTAGTCTAAGGTGTCATCAATTGATGAACAAAAGATGTCGCATATACAATATTTATCTTTCGAGATCTAACACTATTATGTATGTCTAATGGTGAAAATCCACTAGGGATTTATCTCATTAGATAAACAAGCCAAGTTAGACCAACAATGAAGATTCGAAATTAAACTACAACTTAATAACAGAAAATAACATGGTTCAATATAAATTCATACACAATTCAGAAATTATAAACATATAGTAAGTAGGAATGACAAGTGAAAATACTAAAACTTACAATCCTAAATAATTTCCAAGGTTTTCAACAACCGATATCGGTGTCCCGTTTAGGCGAGAGTCAAAGCTACCATTCATTGAATAGAGTTGTCGGCTGCGTCTAAAATGTTAAACATTCTAGCAACCTTTTATTCGATCAAGATTGGAATTCAGCGTTGTCCCGTTTAGGCGAGAGTCAAGGCAATTCTATCTTATGAGCTTCCACCATTGTTTCATAATTTGCAAGTCAAGTATGGTCGCCACCATTAGGGTGATCCATACCATACAAAACACTTACAAACTACTTATCATGCGAGGTTAAACGGTGCGAAATTGCTAATGAACGTTCCTCCATTAGGGAGGATTACTCACTAAAACAAACGCGGTGTAAAACCCACAATGGAGATCGAATGTCTCTTGATAATAAAGCTCATTATTTAAAAAGAGTTGTATTTTCTTTTATTCTCTTTATTTATTCTATTTAATTTAAATATATATTTATTTAATTAAAATTTCCAATTTAGAATGAAAAATTCTAAATATAAATTTTAATTTAATATTTATAAATTTTACTTAGATGGATATGAAAATAACATGAATTATTTCCATCTTAGTAATAATTTCCAATAAATATTTAGAAAAAAATATTTAAGTTGTTACAAAATTAATTTAAATTAATTTACAACTCAAATTTAATTTTCTATAAATATATATTGCATTTCGAAAAATTAAAGTATATAAGAATACAATTTTCGAAAAATGCATATTAAAATAAAAAATAAATCCTGGAAAAATTATTCTAATTTAATGTTGGCCCAAAATTAATTAATAAAATTAATTTACAACAAAAAATATAATTTTCCTATTTAATTAAATATATAAGAAAAATTACAAATATTTAAGTATGATGATGAAAATCAACTCAAATATTAATTTTCTATTTAATTAAATACACTAGAAAAATACTTCAAGCAAAAATATCACCTATCTAGATTTTCCTTTGACTAATTAATTCTATTTCTAATAATATACTTTAATTCAATTTATTTTAAATTAATCAATAAATGAAAAAATCATTGATTTAAGTTGATCCAAGAATTAATTAATTTACAACTTAATCTATTTTTCAAGATAAAATTCGAAATTCTAGCATTTAAGAAATGCAATTTCGAAAAAAAAATTGATTAATAAAATAAAGAAAAAATATATTTTGAAAATTATTTAAATTTAGTTGAAAAATTAAATTTCAACTAAAAATAATTTTCTATTTAATTAAATGTCATGAAAAAGAAATATTTAAGTATGATGATAAAAATCAACTTAGATATTTAATTTTCAAATTAATTAAATGTATTAAATTCAAGAAATAAATAATTAAGTGTAGAGAAGACTTAATTATTAATCTCTAGTTTAATACTAGGAAAAATATACTTAAAGTAAATTGTACCAAAATTAATTAATAAATAATTAATTTCACAATGTATAATATTTCCTATTTAATATTAGAAATAATAAGTAGTCTAGAAATAACTATCTAGAAAATATCTTATTTGACTAAGTATCTTTTCCACAAAATTTGAAAAAATATCTAATTTAAGTTGTATTAGAAAAAATCTAGAACTTAAATATTTTTCAAATTTAAATTTAATTAAATATCAAAAATTAAGTTGTAACCACTTAATTTGAAAATATTCCATTTTAAGTTAATATTCGAAAAGATATTAACTTAAAAAAATATCTAAAGAATCTTAATAACCAATGCCTAAAATTCCTCAACTTAATTTTGAAATTTGAAATTCAAAAGATATTCAGATTTAAGTTGATTAGTTGTAGATAACTAAATATCAACTTAAATAGGAATATTTAATGAAAAATTCAAATTAAGCTCCAGAAAGAATCTAGATGGTTATAATTCTATATTTAATTAAATACAAGAAAATACATATAGTTTAGCTTAGAATAAAAAATTCTTTAAACTATATTTTTCTTAAATTAATTTCAAAAAAAATGAAATTAATTATGTTGCTAATTCAATTTTAATTAGGTTAAACTAGTTTAATTAACCTAGTACAGTCATTCAAATCAGGCAAATGGGCCTTCACAATTGGGGTAGTTTGTGTGAGGGGGTGCTGGGTTCAGTATGTCGTACCCACTTCTATGGCTCCCAACTCTCACACAAGGCCCAAAAGAGAGGAATTTAACCTTAATAAGAACAACTGTTATTAATTGAATAGGCCCAAAAACTAAATGGGCCTAAATAAATCCTATCAAGAACTATGATAATTTATTTTAGCAACAACAACCTATATGTATCTATAATCAAATTAAACACATAGGCTCACACAGGCACACTTTGGATGGGTCCTATCATGTTGCTAGGTCATACACAGATGAAAGAAGATTGTAAAATTTACCTGTTACAAATTATTAACTTGACCAAGGGAGCCATCAGATCATTAGATCTGGCAAAAAGTAACCATGGCTATTTGCAATCAAGTAATAATAGGTTTTAAAAACTTACACATAAGCTAAAACACATACTCCTGCAACAAGGTTAGTTGGATAGTTGGATGTAGGACTTATTTAATTTTAAATTAAATATTTAATTTCTAAAATAATTAATTAAATAAAAAAAATAAAAAAATTTCGAAAATTTTTTAAAAAAAAATTTAAAAAAAAATTCGAAATTTTTTAAAAAATTTAAATTTAAAATTAAACCTACAATTTTTGAAAAATTAGGTTTCAACCAACCTAAATATCATTTCAAAAATTTGCTAACTACTTTTAAATTTTAAATGTTATTTTATAAATAAAAATTAAATAAAAAATTAGAAAAGATAAATAAATATCTTTTTCAAATTTTTAAATTTAATTTAAATAAATAAAATAACAAAATTTAAAAAAAATTAGCAAAATATCTTATATCATTTAAAAATTACATAATTATAAATATCTTATTTTTAAATTTAAAATAAGATAAGATATAATCAAATTTTAAAATAAGATAGATTTTTAAGCAAAAAGATAAATACTAATTCTATTCGTATTCAAATTACACTAATATCTTGAATTAATTTAAAAAAAAATTAAATTAATTCAAAATGATAATTAGAATTGAATTAGGAATAGTAATAGTATATATACAAAACCATACAAAAAATTGGAAGTTAATTCCATGAAAAAGTATGAAAAATTGAAGAAAAAGGAAAAAATCCGAAACTGTACGGACAGTTCTGCGATCGCAGGAAACTATCAAGACAAATTTCCGATTTTGTCAAATCTTCAAAAAATCATAACTAATTCAAATAAAATCCAAATTGAGTTCTGTAAAAGGCTAACTTGCTTAATTTTTTCCATACTATCCAATAAAAATAATGCCAGAACCGAAATAACAATTATTTTTCACGAAAATTTCACAATCATCAATCAATCATCAAATAACACTCAATACAACATGATACCATCCAAAGAACATACAAACAATCGTTTTAAAGTCCAAATTACATGTAAGTAAATCAATTACCATGGCTCTGAGGCCAGTTGTTGGAAATTATTTTACCAGGATCTTAGATCTACTCACAAGTATGTTTATTAACATCCTAAATATGAACTTTCTAAAACGATAAAATAAACACATATAAAGTTTAAGAAACCTTACATTGGGTGCAGCGGAATAATATGACTCCTTCCGTTCAGATATCTAGCCCTTGATTCCTTTCTGTAGCAGAGCATTATCAATATCTGAACCTGGATCTCTTTCTCTGAATCTTTGATGCTGAAACTCCTTTGCTGATGATCTTTCTTCACGATCTTCCTCACTATGATTGAGGTATCACTTGATGTGTGTGGGCACTACTCTAATCACTAAGAGAGGTTCGAAATATTGAGGAAGAAAAGAGAGAGAGAGTGGCGGCTAGAGAAGAGAGTGGAGGCTCAGGTTTTTCTGATTCAGAAAGTGTGTTATTTTCCTGAAGCCTTCACTATCTATTTATAGCATTCCTCTAGGGTTTGATTTGAATTATATGGCATTAAAATAATGAAAAAAATCATTTAAAAAAGATGACATAAGTGGCCGGCCCTAGGCTAGGTGGACTGGGCCTTGATTTTTGCAATTTTGCAATTTTACCACTTTTGTATCTGTTTTTCTCAAAAATGCCAATTTCCTAATTCAATCATTTAAATGTCAATTCTAACTATTTAATAACTATAAATAATTATTAAATAATATTGTCATTTATCATATTTATTAATTGCACCATACAAAGTATCATAATTAACAAATATGCCCATGTTAACTCTTTCTTTACAATTTCGCCCTTACTTAGTGAAAATTTCACAAATAGACATAGTCTAATTTGTGAATTATAATTGATTAATCAAAACCAATTACATGAGTCTTACAAGCAATATTATCTCAACTAGTGGGGGGACCATGGGTCTATATAACC
This sequence comes from Cannabis sativa, assembly GCF_029168945.1. Taxonomy (NCBI): domain Eukaryota; kingdom Viridiplantae; phylum Streptophyta; class Magnoliopsida; order Rosales; family Cannabaceae; genus Cannabis; species Cannabis sativa. The sequence continues at coordinate 38,578,097 of NC_083604.1, read as the reverse complement.
GAGCTTCCAATAAGTAGATCAAGAATTTAGCACTAAAATTCACTAACTTATTAATTCTTCGTTGAATCCACGCATAGAACTTAGAATTGCACTCTCAGTATATAGAATGCTCTATATGTTCCACCATATAGACACATCATTAGTTATCCATTGTTATAATCCTAATTTGATCAATGATCCTCTATATGAATGATCTACACTGTAAAGGGATTAAATTACCGTTACACCCTACAATGTATTTATTCCTTAAAACACTTGACCCCGTATAAATGATATTTCAGCTAATGTGAAATGAGTACTCCACCATTTATGTTCGTTTGGTCAAGCTCGAAGGAGATCATCCTTTGCTTACTATTCGCCAGATAGAAGCTATAGATTCCATGTTTATGATAGCGCTCCCACTCAATTGCACTACCGTGTTCCCAAAATGTACGTATCACCCTGACCTAAAAGTAGGCTTAACTAACAAATCAAAGAACACGAATAGCCTTTCAAGATTGAGCCTAATCATATCTGGATTAAGATCATTTGATCTAGGATCAACTAGGCGATATTGACTTGAATAGATTTTACGGTAAGTTTAATTAAATCTGAGTCAAAGTTCAATATCGGTCCCTTCCGATGCATACTCCATGCATCCAACCTGAGCTTTACTTTAACCAATGCTCTGGAAAGAACATAGTATTTCTCCAAATACAAGTAAACTCTTGTTGTAGATTATCATATCAGTAAAACCCTATGTCTGATAAATCTAGGAAACTTTATTCACATAGTCATGTTTACTTTCCAATGTGTTGACAACACAATAAACAGGATCAAGTATGTGAAAAGGGTTTCAGATGAATTTATACATTATGTACATATAGTCATGAAATAAATCATGTGAACCATCCAACATTAAATGTTATTTCTGATCTATATTAATAAGTAAATCTGATTATATTGAAATGAGTTTTATTTAGGGCATAAAACCCAACACATTTTAGATGAGCTGACAACTCTATTCAATGAATGGTAGCTTTGACTCTCGCCTAAACGGGACACTGATATCAGTTTGTTGAAAACCTTCGAAATTATTTAGGATTGTATGTTTTAGTATTTTCACTTGTCATTTCTACTTGCTATATGCTTCATAATTTCTGAATTGTGTATGAATTTGTATTGAACCGTGTTATTTTCTGTTATTAAATTGTAGTTTAATTTCGAATCTTCATTGTTGGTCTAACTTGGTTTGTTTTTCTAATGAGATAAATCCCTAATGGATTTTCACCATTAGACTAACATAATAGTGTTAGATCTCGAAAGATAAATATTGTATATGCAACATCTAGCTGTTCATCAATTGATGACACCTTAGACTAGTATTTTACAATATGAAACAAGAAGATTGTATAAATAAGATTACTTTGACTCTCGCTAATCGAAGCATCGTTGGATTCTTATTTAAAACGAAATTATCCTAATTCCTCTTAGCTTATTCATTTCGAATCAGCTTTATAACATATCATTGGATGAATGGTCTATAAATCATATAAAGTCATTCAATATTTTATCTTAAGAAATTTAATGACGCATATGATTAGATTCCCGAAATTCTATCCCAAAATGATACAAATCCTCAATCTTAGAAATCTCCTACTTGCATGGGCAAATCAACTTAGAGTTAGATTAGTAGTGGTGGTCCAAGAAAGAATTACTAATTATACAGTTACACTTTCACAAGTGTTTAATAACCATTTTCTTTCAATGGATTCAAACTGTATGAGTTTAGTATTCTGTGACCAGAATCCACTTGCACTATTCTAAGAACTCTTTGATGTAACTAAACTGAAGTCATTAAAACATACAACCACATATTTTATAAATCTATGGCATTTGTATCTTGTTCATAGTGGTTTTGACAGGATCATCCTCTGCAAAGAGTTAATATGCCTATATCCACTGAAAGTAAGTTCATCTCATTCGCAGATGGATGTACACTTAGGAGTGGATATGAGTTTTCGTTGTATTCTTAAAACGATCACTCAAGATTTTACCTTATGCAAAAGAAATTTGAAATGTTTGAAAAATTTCATGAATTTTTAGCAATGGTGAAGGTAAGTGGTTAAAGATCTTGCGAACTGATAGGGGTGGAGAAAAAGTTAGTAGATATGCAGTTCAAAGATCATTAATTTGATTTTGAATTATATCCAAACTTACCTCCCCAGAAATTCGAGTTGCATATTGATGATTAGTTACTAGTCGTTGCTTAAATCCTTCTATGGTAATATAATTTCAGAATGATGCAATGGTTGTATACTTAATGTAAATCATTACTAGATTCATGGATGACCTAATCGAAAGAAAAGCTAGAACTGCTAACCCTAATTTGCATGTTTGTTAGCTATTCTAAGTGATTAGGGGTGGAGCATCCCATAGTCATTAGATAAGAAAGTGTTTGTTTAAACAAATACTACTTTTCTAAGAAAATGACTAAGTCTGAAAATAAAGTAGCAAATAAAGTAGATATTTTTTCTTGATTCCATAAGTGTTCTATCATCTTATTCGTTACAAGATGATCCCACTGCCTTTGTTGTCTTAACACAACAGAAGAGGTCAATACCATTTAGTTTTCTTAGACATAATTCACGGTACCTTGTCGTAGTGGGAGAGTTTCAAGGAACTTTACCTTCTTATGACTTGGAAGATACTAGTGATTAAAATCCATTGTGAGTTTAAACAAGTAATGGATTGTCAAGATAAGAAACTAAGAAGAAAGCCAATAGAACTATGGTTTGATCCATTCACATGGAGTAATCTAAAGTTTTCTATTACAAGGACATAAAAGGAAATTTTCGTTAATAAGTCTATTCAATGGACTTAACAAAACTTCCTGTTCCTAGTATTATAGGTTTGAGTTTATCTAAACCTATGGCTTGTGGTATACCTTACTTACTCTAATGCAAGCATGAGATGCTGGAGAATTTTCTTTCCAATGGCAATCTATAGAAGCTTCACAACTTCTTAGATATAGATTATATTTAAGGAAAAGTCTCAACTATTCCAGAAAAGATAAAGCCATGAAAGAATTTCTTAAATCAACAGTGAGAGGTCTCAGATATGCTTTAGTATGCCTTAGACCAGACACCTGCTATTGAGTGGGAGTAATGAGTAAGTATCAGATTAATCCAGGAGAGGAACATTGGAAGACAATCAAGTAAATTTTAAGATTAAGAAGATGAACTATATGTTAGTCAATAAGGGTTGTTTTGAAACTCTTAGACTACACCACATCAGATTTCGAGACTTGCCTGTGTGCTAGAAAGTCTGCTGATGAGATGGTGATTACTTTGGGGGTGGAGTAGTGATTTTGGAGAAGTGTAAAAACCTATCTGAAGTCCCTTAGTCTACCAGAAAGAGACTGAATGTTAAAGTTGCAGGAAAGGTACTTATTTAGTCTAAGGAAAGTTCTATACATTTGTGGCACCGTTCCAACTTGCCTTAACTACTAGTGTTACTTCCTGAATAACCAAGAAGTAGTTGCCAAAAGTATAGAATCCAGTATCCCAAGAGAGTAGACATATAGAGAGGAATTTCATATTATCAAGGATTTTGTGATTAAGGAAGAGTAATGGTGGAGAAAAGGTTGTTGTTAATTCAACCTGTCAAATCCTATTACAATGAGTTTACTACTACTACACTTGATTTGTATATCAAGGTGTTAATGATTATTTGAAATGCACTTTTTGTTTTATATTAGTGCAAGTGAGAGTTTGTTGGGTTTTGTGCCCTAAATAAAACTCATTTCAATATAATCAGATTTACTTATTAATAAAGATCAGAAATAACATTTTATGTTGCATGGTTCACATGATTTATTTCATGATTATATGTATATAATGTATGAATTCTTTTAAGTCCAGAACATATGAGTTTGTTAAAGATTATAGTGTTGTCAGCACAGTAGAATATAATCTTAATTATATGTTCAAAAGTTTATTCCCTGATTTGTCAGAACACTGGATTTAGACTGACATGGTATAATCAGCGATAGGTATTTTAGATATTTTTAACTATATTTATAATTTTGTTGTTTAACCTTGAATTAAAATAAAAAAAAAAAATTATATGTACATATTTTATATAAAAAAAATATTAATTTAAATTTAAAATACTTAAAATATTATAGATATTTTTAATTTTATTAGTTCAACTTTGAATTAAAATAAGAAACAATTCTGCTCAATCGATCATACAACGATCGATTCACCATCATATCTCACTTAATTTTATTGTACATATAAAATAAGTATAAATATATATATATATATATAATCGAATTGAAAATGCACACTAATGTATCCCCAATAGTTAAAAAAAGTCTTAAAAGATTAAAATCTCAAACTTTATTTCAACAATTAAAAAAAAATACATTACTTAATTAAAAAAAATAAACAAATATGTATTGTAATTAATATGACTTCATTGTATCTAATTAAAAAAAAAATTAATATATATATATATATTTATATATATTAGGTGTGACTGGCCACACAAATTGCGTGACTAAATCGCGCTTAATTATATGGATCACATATAAAATAAATATACATGCCGCTAGCTATGCCCTGAGGATTTCAAATTCAGGGAATGGTTTGGGGGCCGAGATTTCAGATACGTGGGGCCCGCATAGCCCGTTGATCAATCAAATGATCGGCTGATGGGAGAGTTTTGCCGTCGCACAGTGAGTACTATATGGCACTACCATGGTGGATGCCTTGTGGGCAAGGTAGTTGATCGCAATTTCAGGCACAAGTAGCTTTTCACAACACTTCATGAGGAACCATCGTCCCGTGATTGCAGTGGAAGTTATTGCATTATCGATTTTAATTTCAACTTGCATCACCATATAAAAACTCACCCAACTTAAAATATTTGGTTGATTTTCTTAATAATGCTCATTAAAAATACATGCATGTGGATGCTTGTCAATCCGATCATGCAATGTAGCTACGTATCTCAAAATTTCAATATATAAATACGACAAGTTTTATTTAACAAATTAAATTGAAAGGCTTTGGAAGTCAATTTCAAAATATAATTTTTTTTTTCCTTTGTTTATATCCAACATTTTAAAACACATTATAAATTATGCGTAGTTAATGGGAACTAGTCATTTGAAGAAGTGAATTAATTACTATATTAATAATTAAGAAGTAATAAATAAAAAAATATGAATCTACGAATAAGATTGTAAATCTATCTAACCATACTCCTGTTTAATTAATTAGGAAATAGCAATCGAGCACTATTTTAAATTAGTAATCAGTATTCTTTGATACGCTTATTATACATATATAATATTTAAAATAATTTTTCAAATAAGTACATTAATTAATATAAAATTAGATTATTTAAGAATAATGGTGCATTCAAAAACAAAAAGAATGCTGAATGTAGAAGCTCATTAAAATATATTTAATTGTTCATTTTTTCTAAGAAATCAATTGTTAGATGAGTTATATAGCAGCATCCTCATTTTTATATAATGACTTCCATGACTATAAACGAAGATCTTCTTCTAGATTATGAATAAATTGAATGAATCAAATAATATAACCAGACTGATGATCAGTTATATATATTATGCAACATTAATAATCCAAAATCTGGCACATCCATTAGAATTAGTCAAAATCCGTCGTCATCCTTGTAATAATTATTATATTACTATTATTTTATATTGTTGAAAACAATTTCCTCTATCTATACTTAATTATAATAACTAGTTTTGTCTTAATGTGGTAATTAATTAAAAATTAAATGTTAATAATTTAACTAGTGCTGTTCAAAAAGTAAAACAATAAAGTATTTAATTAACAAGTGATTACCACGTTGTGAACACAAACATATATAAAAAATAATTTATAACAACTATTTCATACACCGACGAAAGATACGCATATCAATATTTTTCTTTTACAATATTATATATTTGTACTAGATTATTATATGTATATATTTTTTTTAATGAAATCACATCTGTTGTATTGCATAAAACTTCATTTGCAAACTATTCAGCGCCCAAAATAAGGCCCGATGGGACAAATAATTAAATACAATCACAAAGTATCAAACTGAAAAATTATTTAGAGATTAGAGAGGCTTAGAAAAATTACAATAATTCAGCAAAAGAAGCTTGATCATACAACTTGATCAAGGTAAAAGTTTGATACAATAATTTGTTACACACATTGAGAGAGACACTACACATGTAACATAACTAACAAATTAAAACAAAAAACTGACACTAAAACTAACTGTATGTGTTAGTTATCAGTCCTCCTCAAACAAAAAGGTGTTGAGAACACTTGAGTTTATATTTGAGGTAGTGAAACCGGTTAGTAGAAAGAGGTTTGGTGGATATCCGCCACTTGATCGAGAGAGGGGACATAGCGAACTGATAGTGTCTGAGCAATGATCTAATCTTTAACAAAGTGCATGTCTATTTCAATGTGTTTGCATCGAGCATGGAAAATAGGGTTGGCTGCAAGCGAGGCAGCACATTGATTGTCAATCCAGCACTAGAAATCGCGACGGTCTAAAAATGCTTTTTTTGGGAGACCGTCGCTAAAAAAATTAAGTAACTGATTAAAACCGTTGGAGAAAATTAGTATTCCTGGTGATTTATAACAGTAATTACAGGAATAGACGACGATTTTAATTGGAATTCATAAAATTTGTTTGGTCCTTATAGGCAACTGTTTAAAAATGTCGCCTATAGTATAGGTGACGGTTTAAAACTATCACCTATAGTATAGGAGACAGTTTTAAACTGTCGGGTATAAGAGCCCAATAAAAAATCGTTACCTACTTCTCGCCACATTTCCCACGTGTCCACTTACTTCTTTTCTATTTCCCACATGCCCACTTATTTCTTCTCCATTTCCCATACCTTAAAACGAAAATCTTAACTCTCCAAAACCCCACCCCACGCATCCGCAGCATCGCCCTCCTCTCTCACCATCTTCCTCCCTCTCTCGATCTCCCTTTCTTCTCATCTCTCTCATCCATCGATCTCCACCCACCCCTCATCCCGTCGATCTCCCTCTCCTATCCGTCGCATTTGTCAGACCACCACCACCTCTCGTCGGTGTCGCTCTCATCTCCGTCTCATACGTCGGACCACCACCACCTCCCGTCTCTCTCTCTCTCTCTCTCTCTCTCTCTCTTTTTCTCTCTCCAAGCTCGGTATAAATACATTTATTTATTTATAAACTTTTTTATTTATTATATATTTATTTTGTTATTGTATAACTTAAATGTGTTTTTAAATTAGTTGTTATTGTAATAAAATTAATTATTTATTTTATTTTAATTTAGGTAAAATTATAAAACTAATGTCAGGAAAAAAAATTGGGGAAAATACAGATTTTTCTGCCATTAAAAATCGTCGCCTATAGTGTAGGGCACGGTTTAAAACGTCCCCTATACCCTATTATAGGCGACGATTTAAAACTGTCGGGAAGTCCACATTACAGACGGTTTTTAACTGTCACCTATTTTCCCCGTTTTACGACTTTCGTATAGGCGACGACTATAGAAACCGACAAGAATAATTTTATAAACTATTTAAAAATGTTGGGAAAAACTATTTTTGCAGTCGTGCAGAGTTAACAGGTGCTGCTAGTAGAGGTATTTGAAGTTCAGTTTGCAGGGAAACAAACCATTTGATTTCAGAGGCTGCATTGCAAGAGCACGAAACTCACTTTCAGTGCTAGAACGAGCCACAACTGGTTACTTCTGTTGGGAATATTTTACCAGGATCTAGATTTACCAACAAGTATGTTGAATTAACATCCTAAATATGAATTCTCTAAAACAGTGAAATAAACAAATAAGGGTTTAAGAAAATTTTACATTGATTGCAGTGGAATATAATGACTCCTTTTGTTCAAGATCTCTAGCCCTTAATTCCTTTCTATAGCAGAGCATTATCAAGATCTGAACCTGGATCTCTTTCTCTCCTTCGGGTTCGGTTACCACCGCCTTACTCACTATGATTGAGTACTTGACTTGCTATGTGTGGGCACGACACTCTTTCACTCAAGGTTTCAAATATGGAAGAACAATGAAGGAGGCTGAAATCACTAAGGAAAGAACTCCCACATCTAGGTTGAAGACAATATTTAAATTGACAAGAGGATGAGATGAGAGTATCATGTTCCTTTTGTAGTGTTTCAACTAGGGCTTAGGGCTGTATTATATGGATTAAAAAATAATAAAACATTGGGCAGAAATCCTATTATGGCCATACAAAATAATGGACCAATTTCTAGTTAGATTTTTGCCACTTTATTTCAACCACTTATTCTTCTTTTCAATAATACCATATTTTCCAATTCAATCCTGTAAAATGCCAAAATTATTTATTTAATAATTATAATTAATTACTACATAAAATTGTCATTTATGTAATTTATTAATTAGACCATACAAAGTCTCTTAAATTGACCCCAAAACCTCTTTTCTTCACAATTAAGCCCTTGCTTAGTGAAAATTCATAAATAAGACATAGTCTAATTTTAGAATTATAATTGATTAATTAAAGTCAATTGACTGAGTCTGCAAGCAGTATTATCTCAACTAGTGAGGAGACCATGGGCCTATATAACTGAACTTTTAATAAGTAGATCTAAAATTCACTAAGTAAATTTTCAACTTATTCCGCCTTGCGCCACTATAGATTTAGAATTGAATAGCACTCTCAATTATATAAAACGCTCTATGTGTACCACGAAATAAATACGTTATGATTATCCATTGTTACAATCCTAATATTCAAAGATCCTCTATAGATGATCTACACTAAATAGCGACAAATTTACCATTCTACCCTTCAATGTATTTTATCCTTAAAACACTTAGCAACCTATAAATGATACTTCAGCAAACTAATATAATTACTGAAATGAGGCCTCAATCATTTATCTCTATTCAGCCAAGCTCGAGGGAAATCATCGTTTCACTTCTAAATACTTATAGAAGCTATAGATTCAATATCTATTTTTAGCGCTCCCACTCAATTGAACTACCATGTCCTTAATTTGTATGTCACGAAAAGATCCAATTGGTAGACTTTAACAAACAAATTGAAGAAGATAAATAATACAACTAAGTTGAACCTAACCATATCAGGATTAAAATCCATAGACCTAAGATCAACCATTGGTATTGACTTAGAAAGATATAACAGTTTGTTTATGATATCTTATCTAAAATCAATATCGGTCCCTTCCAATGTATACTCCATACATCCGATATTGGTAAACTTTTTCAATGCCCTAGAAAGGACATAATACTTATCCAAGGTGTAAGTATACCTTATTGCCGATTATCGTGCTAGTCTAAATTCAGTGAACTAACAAATCATGGGAATTAAACTTTTGAACATATAATCATGATTATATTCCACTGTGTTGATGACACTATAATCATGAAAAAATATATACATATTTATATATATTTTGGACTTAATAGAATTCATACATCAAACATAATCATGAAACAAATCATGTAAACCATGCAATATAAAAGCGATTTCTGATCTTTATTAATTAGTGTTGACCTTGCTTTTGGCCAATGATAGTGAGTCTTGATTGTAAGCTACGAGTAGCGTAATGAATATGCAATATAATAAAGTAAATAAAGACACAAGAATTTTATAGAGGTTCAGCACCGAGCAATCCGGTAATAGCCTAATCCTCTTGGATTGTATTGACTTAAGAACAAGGAATATAATGATCCCTTTCCTTAAAGCTCTTACAATGATATCTCTGAATATGACTTCTTAGATAAGTTTTTCGACCCCTTGCTCAGTGAGTATGAATCACTATTTATAGGGCTATCAGCTTTGAGGGAAGAGTTTCCCTTCTGATTACAATTGATATAATTGGAAAGATTGCATATTAAATACAGAATACACTAATCAAGGGATTCGGACAACTTTCCATATCTCTGTGATCTGATCCAAAAATTATAGGGATTTCTTCTATGACTCACGATGCGAACACTACTACAAAATACACAATTTGCGTCAGTCAATGCGTCTCACCAAAATAGTTGACCGAGGCAAAAAATAGGCAGAAATTTTATGCTTCAGTGGATAACCGAAGCTAAAAGAAAAAAATTAGCGTCAGCTAGAACAATGACGCTAAAAGAGGAACCGAGGAAAAAAGTGAAAATTTTAAAAATTGTCTTTCACATTTTGCTTCGGTGGAAAAAAGACACAAATTACTTTGGCTAAAGTGACGCTAAGGTGATTAGCTTCTATTTCTAATCGACGCTAAAGGCATTTTATTTTACAAAATCCCAATTTAAAATTAGGTTTCCCCATTTTCTCTTCCCATTAGGTTTTACTCTGCTACTCATCCCAGCCTCCTTCTCTATCCTCCGTCCTCCTCGTCTTCTGTCCCAACCCCGTCTCCACCTAACCCAACCCCACTCGACAAAGGCCAACGAGATTTGACAAAAACCACTCAGTAAGTCTCTCATATGCATTGTTTAAGCGATGCTACTGGTCGTCTTCAAGAATTCGGTATGTTTAGATATATACATGAATATATATATATATGTATATATATATGTATATATATATTGTAATATAACACAGTTTCTGATGTCAATTTCAGGATATTTCTACCCATGCTTCCATTTTTCTGATTGGGTTTATGTTGGTGACCCTGAGCCTCCTTCTTATTGGATATCTAATCTAGATAAAACACCCACCGCCTATTCGAAGAATGTCCTCCCAGACGAGCTTCAACAAAAAATCATCAAATAGGTGTGTTGAATAATTTTTGTTTTCTAATAAGCTCCATTTGGTGATTTGCTAATTGGATTCTGTTTATTTTAGTTTTATCCTCCATATTAGTTTTTTCTTCCTAATGTGAATATTATTTCGTTATAGGACTGAGGTTTGTGATGGAACTATGGATGTTTTGTTAATAGATACCCTCTCCACTCAATCTCGCTCCCCTTTGCCCTTTTGTTCAAAAAATTGTAGACCACACCCTACCAAAGACTCACCCGGCCCGGCTACCCCAACGACGACAGTGGGTTCTTCTTCTTCTTTTTCTATTTTACATTTTTTTTATATGTGAAACATCGTCTTCTTCTTCAATTATTGTTCACCAGGTTTTTTTATGCATATTTGGGTTTTTCATGAATGACTTATAGATCTTCATAAATGAAATTAGAACATTATGTGTTTTCATTCATATATTAATTTCCTTGCTTTTTTTAGCCTAAGAAATCTAATCTGGTCTGATCTTTGATTAGTATTAGCTTATTCATTCATGTAAAGAGGAATTGGCTAATTAATTTGTTATGAATTTTTCTAAATTAGGAATCGGAGACATGTGATGGAGCATATATTTTGTATTTTTGTTTCACTGTAAGATCATTGTTAAGCTATCAGTATTTTTCTAGCTATAAACTTAATATTAAATTTTGTCATTAACTAATACTAATAGTGTCATCTAACAAATTTTACTGTAATATCTCATGTTGAAATTCTAAGCAATGGTATGAAATGAGTCTTGCAAGCAAATCAATGTTTACTCCAATATTATGAGGTTTTTCTGGAACATAGTTGAAATTCTCATGTTGCACTTTTGCTGGCTAATTAGTTGCATGCTTTACTATCATGCTTCTATTACCATTTAAATACAGGTTTTGTTTTGTTTCAGGGAACATGCTCCATCTATTATTTTTATGAATGAAATTGATAGTATTGGGTCTGCTCGAATGGAATTTGGAAGTGGCAATGGAGATCTGATAATGTATATTATTTTGTAAATCTAAGATTTGAAAATTTTGTTCAATTTTTTTATTATTTTTTTGCTTCAGTTTATAATCGAAGCAAAAAACTAAATAGCGTCGGTGCACTACTATTTGCTTCAGTTATAAATCGAAGCAAAAACTCTTTTTTTTTTTGCTTCGGTTCATAACCGAAGCAAAAAACATTTGGCGTCGCTTCTAAACTGAAGCAAAAAATATGACTATTTGCGTCTGTGGTTATTACGTCGATTACTCTAACCGACACAAATAATTTTTGTGTCACTTTAAAACCGAAGCAAAATGTCACTTTTGTAGTAGTGGAAAGCTGAAATTGCTAAGTGTTGGCGTGCTGTTCGGACTGCATATCTCTTGCGAGCATGTATATAAAGTTGATTCCACGTGTCACCATCGTGTGATGCCATGTTAGAGTGCAAAATTGAGATAGCATTTGCCCCCCAAGTCTGTATGGGACTTTTGAAGTTGCGTGTAGACTTCATCCGAGTCGCGCTTGCATTTGAATGGATGACACGTGTTAGGTGCGTCTATTCGCGATTCGTTGTGAGGCTGAACAGGCGACCTTTCAGTTTTTGGCTAATTAATGTTTTGACTCAATTAATGCCTCAAAACCCAGTTTTTTCTCACCATGTTTGACGGTTACACTTGATTATATTTGATTTCCCAATATTTGCTTTTGGGGGGAACCGATGTGTCTAAGGCATTTGAAATGATTGCCTTTTTTCACTTTTTCGCCTATAAATAGGGCTGAGCATCATTCACAAATTTAATTTTACCAAATTCTCCATTAAACCAAACTTAGAGCAAAAAAGGTTTTTGCTTCAAATCCGTCGTGAGATTTCTACCAAAAGCACCCGAGCAGCTTCATTTAGGCTGAACTTAAACGTCGAACAATGAGTAAGTTTCCAATTTCTTCCTCTTTTTACTTTGCATGTTTAATTTCTGGGTTTCATACATGTGTTCTTGACTTTGCTGTAGAAAATAGATAGAAAATCTAGGTTTAAAACTTCGCGATTTTCTTTGTAATAATCTGTAAAACTTCTCAGTTCATGACGTTGGCCTTTGATTGCACATTGTTTGTCTTTCACCTCGCTCATTCGAAGCTTCATGAAATATAACCTTAAACCCAAAAAATTTCAAACTTTTGGGTTTTGACTTATTTTTGAATATTTTCATTCTTTTAATCTGTTGAGTACTCATGGTCGACATATTTGCCTATTTATTGTTCGATATCCCAACCAAACACTCATCTCATGTGTTGTCTTTTGTAGATGAACCCCGGTGAATTTTTGGAAAGCAAACACCGAATTGACCAGGACTTGCTTTAACTTCTGTACGAAGATCACCCTTGTCTTCGTGCCAGTCTGTCCTCTTCAAGTGAGAGACTTTCCAATTCGAGCTTCAAGGATTGGAGGTGAGTAGTGAACGCTCTTCTACCCTAGAACCCGAAGTGCAACACCACTATTACTCCGAGAAAATCACTAGAGAGGGGTACGGACGCTTCATTTAGGAGTTGAAGAAAGGTTGGAGGCGTTATTGTTGGAATTATTTTACCAGGATCTTAGATCTACTCACAAGTATGTTGATTAACAACCTAAATATGAACATCTAAAACGATTATAAGTAAACACATATAAAGTATGAGAAACCTTACATTGGGTGCAGCAGAATAATGTCTCCTTCCACTCAGATCTCTAACCCTTGTATCCTTTTTGTTGCAGACTATTATCAAGATCTGAGCCCGAATGTCCTTCTTTGTTGAAACTGGATTCTTCATAGTCTTCCACACTATGATTGAGGTACTACTTGATGTGTGTGGGCACTACTCTCTCACTTAGGGATTTCGAAACAAAGAAGAAGAAAGAGAGAGAGAGGTGGCGGCTCAGGAAATTTCTGTGAAAGGAATGAGATGCAATTGTGTTGTGTGTGGTTTCCTGAAGCAATTACTTTCTATTTATAGAATACCACATAGGGTTAGGATTGAATTACTTGTCATTAAAATAATGAAAAAAATTAAATGATAAAAGCAATGCATGTGGCCGGCCAAGGCATTTGGAAATATGCCTCACTTTTGCAACTTTCCTACTTTACCATTTCTATTTCCCATTTTCTCAAAAATTACTAATTTTCACATTCAACCTTATAAATGTCAATTTTAACTTATTTAATAACTATAATTAATTATTAAATGATATTGTCATTTATTATATTTATTAATTAGACTAACCAAAGTCTCTTAATTAATAAATATACCCTATAAACTCTTTCTTTACAGTTTCGCCCTTAATAAGTGATAAATTCACAAATAGACATAGTCTAACTTGAGAATTATAATTGATTAACTAAAACCAATTAAATGAGTCTTACAAGTAGTATTGTCTCAACTAGTGTGGGGACCATGGGCCTATATATCTAAGCTTCCAATAAGCAGATCAAGAATTTACCTCTTAAATTCACTGACTTATTAAATCTTCGTTGAATCCACGCATAGAACTTAGAATTACACTCTCAGCTATATAGAACGTTCTATATGTTCCACCATATAGACACGCTATTAATTATCCATTGTTATAATCCTAATTTGATCAATGATCCTCTATATAGATGATCTACACTGTAAAGGGATTAAATTACCGTAACACCCTACAATGTATTTTATCCTTAAAACACTTAACCACGTATAAATGATATTTCAGCTAAGTGAAATGAGTACTCCACCATTTATTTTCATCTGGTTAAGCTCGAACGAAATCATCATTTACTTTCTATTCGCCAGATAGAAGCTGTAGAATCCATATTTATGTTATAGCACTCCCACTCAATTGCACTACCGTGTTCCCAAAATGTACGTATCACCCTGACCCAAAAGTAGTCTAAACTAACAAATCAAAGAACATGAATAACACTCTTCAGATTGAACCTAATCATATGAGAATTAAGATCATTTGATCTAGGATCAACTAGGTGATATTGAATTGAATAGGTATTACGGTAAGTTTAATAAATCTATGTCAAAGTTCAATATCGGTCCATTCCGATGCATACTCCATGCATCCAAACCAAGCTTTACTTTAACCAATGCTCTAGAAAGAACATAGCATTTCTCCAAATGCAAGTAAACTCTGTTGTAGATTGTCATATCAGTAAAACCGCAGTATTCTGATAAATTTAGGAATCTTTAATCACATAGTCATGTTTACTTTCCACTATGCTGACAACACAATCAACATGATCAAGTATGTGAAAAGGGTTTGGATGAATTTATAAATCAAATAGACAAATAATTTATAAGGTGAACCAAAACATACACAAATGAATGAAAAATACTTCTGTTTCTTTATTGATATTGAATAATCTGGATTACATTGAAATTGAGTTTTATTTAGGGCATAAAACCCAACAAACTCCCACTTGCACTAATATAAAACTAATCAGTACATATCAATTAATCCTAAATTCTGACGGTGCTTTTCAAATGCAGTTACTGCCAACACTTTGGTGAATGGATCAGCTAAGTTGTCTTCTGTGTCCACTTTTTCCACCTGTACATCCCCTCTTCCCACATATTCTCTGATTATATGATATTTCCTTTCTATATGTTTGCTTCTTTTGTGGCTTCGAGGTTCCTTACTGTTGGCTATTGCTCCAGTGTTATCACAAAGTAAAACTAGAGGCTTTTCCACTCCTGGCACGACACCAAGACTGGTGAAGAACTTTCTCGACGTACAACCTCTTTCGGCGGCTCCTTCGCCGCCTATGTATTCTGCCTCCATGGTAGAATCTGAAATTGCGGTTTGTTTAGCACTCCTCCAAACCACTGCTCCATCCCCAAGAGTAAACACCATCCCAAATGTAGATTTCCTGTCATCAAGACATGCCTGGAAATCTGAGTCGGTATAGCCTAATGGATTTAAAGCACCACCCTTGTAGACTAATACGTAATCTCTTGTACTCTTCATGTATTTCAGAATATACTTAACAACATTCCAATGTTCCTGACCTGGATTTGTCTGATACCTGCTCACGATTCCAACTGCATAGCAGATGTCAGGTCTAGTGCATAACATTGCATACATTAGACTTCCAACTGCAGAAGCATAAGGAACTTTTGCCATGTCCTCTATCTCTTGAGGATCAGTAGGACATTGTTCCTTAGATAGACGGATACCATATCTAGAAGGCATAGTCGCCCCTTTGGTGTTGGTCATGGAGAATCTCTCTAAAACTTTGTCAATGTAAGTTGTTTGAGAGAGAGAAAGGGATCTGTTCTTCCATTTTCTAATAATTTGAATACCGAGAACATAGGCAGCCTCACCTAAATCTTTCATATCGAATTGAGTGTCAAGTCATTCCTTGATGTCAGCCATTTTCTTGATATTGTTGCCAATGATCAAAATGTTGTCAACATAAAGGACCAGGAATACTACTACTTGGTCTTCCTTGAGTTGGTAAACACAAGGTTCATCTTCATTCTGAAGAAAGCCGTAGGTTTTAATGATTTCATCAAACCTTTTATTCCATGAGCGAGAAGCTTGCTTAAGTCCATAAATAGACTTATTTAATCTGCAAACTTTCTTTTCTTGCCCTGGAAGAACATAGCCTACTGGTTGCTCCATATAGATGGTTTCTTCAAGAACCCCATTAAGGAAGGCTGTCTTGACATCCATTTGCCAGATTTCATAGTCGAAAGCGGCTGCTATGGAGAGAAGAATTCGGATGGATTTGAGCATGGCAACAGGACAAAAAGTTTCCTCACAGTCCACATCTTCTCTTTGGGTATAACACTTGGCGACCAGTCTAGCTTTAAAAGTTTCGACTTCGCCTCCAGCGCCTATTTTCTTCTTGTAGACCCACTTGCATACGATTGGACGATAGTCATCGGGTGCGTCTACATTTCCCAGACTTTGTTCTTTTTCATGGAATCCATTTCTGAATCCATGCCGGCTGACCATCGCTTCCGTTGCGGACTTGCCATTGCCTTTTTATAGGTTAATGGGTCGTCTTCAATATTGTCACCAACGACCATATTAATTTCACCATCCAAGCCATAACGAGACGGTTTTACATATTTTTTTTTAATAATGAGCTTTAATCAAGAGACATTTGATCTCCATTGTTGGTTTTACATAGCTATTGTTTTAGAGAGTAATCCTCCCTAATGGAGGAACGTTCATTAGAAAGTTAGCACCGTTTAATCTCGAAAGACAAGTATTCTTGTAAATTTTTTATATTAGTATTGATCACCATAATGGTGGCGACTATATAAGACTTACAAGAGTATGAAACAATGGTGGAAGCTCATAAGATAGAATAGCCTTGACTCTCGCCTAAACGGGACAACGCTGGATTCCAATCTTGATCGAATAAAAGGTTGCTAGAATGTTTATCATTTTAGATGAATTGACAACTCTATTCAATGAATGATGCTTTGACTCTCGCCTAAACGGGACACTGTATCAGTTTGTTGGAATTACCACTTAAATTCACTGACTTATTAATTCTTCGTTGAATCCACACATAGAACTCAGAATTGCACTCTCAGTATATAGAATGCTCTATATGTTCCACCATATAGACACATTATTAGTTATCCATTGTTATAATCCTAATGTGATCAATGATCCTCTATATGGATGATCTACATTGTAAAAGGACTTAAATTACCGTAACACCCTACAATGTATTTTATCCTTAAAACACTTAACCCTGTATAAATGATATTTCAGCTAAGTGAAATGAGTACTCAATCATTTATCTCGTTTGGTTAAGCTCGAAGGAAATCACCCTTTGCTTACTATTCGCCAGATAGAAGCTATAGATTCCATATTTATGTTAGCGCTCCCACTCAATCGCACTACCGTGTTCCCAAAATGTATGCATTGCCCAAACTAACGTTTTAGGCTTAACTAACAAATCAAAGAACACGAATAACACTCTCGAAATTAAGCCTAACCATATCAGGATTTAGATCATGTGATCTAGGATCAACTTCTGATATTGAATTGAATAGATGTCTACGGTAAGTTTCAAAATCTAATTCAAAGTTCAATATCGGTCCATTCCAATGCATACTCCATGCATCCAACCTGAGCTTTACTTTAACCTATGTTCTGGAAAGAACATAACATTTCTCCAAATGTAAGTAAACTCTGTTGTAGATTGTCATATCAGTGAAACCCAGTGTTCTTATAAATCTAGGAATACTTTATTCACATAGTCATGTTTATTTTCCACTGTGTTGACAACACAATAAACATGTTCAAGTATGTGAAAAGGGTTTGGATGAATTTATAAATCAAATAGACTAGCAATTGATTAAGTGAACTAAAACATACACAAGTGAATGAAAAATTACTTCTGTTACTTTATTGATATAGAATAATCTGGATTACATTGAAGTAGAGTTTTATTTAGGGCATAAAACCCAACAAACTCCCACTTGCACTAATATAAAACAAATCAGTACATTTCAATTAATCCTAAATTCTGACGGTGCTTTTCGAATGAAGTTACTGCCAAGACTTTGGTGAATGGATCAACCAAGTTATCCTGCGTATCCACTTTCTCCACCAGTACATCCCCTCTTGCCACATATTCTCTGATAATATGATAATTTCTTTCTATGTGCTTACTTCTCTTGTGGCTCCGAGGTTCCTTACTGTTGGCTATAGCTCCACAAAGCAGGACTAGAGGCCTTTCCATTCCAGGAACTACACCAAGACTGGTGAAGAACTTCCTAAGCCAGACAACCTCTTTAGCTGCTTCAGCCGCAGCTATGTATTCTGCCTCCATGGTAGAATCCGAAATCGCAGTTTGTTTAGCACTTCTCCAAACTACTGCTCCACCTCCAAGAGTAAACACCATCCCAGATGTAGATTTCCTGTGTTCCAGACATCCCTGGAAATCTGAGTCTGTATAGCCTAAGGGATTCAAAGCACCACCCTTGTAGACTAATACATAATCTCTTGTACTCTTAAAGTATTTCAAAATATACTTAACCGCGTTCCAATGTACCCTCCCTGGATTTGACTGATACCTGCTCACGATTCCAACTGCATAGCAGATGTCAGGTCTAGTGCATAGCATAGCATACATTAGACTTCCAACTGCAGAAGCATAAGGAATTTTGGCCATGTCTTCTATCTCTTGAGGATCAGTAGGACACTGTTCCTTAGATAGACGGATACCATGTCTAGAGGGCATGTTTGCCCCTTTGGTATTGGTCATGGAAAATCTCTCTAGAACTTTGTCAATGTAAGTTGTTTGAGAGAGAGCAAGGGATCTGTTCTTCCGGTTTCTGACAATCTGAATACCAAGAACATAGGCTGCCTCACCCAAGTCTTTCATGTCGAATTGAGTGTTAAGCCATTCCTTGATGTGAGTCATTTTATTGACATTGTTTCCAATGATCAAAATGTCATCAACATAAAGGACCAGGAATACTACTACTTGGTTTTCCTTGAGTTGGTAAACACAAGGTTCATCTTCATTCTGATGAAAGCCGTAGGTCTTGATGATCTCATCAAACCTTTTGTTCCATGAGCGAGAAGCTTGCTTAAGCCCATATATGGACCTATTTAACTTGCAAACTTTATTCTCCTGCCCAGGAAGAACATAACCTTCTGGTTGCTCCATATAGATGGTTTCTTCAAGAAGCCCATTAAGAAAGGCTGTCTTGACATCCATTTGCCAGATTTCATAATCTAAAGCGGCAGCTATGGAGAGAAGAATTCGGATGGATTTGAGCATGGCAACTGGACTAAAAGTTTCCTCATAGTCCACACCTTCTCTTTGGGTATAACCCTTGGCGACCAGTCTAGCTTTGAAAGTTTCGACTTCGCCTCCAGCACCTCTTTTCTTCTTGTAGACCCATTTACATCCAATTGGACGAAAATCTTCAGGTGGTTCTACATATTCCCGTACTTTGTTCTTTTTCATGGAATCCATTTCCGAATCCATACCGCCGACCATCGCTTCCGTTGCAGACTTGCCATTGCCTGTTTATAGGTCAATGGGTCGTCATCAATACCGTCACCAACGACCATATTGATTTCACCATCCAAGCCATAACGAGATGGTTTCGTTGAAACCCTCCCACTGCGACGAGGAGCGGTGACTTTCTGAACAGGAGCTTTAGTAGTAGTCTTCTCAGTTGCTACAACTGAGGGAGTGGGATGTTCCTCTTCTTGAGTAGAAGAAGATGGTACATTTGAAGGAACGATATTCGTGAGCATTTCCTCTAATACAATTTCACTTTTCGGTTTGTTGTCTTTCATATAGTTCTCTTCAAGGAAAGTAGCATTTGTAGAGACAAACACTTTGTTATCCTTGTGACTATAGAATAGTCCACCCCTAGTCTCTTTAGAATTTCCGACAAACATGCAAACCTCAGTTCGTGATTCCAGTTTGCTTTCTTTCTTTCTTAAGACGTGAGCAGAGCACCCCCAAATCCTATAATGGCGCAAACTAGGTGTGCGACCATTCCATAGTTCGACGGGTGTCTTAGGGACTGCTTTAGATGGAACAACATTTGAGATGTCGTTAGCCATTTGAATAGCATATCCCCAGAAGGACGTAGACAGAGTTGAGTAACTCAGCATAGACCTAACCATTTCTAAGAGAGTGCGATTTCTTCTTTCTGCAAATCCATTCTGCTGTGGAGTGCTAGGGGCAGTATATTGGGATTCAATTCCAAGTTCAATTAAATGATCTTTGAACTGCATATCCATATATTCTCCACCCCTATCAGTTCGCAAGATCTTTAATGTTTTACCTAATTGGTTTTGAGCCAAAGCATGAAATTCCTGAAACTTTTCAAACGTTTCAGGTTTCTTTTACATTAGGTAAAGAAAACTATATCTAGAGAAATCGTCAATGAAAGTGACGAAATACTCATAACCTCCTCTGGCTTTTACATTCAGCGGTCCGCAAACATCTGAATGTACTAACCCTAGGGGTTCTTTGGCACGCTCTCCCTTTGCAGAGAAAGAACGTTTGGTCATTTTTCCTTCTAGGCAAGACTCGCAGACTGGCAGTTCTCCTAAGACGACATTTTTCAATGGACCGTCTTTGGTTAGTCTATTGAGTCTATCAAAGCCTATATGACCTAAACGTAAATGCCATAGATAAGTTTGATCATCATTATCAATCTCTTTTCTCTTAAGGCTTCTAGGTCTAGCTACATTGAAAAGTTCAGTATTTAGTGAGATTTGAGTATCAGGTCTTAAAACATAAAGCCCTCGTTCCATGTTTGCAACACATATATGAAATCCATTGCGAGAAATTGAACAATTTGAACTCGAAAAATTCAATATATAAAATTGTGTCTGTAAACATGAAACACTAATCAAGTTTCTACTAAAATTAGGAATATATAAAACATTCTCTAAAAGTAAAAACTTCTTAGAATTAAACTTGATTCGGGCTGTTCCTCTTGCTTTAACTGATACCAACTCGCCATTTCCAATTTCAGCTTTAACTCATTTGGGTGAAGATTCTCCCAAGTTTCAAGCAGCTGTAATGAAGAACATACATGGTTAGTAGATCCAGAATAAACAATCCAGGAGGATTTGTCGTTCTCTAAAACACATGATTCAAATACAAAAGCATCACCTTCGTTTGAATTGTCTAGAAGCCTGGGACATTGTTCTTCTTTATGTCCCTTTCCATTACAATTCGCACATAGAACATGATGTCTGACATTTGTACTTGAAGAAGCAGCTTTGTTGGAGCCCTCATGCTTAATCTTCTTCCTCTGATTAAAGCTTGCAATGCTAGGAGGTCTCATTGCAATCAGATCCCGCTCATGGGCCCTCAACTCAGACTCGAGTTTGTCCATGTCGGAGGAGTTAGGATTGTTCAATAAGTAATATAGAACAAAACTGTTATACTCCTGAGGAAGACTATAAAGTATGAGTTTTACCCATTGTTCCTTTGATAAATCAATTCCTAGTAGATTTGCCTTTTGGAATTTCAGATTCATCAACAATAGGTGCGAGTTAATGCAACTACCAGGATGCATTTTCACACTATTGAGTTCTTTTGCAAAGATACTAACTAGGAGTGGATCGGGATGAGGGTTATTCATATTGGCAATACAACATATCAATAAACAGAAGAGAGGTTTTGGTTCTATAAATTCATACACAGGTTCAGAAAACAAACAATCACTTATGTTATAAAAATACTAAATCTAACATAGTTTATTTTCCAAGGTTTCCAACGAACTGATACAGTGTCCCGTTTAGGCGAGAGTCAAAGCATCATCCATTGAATAGAGTTGTCAATTCATCTAAAATGTCAAACATTCTAGCAACCTTTTATTCGATCAAGATTGGAATTCAACGTTGTCCTGTTTAGGCGAGAGTCAAGGCAATTCTATCTTATGAGCTTCTACCATTGTTTCGCATTCTTATAAGTCTTACATAGTCGCCACCATTAGGGTGGTCATGAACCATATAAATAAACCTATAAGAATACTTATCTTTCGAGATTAAACGGCGCTAACTTGCTAATGAACGTTCCTCCATTAGGGAGGATTACTCACTAAAACAATAGCTATGTAAAACCAACAATGGAGATCGAATTTCTCTTTGATTAAAGCTCATTATTTAAACATGTATTTTGTCTAATCATTTATATTCCATATCTCAATAATGAAATATTACAAATTAAAGTAAAAACTTTAATTAAATTTCAAAAATGGAATAATTTTGAAAAATATCTTATTTAAGTTGTTTAGTTAATCTAAATACCCAACTTAAAATATTCTTCAAACAATGACTTAATGAAATATTACCAATTAAGTAGTAACCACTTAATTTAGAAGATATTCCATTTTAAGTTCCCATATTTAGAAAATATCAACTTAAAAAATATCTAAAGAATCTTAATAACCAATTGCCAAAATTCCTCAACTTAATTTATAATAGGAAACTCAAAAATATTCAAATCTAAGTTGATTTGATAGATTTAACTAAATCTCAACTTAAATAGGAATATTTAATGAGATTATAAAATTAAGATTCAGAAAGAATTTATATGGTTATAATTCCATATTTAATTAAAACAAGAAAAATACATATAGATTTCCAGAATATGACTATTCAAACTATGTTTTTCTTAAATTAATTTCAAGGAATAATGAAATTAATTATGTTGCTAATCAATCTTTTATTAGGTCAAACTAATATAATTAACCTATCACAGTTATCCAAATCAGGCAAATGGGCCTTCACAATTGGGGTTGTTCATGTGAGGGGGAGCTGGGTCCAGTATGTTGCACCCACTTCTAAGGCTCCCAACTCTCACACAAGACCCAAAAGAGAGGAATTTAACCTTACAATGAATAACTGTTATTAATTGAATAGGCTCACAACTAAATGAGCCTAAATAAAATCTATCAGTTATGATATTTTATTTAGCAACAACCACCTATATGTATCTATAATAGAAATTAAACATATAGGCTCACACAGGCATACACATTTGGATGGATCCTATCATGTTGCTAGGTCATACACAGATGAAAGAAGTTTGTAAAAATTACCTGTTACAAATTATTTACTTGATCTATCGTCAATTGAACCTTTGGTTAAAACTAGATCATCTGATCTATCAGCAAGTTAACCAAGGCAATTTAGATCAAGCAATAATAGGTTTAGAAAACTTACAAACAATCTAAAACACATACTCCTGCAACAAGGTTAGATTTGGATAGTTGGATGTAGGATTTATTTAATTTTAATCATTTATTTCGAAAAATAAAATAAAATTAAACCTACTATTTTGAAAAATTAGGTTTTGGGTAACCTAAATGTCATTTCAAAATAAATTGCTAACTTTCTTTTTAAATTTCATGTTATTTAATAAATTAAATAATAAAATAGAAAATGGTAAATACATACCCTTTTCTTGTTTTAAAATTTAATTTAATTAAAAAATAACAAAATTTAAAAGTTAACAAAAATACCTTATTTCCTCTTTTAAAATTATCATGATTATTGTGATCTTATTTTAATTAAGGTCAAGTTACCAAAAAAATTAATATCTGACCTTAAAAAAAATAAAATAATCAAATTTTAAAGGAAATAAGAAAAAGGTAAGCAAAACTTGATTTTTTCCTATTTTCAAAATCAAATTACACTAATATCTAAAATTAATTTTAAAAATTAAAATTAATTTATTTCTGATAATTAGATTTGAAATTTGAAAAACAAAAATCAATATACAAAACTACACAAAAAATCAGAATTTAATTCAATGAAATAGCATGAAAAATCGAAAAAATTGGAAAATTGGATGAACTGTACGAATGGCATGCTGTGCATGGCCATCCGCGCGCGGATCTGGGTGCATGACCGAGAGATCACGGCGCAAGGAGGCTGCAAGCAGCCATTCTGCGCGCGTGATCATGTTGCTCGTCACCCCGATTTTTCCAATTTTCAAAAATTCATAACTAATTCAAATTAAATCGAAATCGAGTTCTGTAAAAAAGTAAATTGCTTAGAATTTTCCAAACTATCCAACAAAAATAATTACAGAATAAAAACAGTAACCATTTTTCCCAGAATTCACAAAATACATTCAAACATCAATATGACACTCAAAACAACATGATACCATCCAAAAAACAAGCAAATCGTTTTAAGTCTAAATTTCTTGCAAGCAAATCAATTACCATGGCTCTGATACCAGTTGTTGGAAGTTATTTTACCAGGAACTTAGATCTACTCACAAGTATGTTGATTTAACAACCTAAATATGAACTTCTAAAACGATATGAAATTAAACACATAAGAGTATCAGAAATCTTACAGTGATTGCAGCGGAATATATATATCTCCTCCCACTCAGATCTCTAACCCTTGATTCCTTTCTGTAGCAGGGTATAATCAAGATCTGAGCCCGAAAGTCCTTCTTTGTTGTTTCTGAATTCTACACAGCCTTCCTCACTATGATTGAGGTATTACTTGATGTGTGTGGGCACTACTCTAGCACTCATACATTTCGAAACAGTGAAGGTATAGAGAGAGAGAGGGTGGCGGCTTAGAGAGAATTTTCTGAGAGAAAATTCTTTCAGAATAATGCTGTGAAAAGCTTGTACAGTTGTGTTAAACTCTGAAGCCTTTGCCTTCTATTTATAGAAGACCAACAAGGGCTATGATTGACATTTTGAACTGAGAAAATCAAAGGGAAAAGGAAGGTAAAGGGGCCGGCCTAGGCAATGTGGAAACAAGGCTTGCCTCTTTTCCAACTTTCCTTTTCCTACACTTGATAGTTTCCCTTTTTGTGAAAAATTGCCAATTCCATTGTTCAACCATATTAATGATAAATCTAATTATTAAATAATTAAAAATAATTATCAAATAATATATTATCATTTATTTTATTAATAATGAAACTAATTAAAGTTTCCTAATTAATAAATATGCCCTTCAAAATCTCTATTTACTGTTTTGCCCTTAATAAGTGCTAAATTCTCAAACTGACAAGTCTATCTTGAGAATTTTTAATTGATTAATTAAAATCAATTAAATGAGTCCTACAAGTAATATCATCTCAACTAGTGAGGGGACCATGGGTCTATATATCCGAGCTTCCAATAAGCAGATCTAGAATTTACCACTTAAATTCACTGACTTATTAATTCTTCGTTGAATCCACACATAGAACTCAGAATTGCACTCTCAGTATATAGAATGCTCTATATGTTCCACCATATAGACACATTATTAGTTATCCATTGTTATAATCCTAATGTGATCAATGATCCTCTATATGGATGATCTACATTGTAAAAGGACTTAAATTACCGTAACACCCTACAATTTATTTTATCCTTAAAACACTTAACCCTGTATAAATGATATTTCAGCTAAGTGAAATGAGTACTCAATCATTTATCTCGTTTGGTTAAGCTCGAAGGAAATCACCCTTTGCTTACTATTCGCCAAATAGAAGCTATAGATTCCATATTTATGTTAGCGCTCCCACTCAATCGCACTACCGTGTTCCCAAAATGTATGTATTGCCCAGACTAAAGTTTTAGGCTTAACTAACAAATCAAAGAACACGAATAACACTCTTGAAATTAAGCCTAACCATATCAGGATTTAGATCATGTGATCTAGGATCAACTTCTGATATTGAATTGAATAGATGTCTACGGTAAGTTTCAAAATCTAATTCAAAGTTCAATATCGGTCCATTCCAATGCATACTCCATGCATCCAACCTGAGCTTTACTTCAACCTATGTTCTGGAAAGAACATAACATTTCTCCAAATGTAAGTAAACTCTGTTGTAGATTGTCATATCAGTGAAACCCAGTGTCTAGATAAATCTAGGAATACTTTATTCACATAGTCATGTTTATTTTCCACTGTGTTGACAACACAATAAACATGTTCAAGTATGTGAAAAGGGTTTGGATGAATTTATAAATCAAATAGACTAGCAATTGATTAAGTGAACCAAAACATACACAAGTGAATGAAAAATTACTTCTGTTACTTTATTGATATAGAATAATCTGGATTACATTGAAGCAGAGTTTTATTTAGGGCATAAAACCCAACAAGGTCTATGCTGAGTTATTCAACTCTGTCTACGTCCTTCTGGGGATATGCTATTCAGATGGCAAATGACATTTTAAATGTTGTTCCATTTAAAGCAGTCCCTAAGACACCCGTCGAACTATGGAATGGTCGTACACCTAGTTTACGCCATTATAGGATTTGGGGGTGCCCTGCTCATGTCTTGAGAAAGAAAGAAGGCAAACTGGAATCGCGAACTGAAGTTTGCATGTTTGTCGGAAATTCTAAAGAGAGTAGGGGTGGACTATTTTATAGTTACAAGGATAACAAAGTTGTGCTTCTACAAATGCTACTTTTCTTGAAGATAACTAGATTAAACACAACAAACCGAAAAGTAAAGTTGTATTAGAGGAAATGCTTACAAATATAACTCCTTCCAATGTTCTGTCCTCTTCCACTCAAGAAGAGGATAATCCCACTCCCTCAGTCGAAGCAACTGAGAAAACTACTACTAAAGTTCCTGTTCAGAAGATCACCGCTCCTCGTCGTAGTGGGAAGGTTTCTACAAACTAGATTCTTCACAGTCTTCCACACTATGATTGAGGTACTACTTGATGTGTGTGGGCACTACTCTATCACTTAGGGCTTTCGAAACAAAGAAGAAGAAAGAGAGAGAGAGAGAGAGGTGGCGGCTCAGGAAATTTCTGTGAAAGGAATGAGATGCAATTGTGATGTGTGTGTTTTCCTGAAGTCATTACTTTCTATTTATAGAATACCACATAGGGTTACGGTTGAATTACTTGTCATTAAAATAATGAAAAAATTAAATGATAAAATCAATGCATGTGGCCGGCCAAGGCATTTGGAAATATGCCTCACTTTTGCAACTTTCCTATTTTACCATTTCTGCTTCCCATTTTCTCAAAAATTACCAATTTTCACATTCAACCTTATCAATGTAAATTTTAACTTATTTAATAACTATAATTAATTACTAAATAATATTGTCATTTATTATATTTATTAATTAGACTAACCAAAGTCTCTTAATTAATAAATATACCCTATAAACTCTTTCTTTACAGTTTCGCCCTTAATAAGTGATAAATTCACAAATAGACATAGTCTAACTTGAGAATTATAATTGATTAATTAAAACCAATTAAATGAGTCTTACAAGTAGTATTGTCTCAACTAGTGTGGGGACCATGGGCCTATATATCTGAGCTTCCAATAAGCAGATCAAGAATTTACCTCTTAAATTCACTGACTTATTAATTCTTCGTTGAATCCTTACATAGAACTTAGAATTGCACTCTCAGCTATATAGAACGCTCTACATGTTCCACCATATAGACACGCTATTATTTATCCATTGTTATAATCCTAATTTGATCAATGATCCTCTATATAGATGATCTACACTGTAAAGGGATTAAATTACCGTAACACCGTACAATGTATTTTATCCTTAAAACACTTAACCCCGTATAAATGATCTTTCAGCTAACTGAAATGAGTACTCCACCATTTATTTTCATTTGGTTAAGCTCAAAGGAAATCATCCTTTACTTTCTATTCGCCAGATAGAAGCTATAGATTCCATATTTATGTTAGTGCTCCCACTCAATTGCACTACCGTGTTCCCAAAATGTACGTATCATCCTGACTTAAAAGTAGGCTTAACTAACAAATCAAAGAATACGAATAACACTCTTGAGATTGAACCTAATCATATCAGGATTAAGATCATTTGATCTAGGATCAACTAGGTGATATTGAATTGAATAGATATTACGGTAAGTTTAATAAATCTATGTCAAAGTTCAATATCGGTCCATTCTGATGCATACTCCATGCATCCAACCCAAGCTTTACTTTAACCAATGCTTTGGAAAGAACATAGCATTTCTCCAAATGCAAGTAACTCTGTTGTAGATTGTCATATCAGTAAAACCTCAGTGTTCTGATAAATCTAGGAATCTTTAATCACATAGTCATGTTTACTTTCCACTGTGCTGACAACACAATAAACGTGATCAAGTATGTGAAAAAGGTTTGGATGAATTTATAAATCAAATAGACAAATAATTGATAAGGTGAACCAAAACATACATAAATGAATGAAAATTACTTTTATTTCTTTATTGATATTGAATAATCTGGATTACATTGAAATGGAGTTTTATTTAGGGCATAAAACCCAACAGTTATCTGCCGTCCAACTGGACATACATTGTTCGGCCAGGTGTTGCTTACACCCTTCCTATTGGCCGTCCAAGTTCGGGGAACTTCGGCATTCCCATTGTTGTACTTGTTGTTACAGTTGCTCGTCATTCGCACCAGTATCTGTCCAGCAGTAGGATGATGGCTCGAACAAAACAAACGATGCGGAAGGTCAACGAATCTTTTCTGACAGTTTCCTTTTTGTCCTTCTTCAATTAGTTTAGATTTTGATGTTTTTCCCTGTATAGACCGGTTTGAAGATGGCTTATGCTAATTCCCGAGCTAAGTCGCCTGTTGCTAAGAACGCTGCCATTTCCAACACAATGCGGACAAAAGTGGACTTGGCCAAGAAGGACGTCGAGGAAGCCAGGGTTCAACTTAGGGCTATCTGGATGGAGTTGGGAGAGGTCAATAAGAAACTTCTTGCTGCTGAGAACAAGGTGGTCGAACTAACCAAGGATTTGCAAGCCATGCCATCCAGCGAACAGCTCGAAGCTGATATTGCCTCTTTATCAAAGGAAGTAACCAGTCTTTCAAGAAGAGAGGGAGGTTCTTCGGACTCTTTTCCGCAGGTTGGAAGAAGAGAAGAAAGCCAAGGAGGAGGAACTTGGAGCCAAGGTTGAGAAGTATATGTTAGAGGTCGAGCAACAGACACCCAAAGTATAGATTATTGGGGGGAAAGTGAATGCCCTAGAGATAGTTGGTCTCAAGATTTTTTATGACTTTTGGAAGGCCAATCCCAAGGAAAACTTTGATTACTTGGGCGATTACACAGACATGTTTCTCGAGTACTGCACTGCTCAGGCGGCCTACGGGGAATCCGAGGCGACCACTTCCACCTCTCCCACTGATCAAAGTGTTTAAGTTCCTCCTGTTCAGACAAATGATCCTCCAGCTCCAACTGACCCAGTTGACCCGTACAAAGAGCCTGGGACTTCAGCTGTTTGAATGTTCCTTTTCCTATCTCTTTTTTATCTATTCAGCCATAAGGCCTTTTTTAAGACAAAGTGACCGACCAAGCGGTCTTTAAACTTGGAATTTATTTTTCACCTTTCGGACAACTAGCTGATCGGGCAGCCTTTAATCCCGGGTTTGCATGATTTTGTTATCTTTAATGAATTTCATTCTCTGTTTATGATCATTGTGCAATTGTGTTTATTCTATTTTTTACCAAATGGTTTGTACAGGTATAGGTGCCCCCCAAGTGACCGAGCAGACTTATGACTCTTGGTCACTTTTTATTTATTTTCACTAATACAATTTCTTGTCTGTTCGGGGTTTTGGGTTCGACCAAACCTTTTGTACGCACTAAATGGTAAATTAATAACATGCTAATGGATTCGACTCAATTTGAATTTTGAAATAAACATCTTTATTCATTTATTGATCGAAAATATGTTGTTACCGTAGTAACTTACATCAAAGCTATTATGCTGATCTGATCTGATCTTTAGCTTATCATGAAATAAAACAAATTGCATAAATTAAAAATCGTACTTTCAATGGTGGTCATCCGACCTGAGTACTTGAGAATTTTATCCAAACCTTTGGGCATGGTCCGCCCAGAAGGCCATTCACTTAAAAGCAAATGTTCTTTTGTTTTGTACTTGATATGGTCGTCCGACCTGGTACTTCTATTGGTAGTATTTTCTTAAATGTTTCCCATTCCAATACCTTGGTACCAGAACGAGTTGCATTTTTTTGTCATGCTTACCCAACTTGTACGCCCCCGATTCTAGAACTTTGATCACTTGATAATGCTATGCTACAGAAAGGAATCAAGGGCTAGAGATCTTGAACGGAAGGAGTCATTATATTCCACTGTAATTAATGTAAGGTTTTCTTAAACCCTTATGTATTTATTTCATTGTTTTAGTGAATTCATATTTAGGATGTTAATTCAACATACTTGTTAGTTAATCTAGATCCTGGTAAAATTTTCCCAACACCAACTACTAAGGAGCTTCCATATCTTATCTGTAATTCTACTAAAAAGTTTCATTTTGTCATGTCCAGCAAAGGATGGTAATCCAAGGTATTGTTCATGACACGGCTGTATTGGCATATTGAGAAGATGTTGAAAGAAAGCTTGATCTTGCTGTCATGTATTAGTTGAAAAGGAGAGCACACAATTATCAGGATTTATTGATTGGCCAGAGGCTTTGCTATAGATATCTAGAACTTTTTTGATTGACCTTGATTTGCCCGACAGAAAAGCACACTATCATCGGCAAAGAATAGATGTGACACAGATCGAGTTGATCTCGAAACTTTTAATCCCTGCAAAGAGCTGATGTTTTATACATAGTAGCCTTGAGAAACCCTCAGCAAAAATGAGGAAAAGATAAGGCGAGAGTGGATCGCCTTGCCTTATACCCCTGGTTGGAACCAAATCATACTACTCCGTTTAATAGAAAAGAATAAGAGACAGATTATAAACAACAGAGTATAAGCTGCACAACAGTTGTTCCAAATCCCATCTTCAATATTACTTGAGCAACATAGTGTCATTCAACACGATTAAAGGCCTTACTGTTGGAAATTATTTTACCAGGATCTTAGATCTACTCACAGGTATGTTGATTAACACCCTAAATATGAACTTTCTAAAACGATGAAATAAACACATATAAAGTTTAGTAAACCTTACATTGGGTGCAGCGGAATAATATGACTCCTTCCGTTCAGATATCTAGCCCTTGAATCCTTTCTGTAGCAGAGCATTATCAATATCTAAACCTGGATCTCTTTCTCTGATTCTTTAGTGTTGAAACTCCTTCTTGCTGAAAGTCTTTCTTCACGATCTTCCTCACTATGATTGACGTATCACTTGTTGTGTGGGGGCACTACTCTAACACTAAGAATTTCGAAATCTTTAGGAAGAAGAGAGAGAGGGAGTGGTCGGCCAAAGATAGGGAGAGAGAGAGGCTCAGTTTTTTCTGAATGAAAAAGTAGAAAATTTAGTGTGTAAATTTCCTGAAGCCTTCACTATCTATTTATAGCATTCCACTAGGGTTAGGTTTGAATTATTTGGCATTAAAATAATAAAAATATCAGAGGTAAAACCCTACAAAAGTATACATGTGGATTTGGGCCTCACTTTTTGTAATTTTGCAGTTTTATCTTTTCTGCATCTGATTTTCTCAAAAACGCAAATTTTCAAATTCAACCATTTAAATGCCAATTCTAACTATTTAATAACTATAAATAATTATTAAATAATATTGTCATTTATCATATTTATTAATTGAACCATACCAAGTATCATAATTAACAAATATGCCCCTAAAACTCTTTCTTTACAATTTTGCCCTTACTTAATGAAAAATTCACAAATAGGCATAGTCTCATTTGAGAATTATAATTGATTAATCAAAACCAATTATATGAGTCTTACAAGCAATATTATCTCAACTAGTGCGGGGACCATGGGTCTATATAACCGAGCTTCCAATAAGTAGATCAAGAATTTATTACTAAAATTCACTAACTTATTAATTCTTCGTTGAATCCACGCATAGAACTTAGAATTTCACTCTCAGTATATAGAATACTCTATATGTTCCACCATATAGACACATCATTAGTTATCCATTGTTATAATCCTAATTTGATCAATGATCCTCCATATGAATGATCTACACTTTAAAGGGATTAGATTACCGTTACACCCTACAATGTATTGTATCCTTAAAACACTTAACCCCATATAAATGATATTTCAGCTTATGTGAAATGAGATCTCCACCATTTATTTTCGTTTGGTCAAGCTCGAAGGAGATCATCCTTTACTTACTATTCGCCAGATAGAAGCTATAGATTCCATGTTTATGTTAGCGCTCCACTCAATTGCACCACCGTGTTTCCAAAATGTACGTATCATCCTGACCCAAAAGTAGGCTTAACTAACAAATCAAAGAACACGAATAGCCTCTTGAGATTGAACCTAATCATAACAGGATTAAGATCATTTGATCTAGGATCAACTAGGCGATATTGACTTGAATAGATATTACGGTAAGTTTAATAAATCTAAGTCAAAGTTCAATATCGGTCCCTTCCGATGCATACTCCATGCATCCAACCTGAGCTTTACTTTAACCAATGCTCTGGAAAGAACATAGCATTTCTCCAAATGCAAGTAAACTCTGTTGTAGATTATCATATTAGTAAAACCCTATGTCTGATAAATTTAGGAATCTTTATTCACATAGTCATGTTTACTTTCCAATGTGTTGACAGCACAATAAACAGGATCATGTATGTGAAAAGGATTTCAGATGAATTTATACATTATGTACATATAATCATGAAATAAATCATGTGAACCATGCAACATTAAATGTTATTTCTGATCTATATTAATAAGTAGATCTGATTATATTGAAATGAGTTTTATTTAGCGCATAAAACCCAACTGTTACTCATATCTAATTTGATTGCTGCATAACCTTTTGAACCACGTTTTCTATTCTTGAGAGAATGTAACAACTTGAATGCCACAAGAACATTGTATGTGATCAATCTTTGTGACAAAAAGGCACTCTGATATTCGAATATAACCAATGGCAAAAATGGTTGGAGCCTTTGGACAATCGATTTGGAGACTAACTTATAAAGAACAGTACACAAACTGATGGGACAAAATTGAGTGATGAAGTTAGGCTTCTTAACCTTGGGGATGAGAGTTATTAGGGTCTTGTTTAGTATTGCATGATCTACCCCATTATTGAGAACTTCAAGCATTGATGCAGTGACAAGAGAACCAACAATGTGTCAATAATTGGTGAAGAACATCGCATACATGCCATCATAACCAGAGCTTTTATCATTACTCATAGAATTCGCAGCATTTAGAACATCTAAAGTCATGTATGGAGCTTAAATGATATGCTTAGAATTCTCATCAATTGTAGTTGGTATTGTTGCCAAGATTGTATTAACAGCTTGGTCATCTACACCTTGACTGCTAAAAAGGGTTTGAAATGGCTAGAAATAATATCAACCAGGCCATGTGTACTGGTTTGAGTGTTGTCATTTGAATCTTTGAGCTTTTTAATACGATTAGTGGCAGACCTTGCATTGGCAAGTTGATGAAAGAATTGTGTATTAGAATCACTTGACAGCATCCATGTAATTCTAAATCTTTGATGCCAATAATCCTTCTCTTTACCTAACAACTCATCCAAAATTAATTCAAAATTTTGAAGTGCTGCAAAATGATCAGGATCAGTTCTAGGAGAATTTTGGAGAGCAGCAACATGTTCATGAGAATCTTTTATTTCTTTCTTCAGTTTTCCAAAAGTAGCATGATGCCATTTCTGCAGATCAGCCACACAATTATAGATGTTGGTAGTCACTTGAGAAAGTGTGTTTGTGATGTTATGGTTCCAATTTGCAAGAATAATATCAGCACAATTTTTTTCCTAGAGCCATATTTTCTCAAAGCAAAAACGAGATTTGTACACTGGTGTTTCAATCTGATCAACTAGTGCAGTAATAGTTGCTTTGATAGCTCGATGATCAGCTTTATCAAAGTCTAAATGCTTCAATGATGGAGCATGAAAGGTTGATTCCCAGTGAACATCTACAAAACCATAGTCAAGTCGTTCCTTAACATTGTCATTCCCCTGACTTTTGTTAGTCCATGTTATCCTTTCTCCTTCATATGGTATTTGGCAAAGATGGCAGCCATCCACAACTGGACAGAAGGCATCAATTTGTGCTATAATTCGCCTAGGACCCCCAATTTTATCTTCAGTTGAAATGACATTGAAATCTCCTAATACAAGTCAAGGAGACAGTGGAGCTATGTCAAAACATTTCTTAAAAGCGTCCAGGTATAAGCTATAAGAGTGACACAAGGATGTTCCCAGAACCCACTAAAATGAAAAGACGGACCATCCTGACTTTCCACAAAACAGTCAATGTGGTTGGAAGAAAAATTGTTTAGTGAAAGGTTGACATGGGACTTCCACAAGAGCATAAGACCACCACCTTGCCCTTGTCTTGGTACCTCCAAACCATGAGTGAAGTGCAATTTATTGCGAAACTTATCTATACTACCATACTTTAGTTTATTTTCCATAATAAAAAGAACACAGGGTGCTTGCTCTTTTACAAGCAAGTGTAAATGCCTGAATGCACTCGGGTTCCCCAAGCCCCGCGCATTCCAACTTACAAAATTCATGGTTGGGCGCGGTGTTGCATAGTAACAACCGCTGGAAATTTAAACTACTGCTCTCCTGAATCTAAGAAGTTGTTGGAAACATCTTTGGGCCGATGTATGATCAGTAGGTGTTAAAGTGCCCGATTGACCATGAATGGCATTAGATCGACATCGTTTTAGGACATTCCTAAGTGATTCAGAGTTAATTTGGCGTATGAACTGTTTATTAGGATTAATGTTCTCTGTGTCAACATCAAACGCAATGACAGCTTTTCCTTTAGAAACATTCTAAGGGACAATTGCTTCAAATGAAGGTTGAGTGGTGATAACATTGGTATATGAAGGGGGTCGATGGTAGTGGTGTAGCCAGGGGTGGAAAATTGTGGAATGCTTTATTAGAAGAAGTAGTAAGTGGGTAAGTGGCTATCATTGGTGAAGTAGGTAGATAGGAGGGAAATGGGATAATAACTTTGCCTCATCGTGATAGTAATAACAAATGGGGTTGGATTTGTTGGTGGAATTGGAGCTGGGATGTTAGTATAAGTAGAATGATGGTAATTTTGTGACATTGCAACTGTAGAGTTTTCTCCCTCAGTCAAATTTGTTGGTAAGGGAAATAGTCTTGTGGAGGGATTAGGTATAGCAGTAGTGAATGATTTCTTTGCAAGTCTGGTCATTAATGGCCATACTCCACCTTTAAAGAAATCAGTTATGTATCGCTCATAGCCAGATTCAGGCAATGGAGAACCGATCATAGAAGGGCCATATATGCCATTGTAAATTTGTTCCAAGAACTTATGACAAGATTCAAAGGGATGTCCAATGATTCCACATTCAAAGAGGAATTCAGGTAATCTCTCATAGCGAAATTCCAACCAAAATTCATCTCGAGAGTCCTTTAATTTGACCATGTTTCCCCTGAGCAAAGGCTTGGAGATATTAAGAGTAGCACGAAAATGTAGAAAGGGCCCCCAACCTTCATTTAGAGTCTTCAGACATCAACATAGGTACCAACCAAATTGCCAGCCCATTCAGCCATGGCCTTCTATTTACTTAGAAATGGCAATCGATGTAATTGTATCCAAAATGGAGTCAAAAACATGGCCTCTGGTGTAGCAATATATAGGGCAGTAGGTGTGGTTAGAACAATGAAATTATTTTGGAAATGGCAAAGCTCCATTAACAAGACATTTTTAGATCACCAAGAGAGCCGAAGGTGATTAAAAAAAAGTCTCGAATGGTGATCAGCAATGGTGACAAGGAATTGCCCTTTCCAAAAGGCATTCATTTTAATACGAAAGGTTTTCCGATTTATGTCTCGAGATGAAATTACTCTGGCATAGAGTACATAGTTCGATTGTTGAGGACCTCCATGGTGAGAGACTGTAGGGAAGAGTTTGCACCTCTCTTTCCGAGTCAGTTAAGATTAAGGTTTGGTTCAAATCATTAAACAAATGATCCATGGACGAAGAATAGCATCAGTGTGAAGGTTGCAAATTGAGAATGTGCAGAAAATGGATACGAAAAGGATATGGCATGATGGAGGGAACGATTAATATTTGAAAAAAAGGAAGTTATGGTATAAACAGATAAGAGAAGGTAGAGTAATTTGGTGGTTGAAACAGTTAAAAAGAAAAAATAAATACTAACTGCCACAGAACTTTTTAAGGGCACACTGCTCATATTTTTTTATTGAGTCGCGCGATTATATTATTTAGTTAAATATAAGATAAAATAAATATGTATAAATAATTTTTTATTAGATTTATTGTATATATCTAATTATGAACAATTATGTAATTAGGTAGCCCACTATATATAGTCATAACTATTAAATACGATCTATCAAAAAAAATAACTAATAAATATGTCCTAATCCCTAATTATTTATCATATATATAATTTGTCCTTGATCTATATTTAATATACCCCAACAAATCCTTACAAAATATACATAAATATATATCCCAACAAACATATACAAATAACTTGCGAAGAAAAAAAAAATAAACATATATAAACAAATAAAAATATAAAAAGGATAGCAACCCAGCATTATTAAATAATAAAGTAAAGCCACTATGCCAAGCAACTAATAGTTTAATCTAAATTTTCAATTAGAGCAACCTTTACAATTTAATAACCATCCACGTTTCTTATTCAATTTTATATATATTATCTATAAACTATAAGGTATTCTTCGAATGTGGATTAGCTTTTCTTATTAATTATGCACTATGAATGTTTCTTTAATTAGATCACAAGCTTTTAGAAATAATAAAATATATAATTAAAAATCAAAATAAAAGATAGAGTCACAGTTTATTATATGGAGTTATTCTATAATCACAAAGATGTACATGGATGTACTCTTTATTTATTTTGGCGGGAAAATTTTTTAGTCTAATTAATTTTATAGTTGTGTACGTTGTAGTTAAAATGTTCTGTAAAATTTGAAAAATTTAGAACAATTTACAATATAAGAAATAGTATTCAAAGAGTCTATTTCACGTGCATATAAAATAAAAGAGTCACGCGTGCAACGAAATATTTAAACCATGTTTTTAGCGTATTAAATTTTTCTGAGTTTTCTCAAAATTTTACAAAATATTTTGAATAACTGTAGTGTACACAACGACGAAAAAAATTGGACTAAAAATTCATCTAAATTACCAAACAAGGAACCCTTTTATAAGGGTGCATTATATTCTTCTAATGCCTATAGATCATGACAAATTAATAAGTTTATTTATGCAATTTTATTTAAACAAATAAATAAATAAGTTTATTTATGCAAGAACATTAATTATTATGCTCTTTCTGCATAAACTTATATATATTATAGAGTCAAGATTAGGTGCACCCTTCAAAATTGCTACTAATTAAGAGTAAACACATTATTTTTTTTACTATTATATAAGAAAGTAAAATAACTTTCTGTTGGTGTAGAGCCTGTTTTTAAGCAAGTTATTGATACTTAATATAAAAGATACACAATCAATAATACTGGGGATTGGATTGATAATTAATTAATATTTGTACCAAAATTAAAAGAGATTTGGTTGAACGTGTAATATTGTCAAATTATAGTATATTATGTCATTAATTTTGCGAGTACACAATAGTACAATTAAATAAGAAATTTGTAAACAGCCCAATCCAAATGATCAAATTCAAGGCACGTAGCTTTCAGCAGCCTCACCACCAATCAATCTTTGGCTCTAATTACGCCTCAAAGATTGATCGACCCCCTTACCCAATAATCTTCCAAAATATT
The DNA here is from genome assembly GCF_029168945.1 of Cannabis sativa. Classification (NCBI taxonomy): domain Eukaryota; kingdom Viridiplantae; phylum Streptophyta; class Magnoliopsida; order Rosales; family Cannabaceae; genus Cannabis; species Cannabis sativa. The sequence continues at coordinate 38,540,053 of NC_083604.1, read as the reverse complement.
TCATCTCTACTACATTAAACTTCGCATCTCTTTTTGCATATGTATTTATAATATATATATAATATATATGTAATATATTCAAGAGAAGAGGCATAATAATTTGCTATATATATAAATATTCTTACTGGATCACACGTGTATATATATTTTCATATATAGCTCAATTTTAAGTAGAGCTTTGTATATTGGAATCAAATCCAATACCTAAGTGAAGATCTAAGGATTTACAGCCCTGTTTTATTGGAGCAGTATTAGACAAAGGGGAAGGTTTGAAGATTACAGAAGTAGTAGTCATTTCTGGTGGTGCAGCAGCATGAGCATGTGTGGTTAAAGTGAACTTATTAAATGATGATGATGAAGAAGACGAAGAAGATGTAGTGTTATCTTGTTGGAAATGGACATTACTGCAAGGTGGTAAAGAATACCATTTAGACAACTGATGAGACGCTGTTGCTGCTTGGTGGAAGTGAGAATTGTCCGAGTCGAAAGGGTTGAAACTAATTTGCTGAGATTCATCATAGAGTGTGAACTCTGAAGCATATGAGTTTGAATCAAAAAACAATGGAGTAGTATTATGATGATGATGATATGAAAAGGCAGCTGGGTTGTTTTGGAAAGGTTGAAGATAGTAGTTGATGCTGGCCTTCCTGGCTTGAAGTTGCAACCTTTTCTTCTTCATTCTCTCCTTTTTATGAGCATTTTGATGGCCTCCTAATGCCTGAGAATTAGCGAATTCTTTTAGGCAATATTGACACTCGAACTTTTTATTATCCTCTGCCTGCTGGTGATCATTTGTATTCGTGCTTTTCAATTCTTTCGATGAAATCTTGCTGTTGTTGTTGTTGTTGTTGTTATCTGTTCCATATGAGGCTGAGTTTGAGGAATTTACACTTTCATCTACTTCTGCTGCTGATGAGCCTTTTATAATTACACTGTCTCCATCATTCTTGTACGGATTCAGCTCAAACCCAAACAATTTGAGTTTCTTCTCAATTGAAGATCCAGCTGAGTAGCCATGATGATCATGTTCTGATATTCCATCACATGATGAAGGATGAATGTGAGTTGAGGGACCCTTTGCCATGTCTGGAACTGTAGTAGTGGCTAGCTATCTAGCTATTTAGGAAGGGGAGTTATATTAATAGAGAGGAAGATATATGTAAATGTACCTATGAGTTATTTGCTTCTCTTGCTTTTATACTAGACTACATATTTGGTTTACAACCATGCATTGCATCTAACAAGAATAGTTTTTATAATATAAAAAACGGCATAAGCGTACTCAATGGTCAATTAGAAAAAAAAAGAAAAGAAAAAAGAAAAGTCAGATCAGAGAAGCCGTCTCGTGAAATTAATATTGCTTTATATAAAAAAGAAGAAATTAAAAATAAACATACACTTTATTTTTCAATGTTGCAGTAGATACACTTCAAACTTTTCCAATCAAAGAGGATTCAGTGTGTTATAATAAACGGGGAATTTTAAGGTCTATAAGCACTTTAAAACATATAAAAATACAAGTATGACACCGCTTTGGCATAATATTTCATGTGTATATATATTATTATATATTAAAGAGAGATAATATGAAAGTTATATAATAGTAACTATATAATAACAAAAGTCAAAGAAAGATATGGGGATGTAATCACCTGGAAGGAAGGGGTTTTTTTTAACTTTGAAACAAATCTCTACTGTACTTAAATGCTTATCTAATATTATTTTACAAGAAAACCAATAAGTTAGTGGATTCATGTATTGTCCTCTACCAAAGCCTATCATGTAATATATACTTAAATATATATAATTACTATAAATATAATTAGTTATTCACAGCTGTTTTGGTGCCTAGTCCCATCCACTACAGTAGAGCACACCAATAATGTTTATAAAATTCTAAGTTCTCTGTAGAGAAGTGATTATTCAGCACTTAATGAAGCTTCTTTGTAATTATCTCTCAACCCACAAAACCAATAAATAAATATTTTATTTTTAATTAAATATATATATTTATAGGTTTGACCATGTTTTTGTGAATGCACTTTAGAATAGTAAGGAGAGGAGAGTAGTTGTTGATAAACAAAGGAATATAGGAAATGGGTAGTGGGTAGTGATGTAAGCATATATACTAATAAGGGTCTTCAATGAGATCTTGGGCATATCTTTTTAGAGCAGGAATAGCTTATAAATTATATCACCCAAAAGCATATGTTTTCAGGTGCATCAAGTCATAATCTAATATTTATTATAGTAATAAACTAAAAAGCATTTTGGTTTGGACAGTTGTTATATGATTGGACCCCACTTTTTGTTGCTTTGGGGACATTTTAGAAACTTATTAGATTGTGTTTTTATTCCTTCGTCTCTACCTAGATCTCCCATGGGTGGACTTCTTCTACCAATGGATCTCTCATGCTAATCAATTCCCACTTCTTTTTCAGTTTTATTCAAATTGCTTTCTTGCTTTTGGGAGAAGAATTCCAAGTATGCATGCTGTCATCAAGCATTTCAATATCATAACATGTGGAAGAAAATGAGGCCATAAGCAGAGAAGCATTATTGGATTATGTATAATGATATGATGTGGTGGCTCAGTGGTGGGTTGGTTTTGGATTGATTGATTTCGTGAGTTAATCTTTTTATTGTTTTCCTTTTTCATTTTATCCATTAGTTTTTGATAAAGAGGATCAAACTATAGAGTACTAGTGGTCCCTCCCATCTGGCCATCTCCTCTCCCATAATAGAATTTTTAAAAACCATGTTCCCGTCCACTATCTTTGATCTCATCTTTCTTCTCCCATCTCCAGTAATCTCTTGAGAGAATTTCAATTACTTTATTATACCAAAAAAGAATTGCCAAACTTGACTCTTAAAGAAAGAAGCAAATCAGAGGAGATATTTTACTTGTGAAAAAGCCACTCCTACAGTGTTTTTTAGTTTGATGAAAGAAAGGAAAGAAGTAGGTATGGGAATTTTTCCCATGATATATACCAACATTTATGCCGCATCTGCTGCTGACAGAACAAACTAGTCCACATGCCACTTACATGCATGCATATTTGTTCCTGGACTGTTACTGTACTGTATCACAGCATAGTTTTCAATGAAACAGGCAAAACAAAAAAATCATGCAAACCTTGCAATGTATCAAAGTCTAATTTTAACTTGTTATCCGTCCTCGAACGGTATCATAAATAATTTTTTTTTATTTTACAAATCACACCATAATATTTATTCAATTCTATTAAGTTTGGTGTAGATGTTAGGAAATTTATAGTTAAACTCAAACACCTTTTTTAACTAAAGTTTCATTTGCCTCTCTATCCTCACCCCTTACACTACTTTCCAAGCCAACCCCAAATATCATATCACATATCTTTTTAAGTGTAATATAAACAATATAAATTACCCACACATAAATAATGGGAGACACACGACATATTCAAATGCTTGATACTATGAACAAGACAATTTTATTGGGGAAAATCCCATGATTCTTTGGAGATTTAAATCTAGCAATTGAAATTCGACAGGGTGACATGAAGTAAATATCGTGTGCTTATAATTCATGATTAGTTACTTTTTCTTTTCAACAATTGAGTGTTGTTGTGAAGTTGTCAAATTAGTGATGAGATGCTAATTCAATTTAATTAAAATTATTTTCTTCATATTTTAAATCCAATTCAATCTGTATAATAACTTAAATTCAATCTAATTTAATTCACAAAAGTAAACATTAAATCAATTATTTTTTAATATTAAATTATTTAATATTTATTAAAAAAAAATTCACATAACAATCAACAAAATAAAATAATGATTATTTTTTTATGTCTCTAATAACAAATTAAAATAAATATAACATAAATAACAAATTTAAGAAAAAAAAAATATGTGTAAAAAATTGTTCAATTTTTTTAAAATTATATTTTTCTTATAAATAATAATAGAATAAACATTTAATAATTATTAAATTTTAAAATATATTTATATCGTGTATTTTAAATATTTCAAACATTATTTTTTTTACATCAATTGTATATATAATTTTTTAAAAAATATACATAAATATTTGTAAATTGAACTAAAGTGGCTATTTTTACATGTCAATCAATACAAATAAAAATTTTAAATTTTTTAATTAAATTCAATCCGCACAACTGTAAAAATCCACACTTCACATATTAAATTAAATTATTATATTAAATTATATATAACTTAATATTGAATGACACAACATCCTAAGCCCCTTTTAGTATTTCTCTAAATAATATTGGATCACATCAGAATGATTAAAAAGAAAACTGGAAAGCACGTCGAACCTCATTTTGGCAGGTACAATAGAATACCACATCCCTTTCAATCATGTTTTTCTTTCCTAGCATTATAAAGTGGATATAATATAGGCACGAGAAGACTAAGCAATTAAATATGGGAAGATGGAGCTCAAGCACTTAAACTAATGTTTTTCAATCACACGACTTATATAAAACAAAGCAGTACAAGGTTGACCGAAAGTAGGACTACTCAGATCAGGAACAAATTTCCGAGAAAGAACCAGTTCATGAAGCCACACCACTATTTATTCATTAATTTTGTAAAGCCTTATTATAATTACTCCGTACGAAAATGGAATTAACCACTCAAGCCTTTTTTTTCTGTATGTTTAATATACATTTTGCTTTCAAGTACTATCTTTAGCAAAAAAAAAAAAAAATCCTGTTTCAGATCTATTATCTTTACAGAATTCATTACCAACCTCCACAAACACACAAAAAAATAAAAGAATACAAACATCTCGACGGCAAGATTTCTAAGTCTCATAAAAGAAAGTTTCACTAAAGATTAACTTAACTAACAGTAACGACAAGGCTATTTCTATTTTTCTGAAAAGCTAATAAGGTTACGACATTATGGAAAACTTTGCTTTGCTAAGAAATTTAACATGTATTACTTGTTTGTAGTACAAACTTTGTACACAAGACTTATTTCTAGAATCCAAGACTTTTCCTTTTTCCACACGATTGTAATAAAATTTTAATTTTGGAATCAAGTTAAGAATATCTGCCATTCAACAATATTCAGTTTAAAACAAGGTATAAATCTAGATTTCAAAATTTTCTTCGCATTTCCTACTAGCAATTATCAGGAAAAAAAAATATACTACTGCGTGCAAAAATGTAATTAAGAGAGAGAAAGGCCATTTCATGATCCAAAATGGGAGTTTAATACACAGCATTCACCTCCTGAAGAAGATTTGGAAGTTTGAGATCCTAGTACAGAACAATGCCCAGAGAATTCAATTATATCCCTTCTAAAGAATAACATCACGGCTGCCGTTTGGTGCGAGGCATTAGAGAAAGAATAATCTTTTTCCTAGGACCCTGCAAATAAACAATTTAGTAAGTATGAACATTGCATTGGGTTCAGATTTAAACAAAAGCATTATATAGGGACGAGGGTAAATGGGATTATATACAGTGAGACACGGACAAAAAAAGAGGCTTTGTAGAAATCAGAGCAACTTTTTAAATTTAAAAATGAAGACAAAAGTTCTCATAAGCAGGTTTACCCATGCATATAACTTAAGGTTGCACAACTATGTTCACGGTCAAGTAATAGTTGTTAACGACAACAAAGAAGTCACAGTTCATATAATCCTATATCAGTGGTTACAGATTTCTGCTGCCTATACTTTGAGGCTACATGATTTACCAAACAAACCTCCATGGAGAACACAATCCCTGCCATTTAGTTTTCACAAATAATGAGCTACTGATATCCAGAAAGGCATGGACCAAAATTTGGTTGTCATATCCTGTGCCTTACTTGTAGCCAATAACAAAGGAATAAACATGCAATTTTGCAAGAACCAACTGACCTCAAAAGGAAGAAAGCAGATTCAGAAAAACAACAAGCGTGTACTTGAGGCCAGGTGATACTTTCAAAGTTAATTTATCATTCCACAAAAGAAGGATAGAACGGAAAGCAATAAGCCTGATTACAGCAATAGTTACCTGTAAGCCCGTTTGGGTAAGCTTTTTAATTAAAGCTGCTTTAAGCTTTTAAAATTAAGAAAGCACTTTTAGGAGAGTTTGGATAGAAAATAAAAGACCTCCTCTTTATATATTTTTTAATATCTTTTTTGAGAAGCTAGGTTTTGAAAAGCTACAAGGAAAAGGGCCTTATAAAGATAGATCCGCGCAATAAGTTAGTGTTAGATTATGAGAAAATATTTTGTGAACTATCTGATGACCAATATAAACATTTAGCACGCTTAAACATCATCACTGACAAAATATAAGCATCAAATCGCATAAGATGAATGTCATTCAAAGATATCAAACAAGATTTATCAAAAAGGAAAGGAGACTAACCATGGGTATTCCCAGCTCTTTCAAGTCGTTTTCTGACATATGCTTCAACGCAGTCATATCAACCTGAACAATAGGTCAGCAATGTTGATATAAGATGAAGTGAAGGAAAAAAAAAAAAGACAGCGGCCACAAAGGACGTTATACCCAGGAGAGAGAGAGAGAGATCAACAAACATGGCCTACTAAACATTGACAGCTATATTAATGTGCCCTATGTTAATTTTCAAGCTTGCACATTTTATGTAACCTAAGGCATAACTTAGGGCTGGCATCTACTAATTGCAAAATCTAGATCATCAGAACAGGCAATACTTAAATAACATTATAACGACATACAACAGTAACAAGAAATAGCAACCGCAAATAACGTACTTCCTCGGCCTTAAAAAGGATAGCATACTTTCCAAGTCCTAATACATGAAGCAAGCCATCAACAGTTTGTTGTTCTTCAACCTATTTGAACAACAAATGAAAACTGTGAAAATGTATAGATAATTAAAAGCTTAAGAATGCTGACAGAATCAGATAACGAGTCTCCTACCATATATGAACTTTTTGATACCATGCCACTCGAAGGGGGAAGTTGGCTCAAATGTGGGGCTACATGTTTTACAGATCCAGGAGGCAATGCAGAGTTTGTTGTGAAAGTTACAGTACCCATAGGCCTGGTGGTATCAATAACACTTTTACTCGTATATGCAATTGATCTGCCATCGTCCAATGCCCTGCTTAATGGCCTCCTCCGAATTTCTTCCACATTTCTTTGAGGAGAGAGACCCCTAGATGTACCCAGAATCCTATCCGGTGATCTTCGTCTTACTTGATCCACTGCCCAAGAAGAATATGAATTTCTAGGAGATTCCATCTTATGCAAATCATCAGCACTTCTTGTAGAAGGAATTCGACCAAAGACAGTATTCTCTTTTGGTTGAGGTATGTGCTGTCGTGAATCAAGGGAAGACATTGGAGGCCTAACTGCCTTTGTCAGCTTGTCACGCAGGTCTACAACCTTCTGGTCATCGTTACTGTGTGCTCGTCTAGATGCATTTTTCCGCATCAGTTTTAATCGAAGGTCATCCTTACCAATGTGCGCATCTTGGTATTCAATAGCAAAAAAAGGTTAGAAAATACAAGATAACTCAGACATACAGTACTACAGTGACATTACTTGTCTTGGGTGGTCATAACATTAGCTCAAATAGAAAATTGCAATGTTATGGAAATGTTTAAGCCAATTACCATTCAAACCAAAACCATTAGCTCTAAAACTCGATGTACCAATATCCCTTCGTTGGCTGCAATAATACGAAAGAGTGTCATGTCCATGAGAGGCAAGACTATAAGAAGCAAAAGCTTAAAACATCACCAACACTAGCAGAATGTAGAGTATGAATGAATGTGTCTATACGTACACAATTCACCATCACAAAATCGCAAGCAACCACATTAGAGACTACAGTAGCTAGAACAATGAAGTAAAGATACGCACCGTTTAATGCTACCATTGTATAAGTTTCCATTTCCAAAGTAACCATCTCCAATGCTACTTCCTAACCTATCTCTTACAGACCGCTTTGTTCCTGCTGCAGGCATAGAAACGCCGAAAGGAATATCTTCGCCAGACGCTTCCCTCTTTACTACCTGTCAAAATCGACAAATTATAACCGAACAAAAAGCACTGCAGCCTCCACAATACTCAAAAACAACGAAAACCCCAATTCCTATGCGTCGCTACAGCAATATCTAGATAAATAATTGAAAGCATTGAAACTTCTAGCAATGTGATGTCCTCTCCGTTTCTTCTCGGCACCCAAACAGACTATGAAATTGCATTCTAAAAAAAAAGCCCTTCATCCGATCGAAACTTCGCCAAGTAAAACACTGTGGAAACCATACTTAAAGAAAAGGGTACGAAATTACGTACTTGACCACTTCTCCCCAGAGTAATAGTAACCCGACCCCTCGGAGCTTCAGCCATGAATTGAATCAGTATCCAAAATCCAAAATCCAAAACCCTAACTAAGCAGCAACTCAATCAGACCACAATTAGGATTGAAATCAAGGAGAAGAAAAAGCATAGCTGTCTAGAAAGCAAAACCCTAAAATCATCGCCAGCCAAAGGAGGCTAAATGGAAGGAGAGATGTTCTTTATTAGAGAAACTTTCTCGGGAAAATAGTCCGATTTCGTAGGTTGGGTTGTAAAGGGAGAATGTGTGGGAGTAGGAGTGGGAGTCGGAGGGAGGCGAACGTCGTTCGTTGGTGAGTTGAGGGAATTGTTTTGTGAATCATTATTGAAAGGTCAAAGCGCCGACTTTTCCCATATGTTTTTTGTTTTCCTTTTTCTTTTTAAATTTTTTTATTTTTTTTTTCACAAAAACCAATTCTCTGTTTTTTTTGCCTTAGTTCTCACAAATAAAACCTGTGATTGGTTGCTGATGTGAATTTTTAACCTGTGATTCCTAAATTTCTAAAATGAAAGTCTAAATTTTGTGACTAAGTATGTTTCTGAAAATGTAATTGGTAATGTGTGATTGATTTAATTGATAAATAATGGAGCTATAAAATTTTGATTTATATGTAAACTTAGTGATGTAATTTTAAGATTTAATGATACATTCATAAAATTCAAAATAACACTACACATTAACATCATTTTCATACCATTTGTTCAATCGATTGATAACTTTGACCAGATTGTAAAAAGAGAAACAAAATACACATAAAAATTTAGTTTAAAGTTATAAGTAAAAGCAAGTTATCAAGTAAAAAAAAAAAAGCAGCTGAGGAGATTTTGTCTGTGAATGTCAATAAAGTGTTGTAGCAGCGGACGGCTTTTTGGTTTTTGAGGAGACAACCAATGTTGGCTGCTATCGAGAACTTAACAGACATATGGTAGATGGATAAGTTGGCTAGGAGGTCATATAGAGTTGGCCTTCCGATCATCACGTTGTACGGAGACCTCGCGCCAACCACTATGAAAGTTGTCATAATAGTATTTTGCCTTAAGGCAGTGTCGAGTCGACAGTTAATGGTAATTTGATCTTACCACACAAAGCAACTCCATTCCCACTGAAATCATAAATCAGTTGGTCGCATGGTTCTAGATCTTTTAAAAGCAAACCCATTCTGTCTAGTGTAATGACTACATATGTAGAATATGAATTTGAGAGGCAATTAGCATTAATTATTTATGTTTTATGACTATATGTGAATATTTTATATTGTAGGTCCTATTTTTAAAAGTAGAGATTAGGGTTAATAACTTTTTCAATTTTTTTTTGGAAATTTTCTTAAATATGACATATGTGAAAATTTACATTTTTGTGATTTTTGCTATCTAACGATAGAAATGCGACGGTTAGAGTCACATGGGTTAGTTTAGAACCTTTTATTTAGCGAAGTGTATGCATGTTGATATTTGAAATATAGGGTTTAGGGGGTTGTGGTGTTTGAACATATTACCCCTAAACTTTGAATTTACTTAAGTGAGAAGCAAGGGTAATTTGGTCATTTTCTCTTAGAGGTGGATTTTCGTTTTTAAAGTATGTGTGGGATTTTTCTAGTATAATTTAAACTTTATTTCTTTTTAATTAAATCAAATAATTAACCTCTCATATGTGTTAACCTTAGAATATACAAAGTAAAACACAAACCTAGTTTTCTCTCTCCTTCTTTACTTTGGCACCAAGGAACCAGGGGATTCAAAGGTTATTTTTCTGTGATTGTTGGAATTGGAAGCTAAGATCTGAGGTAAGGTCCTAGGACCTTTTCTTTTTTGAATTTTTTTGAGGTTTTAGTGAGCTCAAGCATGCAATTTCTTGAATTAGATTCTATCCAAGCTAGGTTTTGTTTTTGGTTTTTTTATGTGTTGTAATTGAGTTACTTGAAGCTAGTTTGAGAACTTCTTGCTGGTTATGTGTGAATTTGAGCAAGTTTGAGTACTCAAACTTGACTCAACAATGACGAATTTTGAGTTTCTATTTTATTTTGGTTATGTTACTTGGGATATGTTTATTGTAATGTAAATAGGTAATCATGAGCTTAGTTTAATGTTCGAGGTTGTTTTGAGTTTGAGGTGTAAGATCACCATCGGTCGGTGGTCGTGCAGCTCCGGTGCGTGTGATCAGACGGTGAGTAGAGGTGGGACGTCGGTGCTCCACAGGTGGTAGTTATAGAGGTTTATCTTTGGTGTTTTGAAGAGAGAGAAAGAAAGAGAAAAGATAGAGAGAAGGTGGGTAGGGGCGTTCAAATAAATTAAAAATAATTTTGTGGGTCTCACCCACTTTCTTTATTAATCCATTTCTTACTCGGTTTGACTGAGTCTTCACATAAATATTTTAAATTATTTGTTGCATTGCTATAAGTATTTGAATTTGTAGTTTCACGAAAAAAAAAATTAACATATTTGAATTAATATATTATTATCATTTAAAATAATCATAGCCATCACATTGATTTTATAAAATATAATTTTTAACTTTTTTAATCAAGGTTGAGTAATCATCATATTCCTAATCAGAACGGTCTACCGTTTTTTACAAGAACCTAGAAAAACATTCTAACGTTTTTACAGAAATGGTCTGCCATTTTTTAGGCAGTTTTTCCAAGTCTCTTTTTTTTTTTTTGCATTTCCTCGATCTTTAGTTTTTTATCACGCTATTTATCGATAAATAAATTTTTAGTTTTTAGTTTAGTACCCCGAAAAGGTTTTAACAAGTTGTTTACCCGTTTTGCGTGATTGTGACATAGAGCCTCTGTCCAGCACGTGAATTTTCATTCAAGTTGACCGACACACTTGAATCTGGAAACGAGATAAGATTAGTATAAATTGTATGTATATGTGTGTTATATGCATTTTGTATTATAAAATTTGTATACTACTAAAACTAGTACGATTGCATTATGGAGTGTATTAGTACAGTATATGATGTTAAAAGGGTATGTTACAGTGTTACCAACACTAGCACAAGACGAGTGCAGAGTGCATGTGGTACAACACCCATTGGTACTCAAAGTGCGATTCAGCTCTACCAACACTAATACGGGACGAGTACTTAGTGCATGTGGTACAGAGGTCGTACTTCTGTTAAGAACGTTCTTGATGCATCTAAAGCCTTGTAAATAGGTGTACGGGCACCTAGATACAAGTCGGTAATATATTATATGTTTTGTGTTTTTCTTACTAAGTCTATCCTCACATATATTGTTTACATGTGTAGGTAAAAGAAATGCAAAGGCTGAGCACCAGTGATTCCAGAGCTAGGGGATGATTATACATATCATGATGGTTAGTTTTGGAGCGTTTGGTCTCGGGACGACTTGAGCCTTCATTTTGTAGTCGCATTGTGACGCTTTTGTAAAAGTGCATTTTCAATAATGCTGTAAAATTTTAAGACGGGATCCCGTTTTTAATTTATTGATTGTACGTGATCGTTGTCTGACCAACCTGACTTATGGGTTTGCAGGCTAAATCTTATTGTATAAACGCCCAATAAAAAACAAGAAGTCAGGGCAATATGGTTGAGACCGAAGGTGGTCGAGGAGGTCAAACTCCTCCACATCCCCGTGGACGCGGTAGAGGTCGTGGTAGATTTCAAGGAGGTTGTTATGAAAATCTACCACAGGCTCCTCAAGATTGGGAGTAAAGGTTTGCAGAAATGCAAGTCCGAATTAATTAGAAAGATGATAGATTTAGAGGCTGAGACAATAGGGTCCTCTAGCTATCCCTCCTCAACTAGTGCCACCCGCTTTAGTTCTAGTGGTGCCAGTAGAATAACCTATTGCTGGTAACCGCATGGCGCCACTGTATGAGGAATTCCGCAAATAGATGCCTCTAGCCTTTCTGGGAGGTCCTAATGTCACGAAGGTCGAGCAGTGGCTAATAGTAATTAAAAGAATCCTAAAATTTATGGGTGTCACCAATAGGAATGTCAATCTGGGCCATTTTCGCGGGCCGGGCCGGGCCCCCGGCCCGACGGGCCGACTGTGGCCCGAATTATTCGGGCTCTTATCGGGCTTCTGGCCCGGCCCGGCCCGGCCCGGTACAAATTATTTCGGGTCGAGCCCGGCCCGGCCCGGCCCGGTACAAAAATGTTTTTTTTTTTTTTTCAATTTAATAAAACAAATTTATTCGGATGCTTGTTGTTTCCTCGTTATTTTAATTTTCTTTATTAACAATTTTCATTTTGTTGTAATGTTATCAAGTCATTTTGGTCATACTGTGCACTGCACTGGACTTATCTTTGCATTGTTCTATCTAATATATATAGCATGATGTGCAATAGAATATTAAGCCTATAAGTATAGCTAATGTATACAAGACTTGAAGTCAATGCTTTGAAGCAAAATTGCATCTATGAATATGATCATTTAAAACGAGATTCAAATATCATAAATATATCCTAAGACAGGCTTACGAAATAATAAATATTCAAAAAAAAAAAAAAAAAAAAAACGGGTCGGGCCTAACCCGGCCCGATTATCTCGGGCCGGGCTTGACCCGCTAGGCCAAAAGAAGGAGTCGGGCCGGGCCGGGCCGGGCCAAAGTGATGTCGGGCCGGGCCGGGTTTGTGGCGGGCCGGGCCGGGCCCGGCCCGACTGACATTCCTAGTCACCAATAATGACTGCCACATTTTAGTCCAGGAGGGTGCCTTCGTGTGGTGGAAATGGTGTCCCTCACTTGGGACATTAATAGAATTACATGGGAAGAATTTTGGGATCTATTCAATGCCAAGTACCACAACAAGGCAATTCGTAGTACTAAGAGAAAAGAGTATACTGACTTGGTTCAGGAAGAGAACATGTCAGTGACAGAATATACTGTTGGGTTTTTTGCCCTAAATAAAACCCATTTCAATATAATCAGATTTACTTATTAATAAAGATCAGAAATAACATTTATGTTGCATGGTTCACATGATTTATTTCACGATTATATGTATATAATGTATGAATTCTATTTAAGTCCAGAACATATGAATTTGTTAATGATTATAGTGTTGTCAGCACAGTGGAATATAATCTTAATTATATGTTCGAAAGTTTATTCCCTGATTTGTCAGTTCACTGGATTTAGACTGACATGATAATCAGCGATAGGTATTCTTACACCTTGGAAAAGTGTTATGTTCTTTCCAGGGCATTGGCAAAGTTTACCAGCATCGGATGTATGGAGTATACATCGGAAGGGACCGATATTGAACTTTGATTAGATATATTAAAATTTACCGTAATATCTATTCAATTCAATATCACCCGTTGATCCTAGATCAAATGATCTTAATCCTGATATGATTAGGTTCGATCTCAAGAGTACTATACATGTTCTTTGATTTGTTAGTCAAGCCTACTTTTGGGTCAGGGTGATACGTACATTTTGGGAACATGATAGTATAATTGAGTGGGAGCACTAACATAAATATGGAGTCTATAACTTCTATAGGAATTTAGAAGTGAAACGGTGATATCCTTCGAGCTTGGCTAAACAGAGATAAATGGTGGAGATCTCATTTCACTTCGCTGAAATATCATTTATATGGAGCTAAGTGTTTTAAGGATAAAATACATTGAAGGTGTAACGGTAACTTAGGAGGCATTTAGTTGGGAGGAATGGGAATGGGAATGGGTTAGGAATAGGAATGGAACGGAATAAAATTTAAAATGCATAAAAAAAATTGATAAAAAAATCATTAAATTTTTTTTCTTGTTACACTGGAATGGTCATTCCTTTCTTTTCAAAATGGAATAGCCATTCCATTGGAATTATATTCCAATACTTTAAAATGCAACCAAATAAAGGAATGGAATAAAAATTGTTTCCTTTTCATTCCATTCCATTTCATTACCTCCAACCAAATGCCACCTTAGTGCCTATTCAATGTAGATTATCTATTAGAGGGTCATTGATCAAATTAGGGTTATAACAATGGATAACTAATGACGTATCTATATCGTGGAACATATAGAGCGTTCTATATGACTGAGAGTGCAATTCCAAGTTCTAAGTGTGGATTCAATAAGGAATTAATAAGTTAGGGAATTTACTTGGTAAATTCGGTTCGACTTATTGGAAGCTCGGTTAATATAGGCCCATGGTCCCCATACTAGTTGAGACCATATTGCTTGTAAGACTCAGTTAATTGATTTTGATTAATCAATTATAATTCTAAAGTAGACTATGTCTAGTTTATGAATTTTCACTAAGCAATGGCGAAATTGTAAAGAAAAGAGATTTCAGGTTTATTTATTAATTAAGATACTTTATATGTCTAAATTAATAAATATATTAAATGACAATATTATTTCATAATTATTTTTAAGTTATTAAATAATTAGGATTGGCATTTAAATGGTTAAATTGGAAAATTGGTATTTTTGAGAAAATGAGAATGAAAAATAACAAAATGGGACAGTTGCAAAGTGAAGCCCAATTTCCTTATATGGCCGCCCACTATGCATAGCTTTTACCATTTTATTTTTTCCATTATTTTAATGCCATACAATTCTAACCTAAACCTAGATGACATTCTATAAATAGAAAGTGTTGCCTTCAGGAAACTCATGACTTTGCACATTGTTTCTTTTAGAAAAAGCCATAGCCACTTTCCTCTCTCTTTTCTTCTCTTCAAATTTCGAAATTCCTTGAGTGATGAGTAGTGCCCACACACACATCAAGTGGTATCTCAATCATAGTGTGTAAGACTGTAGGAGAATCCAAACAACAAAGAAGGAGAATCAGCATCAAGGAAGGTGTTGTCGAGTGAATTTCGCAACACCAAATTATATGATACTATTAGTAAGAAGAAGCAATTTACGTGAAAAGACAAGTGCGAGTATTCAACCTAGAATGGCGAGTACTCAACTGGGAATGAGAAATAATTGACCAAAAACTGGAAAATAACAATGAGACAGAGAATTATAGTGGTTCAGTCAGATTATGGTCTGCTTAGTCCACTGTAGCAAGAGTTTCGTAGCCCCCATTTCACGGTGGATCGCCCCTTTATATACAAAGCAGGCGTCCGATCAGTTATACAAGGATTGCATTCATTGTTAATCCCTTTTTACACATTGAATTGCAATAATTAAACTAAACAACGTTAACATTAATAAATGAACGACAGTTACTAAGCTCATTAACGTATGCGTCTTCCGAATCTGCGAGTTGACTATTCATATTCCGATGTTAAACTCGCAGGGTTATCATTATGTTTAGGATGTCTGCGTCCTTAGGTAGTCGCTTCTTGTAGACATCGTATGTCGAGCTGATAGAACCTAGACATGCGAGTCTATATTGCATTATAAAGGATGCAGGGTTCTTAAGACCAACTCGTATTTACAGAGAATCGTTCTCCTGGTTTATACAAGGACAAGGGGAGGATGCTCGCATATATTCGATATATGCGATCTACTCTCTTGTCTCGGATGCGATTAGACTTCGGTCATGCTCGCCACCTCTCGCTGGTTATATCTTAAGCGAGGTTTAAAACTTCGAGGAGTCCCTCAGGGACATCTCAGCTTTCTGTGTAAAATCTTAGTATACGTGTCCTTTAAGTAGGGGTCTGGTCTCGAGTTTCTAGGTGAGAGAAATCTCACTATAACAGAAGGAGAGAAAGAGATCCAGGTTCAAATCTTGATTATGCTCTGCCACAGAAAGGAATCAAGGGCTAGAGATCTAAATGGAATGAGTCATTATATTCTGCTGCACCCAATGTAAGGTTTACTAAACTTTATATGTGTTTATTTCACTGTTTTAGAATTCATATTAGGATGTTAATGAAACATACTTGGTAGTAAATCTAGATCCTGGTAAAATATTTCCAACATATACAACTAAGTTTGATCAACTTGCTAAGCTAGCTTCAGGTATAGTACCTATAGATTTCAATAAGAAAGAGAAATATTTGGCAGGTTTGAATTCCAAGATCAAACACGATTTGGTTATACTACCAATGACACCACTACATATGCCAAGATGGTTGAGAAGACTCTTCAAGCCGAAGGTGCAGTGGAGTTTTTGCAAGAGCCCCAAGGGACTCTAAGTGTTGGTGGGGCCACCACCCTTCTTACTTCTAGTTATGGTAAGGATGGTGGTGATTCTAATATTGATCAGAAGAGAGAAACTTTTTCGACATCAGGCGGCTCAAATTAGAGTAAGAGATTTCATGGGAACCAAGGTAGAGGTGGCCGCCAGACTTATTCCAACCCTGAATTTCCAATCCCCCATATTGGAAACCAAGCCTTCTAACCCATTAATTTCAGAAGTGGCCCACTTGCTGAAACAGTAGAAGTCATTGTCGTGGCCCACGTTTTTTATATCACAGAAGTAGTTGAAGTCCTCCATCGAGGGCTCCCTTCGCGCATACTCCATGTACATCGCATAAAACCCAAGGGCTATGCGACAACTGTTTGGGGTTAACTGAAAAGGAGAAACATCATATCGCTTGAGGATAGCAGTAATAAATGGATGGAAAGGTATCGACACCCCACATCGAAGAATGGGTATAAAGACACCCACATTCTCTGTGGGGATTATCGCAGGATTGGTGAAGGGAAGATGCGGCCTTTGAGTAGAGCGAGGACACATGGTACCGAGTCACAACATATTAAACCTCGTAAACGTATTGAGGCCAGATTTAGTAACTCACGAGACTAGATCCTCGCATGAGAAGGGTTCGTTCAGCTGGGTATTTGTTGGAAATATTTTACCAGGATCTTAGATTTACTAACAAGTATGTTGTTTAACATCCTAAATATGAACTTCTAAAACGATATTAAATAAACACATATAAAGTATGAGAAACCTTACAGTGGTTGCAGCGGAATATGATGTCTCCTTCCACTCAGATCTCTAATTCTTGTATCCTTTCTGTCGCAAAGTATCACCAAGATCTGAGCCTGAATGTCCTTCTATTGAATCTGGATTCTTCACGATCTTCCACACTATGATTGAGGTACCACTTGATGTGTGTGGGCACTCCCTTTATCACTCAAGAGTTCGGTTTTCAGAAGTGAAGAAAGAGAAGAGAGGGTGGCGGCTAGGTTAGGGAGAGAAGGCACTCAGTTTTTCTCTGAAGGAATAAGATGCATCATCTTTTTCCTGAAGCCATCACTACCTATTTATAGAATGCCACCTAGGGTTAGGTTAGAATTATTTGGCATTAAAATAATGAAAAAATAAATGATAAAAACCTACATAAGTGGCCGGCCTGGGCTTAGGATATTGGGCCCCAATTTTGCAATTTTGCTGTTTTATCATTTTTACATCTCATTTTCTCAAAAACGTCAATTTTCCAACTTAACCATTTAAATGCCAATTTCAATCATTTAATAACTAAAAAAGTAATTATTAAATAATAATGTCATTTAATATATTTATTAATTAGACTAACCAAAGTCTCTTAATTAACAAATGTACCCTAGAAACTCTTTCTTTACAATTTTGGCCTTGCTTAGTGAAAATTCACAAACTAGACATAGTCTAATTTTAGAATTATAATTGATTAATCAAAATCAATTAACTGAGTCTTACAAGTAGTATTATCTCAACTAGTATGGGGACCATGGGCCTATATATCAGAGCTTCCAATAAGCAGACCAAGAACTTACCAAGTAAATTCACTAACTTATTAATACCTTGTTGCATCCACGCATAGAACTTAGAATTGCACTCTCAGTTATATAGAACACTCTATATGTTCCACCATATAGATACGCTATTAATTAATCTATTGTTATAATCCCAATTTGATCAATGATCCTCTATCGATGATTTACATTGTATAGGGATTAAATTACCGTTACACCCTTCAATGTATTTTATCCTTAAAACACTTAGCCCTGTATAAATGATATTTCAGAGAATTGAAATGAGTACTCAACCATTTATCTCTGTTTAGCTAAGCTTGAAGGAAATCATCATTTCACTTACTATTTGCCAAATAGAAGTTATAGATTCCATATTTATGTTTATCGCTCCCACTCAATTGCACTACCATGTTCCCAAAATGTACGTATCACCCTGACCCAAAAGTAGGCTTAACTAACAAATCAAAGAACATCTGTAATACTCCTGAGATTGAACCTAACCATATCAGTATTAAGATCATTTGATCTAGGATCAACTAGGTGATATTGAATTGAATAGATATTACGATAAGTTTAATATATCTAAATCAAATTTCAATATCGGTCCCTTCCGATGCATACTCCATGCATCCAACCCAAGCTTTACTTTAACCAATGCTCTGGAAAGAACATAGCACTTATCCAAGGTGCAAGTAAACTATGTTGTAGATTGTCATATCAGTTAAACCCTGTGTACTGATAAATCTAGGAATATCTATTTAATCACATAATCTTGATTACTTTCCACTGTGCTGACGATACAATAAACAAGAACATAAATATGATAAGGGTTTGGATGAATTTATAAATAAAATAAACAAGTAAATGATAACATGAACCAAATGACACACAAATGAGTGATGAAAATACTTCTGTTTCTTTATTGATATTTGAAGAATAAAGATTACATTGAAATGGAGTTTAATTTAGGGCATAAAACCCAACAAACTCCCACTTGCACTAATATAAAACTAATCAGTACATTTCAATTAATCCTAAATTCTGACGGTGCTTTTCGAATGCAGTTTCTGCCAAGACCTTGGTGAATGGATCATCTAGGTTGTCCTCTGTCTCCACTCTCTCCACCAGTACATCCCCTCTTCCCACATATTCTCTGATGATGTGATACTTTCTTTCGATATGCTTGCTCCTCTTGTGGCTTCGAGGCTCCTTACTGTAGGCTATGGCTCCAGCATTATCATAAAGCAAAACCAATAGTTTTTCCATCCCAGGGACGACACCGAGTCCAGTGAAGAACTTTCTTAGCCAGACTAGTTCTTTTGCAGCCTCTGCAGCAGCTATGTATTCTGCCTCCATGGTAGAGTCTGAAATCGCGGTTTGTTTAGCACTTCTCCAAACCACTGCTCCACCCCCAAAAGTAAACACCATCCTAGATGTAAATTATCTGTCATCAAGACATGCCTAGAAATCTGAATCGGTATAGCCTACGGGATTTAAAGCACCACCCTTGTAGACTAATACGAATTACCTTGTACTCTTCAAGTACTTCAAGATATGCTTAACAACTCTCCAATGTTCCTGTCTTGGATTTGTCTGATACCTGCTCACGATTCCTACTGCATAATAGATGTCAGGTCTAGTGCATAACATTGCATAAATTAGACTCCCAACTGCAGAAGAATAAGGAACTTGTCTCATGTCCTTTATCTCTTGAGGATTCGTGGGACACTGTTCCTTAGATAGACGGATACCATATCTAGAAGGGATATTCGCCCCTTTGGTGTTGGTCATTGAGAATCTCTCTAAAACCTTATCAATGTAAGTTGTTTGAGAGAGAGCAAGGGATCTGTTCTTCCGGTTTCTAATAATCTGAATACCGAGAACATAGGCAGCTTCACCCAAATCTTTCGTTTCGAATTGAGTGTCTAGCCATTCCTTGATGTCAGTCATTTTCTTGATATTGTTGCCAATGATCAAAATGTCATCAACATAAAGGACCAAGAATACTACCACTTGGTTTTCCTTGAGTTGATAAACACAAGGTTCATCTTCATTCTGAAGAAAGCCGTAGGTCTTGATGATTTCATCAAACCTTTTGTTCCAGGAGCGAGAAGCTTGCTTAAGTCCATAAATGGACCTATTGAGTTTGCAAACTTTCTTTTTTTGCCCTGAAAGAACATAGCATTCTAGTTGCTCCATATATATGGTTTCTTCAAGAATTCCATTAAGGAAGGCTGTTTTGACATCCATTTGCTAGATTTTATAATCGAAAGCGGGTGCGATCGAGAGAAGAATTCGGATGGATTTGAGCATGGCGACCGGACTAAAATTTTCCGCATAGTCCACGCCTTCTATTTGGGTGTAACCCTTGGCGACTAGTCTAGCTTTGAAAGTTTCGACTTCGCCTCCAGCACCTCTTTTCTTCTTGTAGACCCACTTACATCCAATTGGATGATAGTCATCGAGTGCGTCTACATATTCCTAGACTTTGTTCTTTTTCATGGAATCCATTTCTGAATCCATGCCGGCTGACCATCATTTCCGTTCTGGACTTGCCATTGCCTGTTTATAGGTTAATGGGTCGTCATCAATACCGTCACCAACGACCATATTGATTTCACCATCCAAGCCATAACGAGATGGTTTAGTAAAAAACCCTCCCACTACGACGAGGAGCAGTGATCTTCTGAACAGGAACTTGAGTGGTAGTTCTCTCGGTTGTATCAACTTGTAAAGGTTCAACCGAGGAAGTGGGATTATCCTCTACTTGAGTAGAAGAGGATGGAACATTAGAAGGACTTATATCTGCAAGCATTTCCTCCAATACTACTTTACTTTGTGGTTTGAAATTCTTAATGTAGTCATCTTCAAGGAAGGTGGCGTTTGTGGAAACAAAGACTTTGTTATCCTTCTGACTATAAAAATAGTCCACCCCTAGTCTCTTTAGAATTTCCAACAAACATGCAAACCCCAGTTCGCTTTTTAAGTTTGCCATCTTTCTTTCTTAAGACATGAGCAGGAACCCCCAGATTCTATAATGGCGTAAACTAGGTGTACGACCATTCCATAGTTCTAAAGGTGTCTTAGGGACTGATTTAGATGGAACAACATTTAAAATGTCGGTCGCCATCTGAACTACATATCCCCAGAAGGACGTAGGTAGAGTTGAGTAGCTAAGCATGGACCTAACCATTTCCAAAAGCGTGTGATTCCTTCTTTCTGCAACACCATTCTGTTGTGGAGTGCCAGGGGCAGTTAATTGGGATTCAATGCCAAGTTCGATCAAATGATCTTTGAACTGCATATCCATATATTCTCCACCCCTATCAGTTCACAAGATCTTTAACGTTTTACCCAATTGGTTTTGAGCCAATGCAAGAAATTCCTGAAACTTTTCAAACGTTTCAGATTTCTTATGCATAAGGTAAATGTGACCATATCTAGAGAAATCGTCAATGAAAGTGACAAAGTACTCATAACCACCTCTAGCTTTGACATTCAGTGGTCCACATAGATCTGAATGTACTATGCCTAGTGGTTCTTTGGCACGCTCCCCCTTTGCAGAGAAAGAACGTTTGGTCATCTTTCCTTCTAGGCAAGACTCGCATACAGGTAATTCAACTAAGACGACATTTTTCAATGGACCGTCTTTGGTTAGCCTATTGAGTCTGTCATAGCCTATGTGACCTAAACGTAGATGCCATAGATATTTTTCATAATCATTATCGATCTTTTAATTTTTGTGGTTTCTAGGTTTAGCTACTTTAAATAGTTCGTTATGAAGCGCAAATGGTTCGTCTGGTCGTAGAACATAAAGCCCCTGTTCCATGGATGCAACACAAATATGAATGTCATTTCAAGAAATGGTAGAACCAGAAATTGAAAAATCTAATTTGTATTGTTGCAATTGTAAGCATGAAACAGAGATCAAGTTTCTACTGAAATTTGGAATGTATAAGACATTGTATAATTCCAAAATTCTATTTTGAAACTTGAGTTTGGCTTTTCCTCTAGCTCTAACCGTGTTGACGCAGTTTTTCGTCAACGGATCTAAGAAGATCGTAAAACGAGCAAGATGAACACAAGCAATAGTTAATCAAAGTAAACCGGTTTGCAAAAAGAAATTCACCATAAACGAACACAAGAATTTTATAGTGGTTCACCCCCTTTCAGCGGTAATAGGCTAGTCCACTTGGAGTGTTATTGATCTCAATGCTTGAGGTGAGTTCTCCAGAGTTATGTTCTCCAAGAGTTCACTCCTCAAGTGAGTTTTTAGAATTTGAGAGAGGGAGCTCAAGAGTATGATCTCATGAGTATCAATTTCAGGGTCCCTTTACAAGTGATTTCACCCCCCTTATATAGATATTCATCTAGGATTTAAAATCCCTTAAACATAGGTATCCCCTCCCGTAACTATAGTTCGGTTAGGTTCAAGATACAAAATAATAATAAAATAATTATTTAAAAAATAAATATCTCTTCACTTATCACTTTTTGACTATATTTTCGGAGCAGCTCTAACAGCACGCGTCCCTCGTATTTAGCGGACCCGGATGGTCATGGGTACCTGAGGGGAGCTAATTGGGTCGGTTCGTGCCCATCAGGTCCTTGAGATAATTTGGATGTACCGAGAGCCCTTTACACCTTAGCACCTGACGGTTGCACCTTGGCATCTGACGGAGTTGGGAGCTTAGTGCGCCCACAATGCCCCTCTTTGGCCTTTGAGCTCCTCCTTGGTCCATGAGCTCCTCTTTGGCCCTTGAGCTCCTCCTTGGTCCTTTGAGCTCCTCCTTGGTCCATGAGCTCCTCCATGGTCCATGAGCTCCTCCATGGCCCATGAGCTCCTCCTTGGCCCTTGAGCTCCTCCTTGGTCCATGAGCTCCTCCATGGTCCATGAGCTCCTCCATGGTCCATGAGCTCCTCCATGGTCCATGAGCTCCTCCATGGCCCATGAGCTCCTCCTTGGCCCTTGAGCTCCTCCTTGGTCCATGAGCTCCTCCATGGTCCATGAGCTCCTCCATGGCCCATGAGCTCCTCCATGGCCCTTGAGCTCCTCCTTGGTCCATGAGCTCCTCCATGGCCAATAAGCTCCACCTTGTTGGACCTCCATATCTAGAGTAAAAATTCATGCACCATTATTTTGGATTTTTTGAGAGATAACAAACCGATACCACTTCGCCATTACCAACTTTAAGTTTCAACTCTCCAGATTTCAAATAATTCCACTTTTCAAGCAATTGCAATGAACAACTTACATGGTTTGTAGATCCAGAATCAAGAATCCAGATGGATTTATAATTCTCTAAAACACATGATTCAAAAACTAAAGCATCATTGCTTAATCGTTTTTGAATTGTTGTTATTGATGGTTCAATCTGCTGTGAAGTATAATCTGAGGAAGTGGAATCACTTTCTCTAATCTTCTCAACTGAGCTTGAAGCAGTAGGATTGTTGAAGTTATGAACTCTTTGCTCTTCAGATTGAATAATTCCTAGCTTAGCTGCTTTGTGGAATTTCATGTTCATCACGAGCAAGTGTGAAGTATTACTCTGACCAGGAGTCTTATTCACACTTTCAAGTTCATTCCTAAAGGCAATTTCTAGATGAGTATTGGGATGTGGGTTGTACATTGGCACTACAAATATCAATAAAATAGAAGTAAGCTTTTGGTTCAATAAATTCATACACAAGTTCAGAAAATAACAAGTAATCAAATATGTTTGCAAAAATACTAAAAATCTAACATATTTTTATTTTAAGGTTTCCAACATAATGAAATAAAGTGTCTCAGTAGGCGAGAGCCAAAGATAACATTAGTTGAATAGAGTAGTCAGCTCATCTAAAATGGAAACCATTTTAGCAACCTTTTATTTGATCAAAATGAGAATCCAACGTTGTCCCGGTAGGCGAGAGTCAAGGTTATTCTCATTTTATGAGCTTCCACCATTGTTTCATGTTTTATAAGTTTATCTCTAAGTAGTCACCGTAGGGGAGAGTCTAATAGAGACAAAAACTTACAAAACACTTATCAAATGAGATCTTATGGTGTCAAAAGCCTTCAACGAATAACCATCCATAAGGGGGACGAAGTCTAGCATCTCGAGGTTATATTGAAAACATTTAACTTTTGTAAGACCAACAATTGAGATCGAATGTCTCTTAATTAAAGCTCATTATTTAAAATAATATATTTTTATTTAATCATTTATTTTAATCCATATATTTTAATAATGAAAATTAATTAATTTAAATTTGGTCCAGTCCAAAATTAATTTAAAATTAATTTTCAACTTTAATTTAATTTTCAATATTTAATTATCGAAAATCATTATATAATAAAATATATAAAATTTCGAAAAATTATAAAATATAATAAAATAAACACGTGAAAAATATCTAATTTAAGCTGTTCCAAAATAATAAGATTTTCAACTTAAATATCTTTCAACATTTAATTAAATAACAAATTAAGTTGTAACCACTTAATTTGAAAAGATATTCCATTTTAAGTTGATCCAAAATTTTAACAAATTTTCAACTTAAAAAATATCCTAAGAATCTTCAATAACTAATTCCTAGAATTCTTCAACTTAATTTGAAATTCAAAAAAAATATCAAATTCAAGTTGATCAAAAATTAGTTAAAAAAAATAACTAATTTTCAACTTAAATTAAAATTCAAAAATATTCATATTTAAGATGATAAAAAAAATTAGTTAGAAATAACTAATTTTACAACTTAAATAGGAATATTTAATGAAATATTAAAAAAATTAAGCTTTAGAAGAATCTAATTAGTTACAATTCTATATTTAATTAAATACAAAAAAAAAAATACATATAGTTTATCTAGAAATAATTTCATTAAACTAAGTGTATTTTTTTTCTTAAATTAATTTGAAAATATTCGAATGAAAAATAATTCCATTTATTTTGAAATTAATTATGTTGCTAATCAATTTTATTAGGTTAACCTAATTTAATTAACCTAGTACAGTTATCCAAATCAGGCAAATGGGCCTTCACAGTTGGGGTTATTCATGTGAGGGAGGGCTGGGTTCAGTATGTCGTACCCACTGCTATTGGCCCCCTAACTCTCACACAAGGCCCAAAAGAGAGGAATTTAACCTTAAAATGAACAACTGTTATTAATTGAATAGGCCCAAAAACTAAATGGGCCTAAATAAAATCTATCAATGTGTGACATTTTATTTAGCAACCTAGTTCATCTTAAAAAAAGAAAATTGAATGAACAACCTATATGCATCTAAACTCAAAGTAAACATATAGGTTCACACAGGAACACAGATTTGGATGGATCCTATCATGTTACTAGGTCATACACAGATGAAGGAAGAATGTAAAATTTACCTGTTACAAATTATTTACTTGACCTATTGACAATTGAATCATGGGTTAAAATCAGATCATTGGATCTGTCAACAAGTTAACCATGACAATTTAGATCAAGCAATAATATGTTTTATAAAACTTACAATAAGCTAAAGACACGTACTCCTGCAACAAGTTGGATAGTTGGATGTAGGATTTATTTAATTTTAAATTAATTAATTTATTAAAAAAATAAAAAAATAATAAATAATAAAAAAATATTTTTCGGTTTTTAAATAAATTTAAATAATAAAAAAAATCTAAAATTAAATCTACAATTTAAAAAAATTAGGTTTCAAATATCATTTCAAAAAAATGCTAACTAACTTTTAAATTTCATGTTATTTTATAAATTAAATATTCAATAAAATAAAATAATAATTTAATATCCTTTTTTTGATTTTATAATTTAATTTAAATAAAAAATAACAAAATTTAAAAGTTAGCATAATATCTTATTTCTATTCAAAATATCATGATTATAATAATCTTATTTTAAATTTAAATAAGCTCAATTATTTAAAAAAAAAATAGAATTATATAAAAAAAATATTAATATCTAACCTTAAATTTAAAAATAAGATAAAATAATCAAATTTTAAAATAAGATAATTAATTAAGAAAAAAAAATAGATTTTTACCTATTTTCAAGTTCAAATTACACTAATATCTTAAATTAATTTAAAAATTCCAATTAATTTAATT
The DNA here is from genome assembly GCF_029168945.1 of Cannabis sativa. NCBI lineage: Eukaryota > Viridiplantae > Streptophyta > Magnoliopsida > Rosales > Cannabaceae > Cannabis > Cannabis sativa. The sequence goes on along the minus strand of NC_083604.1, from coordinate 38,513,998 downwards.
CTGGTAATTAGATTTGAAATATGAAAAGTAAAAATCAAATACAAAACTACACAAAAAATCAGAAATTAATTCCATGAAATAGCATGAAAAATCGAAGAAAATCGAAAAAAAAAAAAATGTAAGCTGTACGGATGGTATGCGTTGCATACACATCCGCGCGCGCCCACAAAGTGATCAGCCGAGAAAACTCGGCGCCAGGGGCTGCTGGCATGATTTCCGCGCACGCAGAGGGGAATTCAGACATCCCTGGGCGTGTCGCTCGGACAGATGCTTGTCCGAACACGCTCCTGACCGAGAGAAACTCGGTTCCGCGCGCGTGAGGGTGAGTGACCACTCTATCTTTTTTCAAAACTTCAAAAAATTATAACTAATTCAAATAAAATAAAAATTAAGTTCTGTAAAAAAGTAAATTGCTTAATTTTTTTCCAAATGATTCAACAAAAATAATTCCAGAAACGAAAATTCAATTATTTTTCATAAAAATTTACAAGCATCAATCAATCATCATATAACACACAGATCAACATGAAACCATCCAAATCATACACAAATCGTTTTAAGTCCAAATTTCTTGGAAGTAAATCAATTACCATGGCTCTGAGGCCAGTTGTTGAAAATATTTTACCAGGATCTTAGATTTACTAACAAGTATGTTGTTTAACATCCTAAATATGAACTTCTAAAACAATATTTAATAAACACATATAAAGTATGAGAAACCTTACAGTGGTTGCAGTGGAATATGACGTCTCCTTCCACTCAGATCTCTAACCCTTGTATCCTTTCTGTCGCAGAGTATCACCAAGATCTGAGCCCCAATGTCCTTCTATTGAATCTGGATTCTTCACGATCTTCCACACTATGATTGAGGTACAACTTGATGTGTGTGGGCACTCACTCTATCACTCAAGGGTTTGGTTTTTAGAAGTGAAGAAAGAGGAGAGAGGGTGGCGGCTAGGTTAGGGAGAGAAGGCACTCAGTTCTTCTTTGAAGGAATAAGATGCATCATCTTTTTCCTGAAGCCATCACTACCTATTTATAGGATGCCACCTAGGGTTAGGTTAGAATTATTTGGCATTAAAATAATAAAAAAATAAATGATAAAAACCTACATAAGTGGCCAGCCTGAGCTTAGGATATTGGGCCCCAATTTTGCAATTTTGTTATTTTATCATTTTTACATCTCATTTTATCAAAAACGCCAATTTTCTAACTTAACCATTTAAATGCCAATTTCAATCATTTAATAACTAAAAAATTAATTATTAAATAATAATGTCATTTAATATATTTATTAATTAGACTAACCAAAGTCTCTTAATTAACAAATGTACCCTAGAAACTCTATCTTTACAATTTTTCCCTTGCTTAGTGAAAATTCACAAACTAGACATAGTCTAATTTTAGACTTATAATTGATTAATCAAAATCAATTACCTAAGTCTTACAAGTAGTATTATCTCAACTAGTATGGGGACCATGGGCCTATATATCCGAGCTTCCAATAAGCAGACAAAGAACTTACCAAGTAAATTCACTAACTTATTAATTCCTTGTTGCATCCACGCATAGAACTTAGAATTGCACTCTCAGTTATATAGAACGCTCTATATGTTCCACCATATAGATACGCTATTAATTAATCCATTGTTATAATCCCAATTTGATCAATGATCCTCTATAGATGATTTATATACACGGATCAAATTACCGTTACACCCTTCAATGTATTTTATCCTTTAAACACTTAGCCCCGTATAAATGATATTTTAGCAAACTGAAATGAGTACTCAACCATTTATCTCTGTTTAGCTAAGCTCGAAGGAAATCATCATTTCACTTACTATTTGCCAGATAGAAGCTATAGATTCCATATTTATGTTTATCGCTCCCACTCAATTGCACTCTTGTTGGGTTTTGTGCCCTAAATAAAACTCATTTCAATATAATCATATTTACTTATTAATAAAGATTAGAAATAACATTTTATGTTGTATGGTTCATATGATTTATTTCATGATTATATATATAATGTATGAATTCTTTTTAAGTCCAGAACATATGAATTTGTTAATGATTATAGTGTTGTCAGCACAGTGGAATATATTCTTAATTATATGTTCGAAAGTTTATTCCCTGATTTGTCAGTTCACAGGATTTAGAATGACATGATAATCAGCGATAGGTATTCTTACACATTGGAAAAGTGTTATGTCCTTTCCAGGGCATTGGCAAAGTTTACCATCATCGGATGTATGGAGTATACATCGGAAGGGACCGATATTGAACTTTGATTAGATATATTAAAGTTTACCGTAATATCTATTCAATTCAATATCACCCGTTGATCCTAGATCAAATGATCTTAATCCTGATATGATTAGGTTCGATTTCAAGAGTACTATACATGTTCTTTGATTCGTTAGTTAAGCCTACTTTTGGGTCAGGGTGATACGTACATTTTGGGAACATGATAGTATAATTGAGTGGGAGCGCTAACATAAATATGAAGTCTATAACTTCTATATGAATTTAGAAGTGAAACGATGATATCCTTCGAGCTTGGCTAAATAGAGATAAATGGTGGAGATCTCATTTCACTTCGCTGAAATATCATTTATACGGAGCTAAGTGTTTTAAGGATCAAATACATTGAAGTTGTAACGGTAACTTAGTGCCTATTCAATGTAGATCATCTATTAGAGGGTCATTGATCAAATTAGGATAATAACAATGGATAACTAATGACGTATCTATATCGTGGAACATATAGAGCGTTCTATATGACTGAGAGTGCAATTCCAAGTTCTAAGTGTGGATTCAATAAGGAATTAATAAGTTAGGAAATTTACTTGGTAAATTCGGTTCGACTTATTGGAAGCTCAGAAATATAGGCCCATGGTCCCCATACTAGTTGAGACCATACTGCTTGTAAGACTCAGTTAATTGATTTTGATTAATCAATTATAATTCTAAAGTTAGACTATGTCTACTTTATGAATTTTCATTAAGCAAGGGCGAAATTGTAAAGAAAAGAGATTCTAGGTTTATTTATTCATTAAGAGACTTTATATGTCTAAATTAATAAATATATTAAATGACAATATTATTTAATAATTATTTTTAAGTTATTAAATAATTAGAATTGACATTTAAATGGTTAAATTGGAAAATTTGCAATTTTTGATAAAATGGGAATGAAAAATAACAAAATGGGAAAGTTGCAAAGTGAGGCCCAATTTCCTTATATGGCCGCCCACTATGCAAGCCCTTTACCATTTTATTTTTCTATTATTTTAATGCCATACAATTCTAACCTAAACCTACATGGCATTCTATAAATAGAAAGTGTTGGCTTCAGGAAACTCATGACTTGCACATTATTTCTTTCAAGGAAAGCCATAGCCAGTTTCCTCTCTCTTTTCTTCTCTTCAAATTTCGAAAATTCCTTGAGTGATAGAGTAGTGCCCACACACATCAAGTGGTATCTCAATCATAGTGTGTAAGACTGTAGGAGAATCCAAACAATAAGAAGGAGAATCAGCATCAAAGGACGGAGAGAAAGAGATCCAGATTTAGATCTTGATTATGCTCTGCTACAGAAAGGAATCAAGGGCTAGAGATCTGAATGGAAGGAGTCATTATATTCCGTTGCACCCAATGTAAGGTTTACTAAACTTTATATGTGTTTATTTCATTATTTTAGAATTCATATTAGGATGTTAATGAAACATACTTGGTAGTAAATCTAGATCCTGGTAAAATATTTCCAACAACTGGCACCAGAGCCATGATAATAATTTACTTTCATGAAATATGAATTAAAACGATGATATGTGTTGATTTGGATGGTTTCATGTTGATCTATGTGTTGTATTGATGATTGATTGATGTTTGTGAAATTTTGGGAAAAATAATTGAATCTTCGTTTCTGGAATTATTTTTATTGATAGTATGGAAAAAATTAAGCAATTCACTTTTTTACAGAACTCAATTTCTATTTTATTTGAATTAGTTATGATTTTTTGAAGTTTTGAAAAAATCGGGGGTGGTGACACACCCTTGTGCGCGTGGCTGGCTGCTGGCAGCACCCTTTGTGCGCCCAAGCATCCCCTTACACCCAAGGATGTGCACCTGGATGGTGTGCTTTGCATACCGTCCGTACAGAAATTTTTTTTGTTTTTCTTCGATTTTTCATGCTATTTCATGGAATTAACTTCCGATTTTTTGTGTAGTTTTGCATTTTGATTTTTAATTTTCATATTTCAAATCTAATTATCAGAAATAAATTAATTTTTTTAAAAATTAATTTTAGATATTAGTGTAATTTGATTTTGAAAATAGGTAAAAATCAATTTTTGCTTACCTTTTTTTTTTAAAAAAAAAAAAAATTGATTATTTTATCTTAATTTTAAATGTAAGGTCAGATATTAAATTCATTTTATAATAAATATTCTATTTTAAGTAATTTGACCTTATTTAGATTTGAAATAAGAATACTATAATCATAGTATTTTAAAAGGAAATAAGATATTTTAGCTAACTTTTAAATTTTGTTATTTTTACTTAACTGAAATTATATAATCAAAAAAAGGTATGTATTTATCATTTTATTTTATTGAATATTTAATTTATAAAATAACATGAAAATTTAAAAGGTGGTTAGCAATTTTTTTTTGAAATGATATTTAGGTTAGTAGAAACCTAATTTTTCAAAAATTGTAGGTTTAATTTTAAATATTATTTTATTTTACTTAAAACTGAAAAATATTTTTTTTATTTATTTATTATTTTCGAAATTAATATTTTAAATTAAATAAATCCTACATCCAACTATCCAATCTAACTTGTTGCAGGAGTATGTGTTTTAGATTATTTGTAAGTTTTTCTAAAACCTATTATTGCTTGATCTAAATTGCCATGGTTAACTTGTTGACAGATCCAATGATGTGATTTTAACCCATGGTTCAATTGTCAATAGGTCAAGTAAATAATTTGTAACAGGTAAATTTTACATTCTTCTTTCATCTGTGTATGACCTAGTAACATGATAGGATCCATCCAAATCTGTATGCCTGTGTGAGCCTATATGTTTCACATGAACTACCCCAACTGTGAAAGCCCATTTGCCTGATTTGGATAACTGTGCTAGGTTAATTAAATTAGTTTAACCTAATAAAATTGATTAGCAACATAATTAATTTCAAATTTTTTTTGAAATTAATTTAAGAAAAACACACTTAGTTTAATGAATTAATTTCTAGATAAACTATTGTATTTTTCTTGTATTTCATTAAATATAGAATTATAACTAACTAGATTCTTCTTGAAACTTACTTTAATTATTTCATTAAATATTCCTATTTAAGTTATAAATTAGTTATTTCTAACTAATTTTCCTTATTAACTTAAATTTGAATATCTTTTGAATTTAATATTAAGTTGAAGAATTCTAAGAATTGGTTATTGAAGATTCTTAAGATATTTTTTTAAAGTTGATTTCAAACTTAAAATGGAACATTCTTAAATTAAGTAGTTACCACTTAATTTTGATATTTAATTAGAATTTATTTGGAAAACTTTTAAGTTGGTTATTATAGATTTTTTCTATAACAACTTAAATTAGATATTTTCCAAATCTTGAAAAGATACTTAGTTAAATGATATATATTCTAGATAGTTATTTCTATACTAGTTATTATTTCTAATATTAAATAGGAAAATATCATTGATTGTGAAATTAATTGTTTAATAATTAATTTTGGTACAATCTAAGTTTAGTATATTTTTCTAGTATTAAACTATAATTAATAATTAAGTTTCCTTTATACTTAATTATTTATTTCTTGAATTTAATACATTTAATTAAATTGAAAATTTCAATATCTAAGTTGATTTTCATCATGATACTTATTTATTGTTATTTTCATGTTATTTAATTAAAGTTGAAAATTATCTTAAGTTTGGAATATTATTTCAGAATAACTTAAATTTGAATAATTTTCAAAATATATTTTATTTTATTAATCTTTTTCCCACAATTTCGAAATTGCATTTCTTTAATGTAGAAATTTTGAATTTTATTTCAAAAATAGATTAAAGTTTAAAATTATTTATTTTAATTTTGGACCAACTTAAATCAATGATTTTTTCATTTAATGATTAATTAAAATAAATGAACTAAAATATATTATAATTAGAAATTGAATTAATTAGTCAATGAAAGTCTAGATAGTTATTATCTGTTTTGCTTGAAGTATTTTTCTAGTGTATTTAATTAAATAGAAAATTAATATTTAAGTTGATTCTTAATGATGATACTTGAATATTTGAAATTTTTTTTAAATATTTAATTAAATAGGAAAATTATATTTTTGTTGTAAATTAATTTTTTATTAATTTTGGGCCAACATAAAATTAGAATAATTTTTCAGGGATTTATTTTATTTTATTTTAAAGCATTTTTCGAAAGTAGTATTTTTATATAATTCAATTTTAGAAATGCAATATATATTTATAAGAAAATTAAATTTGTGTTGTAAATTAATTTAAATTAATTTTGAAACAACTTAAATTGAATAATTTTCTAAATATTTATTGGAAATTATCACTAAGATGGAAATAATTCATGTTATTTTCATATCCATCTAAGTATAATTTATAAATATTAAATTAAAATTTATATTTAGAATTTTTCATTCTAAATTGGAAATTTTAATTAAATAAATATATATTTAAAATAAATTGATTAAAATAAATATTAAAAGAAAATACGCTTTAAATAATGAGCTTTATTATTATAAGGACATTCGATCTCCATTGTTGGTTCTACATAGTTCTTGTTTTATTGAGTAATCCTCCCTAGTGGAGGAACGTTCATTAGCAATTTAACGCCGTAGAATCTCGAAAAATAATATTATTTGTAAGTGTTTTATATAGTATTGATCACTCTAATGGTGGCGACTGTATTTGACTTACAAAAGTATGAAACAAAGGTGGAAGCTCATAAGATAGAATAGCCTTGACTCTCGCCTAAAGGGGACAACACTGGATTCCAATCTTGATCGAATAAAAGGTTGCTAGAATGTTTATCATTTTAGATGAGCTGACAACTCTATTCAATGGATGGTATCACTGACTCTCGCCTAAACGCGACACTGATATCAGTTTGTTGAAGACCTTGGAAATTATTTAGGATTGTATGTTTTAGTATTTTCACTTGTCATTCCTACTTGCTATATGTTTAATAATTTCTGAATTGTGTACGAATTTATATTGAACCATGTTATTTTCTGTTATTAAATTGTAGTTTAATTTCGAATCTTCATTGTTGGTCTAACTTGGTTTGTTGTTCTAATGGGATAAATTCCTAATGGATTGTCACCATTAGACAAACATAATAGTGTTAGATCTCGAAAGATAAATATTGTAAATGTAACATCTAGCTGTTCATCAATTGATGACACCTTAGACTAGTATTTACAATATGAAACAAGAAGGTTATATAAATAAGATTACTTTGACTCTCGCTAATCGAAGCATCGTTGGATTCTTATTTAAATACGAAATTATCCTAATTCCTCTTAGCTTATTCATTTCGAATTAACTCAATAACATATCATTGGATGAATGGTCTATAAATCATTTCATGTCAATCTATCTCTTAAGAAATTAAATGACGCATATGATTATATTCCCGAAATTCTATCCCAAAATGATATAAATGCTCAATCTTAAAAGTCTCCTACTTTGGGCAAATCAGACTTAGAGTTAAATTAGTAGTGGTGGTCCAAGAAAGAATTACTCATTATACATTTACACTTTCACAAGTGTTTAATAACCATTTTCTTTCAATGGATTCAAACTGCATGAGTTTAGTATTCTGTGACCCGAATCCACTTGCACTATTCTAAGAACTCTTTGATGTAACTAAACCTAAGTCATCAAAAGATACAACCACATTTTTTTTAATCTATGGCATTTGTATCTTGTTCATAGTGGTTTGGACAAGATCATTCTCTGCAAAGAGTTAATATGCCTATATCCACTGAAAGTAAGTTCATCTCATTCGCAGATGGATGTACATTCAGGGGTGGATATGAGTTTTCGTTGTACTCTTAAAACAATCACTCTAGATTTTACCTTATGCAAAAGAAATTTGAAATGTTTGAAAAATTTCATGATTTTTTGAATTATATCCAAACTTACCTCCCCAGAAATTTGATTTGCATATTGTTGATTAAGTTACTATTCGTTGCCTGAATCCTTCTATAGTAATATAATTTCAGAATGATGCAATGGTTGTATACTTAATGTAAATCATTACTAGATTATGTAAATCATTACTAGATTCATGGATGACCTAATCGAAATCTTTAGAAAAGCTAGAACTGTTAACCATGGTTTGCATATTTGTTAGCTATTCTAAGAGATTAGGGGTGGAACATCCCATAGTCAATAGATAAGAAAGTGTTTGTTTAAACAAATACTACTTTTCTAAGAAAATGACTAAGTCTAAAAAATAAAGTAGCAAATAAAGGAGATAATTTTTTCTTGATTCCAAAAGTGTTCTATCATCCTATTCTACATATGATGATCCCACTGCCTCAGTTGTCTTGACACAACCGAAGAGGTTAATACCATTTAGTTTTCTTAGACATAATTCACGGTACCTTGTCGTAGTGGGAGGGTTTCTAGGAACTCACCTTATTATGACTTGGAAGACACTAGTGATTAAAATCCCTTGTGAGTTTAAACAAGTAATGGATTGTTAAGATAAGAAACTAAGAAGAAAGCCAAAAGAACTATAGTTTGATCCATTCACATGGAGTAACCTAAAGTTTTCTATTACAAGGACATAAAATGAAATTTTCGTTAATAAGTCTATTCAATGGACTTAACAAAACTTCATGTTCCTAGTATTATAGGTTTGAGTTTATCTAAACCTATGGCTTATGGTATACATAGTAATTACTTACTCTAATGCAAGCAACTTACTTTAGTAAGATGCTGAAGCATTTTCTTTCCAATGGCAATCTATAGAAGCGTCACAACTTCTAGACGTAGATTTTATTTATCTAAGGAAAAGTCTCAAATATTCCAGAAAAGATAAAGCCATGAAAGAATTTCTTAAATCAACAGTGAGAGGTCTCAGATATGCTTTAGTATGCCTTAGACCAGACATCTGCTGTTGAGTGGGAGTAATGAGGAAATATCAGATTAATCCAGGAGAGGAACATTGGAAGACAATCAATTAAACCTTAAGATTAAGAAGAGGAACTGTATGTTAGTCGATAAGGGTGTGTTTAAAACTCTTAGACTACACCACATAAGATTTCGAGACTTACCTTTGTGCTAGAAAGTCTGCTGATAAGATGGTGATTACTCTGGGGGTGGAGTAGCGATTTTGGAGAAGTGTAAAAACCTATCTGAAGTCTCTTAGTCTACCAGGGAGAGACTGAATGTTAAAGTTTCAGGAAAGGTACTTATTCAGTCCAAGGAAAGTTCTATACATTTGTGGCACCGTTCCAACTTGTCTTAACTACTAGTGTTACTTCCTGAATAACCAAAAAGTAGTTTCCAAAAGTATAGAATCCAGTATCCCAAGAGAGTAGACATATACAGAGGAATTTCACATTATAAAGGATTTTGTGATTAAGGAAGAGTAATGGTGGAGAAGATGTTTTGTTTAATTCAACCTGGCAGATCCTATTACGAGGAGTTTACTACTACTACACTTGATTTGTATATCAAGGTGTTGAGATTATTTGAAATGCACATTTTGTTTTATATTAGTGCAAGTGGGAGTTTGTTGGGTTTTGTGCCCTAAATAAAACTCATTTCAATATAATCAGATTCACTTATTAATAAAGATCAAAAATAACATTATATATTGCATGGTTCACATGATTTATTTCATGATTATATATATAATGTATGAATTCTTTTTAAGTCCAGAACATATGAATTTGTTAATGATTATAGTGTTGTCAGCACAGTGGAATATAATCTTAATTATATGTTCGAAAGTTTATTCCCTGATTTGTCAGTTCACTGGATTTAGAATGACATGATAATCAGCGATAGGTATTCTTACACATTGGAAAAGTGTTATGTCCTTTCCAGGGCATTGGCAAAGTTTACCAGCATCGGATGTATGGAGTATACATCGGAAGGGACAGATATTGAACTTTGATTAGATATATTAAAATTTACCGTAATATCTATTCCATTCAATATCACCCGTTGATCCTAGATCAAATGATCTTAATCCTGATATGATTAGGATCGATATGAAGAGTACTATACATGTTCTTTGATTTGTTAGTTAAGCCTACTTTTGTATCAGGGTGATACGTACATTTTGGGAACATGATAGTATAATTGAGTGGGAGCGATAACATAAATATGGAGTCTATAACTTCTATAGGAATTTAGAAGTGAAACGATGATATCCTTCGAGCTTGGCTAAATAGAGATAAATTGTGGAGATCTCATTTCACTTCGCTGAAATATCATTTATACGGAGCTAAGTGTTTTAAGGATAAAATACATTGAAGGTGTAACGGTAACTTAGTGCCTATTAAATGTAGATCATCTATTAGAGGGTCATTGATCAAATTAGGATTATAAAAATGGATAACTAATGACGTATCTATATCGTGGAACATACAGAGCGTTCTATATGACTTAGAGTGCAATTCTAAGTTCTAAGTGTGGATTTAATAGGGAATTAATAGGTTAGGGAATTTACTTGGTAAATTCGGTTCGACTTATTGGAAGCTCAGAATTATAGGCCCATGGTCCCCATACTAGTTGAGACCATACTGCTTGTAAGACTCAGTTAATTGATTTTGATTAATCAATTATAATTCTAAAGTTAGACTATGTCTACTTTATGAATTTTCACTAAGCAAGGGGGAAATTGTAAAGAAAAGAGATTCTAGGTTTATTTATTAATTAAGAGACTTTATATGTCTAAATTAATAAATATATTAAATGACAATATTATTTAATAATTATTTTTAAGTTATTAAATATTTAGAATTGGCATTTAAATGGTTAAATTGGAAAATTGGCAATTTTTGAGAAAATGGTAATGAAAAATAACAAAATGGGAAAGTTGCAAAGTGAGGCCCAATTTCCTTATATGGCCGCCCACTATGCAAGCCCTTTACTATTTTATTTTTCCATTATTTTAATGCCTTACAATTCTAACCTAAACCTAGATGGCATTCTATAAATAGAAAGTGTTGGCTTCAGGAAACTCATGACTTGCACATTGTTTCTTTCAGAGAAAGCCATAGCCACTTTCCTCTCTCTTTTCTTCTCTTCAAATTTCGAAAATTCCTTGAGTGATAGAGTAGTGCCCACACACATCAAGTGGTATCTCAATCATAGTGTGTAAGACTGTAGGAGAATCCAAACAATATGAAGGAGAATCAACATCAAATGAAGGAGAGAAAGAGATCCAGATTCAGATCTTGGTTATGCTCTGCTACAGAAAGGAATCAAGGGCTAGTGATCTGAATGGAAGGAGTCATTATATTCCGCTGCACCCAATGTAATGTTTACTAAACTTTATATGTGTTTATTTCATTGTTTTAGAATTCATATTAGGATGTTAATGAAACATACTTGGTAGAAAATCTAGATCGTGGTAAAATATTTCCAACACTACCATGTTCCCAAAATGTACGTATCACCCTGACCCAAAAGTAGGCTTAACTATCAAATCAAAGAACATGTGTAATACTCCTGAGATTGAATCTAACCATATCAAGATTAAGATCATTTGATCTAGGATCAACTAGGTGATATTGAATTGAATAGACATTACGGTAAGTTTAATATATCTAAATCAAAGTTCAATATCGGTCCCTTCCGATGCTTACTCCATGCATCCAACCCAAGCTTTACTTTAACCAATGCTCTGGAAAGAACATAGCACTTATCCAAGGTGCAAGTAAACTATGTTGTAGATTGTTATATCAGTTAAACCCTGTGTACTGATAAATCTAGGAATATCTATTTAATCACATAATCTTGATTACTTTCCACTGTGCTAACGACACAATAAACAAGAACATAAATGTGATAAGGGTTTGGATGAATTTATAAATCAAATAAACAAGTAAATGATAACATGAACCAAATGACACACAAATGAGTGATGAAAATACTTCTTTTTCTTTATTGCTATTTAAAGAATAAAGATTACATTGGAATGGAGTTTTATTTAGGGCATAAAACCCAACAGTACTGTCCACTGAATTTGTCCCGCTTCCCTCGGCATATTCCTCTTCTCCTGACTCGCGGTCAGGTATCTCTCAATCTTCCCCCATTTCATCGACTTCGATGTCGGGGGCATGCCTAGAGTGAACGAGGTTTTTCACGGGCGGACACCGTGGATTTACTATCGCGAATCTCGATTATCCCTGGTTCAACGAGTTCCTGAACCATTCTTTCTATGTCTTCGGATGATAACGAGCCTAAAGTCATAGTTTTGGTGATAGGGGTTTCTTCTTCAGAGAGTGAAGCTGGTATAAAGCTATCTTCTTTATCCTACTCGTCAACAAAAGCACCACCTCCTGAGTCGAGCATTTGGCTATCCGACAGGTCACTCATCTGAAAGATAGAAGATCTTTTCAGTGTGGTGAAAGTGCGAGAATAATATAAGTGACCTCACCCGCACGAAAAACACAACTTAAAATTTTTAGAAGGTTAGCTTGGCCCCTCAAGAAATGGCTGGGTGTCTCTCAATAACCTAATGACCATGTCGATTACATGAGTATTAAGGTATTGAGACACACCCATCATTTCGAGAAATCCAGCCAACTCTCCCAAGGTGTAAGTTGCACATGTGCAACTGATAGAGTGCCTCAAAAAATGGTTGGGAGTTTCCCAATGACCCAAGGAGCATGCGTTCTTGAGCATGACCATGGAGTTACTGGGAAACACCCACCATTTCGAGGAATCTGACCAATCATGACATGCGACTACATCGCGCATATCCAACTAGCAACGTATCTCTAGAAATAGCTGAGGAGTCTCCAGTGTCCCAAGGAGCATGCATTTCTCGCATAACCATTGGGTCAATGGAAAATCCTCACTGGTTCGAGAAAACCAACTAGTTAAAACATGCGATTAAGCAGAAAAAGAGAAAATTGGCCGTATCTCGCAAATGGCTGGGTGTGTCCCAGTGACTCAAGGAACATGCGATCGCACGCATGAACATTAAGTTACAGTGACACACCCACCATTTGAAGGACCTAACCAGTATTCCCAACAAAAGCATACAGAAAACATAAGGAAAACCCTAAGTTCTAAAACACGGGTTGGGATGATTAAATCCCCAGATTTCCTAAGAATATACACGCGAGTATCCAAGATGTTCATCTCAATACTCGTGAGTATTCAAGACAGCAAGCAAAAAAGATGCGAATACTCGAAGTGTTCTTCCTAAAGCTCACGGTTATACAAATTTCAGGCCAATTTTCTCCTGAGAGTTACCCAGTTTTTAGCAGAGAAATAAGGCTCTATGTGTATTCCCTACAATGACATGCATTTTTCTACTCCCTAAAATTCAAAATGCAGATTGTTTCTCAAAATCAGAAGAAAATTTCGCAAGTAATTTCGAAAACTAACCTTGAGATTCGTCGATTCCCCCTTTGATCGGTTGCGATTGCCTCTGAAACTTAGAAGATTTGAGTTTCTAGAGAAAGGAGGATAGAAATTTGGAGGAAGTTTTGAATCTTTGAAATTTCAGAGGAAAAGGAAGAGGAAAATGGAAATGAGAGGGAAAATATGAAATGGGTTCGTATTAGGAAGCTTAAATACCATTATCCCTCATTAATAGAGATTATGACACGTGGCAAAAGGAATGCCCAAGGTCATCCCATCTAATGGTTATCCACGGACACGCCTACACAAAATCCGAAGAGTTTCGTGACGTGGCACCCTAAATAGGATCAAATGTAATAATTACAGCCGTCATTTTTTGAAACCCTCGATGGGACAACCAAAGGTCACCACCTCGTGACATCTCTTCGCCTGCCTCTTGATTATAGTTTCTCTCATGACCTCATCTGTCAATCGCGAAACTAGGGGCATGCGTTATAGTGAGATTTTCTCACCTAGAAACTCGAGACTGGACTCCTATTAAAAATGACGTGTATTCACTTTCCTCGAGGAGAAATGAGATGTCGATGAGAGAACCCTTGAGTACGAACCTCGCCTGAACCAGACTCAGCGAGATGATGCGAACATGACCGAGTCTAACTGCATTCGTATGGCTTGCATAATGTAGGACCAAGGTACGGTTTTAAGCTCGCATATACTAGGGTGTATGCGAGTATCCTCGTGATCCTCCTACAAAAACATAGAGATCGATTCTCTATTCTGTGAGCTGGTCCCATTGACCCAATAGCCTTGATAAACCGATACAGACTCGCATGTCTTGGTTCTATCAGCTTGTTATAAGTTGTCCATATAAGCGACTTCAAGAGGACGCAAACATCCTAGACTTGACTAGTCTCGAATGCATCTTAAAGCCTGGGAGCTTATGCAAGAATATGAATAGCCAACTTGCACTATAGAAGTCGCATACGTTGGTGTATTTAGTAAATTAAGCTAGAAATTGTTCTTCATTTATTATGTTTACGTTTTTTAGTTTAATTATTATAATTCAATGTATGAACGGATTAATAATGAATTTAATCCATGTGTAAATCATAGGACACTTGCTTTGTATATAAAGGAGTGATCCATCGTGAAATAAGGACAAGACAGAAATCCTTGCAACAGTGGACTAAGCAGACCGTGATCTGACTAAACCACTATACTCTCTTGTGTTCTTTGTATTTCCAGGTTTTGCTAAGTATTTTGTGTCCCTAATTTGAATACTCGCCATTCTGGGTTGAGTACTCGCATATATTTTCTATATTGTTATTATTATAATTTATCTTCGGTGTTGTAAAAATTCCTTCAACAACAATTATACCAGGTAGTTCATACTCCACCATCTGACATGTGTCATCCTCTGAAGTGTAGCAAAATTTCAGGTATAATAGTGATCTACAACAAGAATTTTTCGCTACTCTTGTCTATGGCTACAATTTGTTAGTCGATAGAAAGGAGCTCTGGAATAAGATTTCTAATCTTTGCCACCTTAGAGATCCTTGGATCATTTTTGGAGATTTCAATGCTATGTTTAACTTCCAAGATCGAGTTGGGGGAAAGAAAATTTCAACTAAAGAAATTGAAGATGCTCAAAAATGGCTTTCATGTGGTCAAGTGGATGAGCTCAAATGTTTGGGGGTTCATTATTCTTGGTCTAATAAACATGAGGCTGGTGACAAGATTTTTTCTAAGCTTGATCGAGTGTTCACTAATAACACTTGGCTAATTTCATTTCCCAAAATAGAGGCATGCTTTAAATGGGAGTGCATTTCAGATCACAGTTTTTGTGTAATAAAAAGTAATGATGTGGAGACTGTGGGGTTCAAGCCGTTTAGATTCTATAACCATTGGCTCTACTACCATGGTTTCAAGGAAGCAGTGTGGAGGAGTTGGACAAATTCCCTTAACCAAGCTAGTCTTGTTGGCATAATGCAGAGGCTTGTTCGAGTCAAACAGACTTTGAGAAGGTTTAGCAGAAAAACAATGGGAGATGTTATTGCTGAGTTTAAATAGGCTAAGGAAATTTACATCAAAGCTCAAGAGATGCTTGCCATGAACCCAACTGACAACTTACTGGAACAACAAGAGAAACAAAGCCAGGTGAACTATCTAACTTTTCTGCCATGCTATACTAGCTTTCTTAAACAGCAAAGAAAAATCACTTGGGTGAAATGTAATGATGAGAACTCTAGTTACTTTCATGCTAGCATGAGGAAAGAAGAGTTGAAAATAAGGTACCAACTTTTACTATTGTCGACAAGTAGAAGATGATTATCAGAAATTGCTTGACCATTTCCTTGCTCACTCTAAGAGATTTATGGGGAGTAAGAGCACTGCTAAAAATGATTTTGATACTAGCTGTATTGATCAAGGGGAAACTCTGAATGTGGAACAATAAATTAAATTAATTAGGCCATTTCATAAGGAAGATGTGAGAGAGGCTTTGTTTAGCATCCACTCTTCCAAGAGTCCTGGGCTTGATGGATTCGGATCAGGTTTTTTCAAACGCTTATGGGATCAGGTGGGTGATGACATATCACTAGTTGTGCTTGAATTCTTCCAAAAAGGCTATCTCCCGAGCTCTTTGAATAAAATTGTCATCTCGCTGATTTCAAAAATTGAGAATCCAAAGGCGGCTAGTGACTACAGATCAATAGCATGTTGTAACACTTTGTACAAATGTATCTCGAAGATGCTTTGCTCCAGATTAGCCGAAGTTCTCCCTTCATTAGTCCACAACAATCAGGGACCCTTTATTAAAAACAGGTTACTTGCTCACAATATTTTGATATTTCAAGATCTTTTAAAAGGCTATAATAGGAAGAACATTTCAGCTAGATGTATCATGGAGATGGCCTTTAGTAAAGCTTATGATACTGTTGATTGGTTATTTGTGGAAAATCTCACTACTACAAAATAGACTTTTAGTGTCGGTTCGAGGGACATTTTTTTTTTTTAAAAAACTGACACTAAAGACCACTCCAACTCTTTGGTCTCGGTTTATAACTAACACCTATAATGACTTTTAGTGTCGGTTAGTAGACCGACACTAGAAGTATAACCGAGACCAAAAACATTTATTTAAAAAAATATAAATATAGATTGAGTAAAAGTGTCAGTTCATAACGAAGACTAAAAGATCATTTGGTCTCGGTTATAAACCGACACCTATAGAAACATTTTTTTTTAAAAATAGAATAAAAAAATAAAAAGGGTATAAATAGAAACTTTCTCCCCCTTATTTTGAAAACCCTAAAAGAAAACCCCAACTCTCTCCCTCACCCTCTCGTGTGGCTGCAAGTGAAACCCCAACCTAGCTCTCTCCCTCACCCTTTCGTGCGGCTGAAACCCCAACTGAAGGCCAACCCGAACTCCAGCTCTCTCCCTCAGTGGCGATTAAACCACCAACCCCAAAACCCCTTCTTCTTCGTGCGGCGCCCAGACCAAAGCCTTAAGCGAGCTGGCCGCTCTCTCTCTCTCTCTCTCTCTCTCTCTCTCTCTCTCTCTCTCTCTCTCTCTCTCTCTCTCTCTCTCTCTCTCTCTCTCTCGCATTCCTCTATTCTTCATGCCGCGCTGGAGCTCGGGCGAGCAACTCTAGAAAACCACGAGCTGAGAACCCCAGAGCCCATCTCTCTTCCTCTCTGTTCTATCTCGGCACAACCACGGCCAAGGCCACGATGTCCGTCCACGATCGTCGACTGTCCAAGTGAATTTTAAACACCACGAGCAAGAACCGCAGATCCAAGATTTATTTCTATATTTCAGTGTAATTTTTAGTTCAAATTTTGTTGATTTTGTTTGATAATTGTTTGTATTTAGCAATTATATTTTTGGGATTTGTTTGTGTATTGAGTTTAATGTATGTATTTTTTATTTTGTACTGGCTTTGAAATTGATAAATTGTTATGAAAATTGTACATTTTTTATGTGTTTTAAGAGGTTTTTAAAAATGGAAATTGTTCATTTTACAGTTGTTATAATGCTAAATTTTTTATGTTAATGAGTTTGATAAGGTTAGTAATTTTGGAATTACTAAATCTTATTTTTAATGATTTTTTTAATTCGAAAATACTCATTTAGTCTCAGTTTTAAACCGACACTAAAGAAAAAAACATTTATGTATACTTTAAGTGTCGGTTTTAAAATGACACCAAAACTCATTTGTCTCAGTTTATAACAGACACTTAAAATCTGACTTTTTGTGACTATCGAATAGGTGTCAGTTCTACGAACCGACACTAAAGGTATAAGTGCCAGTTTAAAACTGACACCAAAAGTGCAGTTTGTAGTAGTGTCTGCTCAAAAGCCTTTGCTTCCTGGCTAGATTCATCTATTGGATCATGGTCTGTCTGACAACTACAAATTATAACCTTTTGATGAATGGCCCTATCCAACGATCTTTTAAAGGGGAAAAGGGTTTTCGACAAGGAGAGCCCATGTCACCTTTGCTCTTTGTGCTAATCGTGGAATACCTCACAAGACTCTTAGCTCAGAGTTCCAACAACAAGGGGTTCAGATTTCACCCGATGTGTAAGATTAATCTCAGATTGATGAACTTATGTTTAGTATATGACCTCCTTATCTTTTGCAAGGGCAACATGACATCAGTAAATTGTATGTTTGATGCTTTCCAAAGATGTTGTGATACAACGGGTTTGTCTGCCAACATCTCGAAGTCCCATAACTTTGAAGGAGTTAAGGAAGAATGAAAAGTTAATATTCTCGAGAAAGTCAATATGACTGAAGGTAAATTCCCTCTTAAATACCTTGGGGTCCTTTTGAGACCAACAAGATGAAAAATTTGGGACTGTAGTGTAATTCTTGATAAAATCAATAGTAAGCTTAATTATTGGGCAAGTAAAAACATTATGATTCTTCATTATTATTTTTACACTAATATATAACACAGAAAGATAATAATCATAGTACACGATCAATTTATTATATATGTTTTAGGAATGTTTATTTACATGTTAATAATTTGACAGTTTCTTTAGGTAAGATTAGTTTTTTCTTTAAGTGGAAACTACACATTACATATATTACATGCAAATTTTTACAAATTGAGGGGAGCCGGGCCACCCCATCCTATCAATTACATCTGCCCTTTAGGTATCAAGTACCATAATATATAATATACTATATTGAGCTAATTTAATATTAAATCTCATATATTTTAATTTAATAAATAATATAAAAATTTTCTAATCAGTCAGGGCTAGTGACATTGTTATTGGTGTAGGGTTCTTAAGAGAGTAATAACAATACTCATGTTTTATAACAGAAAAGTAATGCGATCGAAGCAGCAAAATTGAAACGTGTGGCTACTGGCTACAGCTAGTACTTGGAAACACGAAACCGTTCTCAAAACTCAAAAGTAAGATTTCTCTGGAACCCAGTGGGCGATATGGCCATTATTCCATCATTATAATTAGAATGTTTGTGTAAGTTCTTAGCCTTTTTACTTTTTATTTTTTTATTTTATTTAATTATAATGATGTGCTTGCAACTTGCAATAATAGATTTAACATTTTATTAATTACACAAGTCATCCTTTCACTAATTATAAAAAAAGGTATATCCATACCATACCCCTCTTTTTATCCTATTTGTATAAGAATAATCAAAGGGAAAGACTGACGTCCCTAATAAATTGACTTTTAACCTAATTTTCGGTCCCACTTTGATTTAATTAATTAAGAACATGAAATCGTTGACACAAACTTTAATGATTCATTATACTTTCTTAATTGTTAAAAGTTAAAACTTAATCTGCAAACTAACAAAAATAGTCTTCCATCTATTTTGCAAATATCAAATTTTTTTATACATTATATGGCAGTTAGCCATAACTGAGGAGTAAAGCCACTAATTAGGCTAGCTCATAGTAAATTTGGGATGAAAAAGAGGAGAGAAATAAAATTCGAATTCAACACTCCTAACTAATACTTATTAGTAAATTATAATACTATTACCTTATACTATAAACGGAAAGAAACACACAACTCACCTTTATTATTTTTATTAATTATTATTATTTAGATAATGCTTTAGTAGAAGTATTAAAAATGACTTGATATAGAGTCATTTTTTTAAATGGGTGTGGTTGTTTCATTTTATGTCCATATTTAATTTTATTTCTTTCTTTATTTATTTTTTATAATTATTTGTCAAAAATACTTAAGATAATGCTTGAGTAAAGGTATTAAAAACGACTTTATGAAGAGTCATTTTTTTTAATATGTGTCATTATTTTATTTTATGTCCATTGAATATTATTTCCTTATTTAATTTTTTTCACATATATAATTATTTGTTAAAAATAATATTATTTTCTTTTTTTTTTTTAGAAAAAAAAAAAGAAAAAAACTATCATTCACTTCTTTCTTCTTCTCCTTCATCTTTTTCTCTAAAAGTTCTTAAAAGTTACTTATCAAAGAACCTAAACTATAACTAAAACTAAAAACTTTGATATTTTTTTTAAAAGAAAAATAAATCAGTTGAGACTCAAAAATTCTATAATGGTGAAGTCAAAGAACAATGAAAAAATTTGTATATATCTCTTCTCTCAAATTATATGTACCAAAAAATAATATTTTTTTGGTGGATATAAGTATTTTTGACAAATAATTATAAAAAATAAATAAAAAAAGAAATAAAATTAAATATGGACATAAAATGAAACAACGACACCTATTTAAAAAAAAATGACTCTATATAAAGTCATTTTTAATATCTCTACTGAAACATTATCCAAATACTTATATCGACCAAAAAAATTATTTTTTGGTAGATAAAATTTGAGAAAAGAGATATATACAAATTTTTTAATTGTTCTTTGACTTCACCATTATAGAATTTTTGAGTCTCAACTAATTTATTTTTCTTTTAAAAAATATAAAAGTTTTTAGTTTTAGTTATAGTTTAGGTTCTTTGATAAGTAACTTTTAAGAACTTTTAGAGAAAAAGATGAAGGAGAAGAAGAAAGAAGTGAATGATAGTTTTTTTTTTTTTTTTTTTTTTTTAAAAAAGAAAATGATAGTAATATTAACAAAGAATTATATATGAAAAAAATTAAATAAGGAAATAATATTCAATGGACATAAAATAAAATAATGACACATATTAAAAAAAAAAGGTAAATACTATTTTGGACCCTATGTTTTGCAAAAGTTACAGATTGGACCCTGTATGTTTTGTTAAATGACATAATGGACCCTATATTTTCTAAAATAGTAAAAATAGGACCCTGAGCTTAATTTTTGACAACTTTTTTTTTTTAATACAACCAACTTGAAGACAATGCTTAATACGAACAGATACAAAAAATGTAAACAGTTTTGTCATAGCACTTTTAGATCGGATTATAATTAAACTTTATTTTGACAAAAAATCAATTCAGGGTCCTATTTGTACTATTTTAGAAAATACAGGGTCCATTTTGTCATTTAACAAAACATAAGGTCCAATTGGTAACTTTCGTGAAACAGAGAGTCCAAAATAGTATTTACCCTAAAAAAATTAATCTTCATAAAGTGGTTTTTAATACATCTACTCAAGCATTATTATTATTATTATTATTATTATTATTATTATTATATATTTTGAAAGGGCAACACACTTTTATTTTATTCATATTTAAATGAACAACTTCCAAGAAGACATGTGCAAACTGCAATGAAGAAAAACTTGGTTTGTTCCTATAATTATCTCTATCTGTAATCGAGGGTATATATGTTCCTCAAAATAACAAGTCAATGAGTCATGATTTGTTCATACGAAGTACTCGAATTAATACATTCATAAATAGGTTAAACGTACAATATAGACTCTGTTGGAAAAAGTTAAGCATCAATGGAAATATCAAATAAGATTACAACTTTACGACACAAAATACAATAATAATAACATTTGATTAAATATATATAATTAGGACACTATCAAAAAAATATACATAAAATAAGTAATAGTGAAATTACAATATAATCCAAAATAACATATACAACACAATATATCAAATAGCATATAAATATATATAATTATATAAATGATGTGATTCAGATTTTTACATCACAACCATAAATGATAAGTAGAAAACTTATCAAAACTTGAACAAGGTCTTACACTTTTGTCGAAAAACTTATTTTCTCTTACCAAAAGCATGTATCCTCGTCGGACAGAGTATCCTTGTCGCAAGGAAATTTTCGAGCCTTGTGGATTCAGCCACAAGAGAAACAAGATTTTCGAGCCTTAGGGTCATTGATCTGAAACTTTTCGAGTCTTGGGGTCCCTGGTAGAGAGGTGTGAAATTTTGGAACCAAATTTATCAAATTTTTGAGCTATCAATAATTAGGTATAAAATGCATCTTTTCTCAACAGTTTATAACCGATGGGTATACTAATTGTAATATCTCGGAAAATAAAATAATATTTAAATAGACATATTTTATTAAATATGTAATTATTTTGGTAATGAAGTAAGATTATGATCTTACTTAGGGTAATTAGTAAGGATTTATTGAATAATTATAAAACGTAATTTATTAATTACGGAGATTATATTGGAATATGTGGGTATCGAGGATATCATTTTTAAAATAAAAATATTTTTTCGAGCCCGGCGACTGTGAAAATTTAACGATGTGGTCAGAAATATCACGACATTAATGGGAGATTTATTTTGAGGATACTCCGGACTAGTTTAGAATATTAGAATGTCGGTTTGGTGGATTAGTAAAGTTACTATAATGCCCCTAGGGTTTGGTTATCTTTATTTAAGGGTTTAAAGAAAAGGGGGGTAGTTTGGTCTTTTGGTTGAAGAGGGTTTTATTTTAATTCTTTTTTAGTTTTTGTTAGTGGCTGAAATTAGTTAAAGGTATATTATATATATTAGGTTGGTTAAGGTTAAAATGAAAAAAAAAATATATTTAAGATATATCATCACCTCCACCCTTTTTCTCCTACCCGAAACCCTAAGAAGCTTCAACCAAGGATTTTCTTTTCTCCTTCTTTTGCTTAAATTCTCAGCAATTGGATTGTAGTTGCAAGGGGTAGAAAATGCTTTGATATCAAGCTATAATCTTGTTTGTTTTCCTTTGAATTATTTTAGTTAAGATTGAGTTTTTGATCTAGCTATTCTAGAGTTTCATGGCTGTTTGGGATAGCTTGAATCTTGAGCTTATTCTCAAGTTTAATTTGGGAATGTTTAGATACTAATTGATGTATATTGTGGCTGGTTTGGTTTGAATTAGATAATTGAGTTTTTGAATCAAGTTTTGGTTCAAACTTGGTGAAGTTATGAATTGGATGAATTGTGGTTAATTGATGTATTGGATATCTTGTATTTGGTATCTTACACTGTTCTAGAAATGCTATTTAGGTCTGTGTTGGTTTGGTTCGAGCTGGGGAAGAAAACCCAAATTTTTTTTGGTGATTATATTGGAATATGTGGGTATCGAGGATACCATTTTTAAAATAAAAATATTTTTTCAGTCTTGCCGATCGTGAAAATTTAACGATGTGGTCGAAATATCACGACATTAATGGGAGATTTATTTTGAGGATACTCCGGACTAGTTTAGAATATTAGAATGTCGGTTTGGTGGATTAGTAAAGTTACTATAATGCCCCTAGGGTTTGTTTATCTTTATTTAAGGGTTTAAAGAAAAGGGGGGTAGTTTGGTTTTTTGGTTGAAGAGGGTTTTATTTTAATTCTTTTTTAGTTTTTGTTAGTGGCTGAAATTAATTAAAGGTATATTATATATATTAGGTTGGTTAAGGTTAAAATGAAAAAAAATTATTTAAGATATATCATCACCTCCACCCTTTTTCTCCTACCCAAAACCCTAAGAAGCTTCAACCAAGGATTTTCTTTTCTCCTTCTTTTGCTTAAATTCTCAGCAATTGGATTGTAGTTGCAAGGGGTAGAAAATGCTTTGATATCAAGCTATAATCTTGTTTATTTTCCTTTGAATTATTTTAGTTAAGATTGAGTTTTTGATCTAGCTATTCTAGAGTTTCATGGCTGGTTGGGATAGCTTGAATCTTGAGCTTATTCTCAAGTTTAATTTGGGAATGTTTAGATACTAATTGATGTATATTGTGGCTGGTTTGGTTTGAATTAGATAATTGAGTTTTTGAATCAAGTTTTGGTTCAAACTTGGTGAAGTTATGAATTGGATGAATTGTGGTTAATTGATGTATTGGATATCTTGTATTTGGTATCTTATACTGTTCTAGAAATGCTATTTAGGTCTGTGTTGGTTTGGTTCGAGCTGGGGAAGAAAACAGGGGGACACCATGCTATTTAGGTCGACCGGTTGCCTACAGGGGAAAAATTCTCGAGTTTTCTCCGAACCCTGTTTTGGCTCGGGGTGGAACCTGGTACCTGTTTTTGGTTGTTTATGAGCTATTTGATCTATTTTGGAGTTGTTTGGGGCTAGATTATATTTAGTTTTGAATTAGGGTTTTAATCCGGAATTTCGAGTTAAGGTAATCATTGAGTTTTCAATTGTTGTGACATAGGACCGGGGATCGCCTAGCTTGTTTTCCACTCAGATCGGCCCGTACGCTTGAGTTCTGAACTAAGGTAAGAAAACTGGTAAGCACCATATGTTGCTAAGTGTTAACAGTTGAATGATTACATCTTGATTATTATCAAGTTTCTGTTTAAAAGTATGTGGAGCCTAGGTCATGACCTAGGGATTGGGAACGGTTATTACCGTTATGAGTAATTACTCCTGAAATCGCGCATAGGTTTCTTACTTATCGTTTGCTTTATCGGACAGCGATAGTGACATATTCAGCTTGTGTTTAACGAGTGGTAAACGGGTACTTTATAAAGTACCAGAGTTGTGTCTGTAATATTGTGTAAATGTGCACGCAAATTAATTTGAGATTGAATTGATGAACATTACTGGTTATTATTTTATTAACTATTCTTGTTGAGTCTCTGTGACTCACTGGTGCTTTATGGTGTAGGTAAGGGGAAAGCAAAGGTTGAGCAGCCATGAGTTCGAGGTCGTAGCAGCAATGTACATATCATCCGCTGTGGCACGGACCAGTGAACAGGATGCTCTATTTTGAATGTATTTTGGGAATACAAAGTTTATATTGTAAAAACACTATTAAACCAGTTTGTAAATGTTTTGAAAACAGGGGGACCCCATAGTTAATATTACTTATCTTTTATCATAAAGCAATTTTTTATGTTTGTTTTTAATTATAAAAAAAAACTAAATTATCCACACTTTCGGTATAATTATATAGTATATAAATAAGAATTTTATAAAAAAATACACATGTGGCGTCCTTGTTGGACAGGGCGTTACACTAATTATTCCCCGACAATTATATATTGTTGGGTATACTTACTATTCCCAACAGTTTAAAATCGATGAGATTCACTATTTTTTTTTTAAAAAAATATATTTATTATTGACAACGGTTATCCACCGTTGGCAATAGTTGTCCCCACAATTTTTTTAATTCAGAGCTACCCATAAAAAAAACTTCCACGTACCTTTTCCAATGATTTTCATAGTTGACCCTCTTCTAAATCCTTGAGAATAACCCATGTTGTGGTAGTGCACTTAGGAAAGAAAAATAGAAATAGCTTTATGAATTTATATATCAAGCCTAATGTGTTTCTAGCGAGATGCTCTCTTGATAGAAAATATTGTCTACCAAAATGAACCCTAAAGACATCTATTTATAGTTGTTGCTCCTGAATTCGCCCAAAATACGTGGACCAGTCGAAATGGGACACGTGGATCAGATAACTTGTAAATATTTGATAACTCTTTGTGCGCCACAAGGAAAATGCCATTAGCATGGGTCCCGGAGGAGGCACCCGGAGTACAAGGTACTCCAGGAAGCTCGCATAGCGTGAAGCCTCTCCGGGATGTGTCAGGTCTCTCCCGAGCAATCAAGTCGCATTTAATGCAGCATGGGAGGAAGCGTGTTGGGACTGTAACACGCAATAAAGTCTGATGGCACAACCCCCAAACAGCAGCGCTACAGTAATGATCATTTAAGTCTAGCGACGGCTACTCTGCGAAGAGTCACGTCAATCACAAGGAAAAAAGGACATTCTTCATAAAAACCCTACAGCACCTAGGGATTTGACCATGCATCACCCATGGTATATTCATTGGAAATACCCAACTTTATGGATACTTACAGATACATGTGTAAGAACAATTCTAGGGATTACCCCACCAAAACACTATAAATACCCCCTCAAAGCTCATTTAATGGGGTCGAGAATCTTGGGTTGCATAAGAGCAAGAAGAGAAAATACTCACCAAGAACATTCTCTGTATTTATGAGAAAAACATTCTCTCAAGTGTGGAATCTGTATTAAATACATCCATTAATAACAAAGACTCGTGGACTAAGGCTCATTAACGCCCCAACCACGTAAAAATCTTCATCTCACTTTCTTACAGCTCTTTAATATAATCATATTCTAATAGTTGCCGAAAATCTCGGTCAACATTTTGGTGCTTTCATTGAGAGCTGAGGAAAGCTGCTACATAACAAGCATCTGACTTCACAACAATGGTGGAGACAAGAAGTACACGTCATCCTCGCCCTCTAGAAGATGCTCAAGATCCCAATGAGGAAGATGTGGCCTCAAGAGCAGCAGAGGAGTCCGAGGAAGAAGAAGAAGAAATAGTTCCCGATGAGAACTACGAGGAAAACCTCGACGAGTATGCCTACGACGGAGGAAGTTACTCGGAGTTGGTGCTCCTTAGACAGAAAGCTATCGATCATGAAGCTGAGATCGAAGCTCAGAAAGCGCAAAATCAAAAAATGCAGGAAGTGATGCTAGCCATGCAGAAAGCCATGGAGGGAGCTGGTATTCACGTGCATCCCAAGGCAATGGCCGCTGGGCTCGACGAGGAGCCAGCGACGTCTTCGCCTAATTCCCAGCAGCAAAGACCTAGGGAACCTAGCCCTATAAGGCACCCTGCTGAGGAAAATCAAACAAAAAACCCTACTTCTACGCCTGGGCGAAAGAAAAAGGTGCAGGATCCGCGAAGGGTCCGCTAAGATTTCCCTAAAGGGAAAGGTCCGTAGAGGGGCAAGCCCCAGAGAGGGAGTCTTGGCCCTCAGGATCGAGGGGACCGGAAAAGCGTTTCCGTGCACCAGGAACCAGGGGGTAGAGGAAGAAGAGGGCAGAGATGTCCTCCCATTGATCTGAGAAATCAAATCAATGGGAATCAAGGTGACCTCTGGGATCACCTTGACCAAAAAAGATACAGGCCCGTGGTCTCCACGGGCACTGTAAACGAAGGGATTATGGCGGAACTTGCCATACTTCGAAAGGACATTGCTCGAGTCTCCCGGAGGCATAAGGGAGACGACTCCGACTCGGACAGCGAGGATCGGGAGCCATGTGCCAAGCATATCCTGGAGGCGGAGCTCCCCAAAAATTTTAAGATGCCCGAAATGGCGGCATATACCGGGAACTCCGACCCCAGTGACCACTTGTCACGGTTCAACCGTGTCATGACAGTCATGCGAGTCAGCAATGACGCCAAATGCTTATGCTTCCCCCTCACTCTGAGCGGATCAGCGGAGGAATGGTTCAAAAAGCTGGAACCAGGATCCGTGGGTTGTTGGAACAAACTTCAGACCAACTTCCAGAGACAGTTTGTCGCCGCCAGGAAGGTTAACAGGCTGCCCCGACTGCTAGCTTAACAGGCCCTACCCAGGGGTCGAGGAGCAAAAGGTCCTCCAAGGGCAGCACCCGAACGGGAGAGAAGCGCCAGAAGAAGGGGTACACACCCCAATACACTCAGTACACAGAGCTCACGGACTCCCAGGAACGTGTGTACTTTGCCACTAGGCAAAATACGCACTACCAGAGACCCCAGCCGTTGTACAAAGATAGCTCCCGGAGAGATCCGAGTAAAAGATGCGAGTACCACAACGACATTGGCCATAGCACCAATGAATGTAAGAATCTCAAAGACGAGATCGAAAATCTAATCCGCTTAGGCCACCTCTATGAGTGGATCAAAAATAGGTTGCCCTACCTTAATCCAGGGCAGGTGGCCGGGGGTATGCCTCCGGGAACGCCAGGGGGTACAGCAGGAGTATTGCCTCCAGCTGCTCCCGCAGGCGACACCCAGCATATCCCCGGGCTACCGCCCCGGCCTAATGGACGGGTAGCCATGATCTCCGGAGGTCCCCATATCGGAGGAAACACTCGCAAGGAGCGAAAACGATATGCCGAGGCCGCGAAACACAGTGAGGTGTGGGAGGTTACTCAACTCCCAGCTCAAAGGCCTCAGCTAATGGACCAACCCATAACGTTCACGGAAGAAGATGCCAAGACGGTGCGTTTTCCTCACAACGACCCACTGGTCATAGAGACTCCCATCGCAAATAAAGTGGTGGCTAGGTTCTTGATTGACAATGGGAGTTCCGTGAACTTGCTCTTCAAAGAAGCCTTCACTGCGATAGGGTTGACCGACCGGGACCTCTCGCCTAGTGGGTCACAGCTCACGGGGTTTAACGGGACGACGCTAATCCCGATGGGAAAAGTAAGGCTCCCGGTTACCCTGTGCCCGGATACCCCCCAGAGCACATTTAAGTATTGCACCCTCGTGGTGGTAGACTGTCCAACAGCCTACAACGCGATCCTAGGCCGACCGGCCCTAGTGGACTTTGGTGTGATTACTTCAATCCAACACCTGTGCCTGAAATTCCCTACCCAGGAAGCCGGAGTCGGAACTGTGAGGGGAAATCAGGGAGAGGCCAGGCAATGTTACAATGTTGCCACTCACCTACCTGTACTCATGCTCCGGGAATCCCCTGGAATAGAGAAGGCTGAAGAGGATGAGTTGGATCCTCGCATAGGATCCGAAAGGGTCGTGGAACCAATGGAGGACGTCGAAGAAATACCAGTGTGCGACGACGACTCCACTAAAGTACTCCGGATAGGGAAGAGCCTGGATCCGGAGGAAAAAGAAAAAATAATAAAAACACTGAAGGGCGCCATCGACATCTTTGCATGGCGCCAAGAAGACATGACCGGCATAAGCCCTCATGTCATCACCCATGTACTCAATGTCAACCCGGACATGCCCCCTGTACAGCAAAAGAGACGCCCGCTCGACTCGGCGAAAGCCGAGGCCTTAGAGAAAGAGGTGGACAAACTTTTGTCCAATGGCATGATCCGCGACGTATACTATCCGGAATGGCTGGCCAATCCGGTCCTGGTACCCAAGCCGAACGGGACTTGGCGAGTTTGTATAGATTTCACAGATCTAAACAAAGCTTGCCCAAAGGACTGCTTCCCGCTACCCAGGATCGACCAAATGGTAGACGCCACGTCTGGATTTAAACTGTTGTCCTTCATGGATGCCTATGCGGGGTACAACCAAATAAAAATGCATACGGCAGACCAGGAGTGCACTAGCTTCAGGACCGATAAGGGGGTATACTGCTACCTAGTCATGCCTTTCGGACTGAAAAACGCCGGAGCAACCTATCAAAGAATGGTTAACCGGATGTTTAAAAGCCTCCTGGGACGGAACATGGAGGTATATGTGGACGACATGCTCGTCAAATCCAAAGCGTGCAACAGCCATGCAAGCGACTTAGAAGAATGTTTCGAAGTCGTCCGGAGACACGGCATGAAGCTCAACCCAAAAAAATGCACCTTCGGGGTCAAGTCGGGAAAATTCCTAGGCTTCATAGTCAGCCAAAGGGGGATCGAAGCAAACCCGGAGAAAATCCAAGCTCTCCTGGATTTGCCATCCCCCAAGAAACATAAAGACGTGCAGAGCTTTACCGGAAAGGTAGCTGCACTGAGCCGCTTTATCTCACGCTCCACGGACAAGTGCATACCCTTCTTCAACATACTGAAGAAGTGCCAAAAGTTCGAATGGTCGGATGAATGCGAGGAGGCATTCAAGAGGTTAAAAGACCACATGGCCAAACCTCCTATCCTATCGAAACCCGTCCTTGGAGAAGACTTGTTCCTTTACTTGGCCGTCTCCGAGCACGCGGTCAGCGCTGCCCTGGTCCGGGAGGAAGAAAAAACTCAGCACCCCGTGTACTATGTCAGTAAGCGCATGATAGGGGCCGAGACAAGGTACCCGGTCATTGAAAAATTAGTATTCTGCCTCCTGATGGCATCAAGGAAGCTGAGGCCATACTTCCAAGCCCATCCGATCAAAATCTTGACCAATCATCCGCTCCGGCAAGTTCTCAAGAAGCCTGAAGCATCCGGAAGACTCCTCAAGTGGGCGATGGAGCTGAGTCAATTCGACTTACATTACGTCCCCCGGATTTCCATAAAAGGCCAAGCCTTGGCAGACTTCATCACCGAATGTAATGAAGCCGAGGCAACAGCCAATACGCCGGTACCACCAATCCCCACTTGGAGGGTATTTGTAGACGGAGCTTCTAATGAGAACGGGTCGGGAGCCGGAGTGGCTATGATATCACCTACTGGATTACGGCTCCAGGCACCACTCTGATTCAACTTCACAGCTTCAAACAATGAAGCCGAATATGAGGCCTTGATAGCAGGGCTGAAATTGGCCAAAGCTGTGGGAGCCAAAAGAGTGGAAGTCTACAGCGACTCTCAACTGGTCGTAAACCAGGTATCCGGAGAATACCAAACTCGCGGCGAGCGGATGGCCGCGTACGTAACAATAGTCCGAGAACTGCTCCACGAGTTCACGGACTATAAGATAGAAAGAATCCCCCGAGAGAAGAACGCTCATGCGGACTGTCTGGCTAAGTTAGCCTCGGACGGTGAAATCGAAGAGCTGGGGGGTAGTACCAGTGGAACGCTTGGCAGAGCCAAGCATCAAAATAAAAGAGACCACACTAACGGTTGGGCAAGAACCCAGCTGGATGGTCCCCATCATAAAATACATAACCACAGGTGAGTTGCCCCAAGAGAGGGCACTGTCTCGAAAGATTCAGTATCAGGCTCATCGTTATGTAATGATGGACCAAATTCTCTACCGGAGAGGACTCAGCATGCCTTATTTAAGGTGTGTATCGGACCCTGAAGCTAGGCAAATCATGCTGGAGGTCCATGAAGGGTTCTGTGGAGATCATACGGGAGGACCCAGCCTCTCAAAGAAAATATTAAGGCAAGGGTACTTCTGGCCAACAATGAAAAAAGATTGTATAGACTATGTCCAAAAGTGTGACTCGTGCCAAAGGTACGCGAACATACCGAGAGCTCCTCCAAATGAGATCACCTTGATGACCAGCCCCTGGCCCTTCGCGGTCTGGGGAATAGATCTCATCGGGTCTCTACCTACGGGAAAAGGAGGGGTAAAGTATGCAATAGTAGCAGTAGACTACTTCACCAAATGGACAGAGGCTGAGCCTATGAAGACAATAACTGCTAAGAAGGCATTGGACTTTGTTATCAAAACATAGTGTGTCGATACGGCTTGCCTCACAAAATAGTCTCAGACAATGGAAAGCAATTCGATTGCGAGGAATTTACTGACTTCTGCAACCACCACGGAGTAGTAAAAAGCTTCTCCGCGGTAGCGAGGCCTCAAACAAACGGCCAGGCGAAAGCAGTCAATAAAATCCTAAAAGTCACCTTGAAAAAGAAGCTGCTGGCCTGTAAAAATAACTGGCCTGAAGAATTGCCAAGGGTATTATGGGCCTACCGGACGACCCCCAGAACCACGACCGGCCACTCCCATTCTCAATGGCGTACGGTTGTGAAGCAATGGTCCCGGTGGAAACATTATTCCCATCCCACAGGAGGACGACTTACGATCCTGCCACTAATCAGGCACTGCTCCAAGAAGCTTTGGATCAAGTCGAAGAACTTCGGGATGAGTCTCAAATACGGATGGCTGCTTATCAAAAGAAGGTGACCAAGTATTTTAACTCCAAGGTTAAAAACAGAAAATTCGCTATTGGGGATATGGTCCTAAGAAGGGTTTTTCCAGCCACCCAAGAACCCGGAGTGGGGGTACTTGGACCAAATTGGGAGGGACCATATGAGATCGAGGACGAGATCGGTTCTGGCACTTACAAACTAAAAAGAATGGACGGAACCACCGTCCCAAGAGCCTGGAATGCCGATCACCTCAGAAAATATTACCAGTAGCGAATTAAAACTTAGATTTTGTTCAAAGGGTTTGTACCGTCCAAATGTATACCTCCTCTATATTAAATAAAATTGAGTGCCTTAAAAACAAAGTTTCTATGCCACTCAGGGGGGTACTAGGGTATACCTCACGGACAAACAAAAAACAAACTAAGTAAAATATCCTGACCCAAAGGGCAGGTCAAAGAGTATGCACAAAAATAAAAGCATAAGTATAAAAACCCTGATCCAAAGGACAGGTTAAAAAACATAAGCGTGAAAAAAAAAGATCGCATATAAAAAAAATATCCTAGCCCAAAGGGCAGGTCATATACATATAAACGGCCCGGGGACAGGCCTTAAAATTGTCTCCCCTTCAAATGAAAGCTGCTACCTATATGTAAATTGTTCTAAGGCAGCAGCAAATATGTACAAAACAAAAAAAAAGAGAGAGTTGTAAAAGAAATGGGTGGAATCTGGGTCAATAGTACGACAGCTCAATCAGCCCGCGGAGGAAGGCGAGGTCCAATACGCGCCTCTAGCGCGGCATCAAGCTTCTTCTTCTTTTCCCGGAATCTGGCAATCATTTCCTCGGGTTTGGGATAAAAAGTAAGCTTGATATTCTGATCATTGGTGGACCAAGCCATGTAGACACCATCATCGAAGCGCTTCGGACACCGGGCACAGGAAACGGGAGAGAGGAGCTCAGCCCTCTTGGCCTTCCTGGTGGATTGTTCTTTGAAATCCCTAAGCTCCTTCAACTCCGCAGCTAGAGCGGCCTTGGAATCAATGTCCGACTGGTGAGTTTCCTCTAAAGATCTCACCTTGGCGACCATTTCATCCAAAGCCTCCCTGGCCTCCCGGAGATCCCGCCTGGCCTTGTCAGCAGCATCGGTCTGAGCCCTTAGTTCCTCCTGATGTTGGGCCTCCATCCTGTCCCTCTGCTGGGCCTCGTCCCGGATCATGGCCTCGGCCTGGGCCTCCCTCCGTTTGGCCTCCTCTTCCTTGGCCTTGGCAGCCGCCTCCTGGCGCTCGGCAGCCTCCTAGTAAATCTGCCTCTCCGCTGTGAGGTCCTGAAGGACCTTCCTGACATCATTCATGTCCCCAAAGTCGAACAGAGTGAAGCCATGGTTTATGATGTTCTTGGAGAGGCGGCCAGCCTCAGCAGCAAGCTGAACCATAATGCAAGGATAATAAGGAGAAATTTCTCAAAGGAAAAAACAAAATACAAACAATAAAAGGAAACGCAAAAATTGCAAAGTACTTACCACCGTGAGAGAATGGCTGAGGTCCTGGACCTGGAAGATGGAGTTCAGGGAAGCGCAAGTGGCAAACCGCTTAGGCGCACAACGGGTGAGCTGAGAAGCGAACTCGCCGGTCATCTCCGCGGCAAAAGGAGCCAAGGTAGGCCCCAGGAAGCGACGGAACCAGTCCGATAGGGGGTCCAGATTAAGGTCCCACGGATCCTGGTATTCCGGGTGGTTGATGCTCGCCTCAACCTCAGCTCGCAGAATCCTCCTAAGGGCCTCCACTTCGGCGTACCCCCGGGAGTACTCATCCATAGCATAGTTGTGTTTGGCTATGCGAAGCTCCTGCCTCACCTCGTCCCCCGGAATCGGGGTAAGAACGATGTTGGGAGGAGCAGGATTTTCCTCCATCGGGGAAACCCCGCCGTCCAGACCATGAGCAGGAGTGTCGGCTCTCCGAGGCCTCTTTGGCTCATCCTGGGCAATCATCTTGCCCTTGCGCTTACGAATCAGAGCCACCTCAGGCTCCTCCTCGCCCTCCTCTGCTTCCTCCGGAAGGGCTCGAGGCTCTCCCGCACCCTCAGCGGCTTCCTCCGAGAAGTCCCATCCCTTCCCTTGGCCTTCTCCCGGAAGCACCTCCTCATCATCCACTAAGTCAATAGTGTCGGGGGGAGCGCTGGAAGAAACGTTCAAGGAAGGGGCCGGGGGAGAAGAGGTGAAGGCCGGAGGAGCCACGGGAGTATGAACCCCGGCAAGTTGTTCCAGGATGGCATCCATGGAGATATCTGTTTCAAAAAATAAGCAAGTGTTAGAAGTCCGTGAGGAGCCGCTTATACAAGATACAGCAAATAAACTACTCCTACCCGAACTTCCTAATTCGGCCCTAGCAAAATCCTGAACTTTAATGCCGGGCAATATTATCTCCGAGATAACTGTCCGAGGGCCGGAACCGGCTGGACGTTATGTAAGCAGAGGGACCTAAGGGAATAGGTTCCGGAGGGCCGGAGCCCATCCGGGACCGACCTAGGTAATCTCCTAAGTTCGAAAAATAAAACTCCTTCAAACGATCCCCCCACCGGGTCGACGGCATCCTAAATCTACGAAGACGCTCGTCGAACCCTACGGGCCTACGACTGGTGTATTCATCAACGGAAGGAACATAACGAATTATCAAGGGAGACTTACCGCCGGCACCGGAGGTGCTAGCACCGGGAGCCCCCGAGTTTGGTTCAGGGACCGAAGGCTGTGGCCGGGAAGTTTGCTTCTCTGAAGAATCTTCAATACGAAGGGGCCTCCTGGCAGGACGATCCCCAATCTCTTCTTGAAGAATCTTGTCAAAAAATTTAGCCTCGGACTTCCCGGCGATGGCTTGGCTCCTTCGCACCACCGGACTCCCCACGCGGAGCCCTCTCCCAGAGGCAGCCTGAGCCTGAGAGTAGGCTTTCTCCTGGGCCTTCCGGTAGAGATAATCTTGGTACTTCTTCTCTGCCGTGGCAATGAGCTCGTCCCGGAAGGCCTTCTCCGCAATCGGCGCCCTCACATTGGGGCAGATGACCCGTGAGAGGTTGGAGTCCTCCACGGATTGGTGAGAAAGGATAAGTTTGGCCTTCCTACAATTCTTTGTGGTGACTAGGCCCCCGACGTCAAGATCGGCGCGGTCATAGGAGGCAAAGACTTGGGCCCTTCGGAGGAAAGCCTGAGTAGGAGGCGTCCGCTGGTAAGGTGGGATCCGCACCCACTCCGTGAGAAGCTCCGTGTGGTCCACGGCCCTGAACCCGGAGGAGAAGAAAAAGCGGTGGCGGTACTCCTTAACGTGAGTCTGCCTATTATACGGAACCACCCCCTCGTTAGCAGGGTGGATCCGGAACCCATAAAAACCATCCTTAAGTTTGTCCCCTTCTTTGGGGACGGATACAAGTTCGTAAAAATACAAAATTTCCGCCGGGCTGGGAGACCCCCAGCCGCGGGCGGTGTAAAAAATAAATAAGCCTGAGAGCAGGCGGTAAGCTTGAGGAATGAGTTGGTATGGCGCAAGGCCGACAAATACAAGGAAATTAACAAAGTAATCTTGGAGCGGGAGCATGGCACCTGCCATCAAATGAGTCTGACTCCAAGCCCCGAAGCCGTCATAGTTATGATTAGGCGTCTCCGAGTCACGAGGAGGCCGGTGATAGGTCCCTGAGGTGGAGGGTTTGATCCCAGCGACTTCTATAATATTCTCCAGCTGGTGAGGACAAGTCAAGGTGGATCGAAGCTCAGCCGCTTCCCACCCAGTCGCACGGGATTTATACCCCTCCTGGGCAACAGGTCCCAGGGAAACCTCCTCCAGCGTGGCCATGTCTTTTCCCTTCTTCTTCGAAGATTTTGAGCCAGAAGCAGACATTTTGTGTTCTGAGAAAAACAAAAAGGGAAAAAGAAAATTCCAGCAGTTAGGTCCCATACCAAACCCTAAATCAAGAAAAAGGGAGTGGGGGTCCCCTAACCGCTGGAAAGAGGCCCCCTCCGGACACGTGTCACATGGGAAACCCTAGAGAGATTCCCTGAACAAGTGTCGGGTGCAGTGAAATCGCAGAAAGTGGTTTTACAGAGTAAAAAAAAAAAACGAAGAAAAACCATTCTATGCCCTAAGCAACTGTTGAACGAAGAACGCATGGCTCTCTTCAACAAAGCTGTATGATTACAACAGAGGCATGATAATGGCGATTCTACAACTAACGCAGCAAACATAAAGCAGAACTCGAAGAACTTAAACACTCACACACCCAAAAGTCTCTAAGTACGAACCCAGAAAACGAACG
This sequence comes from Cannabis sativa, assembly GCF_029168945.1. NCBI lineage: Eukaryota > Viridiplantae > Streptophyta > Magnoliopsida > Rosales > Cannabaceae > Cannabis > Cannabis sativa. The sequence goes on along the minus strand of NC_083604.1, from coordinate 38,478,182 downwards.
AAGTAAATATAAGCATGTTATTATCTAAGGATGCAAGAAACTTACAGTAGATCGTTGAACTGGGGGTACTGAATGTGGTTGAGTGAAAGTTGAGAAGAACTGGCGAAGTCAAACACTGGAAAACTGAAAGAAGTGTCTAAGTGTTAAGACAGTTCGTGCTACTTTGAGGAATTTTCTCTCTGGGAAATTCGAGCAGAAATGGCAAGGAATGGAAAGTAACCGAAATGAAGGAAAGGTGGTGGCTTTTATAGGCAAAAACGCATGAGGAACAGGCGTCATCACCTACCAATCGCACGGTGGGGGGAGATGCACGATTTGAATTCCCGAAAATCAACGGATCAGATCAATCTGCCATAAAGGCGGTGAAAACGTTTGAGTATCCGTCTGACACCATTAATGTGCCGCATCAATCAAAGGGCGTGAAACGAATCGACCTCTGCAAAAGCGAATCGCTGCATTCAATGCCATCATTAGACACGCCTTCACGCGCCCCAAGCTCATGTCAGAAGACCGAGGAGGCGGCTGGAGACATTCCTGCAAAAGGCGAATCGCTGCATTAAATGTCATCATTAAATGTGCCCCCACGCGCTCGAGGCTTGAGCCAGGGAAACGAGGAGTCGACCGGAGGCACTTAAGCAAGCCTTGCTTTATTTTTACTAAGTAAACAAGGCTTGGGGGGTAAATGTTGCTCCTGAATTCGCCCAAAATACGTGGACCAGTCGAAATGGGACACGTGGATCAGATAACTTGTAAATATTTGATAAGTCTTTGTGCGCCACAAGGAAAATGCCATTAGCATGGGTCTCGGAGGAGGCACCCGGAGTACAAGGTACTCCAGGAAGCTCGCATAGCGTGAAGCCTCTCCGGGATGTGTCAGGTCTCTCCCGAGCAATCAAGTCGCATTTAATGCCGCATGGGAGGAAGCGTGTTGGGACTGTAACACGCAATAAAGTCTGACGGCACAACCCCCAAACAGCAGCGCTACAGTAATGATCATTTAAGTCTAGCGACGGCTACTCTGCGAAGAGTCACGTCAATCACAAGGCAAAAAGGACATTCTTCATAAAAACCCTACAGCACCTAGGGATTTGACCATGCATCACCCATGGTATATTCATTGGAAATACCCAACTTTATGGATACTTACAGATACATGTGTAAGAACAATTCTAGGGATTACCCCACCAAAACACTATAAATACCCCCTCAAAGCTCATTTAATGGGGTCGAGAATCTTGGGTTGCATAAGAGCAAGAAGAGAAAATACTCACCAAGAACATTCTCTGTATTTATGAGAAAAACATTCTCTCAAGTGTGGAATCTGTATTAAATACATCCATTAATAACAAAGACTCGTGGACTAAGGCTCATTAACGCCCCAACCACGTAAAAATCTTCATCTCACTTTCTTACAGCTCTTTAATATAATCATATTCTAATAGTTGCCGAAAATCTCGGTCAACAATAGTGTTTTGAGAACATTATTTGAAACTCACATTCCAATGGATGTTACCAGCTAGTTTAAGAGAATAGTGAGCTACTATTTTCATTAATAGCATTTAACTAACCTAACAACCATATACTTTGACCCGTGTTGAACGCTGGACCATTCGTTGAAGATAAAAGTACATCAAACCCATATGAAGTTTTACCATGAGCAGATTGCATCCATTGGGCAAATATAAGTTCGATCAAGATTAGTTTTTTCGGAGTACCAAAAGCAAACATGACATCATTAGGAACATAAAGTTCCAAAGTATGGAACCCTAGAAAGAGGCTTGCCCAACTTAAATGGGTTATGATAGCTTCTTTTGCCATAAATGGAGATAAGAACATTGCTCATTGATGCTAAAACATCCTCATTAAATTCAAAACGTTTTGCATTGTTTTGTCCCATTAGGCTCCAGGTGCTAGGTCATCCGGAGAAAAATATTTGAACCTTCGAGATACATTAAAAATATGTCGAAAAACCCCACATGTAGGTTTAGGTGACATGTCACCTAAACTATTTCTTCAGCTCCAATTTGGAGTTTTGAATCTCCTCAACGAGATAACTCGACTTCCAACGTTCTCATGTGAATTAAATGTTTATTTCATTAGTTTCTAACAACTAGAAACTTCCTCCACATGCTTTCATAACTCCCAAATGTAACTATTCTTTTAATTACATATCATCAAATTGGATTCATAAGTTATAAATTTATTTTAATGGTTCATAAGTTATAAATCTATTTTTGATTTATAAAAGAATTTACAAAAATATGTATTTAAGTATCTCATATAACCTCGACGAAATAATCCCATATTTATACGCAACATGTCATATTTTATTTTCATCTAATATTATATTATATGTTAAACAAATCTATCTATCTACATATTTTTATAAGAATTTTTTATTATAGGACCTTTGAAAAAGACCCCAATGGTGGGGGGTGTAATTCATGGAATGATGGAGACACGTGGAATAATTTTTGTGTGTGAGTAGTAGGTGATAATTTTTTGTTGGGTTTTATGCCCTAAATAAAACTCTTTACAATCTGATTAGTTATCAATATAAGAAATTTGAAGTGATTGATGTTTGCATGAATTTTACATGCTAATGGTTTAATATGTTTAATATGTTTATTACATTCATACACACAAAATCAGTTAAATCCAGATCATATGTTTATTCACAATTACAGTATCGTCAACACAGTGGAATGTGATTGTGATCATATGAATCAAAAGTTTTGGTCCCTGTTTCATCAGTGTTATTGGATTTACACTAATGTGATAATCAGCGATGATGTGTACTTACACTTGGAGTAAGTGTTATGTTCTTTCCAGGACATTAGTAAAGTATACTAGTTTCGAATGTATGGAGTATACATTGGACTGGACCGATATTGCAACTAAGTTAAGATATTACAAACTTACCGATATACATATCTTTCCAAGTCAATATCAGTAGTTGATCTTAAGATTAAAAGAATCTAAATCCTGATATGCTTAGGCTCAAGTCAGGAGTGCTATTCATGTTCTTAGATTTATTAGTTAAGCCTACTTTCGGGTCAGGGTGATACGTATATTTTGGGAACATGATAGTATGATTGAGTGGGAGTGCTGAACATAAATATGGAATCTATAGCTTCTACTGGTGTATAGAAGTCAAGTGATGATTCCCTTCGAGCTTAGCAAATAGAAGTAAATGGATGAGCTCTTGTTTAACTGACTAATTATTAGATCACTAAACATCATTTACAGGTAGCTAAGTGTTTTAAGGGGCAAAATACATTGAGGGGTGAGAACGGTAAAGAAATCCCATCTCGATGTAAATCATCTATATAGAGGATCTTTAAATCACAATAAGATTATAACAATGGTTAAATGAGATAGTATATTGGTATCGTGAAACATACAATATGCTCTATATAAGTCTGAGAGTGCAATTCTAAGTTCTAAGAGTGGATTCAACGAAGAATTAATAAGTAGGAATTTACTTGGTAAATTTGGTTCACTTATTGGAAGCTCAGCATATAGATCCATGGTCCCCATTCTAGTTGAGAACATTCTGCTTGTAAGACTCATTAATTGATTCGTGATTGGTCAATTATAATTCTAAAGTTAGACTATGTCTGATTTTATGAATTTTCACTAAGCATGGGTGAAATTGTAAGGAAAAGAGTTTTCTAGGTTTATTTATTTATTAATAGACTTTATATGTCTAATTAATAATTAAATTAAATGACAATATTATTTAATAATGTATTTTAGTTATTAAATAATTAGTTTTGGCATTTAAAAGGTTAGAATTGGAAAATTGGCATTTTTGAGAAAATAGAGATAAAATTTGATAAAATTGCAAAATTAAGTGAGGCCCAATAACACCATGTGGTCGGCCACTTAATGTTGATTTTTCAAATTATTATTTTCATTATTTTAATGCCAAATAAATCCTAACCTAAACCTAGTAGTTGCCTATAAATAGAAAGTGATGGCTCAGTCACAAAACATGCTTTCACAAGTTTTCAGATCAACTTTCTGACAGAAATTTCTCTCTTCAGAAAACTAAGCCTTCCTCACTCTCTACCTTGGCCGAAATATCTCTCTCTCTTTTCCCTTCATCTTTTTCGTGACCCTAGTGAAAGAGTAAGTGCCCACACACAGCAAGCAGTTACTCAATCATAGATTGGAAGACTGTGAAGGATCAAAGCTTGAAGAAGGAGGACATTCGGGCTCAGATCTTGATTATACTCTGCTACAGAAAGGAATCAAGGGTTAGAGATCTGAGTGGAAGGAGACATTTATTCCGCTGCATCAATGTAAGGTTTTCTTAACTTTATATGTGTTTATTTTATCGTTTTAGAAAGTTCATATTTAGGATGTTAATAAACATACTTGTGAGTAGATCTAAGATCCTGGTAAAATAATTCCCAACATTTTTCATATATAAAAATTAAATAAAAAATAAAACACTATTTTTTTTTCTTTTTCTTCCTCACGTTCTTCTTCTCACTTATTTCTAACCATCTCAATAGGTCTTTCTTAAAAAATCACTCAAAGAAAATGGCGGGTACTTTTGCTGTTTGGTTCAAACCATATTCAACTCTTCAAATTCTCTCATTATACTCTTCTCTTCCCAAAACTCGATCTCTTTATTTCTCGCCACTTTTTTGGTGTTTTACTCCATCTTCTTTACGTATTATTTGCTTTGCTCTACAGTCTCCAGCAAAGAGGGGACCAAGACAAAATTTCTGAGAACTCGAAGTTTGAAAGCCTTGGGGATTTAAGGTTGAAACTGAGGATTGCGGATATTACACTCGGACTCGATGAGAGGTTGGAGCAGTTGGGAGAGACTATGATTGTGAAAGGGTGGGTACAGACTGTTCGTGTTTAGATGCCTTCTTTCCAGATGAAGTTGTGTCAGTCTTGCTCGGTTGATCCAGGTCCTGGTCAGATTTTGTCGATCTCCAACGATCCATCAAGGAAAAATTTTGGGATTTTTAGATCTTTTTGGTTGGGTTTAATCTTTTGCAAATAAAAAAATGAGGGGTTTTAATGTCTATAGATGCTCAAATCGACCAGACTTGTGAAATTTGAGAGAAGGGAAGATGCTCTTAGATTTGGAATTTTCGGACTTGATTTTAGATTTTTTAAAAACATTTTTCTGTATGTAACGCCCTAATGCTAAGGTACGCTACTGTGCTTTTTCAATTACAGTGCAATCTTTGCTAATCAAAGAATTTTCTTAGAAAACGTGTCAAATTAAAACATTTATATTAATTAATAAACTACATAATATACTAAAATATTTACAAGTGTCGGGATCCCGTTTTCAAAATTTTTTAAAGTTAATATTCCAAAATACAAATATTACAGGTTGCACATCGACTACAAAATACAATCCCAAGATGTCCCGAGACCGAACACTCCAGGTCGCGCTGCTTTGACGTGTACAATCCCATCCTAGCTCAGGTTCACTCCTGTTCAGCTTTCGCCTTTCCTTTACCTACACATGGAAGTAGAACTGTGAGTCGACAGACTCAGTAAGAAAAACATATAACATATCATATAATTCTAACTTGTACCTAGATGCCCATACACCTATTTACAAGGCTCAGCAGATGAGTAAGAATGTTCAATAATAAGGTACAACCACTATACCACATACACTACGTACCTCACTATACGAGTGTTGGTAGGGTTTGTTTCGTACCCTGAGTACCACTAAGTGATATACCACACACCTCAGAACTTTCTCGTACTTGTGTTAGTATCACTGTACAGTACTCACAAACAATATTCACTATACCAATGCACTCTATACCATAACCGTACAAGTGTTGGTAGTGCAATTAACAATTAAAGCATGCATATACACATAACATATACATACACTCAGATATTCATATCATACATTAAATACAGTTCTTACCTTCTTTTTGAATTCAAGTGTGCTGGCCGACCTGAACGAAAAGTCTCGTGCTAGATGGATGCCCTAATCACATTAATTATAACATAGATGAGTGACTCGGTAAATCACTTTCTAGGGACTTAAACTTGAACCTAAAAGTTCCCTATCGATGGCAATACTCTAAATATCTCAAAAATGGGAAAAAATTAGGGTTCCAAAAACTGCCCCAACCGGCAGACCGGTTCCCAACCGGAAGTCCGGTTCTAGGACACCAACCGGTCGACCGGTTGCTACAGGTCCCCCAGAATCGGAATTCCAGTTCTGTGCTGGGAACCCGAAAAATGTCCCCCATGACTTCAAAATCAAGCCAAACTCTATCAAACTTTCCAGTATACCTGTACAATGCATATACAACATAATCCAACCAGAAATTCCCAGAAAAAATCACTAAATCAAAGGATGCCATTAAAGCCCTAAACTTGAGCTTCAAAGCTCAACCATACTCAATTCCATCTCCATACACCAAAACTAATATCCAGAACTCAAAATCAACTCAAAATAAACTTAGAATTCAAACCCTAAGCATACATAACACTAACAGCCCCTTCCTAGCAAAAACACAACTTGAAACCAATGAAAACTTGAGAAAACACAACTAGAAAAGAACTAAGGTTACCTTAGCTTCAAGAACACTTGAATCCTTAGAAGAAGTCCATAAAAACAATGGTAAAAAGGGGTGATCTCCTCTGGTTTGCTTCAGCCGAAAGAGAGAAAGAGAGGAGATTCTCTATTTTGACTTTTCTTTTGATTTTCCTTTTACCCTTATTTTTCTCCAAATGAAATGAAAATTAATTCATAACCTTGCTGAAAAATCTAAAGCTAGGTGTCACTCTAATAGGCAGCCACTCAAAACATCATTTAATCGAAAGACTAAATTGCCCTTGAACCAAAAACTAAGGTTTTTCAAAAGCTAGGGGTAAAATGGTCAAATTCGATAACCCCGGTCAATCCCGATATTTTATTTTCTCTAAAATATTTCCCACTAAGAAATAAGGTTCTAAACTTACCCATGTGATCAAACTAGCCATCCACCGCAGTTTCCGTTATCGTCGAGCAAAAATTGCAAAAATTACATATTTCTTAAATTAATCAAATAATACCCCTAGAGTTTAATAAAATCTCCAGAATTGAGAAATTATAACTCTAATACTCATTTCTAAATATTTGGGTCCACAAATAATTAATTCATAAATAATTATAAAATTAACGGAAATTAGTGCTAATTGCCTTTGCTAATCCAAATTACTGAAACGGTCATTACAATTATCCCCCCGTTAAAAGGATTTCGTCCTCGAAATCTAACCTGAATAGGTCTAGATGTTGAGTCCTCATATCAGACTCCAACTCCCAGGTGGCTTCTTCCACCTTACTGTTCCTCTAGAGCACCTTAACTAGAGCAATAGTCTTGTTCCGAAGAACCTTGTCTTTTCTATCAAGAATCTGTACATGTTGCTCTTCATAGGATAAGTCTGATTACAGTTCAAGGAATTCATAACTCAAGATATGAGTCGGGTCTGACATGTATTTCCTCAACATAGAAATATGAAATACGTCATGAACAGCCGATAACGCTGGTGGTAAGGCTAGCCGATACGCTACCTGCCCGACCTTCTCAAGTATTTGAAATGGCCCAATGAACCAAGGGCTTAACTTACCCTTCTTCCCGAAGTGCTTAATACCCTTCATTGGTATAATCTTCAGGAAAACATGTTCCCCTGCCTGAAATGTGACATCTCTGCGCTTTGGATCAGCATAACTTTTCTGCCTGCTTTGAGAAGCAAGCATCCGAGCCTTGATCTTATCAATAGCCTCATTGGTCATCTGCACTAACTCTGGACCCAAGTACTTCCTTTCTCCAGTTTCGTCCCAATGAATAGGGAAACGACATTTCCTACCATATAACAACTCATAGGGAGCCATCCCTATTGTACTCTGGTAGCTATTATTGTAGGAGAATTAAATCAAAGGCAAGTACTTATTCCATGAACCCTAAAAGTCCATGACACAGGCTCGCACTAAATCTTCCAATATTTGAATCATTCTTTCTGACTGACCATCAGTCTGAGGGTGAAAGGCGGTGCTAAACTTTAACTTGGTACCCATAGCCTTCTGAAGACTCACCCAAAACTTTGACGTGAATTTTAGATCCCTGTCTGAAACAATAGATTTAGGGGCTCCATGAAGACGAACTATCTCCTTTACATACAGTTCAGCGTACTGATCCACCGAATATGTAACTTTCACCGGCAGAAAGTGAGCTGATTTTGTGAATCTGTCCACTATGACCCATACCGAATCATATATTCCTGTGGTTTTAGGCATCCCCGTTACAAAATCCATTGCAATATCCTCCCATTTCCACTCAGGAAGGACCAAAGGTTGCAATAACCTTGCTGGCCTTTGACGTTCAGCCTTGATTTGCTGGCAGGTTAAGCATTTGGACACGTAGTCCACCACATCACTTTTCATCCCATACCACCAGAAGTAGGGCTTCAAATCCCGGTACATTTTGGTGGTTCCCGGATGCAGTGAATAAGGTGTGGTATGAGCTTCATCAAGTATCTCTTTCTTAAGCTCGTCAACACCAGGAACACAAACTCGAGCCTTGTACAACAACATTCCACTATTCGAGACCGAAAAGTCTTTAGGCCAACCGACCATAACCTCATCTCGAACCTTAACTAGCTCGGGATCTTCTAGTTGTGCCTTTCTGATTCTCTCTAGCAGATCAGATTAAAGTGTCAAGTTATACAATTTTCCAACCACGAACTCAATCCCTGCACTAACCATTTCAGAGGCTAGTTGAGGGGCTATCAGAACTGTGGTGCAAACTTGACCGGGACCCTTTCTACTCAAAGCATCGGCTATAATATTGGCCTTCCCGGGGTGATACAGAATCTCACAGTCGTAGTCTTTAACCAATTCCAGCCACCTCCTCTGCCTCATATTCAAATCATTATGGATGAAAAAGTACTTGAGGCTCTTATGATCAATAAAAATCTCTCATTTTTCACCGTAAAGATAATGCTGCCATATCTTTAGGGCAAAAACCACAACAGCAAGCTGTAAGTCATGAGTTGGGTAGCGCTGCTCATAATCTTTCAGTTGACGAGAGGCATAGGCTATGACTCTGTCAGCTTGCATCAGAACACATCCCAGACCCTGTCTTGATGCATCACAATAAACCACGAATGTCTCTTGATCTGATGGCAAAGCTAACACCGGAGCTATTATCAAACGCTGCTTCAACTCCTGGAAACTTGTTTCACACTTGTCTGACCACACAAATCTCTGATTTTTCTTAATCAATCCGGTTAGGGGCATAGAGATCTTAGAAAATCCTTCGACGAAACGTCGATAATACCCTGCTAAACCAATAAAACTTTGAACCTCCGTCACAGACTTTGGCCTCGGCCAATTCTTCACTGACTCAACTTTGTTTGGATCAACCATAATCCCATTCTTCCTGACGATATGTCCTAGAAAAGACACCTCAGACAACCAGAATTCGCACTTTTTGAACTTTGCATACAACTTGTGATCCTTAAGTCGCTGCAATACCGTTCGAAGATGATGCTCGTGCTCCTCTTCTGACTGAGAGTATACAAGAATGTCATCGATAAACACTATAACGCAGTTATCGAGGAAATCCTTGAATACCCTATTCATGAGATCCATAAAGGCCGCAGGAGCATTAGTCAATCCAAATGACATTACCAGAAACTCATAGTGCCCATATCTGGTTCGAAAAGCTGTCTTTGGTATGTCCTCTTCCCGGATTCTGAGTTGATGATAACTAGATCGTAGATCAATCTTTGAAAACACTGTCTTTCCTTGAAGTTGATCGAACAAATCATCCATTCCGGGTAACGGATACTTGTTCTTAACTGTCAACTTGTTTAGCTCTCAATAATCAATACACATCCTGAAGGAACCATCTTTCTTTTTCACAAACAGAACCGGAGCTCCCCAGGGCGATACACTGGGTCAGATAAACCCAATGTCAAGCATCCCCTGAAGTTGTAACTTAAGCTCCTTGAGTTCTGCTGGAGCCATTCTATATGGAGCTTTAGAAACAGGTTCGACTCCAGGTGCCAGATCAATTACAAAATCAATTTCTCGTTGCGGCAGTAATCCCGAAAACTCCTCGGGAAACACGTCGAGAAAGTCTCTTACCACCCTGACTGCCTCAGGCCCAAATGTTTCGGGTCTGCTGGAGTCAATCACCACTGCTAGAAATCCTACACAACCACTGTATAGTAAATCTCTAGCCCTCAGTATAGAAATAACTGGGATCCGAGACCCCTGAACTGATCCAACATAAACAAATGGATCTTCACCTTCTGGCTGAAAAGTCACCATTTTCCGCTTACAATCTATACTGGCCGAATACTTGGACAGAAAATCCATCCCCAGTATGGTGTCAAACTCAGTTAATTCAAGTTTTATAAGGTCAGCACTCAACTCCCTTCCCTCGATCTTAACCGGCATAGACCTAATGTGTCTATTAGAGATAACCAATTCCCTGCTAGGCATTAGGGTTCCAAACCCTCTTTCTAAAATATCACAAGGCCTACCCAAAAGATCAATTATTCTTGTAGCTACATATGAGCGTGTAGCTCCCGAATCAAATAATACTGTAAACAAGGAGTTGTTGACGGGAAGCTGACCTGTCACAATAGAAGGACTGGCTGCAGCATCAGCTTGGGTGATAGCGAACACCCGAGCAGGAGACGGTTTTACCTTAGCTTTCGGCTCCTCTTTCTTTGCCTGAGGGCAATCTTTCTTGAAATTCCCACCATGCCACGGAGAAAGCATGTCTTCCGGTTGCACTCTCCCGGGTGATGTTTCTTGCAACGAGGACACTCAGGGTAGGAGTAACCCTGGCGTCCACCTCTGCCTTGGTTTCCACAAAACCGCTTACTTTATCTAGAACCACCAGATGCTGGGGTAACTTTCCTTTTCTGATCTGTGGTGGAATCACCACCATCCCTACCATAGACATGAGTAGGAAAAGTGGGGGTTCCACCAACACTTGGAGTCACTCGGGGCTCCTGATGAAATTTGACCGCACCCTCAGCTCTCAAAGCCTTTTCGACCATTTCAGCATATGAGGTTGCTTCAGTGGTAGTAATCACCAAATCGTGCCTAATCTTTGCACTCAAATCGGCCATATACTTTTCTTTCTTGCTAAAATCAGTTGGCACGATTCCCACAGCGAGGTTGGCCAGACAGTCAAACTTAGTAGTATACTCCATAACCGACATTCCTTCGGTTTGTACCAACTCAGTGAACTCTTTCCGCTTAGCACTGTGGAGGGCTTCATTGTAGTATTTAGAGTTAAACAACTCCTTGAATTCTTCCCCGGTCATCACTATGACGTCTCGAGTGAGGGTTATCAACTCCCACCGCACGAGAGCGTCCTCCTAAAACTAGAAAGTGGCGCAGGTCACCCGATCATTACCAACCACTCCGATAAAGTTAAGGATACACTCAATCACTGTGAGCAACTGCTCAACCTTCATTACATCAGGACCTCCCAAAAATACTGGAGGTGCTTGCTTTCGAAACCTTTTGTACAACGGCTCCATACGGTTGTCAACAACAAGCTGTTCTGCTGGCACTGCTGGAACTACAACGGCCTGAGCAACTTGTTGAGGAGGCACGGCAGGAGGACCCTGCTGCCTCAACCTCTGATTCTCTTCATCATGTTGGCGGATCTGATCTTGCATTTTTGCAAAGCTTTGCTCCCAATCCGGAGGAGCTTCTGGTGGATTTACAGGGCGACCACCCTGAGCTCTGCCACAGCTACGGCTGCGACCACGAGGATTTTGGGGATTTCTCTGACCGCCTCCGGTCTCAATCATGTCACCCTGACTACTTGTATTTCGCGGGGCATCCATTTTATAGGACTTAGCCTAGGTATCGCAAGGCAGGTTTGACAGCGATCAAAACTTAACACCGCTCTTAAGGACTTAAAGGCAACACACTTTAAAATAATTAATTCAAATCTAATATGCTTCCTAACATGCTTTCACAATTATTTAAAATACTAAACAAGTACGGGCTTACTGAACCGTGAACTGAGCTTTCTCTGATGAAGATTGTACATGTCTTAGCAAGCTTCGGTAGACAAATCTGGTGGCTCTGATACAAAAATTGTAACGCCCTAATGCTAAGGCACACTACAGTGCTTTTTCAATTACAGTGCAATCTTTGCTAATCAAATAATTTTCTTGGAAAACGTGTCAAATTAAAACTTTTATATTAATTAATAAACTACATAATATATTAAAATACTTACAAGTGCTGAGATTCTGTTTTCAAATTTTTTTAAAATTAATATTCAAAAATACAAATATTACAGGTCGCACAGCGACTACAAAATACAATCCCCAGATGTCCCGAGATCGAACACTCTAGGTCGCCCTGCTTTGACATGTACAATCCCATCCTAGCTCAGGTTCACTCCTGTTCAGCTTTCGCCTTTCCTTTACCTACACATGGAAGTAGAACTGTGAGTCGACAGACTCAGTAAGAAAAGCATATAACATATCATATAATTCTGACTTGTACCTAGGCGCCCATACACCTATTTACAAGGCTCAGCAGATGAGTAAGAACATTAAATACTAGGGTACAGCCACTATAGCACATACACTACGTACCTCACTGTACGAGTGTTGGTAGGGTTTGTTTCGTACCCTTAGTACAACTGAGTGATATACCACACACCTCAGCACTTTCTCGTACTTGTGTTGGTATCACTGTACAATACTCACAAACAATATTCACTATACCAATGCACTCTGTACCATAACCGTACAAGTGTTGGTAGTGCAATTAACAATTTAAGCATGCATATACACATAACATATACATACACTCAAATATTCATATCACACATTAAATGCAGTTCTTACCTTCTTTCCGAATTCAAGTGTGCTGGTCGACCTGAACGGAAAGTCTCGTGCTAGATGGATGCGCTAATCACATTAATTATAACATAGATGAGTGACTCGCTAAATCACTTTCCGGGGACTTAACTTTGAACCTAAAAGTTTCCCTATCGATGGCAATACTCTAAATATCTCAAAAATGGGAAAAAATTAGGGTTCCAAAAACTGCCCCAACCCGTTGCACCGTGCTCCCAACCTAAGTCCGGTTCTGGGACACCAACCGGTCGACCGGTTGCTACAGATCCCCCAGAACCAGAATTTCAGTTCTTTGCCGGGAACCTGAAAAATGCCCCCATGACCTCAAAATCAAGCCAAACTCTACCAAACTTTTCAGTATACCAGTACAATGCATATACAACATAATCCAACAAGAAATTCCCTGAAAAAGTCACTAAATCAAAGGATGCCATTAAAGCCCTAAACTTGAGCTTCAAAGCTCAAGCATACTTAATTCCATCTCCATACAACAAAACTAATATCCAGAACTCAAAATCAAGTCAAAATAAACTTAGAATTCAAACCCTAAGCAAACATAACACTAACAGCCCCTCCCTAGCAAAAACACAACTTGAAACCCATGAAAACTTGAGAAAACACAACTAGAAAAGAACTAGGGTTACCTTAGCTTCAAGAACACTTGAATCCTTAGAAGAATTCCAGAAAAACAATGGTAAAAAGGGGTGATCTCCTCTGGTTTGCTTCAGCCGAAAGAGAGAAAGAGAGGAAACTCTCTATTTTGACTTTTCCTTTTTCCCTTATTTTCCTCCAAATGAAATTAAAATTAATTCATAACATTGCTGAAAAATCTAAAGCTAGGTGTCACTCTAATAGGAAGCCACTCAAAACATCATTTAACCAAAAGACTAAATTGCCCTTTAACCCAAAACTAAGGTTTTTCAAAAGCTAGGGGTAAAATGGTCAAATTCGATAACCCCGCTCAATCCCTGTATTTTATTTTCTCTAAAATATTTCCCACTAAGAAATAAGGTTCTAAACTTACCCATGTGATCAAACTAGCCACCCATCGCATTTTTCGTTGTCGTCGAGCAAAAATTACAAAAATTGCATATTTCACATATTAATCAAATAATACCCCTAGAGTTTAATAAAATCTTCAGAATTGAGAAATTATAACTCTAATATTCATTTCTAAATATTGGGGTCCAGAAATAATTAATTCATAAATAATTATAAAATTAACGGAAATTAGTGCTAATTGCCTTTGCTAATCCAAATTACTAAAGCGGTCATTACAGTGTACATATTTCAGAATTTTTTATAGTGATAATGAAAAAGCTATGATTTATACATTTGACGGTGTATCTGTGATTTTGGATCATAAATTTAAAATAAAATATTGTTAGACATGATGTTGAATACATGTTGGTGTTTATGAATTCTTTGAATATTGTAGGTGTTCTTAATCTTTTATAATAGTTTTTGTTCATGTTCTTGCCCAATATTGTGGATAGGTTGGTTTTTTTATTAGGTAGAAGGGAAGAAGAACAAGGAGAGACTAAGCATTTAATGTATTTAATAAAAAAATTTAAAAAAACTATACATAAACGTGAAAAACACAACAAATTTAATAAATAAAATTTAAAAGTATTAGTTAATGACAAGTAGAACATAATGCAGTGTTTCTCATGTTTTCAAAAATTAAACTCATTAGTTAACGAGTCGCATTTCTATTAGATCTACAACACCCCGACCTATGGAGTTTTTTTAAGAGGTCCTATAAAAGAATTGTCTTATATTTATAACTCTCTTGCCAACAAAGTTATGTGGCATACGAAGATTTTTCTAATGTAGTTTATATTTTTTCTTATTATTTTCATTTTTTATATTTTTAAAAATACTTATAGTAAGAGTAGTCAAACTAAAAGTCATCTAAAGTAATTTGTATTTAAGAATAAAAATAAAAAAAATTAATTTTATATGTATTTATTTTAGTAAATATATAATTAAACGTAATTTATGTCTATTTATATATGATAATAACTAATGAAATGTGTTATTGTCTATTCATTTTTTTTAGTTTTCTATTCATTATCAAAATAAAACTCTTTGATAGTGCTGACTAATTAATCTCAATAAATGAATCTCCATCAAGTCATTCCTTTTTTCTTTTAAGCTTGCTACTTTTTACAATAAATATGGTTGGATAAGTAAGAAATGTTGCCCATGAATGTTTGAAGAGGCAAGTAAAAGTTTGTGGAGGGACTAAAGTGGAGGCAGAAACTTCTTAAGTTGATGTACATACAGAGACCAATCGTGCATGTAAGAGAACTAATGATATAAATGTGGTGAATCAATCACCATCCAAGAACATAACAAACACTTAAAAATCAAAGAATAATAAAGAGAAATTAAACTGACAATGCATAGAAAAGAATGGTAAAAACAGAGTATGTAAACAAATGAATTACAAGGTTCGATCACAAGCAGGAAGCGTGGATCTATTCCTTGGGTAGAACTGTCTTGAGGCATTGCCTTTATTGATTGAAGATGGAGCTCAGAGTTGGTACATTATAGGGACAAAATTCATGAACAGAAATAGAGTCTTACTCCTATGAAATGGCTCACTCGAGGGACATGAGTTATACAAATTTCAAACCCTTTACAACAATACACACTCTCAACTCAACACAGCTAATGAATAGCAAGATAGTCTTTATGTTGGGTTTTGTGCCCTAAGTAAAACCCATTTCCTTATAATCAAATTTACTAATTAATAAAGATCAGAAATAACATTTTATGTTGCATGGTTCACATGATTTGTTTCATGATTATTGTTTAATGTATAAATTCTATTAAGTCCAGAACATATTTATTTGTACATGATTATAGTGTTGTCAGCACAGTAGAATATAATCATATTTATATGTTCAAAAGTTTTAATTCCCTGATTTGTCAGTTCACTGGATTTAGACTGGCATGACAATCAGCGATAGGTATTCTTACACCTTGGATAAGTGTTATGTACTTTCCAGGGCATTCGCAAAGTTTACCAGTATCAGATGTATGGAGTATACATTGGATGGGACCGATATTGAACTTTGATTAGATATGTTAAATTTACCGTAATATCTATTCAATTCAATATCACCTAGTTGATCCTAGATCAAATGATCTTAATCCAGACATGATTAGGTTCGATCTCAAGAGTATTATACATGTTCTTTGATTTGTTAGTTAAGCCTACTTTTGGGTCAGGGTGATACGTACATTTTGGAACATGATAGTACAATTGAGTGGGAGTACTAATCATAGATATGGAATCTATAGCTTCTATAGGTATTTAGAAGTGAAACGATGATTTCCTTCGAGCTTGCTAAATAGAGATAAACGATTGAGATCTCATTTTAGTGATTATATTATTTCACTAAAATATCATTTATAGGTGGCAAGTGTTTTAAGGATAAAATACATTGAAAGGGTGTAACGGTAATTTTATCCCTATGCAATGTAAATCATCTATAGAGGATCATTGATTATTAGGATTATAACAATGGATAATTTATACTGTATCTATATCGTGGAACAGATAGAGCGTTCTATATGACTGAGAGTGCAATTCTAAGTTCTATGCGTGGATGCAACAAGGAATTAATAAGTCAATGAATTTACTTTGTAAATTCTGTATCTGCTTATTGGAAGCTCGGTTATATAGGCCCATGGTCCCCATACTAGTTGAGACCATACTACTTGTAAGACTCAGTTAATTGATTTTAGTTAATCAATTATAATTCTAAAATTAGACTATGTCTAGTTTATAAATTTTCATTAAGCAAGGGCAAAATTGTAAGAAAAGAGATTCTAGGTTTTATTTATTAATTGAAAGACTTTATTAAGTCTAATTAATAAATTTATTAAATGACGATATTATTTAATAATTAATTTTTAGTTATTAAATAATTGGATTTAGCATTTAAGTGGTTAAATTGGAAAATTGGTGTTTTTGAAAAAATAGGATAGAAAAATGACAAAATAGCGACATTGCAAAGTGGGCCCATTATCCACTATGTAGGGCCGACCACACTTAAAGCAATTTACCATTTATTTTTTTTATTATTTAAATGCTAATTAAATCTAATCTAAACCTAGGTGGTTACCTATAAATAGATAGTGATGGCTCACATTCACACTTAACTGTCAGATGAAATTCACTTTCAGAAAAATGAGCCTCTTTCTATTCCTTAGGCCGAAACCAATTGTTCTTCTTTTCTACTTAAATTTTATTCAGCCTTGAGTGATAGAGTGAGTGCCAACACACATCAAGTGGTACCTCAATCATAGTGTGTAAGACTGTGAAGAATCCAATCAACAAGAAGGAGAATCAACATCAAGGAAGGAGAAAAAGAGATCCAGGTTCAGATCTTGGTGATGCTCTGCTACAGAAAGGAATCAAGGGCTAGAGATCTGAACAGAAGGAGTCATTATTTTCCGCTACAACCAATGTAATGATTCCTGGTAAAATATTTCCAACAACTCGCGTCAGAGCCATGGTAATGATTTACTTTCATGAAATATGAATTAAAACAATGTTATATGTTGATTTGGATGGCTTCGTGTGGTTTATGTGTTATTTGATAAATGTATGTGTTGTACAGAACTTTTTTCCATGATTTTTTTTTTTATTTTTAAAAATATTTTATTTGGATTTTTTGTGAAAAATTAAGAAATTTTTGTTTTTACCGAACTCGATTCCGATAAAAATTGAGAAAGTTATGAATTTTTGAAAATTGGGTGCCATGGCTCTCGAGTGAGTGCATCGATGTGCACCAGGCACTCGGACAACACGGGATCACGGGTGCGTACACTCAGACAAGCCGTGTCTTCAGACACGGTCAGCCTTATGCCCAGATGCTGCAATCCGCCCACGAACATCATGCCAGCGCCGAGGTTTCTCGGCGTCCCCCTCAAGCTCCGCGCGCGCATGGCCCCATCTGCAGCCTTCGAAGGCTGCGTTTGCAGCCTACTGGCAGCATTCACCCCAAACCCGATTTTCTAGGAATTTTTTTTCCCAAAATTCGATTCCAATTTTCAAAACCCAATTTTAAAATAAAATATTATTTTTAAATATATTTGAACTTAAATATCGTATTTTAAATTAATAATATTTATATTTCAATAGATTATTATTAATTTTGATATTTTGAGATTTAAATTTTAAAAATTGATTATTTTATTTTCTAAATTATGATTAGATTTAAAAATTGGTTAATTTCTTTAATATTTATATATTATTTAATTATAAGATGAGATATTTTGATATTTTACATATTTTAAATTAAAAGATAACTTTATCTTTTTTATTTGAAATATTATATTAAAATTATCTTATATAATAAATTAAATAATTAATAAATTTAAAATTAACTTAGATATTTTTATAGATATTCTAACCATAATATTTTCAAATTCAAAAATTTGTTATTTTGTTAAATATTTAATCATTTATAAATTATAAGTTTAAAAATAATATTTTAACTTTTTATATTATTTTACTTATTGGAAATTTATAAATCATATTTTAAATATTTAAATAACTTAGATATTTTTGTAGAAATTTGAATTATGCTTAATTTAAGATATTTTGACATATAATTATAATAATTATTATTTATTTATTATTTTATTCTTAAAATAATAATTATCGAACCATATCTATTTTAAAATTGGTTTATTTTATTATTTTAATTTAATTAAATTAGAAGATTTGAAAATGATATTGAAGATATTTTTTTTTCAAATCATTGATCTTATTTGATATTTAATTTAATTTGATAAAAATAATTCAAATAAACCTAGATATTTTAAATTAGCTTTCATTTTTTAATTTTAAATTTTTAGATTTTTAAGGTTGTTTTTAACAACCCTAAACTTTCAAAGTTTAGTTGGTTAGATTAAAATAATAATTTAATTATATATTAATATCTTATTTCACAACTGTTACATGGACAATGTTTGTTTATTTATTTATACTGTTTATTAAAATTTTTTTTAACGAACCTATTATTTATTTGATCTAAATTTCTATGATTAACTTATTGACAGATCTAATGATCTGATTTTAATCATAGTCCAATTGTCAATAGATCTTATAAATAATTTGTAACAGGTAAATTTGTAATTCTTTCGTCTGTGTAAACCTAGTATCATGATAGGGCCCATCCAAATCATTTGACCTGTGTGAGCCTATATGTTTGCAATTGGGCTTAGATGCATATAGGAAGTCCATTTAAGTTTTACTAAGAAAATGGACTAGGTTGCTAAAATAAATTTTGACATAAGTAAGGCTCTGTTCGGTAACAATTTTAAAAGTAGATTTTTATTTTTTTAATCAAAATTATAAAAATATGGTTTGAAAGTAATGTTCGGTAATTGATTTCATTTTTTGATTTTAAAATTAAAAAACAAATTTAAACAAATTTTAAAAACAGATATTTCATGATTTTAAAAAAATTTAAAATCACTTTTGTCTCGATTTCTCTCTCTCTCTCTCTCTCTCTCTCTCTCTCTCTCTCTCTCTCTCTCTCTCTCTCTCTCTCTCTCGATTCCATTCTGAAATTCATCAATGGCTTCAGATCCAGGTAAAGATTTCTTCATCTCCACATTTCTTTCTCTCTCACTCTCTCTCTCTCTCTCTCTCTCTCTCTCTCTTCCTCTTGGTCTCTCCCTCTCTCTCAAATTTTTTCTAGGTTTGAAGAAATCTTCATCTCCATATATGCTTTCTATTTAGGGTTATGCTACACTTCATTTCCAATTTTCATCACTCACACACTCACAGATCTCTCTCTGTTTATCGTTTAACAATATGAATTTCTATTATTATATGGTTTATTTACTTTTGCTAGTCTAGATTCATTGCTCTCTTCTTCTTTTCCCATTCATAGCTCGCTCTAGCTTCAGTGCCTCACAGTCAGATTACTAGACGGAGCTGCTATTTCTTCCGAAGACACATATTCCTCCATAAATCTAAACTCTGCTTGTAAGTGTTATTTCTTCCGACTAGAATTTTTATTGGGTTTTCTTTTATCATGCTGTTAAATTATTGTTTGTGGGTTTTTTTTTAATGAATTTACAATGGTTATACTCGATTCTTGTAAAGTGTCAAATCTTAGGGAGAAAAAGTAGTAATGGAGTAATTGCCTTTGGTTTGATTGGACCCAAATATATTTATGTGTTATTGTTTTATAGGGTAGCAGATAAATTGACATTGGAAGAAATAAATATTTAGGAAAATTTCATTTTGTAAATTCTGTATGTAAGTATATTGTTTGATGAAATGTCTAATTCAGTTTAGAATTTGTGTATGTATGTATAATGTTTGATGAAATGTTTTTTTTTTTTTGAACAAGAAGATCAAAGACTAAAGAACACCAAAGCTGAGACTAAGATCTTCAATGAGAGGAACATGAGTGGTTCCAAATTATCTCTTTGTCCGTTCCAAGGGCTGCTCGAGCAAGGCCGTGGGCTGTTGTGTTTGATGTCCGAGGGATGTAATGAACCGAGGCACCTGGAAAAGAAGACAAAGAGGAGACAATCATGGCAATGTAGCCTGAAAGAGCAGAACGATCCGTGGAGAACTTTTGAATTCGATGAACCAAATTTTGACAGTCGGAAGCAATAACAGCAAGGGGGAAATGAACTGCACGACACCAAAGCAACGCCTGAATGAGAGCTTCAGCTTCAGCGAAAATTGGAGGGAGGCCTGAAGTTGAAGGGGTCGAAAGAGTGGCAACTAGTGTGCCCTGACAATCAGTGACTACAGCTCCATACCCATGTTTATTGGATGAGGGAGAGAGGGCTGCATCCACACTAAGCTGATACATGTTGCTGGGGACTTGTAGACTTGTAGGAGGCTGGTGAGAACTGTGGGAAGGGGAAGAAATGAAATGTTGAGCATCCCTGTATTCCTGCAAATAACAACTGACAGAATTCTCCAAGCAAAAATCAGTGGTACTGTTAGAGCTAAAAATAGCTCTGTTTCGGTTGTTCCAAATTTCCCAAAGCAATCCCAAAAAATAGCAAGTTGATCTTTAGCAAAACAATCAAAACCTCTGAGCATGAATTCCTTGACATCACAATTTTTATTATTAAAATAGAACTGAGAAAAAGATGAGTTTTTCCAAACTTTACCTGCTCTGGAACATTGTATGAGAGAGTGGGTGTTAGAATCATGATGAGAATGACAATTAGAACAGAAAGGGGAGGGGGCAGACCTACAATGGAAGAGGTTGAGGTTGGAAGGAAGGATATGATTGAATGCTTTCCACACAAAATGCTTTATTTGAGGAGGGATATTTGAGGACAAAACCGAGACCCACCAACTTTTATAGATAGCATGATTGGAAGGACCAGGGGTGGAGAGGGCAGAGTTAGCCAAATGATAAGCAGAGTTAACAGTGAAACAAC
Source organism: Cannabis sativa (assembly GCF_029168945.1). Lineage (NCBI taxonomy): Eukaryota > Viridiplantae > Streptophyta > Magnoliopsida > Rosales > Cannabaceae > Cannabis > Cannabis sativa. The sequence continues at coordinate 38,456,843 of NC_083604.1, read as the reverse complement.
CGGAAGGATGATAGTTCCAAATCAGAGCATCGGTATTATAAGGATCAATAGGCACAGAAAGAATGGAATTACACATCCCCTCGTCAAAATAAAAGCATAGTTTGTTAATGTCCCAATGCCGGTCCTGGGTAATGAAAAAAGAGATAGTTTGAGAAGGAGGGAGGAGGCCAGGTTTGAAAATGACTTTGTCATGGGAAGGAAGCCAATTGGATTCAGAAGTGTTAACCAAGGTGTCGTCCCCAATTTTCCAAATAAGACCCTTGAGCAGAAGATCCCTTCCCCAAAGAATACTTCGCCAACAGAAAGAAGGAGAATGACCAATAGCAGCATGCAAGAAGTCGTTTCGCTTGAAATATTTAGCTTTTAAAAGCTGGCCAACCAAAGAATCAGGATAAGTTAGGATACGCCAAGCTTGCTTAGCAAGCATAGCTTTGTTATGATGCACAATATTGCGAAAGCCCAACCCTCCAAAAAATTTAGAGTTGCAGAGGTTGTCCCATTTCTTCCAATGAATCTTATGGTTGTGGCCAAGGGACCCCCACCAGAATTTAGACATCAGACGGGTGTAGTGTTTGCAAAGAGAAATGGGGAGACTGAAGCAGGACACAGCATAAGAAGGAATAGCCTGAATAACTGACTTTAAAAGAATTTCTTTGCCCGCTCTGGAGAAAAGATTTTGATTCCAAACAGAGAGCTTTGAGCTCGCTTTTTGCAAAAGAAAAAGGAAGGATGAATTTTTCGATCTGGAGAAACACTGAGGAACACCAAGGTATTTATCAATGACGGATTATTGTCCATGTTGAGGGAATTCCTGAACATTTGGCAATCAGAGGGGGTGGTGTTAGGAGAGAAAAGGATGGAGGATTTGTGAAAATTGACCGATTGTCCAGTGGCTTTCTGATAGATGGATAAAATATCCTTGACTTCAGTGCAAGAGGAGGGAGAAACTTTAGTGAAAAGAAGACTATCATCAGCGAAGAGGAGGTGAGAAATGGAAGGAGCAGTGCGAGAGATAGATATGCCGTGAAAAGAGTTAGCACAAGACTTAGCATTAATAATACCAGAGAGGCCTTCAGCAACAAGGAGGAAAAGATATGGCGAGAGAGGATCCCCTTGACAGATACCACGAGACGGGAAAATCTGATCAGAGAGATAGTTATTTATGCGGAGACGGAAAGAAACAGAGGAAAGACAATTGAGAATGAGAGAAATGAAAGGATAAGGGAAACCAAAGTGCTGAAGGATATGCTGGATATAAGCCCATTCAACTTTATCAAAGGCCTTCTCCATATCGAGCTTTAAGGCAAATTTTTGTACCCCACTTTTCCGCTCTTTCGATTATTGATTGCATGAACAACCTCATTTGCGATAATGATATTGTCAAAAATAATGCGATCACTAAGAAATGCACCCTGGTTATGGGAAATAAGGCTAGGAAGAGTGGATTTGAGGCAGTTAGCAAGGGTTTTGGATAGGACCTTATAGAAAGTGGAGTAGAGACTAATGGGACGAAAGTCCTTGACTCGAGAAGCATTTTTGATTTTAGGGATGAGAACCAAGGTGGTCTCATTGATAGGGGCAAGATCAGTGTTGGTGGAGAGGGCAAATAAGACAGCCTGGCAGAGGTCACTGCCAGCTGAATCCCAATTTTTTTTGAAAGAAATTAGGATTTAAGCCATCAAGACCGGGGGCTTTATCTCCAGCAAGTTGGAAAAGAGAAGATTTGACTTCATCTAAGGTGAAGGGAGAGGCAAGAAAAGCAGACTGATGGGGAGTGATTTGCTTAGAAAGACCATGTGTTGCAAAAGCCATAGCTTCTGAATTTGTACCTTGGGAAGCAAAAAGCTGAGTATAAAACTGAGCGAAAGAGGTGGTAATTTCATTAAGGTTGGTGATTTGAGAATTGTCATTCAAAGTGAGGGACTTAATGAAATTGGTTCGTTTCCTGGTGGTAGCCCGATTATGAAAATATCTAGTGTTCTTGTCACCCGCTTTGAGCCAATTTGCTCTGGAGCGTTGCTTCCAAAAAATTTCCTCTTTGAGCAATATATTATCCAGGTTACGTTGAAGTTCAGTGGCTTTTTTAGCGTCAGAAGGGGAAATGATGGGACCCGCCAGAAGGTTTTGAATGTCCAATTGGATGCTTTTGATGTTGCGAGAAAAATGATTTTTGTCACGCCCCAAGAAGACAAAGACTTGGAGCAATTGCGTTGTTTGGATAGAAAATTGAGGATAGGATTGGTAGGGTTGGCAACGGTCGAGTCATTAACCCAACTATTTTTGACGAGATCGGGGAAGTCAGGCTCAAGTAACCAATGATTTTCAAACCGAAAAGTGGAGTTACGATGAAACATATTAGTAATATCCTCAAGAAGCACTTTTAGAGCTCGGTGGTCCGAGCCAAAAAAACCTAAATGATGGAGGGAAGCCATAGGAAACAAATTAGTCCATTTTTGATTAACAATGGCCCAGTCTAAGCGCTCTAAAGTGGTACCATGCTTCCAAGTGAATCGGTTTCCAGAAAAAGAAAGCGGTGAAAGAGAGTATTTGCCAATAAAATTTTGAAAAGAATACATGGTATGGGGAGGGGGAAGGCAGTGAGTGTTACGATCATTAAACCCGAGATAATCATTAAAATCACCCACAGTAAGCCACGGTTGCAAAGGGGCAACATCAAAAAGGCGATGCAAAATAGTCCAAGAATGTTGTTTGTTAGAAACATAAGGGGATCCATAATAGCAAGACAAGTGAAAAGTAGTATTATTTATAGAAACCATACAATCGATATGGTGGAGGGAGTAAGACAAAATATTAACATTAACATCATCCTTTCAAAACAAAAGTAGACCTCCCCCTAAACCAAGTCTAGGAACTTCAAAGACATTAGCAAAATACAGTTTAGCCCTAGAAACAAAAGTGGAGTACATAGTAAGCTTGGTTCCCATAACAAAAAAGAACTGAGGCTGATGTTGCTTGCAAAGGAGGGAGAAGTTATGGAATGCTCGGGAACTCCCTAAACCGCGAGCATTCCAACTGAGAAGACTCATTTTTCTCGGCGGGGTTGCTGAGCAACACCCACCGTTTCCTCATTTTCGGACATGGATGGAACAACCGCAAAGTCGGAGTGAGAGGCACAAGCTCGTTTCAGCATGCTGCGAACCGAAGAACCAACTTGACAATTCTGCCTGACAAAACACCGCTTCCTGGTGGGAGGAGGAGCAGAAGGAGTGTCATTAATATGGAGACTGGATAAAGGAGGGCTGCTGAGAAATGGCAGAGAGGTCTCGGGGTACATAGGGGCCTTACCTTTGGTGGTGGAGGGATTAGTGGTGGAAGTCATAAAAGGATGGACTGGGAGGGGGCAGTGGATGGTGGAATGCATGGGTGGAGATGGGGTGGAAGTAGTAATGGAAGAAACTGGAGCCATGGTGGAAGTGGTAAAGGGAGTGGGATGAGGGGAAGTGACCGTGGTGGGAGTGGGTTCAGCCATGGTTGGAACAGTGAAATGGTCAGTGTGGTCTTCAAGAGTGGGATGGCCAGTGTTGGAGAGGGAAGGTTGTTCCTCAAAAGGAATAGAAGTGGAAAGTTCAAAGATACTTTTCTTGTAAATGGATTTGGCAGGGGCTCGAAGGACATCCTTATAGCTAAAGCTGGGAGGAAAAGGGTGGTGATCACAATGATGGAGAAATTTACCATACTTATTGAAAGTGTGGTCAAGCTTACCACAATGGTAACAATAGTTTTGTATACCCTCATAGAGAAACTTGAGCCACTTAGTGAGGGACAATTTCCTGAAATGGACATTCATGCCACGGTGCAAGGGTTTGATAGTGTCAAGAAGAACACGGACACGCATGAACGGACTGACAGAATCATAGAGAGTGATCAAATGGACCTCAATGAGGTTACCAATCGTATCAGCAACAAACTGAGCCAAGCCATAGGAACGGGAACCAAAAGGAATATAATGAACCTGGACCCAGAGAGGAATGTAGCGAAGTTGGGAAGGGAGGATGGTATCAAAACCATCAGGAATAGCAAAGATCATGAGGGATCGATCAAAATGCCATGGCTGGCCCTCCATGACTCTTCGACGGTCACCCTCACAGCCAAATTGAACCAGAAGAACTCCCGAGTGGTATTCAGATTAAGAAAATGTGGCAACGAGCAACCCAGGCTTCATTCATGGCTTTCTGAATCCAATCGACTTTCAGAGTTTTGGGGGACAAAACCTTAACAACCAAGCAGTGGGACTGGGATTGGTGTTCGGGGTGGATGGAGGCATGGTCAAAATCATGGACAAGGGCTTCTTCAGCAGTTAATTGGGTAGATTGGGAAACAGGGAAAGTAGCCATTTTTAGGTGTAAGGAAAAAACAGAAAGATGATCAAAAATAGGGAGAGAGACTGGAGAAGGGTAAATACAACACAAACTGCAGAACCTTAAATAGAGGAGTAAGAAAGAGTAATACCTGGAGCAGAGGGAAACTGGGAGAGGAGGGGATGCAAACGCCATCGTAGCTACTGGAGGCCTAGATCCTCTTCTACCCACCAGTAGGGCAATGATACGCCTCCACCTGAAGAAAGTGACAGTCATAAAATGTTTGAAATGAAGGGAGGAAGAGAGATAGCCAAAGGTTGTCTGAGCAAACATTAAATGGAGTCTCGGTAAGGGAAAAATGGAGGCTGCATTAAACACTAACAATGATTATAAATCAGAAACATAATTAAACAACATTAATGGAAAGGAAGGGAGGAAGAGGGATAGCCAAAGATTGTCCGAACAAGCATTAAATGGAGTCTCGGTAAGGGGAAAATGGAGGCGGCATTAAACACTAACAATGATTATGAGATAGAAACTTAAAAAAAATAGCATTAAATGAAGAAAGAGAAGAGGGGAAGGAAGATCAAAGCTACGGTTGGCAAAGTGGATGAAACCAAAAAAGGGAGAACCCTAGAACGTTCCAGAACAGGGAATTTTTTTTTTTTTTTTGATGAAATGTTTGATTCAGTGCACAGTGCTCTAATTAAGTTTTTTTTTTTTTTTCTGAAAAACGTATTTGGTGGGAGAGACTCACCAGAAGAAAGGCTCTTTGCTGTGAATGAAATGCCAAAAATCTCATCTAGTATAACAAATGTTTACAATACTCCTGGCGCCACTCTTATCTTTGGGGTCTTAACATTCTGTTTCTGTGGTGAATCAGAGCTTTTTGCATCAGCTCTAATGTTATTTATTGATTCATTGGAGATTGCTCTTTGAAGATTTTTCACTGCAATTGCTCTCAATACTAGAGTCAGATAGTGTTGTAGCAAGCCCAAGAATATTGATGGAGATTGCTCTTTCATTAGCATGTCTTTCATTAGCGGTGAACCACATAGCATTTTCCTTTAGCTGCTGGTGAAATTGTGCAATGTCATCTTTTAGGTTTATATTTCTATTAGAAAGCCTTTGTTGGATATTATTTTACCAGGATCTTAGATCTACTCACAAGTATGTTGTTTAAACACCCTAAATATGAACTTTCTAAAACGATAAAATAAACACATATAAAGTTCAGAAAACCTTACATTGATGCAGCGGAATTAATGTCTCCTTCCACTCAGATCTCTAACCCTTGTATCCTTTCTGTAGCAGAGTATAATCAAGATCTGAGCCCGAATGTCCTTCTTCTTTAAGTTTGATCCTTCACAGTCTTCCAATCTATAATTGAGTTACTGCTTGCTGTGTGTGGGCACTCACTCTTTTACTAGGGTCACGAAATTGATGAAGGGAAAAGAGAAGAGGGTTTTGGCCAAGTATAGAAAATAGGGAAGGCTCAGCTTTTCTGAAGAGAGAAATTTCTGTTAGAAGATGATATGAAAACTTATGATTTGACTGAGCCATCACTTTCTATTTATAGGCAACTAATAGGTTTAGGTTAGGAATTCTTTGGCATTAAAATAATAAAAAAAAATCAATTTGAAAATCCACAAATAGTGGCCGGCCATGGTGTGTTAGTGGGCCCACTTGATTTTGCAGTTTTATCAAATTTTATTTCTATTTTCTCAAAAACGCCAATTTTTCAATTCTAACCTTTTAAATGCCAAAACTAATTATTTAATAACTAAAATAGATTATTAAATAATATTGTCATTTAATTTAATTATTAACTAGACATATAATGAAACACCCCTTTTTTTGGTTTTTCTTTGGCTTACTAATAACAACAGTATTCTAGACTATCGCAATTTGAAGTATTATTTGATTAGTTTATTGATTAACTACTTATGAAATTATTGCTAATTTAAACTTTTTAATTTAAAGTAATAAAATACCTTTAGATAGAGTTCCTACTATTGGTTACATCGAAGCATATACAAACAAGTGTCTACTATTACACTTAACTACTAAGAGCACATAGACGAATCAAAAGTATAGGGTTAGACCCTCCCACGCGGTCAAAATATCCATATGTACACCACCAGGGTTAGGACTGTGCTCCAACTCACCCAGCCATCTACTTATTTATAGCTTTACCTGCAACACAAGACAAGTTGTGAGCTACAGCTCAGTAAGTAAAGTTCTGCATGTATGTGACATTATGAAAATACGATTCAGAGTATGATCGTGAATTTAGAACATTTATTTTCTTTTATCTCTTTGACCTCTAAACTGGTACACACTGTTCGGTTAAGCCTGAGCCTGCAGGGCTTGCTGAGCTATAAAATCCCATGGGCTCTCCTCTGGCTAGCCATCTCTCGTCACAGCAGGGCACATACTAACCTTATTCCTTCATTGCCCCGTCGAGCTCAAGAATTAAGGTTGCCCCTAACTGTAACGCTATAATACTCATATAAATGGAGGAGAGAAAGACGGGAACATGGCCAACTCTGACATGGCCCACTCTATTGGGCTGCCACTATGAGCCATAAAGACCTCCGTCTGAAACTACAACTTTTCTCTATTGCTTCCCGAAACAGTGGCACTTCAACCCTTCTTTGATTTCTTATATCTTATCTTTCACCTATGGTGCTTAGAATAAAATCTTATCAAGCAATTCATAAGACTGTGAGCTTTTCTCAAAAATCATGCATGGTCTCAAAATATGTATTTCTATTTATATCTCTACATATCATGCATGAAATGCTACGCTGAAATGTTAATAAGTTTGCAACTCAGAGCAGGATAAATAACATACAACAAATTCTTATAAAACATAAAATTCTTATATTGTAATTGAGTACTTTACTTACCTAGTTTCGAGCTTTACAAATTCTTATTAGTGAAATACTCTTTGCTCAAGATATGAGTGATTCGACCCTAATAGTTGTCCAATAATAGATTTAATTATTAGTTACATTTATTCTCTTTATTTGTAACTATCTCAAATAAAATGGATCTAAAGTATAATCAGGTCAAATAAAATAGTTTAAGCATGCACTCAAACGCAAGTAACAAAATCCCAACCATTGAGTGTTCAACTGGTTTTTCAATCAATAATTATTCTTGAGATAATCATGGCATAACAAATTTCTATTCCACTGTAGCTTTGTAGGATATCAATCCATATAAAAAAAGGAAAATATAATCTATACTTAGTATAAATTCCAATTGTTCCCATATATACCTGTGATACATCCTCATACAAGTACGACAACAAGGTAACTCACCATTTCATAAAATTTATAATCCACACAACCAAGTACTTAGTATAAACCATAACTATAATATAACAATTTCACTAAAAAAAATATTACAGTACACAAGTAAAGGCCAATGGTATTATCAATCTCAATGATCATCTCACTAAAATATATGAGTTGTTCAAAAGGGCCAAAACTATCTATTATCTCACCAAAATTATGGAAGACTATATTTATTTTTTTATACTCTACGTAAGCATTAAGGTTGTTCCCAAGTGTCTAATTCATATATCATTTCAAAACAATTATTCCAACTAAAGAAAGCAAGCATAGCAATCATACCGAGGTATAATTCAAACAATCATTTATATATAACTCAAAGAATATCACAAGAAAATATAATCTTATACTATTGAATGGGAATTTTACCTATTAATCTCCTTGAAGACCGGACTCTAGTGTTCCTTAACTAAAGGTTTCTTGTTGTGTTATTTTGAAGAGAGAGGGACTACTTCATGATATCGAGCAAGATAGTCTAATGACTCTCTATTAAATATCTAAACAACGTGGGGAAGCTTACCGACTTAAGAAAGTCGGTGGAACTATTTTTTTTTTTCTAAAGGCGAATTGTCAAATAAAAAAGAATAACATAATAATAATATTTATAAAAACACCATTATCGTTAAATAATAAATAATGAGATTTTATAATTTTACTATTTAATTATTTTTACTAGCCACTCTAAAATGTAATACCCATCACACAATAGCACATATCTCTTGTATCATCTCGTATCATTGAGCACACAAAGTATTTCACTGACAAATAAAATATTAATCATCATAATAAAATCAGTATAAAAGTTCTCAAATATTTATTTTCTATATCAAGTGCATTCCATATAATACTATGCACCTACTAAATAATGTAGTGTCATGCAAATCATGCAATCATGCAATGTTGGCTCTCTTGCATAATTAAGAAACTTAGATACCATAACATATAAAGTCCATTAATAAATAAATATATCTAGAATCTCTTTTCTTTACAATTTCACCCCTGCTTAGTGAAAATTCATAAAATTAGACATAGTCTAACTTTAGAATTATAATTGATCAATCACGAATCAATTAATGAGTCTTACAAGCAGAATGTTTTCAACTAGAATGGGGACCATGGATCTATATGCTGAGCTTCCAATAAGTGAACCAAATTTACCAAGTAAATTCCTACTTATTAATTCTTCGTTGAATCCACTCTTAGAACTTAGAATTGCACTCTCACACTTATAGAAAGCATATTATATGTTCCACGATATCAATATGCTATCTCATTTAACCATTGTTATAATCTTATTGTGATTTTAAGATCCTCTATATAGATGATCTACATCGAGATGGGATTTCTTTACCGTTCTCACCCCTCAATGTATTTTTCCCCTTAAAACACTTAGCTACCTGTAAATGGTGTTTAGTGATCTAATAATTAGTCAGTTAAACAAGAGCTCATCCATTTAATTCTATTTGCTAAGCTCGAAGGGAATCATCACTTGACTTCTATACACCAGTAGAAGCTATAGATTCCATATTTATGTTCAGCACTCCCACTCAATCATACTATCGTGTTCCCAAAATATACGTATCACCCTGACTCAAAAGTAGACTTAACTATAAATCAAAGAACATGAATAGTACTCCTGAGTTGAGCCTAAGCATATCAGGATTTAGATTCTTTTAATCTTAAGATCAACTACTGATATTGACTTGGAAATATATATATAACGGTAAGTTTGTAATATCTTAACTTAGTTGCAATATCGGTCCAGTCGAATGTATACTCCATACATTCAAAACTAGTATACTTTACTAATGTCCTGGAAAGAACATAACACTTACTCCAAGTGTAAGTACACATCATCGCTGATTATCACATTAGTGTAAATCCAATAACACTGATGAAACAGGGACCAAGTCTTTTGATTCATATGATCACAATCACATTCCACTGTGTTGACGATACTGTAATTGTGAATAAACATATGATCTGGATTTAACTGATTTTGTTGTGTGTGTAAATGTAGTAAACATATTAAACCATTAGCATGTTAAAATTCATGCAAACATCAATCACTTCAATTTCTTATATTGATAACTAATCAGATTGTAAAGAATTTTGTTTAGGGCATAAAACCCAATAAACTCCCACTGGCACTAATATAAAACAAACTTTGCAAATAGGTCAATCTGATATCTTGATCTTCAGATCAAGTGTAGTATATCTGAATCCACCCAAACTTCTGGAAGCTAGTTCATAAATTCACTTATGAAACATCCTTTACTATATGCTTTACTCATCAAGGGATACTGAAATCTTTACTGTTTTGAAAGTACATCTAAATTAATAGAAGACATATCTCTCATATTTTAAAATATGGAATTGAGATAATACAGTGTAGACTTTTCTTCAGCAATATAACTTTCTAGTATTTTTAAATTCACAAAGTTATAGTTCTTCTCTGGTAGAGCTTGAATTATTATAGAATAATTCCTCCACCCCCAAAGTAAGCACCATCTCATGAATTCTCGAAATGAGTTGGTGAGATACAAGGACAACTGATACACAGTTCCTTAATATCTAACGTATAGATCACTTTCATAAATCTTTCTTGAATATCTTCTAATGTTCCCTATTTGATTACATCTCAGATAGCTCCCACTCAATAGCAGATGTCTGGTTAAATAATACTTGTAACCTCTGATTGTTTGGAGAGTTACCTAGTTGTGACTTTTGTATTAGTCTGAAACTTTAAGTCAAGACTAAGTCATCAACATAGAAGACTAGTATTTGAAGTGAAAAATACATGCCAGAGATAAAGTAATCAAAATGAAGAGACCATAAAATTTTATGAGGATTAAGAATTCTAGGTTCAAGTCATTCAAATAGACTGAACTAGAGTTCTCTATCTTATTCTCATAATTCTGATAAGTTATACCTATCCATGTGTATGGTTAGATTTGCTTTTCAGTAGTGTTCTTAGGTACCTATCACAAGTATCAACCTAATGAAGATGGGTATATAGAATTTTAAAATTCTCCCACTCAATTAAGGTAGTGTGAAACTTTAACAAAGAACTTTCATAGGTATCAAACTTTTACTTACAGTAGTAAAACAAAATGAAACTTTAACAAAGAATTGTAAGCATGACTTTGTTTGTATGACATTGTTTGTATGAATGACTTGTTGGTTATTTAATTTAGCTATCTCCTTTTATTTACAATCTTATTATTATTTTTTATTATATATTTTATCTCCAAATGTCTCCAGGATAATGTCTACAAATGGTGCACCATTCAACAAAAATAATATACTTCTTGACGATTCAGACGATGAGTTTGTAGAGTTATTAGTTTTATTTGCTTGCGTAGATTACAATCAATTAATAATTTTAAAATTACAAATGCAGAAAAAGACGTATATTTTGATGGAGATGAAGACATTCCTGAAGTACAAGATGCTACTATACAAAGCACCCACGAAACTTTGAATGATAGTGTTGAGTTTAGCATTTCAAGAGATCAACTTCGTGAAATGGCTAATGTCCGTGATGAAATTGCTGATCATATATGGAGAGCAAATCGACGATGAAAATAATGAGTGAAAATTATTAACAATTAGAACTTTTTTAATAGTTTTTTTCAAGATTAGACAATTATTAGTTTATATTTTATTATGACTTTGTCGATTTGTGTTATAAATAATGTGTTTCGTGATTTTAAATTACTTGAATTTTTTTAAGATGTTAATGAGTATTTTTTATTTGATTTTTTTTATAATTTTTATATATTTGTTTAAAAATAAAAATAAATGATATTCATAATTTTTTATTTAAAAAAAATCAAAATTTATTTTTTTTGTTTTTAAAATTGAAAAATAAAAATGGTTACAGAACACACTTTTGTTTTCTGTTTTTAAAATTATAAAACAAAAGTGGTCAGAGAACACACTTTTGTTTTCTGTTTTTAAAATTTAAAAATAAAAGTAGTTATAGAACACATTTTTGTTTTTTAAAAACAAAAAATCTACTTTTATTTTTCTGTTTTTAAAATTAAAAAACAAAAGTGTTACCAAACGCCACCTAAATTTATTTAGGCCCAATTAGATTTGGGCTTATTCAATGAATAACAATTGTTTATTTAAAGGTTAAATTCCTCTCCTTTGGGCCTTGTGTGAGAGTTAGGTGGCCAATAGCAGTGGGTACGACATACTGAACCCAGCTCTCCCTCCCATGAACTACCCCAATTGTGAAGGCCCATTTGCCTTATTTAAATAATTGCATTAGGTTAATTATATTAGTCTAACCTAATTAAAATTGAATTAGCAACATAATTAGCTTTAAAATATATGAATTTATTTTTCATTTAATATTTTAAAGTTAATTTTAGAAAAACACTTAGTTAATTGATATATATATTCTAGATAGTTATTTCTAGTACTAGTTATATTTTCAAATATTTAATTAGAAAAATATTTTAAGTTGAAAATTAATTATTTATTTTAATTAATTTTGGACCAACTTAATTATAGAATATTTTTCCTAGTATTAAATTAGAATTAATAATTAAGTTTCTTTCATACTAGATTATTTAATTCTTGTATTTAATACATTTAATTAAATTAAAAATTAAATATTTAAGTTGATTTCATTCTTGATACTTAAATATTATTAATTTCATGATATTTAATTAAATAGAAAATTATTTTAAGTTTGAAATCTTATTTCAGAATAACTTAAATTTGAATAATTTTCAAAATATATTTTATTTTATTTTATTAATCATTTTTTTATATTTCGAAATTGCATTTCTTAAATGCAGAAAATTTTTGAATTTTATTTGAAAAATAGATTAAAGTTGAAAATTATTTATTTTAATTTTGGATCAACTTAAATCAATGATTTTTCATTTAATGATTAATTAAAATAAATGAATTAAAATACATTATTATTAGAAAATAAATTAATTAGTCAATGAAAGTCTAGATAGATATTATCTGTTTTGCTTGAAGTATTTTTCTAGTGTATTTAATTAAATAAAAAATTAATATCTAAGTTAATTTTAATCATGATACTTAAATATTTAAAAAATTTCTTAATATTTAATTAAATAGAAAAATATATTTTTGTTGAAAATTAATTTTGGGCTAACATAAAATTAGGATAATTTTTCAGGATTTATTTTATTTTATTTTAAAGCATTTTTCGAAAATTGTATTCTTATATACTTTAATTTTTTGAAATAAAATATATATTTATAGAAAATTAAATTTGAGTTGTGAATTAATTTAAATTAATTTTGAAACAACTTAAATTGATTAATTTTCTAAATATTTATTGGAAATTATTACTAAGATGGAAATAATTTATTTTATTTTCATATCCATCTAAGTATATTTTATAAATATTAAATTAAAATTTATTTTTAGAATTTTTCATTCTGAATCGGTAATTTTAATTAAATAAATATATATTAAAATAAATAGATTAAAATAAGTATCAAAGAAATACAACTCTCTAAAATAATGAGCTTTTAGTTATAAGGATATTTGATCTCCATTGTTGGTCTTACAATAGTTAAATATTTTCAATATAACCTCGAGACGCTAGACTTCGTCCCCCTTATGGATGGCTATTCGTTGAATGCATTTAACACCGCAAGATCTCATTTGATAAGTGTTTTGTAAGTTTTCGTCTCTATTAGACTCTCGCCTACGGTGACTACTTAGAGATAAACTTATAAAACATGAAACAATGGTGGAAGCTCATAAAATGAGAATAACCTTGACTCTCGCCTACCGGGACAACGTTAGATTCTTATTTTAATCGAATAAAATGTTGCTAGAATGGTTTGCATTTTAGATGAGCTGACAACTCTATTCAATGAATGATACTTTGACTCTCGCCTACCGGGACACTGTATAAGTTTGTTGGAAATCTTAGAAATTATTTAAGATGCGCCTGTTTTGTATTTTCACATGTCTTTGTTATTTGCTAAATGCTTGATAATTTCTGAATTGTGTATGAATTTATATTGAACCATCTCATTTTCTGTTATTATTTGTAGTTTAATTTCGAATCTTTATTGTTGGTCTAACTAGCCTTGTTGTTTTAATGGGACAAATCTCTAATGGATTGTCATCCATTAAACAAACACAATAATGTTAGATCTCGATAGATAAATATTGTATATGCAACATCTAGTTGTTCATCAATTGATGACACCTTAGACTAGTATTTGCAATATGAAACAAGAAGATTATATAAATAAGAATAACTTTGACTCTCGCTAATCGGAGCATCGTTGGATTCTTATTTAGATACGAAATTATCCTAATTCCTCTTAGCTTATTCATTTCAAATTAGCTCAATAATATATCATTGGATGAATGGTTTATAAATCACATATATGTCATTCTATATTTTCTCTTAAGAAATGGAATGACTAATATGATTATATTCCTGATATTCTATCCCGCAATGATATAAATCCTCAATCTTAGAAACCTCCTACTTGTATATGTATATGCTTTAGGAAAATAAGACGTAAAGTTAGATTAGTAGTGGTGGTACAAGCAAGAAGAATTACTCATGTATATTTGGTATAAATTTATGTAACACCCTAACTAACATAGGCGTATTACGTGATTTTTAAACATGCTGTGCAGCTCGTTGCTAATCAACGAGGTTTATGGAAAACGTGATTAATTAAAATTTTTGCTTTTTAATTAAACTTATAAAATAATATTACAAAAGACTCGGGATCCCGATTACAAAATCATTTACAAAAGAGTTAACTGTTTATACAAAATAAATGTCGCCTAGCGACCAGTTACAAAATCAGCCTTGCTGTCCCGAGGATTGTACGCTCCAGGCCTAACCGCCCCGACATGTACAATCTTCACAAGCTCGTTCACGGTCCATCAGCTTTAGTAATGTGGATTAGTAAAGGCAATTAGCACTAATTTTTATTATTTTATTATTATTTGTGAATTAATTTTAAATGTGGACCCCAATATTTAGAAATAAATATTAGAGTTATAATTTCTCAATTCCGGAGATTTTATTAAACTCTAGGGGTATTATTTAGCTTATATGTGAAATATGTTAATTTTGTAATTTTGCTTGGCGACAATAGAAAATGCGATGGATGGCTAGATTGATCACATGGGTAAGTTTAGAACCCTAATTCATAGTGGGAAATATTTTAGAGAAAATAAATTATCGGGATTGAGCGGGGTTATGGATTTTGACCATTTTACCCCTAGCTTTAGAAATACCCTAGTTTTAAGTCTAAGGGCATTTTAGTCTTTTGTTTAAGGATGAGTGAGGTGGCTGCCCATGTAGTTGACACCTAGCATATTATTATTTTTTCAGCAAAGAATTAATTAGTGAAAACCATTTTCATTTGGGGAAAAAACAAAGAAAAGTCAAAATCTAGAGAACTCTCTCTCTTTCTCTCTTTTCTCTTTCGGCTGGGGCATAATCAAGGGGGGAAGGGTTGTTGATTCTTGGAGTTTTCAGCAAGAAAGCTTGGGAGATTCAAATTAAGGTAAGCCCTAATGAAACCCTTCTTAGTTTTCAAGTTTTAAAGTTAGGTTGAATTGGTGATATTGTTAATTAGGGGCTGTTAAGGTTTGAAGTACCTAGGGTTCAAATTCTAGGGTTGGTTTAAGTTGATTGAAGTCCCTAGTAGCTGATTTTATTGCTTGATGTTGGTTTTAAGCAAGCTTGAGTTTTGAAACTCAAGCTTTGAGCTTTAATGGCATAAGTTGATTTGTTGGTTTGTTCTGCGATTTATTGGTTGGAAATGGATGTTTATGCATTGTATAGGTATACTGGAGAGTTTGATAAGGTTTGAGATTGAATTGAATTAAGGGGGATAATTTTTGGTTCCCAGCAGCTAGCAACCGAATTCGGGTTCTCGGGAGACCAGTACCAACCGGTCGACCGGTTGGTGACCCAGAACCGGATTGCCGGTTGGGAACCGGTCTGCCTGTTGGGGGAATTTCTAGAACCCTAGTTTTGGCCAATTTTGAGGTATTTAGGGTATTGCCATGAGGTTTATCGATAGGGGAACTTTTAGTTTCAAGTTTAAGTTCCGGAAAGTGATTTAGCGAGTCACTCATCTGTGTTGCAATTATTGTGATTAGGGCATCCATCTAGCACGTGAATTCCTTTCAGGTCGGCCAGCAGACTTGAATTTGGAAAACAGGTAAGAACTGTGTATAATGTATGATGTGATTATCTGAATGTGTGTATATGTGTTTATATATGCATGCTTGAATTATGTTAAGCACTACCAACACTTGTATGAATAAGTTATAGAGTGCATTGGTATAGTGATTGTGAGTACGATACAGTGATACCAACACAAGCATGGGAAAATGTTAAGGTGTGTGGTACATCACTCAGTGTTACTCAGTGATCGGGGTAAACCCTACCAACACTCGTACAGTGAGGTACGATGTGCATGTGGTATAGTGGTTGTACCCTGGTATTGAACGTTCATACTCATCTGTTAAGCTCTGTAAATAGGTGTATGGGCGCCTATTTACAGGTCGGAAATTATATGGTATGTTATATGCATTTCTTGCGAGTACGGTGACTCACAGTTTCTGCTTCCATGTGTAGGTAAAGGAAAGGCGAAGGCAGAACAAGAATGAACCTGAGCTCGGGTGAGATTGTACATGTCAAGCGGCGCGACCTAGAGTGTTCGGTCTCGGGACATCTGGGAGTTATATTTTGAAAGTCGCTGTGCGACCTGAAAATTATGTATTTTGAAATGTAAAGTTTAAACTGTAAATTTTACAAAGTTTGAAATCGGGATCCCAGAATTTGTAAATATTATATTATATTACAAAGTTTAATATTTAAAGCAAAAGTTTTAATTTAACACGTTTTTCGAGAAATTTCTTTGATTAGCAAAGATTGCACAGTAATTGAAAAAGCATTGTAGCGTGCCTTAGCATTAGGGCGTTACACTAAACATGTAATCTACATATGCATACTGTTATACTAATCTTACCTGGATTCTGAATTCAGGTGTGCCGGTCAACCTGACTGGAACTTTAACTGCGCGGCGGATTACAGGCTCATAAACCATAAAAATCACAACACTATAAGTGACACGCTAAATCACTTCCCGGGGACTTAAACTAGGAACTAAAAGTTTCCCTATCGATAAAAAGCATGGCAATACCCCTTAAAACATAAAATCGAGGAAATCTAGGGTTTCAGAATTTTCCCCAACCGGTAGACCGGTTGCCCAACCGGAATTCCGGTTCTGGGAAAATTCAGAACCCCATCCGGAATTCCGGATGCACAACTGGAATTCCGGTTCCTCGCAGGCAGCAAACACAAAAATCCATATCTTGCTCAAATCAACTCCAAATCAATTCAAACCTTCCAGACCTACTCCATATAACCCAAATAACATTTCTAAGGCATTAAATCTACCTAGAATGCACATAAATGAAAAACACCATTAAAGCTCAAGCTTTGAGTTCTAAACTCAAACTTGAGCAAACCTTGCTAACATGCAACCAAACTAGCTCAAGTCTACTTAATCAAGCTTAGAATAACCTCTGAAAACAATAACAAACATCAACAACATCACAGCAATAGATTCAAATCATTTCTCTCAAAAATCATATGTTTTGCATAGAAAAACCCATAGCTTTAAACAAAATAGCAAGCATGCATTAAAACCTAGATAATCCATTCATTTTAAACCCAATTAAGCTTCTGTAAATAACATATAAACACAGCAACAACAACCACAAATTCATGCATGCATCATACCATTTTCATCATTTTTCAACAATTTAAAGAAGGAAATAAGAGGAGCTAACCTAGCTTGAAATGGACCTTAAAGAGAGATGAATTCACAAGCAAAACTTCAGGGAAAAAGGCCAGCTCCTTGCTGCTCCAAGATGGCCGAAAGTGAGAGGAAAGAAAGAGAGAGTTTGTTTTGAAATTTTTCTCTAATTTTTCTAAGTGTAGAAAATGAGGCTTTGAAGAGTAAAATGAAGTAAAAAGGATTCTTTTCAGCCAAATAATAAACAATTAAACATTTATTTTTCAATTAATAACTCACTAGAAGACAAAATACTAATGGGGCAAAAAGACCATTTTGCCCCTCCACACTAAAACCACATAAATCACACTAACGGGGTATTTTTGGGAAATTCTAAATTCCCGGCCATTCCCGACATTCCCAATGTCTAATAAACCGTCCCAAACTACTAACATACTAAGTTGTGATTTCTACTGAGCCAAACACCGGGTTCCAAAATACCGGGCACCGGAATGCAAAATTATGCAAACTACTACATGACATAAAAATGCATCTCTGAATTCAATAAATAACAGTATAATAAATTATTTAAATAGCTATAAATAATTTTCATAATTAATCATAATTAACTGCTAATTTCCAAATTAAACTAAGCGGTCTTTACAATTTAAGTCCTTGACTTTAAATTTCAGATTCCAAATAGAAATGTCTTATATTTCTATTTCCAGAATACAATACAGTTACACTTTCACAAGTGTTTAATATCCATTTTTCTATTAATGGATTCAAACTATGTTAAAGTATGGATATGAGTTTAGTATTCTGTGACCAGGATCCACTTGGACTATTCTAAGAACTCTTTAATGTAACTATACTTAAGTCATCAAAAGACACAACCACATTTTATAAATCTATGGCATTTGTATCTTGTTCATAGTGGTTTTGACAAGATCATTCTCTGCAAAGAGTATATATGCCTATATCCACTGAAAGTATAATCATCTCATTCGCAGATGGATGTACATTCAGGGGTGGATATGAGTTTTTCGTGATGTTCTTAAAACGATCACTCTAGATTTCACCTTATGCAAAGAAATTTGAAATGTTTGAAAATTTTCATGAATTTCTAGCAATGGTGAAAAACCATTAAGGTAAGTGGTTAAAGATCTTGCGAACTGATAGGGGTGGAGAAATATTTGGTAGATATGCAGTTCAAAGATCATTAAGTTGATTTTTTTGAACTATATCCAAACTTACCTCCCCCAGAAATTCGATTTGCATATTGATGATTAGTTACTAGTAGTTGCCTAAGTCCTTCTAGGGATATACCCTAGTGATAGGAAAATTCTAGAATGATGAAATGGTTGGGTACTTAGTGTAAACCATTACTAAATTCATGGATGATCTAATCATGATCTCAAGAAAAGCTAGAACTGTTAACCAAGATTTGCATGTTTGTTAGCTATTCTAAGTGATTAGGGGTGGACCATCCCATAATCATTAGATAAGAAAGTGTTTGTTTTAACAAATACTACTTTTCTAAGAAAATGAATAAGTCTGAAAACAAAGTAGCAAATAGAGGAGATATTTTTTTCTTGATTCCATAAGTGTTCTATCATCTTATTCTAATATGATGATCCCACTGCCTCTGTTTGTCTTGACACAACCGAAGAGGTTAATACCATTTAGATTCTTAGACGAAAGTCACGGTACTTTGTCGTAGTGGGAGAGTTTCCAGGAACTCACCTTCTTATGACTTGGAAGACACTTGTGATAAAAATCCATTGTGAGTTTAAACAAATAATGGATTGTCAGAATAAGAAACTAAGAAGTTAAGCCAAGAGAACTATGGTTAAATACATTCATATTGAACAACCATAAATTTTCTATAACAAGGACATGAAAGTAAATTGTCTTTGGTAGGTCTATTCAATGGACTTAACAAAACTTCCTATTCCTAGTATTACAGATTTGAGTTTATCTAAACCTATGGCTTGTGGTATGCCTGGTAATTCACTTACTCTAATGTAAGCAACTTACTTTAATAAGATGCTGGAGCATTTTTATAATGGCAATCTATAGAAGCTTCTCGACTTCTAGACATAGATTTCATTTATCTAAGGAAAAGTCTCTACTATTCCAGAAAAGATAAAAGCCATGAAAGATTTCCTTGAATCAACAGTGAGAGGTCTCAGATATGCTTTAGTATGCCTTAGACCAGACATCTGTTGTTGAGTGGGAGTAATGAGTAAGTATCAGATTAATCCAGAAAAAGGAACATTGGAAGACAATCAAGTAAGTCTTAAGATTAAGAAGAGGAACTATATGTTAGTCGATAAGGGTGTATTTAATACTCTTAGACTACACCAAATCAGATTTCTAGACTTTCCCTAGTGCTTGAAAGTCTGCTGATGAGAAGGTGATTACTCTGGGGGTGGAGTAGTGATTTTGGAG
Organism: Cannabis sativa; assembly: GCF_029168945.1. Taxonomy (NCBI): domain Eukaryota; kingdom Viridiplantae; phylum Streptophyta; class Magnoliopsida; order Rosales; family Cannabaceae; genus Cannabis; species Cannabis sativa. The sequence goes on along the minus strand of NC_083604.1, from coordinate 38,436,917 downwards.
AAGTGTAAAAACCTATATGAAGTCTCTAAGTCTAACAGAGAGAGCCTGAATGTTAAAGTTGCAGGAAAGATACTTATTCAGTCTAAGGAAAGTTCTATACATTTTTGGCATTGTTCCAAAATTTCTTAATTACTAATGTTACATCCTGACTAACACAAAAGTAGTTGCCAATAGTAAAGAATCCAATATCCCTATAGGAGTTGACATATAGAGAGGAATTTCACAATATCAAGTATTTTGTGATTAAGGAAATGTAATGGTGGAGAAAAGGTTGTGTTCATTCAACCTGTTAGATCCTATTATGGAGAGTATACTACATACTAGACTTGATTTGTATATCAGGGTGTTGAGATTATTTGATATGCACTTTTGTTTTATATTAGTGCAAGTGGGAGTTTGTTGGATTTTGTGCCCTAAATAAAACCCATTCATTATAATCAAATTTACTAATTAATAAAGATCAGAAATAACATTTTATGTTGCATGTTTCACACGATTTGTTTCATGATTATTGTTTAATGTATAAATTCTATTAAGCCTAGAACATATTTATTTGTACATGATTATAGTGTTGTCAGCACAGTGGAATATAATCATATTTATATGTTCGAAAGTTTTAATTCCCTGATTTGTCAGTTCACTGGATTTAGACTGGCATGACAGTCAGCGATAGGTATTCTTACAACTTGGATAAATGTTATGTCCTTTCCAGGGCATTAGCAAAGTTTACCAGTATCGGATGTATAGAGTATACATTGGATGGGACCGATATTGAACTTTGACTAGATATGTTAAATTTACCGTAATATCTATTCAATTCAATATCACCTAGTTGATCCTAGATCAAATGATCTTAATCCTAACATGATTAGGTTCAATCTGAAGAGTATTATACATGTTCTTTGATTTCTTAGTTAAGCCTACTTTCGGGTCAGGGTTATACGTACATTTTGGAACATGATAGTACAATGGAGTGGGAGTGCTAATCATAGATATGGAATCTACAGCTTCTATAGGTATTTAGAAGTGAAACTACGATTCCCTTTGAGCCTGCTAAATAGAGATAAATGATTGAGATCTCATTTTAAGGATAACATACATTGAGAGGGTGTAACGGTAATTTTATCCATATGCAATGTAAATCATCTATAGAGGATCATTGATTATTAGGATTATAAAAATGGATTATTTATAGTGTATCTATATCGTGGAACATATAGATCGTTCTGTATGACTGAGAGTGCAATTCTAAGTTCTATGCGTGGATGCGACAAGGAATTAATAAGTAAGTGAATTTACTTGGTAAATTCTTGATCTGCTTATTAGAAGCTCGGTTATATAGGCCCATGGTCCCCATACTATTTCAGACTATACTGCTTGTAAGACTCAATTAATTGATTTTAGTTAATCAATTATAATTCTAAAATTAGACTATGTCTAGTTTATGAATTTTCACTAAGCAAGGGAAAAATTGTAAGAAAAGAGATTCTAGGTTTTATTTATTAATTGAAAGACTTTATTAAGTCTAATTAATAAATTTATTAAATGACAATATTATTTAATAATTAATTTTTAGTTATGAAATAATTGGATTTGGCATTTAAGTGGTTAAATTGGAACATTGGCGTTTTTGAGAAAATGGGATAGAAAAATGACAAAATGGCAAAATTACAAAGTGGGCTTATTATCTGTTGGGTTTTGTGCCCTAAATAAAACCCTTTACAATCTGATTAGTTATCAATATAAGAAATTTGAAGTGGTTTATGTTTGCATGAATTTTACATGCTTATGGTTTAATATGTTTATTGTTTTTATACACAAAATCAGTTAAATCCAAATCATATGTTTATTCACAATTACAGTATCGTCAACACAATGGAATGTGATTGTGATCATATGAATCAAAAGACTTGGTCCCTTTTTCATCAGTGTTATTGGATTTACACTAATGTGATAATCAGCGATGATGTGTACTTACACTTGGAGTAAGTGTTATGTTCTCTCCAGGACATTAGTAAAGTATACTAGTTTCGAATGTATGGAGTATACATTGGACTGGACCGATATTGCAACTAAGTTAAAATATTACAAACTTACCGTTATATATATCTTTCCAAGTCAATATCAGTAGTTGACTTAAGATTAAAAGAATCTAAATCCTGATATGCTTAGGCTCAACTCATGAGTACTATTCATGTTCTTTGATTTATTAGTTAAGCCTACTTTTGGGTCAGGGTGATACGTATATTTTGGGAACATGATAGTATGATTGAGTGGGAGTGCTGAACATAAATATGGAATCTATAGCTTCTACTGGTGTATAGAAGTCAAGTGATGATTCCCTTCGAGCTTAGCAAATAGAAGTAAATGGATGAGCTCTTGTTTAACTAACTAATTATTATATCACTAAACACCATTTACAGGTAGCTAAGTGTTTTAAGGGGCAAAATACGTTGAGGGGTGAAAACGGTAAAATTATCCCATCTTGATGTAAAGTAGAGGATCTTTGATCACAATAAGATTATAACAATGGTTAAATGAGATAGCATATCTATATCGTGAAACATATAATATGCTCTATATAAGTCTGAGAGTGCAATTCTAAGTTCTAACAGTGGATTCAACAGGGAATCAATAAGTAGGGATTTACTTAGTAAATTCGGTTCACTTATTGGAAGCTCAACATATAGATCCATGGTCACCATTCTAGTTGAGACTATACTGCTTGTAAGACTCAATAATTGATTTGTGATTAATCAATTATAATTCTAAAGTTAGACTATGTCTAATTTGTGAATTTTCACTAAGCAGGGATGAAATTGTAAAGAAAAGAGATTCTAGGTTTATTTATTAATTAAGAGACTTTATATGTCTAATTAATAATTAAATTAAATGAAAATATTATTTAATAATCTATTTTAGTTATTAAATAATTAGTTTTGGCATTTAAAAGGTTAGAATCGGAAAATTGGCGTTTTTGAAAAAATAGAAATAAAATTGTGAAAACTGCGAAATCCAAGTAAGGCCCATTAACACCTATGGCCGGCCACTTGGTGAACTTTTTCCAATTAATATTTTCATTATTTTAATGCCAAATAATTGCTAACCTAAACCTAGTAGTTGCCTATAAATAGAAAGTGATGGCTCAGTCAAATAACAAGTTTTCAACCTTTTTCTCAGAAAATCAAAGATTGCCTTTTCAGAAAAATTGAGCCTTCCACTTCTCTCTCTATAGCCGACCCTATACCTCTCTCTTTTCCTCTTCTCAATTTCGAAACCTTAGTGATAGGGTAGTGCCCACACACAGCAAGTGGTACCTCAATAATAGATTAGAAGACTGTGAAGGATCACACACAAAGAGAAGGACATTTGGGCTCAGATCTTGATAATACTCTGCGACAGAAAGGATACAAGGGTTAGAGATCTGAGTGAAAGGAGACATTATTCTGCTGCATCAATGTAAGGTTTTCTTAACTTTATATGTGTTTATTTATCGTTTTAGAAAGTTCATATTTAGGGTGTTAAACAACATACTTGTGAGTAGATCTAAGATCCTGGTAAAATAAATTCCAAAATTATCCACTATTAGGGCAAGTTCAATTGATGATAGACGTTCTAACTCTGGTTATTGTGTCTATCTAGGTGGCAATTTTTGGGTTTTGTGCCCTAAATAAAATCGATTTCAATATAATTAGATTTACTAATTAATAAAGATCAGAAATCGCATTTTATGTTGCATGGTACACATGATTTATTTCATGATTATATTTAATGTATAAATTCTATTAAGTCCATAATGTATGCATTTGTTCATGATTATAGTGTGGCCAACACAGTGGAATATAATCATGATTATATGTTCAAAAAGTTTAATTCCTTGATTTATCAGTTCACTGGATTTAGACTGGCATGATAATTAGCGATAGGTATACTTACACCTTGGATAAGTGTTATCTCCTTTTCAGGGTATTGGCAAAGTTTATCAGTATCGGATGTATGGAGTATACATTGGAAGGGACCGATATTGAACTTGGATTAGATATGATAAATTTACCGTAATATCTATTCAATTCAATATCACCTAGTTGATCCTAGATCAATGATCTTAATCCTGACATGGTTAGATTCGATCTCAAGAGTTTTATTCGTGTTCTTTGATTTGTTAGTTAAGCCTACTTTTTGGTCAGGGTGATACGTACATTTTAAGAACATGATAGTACAATTGAGTGGGAGCGCTAATCAATGATATGGAATCTATAGCTTCTATCCGGACATAGAAGTGAAACGGTGATTTCCTTCGAGCTAGGCTAAATAGAAATAAATGATAGAGCGCTCATTTTAGTGATTATATTAGTTCACTAAAATATCATTTATAGGTGGCCAATTGTTTTAAGGATAAAATACATTGAAAGGGTGAAACGGTAATTTTGTCCCTATGCAATGTAGATCATCTATAGAGGATCATTGATTATTGGGATTATAACAATGGATAATTAATAGCGTATCTATATCGTGGAACATATAGATCGTTCTATGTAACTGAGAGTGCAATTCCAAGTTCTTTGGTGGATGCAATGAGGAATTAATAAGTTAGTGAATTTACTTGGTAAATTCTATATCTCCTTATCGGAAGCTCGGTTATATAGGCCCATGGTCCCCATAGTAGTTGAGACAAACTGCTTGTAAGACTCACTTAATTGATTTTAGTTAATCAATTATAATTCAAAATTAGACTATGTCTAGTTTATGAATTTTTCACTAAGATATGGCTTGATTGTCAAGAAATAGTGTTTTGGGGTTTATTTGTTAATTAAGAGACTTTATGGAGTCTAATTAATAAATAGTATAAATGACAATTTTATTTGATAGTTATTTTAATTATTACGTAAATAGTTTTGGCATTTATAGGGTTGAAGTTGCAGAAAGTAGTATTTATGAAAAATAGGTATAAAAGGAAGGCAAAAAGTAGTATTTGAAGTTGCTTGTGTGGGGCCCATTAAGTGGCCGACCATCAAGTGTTATTTACTCTATTTTATCATTTTTTCATTCCTAATAATTCAACCCTAACTCTATTGAAGATAGTATAAAAGGAAGGCTATGATCTCATTATCCAACTAATGCCTCCAACACTAAAAACCTAGTTTTCTCTCTAGGTTGATGAGAGCTCTTCCTTTTCTTCTTCTTCAATTCGAAACACCATAGCCTCTTCTTCACAAACCAAAATTCAGCCATTATTGATTGAGTACATGCCCACACATAACAAGTTGGTCCTCATGTTTGAAATTATTTTACCAGGATCTTAGATCTACTCACAAGTATGTTGATTAACACCCTAAATATGAACTTTCTAAAACGATGAAATAAACACATATAAAGTTTAGGAAACCTTACATTGGGTGCAGCGGAATAATGTGACTCCTTCCGTTCAGATCTCTAACCCTTGTATCCTTTTTGTCGCAGAGTATTATCAAGATCTGAAACTGGATCTCTTTCTTTGATTCTTTAGTGCTGAAACTCCTTCTTGCTGAAAGTCTTTCTTCACGATCTTCCTCACTATGATTGAGGTATCACTTGTTGTGTGTGGGCACTACTCTAATCACTATCTGTTTCGAAATATTAAGGAAGAAGAGAGAGAGGGAGTGGTCGGCCAAGGTAGAGAGAGAGAGGCTGAGGTTTTTCTGAATGAAAAGTGTAATTTTCTTGAAGCCTTCACTATCTATTTATAGCATTCCACTAGGGTTAGGTTTGAATTATTTGGCATTAAAATAATAAAAATATCAGAGGAAAAATCCTATAAAAGTGGCCGGCCATGGCAGTATGGATTTGGGCCACACTTTTTGTAATTTTGCAGTTTTATCACTTTTGCATCTGATTTTCACAAAAACGCCAATTTTTTAATTCAACCATTTAAATGCCAATTATAACTATTTAATAACTATAAATAATTATTAAATAATATTGTCATTTATCATATTTATTAATTGAACCATACAAAGTATCATAATTAACAAATATGCCCCTAAAACTCTTTCTTTACAATTTCGCCCTTACTTAGTGAAAAATTCACAAATAGACATAGTCTAATTTGAGAATTATAATTGATTAATCAAAACCAATTACATGAGTCTTACAAGCAATATAATCTCAACTAGTGGGGGGACCATTGGTCTATATAACCGAGCTTCCAATAAGTAGATCAAAAATTTATTACTTAAATTCACTAACTTATTAATTCTTTGTTGAATCCATGCATAGAACTTAGAATTGCACTCTGAGTATATAGAATGCTCTATATGTTCCACCATATAGACACATCATTATTTATCCATTGTTATAATCCTAATTTGATCAATGATCCTCTGTATGAATGATCTACACTGTAAAGGGATTAGATTACCGTTACACCCTACTATGTATTTTATCCTTAGAACACTTGACCCCGTATAAATGATATTTCTGCTTATGTGAAATGAGTACTCCACCATTTATTTTCGTTTGGTCAAGCTCGAAGGAGATCATCCTTTGCTTACTATTCGCCAGGTAGAAGCTATAGATTCCATGTTTATGTTAGCGCTCCCACTCAATTGCACCACCGTGTTCCCAAAATGTACGTATCACCTTGACCTAAAAGTAGGCTTAACTAACAAATAACGAACACGAATAGCCTCCTGAGATTGAGCCTAATCATAACAGGATTAAGATCATTTGATCTAGGATCAACTTGGCAATATTGACTTGAATAGATTTTACAGTAAGTTTAATAAATCTAAGTCAAAGTTCAATATCAGTCCCTTCCGATGCATACTCCATGCATCCAACCTCAGGTTTACTTTAACCAATGTTCTGGAAAGAACATAGGATTTCTCCAAATGCAAGTAAACTCTTGTTGTAGATTATCATATCAGTAAAACCCTGTGTTTGATAAATCTAGGAAACTTTATTCACATAGTCATGTTTACTTTCCAAAGTGTTGACAACACAATAAACAGGATCAAGTATGTGGAAAGGGTTTAAGATGAATTTATAAATCAAATAGTCAAGCAATTGATAAAGTGAACCAAAACATACACAAATGAATGAAAAATAATTTTGTTTCTTTATTGATGTTGAATAAAATAGATTACATTGAAATGGAGTTTTATTTAGGGCATAAAACCCAACAAACTCCCACTTGCACTAATATAAAACTAATCAGTACATATCAATTAATCCTAAATTCTGACGGTGCTTTTCAAATGCAGTCACGGCCAAGACTTTGGTGAATGGATCAGCTAGGTTGTCCTCTGTGTCCACTTTCTCAACTCGTACATCCCCTCTTGCCACGTATTCTCTGATAATATGATACTTCCTTTCAATGTGTTTGCTTCTCTTGTGGCTTCGAGGTTCCTTACTATTAGCTATCGCTCCACTATTATCACAAAGTAGGACCAGAGGCTTTTCCATTCCAGGGACGACACCGATGCTGGTGAAGAACTTTCTTAGCCAGACAAGTTCTTTAGCAGCTTCGGCTGCAGCTATGTATTCAGCTTCCATAGTCGAGTCCGATATCGCGGTTTGTTTTGCACTTCTCCAAACCACTGCTCCACCCCCAAGAGTAAACACCATCCCAGATGTAGATTTCCTATCTTCAAGACTTGCCTGGAAATCTGAATCAGTGTAGCCTATGAAATTTAAACCACCACCCTTGTAGACTAACACAAGATTCCTTGTACTCTTTAAGTATTTCAGAATATACTTAACTGCATTCCAATGTTCCTGTCCTGGATTAGACTGATACCTGCTCACGATTCCCACTGCATAGCAGATGTCAGGTCTAGTGCATAACATTGCATACATTAGACTTCCAACTGCAGAAGCATAGGGAGTTCTCGCCATGTCCTCTATCTCTTGAGGATCAGTCGAAGACTGTTCCTTAGATAGACGAATCCCATATCTAGAAGGCATGTTTGCCCCATTGGTGTTGTTCATGGAGAATCTCTCTAAAACTTTGTCAATGTAGGTTGTTTGAGAGAGAGCAAGAGATCTGTTCTTCTGGTTTCTGATAATCTGAATACCAAGAACATAGGCTGCTTCACCCAAATCTTTCATATCGAATTGGGTGTTGAGCCATTCCTTGATGTGAGTCATTTTCTTGATATTGTTTCCAATAATCAAAATGTCATCAACATAAAGGACCAGGAATACTACTACTTGGTCTTCCTTGAGTTGGTCAACACAAGGTTCATCTTCCTTCTGAAGAAAGCCGTAGGTCTTGATGATTTCATCAAACCTTTTGTTCCATGAGCGAGAAGCTTGCTTAAGTCCATAGATAGACCTATTTAATTTGCAAACTTTCTTTTCCTGCCCTGGAAGAACATATCCTTCTGGTTGCTCCATATAGATGGTTTCTTCAAGTACCCCATTAAGGAAGGCAGTCTTGACATCCATTTGCCAGATTTCATACTCAAAAGCAGCAGCTATGGAGAGAAGAATTCGGATGGATTTGAGCATGGAAACAGGACTAAAAGTTTTCTCATAGTCCACGCCTTCTCTTTGGGTATAACCCTTGGCTACAAGTCTAGCTTTAAAAGTTTCGACTTCGCCTCCAGCTCCTCTTTTCTTCTTGTAAACCCACTTGAATCCTATTGGATGATAGTCATCATGTGCGTCTACATATTCCCAGACTTTGTTCTTTTTCATGGAATCCATTTCTGAATCCATGTCGGCCGACCATCGTTTCCGTTGCGGACTAGCCATTGCTTGTTTATAGGTTAATGGATCGTCTTCAATACCGTCACCAACGACCATATTGATTTCACCATCCAAGCCATAACGAGCTGGTTTTGTTGAAACCCTCCCACTACGACGAGGAGCGGTGATCTTCTGAACAGAAACTTTGGTAGTAGATTTCTCAGTTGGTTCGACTGAGGGAGTGGGATTGTCCTCTTCACGAGTGGAGGAGGACGGAACATTGGAAAGACTTATATCTGAAAGCAATTCCTCTAGAACAACTTTACTTTTCGGTTTGTTGTCTTTAATATAGTTCTCTTCAAGGAAAGTAGCATTTGTAGAAACAAACACTTTGTTATCCTTGTGATTATAAAATAGTCCACCCCTAGTCTCTTTTTCTAGGTTTAGCTACATTGAAAAGTTCACTGTTTAGTGAGATTTGTGTATTCGGTCTTAAAACATAAAGCCCTTGTTCCATGGTAGCAACACATATTTGAAATCCATTACGAGAAATTGAACAATTTGTACTCGAAAAATTCAATATATAAGATTGTGTTTGCAAACATGAGACACTAATCAAGTTTCTAATAAAGTTTGGAATAAATAAAACATTTTCTAAAATTAAAAATCTTTGTTGAAACTTGATGCAGGCTTTTCCTCTAGCTTTGACCGACACTAACTCGCCATTGCCAACTTTAAGCTTTAACTCTCCTGGAAGCAGATTTTCCCAAGTTTCAAGCAGCTGTAGTGAAGAACATACATGGTTAGTAGACCCAGAATCAACAATCCAGACGGTTTTTTCGTTCTCTAAAACACATGATTCAAAGACAAAAGCATTACCTTCGTTTGAATTGTTTACAAGCCTGGGACATCGTTCTTCTTGATGTCCCTTTTCATTATAATTCGAACATAGAAGATTATGTCTGATAATTGTACTTGAAGAAGCAGCTTTGCTAGAGCCTTCATGCTTAATCCTTTTCCTCTGATTATGAATTGCAAAACCAGGGGGACCCATTGCAATCTGATTCCGTCCATGGGCTCGTAATTCTGCTTCGAGCTTGTCCATGTCGGAGGAGTTGAAATTGTTGATCATGTAAGAAATAACAAATTCATTATACTCCGGAGGAAGACTATTAAGAATGAGTTGGACCCATTGTTCTCTTAATAAATCAATTCTTAGTAGATTTGCATTTTGGAACTTCAGATTCATCATCAATAGGTGTGAGTTTATGCAACTACCAGGATGCATTTTCACACTATAGAGTTCTTTTGCTAAGATATGAACTAGGAGAGGATCGGGGTGAGGGATATTCATAATGGCACTACAACACATCAATAAAACAGAAGTAAGGTTTTGGTTCATAAATTCATACACATGTTCAGAAAATAACAAATAATCACACATGTTATAAAAATACTAAATCTAACATAGTTTATTTTCCAAGGTCTTTCAACAAACTGATATAGTGTCCCGTTTAGGCGAGAGTCAAAGCATCATCCATTGAATAGAGTTGTCAACTCATCTAAAATGATAATCATTCTAGCAACCTTTTATTCGATCAAGATTGGAATTCAGCGTTGTCCCGTTTAGGCGAGAGTCAAGGCAATTCTATCTTATGAACTTCCACCATTGTTTCATAATTTGCAAGTCAAATATGGTCGCCACCATTAGGGTGATCCATACCATATAAAACACTTACAAACTACTTACCTTTCGAGATTAAATGGTGCGAAATTGCTAATGAACGTTCCTCCATTAGGGAGGATTACTCACTAAAACAAACGCGATGTAAAACCAACAATGGAGATCGAATGTCTCTTGATTAAAAACTCATTATTTTAAAATATGTATTTTGTATAATCATTTATTCCATATTATAATAATGAAAAATTACAAATTAGAGTTGTTTTAAATAAAAAATCAACTTTAATTAATTTTCAATTATTATTTAAATTCGAATAAATATCGAACAAATTTGAAAATATCTTGTTTAAGTTATTTTAGAGGAATCTAAAAAATCAACTTAAATATTTTTCAAATTAGACTTAATTAAATTAAAATTAAGTTGTAACCACTTAATTTGAAAATATTCCATTTTAAATTAATATTTAAAAAAAATATCAACTTAAAAAATATCTAAAGAATCTTAATAACCAATACCTAAAATTCCTCAACTTAATTTTGAAATTTTAAATCCAAAAGATATTCAGATTTAAGGTGGTTAGTTATAGATAACTAAATATCAACTTAAATAGGAATATTTAATGAAAAATTTAAATTAAGCTTCCAAAAAAATCTAGATGGTTATAATTCTATATTTAATTAAATACAAGAAAATAGTTTAGCTTAGAATATAAAATTCTTTAAACTATGGTTGTCTTAAATTAATTTCAAAATAAATGAAATTAATTATGTTGCTAATCAATTTTATTAGGTTAAACTAATTTAATTAACCTAGTACAGTTATTCAAATCAGGCAAATGGGCCTTCACAATTGGGGTGGTTAATGTGAGGGGGTGCTGGGTTCAGTATGTCGTACCCACTTCTATGGCTCTCAACTCTCACACAAGGCCCAAAAGAGAGGAATTTAACCTTAAAATGAACAACTGTTATTAATTGAATAGGCCCAAAAACTAAATGGGCCTAAACAAAATCTATCAAGAACTATGATATTTTATTTAGCAACAACAACCTATATGCATCTATAATGAAATTAAACACATAGGCTCACACAGGCACACAATTTGGATGGATCCTATCATGTTGCTAGGTCATACACAGATGAAAGAATATTGTAAATATACCTGTTACAAATTATTTACTTGGCCAAGGGAGCCATGAGTTAAAATCACATCATTGGATCTGTTAATAAGTTAACTATGACTATTTGCAATCAAGCAATAATAGGTTTTAAAAACTTACAAACAAGCTAAAACACATACTCCTGCAACAAGGTTAGCTGGATAGTTGGATGTAGGATTTATTTAATTTTAAATAAATAATTTCAAAAAATTAATTAAATAAAAAAAAAATTATTTTCGAAAATAATAAAATTAAATAAAATTTAAAAAATTTTGAAATTTAAAAAAAAAGTATTTAAAATTAAACTTACAATTTTGAAAAATTAGGTTTCAACCAACCTAAATATCATTTCAAAATTTGCTAACTACTTTTAAAAATTTAATGTTATTTTATAAATAAATATTAAATAAAAAATTAAAAGTTAGCAAAATATCTTACAACTATTTAAAATTACATGATTATAGTTATCTTATTTTAAATTTAAATAAGGTCAAATTATTTTAAAAAAAAAAATAATTTAAAAAATTTAATATCTCACCTTAAATTTAAAAATAAGATAAGATATAAACAAATTTTAAAAAAAAAGATAGATAATTAAGCAAAAAGATAGATATTTACTATTTTTCAAATTCAAATTACACTAATATCATGAATTAAATTTAAAAAATATTAATTAATTTAATTATGATAATTAGAATTGAATTAGGAATAGTAAATGTATAAATACAGAACTACACAAAAAAATCGGAACTTAAATCCATGAAATAGCATGAAAAATCGAAGAAAAACGAAAAAAATGCGAGCTGTACGGACGGTATGCTGTGCATACCCATCCGCGCGCGCATAGGAGTGCACTGCCGAGGTTTCTCGGCGCAGGAGGGTCACCAGCATGATTTCCGCGCGCGGATGCTGGTTGCCCGATTCCTAGATTTTTTTCGAAACTTCAAAAAATCATAACTAATTCAAATTAAATTGAAATTGAGTTCTATAAAAAAGTAACTTGATTAATTTTTTCCATACTATCCAATAAAAATAATTCTAGAAACAGATATTCAATTATTTTTCACAAAAATTCACAAACATCAATCAATCATCATATAACACTCAATACAACATGATACCATCCAAAACATCAAACAATCGTTTTAAAGTCCAAATTTCTTGCAAGCAAATCAATTACCATGGCTCTGAGGCCAGTTGTTGGAAATTATTTTACCAGGATCTTAGATCTACTCACAAGTATGTTGATTAACACCCTAAATATGAACTTTCTAAAACGATAAAATAAACACATATAAAGTTTAGGAAACCTTACATTGGGTGCAGCGGAATAATATGACTCCTTCCGTTCAGATCTCTAACCCTTGTATCCTTTCTGTCGCAGAGTATTATCAAGATCTGAACCTGGATCTCTTTCTCTGATTCTTTAGTGCTGAAACTCCTTCTTGTTGAAAGTCTTTCTTCACGATCTTTCTCACTATGATTGAGGTATCACTTGCTGTGTGTGGGCACTACTCTAATCACTATGTGTTTCGAAATCTTAAGGAAGAAATGAGAGAGAGGTTCAGGTTTTTCTGAATGAAATGTGTAATTTTCCTGAAGCCTTCACTATCTATTTATAGCATTCCACTAGGGTTAGGTTTGAATTATTTGGCATTAAAATAATGAAAATATTAGAAGATAAATCCTATAAAAGTGGCCGGCCATGGCAGTATGGATTTGGGCCTCACTTTTTGAAATTTTGCAGTTTTATCACTTTTGCATCTGATTTTCTCAATAACGCCAATTTTCTAATTCAACCATTTAAATGCTAATTCTAACTATTTAATAACTATAAATAATTATTAAATAATATTGTCATTTTATCATATTTATTAATTGAACCATACAAAGTATCATAATAAACAAATATGCCCCTAAAATTCTTTCTTTACAATTTCGCCCTTACTTAGTGAAAAATTCACAAATAGACATAGTCTAATTTGAGAATTATAATTGATTAATCAAAACCAATTACATGAGTCTTACAAGCAATATTATCTCAACTAGTGGGGGGACCATGGGTCTATATAACCGAGCTTCCAATAAGTAGATCAAGAATTTATTACTTAAATTCACTAACTTATTAATTCTTCGTTGAATCCACGCATAGAACTTAGAATTTCACTCTCAGTATATAGAATGCTCTATATGTTCCACCATATAGACACATCATTAGTTATCCATTGTTATAATCCTAATTTGATCAATGATCCTCTGTATGAAAGATCTACACTGTAAAGGGATTAGATTACCGTTACACCCTACTATGTATTTTATCCTTAAAACACTTGACCCCGTATAAATGATATTTCTGCTTATGTGAAATGAGTACTCCACCATTTATTTTCGTTTGGTCAAGCTCGAAGGAGATCATCCTTTGCTTACTATTTGCCAGATAGAAGCTATAGATTCCATGTTTATGTTAGCGCTCCCACTCGATTGCACTACCATGTTCCCAAAATATACGTATCACCCTGACCTAAAAGTAGGCTTAACTAACAAATCAAAGAACACGAATAGCCTCCTGAGATTGAGCCTAATCATAACAGGATTAAGATCATTTGATCTAGGACCAACTAGGCGATATTGACTTGAATAGATTTTACGGTAAGTTTAATAAATCTAAGTCAAAGTTCAATATCGGTCCCTTCCGATGCATACTCCATGCATCCAACATGAGCTTTACTTTAACAAATGTTCTGGAAAGAACATAGCATTTCTCCAAATGCAAGTAAACTCTTGTTGTAGATTATCATATCAGTAAAACCCTGTGTCTGATAAATCTAGGAAACTTTATTCACATAGTCATGTTTGTTGGGTTTTATGCCCTAAATAAAACTCATTTCAATATAATCAGATTTACTTATTAATATAGATCAGAAATAACATTTAATGTTGCATGGTTCACATGATTTATTTCATGATTATATGTACATAATGTATAAATTCATCTGAAACCCTTTTCACATACTTGATCCTGTTTATTGTGTCGTCAACACATTGGAAAGTAAACATGACTATGTGAATAAAGTTTCCTAGATTTATCAGACATAGGGTTTTACTGATATGATAATCTACAACAAGAGTTTACTTGTATTTGGAGAAATACTATGTTCTTTCCAGAGCATTGGTTAAAGTAAAGCTCAGGTTGGATGCATGGAGTATGCATCGGAAGGGACCGATATTGAACTTTGACTTAGATTTAATTAAACTTACCGTAAAATCTATTCAAGTCAATATCGCCTAGTTGATCCTAGATCAAATGATCTTAATCCTGATATGATTAGGCTCAATCTTGAAAGGCTATTCGTGTTCTTTGATTTGTTAGTTAAGCCTACTTTTAGGTCGAGTGATACGTACATTTTGGGAACACGGTAGTGCAATTGAGTGGGAGCGCTAGCATAAACATGGAATCTATAGCTTCTATCTGGCGAATAGTAAGCAAAGGATGATCTCCTTCGAGCTTGACCAAACGAACATAAATGGTGGAGTACTCATTTCACATTAGCTGAAATATCATTTATACGAGGTCAAGTGTTTTAAGGAATAAATACATTGTAGGGTGTAACGGTAATTTAATCCCTTTACAGTGTAGATCATTCATATAGAGGATCATTGATCAAATTAGGATTATAACAATGGATAACTAATGATGTGTCTATATGGTGGAACATATAGAGCATTCTATATACTGAGAGTGCAATTCTAAGTTCTATGCGTGGATTCAACGAAGAATTAATAAGTTAGTGAATTTTAGTGTTAAATTCTTGATCTACTTATTGGAAGCTCGGTTATATAGACCCATGGTCCCCCCACTAGTTGAGATAATATTGCTTGTAAGACTCATGTAATTGGTTTTGATTAATCAATTATAATTCACAAATTAGACTATGTCTATTTGTGAAATTTTCACTAAGTAAGGGCGAAATTGTAAAGAAAGAGTTTATAGGGGCATATTTGTTAATTATGATACTTTGTATGGTTCAATTAATAAATATGATAAATGACAATATTATTTAATAATTATTTATAGTTATTAAATAGTTAGAATTGGCATTTAAATGATTGAATTAGGAAATTGGCATTTTTGAGAAAATCAGATACAAAAGGTGTTAAAATTGCAAAATTGCAAAGCCCAAGGCCCAATCCATTAAGTGTATGGTCGGCCACCTTTGTAGCTTTTTTAAATGATTTTTTCATTATTTTAATGCCATATAATTCAAATCAAGCCCTAGAGGAATGCTATAAATAGATAGTGAAGGCTTCAGAAAAAAAAACACACTTTCTGAATCAGAAAAACCTGAGCCTCCACTCTCTTCTCTAGCCGCCACTCTCTCTCTCTTTTCTTCCTCAATATTTCGAATCTCTTAGTGATTAGAGTAGTGCCCACACACATCAAGTGATACCTCAATCATAGTGAGGAAGATCGTGAAGAAAGATCATCAGCAAAGGAGATTCAAAGATCAAAGATTCGGAAAGAGATCCAAGGTTCGTATATTGATAATGCTCGCTACGTAAAGGAATCAAGGGCTAGATATCTGAACGGAAGGAGTCATATTATTCCGCTGCACCCAATGTAAGGTTTCCTAAACTTTATATGTGTTTATTTCATCGTTTTAGAAAGTTCATATTTAGGATGTTAATAAACATACTTGTGAGTAGATCTAAGATACTGGTAAAATAAATTTCCAACAACCGGCCTCGTAGCCATGGTAATTGATTTACTTGCAAGAAATTTGGACTTTAAAACGATTGTTTGTATGTTCTTTGGATGGTATCATGTTGTATTGAGTGTTATTTGATGATTGATTGATGATTGTGAAATTTTCGTGAAAAATAATTGTTATTTCGGTTCTGGCATTATTTTTATTGGATAGTATGGAAAAAATTAAGCAAGTTAGCCTTTTACAGAACTCAATTTGGATTTTATTTGAATTAGTTATGATTTTTTGAAGATTTGACAAAATCGCTGTGCGATAGTTTCATGATCGCAGAACTGTCCGTACAGTTTCGAATTTTTCAATTTTCTTCAATTTTTCATAATTTTTCATGGAATTAACTTCCAATTTTTTGTATGGTTTTGTATATATACTATTACTATTCCTAATTCAATTCTAATTATCATTTTGAATTAATTTAAATTTTTTTTAATTTAATTCAAGATATTAGTGTAATTTGAATTTGAATAGAATTAGTATTTATCTTTTTGCTTAAAAATCTATCTTATTTTTAAATTTGATTATATTTTTTTAAATTTAAGGTCAGATATTTTAAGATATTTATAATATCTTTTAAGATATTTATAATATCTTTTAAGATATTTTAAAAATATCTTATCTTTTAAGATTTTTTAATTAAATTTTTTTAGATATTTTGACCATATTTAAATTTAAAATAAGATATTTATAATCATGTAATTTTTAAATGATATAAGATATTTTGCTAATTTTTTAAATTTTGTTATTTTATTTATTTAAATTACATTTAAAATTTGAAAAAGATATTTATTTATCTTTTCTAATTTTTTATTTAATTTTTTATTTATAAAATAACATTTAAAATTTAAAAGTAGTTAGCAAATTTTTTTTGAAATGATATTTAGGTTGGTTGAAACCTAATTTTTCAAAAATTGTAGGTTTAATTTTAAATTTAAATTTTTTTAAAAAAAAATTTCGAATTTTTCAAATTTTTTTTTAAATTTTTCGAAAAATTATTTTTTTTATTTAATTAATTATTTTCGAAATTAAATATTTAATTTAAAATTAAATAAATCCTACATCCAACTATCCAACTAACCTTGTTGCAGGAGTATGTGTTTTAGCTTATGTGTAAGTTTTTAAAACCTATTATTACTTGATTGCAAATAGCCATGGTTACTTTTTGCCAGATCTAATGATCTGATGGCTCCCTTGGTCAAGATAATAATTTGTAACAGGTAAATTTTACAATCTTCTTTCATCTGTGTATGACCTAGCAACATGATAGGACCCATCCAAAGTGTGCCTGTGTGAGCCTATGTGTTTAATTTGATTATAGATACATATAGGTTGTTGTTGCTAAAATAAATTATCATAGTTCTTGATAGATTTTATTTAGGCCCATTTAGTTTTGGGCTTATTCAATTAATAACAGTTGTTCTTATTAAGGTTAAATTCCTCTCTTTTGGGCCTTGTGTGAGAGTTGGGAGCCATAGAAGTGGGTACAACATACTGAACCCAATACCCCCTCACACAAACCACCCCAATTGTGAAGGCCCATTTGCCTGATTTGAATGACTGTACTAGGTTAATTACACTAGTTTAACCTAATTAAAATTGATTAGCAACATAATTAATTTCATTTATTTTGAAATTAATTTAAGAAAAATATAGTTTAAAGAATTATTTTTTATTCTAAGCTAAACTATATGTATTTTCTTGTATTTAATTAAATATAGAATTATAACCATCTAGATTCTTTCTGGAACTTAATTTAAATTTTTCATTAAATATTCCTATTTAAGTTGATATTTAGTTATCTACAACTAACCAACTTAAATCTGAATATCTTTTGAATTTCAAATTTTAAAATTAAGTTGAGGAATTTTAGGCATTGGTTATTAAGATTCTTTAGATATTTTTTAAGTTAATATCTTTTCGAATATTAACTTAAAATGGAATATTTTCAAATTAAGTGGTTACAACTTAATTTTGATATTTAATTAAATTTAAATTTGAAAAATATTTAAGTTCTAGATTTTTTCTAATAAAACTTAAATTAGATATTTTTTCAAATTTTGTGGAAAAGATACTTAGTCAAATAAGATATTTTCTAGATAGTTATTTCTAGACTACTTATTATTTCTAATATTAAATAGGAAAATATTATAAATTGTGAAATTAATTATTTAATTAATTTTGGTACAATTTATTTTAAGTATATTTTTCCTAGTATTAAACTAGAAATTAATAATTAAGCCTTCTCTACACTTAATTATTTATTTCTTGAATTTAATACATTTAATTAATTTGAAAATTAAATATCTAAGTTGATTTTTATCATCATACTTAAATATTTCTTTTTCATGACATTTAATTAAATAGAAAATTATTTTTAGTTGAAATTTAATTTTTCAACTAAATTTAAATAATTTTCAAAATATATTTTTTCTTTATTTTATTAATCAATTTTCGAAATTGCATTTCTTAAATGCTAGAATTTCGAATTTTATCTTGAAAAATAGATTAAGTTGTAAATTAATTATTTTAATTAATTCTTGGATCAACTTAAATCAATGATTTTTTCATTTATTGATTAATTTAAAATAAATTGAATTAAAGTATATTATTAGAAATTGAATTAATTAGTCAAAGGAAAATCTAGATAGATGATATTTTTGCTTGAAGTATTTTTCTAGTGTATTTAATTAAATAGAAAATTAATATTTAAGTTGATTTTCATCATCATACTTAAATATTTGAAAATTTTCTTATATATTTAATTAAATAGGAAAATTATATTTTTTGTTGTAAATTAATTTTATTAATTAATTTTGGGCCAACATTAAATTAGAATAATTTTTCCAGGATTAATTTTTTATTTTAACATGCATTTTCGAAAATTGTATTCTTATATACTTTAATTTTTCGAAATGCAATATATATTTATAGAAAATTAAATTTGAGTTGTAAATTAATTTAAATTAATTTTGTAACAACTTAAATATTTTTTCTAAATATTTATTGGAAATTATTACTAAGATGGAAATAATTCATGTTATTTTCATATCCATCTAAGTAAAATTTATAAATATTAAATTAAAATTTATATTTAGAATTTTTCATTCTAAATTGGAAATTTTAATTAAATAAATATATATTTAAAATAAATAGAATAAATAAAGAGAATAAAAGAAAATACAACTTTTTTTTAAATAATGAGCTTTATTATCAAGAGACATTCGATCTCCATTGTGGGTTTTACACCGCGTTTGTTTTAGTGAGTAATCCTCCCTAATGGAGGAACGTTCATTAGCAATTTCGCACCGTTTAACCTCGCATGATAAGTAGTTTGTAAGTGTTTTGTATGGTATGGATCACCCTAATGGTGGCGACCATACTTGACTTGCAAATTATGAAACAATGGTGGAAGCTCATAAGATAGAATTGCCTTGACTCTCGCCTAAACGGGACAACGCTGAGTTCCAATCTTGATCGAATAAAAGGTTGCTAGAATGTTTAACATTTTAGACGAGCTGACAACTCTATTCAATGAATGGTAGCTTTGACTCTCGCCTAAACGGGACACTGATATCAATTTGTTGAAAACCTTGGAAATTATTTAGGATTGTAAGTTTTAGTATTTTCACTTGTCATTCCTACTTGCTATATGTTTATAATTTCTGAATTGTGTATGAATTTATATTGAACCATGTTATTTTCTGTTATTAAGTTGTAGTTTAATTTCGAATCTTCATTGTTGGTCTAACTTGGCTTGTTTATCTAATGAGATAAATCCCTAGTGGATTTTCACCATTAGACATTCATAATAGTGTTAGATCTCGAAAGATAAATATTGTATATGCGACATCTAGCTGTTCATCAATTGATGACACCTTAGACTAGTATTTTTACGATATGAAACAAGAAGATTGTATAAATAAGATTACTTTGACTTTCGCTAATCGAAGCATCGTTGGATTCTTATTTATAAACGAAATTATCCTAATTCCTCTTAGCTTATTCATTTTGAATTAGCTTCAAAACATATCATTGGATGAATGGTCTATAAATCATTTCATGTCATTCTATATTTTCTCTTAAGAAATTAAATGACGCTTATGATTATAATCCCGAAATTCTATTCCCAATTGATATAAATCCTCAATCTTAGAAATCTCCTACTTGTATGGGCAAATCTGACTTAGAGTTTGTATTAGTAGTGGTGGTCCAAGAAAGAATTACTCATTATATTTGGTTGAATTTAAGTCTTTGACTTTAATTTTAGAATCCAAATAGAAATTTTCTTATATTTCTAATTCCAGATACAATACAGTTACACTTTCTCAAGTGTTTAATATCCATCTTTTATTAATGGATTCAAACTGTATGAAATATGAGTTAGGTATTCTGTGACCAGGATCCACTTGCACTATTCTAAGAACTCTTTGATGTAACTAAACCTATATCATCAATAGACACTACCACATTTTTTTTTAATCTATGGCATTTGTATCTTGTTCATAATGGATTTGACAAGATCAATCTCTGCAAAGAGTTAATATGCCTATATCCACTGAAAGTAGTTCATCTCATTCGCAGATGGATGTACATTCAGGGGTGGATATGAGTTTTTCGTTGTATTCTTAAAACGATAACTCTAGATTATACCTTACGCAAAGAAATTTGAAATGTTTGAAAAATTTCATTAATTTCTAGCAATGGTTAAACACCATTAAGGGAAGTGGTTAAAGATCTTGCGAACTGATAGGGGTGGAGAAATAGTTAGTAGATATGCAGTTCAAAGATCATTAAATTGATTTTTGAATTATATCCAAACTTACCTCCCCAGAAATTTCGAGTTGCATATTGATGATTAGTTACTAGTCGTTGCCTAAATCCTTCTATGGTAATACAATTTCAGAATGATGTAATGGTTGTATACTTAATGTAAATCATTACTAGATTCATGGATGACCTAATCAAAATCTTAAGAAAAGCTAGAACTGTTAACCATGGTTTCTTAGCTATTCTAAGTGATTAGGGGTGGACCATCCCATTGTCAATAGATAAGAAAGTGTTTGTTCAAACAGATACTACTTTTCTAAGAAAATGACTAAGTCTGGAAAACAAGTAGCAAACAAAGGAGATATTTAATTCTTGATTCCAAAAGTGTTCTATCATTTTATATGACATATGATGATCCCACTGCCTCTGTTGTCTTGTCACAACCAAAGAGGTTAATACCATTTAGTTTTCTTCGACATAATTCGCGGTACCTTGTCGTAGTGGGAGAGTTTCTAGGAACTCACCTTCTTATGACTTGGGAGACACTAGTGATTAAAATCCATTGTGAGTTTAAACAAGTAATGGATTGTCAAGATAAGAAACTAAGAAGAAAGCCAATAGAACTATGGTTTAATCCATTCACATGGAATGACCTAAAGTTTTCTATTACAAGGACATAAAAGGAAATTTTCGTTAATAAGTCTATTCTATGGACTTAACAAAACTTCCTGTTCCTAGAATTATAGGTTTGAGTTTATCTAAACCTATGGCTTGTGGTATACCTGGTAATTACTTACTCTAATGCAAGCAACTTACTTTAGTAAGATGCTGAAGCATTTTCTTTCTAATGGCAATCTATAGAAGCTTCACAACTTCTTAGGTATAGATTTTATTTATCTAAGGAAAAGTCTTAACTATTCCAGAAAAGATAAAGCCATGAAAGAATTTCTTACATCAACAGTGAGAGGTCTTAGATATGCTGTTGTATGCCTTAGACCAGACACCTGCTGTTGAGTGGGAGTAATGAGTAGGTATCAGATTAATCCAGGAGAAGAACATTGGAAGACAATCAAGTAAATTTTAAGATTAAGAAAAGGAACTATATGTTAGTCTATAAGGGTGTGTTTAAAACTCTTAGACTACACCATATCAGATTTCGAAATTTGCCTATGTGCTAGTAAATATTTCTGATAAGATGGTGATTACTCTGGGGGTGGAATAGTGATTTTGGAGAAGTGTAAAAACCTATCTGAATTCTCTAGGTCTACCAGAAAGGGACTGAATGTTAAAGTCACAGAAAGTTACTTATTCGAGCCTAAGGAAAGTTCTATACATCTTTGGCACCATTCCAAATTGCCTTAAACTACTAGTGTTAATTTCCTGATTAACCAAAAGTAGTTGCCAAAGGTATAGAATCCAGTATCCC
Source organism: Cannabis sativa (assembly GCF_029168945.1). Classification (NCBI taxonomy): domain Eukaryota; kingdom Viridiplantae; phylum Streptophyta; class Magnoliopsida; order Rosales; family Cannabaceae; genus Cannabis; species Cannabis sativa. The sequence goes on along the minus strand of NC_083604.1, from coordinate 38,414,452 downwards.
AAGAGAGTAGACATATAGAGAGGAATTTCACATTATCAATGATTTTGTGATTAAGGAAGAGTAATAGTGGAGAAAAGGTTGTGGTTAATTCAACCTTTCAGATCCTATTACGAGGAGTTTACTACTACTACACTTGATTTGTATATCAAGGTGTTGAGATTATTTGAAACGCACTTTTTGTTTTATATTAGTGCAAGTGGGAGTTTGTTGGGTTTTATGCCCTAAATAAAACTCATTTCAATATAATCAGATTTACTTATTAATATAGATCAGAAATAACATTTAATGTTGCATGGTTCACATGATTTATTTCATGATTATATGTACATAATGTATAAATTCATCTGAAACCCTTTTCACATACTTGATCCTGTTTATTGTGTCGTCAACACATTGGAAAGTAAACATGACTATGTGAATAAAGTTTCCTAGATTTATCAGACATAGGGTTTTACTGATATGATAATCTACAACAAGAGTTTACTTGTATTTGGAGAAATACTATGTTCTTTCCAGAGCATTGGTTAAAGTAAAGCTCAGGTTGGATGCATGGAGTATGCATCGGAAGGGACCGATATTGAACTTTGACTTAGATTTAATTAAACTTACCGTAAAATCTATTCAAGTCAATATCGCCTAGTTGATCCTAGATCAAATGATCTTAATCCTGATATGATTAGGCTCAATCTTGAAAGGCTATTCGTGTTCTTTGATTTGTTAGTTAAGCCTACTTTTAGGTCAGGGTGATACGTACATTTTGGGAACACGGTAGTGCAATTGAGTGGGAGCGCTAGCATAAACATGGAATCTATAGCTTCTATCTCGGCGAATAGTAAGCAAAGGATGATCTCCTTCGAGCTTGACCAAACGAACATAAATGGTGGAGTACTCATTTCACATTAGCTGAAATATCATTTATACGGGGTCAAGTGTTTTAAGGAATAAATACATTGTAGGGTGTAACGGTAATTTAATCCCTTTACAGTGTAGATCATTCATATAGAGGATCATTGATCAAATTAGGATTATAACAATGGATAACTAATGATGTGTCTATATGGTGGAACATATAGAGCATTCTATATACTGAGAGTGCAATTCTAAGTTCTATGCGTGGATTCAACGAAGAATTAATAAGTTAGTGAATTTTAGTGTTAAATTCTTGATCTACTTATTGGAAGCTCGGTTATATAGACCCATGGTCCCCCCACTAGTTGAGATAATATTGCTTGTAAGACTCATGTAATTGGTTTTGATTAATCAATTATAATTCACAAATTAGACTATGTCTATTTGTGAAATTTTCACTAAGTAAGGGCGAAATTGTAAAGAAAGAGTTTATAGGGGCATATTTGTTAATTATGATACTTTGTATGGTTCAATTAATAAATATGATAAATGACAATATTATTTAATAATTATTTATAGTTATTAAATAGTTAGAATTGGCATTTAAATGATTGAATTAGGAAATTGGCATTTTTGAGAAAATCAGATACAAAAGGTGTTAAAATTGCAAAATTGCAAAGCCCAAGGCCCAATCCATTAAGTGTATGGTCGGCCACCTTTGTAGCTTTTTTAAATGATTTTTTCATTATTTTAATGCCATATAATTCAAATCAAACCCTAGAGGAATGCTATAAATAGATAGTGAAGGCTTCAGGAAAATAACACACTTTCTGAATCAGAAAAACCTGAGCCTCCACTCTCTTCTCTAGCCGCCACTCTCTCTCTCTTTTCTTCCTCAATATTTCGAACCTCTCTTAGTGATTAGAGTAGTGCCCACACACATCAAGTGATACCTCAATCATAGTGAGGAAGATCGTGAAGAAAGATCATCAGCAAAGGAGATTCAGCATCAAAGATTCAGAGAAAGAGATCCAGGTTCAGATATTGATAATGCTCTGCTACAGAAAGGAATCAAGGGCTAGATATCTGAACGGAAGGAGTCATATTATTCCGCTGCACCCAATGTAAGGTTTCCTAAACTTTATATGTGTTTATTTCATCGTTTTAGAAAGTTCATATTTAGGATGTTAATAAACATACTTGTGAGTAGATCTAAGATCCTGGTAAAATAAATTTCCAACAATGTTTACTTTCCAAAGTGTTGACAACACAATAAACATGATCAAGTATGTGAAAAGGGTTTTAGATGAATTTATAAATCAAATAGACAAGCAATTGATAAAGTGAACCAAAACATACACAAATGAATGAAAAATACTTCTGTTTCTTTATTGATGTTGAATAAAATAGGTTACATTGAAATGGAGTTTTATTTAGGGCATAAAACCCAACACCTCAATCATAGTATGTAAGACTGTGAAGAATCCAAACACAAGGAAGGAGTTTCGGGTTCATATCTTGGTGATACTCTGCTACAGAAAGGATACAAGGGTTAGAGATCTCAGCGGAAGGAGTCATTTAATTCTGCTGCAACTACTGTAAGGTTTCTCAAACTTTATATGTGTTTAAATTACATTGTTTTAGACATTCATATTTAGGATTTTAAATAACATACATGGTAGTAAATCTAGATACTGGTAAAATATAATCCAACAACAATCTGATCATGTGGAGCTCTAGAAAACAAATTGTTGTTGCTCGTTCAAGTACAGAATCAGAATAATGTGCCATTGCCCTTGCCACCACTGAACTTATATGGATTCAATCGTTATTTAGTGAGCTTGGCATTCAGCTTTCCTCATGTCCCATACTTTGGTGTGACAATCTTAGAGCTACATCACTTGCATCTAACCCTATTTTTCATCAAAGAACGAAGCATATTGAGGTGGATCTTCCCTTTGTTAGGGATAGAGTGCTTGCTCACTCTATTGACATCAGACATGTCTCAGCAAATCATCGAACAACAGACATTCTTACTAAAACACTTCCACACCTTCAATTTGATAAATTTCGAGACAACTTAACTCTGAAAGAACCAAATGTAACTTGAGAGGAGGTGTTAGTGTTAATTAGTGGTGAAAGAATTCTGCTATTTTCGATTATATTGTTTGTTATTACTTTCTGTATTCTCTCTCTCATTGTGTAATGTAATTGTGAATTTGTTACAAACACTATATAATACAATTGCAGTTCACTTCTTCAATTGAGTTTTTTCTCTCAATCTTTCTCTTTTCTTCTTCTCTTTTCTTTTTCTCTACTCTTACAACAATAATAAAAATAAATTAGCTAACTAACTAAAGTACTAAAACCATAATATTTAGAAAATTATTTTAAAATTAAACAGTTTTGGTAATAATAATTATAATAATAATTAAGTAGACTAAAACCATATATGTTATATAAACTAACTAAACCAAATCCATGGATGTTAAATAATAACCCTGTTATATTATTATTTCTAATGATTAAACAGAGGTATATTATGTGTAATGTATTTATTCGTAATGTTTTTTTTGTTTTCTTAAGAAAATGAAAAATATGATGACACAAGTGTTATTATATGCGTAAGGTATAGATATTAAATATTTTTAGTTGGTTAATAAGTTTCCAATTCTAGGAGAAGTATTTAAGAAATGAGTTAAGGCTCAAATGTGTTAAGAAAATATTTGAAATTTAGAATGGAATCTAAGAACAAGATTGAGATTTGGAAAAGAAAGTAGTGGTGACTACAATAACGACGGATGAAATAATAATAATAAATAATATAAAATTAGTTTAGATATTTTATTATTATTATATATTATAATTATTTTTTTTATTATAATACTAAAAACAATTAAATTAGTCCCTACAAAGGCTCTTATATTATTTTACTATTACTATATATTAGTATTATTTTTTATTATTAATTTAGGAGATTGTATTTGGATGGATGATTCTTTACATTTTTTTTTTAATTCTTCCTTAAAAACAAATTTATATTATTGAAGTTTATCTTTCTTTCAGAAAAAAAAAAAAAAAAAAAATAGCACCATTTACGTATTGTCTAATAAAATACAAAATAGCCTAAGCAACCTACGACTCTTAAATTTCAGAAATGTGAAGGGAATAATGAGCATTATTGGTCAAGTACCTGCATTATTTGCACCTCTTTTGTAAACCACATATTATTGTTATCATCATTTTGTGATATTTGTTGGCCAAAAGCTATTCCAAACATAGATATTTCGGGCTCTACAAAACTAAGAAATTCAAAGGTCAACTTTGTCATAAAATTGCGAAACTCCAATTCATATGAACTCATGATATATATTCACTGCTAAAAGAAAAACCAGAGGGCCCGACATGTATGATTAAGTAAACCTATTAATTATTATCATTGGTCATTACTATAGTTGGTTTGAAATTTAATCTAGAGGAAACAAAATTGTACTATTCAACTCTCACTCTCTCTGTAAGAATTAATTAAACTGCAATCTAATAACCACGCAAGAACACTAATTGCTCTTAGGAATCCATATTCTCCATACCTTAATTTCACAATCCATACTTCCACTATAAACCAAATAAGAAGTACCATCTGAAGAAATTAGACATGAACTATTATTATCAAGTGAAGCGGTCAAACATTTGACTGGTCGTCTATGACCTTCCAACACGGCCAAACAGGTGTAACTCTTGTCAACTGGGCTTGATGTTGATCTTTTCCAAACTCTGACTGTGTAATCAGCCGAACCACTGCATACCAAATCAGATGATACCACTGCCAAACACAATATGGCCTTGGAATGTCCTCTTAGTGCACCCACCACCACCATGGCCCCACTACTACTATTACTACTTCTTCTACCTTCAACCACACCGATTTCATCATCACCACCGTCCGATCTTTCCCATACCAGGATCGAACGATCACACGCGCCCGAATACAAAACTGACCCGTTCGAGCTAAGAGCCAGGGCATTCACGGCCGACTTATGTTTCTCCAACGTGGCTTCCAGCGTGTGTTTCATACGTAACGACGAACCATCAACCTTTACCCTCTTCCACACCTTGATTTTCCTATCGGCTGACCCGGTGTACACGTGGCCGTCATAGGACAATGCAACGTCATTAATAGCATCGTCGTGAGCGTTACTCACGGACTCGAGGCATTTGAAGTCGGTGGTTCTCCAGATTTTGAATGATCGATCCCACGAGGCCGAGTAGAGAAGGGAGTTGTCGTGGGAGAGAACCAGCGCCGAGACAGCGTCCACGTGATGGACCCACGTGCGGCTCTTGTGGCGGTGGACCTTGATGTAGTTCTTGGCAAAAAACAGAGTTGAGAAACGGTCGTTTAAGGTGGGAAGCGTGGCTATGCATTTGTAGTCGTGTTTTTGTTGGTCTCCTTTAACGCTATTGACTTTCCATACTCGGATCTTGTGGTCTTGATGAGCACTGAAGAGTTTATCGCCTGAAACAACAATCGACTTGACAGAGCTTCCGGTGGCGGCGACAATATAGTTTTCTGGGAGAGAAAGTATATTGGAATTCTTTTCTGAGTCTAGGTTCCACAGACGAACCTGACCGTCGGAGGAAGCACTGTACAGAAACTTCCCGGAGAGGATGAGAGAGGAGATGTAGGAGGAGTTAGATGGTGAGGGTTTGAGCGTGATTACGTTGCAGTATTGGGATAAGGTTATTTGATCCTGGTTTTGGTGGAGAGATGGAACAGAGGGAAGACTAGGTTGAGAGCAGAGAGTAGAAGAAGAGGTTGATGATTCTGAGGGAAGGTGACTAGTGTTATTAGCGGAGGAGGAGTACTGATCAGATTCTTCTGATGAGTCTTTTTGGGTTTGACAGAGGATCTGACATGGAAGAATAATACCCATAATGTTATAAACAGAGTGTTCGAGATAGTAATTTAGTGGGTTATTTATTGAGTTTATATACAGAGAATGTGAACATACACAAATGTGTTTTACACCAATTACCAAAGAACGACGACGTTTAACCTTTGCTCACAAGTCATATAAAGTTTGGGAAAGTGGTAATAATTAAAGATACTATCGCCAAACAGCTAACTTATTAAATAAAATTATTCTTGACCTACAACATACACCTCGATGACGTTATTAAAAACAGAAATTATCTATAGTTTATAGCTGTTACATTATTACTGATATAATAATAGAACAAAAATACCTTGAAACTTGGAATGTTTCACTTCACTCTTTCTTTTTTTTTTTTTTTTTTGGAATAAAAGACATAAATATATTAAAATGAATAAAATTATACGTCATGGTTATTACAAAATATGTTATGTGGTATAGAAGATAGATCGACTATACCAGTTACATCTCGGGTGAAGGTCCACTTAGCCATATCATGAGCCTTGAAATTATACAGTTTAGAAATAAATAAAAAATTACAACTAATCAAAAGATTTGAGAGTGTTTACATTGAAGGGCATAGTTACCAATACTCCAAACGAAACAAGTTATCTTCAACGTGTTGATAATTGTCTCAGAGTCACTCTCGATCATCACGAACAAATGCTTCCATAGGATCACTAACTCTAGGGCTAATAAACAGGCCACAACTTCTCCAATAAGTGGGTCAGAGAAGTTGAGCCTTTCAGTAGCCACCCACAAAACTGTCTCCTTGTATCTCTAGCCATAGCCACCACGTACATTAAGTCACAACCAACTTTAACGTCACAGTTGATCTTGACCCAATTTTCCCGGGGGAGACCAAACAGGAGACTCCAATGTCACTAACGAAAGAAACAGACAATAAGCATAATCTGCGTAACACATAGAAATAGAATTAATACAGTGTTTAATGTTACAAATAGAGTTATTATGAACCTTATCATTGCATGTTTTCCAGATCGTTTCCACAACAATTGAAGCATACAAGAATCACTCTTAGACATCCACTCTTTTATCCTTTAGGCTCCATAAGAATTTGACCCGATCCCTTACTCGGGCTCCAGAGTCCTGGACGGACATCACCTCCCAGGGGGAGGACCTCAAATTACTATAGAGGAAAAGATATTCCATTATTTCCTCTCCCTCACACAAATAGAATAGGAAGCTTCGTCAATATGTATTCTTCTAGCAAGGACATAATGGGTAGGCAAGGTACTTGAGAGAATACTCCACCAGAGAACCTTGTGGCATTCCAAAATTTTAGAGTTCTAAAGTTTATTCCACAAAACTAGAGCAAAGTTGCTAGGAGGAGCGCGATTCAAGGCATATAAAAGGTGGGCAGATCTGGTAGAGAATAGCCCATATGGTTCTTTAGTCCAAATCCACTTATCACTGCCTTAGTCCCCAGGTCTACCACCTTTGATGATGTTATTTGTTGTCTCTAGGTCAAAAAGGTTTTGGAATTTGGGTACATCCCAATTGCCATTGTTAGTTAGTAAATCCACTACTTTCTCCAACCCCTTAGGTCGATCGATTGTGGGATCAGGGATGAAGTCCCGACCATGAATAACCCAAGGATCTTCCCAAATGCTTGTATCTTTCCCATCCAAAATGAGTTTACAGGCTCCTTTCAAGAGGATTTCTTTCTACTTCACAACATTCTTCCAGAACTACGAGTCAAAGTTTCTAGACGAGCACTTCAAAAAGGATTTGCCTTGTGTACTTAGCACTCAAGATCTTGCAGCAAAAAGATTGATCCTCGGTAAGGAGAGCCCAACCCCATTTAGCCAGAAAGGTCTGATTCATTTCTAAAGTCTTCCTGAATCCAAGCTCACCTCTAGACTTAGGAAGGCACAACTTATCCCAAGCCTTTAAGTAGAGGCCTTGGTTACCCGACTCGCAACCCCACCAAAAGTCCCTGACCATTCCATCAATTTTAGAGGTAAGTTTCTTAAATTACTTAGTCGCTTGCATCGCATAGACAGGTAAGGAACGCCCCAGTAATTTTATCAAAGTAGCACGACCTACTTTAGTCAAGGAATTCAACTTCTATCCATGCAACTTATAGACTAGGTTATCCAAAATGATGTAGAAATCTGCATCTTTAAGATGATTTTGAAACAAAGGGAGTCCTAGGTAGCTAATGTTACCAACTGCCGTGATGAGACCAAGAACCTGCTTAATACCAAATTTCATCCCATCACTGGTGTTATTGCGGAAGAAAATAGAGGATTTCAGTTTATTACTTCGATGGTCCGACTAATCACAGAATTTCTCCAAACAATGCCAAATTTCCTTAGCTTCCTTTAACGTGGCCCTACCCACTACGATTAGATCGTGTACGAAGAAAAGATGAAAAATTCGAGGCCCATTCCTACTCAACTTGATTCCACTGATGGAACCAAAATCTAGGGCACTTTTAAGGATACGCGAGAGGATTTTAGTAGCCCAGATAAAATGATAAGGGGAAAGGGGGTCCCCTTGTCTAATACCAGACATAAGGGTAAGTATAATAACTTTTCCCCCATTCAGGTAAACATTGAAAGAGGTCGTGCATAAGCACTGACGGACCCAACCACAAAACTTGTTCAGAGCCTTGAAGCTGCAGAGAACATGGTCAATAAATTTCCAGCTTAATTTATCAAAGGCTACCAGATCTATCTTTATAGGAAAGAAGCCCTCTTTTTCTTTCTTGAGCTTAAACGAGTGGATGATTTCTTGTATTAACACATTGTTGTCTTGGATATTCTGCCCTGGGACGATAGCTTCCTGAGTAGGACATATCATCCTTGGGAGGTGTAACACCCTAACTAACATAGGCGTATTACGTGATTTTTAAACATGTTGTGCAGCTCGTTGCTAATCAACGAGGTTTATGGAAAACGTGATTAATTAAAATTTTTGCTTTTTAATTAAACTTATATAATAATATTACAAAAGACTCGGGATCCCGATTACAAAATCATTTACAAAAAGATTTAACTGTTTATACAAAATAATGTCGCCTAGCGACTAGTTACAAAATCAGCCTCGCTGTCCCGATGATCGTACGCTCCAGGCCTAACCGCCCCGACATGTACAACCTTCATAAGCTCGCTCACGGTCCATTAGCTTTAGCCTTGCCTTTACCTACACATACACGTAGAACTGTGAGTCGACAGACTCAGTAAGAAAAGCATAATAATACTCATACATAAATCCCGGTCATGATCAGACGCCCATACCCCTGATCACAACCCTAACTGCCGTGTCCAACACGATACTGAGTCCCGCTACTTCCGTGTCCAACACGGTACTGAGCCACTACTGCCATGTCCAACATGGTGCGAGTTACGAACGTTCATAGGGACGGTACTATTGACACGTAACGGCTGATCGGTCGAGCCGGTCATACTCACATTCTTGGTCGCATACTCCCGGCTGTCTTAGAAACGTGTTACTATATCCTCCCGATCGGTCGAGCCGGTCATACTCCGGCTGCTGGTCATACTCCAAATTTACAGAGACGGGATACGTCAATAGTACAGAACCACCAACCAAGTGTCAGCCTGATCGGTCGAACCGGTCATACTCCGGCTGCTGGTCATACTCCAGCCTGTACCGACGTGATAGGGTTGGATGGTTCGAAGCCAACATACATAACTAATGTAATCTAACATGCTTCCTACATGCTCGCTAAACATGTAATCTACATATGCGTACTGTTATACTAATCTTACCTAGATTCCGAATTCAGGTGTGCCGGTCAACCTGACTGGAACTTTAACTGCGCGGCGGATTACAGGCTCCTAAACCATAAAAATCACAACACTATAAGTGACACGCTAAATCACTTCCCGGGGACTTAAACTAGGAACTAAAAGTTTCCCTATCGATAAAAAGCATGGCAATACCCCCTAAAACATAAAAACGAGGAAAACACGGGTTTCTGAAATTTCCCCAACCGGTAGACCGGTTGCCCAACCGGAATTCCGGTTCTGGGAATTTTCGAAGCCCATCCGGAATTCCGGATGCACAACCGGAATTCCGGTTCCTCGCAGACAGAATTTCAAAAATTCATATCTCAACCAAATCAACTCCAAATTGATTCAAACCTTCCAGACCTACTCCATATAACCCAAATAACATTTCTAAAGCATCAAATCTACCCAGAATGCACAGAAATGAAAAACACCATTGAAGCTCAAGCTTTGAGTTCTAAACTCAAACTTGAGCAAATCTAAACAACATGCAATCAAACTAGCTTAGATCCACTTAATCAAGCATAAATAACCCTCTGAAAATGAAATCTATTAACTACAGCAAACAAATTACAGATTCACATACATCTCCAAAAATCATAGTTTTGTACAAAATTTCACAAACTTAAATCAAGCAACTAGCATGCATGAAACCTACTTAAATCCCTTCAATTCAAGCATAGAAAATCATAGAAAACAACCTAAAACTACAGCAGCAACAAACTCCAAATCAACATGCATTTACTCATCTTTTCATCAAAAATTCCAAGAAAACAAAGAAGGACAAGTTCAAGAACCTTACCAACAATTGAACTACACTTAGAATGGTTGAAAAGTGTTTGAATTGCTAAGAAAAACTCCCATCCCTAGCAGCTCACACCAAGCCGAGAGAGAGAGAGAGAGAGCTTTGAGTGAAAATGCAATTTTGATCTTTCTTTGATTTTTCCTTCCAATTTCAAATTTTGAATAAAATAAACAAATAAAAGATAATTTTTTTCTACTTATCTCAGCCAACACACCACCATAACATCATATAATCAAATCACTTAGTCCACTAAAGGACAAAATATCCATGGGGCAAAATGACCAATTTGCCCCTCCACACTAAAACCACATAATAAACACTAAAGGGGTATTTTTGGGAAATTCTAAATTCCCGGCCATTCCCGACATTCCCAATGTCTAATAAACCGTCCCAAACAACTAACATACTAAGTTGTGATTTCTACTGAGCCAAACGCCGGGTTCCAAAATACCGGGCACCGGAAATGCAAAATATGAAAACTACTGAATGACATAGCAATGCATTTCTGAATTCAATAAATAACAGTATAATAAATTATTAAAATAGCTATAAATAATTTTCATAATTAATCATAATTAACTGCTAATTTCCAAATTAAATTAAGCGGGCTTTACAGGAGGACTCTTTTAATTATATTTGCAATTATTTTTGAAATAACCTTGTAAATAACATTGCAAAGGAAAATATGTCTGAATTGTGCCACTTTTTTTAGGTTGGGAACCTTTGGAATTAGGACTAAATTTGTTTCGTTGATTCCCAAATGCATAGTTCTAGATTGGAAGAAGTCCACCACAATCTCACAAAAATTCTCACCCACAGAATTCCTGTAATGCTTAAAGAACAGAGCAGACATACCATCTGCACCCGGAGCTTTAAAACTTCCCATTGAGAAATGAGTTTGTCTAATTTTGTCATGGTTGGCGATTAAATCAAAGTCAACCTACTCAATGGGCGACAAATGATCTAAAATCAAAGGACTCAGATTCTCTATAGGGCCTTGAACTGGATTAGAGAAGATGTCCCTAAAAAAATTAAAAAATTCCCGACCAATGTCCCACCTATTTGTTAACTAGACCCCACCTCTATTTAAGATACTCTCCACGACATTCTTCCTATTACGAATAGTGGTCGTAATGAAGAAGAACTTAGAACATTTATCACCATCCTTGATCCAAGAAACACGAGATATCTACTACTAGTAAAGAGCTTTTCATCTTAAATCTTTATTAAGGGATTTTCTCACATTGACCTCAAAGTCCAAACTTTTAAACCAGTTGGTAATTTCTGAATATCCTTAAGTTTCCATTCCATCTAGCCAATACAGTAATCCAACTTACCAAATTATTCTCTATTCCACTTACTCAGCACCAGTCGAGTGGCCCCAACCTTCTTAAACACTCTAGCTAGAGCCCAGGCATACGACATGGAATTCCAAGCATGATCAGCCACTAGATAGGTACGAGGGTCTCTAGTCTACCAAGCCTCAAACCAGAAGGGCTGATTGGACTTAGCTTCAGGATCCTTCGTACGAATATAAAGAGGATTGTGGAATAAATTGCAAGTATGTGACGATTTCACAACTTTAAGAAGATGCATAAGCACTCCTCATTCACCAAAGCTTTATCAAGGGCTGATTTAACATGGTCTGGGTGTTGGGTTTTGTGCCCTAAATAAAACCCTTTACAATTTGATTAGTTATCAATATAAAAAATTTGAAGTGATTTATGTTTGCATGAATTTTACATGCTTATGGTTTAATATGTTTATTATGTTCATACACAAAATCTGTTAAGTCCAGATCATATGTTTATTCACAATTACCGTATTGTCAACACAGTGGAATGTGATTGTGATTACATGATTCAAAAGACTAAGTCCCTGTTTCATCAGTGTTTTGGATTTACACTGATGTGATAATCAGCGATGATGTGTACTTACACTTGGAGTAAGTGTTATGTTCTTTCCAGGACATTGGTAAAGTATAGTAGTTTTGAATGTATGGAGTATACATTGGACTGGACTGATATTGAACTTAGTTAAGATATTATAAACCTACCGTTGTATCTTTCCAAGTCAATATCAGTAGTTGATCTTAAGATTAAAAAAATTAGGCTCAACTCAGGAGTGCTATTCATGTTCTTTGATTTATTAGTTAAGCCTACTTTTGGGTCAGGGTGATACGTATATTTTGGGAACATGATAGTATGACTGAGTGGGAGTGTTGAACATAAATATGGAATCTATAGCTTCTACTGGTGTATAGAAGTCAAGTGATGATTCCCTTCGAGCTTAGCTAAATAGAAGTAAATGGATGAGCTCTTGTTTAAGTGACTAATTCTTAGATCACTAAACATCATTTACAGGTAGCTAAGTGTTTCAAGGGGCCAAATACGTTGAGGGGTTAAAACGGTAAAATTATCCCATCTCGATGTAAATCATCTATATAGAAGATCTTTGATCACAATAAGATTATAACAATGGTTAAATGAGATAGCATATCTATATCGTGGAACATATAATATGCTCTATATAAGTCTGAGAGTGCAATTCTAATTTCTAAGAGTGGATTCAACGAGGAATTAATAAGTAGGGATTTACTTAGTAAATTCGGTTCACTTATTGGAAGCTCAGCATATAGATCCATGGTCCCCATTCTAGTTGAGACTATACTGCTTGTAAGACTCAATAATTGATTTGTAATTAATCAATTATAATTCTAAATTTAGACTATGTCTAATTTGTGAATTTTCACTAAGCAGGGGTGAAATTGTAAAGAAAAGAGATTCTAGGTTTATTTATTAATTAAGAGACTCTACATGTCTAATTAATAATTAAATTAAATGACAATATTATTTAATAATCTATTTTAGTTATTAAATAATTAGTTTTGGCATTTAAAAGGTTAGAATTAGAAAATTAGCATTTTTGAGAAAATAGAAATAATAATTGTGAAAACTGCAAAATCCAAGTGAGGCCCAATAAAACCTGTGGCCGGCCACTTAAGCAGATATTTCCAGTTGATATTTTCATTATTTTAATGCCAAATAATTGCTAACCTAAACCTAGTAGTTGCCTATAAATAGAAAGTGTTGGCTTAGTTCAATATATGCCTTTTGGTCAGAAAATCAAAGATTGCCTTTTCAGAAAACTGAGCCTTCCACTTCTCTTTCTATAGCCAACCCTATCCCTCTCTCTTTTCCTTTTCTCAATTTCGAAACCTTAGTGATAGAGTAGTGCCCACACACAGCAAGTGGTAACTCAATCATAGATTGGAAGACTGTGAAGGATCAAACACGAAGAGAAGGACATTCGGGCTCAGATCTTGATAATACTCCGCGACAGAAAGGATAAAAGGGTTAGAGATCTGAGTAGAAGGAGACATTATTCTGCTGCCATCAATGTAAGGTTTTCTTAACTTTATATGTGTTTAATTATCGTTTTAGAAAGTTCATATTTAGGGTGTTAAACAACATACTTGTGAGTAGATCTAAGATCATGGTAAAATAAATTCCAAGAACTGGTATCAGAGCCATGATAATTGATTTTCTTGCAAGAAATTTGGACTTTAAAACGATTTATTTGTGATTTGGATGGTTTCATGTTGTTTTGTGTGTTATATGATGATTGATTGATGTTTGTGAATTTTCGTGAAAAATAATTGAAATTCTGTTTTTGAAATTATTTTTATTGGATAGTATGGAAAAAATTAAGCAATTTACTTTTTTTACAGAACTGAATTTCGATTTAATTTGAATTAGTTATAATTTTTTGAAGTTTCAAAAAATATTAGGGTGGTGCAACTACCCACGCGCGCGGATGAGACGCATCCCTCGGACAGCACGCGCACAGACAGATTCTAGGTTTCTCGGTCAAGCATCATCCCCAGCGCGCGCGGGCAGTATGCAGTGCATACTGTCCGTACAGCTCGCAAATTTTTTCGTTTTCTTCGTTTTTTCATGCTATTTCATGGAATTAACTTCCGACTTTTTGTATAGTTTTGTATTTAGATTTTTATTTTTCAATTTTCAAATCTAATATCAGAAATAAATTAATTTGAATTTTTTAAAATTAATCTTAGATATTAGTGTAATTTGAATTTGAAAACAAGTAAAAATCTATCTTTTTGCTTGATTTTTTATCTTATTTTAAATTTGATTATATTTTATCTTATTTTTAAATTTAAGGTGAGATATTAAATTTTTAAATTCAATATTTTTTTTTTTTAAAATAATCATGATATTTTGAATAGAAATAAGATATTTTGCTAACTTTTAAATTTTGTTATTTTATTTATTTAAATTAAATTATAAATCTGAAAAGATATTTATTTATCTTTTTTTAATTTTTATTGAATATTTAATTTATAAAATAACAATATTTTTTTAAAAAAGTAGTTAGCAAATTTTTGAAATGAAATTTAGGTTAGTTGAAACCTAATTTTTCAAAATTGTAGGTTTAATTTTAAATATTATTTTATTTATTCTTTTTAAATTCGAAAATATATTTTTTTATTATTTAATTATTTTTTTTCGAAATTTAATTATAAAAAAATTAAATAAATCCTACATCCAACTATCCAGTCAATCTTGTTGCAGGAGTATGTGTATTAGCTTATGTGTAAGTTTTATAAAACCTATTATTGCTTGATCTAAATTGCCATGGTTAACTTGTTGACAGATCCAACGATCTGATTTTAACCCATGGTTTAATTGTCAATAGGTCTAGTAAATAATTTGTAACAGGTAAATTTTACAATCTTCTTTCATCTGTGTATGACCTAGCAACATGATAGGATCCATCCAAATGTGTGCTTGTGTGAGCCTATATGTTATTTTATTATATAGATGCATATAGGTTGTTGCTAAATAAAATGTCACACCATGATAGATTTTATTAAGGTCCATTTAGTTTTTGGACATATTTAATTAATAACAGTTATTTATTTTAAGGTTAAATTCCTCTCTTTTGGGCCTTGTGTGAGAGTTGGGAGCCAATAGAAGTGGGTACGATATACTGAACCCAGCTCCCCCTCACATGAACTACCCCAATTGTGAAGGCCCATTTGCCTGATTTGAATAACTGTGCTAGGTTAATTAAATTAGTTTAACCTAATAAAATTGATTAGCAACATAATTAACTTTTAAAATATATGAAATTTATTTTCATTTTAATATTTTAAATTTAATTTTAAGAAAAACACTCTTAGTTTTAGATATTATTTCTGGACAAACTATTTGTATTTTTCTTGTATTTAATTAAATAAAGAATTTTAACTAACTAGATTCTTTCTGAAGCTTATTTAATTAAATATTCGTATTTAAGTTATAAATTAGTTATTTTAACTGATTTTTCTTATTTAACTTAAATTTGAATATTTTTTAAATTTAAAACTAAGTTGAGGAATTCTAGGAATTAGTTATTGAATATTCTTAAGATATTTTTAAGTTAATTTTAAACTTAAAATGGAATATTTTTAAGTTAAATTTAAATTTGAAAATATTTAAGTTCTAGATTTTTTTATAACAACTTAAATTAGATTTTTTTTTTCAAATTTTTGTTGAAAAGATACTTATTGAAATAAGATATTTTCTAGATTGTTATTTCTAGACTACTTATTATTTCTAATATTAAATCGGAAAAATTATACATTGTGAAATTAATTATTTAATTAATTAATTTTGGGACAATTTAAGTTAAGTATATTTTTCCTAGTATTAAACTAGAGATTAATAACTAAGCCTTCTCTACACTTAATTATTTATTTCTTGAATTTAATACATTTAATTAAATTGAAAAATTAAATATCTAAGTTGATTTTCATCATGATACTTAAATATTTATTTTTCATGAAACTTAATTAAATAGAAAATTATTTTTAGTTGAAATTTATTTTTTCAACTTAAATTTAAATAATTTTCAAAATATATTTTCTTTATTTTATTAATCAATTTCGAAATTGCATTTTATTATGCAAGATAATTTTGAATTTATCTTGAAAAATAGATTAACTTGTAAATTAATTATTTATTTTAATTAATTTTTGGACCAACTTAAATCAATGATTTTTTTATTTAATGATTAATTTAAAGTAAATGAATTAAAGTATATTATTAGAAATTGAATTAATTAGTCAAAGGAAAATCTAGATATGCGATATTTTTGCTTGAAGTATTTTTTCTAAGTAATTATTATTTAAGTATTTCGAAAATAGTAAAGTTTTATACTTTCTTTGTCAAAATACAATAAATATATTCTCATGAAAATTTAAATTTGAGTTGCAAATTAATTTAAATTAATACAACTTAAATTAAATAATTTTCTTAATATTTATTTGAAAATTATTTCTAAGATGGATATAATTCAATTTATTTTAATAACCATCTAAGTGTAATTTTATAAATATTAAATTAAATTCTAATTTAGAATTTTATTCTAAATTCGATATTTAATGAATATATTTTATTATAAATAATAAAGAAAATACATTTTAAATAATAAGCTTTATTATTATTATTAAGATATTCGATCTCCATTGTTGGTTTTACATAGCTTTTGTTTTAGTGAGTAATCTTCCCTAATGGAGGAACGTTTATTAGCAAGTTAGCACCGTTTAATCTCGAAAGATAAGTAGCTTTGTAAGTGTTTTATATGGTATGGATCACCCTAATGGTGGCGACTGTATTTGACTTACAAAATATGAAACAATGGTAGAAGCTCATAAGATAGAATAGCCTTGACTCTCGCCTAAACGGGACAACGCTGGATTCCAATCTTGATCGAATAAAAGGTTGCTAGAATGTTTATTATTTTAGATGAGCTGACAACTCTATTCAATGGATGATAGCTTTGACTCTCGACTAAACGGGACACTGATATCAGTTTGTTGAAAACCTTAGAAATTATTTAGGATTGTATTTTTTAGTATTTTCTCTTATCATTCCTACATGATATATGCTTATAATTTCTGAATTGGTTTTTATGTTAAACCATTATTGTAAAGCCCGCTTAGTTAATTTGGAAATTAGCAGTTAATCTTGATTATTTATGAAATTATTTATAGCTATTTAAATAATTTATTATGCTGTTATTTATGGAATTTAGAAATGCATGGTTATGTTATTCAGTAGTTTTTCATGTTTTGCATTTCCGGTGCCCGGTATTTTGGAACTCGGCGTTTGGCTCAGTAGAAATCACAACTTAGCATGTTATTAGTTTGGGACGGGTTTTAGACATTGGGAATGTCGAGAATGGCCGGGAATTTAGAATTTCCCAACATACCCCCTTTAGTGATTTTTATGTGATTTTAGTGTGGAGGGGCAAAATGGTCTTTTTGCCCCAATGACTTTTGTCTTTTAGTGACTTTATTATTGAAAATTAAATGTTTATTTTAATGTTTATTTGGCTGAAATAGATTATTAGTCAAAGTCTTCTTTTCCTTTATTTTCATTTCACTCAAAGTCATAAGTTTAGAAAATAGAATTTTCAAAAAACTCTCTCTCTCAAGCCTCTCTCTTTTCGGCCAAGCCTTGGAGCAGCAAGGAGCTGATTTCTCCATTGAAGTTTGCTTGCTAATTCATCTCATTTTAAGGTCCACTTCAAGCTAGGTTAGCTCTTGTAACTTCTCTTTGTGTTTTGTTGAGTTTTGATGAAAAGTTGGTGATGCATGCATGGATTCTTAGTTGTAATTACTGCTGGGTTTTATGGTTTATTTCTGGAATGTATGTATGTTATTCTGAGGTTATTTAAGCTGTTAGAAATGCATGTTTAGTACCTTGTTTAAAGCTTCGAACTTTCTATGTAAAATATGTGGTTTTTGAAGAAATGTTGTGAATCTGTTACTGTGATGTTGCTATTGTTTTTAATAGTTTTCAGAGGTGATTTTATGTATGTTTTAGTAGATTTGAGTGGGTTTGATTGCATGCTAGGTGGTTTTGCTCAAGCTTGAGTTTAGAACTCAAAGCTTGAGCTTTAATGGCAAATTTTGATTCTGTGCTTGAAGCTTTGTTTTATCACTTGGAAAATGTTTATTAGGGTCTAATTAGCAGGTCTGGAAAGTTTGGTTGAGTTTGGAATCGTTTTGGTTGGTGAAATGATTTTTGTGGTTTTTCTAACCGGTTTTACACTGCGTGTAAAACCGGTTACCCGGATTTTGCAGTAGGGTGAGAAACCGGTTTTTCTCAACTTTCCGTTTTGTGCTAGTTTCGGGTTTTCAGACAGTTTGTTCTCTGCTAGTTTGGGGGTATTTTAGTATTAAGTTGCAGTGAGTTAGGTTTGGTTTTAAAACCTTTGTCCCCGTTGTGGTTTAGAGTGTCACTTATCGGTGTTGTGATTTTTACGGTTTAGGAGCCTGTAATTCGCCGCTCAGCTAAGTTCCAGTCAGGTTGACCGGCACACCTGAATTCGGAATCCAGGTAAGATTAGTATAACAGTATGCATATGTAGATTACATGTTTAGCGTGCATGTAGGAAGCCTGCTAGATTACATTAGTTATGTATTTAGGCTTCGAACCATCCAACCCTGTCACGTCGGTACAGGCTGGAGTATGACCAGCAGCCGGAGTATGACCGGTTCGACCGATCAGGCTGACATTTGGTTGGTGGTTCGATCTTATTGACCTATCCCGTCGGTACAGGTGGAGTATGACCAAGCACGGAGTATGGCCCGGTTCGGCGATCAGGAGGATATTTGTCAATAGTACCGTCCCTATGAACGTTCAAAACTCAGTACCATGTTGGACATGGCAGTAGTGGCTCAGTACCATGTTGGACATGGCAGTAGCGGGACTCAGTATCGTGTTGGACACGGCAGTTAGAATTATGTATGATATTATTATGCTTTTCTTACTGAGTCTGTCGACTCACAGTTTATGTTCATGTGTAGGTAAAGGCAAGGCTATAGCTGATGGACCGTGAGCGAGCTTATGAGATTGTACATGTCGGGGCGGTTAGGCCTGGAGCGTACGATCCTCGGGACAGCAAGGCTGAATTTTGTAACTGGTCGTTAGACGACCCTTATTTTTATGTAACAGTTAAACAGTTAAACTTTTTGTAAATATTTTTATAATCGGGATCCCGAGTCTTTTGTAATATGGTTTTATAAGTTTAATTAAAAAGCAAAATTTTAATTAATCACGTTTTTCCATAAACCTCGTTGATTAGCAACGAGCTGCACAGTACGTTTAAAAATCACGTAATACGCCTAAGGTAGTTAGGGTGTTACAATTTGGTATCAGAGCCGCCAGGTTGTCTTCCGAAGATCGTCACGACATGTACAATCATCATCAGCAGTTAGCTCGGTTCACGGTTCAGTAAGCCTTTATTGCTTTAGTAGTTTATTTTATTCAGTTATAAAAAAAAAAGAAAAGCCTGTTAGGAAGCATTTTAGTATCCTGATAGTAGAATAGGCGCATGTTTCGTTTTTAATTTCCAAATTAAGCGGCATTAGTAAGCTCGCCTTGAATACGACCTGATATGCCAACTCTTGGTTTCGCAGGCGGTTCTAATCAGATGGACGCCAGGCGGACTACCAGGAGTCAGGGCAACTCCGTAGGGTCGAATCAGGGACAGGGAGCTCAGTTTCCCCCACCTGCCAGGGGCCGAGGTAGAGGTCCCCGAGGCAGGGCTCGTGGCCGGGGTGATGAGAACCCACCACAGGCTGCCCAGGCTCCCCCAGCCGATCAGGGAGCCCCGAACTGGGAGTTGCGGTTTGCGGAGATGCAAGCACGGATCGAAGAGCAAGACCTCGAGATTCAGAGGTTGAGACAGCAGGGTGCTCCTGCAGTTCCTGTGCCCATAGTTCCAGTGGCACCTGCCCCTGCTGCCCAGGCCGAGATAGTGGTGGCGGCCCATAGATTGGAACCTCTGTATGAGCGGTTCCGGAAGCAAGCACCTCCGGTTTTCCTGGGAGGTCCGGACGTGATGAAAGCCGAGCAGTGGCTGACGGTGATCACCAAGATTTTGAATTTCATGGGTGTCACCGGTAACGACAGAGTGGTGTGCGCCACGTTTCGGTTCCGGGAGGACGCGTTGGTATGGTGGGACATGGTGTCTCGGATCCATGACGTCACCACCATGACACAGGAAAGGTTCCAGAACTCTTCAACGCAAAGTATTACAATGAGGCGGTCGAAGCGCCAAGAGGAAAGAGTTCGTTCACCTGACCCAGCGGGAGAACATGAGCGTCACTGAGTATACTACTCAGTTTGATCGGTTGGCGAGGTTAGCCTCGGGAATTGTGCCGACCGACTTCAGCAAGAAGGAGAAGTATCTAGACGGGTTGAATCCCAAGATCAGGCATGACCTGATGATCACCACCGACGACGGCGCACCACCTATGCTCGGATGGTGGAGAAGGCACCGCGAGCCGAGGGCGCGGTGGGGTGTATGTCGAATCGGCCGGTACTCGGTTGGTGGCGGGGCTCACTACCCCCTCCGCATCGCCAGCTATAGCGGGGAGTAGTGGTTCGGCCATTGATCGAGAGGAAGAGGGCACCCACTGCTTCCGGTGGCTCGAGTCGAACAAGAGGTTCGGGGGAACTGAACGAGAGGGAGTCGTCCCGGTGGTACCGAGACCCGATTCTCCTACCCCGAGTGCCCTAGGCCGCAGAGGCACCATCGGGGTGAGTGCAAAGGTCGGGGATGCTTTCATTGTGGCATCCCCGAACACTTCAAGAGGGAATGTCCCCGGCTCGACCCGGAGGCACCGAGAGCTCCGGCGATACCCACTCCGGCCCGGGGTGTTCGCTATCACGCAGCCGATGCGGATGCCGGCCCATCGGTTGTCACGGAGTCGGCTTTTTATTAACAACTCGCTTTATTCAGTGCTGTTTGATTCTGGGGCTACACAGTCTTATGTGGCGGCCAGAGTCTTTAGTAAGTTGGGTAGACCCTTTGATAGATATGAATCAGGGTTTGGAACCACCGTTACAGCGGAGAATTGGTTATCTCCAATAGGTGGATTAGGTCTATGCCGATCGGGATAGATGGTAGAGAGTTAAGCGCCGATCCGATAGAGATGAGCTTGGTCGAATTTGATATTATTTTAGGAATGGATTTCCTATCTAAATATTCGGCGAGCATTATTTGTAAGAGGAAGATGGTGGTCTTCCAACCGGAAAGTGAAGAACCATTTGTATTTGTTGGTTCGGTTCAGGGATCTCGGATCCCGGTGATCTCGGCTATGTCAGCGAGAGAATTGTTGCACGGCGGGTGCTTAGGGTTTCTGGCCGTGGTGGTGGACACCACTCGGCCAGACACCATTCGGCCAGAGGACATCAGAGTGGTTCGGGAATTTTTGGACGTTTTTCCCGAAGAACTTCCAGGGTTACCACCTCAGCGGGAGATTGACTTCGTGATTGACTTGGCACCAGGGGTGGATCCGGTTTCCAAAGCCCCGTATAGGATGGCTCCAGCTGAACTTAAGGAATTAAAGATTCAGCTCCAAGGGTTGCTTGACATAGGGTTCATTCGGCCCAGTGTGTCACCCTGGGGAGCCCCGGTTTTGTTCGTCAAGAAGAAGGATGGATCTATGAGGATGTGCATCGACTACAGGGAGTTGAACAAGCTGACGGTGAAGAATAAATACCCATTACCTAGGATCGATGACTTGTTCGATCAGCTTCAGGGGAAGACGGTCTTTTCTAAGATTGATCTCCGTTCGGGTTATCATCGGATTGAGAATCCGAGAGGAGGACATTCCAAAGACGGCTTTCCGCACTAGGTATGGACATTACGAGTTTCTAGTTATGTCATTCGGACTAACCAATGCTCCTGCAGCATTCATGGACCTGATGAATAGAGTATTCAAGGATTTCCTCGATATCTGTGTGATAGTATTTATCGACGACATCCTCGTGTACTCTCAGTCAGAAGAGGAGCATGAGTTACATCTTCGGATGGTACTGCAACGACTTCGAGAACATAAGCTCTACGCCAAGTTCAAGAAATGTGAGTTACGGTTGTCTCGTGTGTCCTTCCTAGGGCACATTGTGAGTCGAAGATGGGATCAAGGTGGATCCCGGGAAGATTGAATCCGTCAGGGATTGGCCGAGACCGAAGACAGTGACAGAGATCAGAAGCTTCTTGGGATTAGCTGGATACTACCGTAGGTTCGTGGAGGGGTTCTCCAAAATCTCAATGCCCCTAACCGAGCTTACAAAGAAGAATCAACGGTTTATCTGGTCAGATAAATGCGAAGCTAGTTTTCAGGAGCTGAAACGAGAGGTTGATTCTTTGCTCCGGTACTAGCTTTGCCTTCGGACAAGGAGAAGTTCGTAGTCTACTGTGACGCATCCAAACAGGGTTTGGGGTGTGTATTGATGCAAGCCGATCGGGTTATCGCTTATGCCTCCCGTCAGTAAAAGGATTATGAACAGCGATACCCGACTCATGATTTAGAGTTGGCTGCAGTGGTTTTTGCACTGAAGATTTGGCGGCATTACCTTTACGGGGAGAAGTGTGAGATCTATACCGACCATAAAAGTCTCAAGTATTTCTTTACTCAGAAAGATTTGAACATGAGACAAAGGCGTTGGTTGGAATTAGTGAAGGATTACGATTGTGAGATCCTCTATCATCCCGGGAAAGCCAATGTAGTGGCCGATGCCCACGAGCGTAAAGGGTCCGGGCAAGTAGCTAGTATGATTCGGATCTCACCTCGGCTAGCGGAGGATATGGTTAGATCCGGCATTGAGTTTGTGGTAGGTCGGCTTCACAACCCGACGCCGCAATCGATACGGTTGGAAAGAATAAAAGTCGCTCGGATGACGGTCCGGAGTTAGTGAAGATCCGAGATGAGGTGTTGGCTGATCAAGCCAAGGACTTTTCAGTGTCAGATAGTGGGATGCTTTTGTATAAAGCCAGGGTTTGTGTTCCGAGCAGTGCGGAACTTAGAAATGAGATCTTTGAGGAGGCTCATTCTACCCCGTATTCTCTGCATCCCGGCACCACCAAGATGTACCAAGATTTGAAACCGTACTTCTGGTGGAGCGGTATGAAGAAGAATTTGGTAGAATTCGTATCGAGATGCCTCACTTGTCAGCAAATTAAGGCTGAACATCAGAGACCAGCAGGGCTGTTGCAGCCTCTAACCCTACCTGAATGGAAATGGGAAGATATCACGATGGATTTTGTGGTCGGGTTACCTAGGACCACGGGTTTGTTTGATTCCATCTGGGTAGTGGTGGACCGATTTACGAAATCTGCTCATTTTCTGCCGGTTAGAACAACGTTTACAGTGGATCAGTTGGCAGAGTTATATGTCAGAGAGATAGTGAGACTTCACGGGGTACCGAAGTCTATAGTTTCGGACAGGGATCCGAAATTCACCTCCAAATTTTGGCAAAGTTTGCAACGGGCAATGGGTACGAAGCTGAAATTCAGTACAGCATTTCATCCTCAGACAGATGGTCAGTCCGAAAGGACAATTCAGATATTGGAGGATATGTTGAGAGCCTGTGTTATGGACTTTGAAGGCTCATGGAGTAAGTATCTACCGTTGATAGAATTTTCGTACAACAACAGTTATCAGAGTACGATAGGGATGGCTCCCTATGAACTGTTGTACGGTAGAAAGTGTAGATCCCCTATCCACTGGGATGAGACAGAGGAGAGGAAATACCTAGGTCCAGAGTCAGTTCAGCGGACCAATGAGGCAATAGAAAAGATAAAAGCTAGAATGCTTGCCTCACAGAGCAGACAGAAGAGTTATGCAGATCCGAAACGCAGAGATGTTGAGTTCCAAGTAGGGGAACATGTGTTTTTACGGGTATCTCCGATGAAGGGGATTAAACGTTTCGGGAAAAGAGGCAAGTTATGCCCTAGATTTACAGGACCTTTCGAGATTCTCGAGAAGATAGGTCAAGTGGCATATCGGTTAGCATTGCCTCCAGCCTTATCAGCAGTGCACAACGTATTCCATGTCTCAATGTTGAGAAAATACGTTTCAGACCCCTCTCATATACTTAGTTATGAGAGCCTTCAGCTACAGCCAGACATGACTTATGAGGAACAGCCAGTGCAGATCCTGGATAGAAAGGATAAAGTCCTTCGGAATAAGACCATAGCATTGGTCAAGGTACTCTGGAGAAACAGTAAGGTGGAAGAAGCCACCTGGGAGCTAGAGTCAGATATGAGAGCTCAATATCCAGAGTTATTCAGGTTAGATTTCGGGGACGAAATCCTTTTAAGGGGGGGATAGTTGTAAAGCCCGCTTAGTTAATTTGGAAATTAGCAGTTAATCTTGATTATTTATGAAATTATTTATAGCTATTTAAATAATTTATTATGCTGTTATTTATGGAATTCAGAAATGCATGGTTATGTTATTCAGTAGTTTTTCATGTTTTGCATTTCCGGTGCCCGGTATTTTGGAACTCGGCGTTTGGCTCAGTAGAAATCACAACTTAGCATGTTATTAGTTTGGGACGGGTTTTAGACATTGGGAATGTCGAGAATGGCCGGGAATTTAGAATTTCCCAAAATACCCCCTTTAGTGATTTTTATGTGATTTTAGTGTGGAGGGGCAAAATGGTCTTTTTGCCCCAATGACTTTTGTCTTTTAGTGACTTTATTATTGAAAATTAAATGTTTATTTTAATGTTTATTTGGCTGAAATAGATTATTAGTCAAAGCCTTCTTTTCCTTTATTTTCATTTCACTCAAAGTCATAAGTTTAGAAAATAGAATTTTCAAAAAACTCTCTCTCTCAAGCCTCTCTCTTTTCGGCCAAGCCTTGGAGCAGCAAGGAGCTGATTTCTCCATTGAAGTTTGCTTGCTAATTCATCTCATTTTAAGGTCCACTTCAAGCTAGGTTAGCTCTTGTAACTTCTCTTTGTGTTTTGTTGAGTTTTGATGAAAAGTTGGTGATGCATGCATGGATTCTTAGTTGTAATTACTGCTGGGTTTTATGGTTTATTTCTGGAATGTATGTATGTTATTTTGAGGTTATTTAAGCTGTTAGAAATGCATGTTTAGTACCTTGTTTAAAGCTTTGAACTTTCTATGTAAAATATGTGGTTTTTGAAGAAATGTTGTGAATCTGTTACTGTGATGTTGCTATTGTTTTTAATAGTTTTCAGAGGTGATTTTATGTATGTTTTAGTAGATTTGAGTGGGTTTGATTGCATGCTAGGTGGTTTTGCTCAAGCTTGAGTTTAGAACTCAAAGCTTGAGCTTTAATGGCAAATTTTGATTCTGTGCTTGAAGCTTTGTTTTATCACTTGGAAAATGTTTATTAGGGTCTAATTAGCAGGTCTGGAAAGTTTGGTTGAGTTTGGAATCGTTTTGGTTGGTGAAATGATTTTTGTGGTTTTTGCGTGTAAAACCGGTTACCCGGATTTTGCAGTAGGGTGAGAAACCGGTTTTTCTCAACTTTCCGTTTTGTGCTAGTTTCGGGTTTTCAGACAGTTTGTTCTCTGCTAGTTTGGGGGTATTTTAGTATTAAGTTGCAGTGAGTTAGGTTTGGTTTTAAAACCTTTGTCCCCGTTGTGGTTTAGAGTGTCACTTATCGGTGTTGTGATTTTTACGGTTTAGGAGCCTGTAATTCGCCGCTCAGCTAAGTTCCAGTCAGGTTGACCGGCACACCTGAATTCGGAATCCAGGTAAGATTAATATAACAGTATGCATATGTAGATTACATGTTTAGCGTGCATGTAGGAAGCCTGCTAGATTACATTAGTTATGTATTTAGGCTTCGAACCATCCAACCCTGTCACGTCGGTACAGGCTGGAGTATGACCAATGCGCCGGAGTATGACCGGTTCGACCGATCAGGCTGACATTTGGTTGGTGGTTCAGTGCTATTGACCTATCCCGTCGGTACAGGCTGGAGTATGACCAGCAGCCGGAGTATGACCGGTTCGACCGATCAGGAGGATATTTGTCAATAGTACCGTCCCTATGAACGTTCAAAACTCAGTACCATGTTGGACATGCCAGTAGTGGCTCAGTACCATGTTGGACATGGCAGTGGCGGGACTCAGTATCGTGTTGGACACGGCAGTTAGAATTATGTATGATATTATTATGCTTTTCTTACTGAGTCTGTCGACTCACAGTTTATGTTCATGTGTAGGTAAAGGCAAGGCTATAGCTGATGGACCGTGAGCGAGCTTATGAGATTGTACATGTCGGGGCGGTTAGGCCTGGAGCGTACGATCCTCGGGACAGCAAGGCTGAATTTTGTAACTGGTCGTTAGACGACCCTTATTTTTATGTAACAGTTAAACAGTTAAACTTTTTGTAAATATTTTTATAATCGGCATCCCGAGTCTTTTGTAATATGGTTTTATAAGTTTAATTAAAAAGCAAAATTTTAATTAATCACGTTTTTCCATAAACCTCGTTGATTAGCAACGAGTTGCACAGTACGTTTAAAAATCACGTAATACGCCTAAGGTAGTTAGGGTGTTACAATTATTGATTTCTATTTATTATTTTGTAGTATCCTGTATAACCATGTCGAATCCCATGTTATCACTCTTGACCGAAAATAAGCTAAATGGATCTAACTTTCCAAAATGGAATGAGAACATTAATATTGCTCTCATAGGAGAAAGTGCCTTGTTTGTGTTAACTGAACCGTCTCCTGATCAGCCGGGTGACAATGCTACCAAAGCTGTTAAAGAGAAGGACGAGCGTTGGCAGAATGCTAACAATAAAACTCGATACTTTATGCTTTCCAGCATGGTTGACACCCTTAAAACTCGTTTTGCAAAAACCGAAACGGCTGCAGAAATTATGACAAAGTTCACTGAGCTATTCGGTATGGCATCTATTCAGTCTCTCTTTGACGCGACTAAGAAGTTCATCAATGCACGAATGGAATCCCATCAGAATGTGCATGATCATGTTCTCCTTATGGCAAGTTATTTCCAAGAAGCCTAGGATCATGGTGCTGAAATGGATCACACTACTCAAGTAAGCCTTACCTTCAATAGTCTGACTCCATCATTTCTACCCTATACGTCAAATTATGTCATGAATAAAAAGGACATAGACTTTCATGAGTTAGTTAATGACCTTCAGACATATGGAAATTTGATTGGAGGACCCAAGAAGAAAGGGGGTAAACCTCACAATTCTGGCAATGGTAATGGGACGGTTAAACCTGAGGCACATGTTGCCTCTACTTCAAGACCCAAATCTAAGAAAAAGTGGAAAAACACCAAAAAGCGAGCCAAAGATGTGAAAACAGTTCAAAACAAAAAGGCTGCTACTACCGGTGATGCACTAAAAGGAAAGTGTTTCTACTGCAATGAGAAAGGTCATTGGAAACCCCAATGTCCTAAACTTCTTGCAAAGAAACAAGGTCTTTCTTTCTATAAACTTGATGAGTTTTAGTGAATTATTATCCAATTGGAATTTTGATTCTGGACTAACTTTGTTTATTTATTTCTTCTACTTATAGGCCAAGCTACTTGAACTCAGATGCTATCTTAGTGAGTTGGATCAGAAAGCTGGACAAAAGGGTGAAGATCGTCCAAGATGAAGATGAAGCTCATTTATTTATTTGAATTAATTGTTTTAGTTTAAAAACAATTTGGATTTCGAATTTTTAGTTTGGGATTTTTATCCCTGTTTTTCTCATAATGTTGCAATACATTTTTTTTTATTATTAATAATATCTTATTTTCTATTACAAATAATTTGCAATTTATGAGATTGAGCTTCATTTACTTTATCTTAAACTAGAATTACCACATTATATTTATGTGTTTGTATGTGTAAGTGTTTTTATTATTGATACAAATTCTATAATCTTTACAACTCTTCATAGAGTTATATTAAATAATTGTTAATTCTAATACAATTATTGAGAATTTGTTTAATAAAAGGATCTTTTGATCTGATAGGGGTGGAGAAAAGTTAAGAAAATTATGCAGTCCAACGATCTTTTATATCTAATGAACTCTGGATTGTATTCAACTCCACATAATCTCTATAACACTTAGAGAATCATGATCTTTATAACATTTAGAGGTGGATCATAATCTCTATATACTTAGGGGTGGAATTTATCCACAATACCCTATGTAATACATATTTTCTTTAAACATGGAAGTAATATAATGAATTAGCTATTATCAGTATAAATCCTTGATCTTGATTGAATGTTCCAATTTAGTTTTACTGTTGTAGTAAATAATGATACCTATAAAAGTTCTTTGATAATGTATCACACTACCTTAATTGAGTGGGAGAATTTTAAAATTCTTTACCCATCTTCATTTGGTTGACACTTGTGATAGGAACTTAAGAACACTACTGAAAAGCAAATCTAACCATTCATGTGGATAGAAATAACTTATCAGAATTATGAGAATAAGATAAAAGAATTCTAGCACAGTCTATTCGAATGACTTGAGCCAAGATTTCTTAATCCTCGTAACATTTTATGGTATCTTAATTTTGATTACTTAATCTCTAGCAACTATTTTTCACTTCAAATACTAGTCTGCTATGTTGATGATTTAGTCTTAAAAGAAACTTATAGTTTCAGACTAATACAATAAGTCACAACTAGATAACTCTCCAAACAATAAGAGGTTAAAAGTATTATTTGACCAGACATCTGCTATTGAGTGGGAGCTATCTGAGATGTAATCAAATAAGGAACGTTAGAAGATATTCAAGAAAGATTTATGAAAGTGATCTATATGTTAGATATTAAGGAACTGTATATCAGTTATCCTTATATCTACCCCAACTCATTCAAAATTTTGAGATGGTGGTTACTCTGGGGGTGGAGGAGTTATTCTATAATAATTCAAACTCTACTAGAGAAGATTTATAACTTTGTAAATTCGAAATTACTAGAAAGTTATTTTACTGAAGAAAATTCTACGCTGTATTATCTCAATTCTATATTTTAACATATGAGAGATATGTCTTCTGTTTATTCAGATGTACTTTAAACAGTAAGGATTTCAGTATCCCTTGATGAGTAATGCATATAGTAAAGGATGTTTCATAAATGTATTTATGAACTTGTTTCCAGAAGTTTGGGTGGATTCAAATATACTACACTTGATCTGAAGTTCAAGACAACAGATTGATTAAATTGCACAGTTTGTTTTATGTTAGTGCAAGTGGGAATTTGTTGGGTTTTGTGCTTTAAATAAAACCCTTTACAATCTGATTAGTTATCAATATAAGAAATTTGAAGTGATTTATGTTTGCATGAATTTTACATGCTTATGGTTTAATATGTTTATTATGTTTATACACAAAATCTGTTAAGTCCAGATCATATATTTATTCACAATTACAGTATTGTCAACACAGTGGAATGTGATTGTGATTATATGATTCAAAAGACTAAGTCCCTGTTTCATCAGTGTTTTGGATTTACATTGATGTGATAATCAGCGATGATGTGTAGTTACACTTGGAGTAAGTGTTATGTTCTTTCCAGGACATTGGTAAAGTATACTAGTTTTGAATGTATGGAGTATACATTGGACTGGACCGATATTGAACTTAGTTGAGATATTATAAACTTACCGTTGTATCTTTCCAAGTCAATATCAGTAGTTGATCTTAAGATTAAAAGAATCTAAATCCTGATATGCTTAGGCTCAATTCACGAGTGCTATTCATGTTCTTTGATTTATTAGTTAAGCCTACTTTTGGGTCAGGGTGATACGTATATATTGGGAACATGATAGTATGACTGAGTGGGAGTGTTGAACATAAATATGGAATCTATAGCTTCTACTGGTGTATAGAAGTCAAGTGATGATTCCCTTCGAGCTTAGCTAAATAGAAGTAAATGGATGAGCTCTTGTTTAAGTGACTAATTCTTAGATCACTAAACATCATTTACAGGTAGCTAAGTGTTTTAAGGGGCCAAATACGTTGAGGGGTGAAAACGGTAAAATTATCCCTTCTCGATGTAAAGCATCTATATAGAGGATCTTTGATCACAATAAGATTATAACAATGGTTAAATGAGATAGCATATCTATATCGTGGAACATATAATATGCTCTATATAAGTCTGAGAGTGCAATTCTAAGTTCTAAGAGCAGATTCAACGAGGAATTAATAAGTAGGGATTTACTTAGTAAATTCGGTTCACTTATTGGAAGCTCAGCATATAGATCCATGGTCCCCATTCTAGTTGAGACTATACTGCTTGTAAGACTCAATAATTGATTTGTAATTAATCAATTATAATTCTAAAGTTAGACTATGTCTAATTTGTGAATTTTCACTAAGCAGGAGTAAAATTGTAAAGAAAAGAGATTTTAGGTTTATTTATTAATGAAGAGAGTCTACATGTCAAATTAATAATTAAATTAAATGACAATATTATTTAATAATCTATTTTAGTTATTAAATAATTAGTTTTGGCATTTAAAAGGTTAGAATTGGAAAATTGGCGTTTTTGAGAAAATAGAAATAAAAATTGTGAAAACTACAAAATCCAAGTGAATCCCAATAATACCTATGACCGGCCACTTAAACAGATATTTCCAGTTGATATTTTCATTATTTTAATGCCAAATAATTGCTAACCTAAACCTAGTAGTTGCCTATAAATAGAAAGTGGTGGCTCAGTTCAATATATGCCTTTTGGTCAGAAAATCAAAGATTGCCTTTTCAGAAAACTGTGCCTTCCACTTCTCTCTCTATAGCCGACCCTATCCCTCTCTCTTTTCCTCTTCTCAATTTCGAAACCTTAGTGATAGAGTAGTTCCCACACACAGAAAGTGGTACCTCAATCATAGATTGGAAGACTGTGAAGGATCACACACAAAGAGAAGGACATTCGGGCTCAGATCTTGATAATACTCTGCGACAGAAAGGATACAAGGGTTAGAGATCTGAGTGGAAGGAGACATTATTCTGCTGCCATCAATGTAATGTTTTCTTAACTTTATATGTGTTTAATTATCTTTTTAGAAAGTTCATATTTAGGGTGTTAAACAACATACTTGTGAGTAGATCTAAGATCCTGGTAAAATAAATTCTAACACTGGGTCGTCCCTATGATTATCTCAAGTCAAGTTATCCCCTTTTATGAGCATGTGAATCAGATAATTGCATTTAATCAACTCAAATATGAAAGAGAGAAATTGATATTTTCCTCTTGACCCAACACACTAGAAGTTGCTAAAAAAATTGACATCTCCCATGATTAACCAGGATCCACCAAACTTGCTACTGACTTTCGTAATGTTCAACCAAAATTTCTTCTTCTCATGGAAATAAGGAGGCCCGTAAACATAAGATAACAAGCAAGGATGATGCGCATGGTCAAAGAACACAAGGCCAGTAATTTGGTTTTTTGAGATACTAATGTTTTCAAAAGTAAAACCAGCTTTCCAAGCAAGAATAATACCCCCTGCATTACCCACAAGAGAAACAATAACATTAAAATAAAAATGTAAGCTCTTTAGAGAACGTACGAAAAAGGTGGCATCCACTTTCAACTTGGTAATGAAGCTAAAGTAAGGAGAGCACGACCAAATTAGGGCTTTTAATTCTAGAACTATAGAGGTCTACCCCAACCATCTACAGTTCCAACCAACTCTTGTCATGGCTCTTGTGGAGGAGGGACACCATCCTCCTCCACAAGGGTCACACCACCAACTGGCACAAAAATTGTAGAACCCTCATCTTCAACCACAACTTCCTCCTTGGTAGGGATAGAAATGTCCATCAATCAAGCTCTGGCATCCATGCCGTAAGTCCTGCTGACTGCCCCAAAGAGATTAGCTTGTCAACTTGCAGAGAGCAGGCTGTATCGGCCTTAGAAAAAAAATATCTGCTCCCCCTCATCACTGGCCAAAGATTCCTCTGAGGTGTCAGAGGAGACTTGGGAACAATAACATCATCATTATTACTTACCGGGCCCACTCCACGTGGAAAATCTCTGACCACACGCTTCACCCTTCTAATTAAAAAATTTGCTTTTTTTCCTAAAAAGCAAGTTTCAAAATCCAACCTTTTCTTCTTTACAGGTGTGGTGCGCTTCTTAAATTTAGAAGACACTTGGATGCCAATATTCACCAATGGAGCTTTCAATTTTTTATTGCTCGAGGTCCCAATAGCGTCAAGTTCTTGGATATAAGCCTCTTGGGCGTAATTGTTTTGGATAATGATCTCTTTTCATCAAGGTGGCCAGAGATATCTTGGCCATTTAAGAAGTTATTCGTATCTTCACACAAAGGATCATTAGCAAAATTAAAAAGAGAGCCCATAGAGGCTCTAATCCTCTTGCACGGCCCCACAGAAGCCTAACATTAAATGTTTCATGAGCCTTTTCTAAGTTGTTGAGACACCCACCATCAAACTTGTTAACTCAAACTTTTAGGTCTCCTTATTTTGATGATTAACAAATATTTGATTATTATTTGTTACTAATGATTTGCTGATTTTGTAGCAAAATGAAAAGAAGAAATGATTTTTCAAGACAAATTGGTATTTTTACCAAACTTTTCAAAGCAACACAAAATGGATTCAAGAACCTTATCAAGAGTAAAAAACTCATCAAGGGATCAACAACTCAAGACACCATTCGAAAGAGGTCTTCAAAAGCCTAAAGTCAAAATAAACCCCAAAGTCAAAGTGAAAGTCAAAGTCAAAAGTCAACTCTCAGAAAAAGTCAACATGAGATCAAAAACATGTAAATCAAGCTAGGAGGCTTATCCACATCAAGACTATTCAAAAACAAATGGTATAAATTTACTTTAGTCTTGTTAAAGTAATTTGCATAGCTCACTAAGTTTTATAAATTTAAATTTTGGCCCACTCACTAACTTGTGCAACAAGTTTTCTCACACGAAAGTTCAAAATTTTTTTTGATTGGATTTCTAAATCATATTTCATTTAACTAAGAGAACAAAGTTGGAATTTCTAAAATTGGATAATCGAGTAAGAAGTTATGTGCGTTTTAGTCCCAAAAATGGCATTTTTGCCTCTGTTAGCCATCCGAAATTCCGGTTGTCATCAATCTATAATTCCAGTTCCTATCCAGAATTTTGGTTCACAGCTGACTTTGTCTCGGGAAGGATGCTAACAGCTATAAACGACTACTTTTCTCTTAAATACTATATAAACTTGTTTTTTTCACTAAAAATTAAGTTGGCTGAGCATTTATGTCACATACCTAACCTATCTAAGTGAGATTAATCAGCTTCCAAGTTTAAAATCCAACAAATACTTTTCACACACTTTGAGCTAAAATTTGTGTTTATTCATCTTGAGTGTGCTTGCTTATCACTCTAGGTTTCTATTGTACTATCATAACTCTTGAGTGATTTTGCTTGTGATATCAAACACATTTTCATATTGTGATTGAGGTTAGGTTGGCACTGATATTGTAAATGACCTGGTTATAGTGAGATTGACACTTCAACAATCCGAGAAAGGGGTTAATAGTCCTCAGGGGTGCAAAACTATTGTAAGTGGTTTGGAAACACCTTGGTGAAAATTTCCCGCTTGTAAGGGTTAGTCAAGCCCGTTAACTTGGCTCGATATTGGAACTCAAAGCTAGGTCCATAGCTTTGAAGACCAAGGACGTAGGTGGCATAGCTCTACTGAACCTTGTAAAAATCAAGAGTTTGTATTTTCTAATCGTTAAACTCTTTACTTTACAAGTTTGAATATTTGTTATAATATATTGCTTGCCTTATTACTTGCTTGTATTTGATTAAGTGGTTAATTGCTTAATTTTGTATTAAAAGTTTTAATTTACCGAAATTAGTTTGAATTTCCAATCCCCCCCTCCCGGAAACATATCTTTGGCTAAAAATTGGTATTAGAGCAAGGGCTCAAATTATTTGATTAGATTTCACAATCTAGAGCATGGCGTTTCCAAGTAATTCACAAAATAACTTGTTAGAAGGTTTTAGCACAAATAGAGCACCATACTTCAATGGAGTGGATTTTCCTTATTGGAAAATTAGAATGGAAACTTACCTTCAATCTATAGACTATGATTTGTGGCATATTGTGTCTAGTGGTCCTTACATTGTTAAACATGTTATAAATGGTGTTGAAGTAATCAAGACTTATGAGGCATATGATGAGAATGATAAGAAAAGCTTTCTAAAAATACTAAAGCTAAACATGCTCTTATATGTGGTTTGCATAGAGACATATTTAAATATATTGAACAAGCCTCTACCGCTTTTGATATGTGGAAAATGCTTGAAGTTACTCATCAAGGAACTAGTGCTATGAAAGAGACTAAAATTCAAATTTATTCCACTCAATATGAGAACTTTAAGATGAAAGCGAATGAAACCATTGCTAACATGAATACTCGCTTCACTACAATTACAAATGGTTTGAATTCTCTTGGCAAGGTACTTACTCAAAAGGATATGGTGACCAAGATTTTAAGAAGTTTCACCAAGGCTTATCAAGGAAAGGTGGTTGCCATTCAAGAAGCCAAGGATCTCTCAACACTTCCCTTGGAAGAATTAATTGGCTCACTCATGAACCATGAAATTTTCATGAGTGCTCAAGAAGAAGAGGAAGTTGAGAAGAAAAAGAAGACTATTACATTCAAGTCTTCCTTCTCCCATGCCATTAGTGAAGAAGATGAGGAAAGCTTATGTAGTGACATGGAGGACTTGGCACTCTTCTCAAAGAAATACAAAAAGGTTCATGAAATTCAAAAAGAACTTTGAGAAGAAGCCACAAAGAGGGAGTGACTCAAAAGAAAGAAAGAACAAAGATGATTCACCAATTTGCTTTGAATGGAAGAAGCCCGGACATATGAAGATGGATTATCCAATGAGGAAGAAGAACAAATACAAAGGAAGGGAAATGTTGGTGAATTGGCTTAATAGTGATGAAGAGGACTCCGGAGAAGAAGGAAAGAATGAAGTAGAAAACATGTGCATGATGGCACTTGATAATGGGGTAAGCATTTCTAGCCAAAATGATTGTGATAGTGAAAATGATGATGATAACTTAGATATGTCATATAATGAGTTGTCTAATTCATTTAAGGAGCTATTTGATGATTTTGGTAAATTGCTTGTTAAAAACCAAATCCTGAAAGAGAAGAGCAACATGCTTTTAAAAGAAATTGAGATTTTGAAAATAAATGAAAAATAACTTTTAGTTAAATCTCAATGTGCTACATGTGCTTCACATAAGAAAGAAATTATTGAATTAAAAGCCCATGTGAAAAGCCTAAAAAATGACATATATACTTTCACTAGAGGTAAAGAAGGCGATGATCTCATGGTAGGAAGCCAATCATGTGGTTCTTCAAAAAGTGGTATTGGTTATGATCCTAGTAGAAAACAAAAGTTCTTGAGAAATTTTTTTATGAAATCATCTAGTCTACCTCACTTTATATGCACATATTGTAACCGATAAGGTCATACTATTTCCTATTGTCATGTGAAGAAATATGCATATCTAGGCAATACTAAATGGGTACCAAAGGATTCTAGAACTAACAAGAAAGGACCCAAAGTTATGTGGGTACCAAAAGCCAACAAATGAACTTGTTTTTGTAGGAATCAACAAGAAAGAGCCAAAGCTTATGGTTCTTGGATAGTGGATGTTCAAAGCATATGACCGGTGATCCATCAAGATTTTCAAGCTTTAAAATCAAGGAAAGTTGCTTTGTCACTTTTGGAGACAATTCAAAAGGGAAAATCTTAGGCATTGGTGATATCGGTAACGTATATACTCCATGTATCAAAAATGTTCTTCTTGTTGACAATCTTAAACACAACTTGCTTAGTATTAGTCAATTATGTGATATAGGTTTTCGTGTTGTGTTTGAAACCTCAAAATGCTCCATTAAAAATGCTTCAACCAATGAAGTTATTTTCCTTTGAGAAAGGAAGGATAACGTGTATGTTATGGATGTTGATTCATTTGATAGTAAAAATAAATGTTTAACCGTTATGAATGATAATTGTTGGTTGTGGCATAGAAGATTAGGACATTCTAGTATGGATTCTATCTCAAAATTGGTTAGAAAAGATCTTGTTATTGGTTTTCCATCTATTCCTTTTGTCAAAGATAAACTTTGTGATGCATGCCAATTTTGAAAACAAATTAAAACGTCTTTTCACTCCAAGAAAGAGATTTCAACTACTAGACCTTTGCAATTGCTTCATATTGATTTATTTGGACCTTCTTAAATTGTTAGTCTTGGTGGTAAATACTATTCATTTGTAATTGTTGATGACTTTTCAAGATTTATTTGGGTTATTTTCTTGACTCTTAAAAGTGATGTTTTGGAAAACTTTGTCAAATTTTGTAAAAGTGTGCAAAATGAAAAAGGATACTCTATTAACTCCATTAGGAGTGACCATGGTGGTGAGTTTGACATTGATGCCTTAGAATTGTTTCGTGATGAATATGGTTTTAACCATAACTTTTCTGTTCCAAGAACTCCACAACAAAATGGAGTTGTCGAAAGGAAGAATAGAACAATTCAAGAAATGGCTAGCTCAATGCTAAATGAAATCTCACTACCAAAATATTTTTGGGGCGAGGCCGTCAATACTTCTTGTTATATTTTGAATTGTGTTTTCATGAGGCCCAACATGAATAAAATCCCTTATGAGCTTTGGAAAGGGAGAAAACCCAACAATGGCTATTTTAGAGTTTTTGGATGCAAATGCTATATTTTAAACACCAAGGACAACCTTGGAAAATTTGATGCAAAATCCGATGTTGGAATTTTTATAGGGTATTCAACACATAGTAAAGCTTATAGAATTTATAACAAAAGAACTAATGTTGTTGAAGAATCTATTCATGTTGCTTTTGATGAGACTAACCCGACTACAAGCAAAAGTTTAGATGATGATGTTATAGGTTTGGGAGCTGAGGTTCAAAATCTTGAAATTGGAGAGACTTCAAATGCTCCTTCACAAACTCTCAAAGAGGAACCACTTGTGGAAACGGTAAATGAAAGCCAAGGTATGAATTCTAACCTTCCACATGAGTGAAAATTCAAAAGTTCTCATCCTATAGACCAAATTCTAGGTGATCCTCTCAAGGTGTCACTCTTTTAGAAACTTTGTACAATTTCATTGCTTTTATTTCTCAAATTGAACCAAAGAATTTTAAAGAGGCTGAAGTTTATGAATTCTGGCTTCTAGCTATGCAAGAAAAAATAAATTAATTTATAAGAAATAATGTTTGGGAGTTAGTTCCAAGACTGTCACATCAATCGGTGATTGGAATGAAATGGGTCTATAGAAATAAAGTAGATGAGCATGGGGTCATTGTGCGTAACAAGGTTAAAATCAAGAAGAAGGAATTGATTATGAAGAAACCTTTGCCCTGGTAGAAAGACTTGAGCCCATTAGGATGTTGTTAGCTTTTGCATGCCACAAAAAATTTATCTTATACCAAATGGATGTAAAAAGCGCATTCTTAAATGGGTACATTATGGAAGAGGTGTCTCTTAACCACCCGGTGTTCAAAATCATAAATACCCTAACCATGTTTACAAATTAAAAAAGGCTTTATATGGTTTAAAGCAAGCTCCTAGAGCTTGGTATGATAGATTAAGCACTTTTCTTATCTCAAATGATTTTTCAATGGATAAAGCGGATAATACACTTTTTATAAAAAGAAAATCGAAAGACATTATTATAGTACAAATTTATGTTGATGATATTATATTTGGTGCTACTAATGATGCTCTTTGTGAAGAATTTTCTAAGAGTATGCATAGTGAGTTTGAGATGAGCATGATGGGAGAACTCAACTTTTTCCTTAGACTTCAAATGAAGCAACAAAAGGATGGCATATTCATAAGTCAAACCAAGTACATCAAAGATCTCCTTTAAAAGTTTTACTTAGCAAATGCAAAGTCCAAGAATACCCCTATGAGCACATCTATAAAGTTTTACTTAGACATTATTAAGCATTGTTTCCTGAAGCCATCACTTTCTATTTATAGAATGCCATCTAGGTTTAGGTTAGAATTGTATGGCATTAAAATAATGAAAAATATAAATGGTAAACCCTATACAAAGTGGCCGGCCATATTAGTGGATAATGGGCCTCACTTTGCAATTTTGCCATTTTGTCATTTCTCAATCCCATTTTCGCAAAAATGCCAATTTTCCAATTCAACCATTTAAATGCCAATTCTAATTATTTAATAACTAAAAATTAATTATTAAATAATATTGTCATTTAATATATTTATTAATTAGACATATAAAGTCTCTTAATTAACAAATAAAACCTAGAATCTCTTTTCTTTACAATTTCGCCCTAGCTTAGTGAAAATTCATAAACTAGACATAGTCTAACTTTAGAATTATAATTGATTAATTAAAATCAATTAATTGAGTCTTACAAGCAGTATGGTCTCAACTAGTATGGGGACCATGGGCCTATATAATCGAGCTTCTAATAAGTCGAACCGAATTTACAAAGTAAACTCCCTAACTTATTAATTCCTTATTGAATCCACACTTAGAACTTGGAATTGCACTCTCAGTCATATAGAACGCTCTATATATTCCACGATATAGATATGATATTAATTATCCATTGTTATAATCCTAATTTGATCAATGACCCTCTAATAGATGATCTACATTGAATAGGAACTAAATTACCGTTACACCTTCAATGTATTTTATCCTTAAAACACTTAGCTCTGTATAAATTATATTTCAGCAAAGTGAAATGAGATCTCCACTACTTATCTCTGTTTAGCCAAGCTTGAAGGATATCATCGTTTCACTTCTAAATTCCTTTAGAAGTTATAGACTCCATATTTATGTTAGCGCTCCCACTCAATTATACTATCATGTTCCCAAAATGTCCGTATCACCCTGACCAAAAGTAGGCTTAACTAACAAATCAAAGAACATGTATAATACTCTTGAGATCGAACCTAACCATATCAGGATTAAGATCATTTGATCTAGGATCAACAGGCGATATTGAATTGAATAGATATTACGGTAAATTTTAATATATCTAATCAAAGTTCAATATCGGTCCCTTCTGATGTATACTCCATACATCCGATACTGGAAAACTTTGCCAATGCCCTGGAAAGGACATGACACTTATCCAAGGTGTAAGAATACCTATCGCTAATTATACCATGTCAGTCTAAATCCAGTGTACTAACAAATCAGGGAATAAGCTTTCGAACATATAATTAAGATTATATTCCACTGTGCTGACAGCACTATAATCATTAACAAATTCATATGTTTTGGACTTAAATAGAATTCATACATTATATGCATATAATCATGAAGTAAATCATGTGAACCATGCAACATAAAAATGTTATTTCTGATCTTTATTAATTGGTAAATCTAATTATAGTGAAATAGATTTTATTTAGGGCACAAAACCCAACAAGTTCGACGGGTGTCTTAGGAACTGCTTTAGATGGAACAACATTTAGAATGTCGTTTGCCATCTGTATAGCATATCCCCAGAAGGACGTAGACAGAGTTGAATAACTCAGCATAGACATAACCATTTCTAAAAGAGTGCGATTTCTTCTCTCTGCAACTCCATTTTGCTGTGGAGTGCTAGGGGCAGTATATAGAGATTCAATTCCAAATTCAATTAGATGATCTTTGAACTGCATATCCATATACTCTCCACCCCTATCAGTTCGCAAGATCTTTAATGTTTAACCTAATTGGTTTTGAGCCAAAGCATGAAATTCCTGAAACATTTCGAACGTTTCAGATTTCTTTTGCATTAGGTAAAGGAAACTGTATCTAGAGAAATCGTCAATGAAAGTGACAAAATATGTTGGGTTTTATGCCCTAAATAAAACTCATTTCAATATAATCAGATTTACTTATTAATAAAGATCAGAAATAACATTTTATGTTGCATGGTTCACATGATTTATTTCATGATTATATGTATATAATGTATGAATTCTTTTTAAGTGCAGAACATATGAGTTTGTTAAAGATTTTAGTGTTGTCAGCACAGTGGAATATAATCTTAATTATATGTTCAAAAATTTATTCCTTGATTTGTCAAAACACTGGATTTATACTGACATGGTATAATCAGGGATAGGTATTCTTACACCTTGGAAAAGTGTTATGTCCTTTCCAGGACATTGGCAAAGTTTACCAGTATCGAATGTATGGAGTATACATTGGAAGGGACTGATATTGAACTTTGATTAGATATATTAAAACTTAACGTAATATCTATTCAATTCAATATCACCTGTTGATCCTAGATCAAATGACCTTAATCCTAATATGGGTAGGTTCGATCTCAAGAGTACTATACATGTTCTTGTTGGGTTTTATGCCCTAAATAAAACTCATTTCAATATAATCAGATTTACTTATTAATATAGATCAGAAATAACATTTAATGTTGCATGGTTCACATGATTTATTTCATGATTATATGTACATAATGTATAAATTCATCTGAAACCCTTTTCACATACTTGATCCTGTTTATTGTGCCGTCAACACATTGGAAAGTAAACATGACTATGTGAATAAAGTTTCCTAGATTTATCAGACACAGGGTTTTACTGATATGATAATCTACAACAAGAGTTTACTTGCATTTGGAGAAGTGCTATGTTCTTTCCAGAGCATTGGTTAAAGTAAAGCTCAGGTTGGATGCATGGAGTATGCATCGGAAGGGACCGATATTGAACTTTGACTTATATTTAATTAAATATTTTTTTATTATTTATTTAAATATTTTCGAAATTAAATATTTAATTTAAAATTAAATAAATCCTACATCCAACTATCCAGCTAACCTTGTTGCAGGAGTATGTGTTTTAGCTTGTTTGTATGTTTTTTAAAACCTATTATTACTTGATTGCAAATAGCCATGGTTACCTTTTGCCAGATCTAATGATCTGATGGCTCCCTTGGTCAAGATAATAATTTGTAACAGGTATAATTTACAATCTTCTTTCATCTGTGTATGACCTAGCAACATGATAGGACCCATCCAAAGTGTGCCTGTGTGAGCCTATGTGTTTAATTTTATTATAGATGCATATAGGTTAATGTTGCTAAAATAAATTATCACAGTTATTGATAGAATTTATTTAGGCCCATTTAGTTTTTGGGCCTATTCAATTAATAACAGTTGTTCTTATTAAGGTTAAATTCCTCTCTTTTGGGCCTTGTGTGAGAGTTGGGAGCCATAGAAGTGGGTACGATATACTGAACCCAGCACCCCCTCACACAAACCACCCCAATTGTGAAGGCCCATTTGCCTGATTTGAATAACTGTACTAGGTTAATTAAACTAGTTTAACCTAATAAAATTGATTAGCAACATAATTAATTTCATTTATTTTGAAATTAATTTAAGAAAAATATAGTTTAAGGAATTTTATATTCTAAGCTAAACTATATGTATTTTCTTGTATTTAATTAAATATAGAATTATAACCATCTAGATTCTTTCTGGAACTTAATTTAAATTTTTCATTAAATATTCCTATTTAAGTTGATATTTAGTTATCTTCAACTAACCAACTTAAATCTGAATATCTTTTGAATTCAAAATTTCAAAATTAAGTTGACGAATTTTAGGCATTGGTTATTAAGATTCTTTAGATATTTTTTAAGTTAATATCTTTTCGAATATTAACTTAAAATGGAATATTTTCAAATTAAGTGGTTACAACTTAATTTTTGATATTTAATTAAATTTAAATTTGAAAATATTTAAGTTCTAGATTTTTTCTAGTACAACTTAAATATTTTTTCAAATTTTGTGGAAAAGATACTTAGTCAAATAAGATATTTTCTAGATAGTTATTTCTAGACTACTTATTATTTCTAATATTAAATAGGAAAATATTATACATTGTGAAATTAATTATTTAAATAATTAATTTTGGTACAATTTATTTTAAGTATATTTTTCCTAGTATTAAACTAGAGATTAATAATTAAGCCTTCTCTACACTTAATTATTTATTTCTTGAATTTAATACATTTAATTAATTTGAAAAATTAAATATCTAGGTTGATTTTCATCATGATACTTAAATATTTCTTTTTCATGACATTTAATTAAATAGAAAATTATTTTTAGTTGAAATTTATTTTTCAACTAAATTTAAATAATTTTCAAAATATATTTTTTCTTTATTTTATTAATCAATTTTCGAAATTGCATTTCTTAAATGCTAGAATTTCGAATTTTATCTTGAAAAATAGATTAAGTTGTAAATTAATTATTTATTTTAATTAATTTTGGACCAACTTAAATCAATGATTTTTTCATTTATTGATTAATTTAAAATAAATTGAATTAAAGTATATTATTAGAAATTGAATTAATTAGTCAAAAGGAAAATCTAGATAGATGATATTTTTGCTTGAAGTATTTTTCTAGTGTATTTAATTAAATAGAAAATTAATATTTAAGTTGATTTTCATCATCATACTCAAATATTTGAAATTTTTCTTATATATTTAATTAAATAGGAAAATTATATTTTTTGTTGTAAATTAATTTTGGGCCAACATTAAATTAGAATAATTTTTCCCGGATTTATTTTTTATTTTAATATGCATTTTTCGAAAATTGTATTCTTATATACTTTAATTTTTCGAAATGCAATATATATTTATAGAAAGTTAAATTTGAGTTGTAAATTAATTTAAATTAATTTTGTAACAACTTAAATTGAATATTTTTCTAAATATTTATTGGAAATTATTACTAAGATGGAAATAATTCATGTTATTTTCATATCCATCTAAGTAAAATTTATAAATATTAAATTAAAATTTATATTTAGAATTTTTCATTCTAAATTGGAAATTTTAATTAAATAAATATATATTTAAAATAAATAGAATAAATAAAGAGAATCACAGAAAATACAACTCACTTTAAATAATGAGCTTGATTATTATTAAGATATTCGATCTCCATTGTGGGTTTTACACCGCGTTTGTTTTAGTGAGTAATCCTCCCTAATGGAGGAACGTTCATTAGCAATTTCGCACCGTTTAATCTCGAATGATAAGTAGTTTGTAAGTGTTTTGTATGGTATGGATCACCCTAATGGTGGCGACCATACTTGACTTGCAAATTATGAAAGAATGGTGGAAGCTCATAAGATAGAATTGCCTTGACTCTCGCCTAAACGGGACAACGCTGAATTCCAATCTTGATCGAATAAAAGGTTGCTAGAATGGTTATCATTTTAGATGAGCTGACAACTCTATTCAATGGATGATGCTTTGACTCTCGCCTAAACGGGACACTGTATCAGTTTGTTGAAAAACCTTGGAAATTATTTAGGATTGTAAGTTTTAGTATTTTCACTTGTCATTCCTACCTGCTATATGCTTACAATTTCTGAATTGTGTATGAATTTATATTGAACCATGTTATTTTCTGTTATTAAGTTGTAGTTTAATTTCGAATCTTCATTGTTGGTCCAACATGTTTGTTTATCTAATGAGATAAATCCCTAGTGGATTTTCACCATTAGACATACATAATAGTGTTAGATCTCGAAAGATAAATATTGTATATGCGACATCTAGCTGTTCATCAATTGATGACACCTTAGACTAGTATTTTTACGATATGAAACAAGAAGATTATATAAATAAGATTACTTTGACTTTCGCTAATCGAAGCATCGTTGGATTCTTATTTTAAACGAAATTATCCTAATTCCTCTTAGCTTATTCATTTCGAATTAGCTTAATAACATATCATTGGATGAATGGTCTATAAATCATTTCATGTCATCATATTTTCTCTTAAGAAATTAAATGACGCATATGATTATAATCCCGAAATTCTATTCCCAATTGATATAAATCCTCAATCTTAGAAATCTCCTACTTGTATGGGCAAATCTGACTTAGAGTTTGTATTAGTAGTGCTCGTCCAAGATAGAATTACTCATTATATTTGGTATAAATTTAAGTCTTTGACTTTAATTTTAGAA
This sequence comes from Cannabis sativa, assembly GCF_029168945.1. NCBI lineage: Eukaryota > Viridiplantae > Streptophyta > Magnoliopsida > Rosales > Cannabaceae > Cannabis > Cannabis sativa. Next base: position 38,370,172 of record NC_083604.1, on the reverse strand, counting down.
TCCAAACAGAAATTTTCTTATATTTCTAATTCCAGAATACAATACAGTTACACTTTCTCAAGTGTTTAATATCCATCTTCTATTAATGGATTAAAACTGTATGGAATATGAGTTAGGTATTCTGTGACCAGAATCCACTTGCATTATTCTAAGAACTCTTTGATGTAACTAAACCTATTTCATCAATAGACACTACCATTTTTTTTAATCTATGGCATTTGTATCTTGTTCATAGTGGATTTGACAAGATCAACCTCTGCAAAGAGTTAATATGCCTATATCCACTGAAAGTAGTTCATCTCATTCGCAGATGGATGTACATTCAGGGGTGGATATGAGTTTTTCGTTGTATTCTTAAAACGATCACTCTAGATTATACCTTATGCAAAGAAATTTGAAATGTTTGAAAAATTTCATTAATTTCTAGCAATGGTTAAAACCATTAAGGTAAGTGGTTAAAGATCTTGCGAACTGATAGGGGTGGAGAAATAGTTAGTAGATATGCAGTTCAAAGATCATTAAATTGATTTTTGAATTATATCCAAACTTACCTCCCGTAAATTTCGAGTTGCATGTTGATGATTAGTTACTAGTCGTTGCCTAATTCCTTCTATGGTAATACAATTTCAGAATGATGTAATGGTTGTATACTTAATGTAAATCATTACTAGATTCATGGATGACCTAATCAAAATCTTAAGAAAAGCTAGAACTGTTAACCATGGTTTGTTAGCTTTTCTAAGTGATTAGGGGTGGACCATCCCATTGTCAATAGATAAGAAAGTGTTTGTTCAAACAAATACTACTTTTCTAAGATAATGACTAAGTCTAAAAACAAGTAGCAAATAAAGGAGATATTTAATTCTTGATTCCAAAAGTGTTCTATCATCTTATATAACGTATGATGATCCCACTGCCTCTGTTGTCTTGTCACAACCAAAGAGGTTAATACCATTTAGTTTTCTTAGACATAATTCACGGTGCCTTGTCGTAGTGGGAGAGTTTCTAGGAATTCACCTTCTTATGACTTGGGAGACACTAGTGATTAAAATCCATTGTGAGTTTAAACAAGTAATGGATTGTCAAGATAAGAAACTAAAAAGAAAAGCCAATAGAACTATGGTTTAATCCATTCACATGGAATAACCTAAAGTTTTCTATTACAAGGACATAAAAGGAAATTTCGTTTATAAGTCTATTCAATGGACTTAACAAAACTTCCTGTTCCTAGTATTATAGGTTTGAGTTTATCTAAACCTATGGCTTGTGGTATACCTGGTAATTACTTACTCTAATGCAAGCAACTTACTTTAGTAAGATGCTGAAGCATTTTCTTTCTAATGGCAATCTATAGAAGTTTCACAACTTCTAAGGTATAGATTTTATTTATCTAAGGAAAAGTTTCAACTATTCCAGAAAAGATAAAGCCATGAAAGAATTTCTTATATCAACAGTGAGAGGTCTTAGATATGCTTTTGTATGCCTTAGACCAGACACCTGCTTGTTGAGTGGGAGTAATGAGTAGGTATCGCATTAATCCCGGGGAGAAGAACATTGGAAGACAATCAAGTAAATTTTAAGATTAAGAAGAGGAACTATATGTTAGTCTATAAGGGTGTGTTTAAAACTCTTAGACTACACCATATCAGATTTTGAAATTTGCCTTTGTGCTAGTAAATCTTTCTGATAAGATGGTGGTTATTCTGGGGGTGGAATAGTGATTTTGGAGAAGTGTAAAAACCTATCTGAAGTCTCTAGGTCTACCAGAGAGACCGAATGTTAAAGTCCGCAGGAAAGGTACTTATTCAGTCTAAGGAAAGTTCTATACATCTTTGGCACCATTCCAAATTGCCTTAAACTACTAGTGTTAATTTCCTGATTAACCAAAAGTAGTTGCCAAAGGTATAGAATCCAGTATCCCAAGAGAGTAGACATATAGAGAGGAATTTCACATTATCAATGATTTTGTGATTAAGGAAGAGTAATGGTGGAGAAAAGGTTGTGGTTAATTCAACCTTTCAGATCCTATTACGAGGAGTTTACTACTACTACACTTGATTTGTATATCAAGGTGTTGAGATTATTTGAAACACACTTTTTGTTTTATATTAGTGCAAGTGGGAGTTTGTTGGATTTTATGCCCTAAATAAAACTCATTTCAATATAATCAGATTTACTTATTAATATAGATCAGAAATAACATTTAATGTTGCATGGTTCACATGATTTATTTCATGATTATATGTACATAATGAATACATTCATCTGTAACCCTTTTCACGTACTTGATCGTGTTTATTGTGCCGTCAACACATTGGAAAGTAAACATGACTATGTGAATAAAGTTTCCTAGATTTATCAGACACAGGGTTTTACTGATATGATAATCTACAACAAGAGTTTACTTGCATTTGGAGAAGTGCTATGTTCTTTCCAGAGCATTGGTTAAAGTAAAGCTCAGGTTGGATGCATGGAGTATGCATCGGAAGGGACCGATATTGAACTTTAACTTAGATTTAATTAAACTTACCGTAAAATCTATTCAAGTCAATATCGCCTAGTTGATCCTAGATCAAATGATCTTAATCCTATTATGATTAGGCTCAATCTTGAAAGGCTATTCGTGTTCCTTGAATTGTTAGTTAAGCCTACCTTTTGGTCAGGGTGATACGTACTTTTTGGGAACGCGGTAGTGCAATTGAGTGGGAGCGCTATCATAAACATGGAATCTATAGCTTCTATCTGGCGAATAGTAAGCAAAGGATGATCTCCTTCGAGCTTGACCAAACGAACATAAATGGTGGAGTACTCATTTCACATAAGCTGAAATATCATTTATACGGGGTCAAGTGTTTTAAGGAATAAATACATTGTAGGGTGTAACGGTAATTTAATCCCTTTACAGTGTAGATCATTCATATAGAGGATCATTGATCACATTAGGATTATAACAATGGATAACTAATGATGTGCCTATATGGTGGAACATATAGAGCATTCTATATACTGAGAGTGCAATTCTGAGTTCTATGCGTGGATTCAACGAAGAATTAATAAGTTAGTGAATTTTAGTGCTAAATTCTTGATCTACTTATTGGAAGCTCGGTTATATAGACCCATGGTCCCCCCACTAGTTGAGATAATATTGCTTGTAAGACTCATGTAATTGGTTTTGATTAATCAATTATAATTCACAAATTAGACTATGTCTATTTGTGAAATTTTCACTAAGTAAGGGCGAAATTGTAAAGAAAGAGTTTATAGGGGCATATTTGTTAATTATGTTACTTTGTATGGTTCAATTAATAAATATGATAAATGACAATATTATTTAATAATTATTTATAGTTATTAAATAGTTAGAATTGGCATTTAAATGATTGAATTAGGAAATTGGCATTTTTGAGAAAATCAGATACAAAAGGTGTTAAAATTGCAAAATTGCAAAGCCCAAGGCCCAATCCATTAAAGGCATGGCCGGCCACCTATTGTAGCATTTTAAATTGATTTTTTCATTATTTTAATGCCATATAATTCAAATCTAACCCTAGTGGAATGCTATAAATAGATAGTGAAGGCTTCAGAAAAATAAGACTTTTCTTCAGACTTTCTGAATCAAAAAAAACTGAGCCTTCTCTCTCCCTATCTTTAGCTAACCACTCTCTCTCTTCTTCCTTTGAATTTCGAAATCCTTAGTGATTAGAGTAGTGCCCACACACATCAAGTGATACCTCAATCATAGTGAGGAAGATCGTGAAGAAAGATCATCAGCAAAGGAGATTCAGCATCAAGGATTCAGAGAAAGAGATCCAGGTTCAGATATTGATAATGCTCTGCTACAGAAAGGAATCAAGGGCTAGATATCTGAACGGAAGGAGTCATTATATTCCGCTGCACCCAATGTAAGGTTTCTATAACTTTATATGTGTTTAATTTCATCGTTTTAGAAAGTTCATATTTAGGGTGTTAATAAACATACTTGTGAGTAGATCTAAGATCCTGGTAAAATAAATTCCAACAGTTCTTTGATTTGTTAGTTAAGCCTACTTTCGGGTCAGGGTGATACGTACATTTTGGGAACATGATAGTATAATTTAGTGGGAGCGCTACCATAAATATGGAATCTATAACTTTTATAGGATCTTAGAAGTGAAACGATGATATCCTTTGAGCTTGGCTAAACAGAAATAAATGGTGGAGATCTCATTTCACTTTGCTGAAATATCATTTATACGGAGCTAAGTGTTTTAAGGATAAAATACATTGAAGGTGTAGCGGTAACAGTAGTGCCTTTTCAATGTAGATCATCTATTAGAGGGTCATTGATCATATTAGGGTTATAACAATGGATAACTAATGACGTGTCTATATCATGGAACATATAGAGCGTTCTATATGACTGAGAGTGCAATTCCAAGTTCTAAGTATGGATTCAATGAGGAATTAATAAGTTAGGGAATTTACTTAGTAAATTCGGTTCGACTTATTGGAAGCTCGGTTATATAGACCCATGGTCCCCATACTAGTTGAGACCATACTACTTGTAAGACTCAGCTAATTGATTTTAATTAATCAATTAAAATTCTAAAGTTAGACTACGTCTACTTTATGAATTTTCACTAAGCAAGGGCAAAATTGTAAAGAAAAGAGATTCTAGGTTTATTTATTAATTAAGAGACTTTACATGTCTAAATTAATAAATATATTAAATGGCAATATTATTTAATAATTATTTTCAAGTTATTAAATAATTAGAATTGGCATTTAAAAGGTTAAATTAGAAAATTGGCATTTTTGAGAAAAAGGGAATGGAAAATAACAAAATGTGAAAGTTGCAAAATGAGGCCCAATTCCCTTTGTATGGCTGGCCACATGCACTAGGAATTGCCATTTGTAGTTTCCATTATTTTAATGGCATACAATTCTAACCTAAACCTAGAGGGTATTCTATGACTAGAAAGTGGTTGCTTCAGGAAACACACAACTGATACACAACCTTGAACATTGTTTTCCTTCAGAGAAAAAGCTACACGCCTCTCTCTCTCTCTCTCTCTCTCTCTCTCTCTCTCTCTCTCTCTCTCTCTCTCTCTCTCTCTCTTTTCTTCTATCTAAATTTCGAAATTCCTTGACTGATGAGTAGTGCCCACACACATCCAGTGGTATCTCAATCATAGTATGTAAGACTATGGAAAATCTGCATCAAAGAAGGAGAAAAGAAGATCCAGATTCAGATCTTGATTATGCTCTGCTACAGAAAGGAATCAAGGGCTAGAGATCTGAATGGAAGGAGTCATAATATTTCGCTGCACCCACTGTAAGGTTTTCTAAACTTTATATGTGTTTATTTTCATTGTTTTAGAATTTATATTAGGATGTTAATCAAACATACTTGGTAGTAAATCTAGATTCTGGTAAAATTAATTCCAGCAACTGATATCAGAGCCATGGTAATGATTTACTTTCATGTAATATGAATTAAAACGATGATTTATATGTTTTTGTGTTGATTTGGATGGTTTCATGTGGTTTATGTGTTAGTTGATGAATGTATATGTTGTACAGTATCTTTTTCCATGAAAAATATTTTTCCTATTTTTGAAATTTTTTTATTTGGATTCCTTGTGAAAAATTAAGCAATTTTGTTTTTTACGGAACTCGATTCTGATAAAAATTGAGAAAGTTATGAATTTTGAAAAATTAAGATTTCGGGTATGCATGGGTGCTCAATCGCACGCATCAGGCGCTTCGGACAAGCCCCATCTGCGCACGCGAGCACCCTGCTGTCCGCCCATGAAAATCCTGCATCCGCCGACGATTGCCGCCCATGCACCCTGCATCTGCCGAGGGTCCTCGGCTGGGTGCCCTATGTCCGCTTGCGTAACAGGCTACTAGCAGCCTTTCCTGGGCTGCAGATACAGCCTACTAGGCTGCTAACCTAAAATTGCGATTTTTGGGGTTTTTTTCCCCAAAAATCCAATTTTTTCATGGGATTGTTTCCCGAAATTCATTTTTCCTTTTATAAATATTTCTAAATTGAAATATTTCCAATTTTAAATATTTTCAATTTGGAATTTTTTCCAATTTTAAATAATTCCATTTAGGAATATTTCCTATTATGGTCAGATTTAAAAATTTGTTAACTTCTTTAATATTTATTTATTATTTAATTATAAGATTAGATATTTTGATATTTAACATATTTTAAATTTAAAGATAACTTTGTCATTTTATTTAAAATATTATATTAAAATTATCTTATATGACAAGTTAAATAATTAATAAATTTGAAATTAACATAGATATTTTTATAGATATATTTACCATAATATTTTCAAATTCAAATTTGTTATTTTGTTAAATATTTAATTATTTATAAATTATAAGTTTAAAAATGATATTTTTTCTATATGTATCATTTTTTTCTTTATTAGAAATTTATAAATTATATTTTAAATATTTAAATAACTTAGATATTTTGTAGAAATTTGAATATTTCTTAATTTGAGATATTTTGACATATAATTATGGTAATTATTATGCATTTATTATTTTATTCCTAAAATAACAATTATCTAACCAAATCTATTTTAAAATTGGTTTATTTTATGAAATTATAAGATCTGAAAGTGATATTGAAAATTCTTTCCTTTCAAATGATTGATCTTATTAGATATTTAATTTAATTTGATTCAAATAAACCTAGATATTTTAAAATTAGTTTCCTTTATTTGGTTAGTTTAAGAATAATAATTTAATTATATTAATATCTTATTTTACATCTGTTACATGGACAATGTTTGTTTATTTATTAATATTGTTTATTCAATTTTTTTTTAACAAGCCTGTTATTTATTTGATCTAAATTGCTATGATTAATTTGTTGACAGATCCAATGATCTTATTTTAATCATAGTCCAATTGTTAATAGATCTTATAAATAATTTCTAATAGGTAAATTTTGTACTTCTTTCATCTGTGTAAACCTAGTAACATGATAGGGCCCATCCAAATCATTTGACCTCTGTGAACCTATATGTTTGCTTTTGGGCTTAGATGCATATAGGAAGCCCATTTAAGTTTTACTAAGTAAATGGACTAGGTTGCTAAAATAAATTTTGACATAAGTAAATTTATTTAGGCCCAATTAGATTTAGGCTTATTCAATGAATAACAATTGTTTATTTAAAGGTTAAATTCCTCTCTTTTGGGCCTTGTGTGAGAGTTGGGGGCCAATGTAAATGGGTACGACATTCTGAACACAGTTTCCCCTCACATGAACTACCCCAATTGTGAAGGCCCATTTGCCTTATTTAAATAATTGTATTAGGTTAATTATATTAGTCTAACCTAATTAAAATTGAATTAGCAACATAATTAACTTTTAAAATATATGAAATTTATTTTCATTTTAATATTTTAAAGTTAATTTTAGAAAAACACTTACTTAATGATATATATTCTAGATAGTTATTTCTAGTACTAATTATTATTTCTAATATTAAATAAGAAAATATCATTGATTGTGAAATTAATTGTTTAATAATTAATTTTGGTACAATCTAAGTTTAGTATATTTTCCTAGTATTAAACTAGAATTAATAATTAAGATTTCTCTATACTTAATTATTTATTTCTTGAATTTAATACATTTAATTAAATTGAAAATTTCAATATCTCAGTTGATTTTCATCATGATACTTAAATATTGTTAATTTCATGTTATTCAATTAAAATTGGAAATTACTTATAGTTTGGAATCTTAATTCAGAATAACTTAAGTTTGAATAATTTTCAAAATATATTTTTATTTTATTTTATTAATCTTTTTCTCAAAATTTCGAAATTGCATTTCTTTAATGCAGAAATTTCGAATTTTATTTGAAAAATAGATTAAAGTTGAAAATTATTTATTTTAATTTGGACCAACTTAAATCAATGATTTTTTCATTTAATGATTAATTAAAATAAATGAACTAAAATATTTTAATTAGAAATTGAATTAATTAGTCAATGAAAGTCTAGATATTTATTATCTGTTTTGCTTGAAGTATTTTTCTAGTGTATTTGATTAAATAGAAAATTAATATTTAAGTTGATTTTTAATCATGATACTTTAATATTTGAAATTTTTCTTAGATATTTAATTAAATAGGAAAATTATATTTTTTTTGTTGAAAATCAATTTTTATTAATTTTGGGCCAACATAAAATTAGAGTAATTTTCCAGGATTTATTTTATTTTAAAGCATTTTCGAAAGTAGTATTCTTATACACTTCATTGTTCGAAATGCCATATATATTTATGGAAAATTAAATTTGAGTTGTAAATTAATTTAAATTAATTTTGAAACAACTTAAATTGAATAATTTTCTAAATATTTATAGAAATTATTACTAAGATGTAAATAATTCATATTATTTTCATATCCATCTAAGTACAATTTATAAATATTACATTAAAATTTATATTTAGAATATTTTATTCTAAATTGGAAATTTTAATTAAATAAATATATATTTAAAATAAATTGATTAAAATAAATATTAGAAGAAAATACAACCTTCATTAAATAATGAGCTTTATTATTATTAGGATATTCGATCTCCATTGTTGGTTTTACATAGCTATTGTTTTAGTGAGTAATCCTCCCTAATGGAGGAACGTTCATTAGCAAGTTAGCACCGTTTAATCTGGAAAGATAAGTAATCTTGTAAGTTTTTTATATAGTTTTGATCACCCTAATTGTGGCGACTGTATAAGACTTGCAAGAATATGAAACAATGGTGGAAGCTCATAAGATAGAATAGCCTTGACTCTCGCCTAAACGGGACAACGCGGATTCACATCTTGATCGAATAAAAGGTTGCTAGAATGTTTGTCATTTTAGATGAGCTGACAACTCTATCCAATGGATGGTAGCTTTGACTCTCGCCTAAACGGGACACTGATATCAGTTTGTTGAAAACCTTAGAAATTATTTAGGATTGTATGTTTTAGTATTTTCACTTGTCATTCCTACTTGCTATATGCTTCATAATTTCTGAATTGTGTATGAATTTGTATTGAACCATGTTATTTTCTGTTATTAAATTGTAGTTTAATTTTGAATATTCATTGTTCGTCTAACTTGGTTTGTTTTTCTAATAAGATAAGTCCCCAATGGATTTTCACCATTAGACTAACATAATAGTGTTAGATCTCGAAAGATAAATATTGTATATGCAACATCTTGCTGTTCATCAATTGATGACACCTTAGACTAGTATTTCACAATATGAAATAAGAAGATTGTATAAATAAGATTACTTTGACTCTCGCTAATCGGAGCATCGTTGGATTCTTATTTAAAATGAAATTATCCTAATTCCTCTTAGCTTATTCATTTCGAATTAGCTCAATGACATATCATTGGATGAATGGTCTATAAATCATATAAAGTCATTCCATATTTTCTCTTAAGAAATTAAATGACGCATATGATTATATTCCTGAAATTCTATCCCAAAATGATATAAATCCTCAATCTTAGAAATCTCCTACTTGTATGGGCAAATCAACTTATAGTTAAATTAGTAGTGGTAGTCCAAGAAAGAATTACTCATTATACAGTTACACTTTCACAAGTGTTTTTCATAACCATTTTGTTTCAATGGATTTAAACTGTATGAGTTTAGTATTCTGTGACCAGAATCCACTTGCACTATTCTAAGAACTCTTTATTGTAACTAAACCTAAGTCATCAAAAGATACAACCACATTTTATAAATCTATGGCTTTTGTATCATGTTCATAGTGGTTTTGACAAGATCATTCTCTGCAAAGAGTTAATATGCCTATATCCACTGAAATTAAGTTCATCTCATTCGCAGATGGATGTACATTCAGGGGTGGATATGAGTTTTCGTTGTATTCTTAAAACGATCACTCTAGATTTTACCTTATGCAAAAGAAATTTGAAATGTTTGAAAAATTTCATGAATTTCTAGCAATGGTAAGTGGTTAAAGATCTTGCGAACTGATAGGGGTGGAGAAAAAGTTAGTAGATATGCAGTTCAAAGATCATTAATTTGATTTTGAATTATATCCAAACTTACCTCCCTAGAAATTCGAGTTGCATATTGATGATTAGTTACTAGTCATTGCCTAAATCCTTCTATGGTAATAAAATTTCAGAATGATCCAATGGTTGTATACTTAATGTAAATCATTACTAGATTCATGGATGACCTAATCGAAATCTTAAGAAAAGCTAGAACTGCTAACCCTGGTTTGCATGTTAAGTGATTGGGGAGGATCATCCCATAGTCATTAGATAAGAAAGTGTTTGTTTAAACAAATACTACTTTTCTAAGAAAATGACTAAGTCTGAAAATAAAGTAGTAAATAAAGGAGATAATTTTTCTTGATTCCATAAGTGTACTATCATCTTATTCGTTACAAGATGATCCCACTGCCTCTGTTGTCTTAACACAACCGAAGAGGTCAATACCATTTAGTTTTCTTAGACATAATTCACGGTACCTTGTCGTAGTGGGAGAGTTTCAAGGAACTCACTCTTCTTATGACTTGGAAGACCCTAGTGATTAAAATGGAGTGAGTTTAAACAAGTAATGGATTGTCAAGATAAGAAACTAAGAAGAAAGCCAATAGAACTATGGTTTGATCCATTCACATGGAGTAACCTAAAGTTTTCTATTACAAGGACAAGAAAGGAAATTTTCGTTAATGAGTTTATTCAATGGACTTAACAAAACTTCCTGTTCCTAGTATTATAGGTTTGAGGTTATCTAAACCTATGGCTTGTGGTATATCTGGTAATTACTTACTCTAATGCAAGCATAAGATGCTGAAGTATTTTCTTTCCAATGGCAATCTATAGAAGCTTCACAACTTCTTAGATATAGATTTTATTTATCTAAGAAAAAGTCTCAACTATTCCAGAAAAGGTAAAGCCATGAAAGAATTTCTTAAATCAACAGTGAGAGGTCTTAGATATGCTTTTGTATGTCTTAGACCAGACACCTTCTGTTGAGTGGGAGTAATGAGTAGGTATCAGTTTAATCCAGGAGAGGAACATTGGAAGACAATCAAGTAAATCTTAAGATTAAGAAGAGGAATTGACTAATAAGGGTGTGTTTAAAACTCTTAGACTACACCACATCAGATTTCGAGACTTGCCTTTGTGCTAGAAAGTCTGCTGATAAAATGGTGATTACTCTGGAGGTGGAGTAGTGATTTTGGAGAAGTGTAAAAACCTATCTGAAATCTTTTAGTCTACCAGAGAGAGACTGAATGTTAAAAGTTGCAGGAAAGATACTTATTCAGTCTAAAGAAAGTTCTATACAATTGTGGCACTGTTCCAACCTGTCTTAACTACTAGTGTTATTTCCTGAATAACCAAAAGTAGTTGCCAAAGGTATAGAATCCAGTATCCCAAAAGAGTAGACATATAGAGAAGAATTTCACAATATCAAGGATTTTGTGATTAAGAAAAAGTAATGGTGGAGAAAAGGTTGTTGTTAATTCAACCTGTCAGATCCTATTACAAGGAGTTTACTACTACTACACTTGATTTGTATATCAAGGTGTTAATGATTATTTGAAATGCACATTTTTTTTATAGTAGTGCAAGTGGGAGTTTGTTGGGTTTTATGCCCTAAATAAAACTCATTTCAATATAATCAGATTTACTTATTAATAAAGATCAGAAATAACATTTTATGTTGCATGGTTCACATGATTTATTTCATGATTATATGTATATAATGTATGAATTCTTTTTAAGTCCAGAACATATGAGTTTGTTAAAGATTATAGTGTTGTCATCACAGTGGAATATAATCTTAATTATATGTTCAAAAGTTTATTCCCTGATTTGTCAGAACACTGGATTTAGACTGACATGGTATAATCAGCAATAGGTATTCTTACACCTTGGAAAAGTGTTATGTCCTTTCCAGGACATTGGCAAAGTTTACCAGTATCGGAGGTATAGAGTATACATCGGAAGGGACCGATATTGAACTTTGATTAGATATATTAAAACTTACCATAATATCTATTCAATTCAATATCACGTGTTGATCCTAGATCAAATGACCTTAATCCTGATATGGGTAGGTTCGATCTCAAGAGTACTATACATGTTCTTTGATTTGTTAGTTAAGCCTACTTTTGGGTCAGGGTAATACGTACATTTTGGGAACATGATAGTATAATTAAGTGGGAGTGCTACCATAAATATGATATCTATAACTTCTATAGGAACTTAGAAGTGAAACGATGATATCCTTTGAGCTTGGCTAAATAGAAATAAATGGTGGAGATCTCATTTCACTTTGCTGAAATATCATTTATACGGAGCTAAGTGTTTTAACGATAAAATACATTGAAGGTGTAGCGGTAACAGTAGTGCCTTTTCAATGTAGATCATCTATTAGAGGGTCATTAATCATATTAGGGTTATAACAATGGATAACTAATGACATGTCTATATCATGGAACATATAGAGCGTTCTATATGACTGAGAGTGCAATTCCAAGTTCTAAGTGTGGATTCAATGAGGAATTAATAAGTTAGGGAATTTACTTGGTAAATTCGGTTTGACTTATTGGAAGCTCGATTATATAGACCCATGGTCCCCATACTAGTTGAGACCATACTGCTTGTAAGACTCAGTTAATTGATTTTAATTAATCAATTAAAATTCTAAAGTTAGACTATGTCTACTTTATGAATTTTCACTAAGCAAGGGCGAAATTGTAAAGAAAAGAGATTCTAAGTTTATTTATTAATTAAGAGGCTTTACATGTCTAAATTAATAAATATATTAAATGGCAATATTATTTAATAATTATTTTCAAGTTATTAAATAATTAGAATTGGCATTTAAAAGGTTAAATTGGAAAATTGGTATTTTTGAGAAAATGGGAATGGAAAATAACATGGCAAAGTTGCAAAATGAGGCCAATTCCCTTTGTATGGTCGGCCACATGCACTAGGAATTGCCATTTGTAGTTTCCATTATTTTAATGTCATACAATTTTAACCTAAACCTAGAGGGTATTCTATAAATAGAAAGTGTTGGCTTCAGGAAACACACAACTGATACACAACCTTGAACATTGTTTTCCTTCAGAGAAAAAGCTACACGCCTCTCTCTCTCTCTCTCTCTCTCTCTCTCTCTCTCTCTCTCTTTTCTTCTCTCTAAATTTCAAAATTCCTTGAGTGATGAGTAATGCCCACACACATCAAGTGGTATCTCAATCATAGTATGTAAGACTATGGAAAATCTGCATCAAAGAAGGAGAAAAGAAGATCCAGATTCAGATCTTGATTATGCTCTGCTACAGAAAGGAATCAAGGGCTAGAGATCTGAATAGAAGGAGTCATATTATTCCGCTGCACCCACTGTAAGGTTTTCTAAACTTTATATGTGTTTATTTTCATTGTTTTAGAATTCATATTAGGATGTTAATCAAACATACTTGGTAGTAAATCTAGATCCTGGTAAAATTAATTCCAACAAAATACTCATAACCACCTCGGGCTTTGACATTCAGGGGTCGGCAGACATCTGAATGCACTATCCCTAGGGGTTGTTTGGCACGCTCTCCTTTTGCAGAGAAAGAATGTTTGGTCATTTTTCCTTCTAGGCAGGACTCGCATACAGGTAATTCACCTAAGACGACATTTTTCAATGGACCGTCTTTGGTTAGCCTATTGCGTCTATCATAACCTATGTGACTTGAACGTAAATGCCATAGATAAGTTTGTTCATCAGTATCAATCTCTTTTCTTTTAAGGTTTCTAAGTCTAGCAACATTGAAAAGTTCATTGTTTAGTGCGATTTGTATATCCGGTGTCAAAACATAAAGCCCTTTGTTCCATGTGAGCAACACATAATTGAAATCCATTATGAGAAATTGAACAAATAGTACTCGAAAAATTCAATTTATAAAATTGTGTTTGTAAACATGAAACACTAATCAAGTTTCTACTAAAGTTTGGAATAAATAAAACATTTTCTAAAAGTAAAAATCTTTTTTGAAACTTGAGGCGGGCTTTTCCTTTTGCTTTGACCAATACTAACTCGCCATTTTCAACTTTAAGCTTCAACTCTTCTGGGTGCATATTTTCCCAAGTTTCAAGCAGCTGCAATGAAGAACAAACATGGTTAGTAGATCTAGAATCAACAATCCATATGGATTTTTCATTCTCTAAAACACATGATTCAAAGACAAAAGCATTACCTTTGTTTGAATTGTTTAGAAGACAGGGACATCGTTCTTCTTGATGTCCCTTCTCATTACAATTCAAACATTGAAGATTATGACTAATAATTGTACTTGAAGAGGCAGCTTTGTTAGAAGCTTCATGCTTAATCCTTTTCTTCTGATTAAAGTTGGCAAAACCAGGAGGTTTCATTGCAATCAGATTTCGTTCATGAGCTTGTAATTCTGCTTCGAGCTTATCCATGTCGGAAGAGTTAAAATTGTTGATCATGTAAGATACAACAAATGCATTATACTCTGGAGGAAGACTATTAAGTATGAATTGAACCCATTGTTCCTTCGATAATTCAATTCCAAGTAGATTTACCATTTGGAACTTCAGATTCATCATCAATAGGTGCGAGTTTTTGCAACTACCAGGGCGCATTTTCACACTATAGAGTTCATTTGCTAAGACATTGACTAGGAGTGGGTCGGGGTGTGGGTTGATCATATTGGCACTACAAATATCAATAAACAGAAGTAAGGTTTTGGTTCAATAAATTCATACACAAGTTTAGAAAATAACAAATAATCATATACGTTTATAAAAATACCAAAATTCTAACACATTTTATTTTCTAAGGTTTCAACAAACTGATACAGTGTCCCGTTTAGGCGAGAGTCAAAGCATCACCCATTGAATAGAGTTGTCAATTCATCTAAAATAACAAACATTCTAGCAACCTTTTATTTGATCGAAAAGAGAATCTGACGTTGTCCCGTTTAGGCAAGAGTCAAGGTCATTCCTATTTCATGAGCCCCCACCATTGTTTCATACTTTTGTAAGCCCTATAATAGTCGTCACCATTAGGGTGATCTATACTAAAATAAACACTTACAAAAAATACTTATCTTTCGAGATTCTACGGCGTTAAATAGCTAATAAACATTCGTCCATTAGGGAGGATTACTCACTAAAACAATAACTATGTAAAACCAACAATGGAGATCGAATTTCTCTTGATTAAAGCTCATTATTTAAAATATGTATTTTATTTAATCACTTATTTTATTCTATATTTTAATAATGAAAATTACAAATTAAAGTTGGTTTTTTTTAAAAAAAAAAATTAAAATTTTAAAAAAAATTCCAACTTCAATTAAATTTTCAATTATTTAATATTCGAAAATTAAATAAATCATTAAGATATAATAAAATAAAATTTGAAAAAATATCTAATTTAAGTTGTTAAAAAAATCTAAAATATCCAACTTAAATATTTTTCAAATAAAATTTAATTAAATATCAAAAATTAAGTTGTAACCACGTAATTTGAAAAGTATTCCATTTTCAGTTGATCTATATTTAAAAAAAAAAATATCAACTTAAAAAATATCTTAAGAATCTTCAATAACCAATTCCTAGAATTCCTCAACTTAATTTTGAAATTCAAAGATATTCAAATTTAAGTTGATAAATAAAATTAGTTAGAAATAACTAATTTACAACTTAAATAGGAATATTTAATGAAATAATTAAAATAAGCTTCAGAAAGAATCTAGTTAGTTATAATTTTATATTTAATTAAATACAAGAAAAATACATATAGTTTATCTAGAAATAATTTCATTAAACTAAGTGTGTTTTTCTTAAATTAATTTCAAAATATACGAATGAAAAATAATTCCGTTTATTTTGAAATTGATTATGTTGCTAATCAATTTTATTAGGTTAAACTAATTTAATTAACCTAGTACAGTCATCCAAATCAGGCAAATGGGCCTTCACAGTTGGGGTTGTTCATGTGAGGCAGAGCTGAATTCAGTATGTCGTACCCACTTCTATTGGCCCCCTAACTCTCACACAAGGCCCAAAAAAGAGGAATTTAACCTTAAAATGAATAAATGTTATTAATTGAATAGGCCTAAATAAAATCTATCATGGTGTGACATTTTATTTAGCAACCTAGTTCATCTTAATTAAAAAATTAAATGAACAGCCTATATGCATCTAAACATAAAGTAAACACATAGGCTCACATAGGCACACAGATTTGGATGGATCCTATCATGTTACCAGGTCATACACAGATGAAAGAAGAATGTAAAATTTACGTGTTACAAATTATTTACTTGATCTATTGACAATTGAACCATGGGTTAAAATCATATCATTGGATCTCTCAACAAGTTAACCATGGCAATTTAGATCAAGCTATAATAGGTGTTATAAAACTTACAAATAAGCTAAAACACATATTCCTGCAACAAGTTGAATTGGATAGTTGGATGTAGGATTTATTTAATTTTAAATTAATTAATTTATTAAAAAATTGAAAAATAATAACTAAATAAAAAATTTATTTTCGGTTTTTAAATAAAATAATTAAATAAATAAATATTTAAAATTAAACCTACAATTTTGAAAAATTAAGTTTCAACTAACCTAAATATCATTTCAGAAAAAATGCTAACTATCTTTTAAATTTCATGTTATTTTATAAATAAAATTTCAATAAAATAAATGATAGTTTAATATCCTTTTTTCTGATTTTATAATTTAATTTAAATACAAAAATAACAAAATTTAAAAGTTAGCAAAATGTCCTATATCCATTCAAAATATCATGATTATAATAATCTTATTTTAAATTTAAATAAGGTCAAATAATTTTTAAAATAGAATAATTTTAAAAAAATAATATCTGACCTTAAATTTAAAAATAAGATAAAATAATCAAATTTTAAAAAAGAAGATAATTAATTAAGCATAAAGATAGATTTTTACCAATTTTCAAATTCAAATTAACAGTATTATCTTAAATTAATTTTAAAAAATCCAATTAAATTAATTATGATAATGAGATTTGAAATATGAAAGTAAAAATCAAAACAAAACTACACAAAAAATCGGAAGTTAATTCCATGAAATAGCATGAAAAATTGAAGAAAATCGAAAAAATTGTGAGTTGTACGGATGGTATGCAGTTGCCTACCCATCCGCGTGCGCCCACTAGGTGATCAGCCGAGAAAGCTCGGCGCCAGGGGTCCCCAGCATGATTTCTGCGAGCGCAGAGAGGGATTTCAGACATCCCTGGGTGTGTCGCTCGGACAGATCCTTGTCCGAACACGCACCTGACCGAGGGAAACTCAGTTCCGCGCGCGTGGGGTGAGAGTGATCATCCTATCTTTTTTCAAAACTTCAAAAAATCATAACTAATTCAAATAAAATCAAAATTAAGTTCTGTAAAAAATTAAATTGCTTAATTTTTTTTTTCAAACTATCCAATAAAAATAATTCCAAAAACGAAAATTCAATTATTTTTCATAAAAATTTCACAAGCATCAATCAATCATCATTTAACACACAGATCAACATGAAACCATCCAGATCACACACAAATCGTTTTAAGTCCAAATTTCTTGAAAGTAAATCAATTACCATGGCTTTGAGGCCAGTTGTTGGAAATATTTTACCAGGATCTTAGATTTACTAACAAGTATGTTGTTTAACATCCTAAATATGAACTTCTAAAACAATAATAAATAAAAACATATAAAGTATGAGAAACCTTACAGTGATTGCAGCGGAATATGATGTCTCCTTCCACTCAGATCTCTAACCATTGTATCCTTTCTGTCGTAGAGTATCACCAAGATCTGAGCCCGAATGTCCTTTTGTTGAATCTGGATTCTTCACGATCTTCACACTATGATTGAGGTACCACTTGATGTGTGTGGGCACTCCCTCAATCACTCAAGGGGTTCAGTTTCAATAGTGAAGAAGAGAGAGGAAGAGTGGCGGCTAGGTTTATGTAGAAGGCACTCAGGGTTTTCTCTGAAGGAATTAAGATGCATCATCTTTTTCTTGAAGCCGTCACTACCTATTTATAGGATGCCACCTAGGGTTAGGTTAGAATTATTTGGCATTAAAATAATGAAAAAATAAATGATAAAAGCCTACAATATTGGCCGGCCATAGCATTGGATATTGGGCCCCACTTTTGCAATTTTGCTGTTTTATCATTTCTTCATCTCATTTTCTCAGAAATGCCAATTTTCAAATTCAACCATTTAAATGCCAATTCCAACTATTTAATAACTAAAATTAATTATTAAATAATATTGTCATTTTATATATTTATTAATTAGACTAACCAAAGTCTCTTAATTAATAAATGTACCCTAGAAACTATTTCTTCACAATTTTGCCCCTGCTTAGTGAAAATTCACAAACTAGACATAGTCTAATTTTAGAATTATAATTTATTAATCAAAATCAATTAATTAAGTCTTACAAGTAGTATTGTCTCAACTAGTATGGGGACCATGGGCCTATATATCCGAGCTTCCAATAAGCAGACCAAGAATTTATCAAGTAAATTCACTGACTTATTAATTCCTCGTTGCATCCACGCATAGAACTTAGAATTGCACTCTCAGTTATATAGAACGCTCTATATGTTCCACCATATAGATACGCTATTAATTATCCATTGTTATAATCCCAATTTGATCAATGATCCTCTATAGATGATTTACATTGTATAGGGATTAAATTACCGTTACACCCTTCAATGTATTTTATCCTTAAAACACTTAGCCCCGTATAAATGATATTTTAGCGAAGTGAAATGAGTACTCAACCATTTATCTCTGTTTAGCCAAGCTCGAAGGGAATCATCATTTCACTTACTATTTGGTAGATAGAAGCTATAGATTCCATATCTATGTTTAGCGCTCCCACTAAATTGTACTACGATGTTCCCAAAATGTACGTATCACCCTGACCCAAAAGTAGGCTTAACTAACAAATCAAAGAACATGTGTAATACTCCTGAGATTGAACCTAACCATATCAGGATTTAGATCATTAGATCTAGGATCAACTAGGTGATATTGAATTGAAAAGATATCACGGTAAGTTTAATATATCTGAATCAAAGTTCAATATCGGTCCCTTCCGATGCAAACTCCATGCATCCAACCCAAGCTTTACTTTGACCAATGATCTGGAAAGAACATAGCACTTATCCAAGGTGCAAGTAAACTATATTGTAGATTGTCATATTAGTTAAACCTTGTGTACTGATAAATCTAGGAATATATCTTTAATCACATAATCTTGATTACTTTCCACTGTGCTGACGACACAATAAACAAGAACATAAATGTGAAAAGGGTTTGGATGAATTTATAAATTAAATAAACAAGTAAATGATAACATGAACCAAATGACACACAAATGAGTGAAAAATACTTCTGTTTCTTTATTGATATTGAATAATAGAGATTTCATTGAAATGGAGTTTTATTTAGGGCATAAAACCCAACAATAATCACTCGAATCCGCGCGCGTAAGGGGTGTCACCACCCCTATCTTTTTTGAAAACTTCAAAAAGTCATAACTAATTCAAATTAAATTGAAATCAAGTTCTATAAAAAAGTGAATTGCTTAATTTTTCCCAAACTATCCAACAAAAATAATTCCAGATCAAAGAACATGTATAATACTCTTGAGATCGAACCTAACCATGTCAGAATTAAGATCATTTGATCTAGGATGAACTAGGTGATATTGAGTTGAATAGATATTACAGTAAGTTTAACATATCTATTCAAAGTTCAATATCAGTCCCTTCCGATGCATACTCCATGCATCCAACCCAAGCTTTACTTTAACCAATGCCCTGGAAAGGACATAACACTTATCCAAGGTGCAAGTAAAATATGTTGTAGATTATCATATCAATTAAATCATGTGTACTGATAAATCTAGGTATATATATTTAATCACACAATCTTGATTACTTTCCAATGTGCTGACGACACAATAAACAAGAACATAAATGTGATAAGGATTTGGATGAATTTAGAAATCAAATAAACAAATAAATGATAACATGAACCAAATGACACAGTAAATAAGTGATGAAAATACTTCTGTCTCTTTATTGATATTCAAATTATAGTGATTACATTGAAATAGAGTTTTATTTAGCGCACAAAACCCAACATCAAAAACATACAAATCAAGCTAGGAGGCACATCCACATCAAGACTACTCAAAAACAAATGGTATAAATTTACTTTAGTCTTGTTAAAGTGATTTGCGTAGCACCTTAAGTTTTATAAATTTAAATTTTAGCCCAGTCACTAACTTGTGCAATAAGTTTTCTCACACGATAGTTGAAAAAAAAATTTTGATTGGATTTTTTAAATCACATTTCATTTAACTAAGAGAACAAAGTTGGAATTTCTAAAATTGGATAATCGAGTAAGAAGTTATGCGCGTTTTTGTCCCGAAAAATGGCATTTTTGCCTTTGTTAGCCATCTAGAATTTTGGTTGGAATCTGAAATTCTGGCTGTCATCAATGCAAAATTCTAGTACCCATCTGGAATTCCGGTTCACGGCTGACTTTGTCTAGGGAAGCATGCTAACAGCTATAAATAACCACTTTTCTCTTAAACACTATATAAACTTGTTTTTCACTCAAAAATCAAGTTGGCTGAGCATTTATGTCAAATACCTAACCTATCTGAGTGAGATTAATGAGCTTCCAAGTTTAAAATCCAACAAACTCTTTTCACACACTTTGAGCCAAAATTTGTGTTTATTCATCTTGAGTGTGCTTGCTTATCACTCTAGGTTTCCATTGTATTATCATAAGTCTAGAGTGATTTTTCTTGTAATACCAAACACATTTTCATATTGTGATTGAGGTGAGGTTGGCACCGACATTGTAAACAACCCGGTTACAGTGAGTTTGGCACTTCAACAATCCGAGAAAGAGGTTAATAGTCCCCGAGGGTGCGAAACTATTGTAAGAGGTTTAGAAACACCTTGGTGTAACTTTCCTGCTTGTAAGGGTTAGTCAAGCCCATTAACTTGGCTCGATATTGGAACTCAAAGCTAGGTCCATTGATTTGAAGACCAAGGACGTAGGTGGTAACGTTCTACCAAACCTTGTAAAAATCGAGAGTTTGTATTTTCTAATCCTTAAACTCTTTACATTACAAGTTTTAATATTTGTTATATTATATTGCTTGCCTTATTACTTGCTTTTATTTGATTAACTAATTAATTTCATAATTTTGTATTAAAAGTTTTAATTTACCGAAATTAGTTTAAATTTCCAATTCACCCCGCCCCCTCTTGGAAACATATCTTGGGCAAACAAAACTGTTGGGAATATTTTACCAGGACCTAGATTTACTAACAAGTATATTTCATTAACATCCTAAATATGAATTCTCTAAAACAATGAAATCAACATATAAGGGTTTAGGAAAACTTTACATTTGTTGCAGCGGAATAATATGACTCCTTCTGTTCAAGATCTCTAGCCCTTGATTCCTTTCTGTAGCAGAGCATTATCAAGATCTAAACCTGGTTCTCTTTTTCTCCTTCGGGTTTGGTTACCACTGTCTTACGCACTATGATTGAGTACTTGACTTGCTATGTGTGGGTATGACACTCACTCACTATAGGCCGAATTAAGAAGAACAATGAAGGAGGTGAAATCTCTATAGAAGGAACTCTCTCATCTAGGTTTGGTTGAATAGTCAAGTTGACATTAATTTTATGAGTGAGAGTATCATGTTCCTTTTATAGTATTTCAACTAGGGCTTAGGGTTGAATTATATGGTTTAAAAAGAATAAAATATTGGGCAAAATTCCACACTTGACCATACACTTTAGTGAGCCAATTACTAGTTACAATTTTGCCACTTTTTCAACCAGTTATTCTACTTTTCAATAATACCATATTTTCCAATTTAAACCTATAAATGCCAAAACTATTTATTTATTAATTATAATTAATTACTAAATAAAATTACCATTTATGTAATTTATTAATTAGACCACACAAAGTCTCTTAAGTAACAAATTGACCCAAAAATCTCTTTTCTTCACAATTAAGCCCTTTCTTAGTGAAAATTCATAAGTAAGACATAGTCTAATTTTAGAATTATAATTGATTAATTAAAATCAATTGACTGAGTCTGCAAGCAGTATTATCTCAGCTAGTGAGGGGACCATGGGCCTATATAACCGAGCTTTCAATAAGTGGATCTAGAATTCACTAAGTAAATTCTCAACTTATTAATGCCGTCTTGCTCCACTATAGATTTGGAATTGAATACACTCTTGGTTATATAGAATGCTCTATATGTACCACGATATAGATATGTTATAATTATCCATTGTGATAATCCTAATAGTCAAGGATCCTCTATAGATGATCTACACTGAATAGGGACAAATTTATCGTTCTACCCTCTAATGTATTTTATCCTTAAAACACTTAGCTACCTATAAATGATATTTGAGTAAACTAATATAATTACTGAAATGAGATCTCAATCATTTATCTCTATTCAGCCAAGTTCGAAGGAAATCATCGTTTCACTTCTATGTCCAAATAGAAGCTATAGATTCCATATCTATGATTAGCGCTCCCACTCAATTGTACTATCATATTCCCAAAATGTACGTATCACCCAGACCAAAAGGTAGGCTTAACTAGCAAATCAAAGAACCCAAATAACACTCTTGAGATCGAACTTAACCATGTCAGGATTAAGATCCATAGACCTAAGATCAACCATTGATATTGACTTAGAAAGATATAACGATGAGTTTAGGATATCTTATCGAAGATCAATATTGGTCCCTTCCAATGTATACTCCATACATCTGATACTGGTAAACTTTGCCAATGCCCTGGAAAGGACATAACACTTATCCAAGGTGTAAGTATACTGTAACACCCTAACTAACATAGGCGTATTACGTGATTTTTAAACATGCTGTGCAGCTCGTTGCTAATCAACGAGGTTTATAGAAAACGTGATTAATTAAAATTTTTGCTTTTTAATTAAACTTATAAAAATATTTATATAAAAGACTCGGGATCACGATTACAAAATCATTTACAAAAGTTTACTGTTTATACAAAATATTTGTTGCCTAGCGACTAGTTACAAAAATGGCCTCGCTGTCCCGATGATCGTACGCTCCAGGCCTAACCGCCCTGACATGTACAATCTTCATAGGCTCGTTCACGGTCCATCAGCTCTAGCCTTGCCTTTACCTACACATAAACATAGCACTGTGAGTCGACAGACTCAGTAAGAAAAGCATAATAATATTCATACATAAACCCCGGTCATGATCAGACGCCCATACCCCTGATCATAACCCTAACTGCCGTGTCCAACACGATACTGAGTCCCCCTAACTGCCGTGTCCAACACGGTACTGAGTTCTGAACGTTTATAGGGACGGTACTATTGACAAGTAACAGCCTGATCGGTCGAACCGGTCATACTCCGGCTGCTGGTCATACTCCAGCCTGTACCGACGTGTTACAGTATCAGCCTGATCGGTCGAACCGGTCATACTCCGGCTGCTGGTCATACTCCAGCCTGTACCGACGTGATACGTCAAATAGTACGGAACCACCAACCTAAGTATCATCCTAATCGGTCGAACCGGTCATACTCCGGCTGCTGGTCATACTCCAGCCTGTACCGACGTGATACAGTGTCAGCCTAATCTGTCGAACCGGTCATACTCCAGCTGCTGGTCATATTCCAGCCTGTACCGACGTGACACAGTTGGATGGTTCGAAGCCAACATACATATCTAATGTAATCTAACAGGCTTCCTACATGCACGCTAAACATGTAATCTACATATGCATACTGTTATACTAATCTTACCACGGATTCCGAGATTCGGGTGTGCTTTATCAACCCGTGGAACTATCTGCGCGGCGGATTACAGGCTCCTAAACCATAAAAATCACAACACTATAAGTGATACGCTAAATCACTTCCCGGGGACTTAAACTAGGAAATAAAAGTTTCCCTATCGATAAAAAGCATGGCAATACCCCAAAAACATAAAATCGAGGAAAACTAGGGTTTCTGAATTTTCCCCAACCGGTAGACCGGTTGCCCAACCGGAATTCCGGTTCTGGGAATTTTCGAAGCCCATCTGGAATTCCGGATGCACAACCGGAATTCCGGTTCCTCGCAGGCAGATTTCAAAATTTCATAACTCATTCAAATCCAACCCAAACCACACCAAAACTTCCAGACCTGTTCTAAACATCCTATAGAACAATTCTAAAGCATCAAACTCACCCAGATTGCACATAAACAAAAATCACCATTAAAGCTTCAAGCTTTGAGTTCTAAACTCAAACTTGGTCAAACACTACCAACATGCAATCAAACCAGTCCAAACCTACTTAAACATGCATAAAATAGCCTCTGAAATTAACAACAAACATCAACAGCAAGCACACAACAGATTCAAGACATTTCTTTGAAAAAATCATAGTTTTGAGCTAAAAATTCCAAGCTTGAAACAAAGCAAATATCATGCATTACTAACAGCTTAAATAACTTCAAATTATCATGCTTACATCTCAGAAAATATCAACAACATCCCAGCAACAATAATCCAACAAAACTAAGCATGCAACCTATTAAACTTACTCAAATTTACAAAAAAACTTAAAGGAAAGCTAAGGGAAACATACCAACAACTTGAGATCACTAAGATTTGCTAAAAAGGAGCTTGAATCACCAAGAAAAATGGTTGGTTCTTGCTGCTCCAAGAGGGCCGAAAGTGAGAGGAAAGAAAGAGAGAGTCTTTGAAATTTTTCTATTTTTTTCTAAGTGTTGAAAATATGAATAAAATGGAATTTAAGGCACTTAACACATTTAACTTCAGCCAAATAATAACCAATTAAACATATATTTTTCAATTATTAAAATCACTAGAAGACAAAATAATAATGGGGCAAAAAGACCATTTTGCCCCTCCACACTAAAATCACATAAATAACACTAAAGGGGTATTTTTGGGAAATTCTAAATTCCCGGCCATTCCCGACATTCCCAATGTCTAATAAACCGTCCCAAACTACTAACATACTAAGCTGTGATTTTACTGAGCCAAACACCGAGTTCCATGTTACCGGACACCGGAAATGCAAAAATATGAAAACTACTGAATGACATAGAAATGCATCTCTGAATTCAATAATAACAGTATAATAATTATTTAAATAGCTATAAATAATTTTCATAATTAAACGTGATTAACTGCTAATTTCCAAATTAAACTAAGCGGTCTTTACATATACCTATCGCTGATTATTATGCCAGTCTAAATCCAGTGAACTGACAAATTAGGGAATTAAACTTTGGAACATATAATCATGATTATATTCCACTGTGCTGACGACACTATAATCATGAACAAATACATATGTTCTGGAGTTAATAGAATTTATACATTAAATATAATCATGAAATAAATCATGTGAACCATACAACATAAAAGTGATTTTCGATCTTTTATTAATTAGTAAATCTAATTATATTGAAATAGATTTTATTTAGGGCAAAAAACCCAACAAACTCCCACTTGCAATAATATAAAATAAAAAGTGCATTTCAAATAATCTCTACACCTTGATATCCAGATCAAGTGTAGTATGTAGTATTCTCTCCGTAATAGGATCTGACATATTGTATTCAATACAACCTTTCCTCCACCATTACATTTGCTTAATAGAAAAATCCATGATATTGTGAAATTCCTCTCTATTTGTCTACTCGTCTAGGTATACTAGATTCTTTACTTTTTGGCAACTACTTCTGCGTTAGTCAGGAAGTAACATTAGTAGTTAATAAATGTTGGTACAATGCCAAAAAAGTATAGAACTTTCCATAGAATGAATAAGTATCTATCCTGCAACTTTAACATTCTATCTCACTGGTAGACTTAGAGATTTTAGATAGGTTTTTACACTTGTCCAAAATCACTACTCCACCCCCAGAGTAATCACCATCTTATCAGCAGACTTTCTATCACTAAGGCAAGTCTAAAAATCTGATTTGGTGTAGTCTAAGAGTATTAAATACCACCCTTATCGACTAACATATAGTTCTTCTTCTTGATCTTAAGATTTACTTGATTGTCTTCCAATGTTCCTTTCCTGGATTAATCTGATACCTACTCATTACTCCCACTCAACAACAGGTGTCTGGTCTAATGCATATCTAAGACCTCTCACTGTTGATTCTAAGGAATTCTTTCTTTGGCCTTTATATTTTTTGGAATAATTGAAACTTTTCCTTAGATAAGTAAAATCTATGTCTAGAAGTCGAGAAGCTTCAGTAGATTGCCATCAGAAAAATGCTCTAGCATCTTACTAAAGTAAGTTGCTAGCACTAGAGTAATTAATTAATCAGGCATACCATAACCCATATGTTTAGATAATCTCAAACCTATAATACTAGGAACAAGAAGTTTTGTTAAGTCCATTGAATAGACTTACTAACGAAATTTCCTTTCTTGTCTTTGTAGTATAAAACTTTTGGTTGTTCCATATTAATGGTTTTAACCGTAGTTCTTTTGGCTTTACTTCTTACTTCCTCATTTGGACGATCCATTACTTGTTTAAACTAACAATTAATTTTAATGACCGGTGTCTTCCAAGTCATAACAGAGTGAGTTCCTTGAAACCCTCCCACTACGACAAGGTACCATGAATTTTTTTCTAAGAACACTAAATGGTATTAACCTCTTTTGTTGTGTCAAAACAGCAGAGGCAGTGGGACCATCTTATTTAGAATAAGATGACAGAACACTTTTGGAATCAAGAAAAAAAAAATATCTCCTCTATTTTGCTACTTTGTTTTCAGACTTAGTCATTTTCTTAGAAAAGTAGTAGTTGTTGAAACAAATACTTTCTTATCTAATGACCATGGGATGGTCCACCCCTAACCACTTAAAATAGCTATCAAACATGCAAACCTTGGTTAACAATTTTAGCTTTTCTTAAGATCACGATTAGGTCATCCTTGAATTTAGTAATGGTTTACACTAAGTACATAACTATTTCATGATTCTGAAATTTTCCTACACTAGGGTATATCACTAGAAGGACTTAGGCAACTGCTAGTAACTAATCATAGACCTTATACTATCATCAATATGCAAATCAAATTTCTAGGACGGTAAGTTTGGATACAATTAAAAAAAATCAACTTAATGATCTTTGAACTGCATATCTACCAAATATTTATCCACCCCTATCCGTTCGCAAGATCTTTAACCACTTAACTTAATGGTTTTTCACCATTGCTAGAAATTCATAAAATTTTTCAAACATTTCAAATTTCTTTTGCATAAGGTAAAATCTAGAGTGATCGTCTTAAGAATATAACGAAAACTCATATCCACCCCTGAATGTACATCCATTAATGAATATAGATGATCTTACTTTCAAGTAGATATAGGCATTTTGACTCTTTGCAAAGAATGATCTTGTCAAAACCACTATGAACAAGATACAAATGCCATAGATATATAAGAATGTGGTTGTCGTCTTTTGATGACTTAGGTTTAGTTACAATAAAGAGTTCTTAGAATAGTCCTAGTGGATCCTGGTCACAGAATACTAAACTCAAATTCCATACATTAACATACAGTTTGGATCCATGGACAGAAAATGGATATTAATAACTTATAAAAGTTGAACTGTATTGTATTCTGGAAACAGAAATATAAAATTTTTATTTGGAGTCTAAAATTTAAAGTCAAAGACTTAAATTTATACCAAATATTCAATGAGTAATGATTCTAGCTTGGACCACGACTACTAATCTAACTCTAAGTCTAATTTGCCTAAAGTGAACATACACAAGTAGGAGATTTCTAAGATCGAGGATTTATATTATTTTGGGATAGAACGTCGGGAATATAGTCATTTGCGCAATTCAATTTTATAAGAGAAAATAGAATGACATCACAAGAAAATGATTTATACACCATTCATCCAATTACATATACTATTTAAGAAAATTCAAAATGAATAAGCTAAGAGAAAAAATTAGGATAATTTCAATTTAAAATAAGAATCCAAGGATGTTCCATTAGCAAGAGTCAAAGTTATTCTTATTTTACACAAAATTTACAACTACAATTAATAACAGAAAACAACATGGTTCAATATAAATTCACACACAATTCAGAAATTATCATACAAGTAACAAAGACATGTGAAAATACAAAACAAGCACATCTTAAATAATTTCTAAGGTTTCCAACAAACTGATACAGTGTCCCGGTAGGCGAGAGTCAAAGTATCATTCATTGAATAGAGTTGTCAGCTCATCTAAAATGGAAACCATTCTACCAACCTTTTATTCGATCAAAATAAGAATCCAACATTGTCCCGATAGGCGAGAGTCAAGATTATTCTTATTTTATGAGCTTCTACCATTGTTTCATACTTCATAAATTTAACTCTAAGTAGTCACCGTAGGGGAGAGTCTAATAGAGACGAAAACTTACAAAATACTTATCATAAGAGATCGTTACGGTGTTAAATGCTTCAACGAATAACCATCCATTAGGAGGACAAAGTCTAGCGTCTCGAGATTATATTGAAAAAAAATTAACCATGTAGGACCCACAATGGAGATCGAATATCCTTATAACTAAAGCTCATTATTTTAAAGAGTTGTATTTTCATTTGATACTTATTTTAGTCTATTTATTTTAACAAATATTTATTTAATTAAAATTTCTAATTTAGATAACTCTAATTGTAACGCCCTGACCCTCAGGAACGCCACGTGTGTGCTTTTATAAACTTATTATTATTACTCTATAAATTTTAGAAAAGTGTGGTTTAATTTAAATCTTTAATTAAATTCAACATAAAGACTTTCATTTTAAATAATGTCGTAGTATAGGGATCCCCTGTTTATAAAATAA
Source organism: Cannabis sativa (assembly GCF_029168945.1). Lineage (NCBI taxonomy): Eukaryota > Viridiplantae > Streptophyta > Magnoliopsida > Rosales > Cannabaceae > Cannabis > Cannabis sativa. The sequence continues at coordinate 38,341,141 of NC_083604.1, read as the reverse complement.
AAATATTCTTTTACAATAAATTACATTTCCAAACATAGAAAGGAATTTCGATCCTGCTTCCCAGAAGCCAAGACCCCAGGCTGATATGTACATTGCTGGAGACCTCTGACTCATGGCCGAACACAGCTTCCAACTTCCATACCTGCACCACGAAGCACCCGTGAGTCACAATGACTCAGCAAGAAAAGCTACTAATTAGACTTTATGGAAAGTGCATGCAGATTTCATAATAATATAATATACATACCGGTAGGTCTTACATATGTCAATCTACATATACAAAAATAACATAATGCTTATGTAAGCAAATTTAATACATAATAAAGAATATTTATAGCTATTCATAATCAACCATCTCAGTGGTTTATTAAGTACCTTAATCACACATCATTATAAACACTCACTTTCAGTACTTCATAAATCACTCTAATTCATATATTACAGTAACCACATAATCTCAGTGCTTAATAAAGCACTCAAACACATAATCTTATTGCTTCATAAAGCACTCAATTCTTTCATCCCTACAACATGTATTTTTTACCCCCGACAGTTACAGAGACTAATTTCATAAATAATATAACGTTCATCAATCATACCATAACACAATAATTTAGTTACAACTCATCACATAATAACACGCTTGATCGTTCCACAACTTCATAACCACATAATTTAGGTACTTCATAAAGTACCCCTACCACTCGTTAACCACGAGCTGTATATGTCACTATCGTTGTCCGATACAACAAACGATAAGTAAGAAACCTATCCGCGGTTTCAGGAGTAATTACTCATGACGGTAATAACCGTTTCTTTTACTCGATCATAATCGAGTCAAACGATAATAATCGTTTCATAATACTTCCCTCGATCATAATCGAGTCAAACGATAATAATCGTTTCATAATACTTCCCTCGATCATAATCGAGTCAAACGATAATAATCGTTTCCTATAATTGCCCCTCGATCATAATCGAGTCGCATCCAGTACATATCGTTAACCTCGATTAGGATTAAATCACAACAACGTATAATAAGATTTCGATCTGAATCGAATCTGTTGCAATCATAACATTAACCTTATACAGTATTTAATACTTTTCTTACCTCAGTCCAGGAGTTTTGCGTGCATCCTTTCTAAATGGAATCAAGGCTTGGCAAATCCCGGGTCCTATGTCATGACAACAACATTCAATAAATACTTGAATAAACATCTCCGAAATTCCTAAAACCAAACAATCCTTATCTTCAATCGTTCTAGGTTAGGCTTTATAACTCCTAAACATTCCAAATTAAACGCCGAAAACTACCCCGCGCCCTAAAACCAACCTGGAGAAAAAAATTAAAACTCTCCCCTGATGGCAACCGGTCGACCGGTTCTGATACACCAGAGCCAACCGGTCGACCGGTTCTGGCAGGGTAGCAGCCAAGAGTTTTTCTCCCCAAACTCGAGCCAAATCCAAACCACACCTGCCCAACACCTCCAAATCAAATCAATATCACCAACATAACATAATCCAACCATCACTTCACAACAATTCATCCATTAAATCAAAATAGCATCATCACTTAAAGTTTAAGATTAAAAAAAACTACAATTCCATTAACTCAATACTAACAGCTTTGATTCTAACCAAATCAAGCATAAACAAACTCCAATCTAAGTCTTGAAACTTGCTCTAATCTCAGTTTAATACCTTAATCCTGAAATCACTAAAACCCCAACTATTATCAAACCTAAAACCTAAGAAAACATCAAGAACACATGAAGAGCACTTACCACAACTTGATTAGCTCCTACGGTTGAAGATTTTGCTAGAAAATTGATGAAGTGAGCTAGACTTTTCCCTGGTTTTCTGCTGGGTTCTTGAGCCGAAAAGAGAAGAGAGAGAGAAAAAGTGATAGGTTTTGATTTAATTCTTTTCCAATCTAAACTTATTTAATAAACTTAATATATATCTAAATTAAAACTTCAGCCTAGGATAATACTAAGGCATTAAATAAAACAAAGAATTAAACTTAATAAAATTACTATTTTACCCTCAATACACACCTAAGCCAAAGCATAACATATGGGTATTTTGGTCATTTTTAACTATTCCACCGAACTGACAACTTAGAATTTTAAACTAGTCCGATAAAATTCCCATTCTAATCCTTAATTCATTATCATGACATATCCAACCATTCCGCCAAAATCCCACGATCGCCGAACCCGAAGATATTTTATTTCAAAAAAAAAAATGATATCCACGATACCCACATATTGTAACAAAACCTCCGTAATTAATAAATTACGCTTCATTTACTCATTTACTCAAATTTCACTAATTAACTCGTAATTAGCTTAAGTAAGATTATAATCTTACCCTAATATTCACATAATTACATATTTAATAAAATATGGCCAAATAAATATCAATACAATTCTCGGGATATTACAATTATCCCCTCCTTATAGAAATTTTGTCCTCGAAATTTACTCAACCAATTCGGGATACAGCTCCCACCATTGCAACTTCAACTCCCACATCGCCTTCCACTATTATTGTTCTTTCACAACACTATAACTAATGGTATAATCTTGATTCCACAATACTTTCTCTTTTCTGTCTAAATTTTGTTCGTACTGATTGTTCCTCTTATGACAAGTCTATTTGAAATTCAATATTCTCACAACTCTGTATATGGATCGCTTCTACCTCATACGTCCTTTCTAGAAACTCACACGGACCGCTTAACATGGGACTTACTTCCCTTTTGTCCCAACTTCCAAATATTCTTTTCATTGGAACCACCTGAAGAAAGATCAAATTCCCAACTTAGAATTTAATATCTCTATACTTTGAATTAGTATAGCTCTTCTCTATTTCTTATATAAGCATCATACGAACTCGAATCATTAACTTACATCAATACCATATTAACAGTACTCTAATAATTATTATCATATAAAAACTCATTCAGCAGCAGCTTATGCTTATATCAGGAACTTTCAAAATCTATCACACATGCTTATCACAGACTTCCTCAGGATTTAGATGTAAACTTTAAATCTCAATCTGAAATATTTACCATTGAAGCAACTTAAGGTTAGCCTATTTCCTCAACAAATAATTTATCACACTAATCATTTTAATCATATCCCGCTCAAACAAAGGAAACCGTACTGACTTTGTACATTTGTTCTACGTACCTAAATAGAATCATAGAAACTTACTGTTCCTACTTACCCAAATAAATTCATAGAGCCCTACCATTATTTGATTTTCTAACAAGTTGGGTATCTAATTCATATTTCACATTATATCCTCATAACTAGCAAAGGATTTTAATATCGTGACGTAACTTAGTTGTTCCCGTGTATAAAAAATGTATAGAGTAATGTGAAATCCATTTAGAACCTTCTGTTCGTTAACCTTATTGACTAGTACACATACCTTGTCTTTGTACAATAAAATTTCTTCCAACAAAATCAAAAGTCCTTAACTGAGCCTGCTCCAAATCTTTCTTTGTACCCCTATAATTCGGAGTCACCAAACTGAACCATTTTTAATTCTTTTGCAATAAATCAACTACTACGTAATGCTAACAAATTCTCCTATCACGAACTCAATCCGTGCTCTGTTTATATTTCCCAGCAAACTTTGGTGAAATCTCTTTCTGGTTATATCTAAACCTCTTCGGCCTAAAGCATCTACTATCATTTACTTTCCAAGAGTGCTAGAAAATCTTACAGTTATCATCTTCAACTAACCCTAACCATTATTGCAGCTTCATGCTTAAATCCTTCCAAGTGAAGATATGTTTGAAGCCCTTGTGATCCATATAAACTTCACACTTTTCATTAGATAGATAATGACGCCAAACTCTCAGTGCATAAATAACCGGGCCAATTTAATATCATGATTAGAACACCACTATTCACACTCCTTCAATTGTCCAGGTGCACAGGCAATAATCCTCTTCAGCTATATCAAAACATAATCTATTCCTTATTTAAAGGTGTCGCAATAATTCATAATCTTTTTCTCACGGACTGGCAATGGCAGCACTAGTGCAATAGGTAACTTTTATTTCAATTCTTTTCACTTAATTCCACTAAGGAAATAAACATATCTCAACAACTATCCCACAACATCCTGTTAATTCCAGGAAACCTCTAACATCACTATATATACTTAAGATTAGCAAAACTCATGTTTCTTATATTTTGCATAAAACTTATGCTTCCAAGAATATTGCAACACCATCGAAAGATGCATCTCATATACTCCTTTAAGTGGAAGAAATCACAATATCATTAATAAAGACAGTTACAAAATCATTAAATATAAAAAAAAAACTATTTTAGGAATATCCTTCCTTCGAACTTTCAATTGGTAATAACTAGATCGAAGACCGATCTTAGAGAAGATGGTCCTTTCTTAAAATTAACCAATCATAACAGCTATCCTTGACAAAGGATACTCTTTCTTCACCGTTAATTGGTTTAATCTCCCACCAGTCAATACTCACTCATATGGTTTCATCCCTCTTCCTCATAAATAAAATCCACTCAAACTAGATATTTCAAACCTAATATTTCCTGTAACGGAACATTCACCCCTTTCAATCTTGCAGTTACCATCCAATTTAGAACCTTGGACTCAGGTTTCACTCCTTGTATCAATTCAATTCAAAATTAATTCCCATTTCACCAATAATCTTGATAGCTCTTCTGATAAGGCATCTAGAAGTCCTTGAACCACAAAAATTGTGTTCCAATTCCACTGTTGTTTCCTTGCAACATTTGCCACACTAACTGAAGGGTTGGTACATCCATCCCATAATAAACCTTCAGCCTTAAGCGTCATAATCAATGGATTTCGGGACCTTTGATCCTTGCCCAAGAACACGAAGGTCCTCACTTTTTGATTCAAAAGTTACCATCTTTCCTTCATAATCAATATTTGTAATACATTTTACAAGTCAATCCAACACCGAACATTTACTTTCATGAATCTCTCTCTTCATATTATTTCCTTTCTGATCTAATCCATATACCCTCAACAGTAAGGGTTAGCTCAACCACCTGGGCATAAAACTAGAAAACTCCTAGCTATTTACCCATAATATCTACATTCTGAACAATATACCTGTTCCACCTTAAAGCCTTCCTAACGGCCTTAGCAGCCGCTATATTTTAACAAAACTCTGCCAATCGGTCCAGCTTAGTGTCATTCTCCATCACTGCGTTGCCCGGGATTAACCATACAGATTCTATTACCTTGTCACACAAGTAATCTCTTACTTAATAACATACATTTACTCCCGGTCCTATGGTAGTGGAAGATTCATACCCACACCACCTACCCTGAGCATAGCAGGCTCGCAATCATTCTTGCTAGATTGCCTCAAGTACACCTCCTAATACACTCGCGACCATTCCTTGCTCATAGTTAGAATCTTTCTAACTAAAACTAATGTTAATAAGCATTACCGCACATGCATAAATATACTCAACAATTTTATATTAAAACTTATCACGCTTCTATAACAACTTACACATTTCAAATAAGCATACAATTCAAATAATCAGTAAACAATTCACTAATCAACTATCACTTACTAAACCATGAGTCGAACGAGTCTTCACAGCCAATGTACATATCAAACCAGTCTTCAGGATCTTTAAACCTTGGTCGCTCTAATACCATGTTGTAACGCCCTGACCCTCAGGAACGCCACGTGTGTGCTTTTATAAACTTATTATTATTAATCTATAAATTTTAGAAAAGTGTGGTTTAATTTAAATCTTTAATTAAATTCAACATAAAGACTTTCATTTTAAATATGTCGTAGTATAGGGATCCCCTGTTTATAAAATAAAAATATTCTTTTACAATAAATTACATTTCCAAACATAGAAAGGAATTTCGATCCTGCTTCCCAGAAGCCAAGACCCCAGGCTGATATGTACATTGCTGGAGACCTCTGACTCATGGCCGAACACAGCTTCCAACTTCCATACCTGCACCACGAAGCACCCGTGAGTCACAATGACTCAGCAAGAAAAGCTACTAATTAGACTTTATGGAAAGTGCAGGCAGATTTCATAATAATATAATATACATACCGGTAGGTCTTACATATGTCAATCTACATATACAAAAATAACATAATGCTTATGTAAGCAAATTTAATACATAATAAAGAATATTTATAGCTATTCATAATCAACCATCTCAGTGGTTTATTAAGTACCTTAATCACACATCATTATAAACACTCAGTTTCAGTACTTCATAAATCACTCTAATTCATATATTACAGTAACCACATAATCTTAGTGCTTAATAAAGCACTCAAACACATAATCTTATTGCTTCATAAAGCACTCAATTCTTTCATCCCTACAACATGTATTTTTTACCCCCGACAGTTACAGAGACTAATTTCATAAATAATATAACGTTCATCAATCATACCATAACACAATAATTTAGTTACAACTCATCACATAATAACACGGTTGATCGTTCCACAACTTCATAACCACATAATTTAGGTACTTCATAAAGTACCCCTACCACTCGTTAACCACGAGCTGTATATGTCACTATCGTTGCCCGATACAACAAACGATAAGTAAGAAACCTATCCGCGGTTTCAGGAGTAATTACTCATGACGGTAATAACCGTTTCTTTTACTCGATCATAATCGAGCCACAACGATAATAATCGTTTCATAATACTTCCCTCGATCATAATCGAGTCAAACGATAATAATCGTTTCATAATACTTCCCTCGATCATAATCGAGTCAAACGATAATAATCGTTTCATAATACTTCCCTCGATCATAATCGAGTCGCATCCAGTACATATCGTTAACCTCGATTAGGATTAAATCACAACAACGTATAATAAGATTTCGATCTGAATCGAATCTGTTACAATCATAACATTAACCTTATACAGTATTTACTACTTTTCTTACCTCAGTCCAGGAGTTTTGCGTGCATCCTTTCTAAATGGAATCAAGGCTTGGCAAATCCCGGGTCCTATGTCATGACAACAACATTCAATAAATACTTGAATAAACATCTCCAAAATTCCTAAAACCAAACAATCCTTATCTTCAATCGTTCTAGGTTAGGCTTTATAACTCCTAAACATTCCAAATTAAACGCCGAAAACTACCCCGAGCCCTAAAACCAACCTGGAGAAAAAAATTAAAACTCTCCCCTGATGGCAACCGGTCGACCGGTTCTGATACACCAGAGCCAACCGGTCGACCGGTTCTGGCAAGGCAGCAGCCAAGAGTTTTTCTCCCCAAACTCGAGCCAAATCCAAACCACACCTGCCCAACACCTCCAGATCAAATCAATATCACCAACATAACATAATCCAACCATCACTTCACAACAATTCATCCATTAAATCAAAATAGCATCATCACTTAAAGTTTAAGATTAAAAAAAACTAAAATTCCATTAACTCAATACTAACAGCTTTGATTCTAACCAAATCAAGCATAAACAAACTCCAATCTAAGTCTTGAAACTTGCTCTAATCTCAGTTTAATACCTTAATCCTGAAATCACTAAAACCCCAACTATTATCAAACCTAAAACCTAAGAAAACATCAAGAACACATGAAGAGCACTTACCACAACTTGATTAGCTCCTAGGGTTGAAGATTTTGCTAGAAAATTGATGAAGTGAGCTAGACTTTTCCCTAGTTTTCTGCTGGGTTCTTGAGCCGAAAAGAGAAGAGAGAGAGAAAAAGTGATAGGTTTTGATTTAATTCTTTTCCAATCTAAACTTATTTAATAAACTTAATATATATCTAAATTAAAACTTCAGCCTAGGATAATACTAAGGCATTAAATAAAACAAAGAATTAAACTTAATAAAATTACTATTTTACCCTCAATACACACCTAAGCCAAAGCATAACATATGGGTATTTTGGTCATTTTTAACTATTCCACCGAACTGACAACTTAGAATTTTAAACTAGTCCGATAAAATTCCCATTCTAATCCTTAATTCATTATCATGACATATCCAACCATTCCGCCAAAATCCCACGATCGCCGAACCCGAAGATATTTTATTTCAAAAAAAAAAATGATATCCACGATACCCACATATTGTAACAAGTAATTAATAAATTACGCTTCATTTACTCATTTACTCAAATTTCACTAATTAACTCGTAATTAGCTTAAGTAAGATTATAATCTTACCCTAGTATTCACATAATTACATATTTAATAAAATATGGCCAAATAAATATCAATACAATTCTCGGGATATTACACTAATTATAAATTTTAATTTAATATTTATAAAATTATACCTTAGGAAGATCTAAAAAATAAAAATAAATTATTTTCTATCCTTAGTATTAATTTTCCAATAAATATTATGAAAATTACTTAATTTAAGTTGGTCCATTGAATAAACATATTTTCAACTCAAATTTAATTTTCTATAAATATATATGACAGAATTCGAAATCTAATGTATTTAAAGCAATACATTTTCGAAATTCAATAAAATAAAATAAAATGAAAATGGAAAACTAATTTATGTTGGTCTAAAATTAAATAAATTAATTTTCAACATAAATATAATTTTCCTACTTAATTAAATCTCTTAAAAAAATATCAAATATTTAAGTGTGTAGAATAAAATCAACTCAAATATTAATTTTTTAATTTAATTAAATATATCAAGAAAATACCAAAAAGTCTACCTAGAAAATATCTATCTAGATAATTCATAAACTAATTACTAATTTTCTAATTAAAAACAATATATTTTAGTCTATTTATTTTAACTAAATCATTAATAAAAATTACTTTATTTAAGTTGATCTAAAACTAATTAAAAAAACTTTAATTTAATTTTAAAAATTAAAAATTTTCGAAATATCTACATTTAAAATAAATAAGTGCGATTCAAAATTAAGTGGAAAATGATTAATAAAATAAAATAAAATATACTCTGAAAATTATTCTAATTTAAGTTTATCTGAAATTGAAAATTTTCAAACTTAAATAAAATTTTCTATTTAATTAAATTCATTAAAATAGAAATAATTAAGTATCTTGAATAAAATCAACATAATTATTAATTCTAATTTAATTTTTAAGAAAATGTTCTAATTTAAGTTGGTCCAAAATTAATTAAAAAATTAATTTTCAACTTAAATATATTTTCTATTTAATTAAATTTCTTGAAATAGAAACAAATAATTAAGTATCTTGAACAAAATTAACTTAATTATTAAATATATTTTTACGTTTTAAGAAAAATATTCTAATTTAAGTTGGTCCAAAATTAATTAAATAATTAATTTTCAACTTTAAATATATTTTTCTACTTAATTAAAAATTAGAAAATATAATTGAGTTACTAGAAATTTCAATCTAGAATATTTCATTGAACTAAGTGTATTTATCTAAACTAATTTTAAAATAATCTAATGAAAAATTAATTTCATTTGTTTTAAAATTAATTATGTTGTTAAATTAATTGTAATTAGGTTAAACTAGTATAATTAGCCTAAAATAATTATTTAAATAAGGCAAATGGGCCTTTACAATTAGGGTTATTCATGTGAGGGAGGGCTGAGTTAAGTATGTCGTACCCACTACTAATGGCCTCCTAACTCTCACACAAGGCCCAAAGGAGAGGAATTTAACCTTTTATTAAATAATTATTATTCATTGAATAAGCCTAATACTAATTAGGCCTAAATAAAACTATCAATGGTAATATTTTATTTTAGAAACCTAGTCTATTTAAATATCTAGAAATAAATGGGCTTCCTATATGGATCTAAGCCCAAAAGCAAACATATAGGCTCACACAGGTCAAATTGATTTGGATAGGCCCTATCATGTTACTAGGTTTATCAACAAATTAGTTTTATTTTTTATAATTTTACTTTTCAGCATTCTACCTTTAGAAGATCTTTTTCTGTTTTAATGTTTGTATCTCTGGTTTGTGTTTAGCTTTTTTCAGTAATCAAATTGATTTATTTTAATTCTCAGTATTAATTATTTAATAATTAATTTTTTAAAAGTATTGTAGATTATTATAGAAAGTTTTTCTGGTCTTCTAATTTATTTTGGTGTACTAAATCTATTAATTAGTTTTATGACTATGACGATTATTTACCTTTAAATTTTTGAGTACAAATGTAAGAATTTTAGTATTAATAATTTATTATATTGATTACTTTGAATTTCCCTTCTTATATTATTTAGCATTTATTAACATTGTTTTATTATCTGTTTTCTAAACTTTTGTTATTTATATTTTGTATATTAATCATTCTCAAGATTCTTTATTAAGGTTTTTTAGCATGAGATGTTATATTATTTCAACTTTTATAATGTTTTTCCATATTTTATTGTTTATTTGAGGGTTCATTAGTATTATTTTATTATTAATTAGTTTTTTACTTTTATAGTCTATTCTATTATGTAGTAGTATTATTATTAATTTATGGTAAGTTATATAATCTTTTGTTTTTATACTATACTTTTTTAAAATAGTTTATACTTTCTTGTTTTTGAGCCTATTTTTGTATATCTATAGTATTTTTACTTTTGTTTTTTCGTAATTATAAGTAAGATCAAATAAAATATTTAAAGTATATGGATTAATTATCTATTTTAAATTATTTTAAAATCATATATTAAAGTATATTAATTATATTTATGGTTTCTCTAACAATATTCTTCATAATGTTTTGATGGTTTTTATGCTTTTTATGGGCATTTTTTGTGCCTTTTACGACTTTTGTGCCTTTTACGGCTTTCGTGCCATTTTTTATGGCTTGCCCTTAATTGTTTAGGGTAGTTTTGTAGTACAGTCAATGGATAAAAGAAGTGATCCATTTTGTGCTCTTGGCTTCTACATCAACGACCTTTCAGTTTTGACAGATAAGTATTTCAAGTCTTTATATTTATGAATTGTTTTTATATTATAATATGGATTATTTTACTATCTTGTCTTTTAGCAATTTTTTCATTAAATTATGTAGTAATAGAGTTTTATTTATTGTTGTTTTGTAGGTCAATTTTGTGGAGGGCGCCATACGACTACAGAGACTTTGTCGGTAAGTTTTAATTCAAGGATTGTCTTTTTTAATACATGTTGTTGCTTGGTGTTGTTTGTTTTTTCAGCTATCAATAAAGAAAGGGTGTTTTAAAGAGCTGGAGGTGCTGTTTGAGGATGTTATAGCTTTATTGTCTAAATTTCCGGGGACAGTTTTGTCCCATGTAGCTTGCGATATGAAATTATGCAGCTCATGGTTTGGCAAAGCATGCCCTTCGGTTAGACGATGAGCTATCCTGGTTCGAGGAGGTGTCGCCGTCGGTCGCTTTGTTAATCATGTGTGATTTTGATCACCGCGTCACAAAAAAAAATTACATGTTACAAATTATTTATAAGATCTATTGACAATTGGACTATGATTAAAATCATATCATTGGATCTGTCAACAAGTTAATCATAGTAATTTAGATCAAATAAATAATAGGTTTGTTAAAAAAAAAATTTTGAATAAACAATTAAATACTTAACAAACAATGTCCATGTAATAAATTTAGGGTTGTTAAAAACAACTTTAATTATCTTTTCAAAATTTAAAATTCAAAAATGAAACTAATTTAAAATATCTAGGTTTATTTGAATTATTTTATCAAATTGAATTAGTATCTAATAAGATAAATGATTTGAAAATAACTAAATAGATATTTTCAATATTATTTTCTTATCTTATAATTTAATAAAATTAAAATAATAAAATAAACCAATTTTTAAAGTAGATATGGTTAGGCAATTGTTATTTTAAGAATAAAATAATATATAATTAATAATTATCCTAATTATATGTCAAAATATCTCAAATTAAGCATTATTCAAATTTCTACAAAAATATCTAAGATATTTAAATATTTAAAATACAATTTATAAATTTCTAATAAGTAAAATGATATAAAAAAAACATATATATCATTTTTCCAACTTATAATTAATAAATAATTAAATATTTAACAAAATAACAAATTTTAGAATTTGAAAATATGATGTTAGAATATCTGTAAAAATATCTAGGTTAATTTCAAATTTATTAATTATTTAATTTCTCATATGAGGTAAACTTAATATATTATTTCAAATTAAAAAGATAATGCTCTCTATAATTTAAAATATACCCAATCTTAAAATATCTAACCTTATATTTAAATAATATATAAATATTAAAGAAATTAACAAATTTTTAAAATCTAATCATAATTTAAAAAATAAAATGATCAATTTTTAAATTTAAACCTCAAAATATCAAAATTTAATAATAATCTATTAAAAATTAAATATTATAAATTAAAAATTGATATTTAAGTTTAAATATTTTAAAAATAATATTTTATTTTGATTTTTAGGGTTTGAAATTGGGAAATTTCGGAAAAGTTGAAAAAAAACCTACAAAAATAGGGTTTGGTGGTTGGCTGTCAAGGAGGGCTGCACGCAGCCCAGTCCGCGCGTGCACAGGAGAAATTGCAGGATGATAGGGCGACATTCCTCGGCAGGCCCAGCATCAGGACACGGGCGGATGCAGGGTGCATCCTGTCTGAAGCCTTGCGTGCGTGTGCTTCAGACAGGGGATTGTCCCCCACATGCGCGCTCTAAATCCATCCTCTTATAGTGTCTGGTGCATGCGATGCACCCCACTCGACACCATTGAACCCCGATTTTAACCCTTCATATCTTTTTTAATTTTTATCAGAATCGAGTTCCGTAAAAACCAAAATTACTTAATTTTTCACAAGGAATCCAAATAAAATATTTTCAGAAGGAAAATAAAATCATTTTAATGGAAAAATTTCGTAATTCACATAACATCATCAATTAACACATAAACCAACATGAACACATCCAAATCAACACGCAAACAATATTCATCGTTTTAAATCCATATTTCGTGAAAGTAAATCATTACCTTGGCTCTGAGGCCAGTTGTTGGGAATATTTTACCAGGATCTAGATTTACTAACAAGTATGTTTCCTTAACATCCTAAATATGAATTCTCTAAAATAATGAAATAAACACATAAGGGTTTAGGAAAACCTTACATTGGTTGCAGCGGAATAATATGACTCCTTCCGTTTAAGATCTCTAGCCCTTGATTCCTTTCTGTAGTAGAGCATTATCAAGATCTGAACCTGGATCTCTTTCTTTCCTCCGGGTTTGGTTACCACCGTCTTACTCACTATGATTGAGTACTTGACTTGCTATGTGTGGACATGACACTCACTCACTATAGGCCGAAGTAAGAAGAAAAATGAAGGAGGTGAAATCTCTATAGAAGGAACTCTGTCATCTATGTTTGGTTGAATAGTCAGGTCGACATTAATTTCAACTAGGGCTTAGGGTTGAATTATATGGATTAAAAAAGAATAAAACAGTGGGCGAAATTCCACACTTGGCCGTACACTTTAGTAAGCCAATTACTAGTTATAATTTTGCCTCTTTTTCAACCACTTATTCTTTTTTTCAATAATACCATATTTTCCAATTCAAACCTATAAATGCCAAAATAATTTCTTTAATAATTATAATTAACTACTAAATAAAATTGTCATTGATTCAAAAAAAAAAATTGTTATTTATGTAATTTATTAATTAGACCATACAAAGTCTCTTAATTAACAAATTGACCCCAAAATCTCTTTTCTTCACAATTAAGCCCTTGCTTAGTGAAAATTCATAAATAAGACATAGTCTAATTTTAGAATTATCATTGATTAATTAAAATCAATTAACTGAGTCTGCAACCAGTATTATCTCAACTAGTGAGGGGACTATGGGCCTATATAACCGAGCTTTCAGTAAGTGGATCTAGAATTCACTAAGTAAATTCTCAACTTATTAATTCCACCTACTCCACTATAGATTTAGAATTGAATACACTCTCAGTTATATAGAACGCTCTATATGTACATCGATATAAAAACGTTATATTTATCCATTGTTATAATCCTAATAGTCAAGGATCCTCTATAGATGATCTACACTGAATAGGGAAAAATTTACCGTTTTACCCTTCAATGTATTTTATCCTTAAAACACTTAGCTACCTATAAATGATATTTCTGTAAACTAATATAATTACTGAAATGAGATCTCAATCATTTATCTCTATTCAGCCAAGCTCGAAGGAAATCATCGTTTCACTTCTATGTCCAGATAGAAGCTATAGGTTCCATATCTATGATTAGCGCTCCCACTCAATTGTACTATCATGTTCCCAAAATGTACGTATCATGAAGACCAAAACAAATAACACAAATAACACTCTTGAGATCGAACCTAACCATGTCAGGATTAGGATCCAATGACCTAAGATCAACCATTGATATTAACATAGAAAGATATAATAGTAAGTTTAGGATATCTTATCTAAGATCAATATCGGTCCCTTCCAATGTATACTCCATACTCCGATACTGGTAAACTTTGCCAATGCCCTAGAAAGGACATAACACTTATCCAAGGTGTAAGTATACCTATCGCTGATTATCATGCCAGTCTAAATCTAGTGAACTGACAAATCACGGAATTAAACTTTTGAACATAGAATCATGATTATATTCCACTGTGCTGACGACACTATAATCATGAACAAATACATATGTTCTGGAGTTAATAGAATTTATACATTAAATATAATCGTGAAATAAATCATGTGAACCATGCAACATAAAAGTGATTTCTGATCTTTTATTAATTAGTAAATCTGATTATATCGAAATGAGTTTTATTTAGGGCACAAAACCCTATAAAAGCTCCCTAGTAGCATTGAGCCTAAAACAAAAGGAACTCTTGGAGAGTTCAGTGTCATGCAAAGGAACACGGCCCAGCTCCCTAAAGGAAAAAAAGACCCTAGCCTAACTCCCCACTTGAATTAAGCACGTGACCCATAACCTTCTACGAAGCATTACCCACAGAGTCAAGGCCCAACTTACCCTCAAAATTAAAACCACGACCCACAGACATCCCAAAAGAGTCATGACCTAGATTCCCATAAGACAACAAAGCACGACCCAACTTCCCACTAGGCAAAACATCACGGTTCAGGTGCTCCCTAGATAGATCTCCACAGCCCAAATCCAGTTTTGAATAAGAACCACAACCCACCACCTGCTCAGACCCACAAATATCAAAAGACAAAGAAGGTGTCAAGTTGTCAGAATTATTGGCAAACTAGCACCTCCCACCTCCCACCTTTAGCAAACTAGCAAGAATCTTTCCATTATGCATTGTCTACTTAGAAGAAAAATTATCAGGAATGGCCAACCTCATAGTAGCTCTACATGGCACAGATGGCTCCTTGGGCATCAAAACTTGGCTAGGCCTGGAGCTACCTCGACCCATCATTGTCGACCTGGACTCAAAGTTTGGGCCGAGAGGTCGACACCCCTAAGCAGCCTCGACAATCATAGCATTATGCTTCACCACCATTTCTGACGATGGTGGCCTTAGAGATCTCAACTCACTACTACAAAAAGTATAATTCTCGTCGGTTTTTAAGAGTCATTTAAAGAATTTACGTCGGTTTAAAAAACCGACGTATATACCGTAGTCGCAAATAGTCTTTTATTATCATCATTTTTGAAACGACGCAAAAAACAATTTTCGACATTTACAAACCGACGCAAAATATTTACTTTTATGTTTTATCTTTTGCGTCGGTTTAAAAATGACGCTAAATTATTTATGGCATTTTAAAACTATCACAAAAAACTTATTACGTCGGTTCAAAAATGTCATATCTATTACGAAAATGCTTTTTTCTTTCACTTATTGCGTCGCTTATAAAATGACGAAAAATGCATTATTAAATTTTACAATAATTCTATACAATAGTAAATACATAATATAAAAAAAAAATTAAAATAAAATTTTTAAAACTTACATAAAATTAGTAATCCATTCTATTAACTAATCACATAATACTAAAATTGTTAATAGAATCGATCCTAAAACTTAAATTCTATGTATATCGTAAACTAGATATAAACTAATTACATATGCAAAATATAACAATAATCATAAAACTTGTTACTCGTGTATTATAACAAAAGTAGTAACCTAGTACTTAATTGATAATCAAAGGCTCCACAAATTCAGTCCACTCATCCCGTACTGCATTGATCTCCTCGTTACTATATGGAGCGTCTGACTTGAACTGTAAAATAAAAGATATAAAAAAACATTAATCGTATAATTAAAATACAAACTAAATCAAGTGGTATTTATGCTCATCATGATGAACTGTAAGGATTATGAAAACCAACAGGAGTCCCACATAGCTATATATACTCTATTCATAGCTTAAAAAAACAAAAATCTATTGTGAACAATATTATTGTAGAGTCATAGCTAGCATACCTTTAATAGTAGACAACTTTTTTGTTGTCTGGTAAATGTTCAAAGAGAATATGGGCAAACTCTAATTAACACAACAGATAATATTGGGGGGCAAAGAAAGCCATAACTTCCATTGGAATTCACAGAAGCAAAAAAAAAAAAAAAAAAAAACAGCAGCTATTACTTATGAACCGAATGCCACTGCTCATAATTATGAGAATCAAACAGTTTGTGCGAGTGGACAGTTAGCTTATCCTGATCATGTGAAAACAAACCTAGGAAATTTACAGAGAATCACCTTATCAGTGGAAAAAGAAATTAATTGATTAACAATTATTGCCCCTTACACCGTTTATTATCTTAATCTTCTCACTTAATAAAATAAAGATTTGAACTCACTAAATTATTAAAGTTTCAAATTTCTTCAGTAATCATTGACGCTAAATTATTTATGGCATTTTAAAACTATCACAAAAAACTTATTACGTCGGTTCAAAAATGTCATATCTATTACGAAAATGCTTTTTTCTTTCACTTATTGCGTCGCTTATAAAATGACGAAAAATGCATTATTAAATTTTACAATAATTCTATACAATAGTAAATACATAATATAAAAAAAAAAATTAAAATAAAATTTTTAAAACTTACATAAAATTAGTAATCCATTCTATTAACTAATCACATAATACTAAAATTGTTAATAGAATCGATCCTAAAACTTAAATTCTATGTATATCGTAAACTAGATATAAACTAATTACATATGCAAAATATAACAATAATCATAAAACCTCGTGTATTATAACAAAAGTAGTAACCTTGTACTTAATTGATAATCAAAGGCTCCATAAATTCAGTCCACTCATCCCGTACTGCATTGATCTCCTCGTTACTATATGGAGCGTCTGACTTGAACTGTAAAATAAAAGATATAAAAAAACATTAATCGTATAATTAAAATACAAACTAAATCAAGTGGTATTTATGCTCATCATGATGAACTGTAAGGATTATGAAAACCAACAGGAGTCCCACATAGCTATATATACTCTATTCATAGCTTAAAAAAACAAAAATCTATTGTGAACAATATTATTGTAGAGTCATAGCTAGCATACCTTTAATAGTAGACAACTTTTTTGTTGTCTGGTAAATGTTCAAAGAGAATATGGGCAAACTCTAATTAACACAACAGATAATATTGGGGGGCAAAGAAAGCCATAACTTCCATTGGAATTCACAGAAGCAAAAAAAAAAAAAAAAACAACAGCAGCTATTACTTATGAACCGAATGCCACTGCTCATAATTATGAGAATCAAACAGTTTGTGCGAGTGGACAGTTAGCTTATCCTGATCATGTGAAAACAAACCTAGGAAATTTACAGAGAATCACCTTATCAGTGGAAAAAGAAATTAATTAATTAACAATTATTGCCCCTTACACCGTTTATTATCTTAATCTTCTCACTTAATAAAATAAAGATTTGAACTCACTAAATTATTAAAGTTTCAAATTTCTTCAGTAATCATTGACTGAGAAGTACACTAATTGTTTCACCTGCTAAAATGTTCTTAGATGGAATCTCAATATTTGAATATATGACAATTAACACATATATGCTATGTTTAATAAAAAGACACACGCCGCACAACAAATTTAATATGTTAGTTAAAATAACCACATTGGTATTTGATTCGAGTTATAACAGAGTCTATAATGAAAATAATAATAAAAAAAACTACATTAATTCTAATACTATTATTGAATAGTTGTTTTCAATTTAAGCTAGATGTTGGTGTCATATTTAATCCACTATAAAATAAGTCAATTCTCCTTAATTATTAATGAGATACATTACATATATATATAGATATTTATTTATATAAGGCTTGACATTTACTGAGCTTGTTAGTGAGGGTAGGTGCTCTTAATTATAGATACAGGACAACCCCATGACACGAGTCTCATCATGAGAGCAGAGAGAGTTGTATCACACACTACATCTGCTTTGGATAAGTAGTAACTACTTCTTCTATACTACTACATTTTCTACTTTCTTCTCTAGCTATATCCAATTCCAAATTATGAAAGACGCAACCTTTTTTTTTTGCACTGTGAAATCTACATTCATATCAATTTTACTTTACTTTTCTTAAAAAGTTCATAATAAACCAATTTATTTATGCCCCCATGCACTTGGGACTTGCAAACTCATTTATTATATCAGAGTTTGCCCATATTCGCAAGAGAGGAAACACACATGAAATTCAATAAGAAACACCCTTGAATCCAGACCGCTAGTGTCCAGCTTCATGATTAAAATTTAGAAAGTATTGAAGAAAGAAGAAGGTAATGTATCTTATCTTCTGAAATTATTGTTGAGACATATATATAGACAGAGTCGAGTGCTTTCAAGATCTAAACGAACATAACTGACTTAAATCTAATTCCAGCTAATTGATATGGCAGCTGATTTAGCAAATGTTTAAGTAAATGAACTAATTTCCAACCACCATTGACAATTGACAAGAATCACGGGTTCAACCTCAACCCATTTTCTTTTAACTATTATGATTCAAATTTTATAAAATTCCCAAAAAATATCGATCACACAAACATTTTTTTACGAACACATAAATCTATGTAGAAATGTCAGGCAGTTCATGTTCGTTCATTTTCCCACTACCCAAAAATATACATTGATTAAGGTAGATAGAAACAAAACTCTATAAATAAACTAAAATTGCCCCATTGTGCAAATAAAAATCCACTCAATGATTTTAAATTAGCAAAAAAACCAACAAAGAACTAGGTTAAGTACCTTGGCGATGAACGATAGAGTATCTACAACTACAACCCCTTCATCAGAATATCTAAGAAGTTCTATAATTTTGTGAGTATTTTCTGTGATATCATGTGGTTGTAAGACTTGATATTCATAACCTAAAACGAAAATAATATCATTCGTTATCCAGAAACTTAGAAGTTCTGCTATAAAAGTAAAGTTTTAAAATTATGCTATATCTAACATACCTGAAGTAAATCATCCAAGGTTATTGCTAAACCCCTATACTTTCTTGCAAGGTATAGAACTAAGGACTTAGTACTCCTTACAACCTCGTTCTGACGATGCCAACCGAAAAGTTGCTGCTTAAGCATTTTTTCATCAATACCAGCAGCTTCTGCCCAGCAACTCAAGCTGACAATTCCACCAGTTTCCATCTCCAAAGTGTAAAGACTCGGTTTGACCGAGTCAAATTTATTTATATAAATGTATAAAATAAAAATAAAATAATATATATATATGTATATTAAAAAAAAAAAAAAAATTCAAATTATATACAGATACGTTTTTCTCTCTCTCTCTGTCTATCTATCTATCTATCTTTATTTCCTTCTCTCTCTTCAAATATACAAAATAGAAAAATAATAACCCATAAACCTCCATAACCACCACCACTCCGGCGACCTATCTCCGGCCACCGCCCGACCTCACGCGCCGGACTACTCCGACCTCCTAGTGCCGGCGACCTCACACCCCAAGCGGCGCCGCTCCTCTCGCCGCCGTTAGCTTAGGATCGCAAGTCAAAGTTTTGGGTTTCAAACTTTGAACGGGTTTTCCGGTCACCTCCGGCGTCCGTTTGACGAGAGGTTTTCACCACTACACTCAGCTCGTCGAGGAGAACAACCTACACTAAACCATTTTTCCCGGTTCGCAACTTTTTCCGGTGACATTTTTGTAGCTCCGCCCCTTTCCGGCGACTTTTCGGTGACCTCGTGTACCGTTTTGACAAACGGTTGGCATGAGTGTGATCTACTCGTCGAGGTGGTCGTTTTGATATATACTACTCCTATGTTCGGCGACATTTCCGGTACACCAATTTTTACCGCCACCGATTGTTAATGTGCACCGCTTAGGTGAGGTTTCGGAATCCCAAATTTTAAATATGGTCATATTATATGTCGTTGGACTCGGTTTTGAATGTAGAATGCGATGATGATAATTATTTAATCATTTGATGGTATAGGTGAGAGTAATATGTAAGTTTGGACTAAACAATTGGAGCTCGGGACTTGAGAGCTTAAGATCGTCTTTTCGAAAAAAAAAAAGTTTAACGACTCGGGAGAGGTAGGGACTCAACTTGATTTTTGGACTTGATTTTTATATGCGTTGTATAACATTAGGCATATTCCAATTTTTATGATTTACAAAATTGTTTGAAAAATTGAAAACTTAATCTGCATATTTTCTGGACTGTTCTGGGGCACCGAGTGCCAATTATATTTTTGTGTGCAAATATTTATGCAGGTTATGATCTTTGGGTTTATTCAAAATACAGCTGTTATGCTGCCGAATTTTCTAGAAAATAAAAAGGAATATGTTCTTTTGTTATGCTTATTATTTGCCTGCTTTGGTTATATTGATGAGAGCCATGTTGATCATGTTCGATGCATATTGTTGTTTCACGACCTAGTCTCTGTGTCATCATAGGTAGATCAGGTGTGCACTCACCTGTAGGTGAAAGACCTAGAATCTGTACAGGAGTGAATTAAATCTGAGCCCCGTTATTTATGGTGGGTATCAGATGCGACTACCCGGTTTTGGATGTCGTTTTCTATGATTTGGTATGGAGAGCTAGGGGTCTAGTGGACGGTGTGATATGCATTTGACGTTTGATTTGTGATTATTTGTGGTCTCTCTATTTTATTTGTACATATTCATACTGTTGATGAGACATTTTATTTTTATAAAGCTAACCATGCAGGAATTTTATTAAACCAAGGGTCCTTTGATATTAGTTGTTTTCCTACTGGGCTTTATAAGCTCACCCCCTATTTTCTCCCATTCCAGGAACTCAGTTTGATGCTAGTGGATGAGGATGGTACTGTTGGGAAAGGAATGTCGTTATTAGTTTAGTCATATTTTACTCTTTCACCTTCTAATGAGACTGATTTTGTATTTAAGAACCAATGAATGGTCTGGATGACTTAAATTAGCTATGTACTAGTTAGAAATGAGAAATGATGGATGCTAGGTATTATTTTGGTATTTTATTGACTTATTAAATCTATCTATTTGGTGATTACATAACTGTGGGGATATTACTGTTCTCTTATATTGATGAGTGGTCCTGATTTTTATTACTAATATATTTTTATTAATATAGGAGTTAATCAATTCTTTTAAATTAGTATTTTGTAATATAAATAAAAGGATCATTTATAAGCTTTATTTTCCTACAAGGGTCAAAGTGTGACCTTTGACCACCCAAGTTATGGATATTACACATCTGCCACAGCCTAGGGCTCGGCTCGTGACAGAAAAATGGTATCAGAGCACCGGGTTCAATTACCTCGGAGTGTATCACCAAATAGTTTAGATTTATTTTAATTAATAATAGTAATAAATATCTTGGTATTTATATGTATAAGGCATATTTATATTATTAGCATCCAATCCTCACTAACTGAGTAGCTTTTGGTTCTCAGACCTAAGAAAATGCCTCCAAAAGGAAAGAAGACAAGGAGAACGGTTGGAGAAGACGCCCCTCAAGCTAATGTCCAACTTCCACAAGCTGAATTCCCTATGAACGCCCTTCTCGAAGCCTTAAGAGCTATTCCCGCTCAACAAATGGATCCTGCCGCTCGACAGAGTCATCATTTTCAGATCTTTCATCGAATCCAAGTGCCTGAGTTTGAGGGTGGACAAGATCCCATGGTAGCTGAAAGGTGGTTGAGGCAAATAAAGAAAAATTTCAACACAATAGGGACACCTGAGGAATACCAAGTTACTTTCGCTGTGTCCAAGTTAGAGGGTGGTGCAGCAGATTGGTGGGAGACCTTGTCCAGGACAATGGAAACTGATGGGATGACTTGGCGAGAATTTGAGGAAGTTTTCAGGGAACAATATTTTAGTCCATCTCACAGGAGGGCTCTTATTGGAGTATTTGATGGTCTAAGACAAGGGGATATGACTGTGAATGAATTTTACATGAAGTTTGTAGAGCTATCCTCTTATGCATATCCTGGTGTTGTTGATCAACCCTTGGTGATTGAACAGTTCATGCGTCGTTTGAGGCCAGCGATACGTGGTCCTATAGCCCCTTTGACCTTTAACAACCTGACTGAGTGTGTGACAGCAGCCTTGCGAACTGAGGCTCATGTTGAGGGGAATGAGAAGAAGAACACAAACAGAGGAAGAGGAAGTGACCGAAAGATGACCAAGAAGAATCAGGGACAATGGTCCCAAGGACAACAATTTAGTGGGGGTAGCACTAGTAGTGGTTCATCTGGAAAGACTCGTAGTGGACCATACGGGTGTTTCAGTTGTGGTCAACAAGGTCATAAGAAGAAAGATTGCCCGCAACGACAACAAAGATTTCAAGCATCTCATGGAGGACCCATAGGGAGCTATGTAGAGTCTACTCCTTTTCATGGACAGCCCAGGACAAACCAGTCTCAGTCTTCATCCTATGGTTTCACACCCCAATCGGGCCAGCAGTCTCAGTATCAACATCAGTTCAGGCC
This sequence comes from Cannabis sativa, assembly GCF_029168945.1. Taxonomy (NCBI): domain Eukaryota; kingdom Viridiplantae; phylum Streptophyta; class Magnoliopsida; order Rosales; family Cannabaceae; genus Cannabis; species Cannabis sativa. Next base: position 38,318,160 of record NC_083604.1, on the reverse strand, counting down.
ACAAGGTTCAGGGTTCAACATGGGGTACTCACAAGGTTTCCAGACTCCTGCTCCTAGTGGGAGTCAAAGAGGGTACAATCAAGGTGGAGGGTCTGGTGCAAGTACAAGCTACCCTAGTCAGGGAAGGGGCAAGGCAAAAGCAAAGTCATCCGCTCAAGCCTACACTCTTGGGGTTGATGATGTGCAAGGCGGTGCTGACCAGGGAGTTGTCGATGGTATGGTTCTTATCTCACACTCTTGGGCTCATGTGTTATTTGATACGGGTGCATCGCATTCCTTTATATCTTTGATGTTTGCTAGTATGTTGGGTTTGAGTTGGGAAACTTTTAGTCCTGCATTGCATTTGAGTGTACCTATGGGGGGACATGGTGAGGTATCCACCATATGTAGGTCAATTTGTATTGTGTTCGAGGGACACAAGTTGTCTGGAAACTTATTAGTGTTGCCTATGGGGCAATTTGATGTAATTCTTGGTATGGATTGGTTGTCTAAATACCAAGCTATTGTGGATTGTTCACGTAAAAGAGTGACTCTTTTAACCCCTAGTGGTGATTTCATTGTTTATCGAGCCAACATGAGTGCAGTGAGACAAAATCCTATCTTGAGGGCATGTTTAGGTGGAAAGAGAAACTTAGAGTGTTATGGGAATCTGTTTGCGATCGATGATGAGTCTAGGAATTTAGACCAGTTCCCTTGGATATCAGTGGTTAGTGGTTTTCCGGATGTGTTTCCAGAGGATTTACCAGGGTTACCACCTGATAGGGAGATCGAGTTTTGCATTGATTTGATTCCCGGAGCTCAACCAGTCTCTATTGCACCTTATCGCATGGCACCTGCAGAGTTGGTTGAATTGAAAAAACAATTAGGGGAGTTAATGGATAAGGGCTACATCAGACATAGTACTTCTCCATGGGGAGCTCCAGTCTTGTTTGCCAAGAAAGCTGATGGGACTTTGCGACTTTGTGTCGACTATAGAAAGTTGAATCAGATGACAATTAAAAACAAATATCCTTTACCGAGGATTGATGAACTATTTGATCAACTTGGTGGTTCAAAGTTCTTTTCAAAGATTGATCTGAGGTCAGGCTACCATCAATTGAGGATTAGGGAAGAAGATATCCCTAAGATCGCTTTCAGGACACGGTATGGACACTTTGAGTTTTTGGTAATGCCATTTGGGTTAACGAATGCACCTGCCGCATTTATGGATCTTATGAATAGAGTCTTTAGACCTTTCTTGGATAAGTTTGTGGTGGTATTTATTGATGATATCTTGGTGTATTCTAAGACACGTGAGGATCATGCTGAACACTTGACAACAGTATTACAGACATTGAGAGATCATCAATTATACGCTAAGAAAGAGAAGTGTGAATTTTGGATGACTGAAGTCAAGTTCTTGGGCCATGTAATTTCTCAAGATGGTATCACCGTTGATCCTGCAAAGATAGACTCTATTCTACAGTGGGAAAGACCAAAGAATGTCACTGAAGTTCGAAGTTTTCTTGGGTTGGCAGGCTACTACCGTCGCTTTGTGGAGAATTTCTCACGAATTGCTATGCCTTTGACAAAGTTAACAAGAAAAGAAGTAAAGTTTGTGTGGGATGATAGTTGCGAAGAAGCTTTTAGAGAATTGAAGGAAAGATTAACTTCGGCGTCTGTTCTCACTGTTCCTAATAGTGAGGAACCATATGTGGTATTCACTGATGCTTCAGGTACTGGATTAGGAGGTGTCCTCATGCAAAACGGCAAGGTGGTTGCCTATGCTTCTCGACAATTGAAACCACATGAGAAGAATTACCCTACACATGACCTAGAACTTGCTGCGGTAATCTTTGTCTTGAAAATTTGGAGATGTTATTTATATGGCGTAAAATTTGAGTTATACTCAGATCATAAAAGCTTGAAGTATCTTTTTACTCAAAGGGACTTGAACTTGAGGCAAAGAAGATGGGTTGAGTATATGGAAGACTATGATTTCACTTTGCAGTATCACCCCGGGAAAGCTAATGTAGTAGCTGATGCACTAAGTAGAAAGCCTCATAGTACTTTGGCATGTTTGGCTCTTGAGGACTGGAAAAGGACAATCACAATGGGTGATTATAACTTGCAATACTATGAAGGGGAAGGAGTAGCTTGTATCTCTAACTTAGTGGCTACACCAGTACTACTTCAACAAGTTAAGCAACGTCAGTGGCAAGATGAGAAATTAAGACTTATTTGGAACCGAATCAAGGATGGTGAGCAACTAGATGGGTGGACAGTTAATGGTGAAGGGTACCTATACCATATGGGAAGACTAGTTGTTGCAGATATCCCTGAACTTAGGGAGACCATTTTGATTGAGGCCCATAGATCCAAATTCGCTGTACATCCTGGAAGTACAAAGATGTACCAAGATTTAAAGAGACAATATTGGTGGGAAGGAATGAAAAGAGATGTGGCCAGCTTTGTAGCTAAGTGTATAGTATGTCAGCAAGTGAAGGCTGAGCATCAGAGACCCTCAGGTTTACTTCAACCTTTGCCTATACCAGAATGGAAGTGGGACAAGATTACCATGGACTTTGTTACTGGATTGCCATTGACACCTTTGAAGCATGACGCTGTTTGGGTTATTGTTGATCGTTTGACTAAGTCTGCTCATTTTATTCCAATTAGGAAGGATTACAAGCTTACCAAGCTAGCTCGACTTTATGTAGACAATATAGTTCGACTACATGGAGTACCTTCAAGCATTGTTTCTGATAGAGATCCTCGATTTACATCAAGGTTTTGGAAGGCCTTGCAACAAGCCTTAGGGACTGAACTTCACTTGAGTACTGCCCACCATCCACAGACAGATGGACAGTCTGAGAGGACCATACAGACTTTGGAAGACATGCTTCGCTCTTGTGTTTTGGATTTTGGGGGTAGTTGGGGAGAACATTTGTCACTAGTGGAATTCACATACAACAACAGCTACCAAGCTAGTATAGGCATGGCTCCTTATGAGGCCTTATATGGGAGACCATGCAGATCGCCATTGTGTTGGGCAGAACCAGATGAGCATGTCACCATTGGACCCCAGATTATCACTAGTACCACTGAAAAGATTAAGGGAATCCAAGAAAGACTTAAGGTTGTTCAGAGTCGTCAAAAAAGCTATGCCGATCTCCATCGACGGGAAGTTGAGTTTAATGTTGGTGATTATGTCTTCTTGAAAGTTACTCCTATGCGTGGCGTAACGAGATTTGGAGTGAAGGGTAAGCTAGCCCCGAGGTATATTGGACCTTTTGAGGTTATCGAGAGGATTGGGGAGGTCGCTTATCGATTAAACTTACCAGGACGGTTGGGACATGTTCATAATGTGTTCCATGTGTCTATGTTGAGGAAGTATACTCCAGATCCGTCACATGTTATTGAGTATGAGGCTATCCCTCTCCAGGAAGATGTGACTTATGAAGAGCAACCTGTCAAAATCTTGGCGAGAGAGCTAAAGGTGTTAAGGAACAGAGAGATTCCAGTAGTCAAGGTCTTATCGAAAAACCACAGGGAAGACGAGGCTACTTGGGAGATAGAGTCCGAGATGTATATGAAGTATCGTCATTTGTTTAATTTTCAACTTGAGGTTGTACTTTAAAATTTCGGGACGAAATTTCTTTAAGGAGGGGAGAATGTAAAGACTCGGTTTGACCGAGTCAAATTTATTTATATAAATGTATAAAATAATAATAAAATAATATATATATATGTATATTAAAAAAAAAAAAATTCAAATTATATACAGATACGTTTTTCTCTCTCTCTCTCTCTCTTCCTATCTATCTATCTTTATTTCCTTCTCTCTCTTCAAATATACAAAATAGAAAAATAATAACCCATAAACCTCCATAACCACCACCACTCCGGCGACCTATCTCCGGCCACCGCCCGACCTCACGCGCCGGACTACTCCGACCTCCTAGTGCCGGCGACCTCACACCCCAAGCGGCGCCGCTCCTCTCGCCGCCGTTAGCTTAGGATCGCAAGTCAAAGTTTTGGGTTTCAAACTTTGAACGGGTTTTCCAGTCACCTCCGGCGTCCGTTTGACGAGAGGTTTTCACCACTTCACTCAGCTCGTCGAGGAGAACAACCTACACTAAACCATTTTTCCCGGTTCGCAACTTTTTCCGGTGACATTTTTGTAGCTCCGCCCCTTTCCGGCGACCTTCCGGTGACCTCGTGTACCGTTTTGACAAACGGTTGGCATGAGTGTGATCTACTCGTTGAGGTGGTCGTTTTGATATATACTACTCCTATTTTCGGCGACATTTCCGGTACACTAATTTTTACCGCCACCGATTGTTAATGTGCACCGCTTAGGTGAGGTTTCGGAATCCCAAATTTTAAATATGGTCATATTATATGTCGTTGGACTCGGTTTTGAATGTAGAATGCGATGATGATAATTATTTAATCATTTGATGGTATAGGTGAGAGTAATATGTAAGTTTGGACTAAACAATTGGAGCTCGGGACTTGAGAGCTTAAGATCGTCTTTTGGAAAAAAAAAGTTTAACGACTCGGGAGAGGTAGGGACTCAACTTGATTTTTGGACTTGATTTTTATATGCGTTGTATAACATTAGGCATATTCCAATTTTTATGATTTACAAAATTGTTTGAAAAATTGAAAACTTAATCTGCATATTTTCTGGACTGTTCTGGGGCACCGAGTGCCAATTATATTTTTGTGTGCAAATATTTATGCAGGTTATGATTTTTGGGTTTATTCAAAATACAGCTGTTATGCTGCCGAATTTTCTAGAAAATAAAAAGGAATATGTTCTTTTGTTATGCTTATTATTTGCCTGCTTTGGTTATATTGATGAGAGCCATGTTGATCATGTTCGATGCATATTGTTGTTTCACGACCTAGTCTCTGTGTCATCATAGGTAGATCAGGTGTGCACTCACCTGTAGGTGAAAGACCTAGAATCTGTACAGGAGTGAATTAAATCTGAGCCCCGTTATTTATGGTGGGTATCAGATGCGACTACCCGGTTTTGGATGTCGTTTTCTATGATTTGGTATTGAGAGCTAGGGGTCTAGTGGACGGTGTGATATGCATTTGACGTTTGATTTGTGATTATTTGTGGTCTCTCTATTTTATTTGTACATATTCATACTGTTGATGAGACATTTTATTTTTATAAAGCTAACCATGCAGGAATTTTATTAAACCAAGGGTCCTTTGATATTAGTTGTTTTCCTACTGGGCTTTATAAGCTCACCCCCTATTTTCTCCCATTCCAGGAACTCAGTTTGATGCTAGTGGATGAGGATGGTACTGTTGGGAAAGGAATGTCGTTATTAGTTTAGTCATATTTTACTCTTTCACCTTCTAATGAGACTGATTTTGTATTTAAGAACCAATGGATGGTCTGGATGACTTAAATTAGCTATGTACTAGTTAGAAATGAGAAATGATGGATGCTAGGTATTATTTTGGTATTTTATTGACTTATTAAATCTATCTATTTGGTGATTACATAACTGTGGGGATATTACTGTTCTCTTATATTGATGAGTGGTCCTGATTTTTATTACTAATATATTTTTATTAATATAGGAGTTAATCCATTCTTTTAAATTAGTATTTTGTAATATAAATAAAAGGATCATTTATAAGCTTTATTTTCCTACAAGGGTCAAAGTGTGACCTTTGACCACCCAAGTTATGGATATTACACATCTGCCACAGCCTAGGGCTCGGGTCGTGACCCCAAAGCCATTCTGATTTGCTCCAACTTTGAAATCATCTGAAAAACATTAGTCCTAAAGCTTGTAAGCCAATTACGAAACACAAGCTTAATAATAAAAACAAACAGCACAAAGAGCATTAGACACAAACACAAAGAGCAATTAATACTTCACTCAAGTCCATGAGTGAAATTCAAGCTTTCATTCTTCTCAGAATTTCAATACAGATATAATTAAGTTGCTAAATTACGATTGGAAAAAATAAATATTACCTTTCTTCATCTTAGGGACTGAGAATAGAGAAAATTAGGGCAAGAAAATTACATCATTTTCTTTTTCTTTGCTGGAATCGGTTTTTGTCTTTCCTAAGTGAATCAAAATCAAAATAGAGAGTTAAGAGAATAAATTAAAGAATAGAAACATACCACCGTCGAATCGTCTGAAGGAACTCACGGGGGGTTTTGACCATCGGAGGTTATGAAGAAAGGAACTCAGAAACCACCAGAGGCAGTATGAAGGAACTCACGGGAGAAGAGAGACCACCAACCACCGTCGAATCGTCTGAAGAGGAGGTGGTTAGGGTGAGTTCTCACCGTCGTCTGAAGAGGAGATGCGGCGCTGAAGAGAATCGCAGAGACGTGAATAGAGTGAGGCTGAATCGCGCGTCTGAAGAGAGAGGGCTGAGGATTTTGCTTTAAGGATTTCACTTTTTTTTTTCGTCGGTTATTAACTCTCAGTATTGTATTTTGCGTCGTTTTTAAAAGCTTGCTAATACAATACACGAGTTTTAATAACAGACGCAAAATGAAACGTAAATTTTTTTGAATTTCTTGCTTTTTTTCGTCGGTTGAGCTTTTAGCATCATATATCTAAACGACGCAAATAACATATTATTAGTGTCATTTTTAAAGTGACGCCCCAATTATTAGAGTACTATTCACGTCGGTCAACGCTATGAATAGTAGTGTTGACCGACGTGAATAGTGTATTTTGTAGTAGTGACTCCAGCGTTGAACCACCATTGCTTTTGCCAAGACACGACTCAACGTTTTCGCCAAGAAACAACTCGTGTAAGAAGATGAGACATTCATCCAAGGTCCAAATAGTGGACCACTTGCATTGCATATTATGATTGGAAACTGAAGCGAGGAACCCCTTCTTTGGCGACCCAACCGCCCACACTGATAACAAAAATTTCCTAATCTTTCATATTTTATTTTCACCCAGTAGGCCTACCCATTTGTGAGTTTAAAGAAGCAACAACGGAAGAATGGGTTATTAATCACAATCTCAATTTGCATTCATTCTTATCCATTTAATCCAGGAAGCATGTCCGAATTCGTCAAGCTCAATACACAACACCTTACCTACTTGAGCTGCCAGCAAATTAGCATTAACTCTAGAGTAATTGTCATGTGGCAGGTTGTGGATTTGAACCCACAAATGGGTTGAGTCAAAAGACAATTTCTTTATACCAAAATTGGTGGACCACGGTAGTAGGACAATGATCTCCCCTTTGATGTACCAGGGGCGAAGCTCCAGAACCTGCTTCCTATCCAACATCTTATCAAAGCTAAAGTGGAAGCATTTGCAAATGCTTTGCCGACAAAAGGAGTGTCAACTTTAACATGTGTATTTCACAATTTTGCACAAGCCCTTGCCACTTCCTTAACCCTAAAAGAGTTTTCAGAGAGGGTCTTACCAACCATGCGAAAATGATTGAGGACATTTGCCAAAGCTGGACTAGGGGCAAGGAAAATAGATGCCTCAATAAATGAGATACATCTACCCCTCTTCCCCCCACTACCAATAATAACATCCTCCATAAAGACAGTCACCAACCCGAGAACCTGAACAAAGACACGTGATAAAGCTACCCCACAAACAACAAGCTAAACAATAGAATAAGAGACACACCAAAAAAGGATCTAAAACAGGGTACAGGAGCCAAACCAAACTCAAACAGAGGAGGACAACCAAAGACACAACAAAACGCAACAAAAAACACACGCTTAACACAAGAAACACATGCAGAATGAGTGGAAATTTAGGAAGAGATACCAAGCAACAAAGTAGAAGGAATAAATAGTAGATGAATATGTTGGGAATATTATACCAGGATCTAGATTTACTAACAAGTATGTTGAATTAACATACTAAATATGAATTCTCTAAAACAATGAAAATAAACACATAAGGGTTTAAGAAAACCTTACATTGGTTGCGGCGGAATATAATGACTCCTTCTGTTCAGAATCTCTAGCCCACGATTCCTTTCTGTACTAGAGCATTATCAAGATCTGAACCTAGATCTCTTTCTCTCATTTGGGTTTAGTTACCACCGTCTTACTCAGTATGATTGAGTAGTTGACTTGCTATGTGTGGGCGTGGCACTCATCACTAAAGGTTTCGAATGTGAAGAACAATGACGGAGGTGAAATCACTAAGGAAGGAACTCTCTCATCTAGGTTGGTTGAATAGTCAAGTTAACAATAGATAGATGAGTGAGAATATTATATTCCTTTTATAGTGTTTCAACTAGGGCTTAGGGCAGAATTATATGGATTAAAAAAGAATAATATATTGGGCAAAAATCACTTCTTGGCCGTACACTTTAAAGGACCAAACTGTAGTTGGATTTTTGCCACATTATTTCAACCACTTATTCTTCTTTTCAATAATACCATATTATCCAATTCAATCCTATAAATGCCAAAACTATTTATTTAATAATTATTAATTACTAAATAAAATTGTCATTTATATAATTTATTAATTAGACCATGCAAAGTCTCATATTAACAAATTGACCCCAAAACCACTTTTCTTCACAATTAAGCCCTTGCTTAGTGAAAAATCATAAATAAGAGATAGTCTAATTTTAGAGTTATAATTGATTAATTTAAATCAATTAGCTGAGTCTGCAAGCAGTATTATCTTAACTAGTGACGGGACTATGGGCCTATATAACCAAACTTTCAATAAGTAGATCTAGAATTCACCAAGTAAATTCTCAACTTATTAATTTCGCCTTGCACCACTATAGATTTGGATTTGAATAGCACTCTCAATTATATAGAACACTCTATATGTACCACGATATAGATACGTTATGATTATCCCTTGTTACAATCCTAATAGTCAAAGATCCTCTATATATGATCTACACTGAATAAGGACAAATTTACCGTTCTACCCTTCAATGTATTTTATCCTTAAAACACTTGGCAACCTAAAAATGATACTTCATTAAACTAATATAATTAGTGAAATGAGGCCTCAATCATTTATCTCTATTGAGCCAAGCTCGAAGAAAATCATCGTTTCACTTCTAAATACTTATATAAGTTATAGATTTCATATCTATGGTCAGCGCTCTCACTCAATTGAACTATTATATCCTTAATCTGTATGTCATGAGAAGATCCAATTGGTCGACTTTAACGAACAAATTGAAGAACATAAATAATACAACTAAGTTGAACCTAATCATATCAGGATTAAGATCCATAGACCTAAGATCAACCATTGATATTGACTTAGAAAGATATAACGGTAAGTTTATAATATCTTGCCAAAGTTCAATATCAGTCCCTTCTAATGTATACTCCATATATCCGATGCTGGTAAACTTTGCCAATGTCCTGGAAAGGACACAACATTTATCAAAGGTGTAAGTATACCTTATCGCAGATTATCATGCCAGTCTAAATCTAGTGAACTGACAAATCATGGGAATTAAACTTTTGAACATATAATCATGGTTATATTCCACTGTGCTCACGACACTATAATCATGAACAAATATATACATATTTATATATGTTTTGGACTTAATAGAATTTATACATTAAACATAATCATGAAATAAATTATGTGAATCATGCAACATAAAAGCAATTTCTGATCTTTATTAATTAGTAAATCTAATTATATTAAAATGGGTTTTATTTAGGGCACAAAACCCAACAAAATATTCTCTATTTAGACACATTGAGTCATTGTTGTTCAAAAACTTTTTGTTTAATTTCACTTATATCCCTTTTTTTGTTTTCTTTTTTAACACGTTAGTTTTGGTTCATAAACTAATTATGCTCATTCTTTTTATGGTAATTAAAAATAACAATATGATAAAATTTTATTGAAACATGATGATATAATTAAAGGGTGAAGCAAGATTAAACAACAAACAACTTATTCAAACTTATAAGGAGGAGGGTTCGTGATAAACTAATGGTGATGCATGGTATGTAATATATTTCTTTTAAAATCCAAACAATTTTTTAGTCCACATGAGAATCGCATTGCTCAATATCTTGTGGTTAAAGGACCACAGACCAAATATTGAGCCACTCTTAGACATTTTATTTGGACTTAAATTAACTTTTATTGGTTTAATAAAAGGGAATTTACAATATTACTGTATAATGTGAAAACATTTACAAAAATATTCTTTTTTTTTTACATTTTTTACTATACTAACTTTACAAAAATATTGTGTTTGAGGTTTAAAAATTAGAAAAATACTATGTGTTGACCTCATTTTTAGCCAACGACAATGAGTCTTAATAATAAGAAATAAAGGATATGATTCAGATATAATATGAAAAGATAAATAAGGAACACAAGGTTTTTAAAGAGGTTCGACCCCGAGCAGTTCGCTAGTAGCCTACTCCCCTTGATTTGTATTGACTCAAGAACGAAGAACACAGTGTTTTCTCTCTTAAAGCTCTTACAATAAAATTTCTGAGTATACTCTCTTAGATCTCTTTCAAGTAATTCTTTCGACCCCTTTACCAGTGAGAATGGATCACTATTTATAGGGCTACATGCTTGAGGGAAGGTTTCGATTTTGCTTACAATGTCTATAATTGGTAAGAACACATATTACATATTTAGAATATACAGCTTGTGGGATTTGGACAGCTTGCCATATCTCTGTGATACGAACCCAGATTTATTGGAATTGCTCTTCTACTTCACGATGCAAATTCTAGAATTTTTAAGTGTGGATGTCTTGCTCGGATTGTCCACTGCTCGGTTGGGAAGACCTCGCCCGTGCAGGTATATGTTGTGTTCTGCTCGGAACATCTCTTTCTGGAAGATATGGAGAATCAAGTCCACTTGTCACCAGCATGTGATGCCAGGTCATAGTGTGAAAATTAGGATAACATTTGCTCCCCAAGTCTATATCGGACTTCTGAAGTTGTGTGTAGACTTCATCCGAGCTGACTTTACATTTGAATGGGTGACACGTGTGGAGTGTGTCTGTTCGTGATTCGATGTGAGTCTGACCAGGCGTCCCTTTAGTTTTCGGCTAACTAATGCTCTAATTAATTAGTATCCCGAGACATGTTTTCCTTTACACGCCTTTGACGGTTATCTTTTCTTGGCACTTGATGGCATTTGATTTCCCAATATTTACTTTTGAGGGGAAATCGAAGCATCTAAAGATTTGAATTGATTACCCCTTTTCACAAGTTAGCTTATAGATAGGGCTGAAACTTTTCATAAGTTACTTTTACCATTTTCTTCACGAAATAACCTTAGAGCAAAAAAGGAGTTTTCTTTCAAGTCTGTCGTGGAATTTCTAGCAGAAGTATCCGAAGAGCTTCATCTGAACAACATTTTGGCTTCAAACAGTGAGTAAGTTTTTGATCTTTTTCTCCTCTTACTTTGTATCTTCAATTTTTTTGGTTTCCATTGTAGAAAATACGACTGTTCTTGACTTGTTGTAGGAGATATGTAGAAAATCTAGGCTTCAAATTTTGTAATTTTCTCTATAACAGTTTGTACAACTTCATTATTTACAAAATTTTGGCTTTAGTCTTGTAATGTTCGATTCTCACCTTGCTCATTCAAAGCTTCGTGAAATTTAACCCTTAACCCAAAAATTTTAAACTCTTGGGTTATGACTTAATCTTTACGCGTTCTTCGTCTTTTTAATCTATTGAATAGTCCTGGTCAGCATATTTGCCTGTTTTTTGTTCGATATCCCAGCCAAATAGTCATCTCGTGTATTGTCATTTGTAGATGAACCCTGGTGAGTTTTGGGGAGGCAAACACCATATTGACCAGGATCTGCATCAACTTCTGTACGAGGACCAACCTCGTCTTCGCGCCAGTCCGTCCTCTTCGAGTGACACACTTTCTAGCTTGAGTTTTGAGGATTGGGAAGTGAGTAGTGAATGTTCTCCTACTCCAGCTGGACTTATAATGTTCGACCTGGTGTTGCCGATACCTTTCCATTAGGGCGTCCAAGTTCTGGTAACTTTGGTATTCCAATAGTTGTCCCTGCTGTAACTGTTGCACGACATACACACCAGTATCTGTCCAAGAGAAGAATGATGGCCCGCACAAAGTAGACGATGCAGAGAGTTAATGCTTCTGATCCTCACGTGGCCTAGCATACCACACTGCCAAGTGCTGAACAGGATCTGCCCGCCGCAGAGGAGGAAGATTATGAGGAGGACATTGAGGTCCAGGAGATAGAGGAGCAGGACGACGTCCATCTTGATAGCCCTTTCGAGGCTGAGGAGGAAGGAGTGGTCGGGGCTCTACGCTTTGGAGGATATAATGAGGCTGTGGAGCCAGTATCCGAGTAGGGTGACGTCTTTCTTGAGGGGGAAGACTATGTCATCGAGGAGTTTACCGAAGCGGTCCCCCATAAGAGGCAAGGTGCCTTAGGTGCCAGATGGGTGTGTCCTCCATCCAACATAATCGAGGCCCGATTGAGGAATTTGGACAAAGCTGGGTACCTGGGTAGACTTGAGTGCTATCTCCCTTCTCCAAATCACGGGGCAACTAACCCAAAGAAAGGGCACTGTGCCTGGTCGGGTGCCCACACGAAGCAAGGGGCGATGCTGCCTTTGCACCCGTATTTTAAGAGAGTTGCGGACTATTTCCACCTTTGTCTGACCAAGTTCACTCCCAAGGGCATCAAGTACTTATCTGCCATGTTCGCCATCTACGCCACTCAAGGATAGGGTGTATCTTCCACACACGACATCAACTGGCTTTTTTATTTGAAGTTTACCTTTAAGCAGAGCAGGTCGGGGTACTTCTACTTCTCTCAGCCGGACGACAAGTGGCTGATGGGCACCGTGGACACGGAGGTTGGCAGGATTGGGGGTTTTGTTCATGAGTACTACCTTGTGGAGGGCATGGAGACTTCCTATACTCGATTTCAATAGATCCCTATGTACGGCCGTCCACCCTTCACATTGGGACTTAGGGAAAGGGCCCAAAAAATTCTCGAGCTGCCGGATGCTGCTTGATATATCACTCAGTTGACCTCAGAGGCCAACTCTGTGAAGTACAAGCTTTATTCGGTAGACTTTGTACCCAAGTGTGTGAAGGGGAAGAAGAAGAAGTCCAGGTCTGGCCAAGCTAAGGGAGCTGAGCAAGAGAAGGAGCTAATTCAACTTAAGCGTGAGGCTAAGTTGAAGGGTGATGCTGGAGCCAAGTAGTATCCTGAGGAATATTCTGAGAAGGAGAAGGAAGCTCAAGAATATTCAGGAGAGGCCGCTCAAGAAGAAGAAAGCCCTCCCGACCGAGTAGAGGCCTATAGAACATTCTATCCGAATTAGGGAGCCTGGCTTGCCTGCTCAGCTACCTACCCTTGTAGAGGGAAAAGGAAAAGCCATCCTAGAGGAGTAGGAAGTTTCTTTGAATGATGACGCTCCATCTGTGCTTGTTTGGGCAAACGCTCGTGCCAGCATGCAGAGTACTTCAACTTGCACTTATTTTTCTTGATTCTTATGCCTGCATATATTTTAAGTATCTTCTTCTGACTGTATTGTTTTTTCTGTACAGAAACGTCTCAGAAGATGATTGAGGTTTTGAAAAAGAGAGTAGGGGGAGCTTGAGCTTGCTCCCTCCGGCCAAGAAGTCTAAAGGTGGCGAGACTCCATCCAAAGAGAAGGCACCAGTCGAAGAGGTCATTAATCCCTCTAAGGAACAGCCTACTGTGGATCCTTCTACCTTGAAGGTCACCAAGTCCAAAGGTTCCCGGGGAGGGAGTTTTGAAGGAGCTTTCACGAGTAAGTCCTTTCACACAATTTTCTTTTATTTCTCTATTGGATAATTCATATCTTAATGTATTTATTGTCGGAAATTTATTTTACCAGGATCTTAGATCTACTCACAAGTATGTTGTTTAACACCCTAAATAGGAACTTTCTAAAACGATAAAATAAACACATATAAAGTTAAGAAAACCTTACATTGATGAAGCGAAATTAATGTCTCCTTCCACTCAGATCTCTAACCCTTGTATCCTTTCTGTCGCAGAGTATAATCAAGATCTGAGCCCGAATGTCCTTCTTCTTTGAGTTTGATCCTTCACAGTCTTCCAATTTATGATTGAGTTACTGCTTGCTGGGTGTGGGCACTCACTCTTTCACTAGGTTTCGAAATTTTATGAAGAGAGAAAAGAGAAGAGGGTTTCAGCCAGGTATAGAAAATAGGGAAGGCTCATTTTTTCTGAAGAGAGAAATTTCTGTCAGAAGATTAATGAATGTCTTGTTTTGACTGAGCCATCACTTTCTATTTATAGGCAACTACTAAATTTAGGTTAGGAATTATTTGGCATTAAAATAATGAAAATATAAATTTGAAAAAATCAAACAAGTTGCCGGCCATGGTGTAGTTTATGGGCCCACTTGATTTTGCAGTTTCCACAAATTTTATTTCTATTTTCTCAAAAATGCCATTTTTCCAATTCTAACCATTTAAATGCCAAAACTAATTATTTAATAACTAAAATAGATTATTAAATAATATTGTCATTTAATTTAATTATTAACTAGACATATAAAGTCCATTAATAAATAAATAAACCTAGAATCTCTCTTTCTTTACAATTTCACCGCTGTTTAGCGAAAATTCATAAAATTAGACATAGTCTAACTTTAGAATTATAATTGATCAATCACGAATCAATTAATGAGTCTTACAAGCAGAATGTTCTCAACTAGAATGGGGACCATGGATCTATATGCTGAGCTTCCAATAAGTGAACCAAATTTACCAAGTAAATTCCTACTTATTAATTCTTCGTTGAATCCACTCTTAGAACTTAGAATTGCACTCTCAAACTTATATAGAGCATATTATATGTTTCACGATATCAATATGCTATCTCATTTAACCATTGTTATAATCTTATTGTGATTTAAAGATCCTCTATATAGATGATCTACATCAAGATGGGATTTCTTTACCGTTCTCACCCCTCAATGTATTTTTCCCCTTAAAACACTTAGCTACCTGTAAATGCAGGTGTTTATGTTGGAATTATTTTACCAAGATCTTAGATCTACTCACAAGTATGTTTATTAACACCCTAAATATGAACTTTCTAAAACGATAAAATAAACACATATAAAGTTTAAGAAACCTTACATTGGGTGCAACAAAATTAAATGACTCCTTCCGTTCAGATCTCTAACCCTTGTATCCTTTCTGTAGCAGAGTTTAATCAAGATCTGAACCTGGATCTCTTTCTCTGAATCTTTGATGCTGAAACTCCTTTGCTGATGATCTTTCTTCACAATCTTCTTCACTATGATTGAGGTATTGCTTGCTGTGTGTGGGCACTACTCTAATCACTAAAGTAATTTCGAAATATGAAGGAAGAAGAGAGAGAGAGAGTGGCGGCCAAGGTAGAGAGAGAAAGGCTCAGGTTTTCTAATTCAGAAGTGTAATTTTCCTGAAGCCTTCACTATCTATTTATAGCATTCCACTAGGATTAGGTTTGATTTATTTTGCATTAAAATAATGAAAATGTCAGTTTGAAATGCCTACAAAAGTGGTCGGCCATGGCTTATTGGGTTTGGGCCTTGCTTTTGCAATTTTGCAATTTTAACACTTTTGTATCTGATTTTCTCAAAAATGCCAATTTTCTAATTCAACCATTTAAATGCCAATTCTAACTATTTAATAACTATAAATAATTATTAAATAATATTGTCATTTATCATATTTATTAATTGAACCATACAAAGTATCATAATTAATAAATATGCCCCTAATAACTCTTTCTTTACAATTTCGCCCTTACTTAGTCAAAATTTCACAAATACACATAGTCTAATTTGAGAATTATAAATTGATTAATCAAAACCAATTACATGAGTCTTACAAACAATATTATCTCAACTAGTGCGGGGACCATGGGTCTATATAACCGAGCTTCCAATAAGTAGATCAAGAATTTAGCACTAAAATTCACTAACTTATTAATTCTTCGTTGAATCCACGCATAGAACTTAGAATTGCACTCTCAGTATATAGAATGCTCTATATGTTCCACCATATGGACTCATCATTAGTTATCCATTGTTATAATCCTAATGTGATCAATGATCCTCTATATAAATGATCTACACTTTAAAGGGATTAGATTACCGTAACACCCTACTATGTATTTTATCCTTAAAACACTTGACCCCGTATAAATGATATTTCAGCTTATGTGAAATGAGTACTCCACCATTTATGTTCGTTTGGTCAAGCTTGAAGGAGATCATCCTTTGCTATCTATTCGCCAGATAGAAGCTATAGATTCCATGTTTATGCTAGCGCTCCCACTCAATTGCACTACCGTATTCCCAAAATGTACGTATCACCCTGACCTAAAAGTAGGCTTAACTAACAAATCAAAGAACTGTTGGGTTTTATGCCATAAATAAAACTCTTTACAATCTGATTAGTTATCAATATAAGAAATTTGAAGTGATTGATGTTTGCATGAATTTTACATGCTAATGGTTTAATATGTTTAATATGTTTATTACATTCATACACACAAAATCAGTTAAATCCAGATCATATGTTTATTCACAATTACAGTATCGTCAACACATTGGAATGTGATTGTGATCATATGAATCAAAGTTTTGGTCCCTGTTTCATCAGTGTTATTGGATTTACACTAATGTGATAATCAGCGATGATGTGTACTTACACTTGGAGTAAGTGTTATGTTCTTTCCAGGACATTAGTAAAGTATACTGGTTTCGAATGTATGGAGTATACATTGGACTGGACCGATATTGCAACTAAGTTAAGATATTACAAACTTACCGTTATACATATCTTTCCAAGTCAATATCAGTAGTTGATCTTAAGATTAAAAGAATCTAAATCCTGATATGCTTAGGCTCAACTCAGGAGTGCTATTCATGTTCTTAGATTTATTAGTTAAGCCTACTTTTGGGTCAGGGTGATACGTATATTTTGGGAACATGATAGTATGATTGAGTGGGAGTGCTGAACATAAATATGGAATCTTTAGCTTCTACTGGTGTATAGAAGTCAAGTGATGATTCCCTTCGAGCCTAGCAAATAGAAGTAAATGGATGAGCTCTTATTTAGCTGACTAATTATTAGATCACTAAATACAATTTACAGGTAGCTAAGTGTTTTAAGGGACAAAATACATTGAGGGGTGAGAACGGTAAAGAAATCCCATCTCGATGTAGATCATCTATATAGAGGATCTTTCAATCAAAATAAGATTATAACAATGGTTAAATTAGATAGTATATTGATATCGTGGAACATACAGTATGCTCTATATAAGTCTGAGAGTGCGATTCTAAGTTCTAAGAGTGGATTCAACGAAGAATTAATAAGTAGGAATTTACTTGGTAAATTTGGTTCACTTATTGGAAGCTCAGCATATAGATCCATGGTCCCCATTCTAGTTGAGAACATTCTGCTTGTAAGACTCATTAATTGATTCGTGATTGATCAATTATAATTCTAAAGTTAGACTATGTCTAATTTTATGAATTTTCACTAAGCAGGGGTGAAATTGTAAAGAAAAGAGTTTCTAGGTTTATTTATTTATTAATGGACTTTATATGTCTAATTAATAATTAAATTAAATGACAATATTATTTAATAATGTATTTTAGTTATTAAATAATTAGTTTTGGCATTTAAAAGGTTAGAATTGGAAAATTGGCGTTTTTGAGAAAATAGAGATAAAATTTGATAAAACTGCAAAATTAAGTGAGGCCCATTAACACACCATGGCCGGCCACTTAAATAGGTTTTGCAAATTAATATTTTCATTATTTTAATGCCAAATAATTCCTAACCTAAACCTAGTTTTCAATAACCTTTTCTGACAGAAATTTCTCTCTTCAGAAAAACTGAGCATTCCCCACTTTCTATACCTGGCCGAAATCCCTCTCTCTTTTCCCTTCATCTTTTTCGTGACCCTAGTGAAAGAGTAAGTGCCCACACACAGCAAGCAGTAACTCAATCATAGATTGGAAGACTGTGAAGGATCAAACTTGAAGAAGAAGGACATTCGGGCTCAGATCTTGATTATACTCTGCTACAGAAAGGATACAAGGGTTAGAGATCTGAGTGGAAGGAGACATTAATTCCGCTGCATCAATGTAAGGTTTTCTTAACTTTATATGTGTTTATTTTATCGTTTTAGAAAGTTCATATTTAGGGTGTTTAAACAACATACTTGTGAGTAGATCTAAGATCCTGGTAAAATAAATTTCCAACAACTGGCCTCAGAGCCATGGTAATTGATTTACTTGCAAGAAATTTGGACTTTAAAATGATTGTTTGTTTGTTTTTGGATGGTATCATGTTGTATTGAGTGTTATTTGATGATTGATTGATGTTTGTAAATTTTCGTGAAAAATAATTGCGATTCAGTTTCTGGAATTATTTTTATTGGATAGTATGGAAAACATTAAGCAAGTTAGCCTTTTACAGAACTCAATTTTGATTTTATTTGAATTAGTTATGAATTTTTGAAGATTTGAAAAAAATCGGGGCTGTGCTGAAATTTTCCTGCGATCGCAAATCTGTCCGTACAGTTCACAATTTTTTCGTTTTTCTTCGATTTTTCATACTTTTTCATGGAATTAACTTCCGATTTTTTGTATAGTTTTGTATATATACTATTACTATTCCTAATTCAATTCTAATTATCATTTTGAATTAATTTAATATTTTTTAAATTTAATTCAAGATATTAGTGTAATTTGAATTTGAATAGAATTAGTATCTATCTTCTTGCTTAAAAATTTATCTCATTTTTAAATTTGGTTATATCTTATCTTATTTTTAAATTTAAGATAAGATTTTATAAATATTTTTTTAAAAAATCAAATCTTTTTTTTAGATATTTTGACCTTATTTAAATTTAAAAGAAGATATTTATAATCATGTAATTTTAAATAGATGTAAGATATTTTGCTAACTTTTAAATTTTGTTATTTTATTTATTTAAATTAAATTTAAAATCTGATAAGATATTTCATTTATCTTTTCTAATTTTTATTTAATTTTTATTTTTAAAATAACATTTAATTTTTAAAAGTAGTTAGCAAATTTTGAAATGATATTTAGGTTGGTTGAAACCTAATTTTTTCAAAAAGTAGGTTTAATTTCAATTTTTTTTTTAATTTTTCGAAATTTAAATTTAAATTTTTTTTATTTCCGAAATTATTTTTTTTATTTTTTTTCGAAAATTAAAATATTTTTTATTTAATTATTTATTTTTCGAAATTATTTATTTAAAATTAAATAAATCCTACTTCCAACTATCCAGCTAACCTTGTTGCAGGAGTATGTGGTTTTAGCTTGTGTGTAAGTTTTTTAAAGATCTAAAGATCTGATGGCTCCCTTGGTCAAGATAATAATTTGTAACAGGTATATTTACTATCTTCTTTCATCTGTGTATGACCTAGCAACATGATATGATCCATCCAAAGTGTGCCTGTGTGAGCCTATATGTTTATTTTGTTTTAATATAGATACATATAGGTTGTTGCTAAATAAAATGTCACACCATGATAGATTTTATTTAGGTCCATTTAGTTATTGGACCTATTCAATTAATAACAGTTATTTATCTTAAGGTTAAATTCCTCTCTTTTGGGCCTTGTGTGAGAGTTGGGAGCCATAGAAGTGGGTACGACATACTGAACCCAGCACCCCCTCACATGAACTACCCCAACTGTGAAGGCCCATTTGCCTGATTTGAATAACTGTACTAGGTTAATTATATTAGTTTGACCTAATAAAATTGAATTAGCAACATAATTAACTTTTAAAATATATGAAATTTATTTTCATTTTAATATTTTAAAGTTAATTTTAAGAAAAACACTTTTAGTTTAGATATTATTTCTAGACAAACTATTTGTATTTTTCTTGTATTTAATTAAATATAGAATTTTAACTAACTAGATTCTTTCTGGAGCTTGTTTAATTAAATATTCATATTTAAGTTATAAATTAGTTGTATCAACTGATTTTTCTTATTTAACTTAAATTTGAATATTTTATTTAAATTTTAAATCAAGTTGAGGAATCCTAGGCATTAGTTATTAAAGATTCTTAAGATATTTTTTAAGTTAATATCTTTTCAAATATTAACTTAAAATGGAATATTTTAGATATTTTTTGGTTAATATCTTTTCAAATATTAACTTTAAAAAGATATCTTCAAATTAAGTGGTTACAACTTAATTTTTGATATTTAATTAAATCTAAATTTGAAATTATTTAAGTTTTAGATTTTTACTATCTAACTTAAATTAGATATTTTTTCAAATTTTTTGAAAAGATACTTAGTCAAATAAGATATTTTCTAGATAGTAATTTCTAGACTACTTATTATTTCTTATATTTAAATAGGAAAATTATACTTTGTGAAATTAATTATTTAAAAAATTAATTTTGGTACAATTTTATTAAGTATATTTTTCCTAGTATTAAATAGAAATTAATAATTAAGCCTTCTCTACACTTAATTATTATTTCTTGAATTTAATATATTTAATTAACTTGAAAAATCTAAATATCTAAGTTGATTTTCATCATGATACTTAAATATTTGTTGAATTTTTCATGACACTTAATTAAATAGAAAATTATTTTTAGGTTGAAATTTAATTTTTCAACTTAAATTTAAATAATTTTCAAAATATATATATTTTTCTTTATTTTATTAATCAATTTCGAAATTTTCATTTTAATTATGCAATATTTTCGAATAATTTATTTTGAAAAATAGATTGAGTTGTAAATTAATTATTTATCTTAATTAATTCTTGGACCAACTACAATCAATGATTTTTTCATTTAATTGATTAATTTAAAATAAATAAATTTAAAATATATATTATTAGAAATTGAATTAACTAGTCAAAAGAAAATCTAGATAGGTGATATTTTTGCTTGAAGTATTACTTTTCTTATTTTTATAATTTTCAAAAATTTTATATCTTTTATATACTTTATATTTTCGAACTCAATAAATATATTCTCAAAGGAAATTTTTAAGTTGCTAATTAATTTAATTTAATTCAACTTAAATTAATTTCCTTAATATTTATATTTAAGATTATTACTAAGATGGAAATAATTAATTTTATTTCAATCACCATCTAAGTATAATTTTATAAATATTATATTAAATTCTTATTTTTGAATTTTAATTCTTAATTTAGAATTTAATGAGATTTATTTATTAGAATAATAAAGAAAATACATTTTAAAGAATGAGCTTTATTATTATTAAGATATTCGATCTCCATTGTGGGTTTTACACCGCGTTTGTTTTAGTGAGTAATCCTCCCTAATGGAGGAACGTTCATTAGCAATTTCACACCGTTTAATCTCGCATGATAAGTGGTTTGTAAGTGTTTTATATGATATAGATCACCCTAATGGTGGCGACCATATTTGACTTGCAAATTGCGAAACAATGGTAGAAGCTCATGAGATAGAATAGCCTTGACTCTCGCCTAAACGGGACAACGCTGGATTCCAATCTTGATCGAATAAAAGGTTGCTAGAATGTTTAACATTTTAGATGAGGTGACAACTCTATTCAATCGATGGTAGCTTTGACTCTTGCCTAAACGGGACACTGATATCAGTTTGTTGAAAAACCTTGGAAATTATTTAGGATTGAATTTTTAAGTATTTTCTCATATCATTCCTACTTGCTATGTGCTTATAATTTCTGAATTGATTTTGTGTGTTAAACCATTATTAATTTCTATTTGTTGATTTCTATTATTTTGTAGTATCCTGTATTATCAAAATGAATCCCATGTTATCACTGTTGACTGAAAACAAGCTGAATGGATCTAACTTTAATAAATGGAATGAGAACATTAATATTGCTCTCATAGGAGAAAGTGCCTTGTTTGTTTTGACTGAGCCGTCACCTGAAGTGCCTGGGGATAATGCATCCAAAGCTGTGAAAGAAAAGTATGAGCGTTGGCAAAAAGCAAATGACAAAGCTCTATACTTTATGCTTTCTAGCATGGTTGACACCCTCAAAACTCGGTTTTCTAAAACCGAGAAGGCTGCTGAAGTTATGACGAAGTTGAATGAGCTATTCGGTAAGGCATCACTTCAGTCACGCTTTGACGCGACTAAGAAGTACATTAACGCACGGATGGAACCTCATCAAAACGTGCGTGATCATGTTCTCCTCATGTCCAGTTATTTCCAAGAAGCCCAGGATCATGGTGCTGAAATGGACAGTGCTACTCAAGTTAGTCTTATCTTGAATAGCCTGACTCCAGCATTTCTACCATACACATCAAATTATGTCATGAATAAGAAGGAAATTGACTTTCATGAATTAGTCAATGACCTTCAAACTTATGAAAATTTGATTGGAGGACCCAAGAAGAAAGGGAGTAAACCTCACAATCCTGGGAATGGTAATGGGACGATCAAACCTGAAGCAAATGTTGCATCTGCTTCAAAGCCCAAATCGAAGAGGAAGTGGCACAACACTAAGAAGCGAACAAAAGCCAATAAAAAGGCTGCTCCTTCTGGTGATGCTACACTTAAAGGAAAGTGTTTCTACTGCAATGAGAAAGGTCATTGGAAACCCCAGTGTCCTAAACTTCTTGCAAAGAAACAAGGTATTTCCATTTATAAACTTTAAGAGTTTAGTGAATTGTTATCCAATTGGATTTATGATTCTGGACTAAACTTTGTTTATTTGTTTTCTTCTTCTTATTGGCCAAGCTACGAACTCAATTGAGTTGGATCAGAAAGCTGGACCAAGGGTGAAATCGTCCAGATAAAGATGAAGCTCTTCAATTTTTTGAATTAATTGTTTTAGTTTAAAGACAATTTGGATTTCAAATTTTAGTCAGGGATATTAATCCCTGTTTCTCTCATATTGTTGCAATACAATTTTTTTTTATTAATAAAGTTTTATTTTCGAAATCACTATTGCAATTTATGAGATTGAGCTTCATTTAATTTTATCTCATCAATTATTACCACATTATATTTGTATGTTTGTATGTGTAAGTGTTTTTATTATTGATGCAAATTCTATAATATTTACCACTCTTCATAGAGTTATATTATATAAACATTAGAAATTATTTCTATGTTTATCAATAATTGTTAATTCTCATGCAATTATTAAGAATTTGTTTAATAAAAGGATCTTATGATCTGATAGGGGTGGAGAAAAGTTAAGAAAACTATGCAGTTCAACGATCTTTTATATCTAATGAACTCTGGATAGTATTCAACTCCACATAAACTCTATCACACTAAGAGAATCATGATCTTTACAACCTTTAATGGTGGATCATAATCTCTATATACTTAGGGGTGGAGGTTATCCATAGTACCCTATATGTATATTCTTAGGGGTGGAGTCCATTCCACAATTCCCTATGAAACACATATCTTTTTTAAACATAGAAGTAATATAATGAGTTAGCTGTTGTCAATATAAATTCTTGATCTTGATTGTATGTTCCATTTCGTTTTTACTGTTGTAAGTAAAAGTTTGATACCTTTTAAAAGTTCTTTGTTAAAGTTTCACACTACCTTAATTGAGTGGGAGAATTTTAAAGTTCTATACCCATCCTCATTAGGTTGATACTTGTGACAGGTACTTAAGAACACTACTGAAAAGCAAATCTAACCATTCACATGGATAGGAATAGCTTATCAGAATTATGAGAATAAGATAAAGAACTCTAGTTCAGTCCATTCAAATGACTTGAACCAAGAATTCTTAATCCTCATAAAATTTGATGGTATCTTAATTTTGATTACTTCATCTCTGGCATGTATTTTTCACTTCAAATACTAGTCTGCTATGTTGATGACTTAGTCTTGACTTAAAGTTTTAGACTAATACAAAAGTCACAACTAGGTAACCCTCTAAACAATCAGAGGTTAAAAGTATTATTTAACCAGACATCTGCTATTGAGTGGGAGCTATCTGAGATGTAATCAAATAGGGAACATTAAAAGATATTCAAGAAAGATTTATGCAAGTGATCTATATGTTAAATATTAAGGAACTGTGTATCAGTTATCCTTGTATCTCACCATCTAATTTCGATTTCTATAAGATGGTGCTTACTTTGGGGGTGGAGGAATTATTGTATAATAATTCAAGCTCTACCAGAGAAGAACTATAACTTGGTCTATTCGAAAATACCAGAAAGTTATATCACTGAAGATAAGTCTACAATGTATTATCTCAATTACATATTTTAAAATATGAGAGATATGTCTTCTGTTAATTCAGATGTACTTTTAAAACAGTAAAGATTTCAGTATCCCTTGATAAGTAAAGCATATAGTAAAGGATGTTTCATAAGAGTTTTTATGAACTAGTTTCCAGAAGTTTGGGTGGATTCAAATATACTACACTTGATCAGAAGATCAAGACATCAGATTGACCTATTTGCGCAGTTTGTTTTATATTAGTGCAAGTGGGAGTTTGTTGGGTTTTATGCCCTAAATAAAACTCTTTACAATCTGATTAGTTATCAATATAAGAAATTTGAAGTGATTGATGTTTGCATGAATTTTACATGCTAATGGTTTAATATGTTTAATATGTTTATTACATTCATACACACAAAATCAGTTAAATCCAGATCATATGTTTATTCACAATTACAGTATCGTCAACACAGTGGAATGTGATTGTGATCATATGAATCAAAAGTTTTGGTCCCTGTTTCATCAGTGTTATTGGATTTACACTAATGTGATAATCAGTGATGTTGTGTACTTACACTTGGAGTAAGTGTTATGTTCTTTCCAGGACATTAGTAAAGTATACTGGTTTCGAATGTATAGAGTATACATTGGACTGGACCGATATTGCAACTAAGTTAAGATATTACAAACTTACCGTTATACATATCTTTCCAAGTCAATATCAGTAGTTGATCTTAAGATTAAAAGAATCTAAATCCTGATATGCTTAGGCTCAACTCAGGAGTGCTATTCATGTTCTTAGATTTATTAGTTAAGCCTACTTTTGGGTCAGGGTGATACGTATATTTTGGGAACATGATAGTATGATTGAGTGGGAGTGCTGAACATAAATATGGAATCTATAGCTTCTACTGGTGTATAGAAGTCAAGTGATGATTCCCTTCGAGCTTAGCAAATAGAAGTAAATGGATGAGCTCTTGTTTAACTGACTAATTATTAGATCACTAAACACCATTTACAGGTAGCTAAGTGTTTTAAGGCGAAAAATACATTGAGGGGTGAGAACGGTAAAGAAATCCCATCTCGATGTAGATCATCTATATAGAGGAACTTTAAATCACAATAAGATTATAACAATGGTTAAATGAGATAGTATATTGATATCGTGGAACATACAGTATGCTCTATATAAGTCAGAGAGTGCAATTCTAAGTTCTAAGAGTGGATTCAACGAAGAATTAATAAGTAGGAATGTACTTGGTAAATTTGGTTCACTTATTGGAAGCTCAACATATAGATCCATGGTCCCCATTCTAGTTGAGAACATTCTGCTTGTAAGACTCATTAATTGATTCGTGATTGATCAATTATAATTCTAAAGTTAGACTATGTCTAATTTTATGAATTTTTACTAAGCAGGGGTGAAATTGTAAAGAAAAGAGTTTCTAGGTTTATTTATTTATTAATGGACTTTATATGTCTAATTAATAATTAAATTAAATGACAATATTATTTAATAATGTATTTTAGTTATTAAATAATTAGTTTTGGCATTTAAAAGGTTAGAATTGGAAAATTGGCGTTTTTGAGAAAATAGAGATAAAATTTGATAAAACTGCAAAATTAAGTGAGGCCCATTAACACACCATGGTCGGCCACTTAAATAGGTTTTTCAAATTAATATTTTCATTATTTTAATGCCAAATAATTCCTAACCAAAACCTAGTAGTTGCCTATAAATAGAAAGTGATGGCTCAGTCACGTAACATGCTTTCACAAGTTTTCAATAACCTTTTCTGACAGAAATTTCTCTCTTCAGAAAAACTTAGCCTTCCCCACTTTCTATACCTGGCCGAAATCCCTCTCTCTTTTCCCTTCATCTTTTTCGTGACCCTAGTGAAAGAGTAAGTGCCCACACACAGCAAGCAATAGCTCAATCATAGATTAGAAGACTGTGAAGGATCAAACTTGAAGAAGAAGGACATTCGGGCTCAGATCTTGATTATACTCTGCTACAGAAAGGATACAAGGGTTAGAGATCTGAGTGGAAGGAGACATTAATTCCGCTGCATCAATGTAAGGTTTTCTTAACTTTATATGTGTTTATTTTATCGTTTTAGAAAGTTCATATTTAGGGTGTTTAAACAACATACTTGTGAGTAGATCTAAGATCCTGGTAAAATAAATTCATAACAGGATTAAGAACATTTGATCTAGGATCAACTTGGCGATATTGACTTGAATAGATTTTACGATAAGTTTAATTAAATCTAAGTCAAAGTTCAATATCGGTCCCTTCCGATGCATACTCCATGCATCCAACCTGAGTTTACTTTAACCAATGCTCTGGAAAGAACAAAGCATTTCTCCAAATGCAAGTAAACTCTTGTTGTAGATTATCATATCAGTATAACCCTTGTGTCTAATAAATCTAGGAAACTTTATTCACATAGTCATGTTTACTTTCCAATATGATGACAACACAATAAACAGGATCAAGTATGTGAAAAGGGTTTAAGATGAATTTATAAATTAAATAGACAAGCAATTGATAAAGTGAACCAAAACATACACAAATGAATGAAAAATACTTCTGTTTTTTTATTGATGTTGAATAAAATAGATTACATTGAAATGGAGTTTTATTTAGGGCATAAAACCTAACAGTTTAGTGATCTAATAATTAGTCAGAGAGCTCATCCATTTACTTCTATTTGCTAAGCTCGAAGGGAATCATCACTTGACTTCTATACACCAGTAGAAGCTATAGATTCCATATTTATGTTCAGCACTCCCACTCAATCATACTATCATGTTCCCAAAATATATGTATCACCCTGACCTAAAAGTAGGCTAAACTAATAAATCAAAGAACATGAATAGCACTCTTGAGTTGAGCCTAAGCATATCGGATTTAGATTCTTTTAATCTTAAGATCAACTACTGATATTGACTTGGAAAGATATATATAACAGTAATTTTGCAATATCTTAACTTAGTTGCAATATCGGTCCAGTCCAATGTATACTCCATACATTCGAAACTAGTATACTTTACTAATGTCCTGTAAAGAACATAGCACTTACTCCAAGTGTAAGTACACATCATCGGTGATTATCACATTAGTGTAAATCCAATAACACTGATGAAACAGGGACCAAGTCTTTTGATTCATATGATCACAATCACATTCCACTGTGTTGACGATACTGTAATTGTGAATAAACATATGATCTGGATTTAACTGATTCTGTGTGTAAATGTAATAAACATATTAAACCATTAGCATGTAAAATTCATGCAAATATCAATCACTTCAAATTCCTTATATTGATAACTAATCAGATTGTAAAGAGTTTTATTTAGGGCATAAAACCCAACATTTTTTGCACAGACTGATGTGAAGATGTCACATGCCTACTCCCAAGCTAAGTCGGCTGCTGTCAAGAACCTTGCCACTTCCAACAGAATGCGAAGGGAAGTGGACTTGTCCAAGAAGGATGCTGAAGATGCACGGACCTAGCTTGAGACTGTGCGGGCAAAACTTGGAAAGGTCAATAAGAAACTTCTTGCTGTTGAGACCAGAGTTGCCGAGTTGACCAGGAAACTGCAGGACATGCCTTCGACTGAGCAACTTGAGGCAGATAATGCTTCTTTGTCTCAGGACATTGCTAGTCTCTAGGACGAAAGAAAGGGTCTCTGGACTCTTTTTCGCAGGTTGGAAGATGAGCTTAAAGACAAAAAGACAAGGGAAAAGGAACTTGAGATTGAGGTTAAGAGCAAGAAATCTGAGGTGGAGAAGCTTGGGAAGAAAGTGGATGCCTTAGAGACAGTTGATCTCAAGATTTTTTATAACTTCTAGAAGGCCAATCCCAAGGTGAATTTTGAATACCTTGGGGCTTCCAAAGACATGTTTCTCGACTATTGCACGGCTCAGGCGACAAATGAGAACCCTGAGGCGACCACTTCCGCTTCTCCCATTGACCAGAATGTTGAGGCTCGTTTTGCCCAGACTGATGATCCTCCGGCCTCTTCAGACCTAGCTGATCCTCCAGCCCCTTTAGACCCAATTGACTCGTACAAAGAGCCCAGAACTCTTGCTGTTTAATTGCCTTCTTTTTACTATAATTTTTTATGTTTGTTCGTCTAGTAGGCCTTCTTTTGAGATAAAGTGATCGGCCAAGCGGTCTTTAAACTTGGAATATTTTTCATTTTTTGAACAACTGGCTGACCGGGCAACCTTTAATCCTGGATTTGAGTGCTTTGTTATTCTTAATGAATTTCATTCCTTGTTTATAATCATTGTGTAACTATGTTTGTTTTGTTTTTGTTTTTTACCAAATGCTCTGTACAGGGTTAGGTGTCCCCAAGTGACCGAGCAGACTTATGACTCTTGGTCACTTGTTTTTCACAAGTATGCTTTTTGTTTGTTCGGGGCTTTAGGTATGAGCGGACCTTTTGTACACATTGGATGGTAAATTTATAACATGCTAATAAACTTGACTTAATTCAAATTGAAATAAACATCTTTATTTATTTATTGGTCGGAAATATGTTTGTTACCGTAGTAACTTACATTGAAGCTATTATATTGATCTAGTCTGATCTTTCGCTTAGCATAAACAAAACAAACTGCAAAAATTAAAAGTTGTACTTTCATAAGTTGTCACCCGACCTGAGTACTTTGTAATTTTATCTGAACCTTTGGGCAAGGTCCGCCCAGAAGGCGATTCACTTAAGAGTAAATGTTCTTTTTTTTCGTACTTAACGTGGTCATCCGACTTGGTACTTTTACCGGTAGTACTTTCTTAAGTGTTCCCCATTCACATATCTTGGTACTAGAACGAGTTGCCTTTTTTCGTCATACTTACCAAGTTTGTATGCTCCAGATTCTAAAACTTCGATCACCTGATATGGCCGTTCCCAGTTTGGTTCGAGCACACCTGTCGTGCTATCTTTGGTGTTCAAAATACTCTTCTTAGGACCATATCTCCCACAAAGAATTTCCGTGCTTTCACTTGTTTTTTAAAATACCGAGCTACCTTGTGGTTATGGGCTATCAATTTCAAGTTTGCTAGGGTTCATTTTTCTTCAACTTCTTCAAGTGATTCTGCGAGGAGTGCATGATTAACTTCTTGGTTATATGTCAATCTTCTGTGGGACGGTGGTTCGAATTCTACGGGCAACATAGCTTCATAACCGTATGCCATGGTAAATGGAGTCTGTCCGGTCGCTATTTTCTCAGTTGCGCGGTACGACCATAATACTTCAGGAAGTTCTTTTGACAAATTTCCCTTAACATCTTCAAGTTGTTTCTTTAGGGTATCTTTGAGTGTCATGTTGACTGCTTCGACTTGACCATTTTCTTGGGGATGTGCCACTGCAAAGAAACTTCTTATGATCCCATGGTTTGCTCAAAAATTAGTGAAGGACTGACTATCAAATTGTTTCCCATTTTTCGAGACTATCTTGTACGGTAATCCGAACCAAAATATTATGTTTTTTCACAATGAATTCTTGCACTTTTTTAGATGTGATTGTTGCTAGTGGCTCGACTTTCGTCCATTTGGTAAAGTAATCAACTGCAAATACTGTGTACTGTACTCCGCCTTTGCCCTTGGGTAACTGTCTGATTAGATCAATTCCCCAAATGACAAAAAGGCCAAGGACTTTGCATCTGAGTTAGTTTGTTGGGCGGTGCACGAGGTATCTTTAAAAATCTTTGGCACTTCTCACATTTGTTAACGTAGGCCTTGGAGTCTTCAATCATGGTCTGCCAGAAATACTCTTGCCTTAGAATTTTCTTGGATAAACTTTGCCCAACTGCATGGTTGCCGCAGAATCCATCGTGTACTTCTGACAAAAGTCGTCCAGCTTCTTCTTGTGTAACACACCATAGTAGTGGCACGGAGAATCCTCTTCTATACATAACTCCCTCTACAAAGATGTATCGTGTAGCCTTTCTCCTCATTTTTCGAGCTTCATTCCTATAATCTGGGAGTTCCTCAGTAATGAGGTAGGCTGCCATTGGCGTCATCCAGTTTGGGGATGTATCAATCATTTCAATCTCCTCCATGCCAGTGATACTAGGTTTTTTAAGAAATTGGATGGGGATCAGATTTGCTTTATCATTTATGTTGTTCCTCGCAAGTCAGGCTAGTGCATCAGTTGTTGTGTTTTCTTCTCTTAGAATTTGCTTGAGAGCATAGCTTTTGAATTGTGGGAGCAGATCATGTATTTTGCTTAGATATGCTATCATCTTTTCCCCCGAGCCTCGTACTCCCTAAATACATGATTTAGCACTAATTTGAGTCACTGCAGAGCTCAATGTGTTCTGCCTGCAATTCCCGAGCAAGTCTTAGGCCAGCGATAAGGGCTTCATCTTCAGCTTCATTATTTGATGCCTTAAACCCAAATTTGACTGCATTGTGCAAGTGTTCCCCCCAAGTGTGACAAGAGCGATTCCTGCGCCAGACAGTTGATCCGTAGCCGACCCATCGACATGTAATTTCCAGGTTGGCTTGTCTTTGCTATTACTCGGATGAGGTACTTGTACTGGCTCTAGGTTGTTTTTTGAAGTACTCTCTTCTTTACCCGTACATTCAACCACAAAATCTGCTAAGGCCTGACCCTTAATCGTTGTTCGGAGCTGAAAGACGATTTCATACTGGCCCAACTCGACTGCCCATTTGAGCAATCATCTAGAGGCGTTCGATTTTTGAAATACTTGACGTAATGGTTGGTCAGTGTATGCCCGAGCAGGATAAGCCTGAAAGTAAGGCCTTAGCTTTCTTGTTGCTACGATTAGGCAATAGGTGAGCTTTTCTATCAATGGGTACCAGCCTTCAGCCTCAATGAGTCTTTTGCTGATGTAGTAGACTGGATGTTGGATATTGTTCTCTTCTCTAATCAGTACGACACTTACAGCATGTTCCGTAACAGCTAGGTATATTCCTAATTCTTTTCTGTCCATAGGTTTTGAAAGTATAGGAGGTTTTGCGAGTTGTATTTTTAGCTCTTGAAAGGTTTTTTTGCATTCGTCTATCCATTCAAACTGTTTATTTCCTCGCAGGATGTTGAAGAATGGAACACACTTGTTGTAACATCCTAACTAGCATAGGCGTATTACGTGATTTTTAAACATACTGTGCAGCTCGTTGCTAATCAACGAGGTTTATGGAAAACGTGATTAATTAAAATTTTTGCTTTTTCATTAAACTTGTAAAATATTTATACAAAATACTCGGGATCCCGATGATAAAACCATTTGCAAAAGTTTACTGTCTATACAAAATACTTGTCGCCTAGCGACCAATTACAAAAATAGTCTTGCTGTCCCGATGATCGTACGCTCCAGGCCTAACCGCCCCGACATGTACAATCTTCACCGGCTCGCTCACGGTCCATCAGCCCTAGCCTTGCCCTTACCTACACATAAACATAGCACTGTGAGTCGACAGACTCAGTAAGAAAAGCATAATAATAATCATACATAAATCCCGGTCATGATCAGACGCCCATACCCCTGACCATAACCCTAACTGCCGTGTCCAACACGATACTGAGTCCTGAACGTTCATAGGGACGGTACTATTGACAAGTAACAGCCTATACTCGGTCAAACTGGTCATACTCCAGCTGCTAGTCATACTCTAGCCTGTACCGATGTGTTACAGTATCAGCCTATACTCGGTCGAACTTGTCATACTCAAGCTGCTAGTCATACTCTAGCCTGTACCGATGTGATACGTCAAATAGTACGGAACAAACCAACCTAAGTATCAGCCTATACTCGACACACTGGTCATACTCCAGCTGCTAGTCATACTCTAGCCTGTGCCGATGTGATACAGTGTCAGCCTATACTCGGTCGAACTGGTCATACTCCAGCTGCTAGTCATACTCTAGCCTATACCGATGTGACACAGTCGGATGGTTCGAAGCCAACATACATATCATATGTAATCTAACAGGCTTCCTAACATGCACGCTAAACATGTAATCTACATATGCATACTGTTATACTAATCTTACCTCAATTCCGAATTCAGGTGTGCCGGTCAACCTGACTGGAACTATCTGCGCGACGAATTACAGGCTCCTAAACCATAAAAATCACAACACTATAAGTGATACGCTAAATTACTTCCCGGGGACTTAAACTAGGAACTAAAAGTTTCCCTATCGATAAAAAGCATGGCAATAGCCCAAATAACATAAAAACGAGGAAAACTAGGGTTCCTGAAAATTCCCCAACCGGTAGACCGGTTCTGCAACCGGAATTCCGGTTTTGGGAATTCCTGAACCCTCATCCGGAATTTTGGTTACACAACCAGAATTCCGGTTCCTCGCAGGAACTTTTCAAAAATTCCCACATTGCACAATTCCAATCCAAACAATACCAAAACTTCCAGACCTGCTATTTAGACCCTAAGGAACAATTCTAAAGCAACTACACAGTCCAGAACACACATAATTAAAAATCACCATGTGAGCTCCAAGCTTTGAGTTCAAACTCAAACTTGGCTAAAGCTCACTTACAACCCTCAAAACTAGATTAAAAGCACATAATCATGCATAAAAACACTGTAGAAAACAAACTCTAACTCATGCAATAATCACAGCAACAGATTTCGAAATTTTCCTTTGAAAACTAAACTTTGAGCTAAAAACTCTCAATCTTGAAATCAAAACAATTATCATGCATTACACTAGCTCTAATCTACTTAAAACAACAAGATTAATCCTCTGTAAATCACAACAAAATCACAGCAACAACAACAACCAATTCAAGCATGCATACATCATCTTTTTCCTCAAAATTCAAGAAATTAAAAGAACAAGGTATAAAGATCTTACCAAACACTTGAAGAACACTAAGATTGAAAGGAAAAGAGCTTGAAAATCAAAGAAATCTCAACCCTAAAGCACCATACCAGCCGAGAGAGAGAGAGAGAGAGAGAGGAAAAGAGAGAGCTTTTGAGAGTTTTTGTAATTTTTTTTTTCTAAGTTTTGAAAAATAGAAATGAAATGCCACTTAACCCCTTTTTACTTCAGCCAACAAAAAGCATTATTAAACATATATTCCAATTAATAAGTCACAAAAAGACAAACTAACAATGGGGCAAAATGACTATTTTGCTCCTTCACACTAAAATCACATAAATAACACTAAAGGGGTATTTTTGGGAAATTCTAAATTCCGGGCCATTCTCGACATTCCCAATGTCTAATAAACCGTCCCACAATACTAACATACTAAGTTGTGATTTTACTGAGCCAAACACCGAGTTCCATGTTACCGGGCACCGGAAATGCAAAATTATGAAAACTACTAAATGACATAAAATGCATCTCAGAATTCAATAATAACAGTATAAATAATTATTTAAATAGCTATAAATAATTTTCATAATTAAACATGATTAACTGCTAATTTCCAAATTAAACTAGGCGGTCTTTACACTTGTCTATTGACTTTGAAACAAATCTACAGAGTGCAGCAATCCGACCAGTTAAACTTTTAGTTTTCTTGGTTTTTGTAGGCGATTTCATATCCAGGAGGGCTTGAATTTTCTCTGGATTGGCTTAAATTCCTCGGGCATTAACGATAAAGCCCAGAAACTTACCCGAGCTGACTCCAAAGGAGCACTTTAGGAGATTGAGTTTCATGTTGTCTTTCTTGAGGATTTTGAAGCATTCGTTCAGGTCATCTATATGGCCCCCCAGCCTTCTTAGATTTGACGAGCATGTCATCCATGTATACTTCCATATTTCGTTCAATGTGGTCCTTGAACATTTTATTTACCAATCTTTTGTATGTAGCTCTGGCATTCTTGAGACCAAATGGCATGATTTTAAAACAGTACAGACCCATATCTGTTCGAAAACTTGTATGTTCTTGGTTCGAAGGATGCATCTTGATTTGATTGTACCCTAATAGGTGTCCATGAAGCTTAATATCTTGTGTCCTATTGTTGCATCCACAAGTTGATCTATTCTTAGAAGTGGAAAAAAAATCTTTGGGGCACGCCTTACTAAGGTTGGTGAAGTCGATACATATCACCATTTTTTGTTCGGCTTGGGCACTAGTACGAGGTTGGCTACCCAAGTCGGGTAGAAAGCTTCAATTAGGAAATTATTGTTGCGCAGTTTTTCTACTTTTTCCTTTAAGGCTAGGGCCCGTTCTTTGTCTAACAATCTTCTTTTTTGTTGAATGGGCAGGAAATTTGGATCGATGTTTAGGGCATGTGCAATTATAGGGGGATCGATTCCGACCATGTCCTCATTGGACCAGGCAAAAATGTCTAGGTTTGCTCTTAGAAATTTTATCATTGCCGATTTTACTTCGAGCAACAAGCCTTTTCCAATTCTGAGTTTCGTGGTCCGAACATTTGAGTCAATTCCAATCTCTTCTAGTTCTTCCACTGCCCAACATTTGTATTTGGTTCCCCAAGTCGGGGATCCACATCTTCGTCCCGTCGTGGGCGGTTCCCTATTTGGAATTGTCTTTTCCCTTGTCCAAACTCTGACTAAAGGATTCTTCCTTTTTAGCCTTGTTTAGGGCAAGGTTGTAACATTCCCATGCAACTTGTTGATTTCCTCTCAAGCACCTTATCCCATTATTTGTTGGAAACTTAAGGCATGAATGAAATATCAATGTAACAACTTTTAGGTCATATAAGGCTGGTCAGCCCAACATGACAATAAAGGATGATGGTACATCCAATACCAAAAATTGTGCCATTACAATTATGCTCTTCGGAGCTTGCCCAACAGTGAGGGGTAGGTGAATTTTCCCTAAAGGTGCAACACTCTAGCTGGAGAAACTGTATGCGGGCTGAAGACAGGGGGTTAAATCTTTGAGTTGGAGCCCCATTTTTTCATATGGTGTTTTAAACAAGATATTTGCTGAGGCTCCATTATCTATCATAGTTTGGGCCACTGTTTTGTTGGCTATCTGTACTTCCATGACAAACGGATCGTTGTGCAAGAAGTTAACCTTGACAACATCATCTGCATCGAATATTATGGTGGGTTCCCCTACCCGTGGCATTTTCGATTTCCTTTCTTCGACGGCGAGGACCACTTCGTTTTCCTCATGCTATAAGGTTCGGGCATACCTTTCCTGGGCATTGCCTGAATCTCCAGCTATGTGTGGGCCCCCAATGATGATTTGCAAATGCCCATCAATTGGCGGTGGAGTAAATATTGGTTATTTCCTGCATGGGCGGCCCTCTAATTTTGATCGTCCTTGAAATATTTTTGCACGTGTGGGTTATTCTTTCTTATCAAAAATTCAATTTCTCACTTCAAATTGTAGCATTCGTTGGTGTCATTACCATAGTCTCCATGAAGGCGGCAAAACTTGGACATGTCCCTCTTACTTATGTTCTTTTTTGTGGGAGCAGGCTTCTTGTACGGAGCTACTAACTGAGTAGCCATGTAGATGGTCTCCAAATCGTCAGTCAAGATAGAGAAAGAAGTGAATTTTGAAGGATTTTCTCTAGGGTTCTGTTCGGCTTTGCCAGCGAACTTTTCCTTTTTCCCGTTGCCTTGCTTGTTGTTGTTGTTGTTGTTGGGTTTTGTGCCCTAAATAAAACCCATTTCAATATAATCAGATTTACTTATTAATAAAGATCAAAAATAACATTTTATGTTGCATGGTTCACATGATTTATTTCATGATTATATATATAATGTATGAATTCTATTTAAGTCCAGAGCATATGAATTTGTTAATGATTATAGTGTTGTCAGCACAGCGGAATATAATCTTAATTATATGTTCGAAAGTTTATTCCCTGATTTGTCAGAACACTGGATTTAGACTGACATGGTCTAATCAGCGATAGGTATTCTTACACCTTGGAAAAGTGTTATGTCCTTTCCAGGACATTGGCAAAGTTTACCAGTATCGGATGTATGGAGTATACATCGGAAGGGACCGATATTGAACTTTGATTAGATATATTAAAACTTACCGTACTATCTATTCAATTCAATATCACCTGTTGATCCTAGATCAAATGATCTTAATCCTGATATGGTTAGGTTTGATCTCAAGAGTACTATACATGTTCTTTGATTTGTTAGTTAAGCCCACTTTTGGGTCAGGGTGATACGTACATTTTGGGAACATGATAGTATAATTGAGTGGGAACACTAACATAAATATGGAGTCGATAACTTCTATAAGAATTTAGAAGTGAAATGATGATATCCTTCGAGCATGGCTAAACAGAGATAAATGGTGGAGATCTCATTTCACTTCGCTGAAATATCATTTATACAGAGTTAAGTGTTTTAAGGATAAAATACATTGAAGGTGTAACGGTAACATAGTGCCTTTTGAATGTAGATCATCTATTAGAGGGTCATTGATCACATTAGGATTATAACAATGGATAACTAATGACGTGTCTATATCATGGAACATATAGAGCGTTCTATATGACTGAGAGTTGAATTCTAACTTCTAAGTGTGGATTCAATAAGGAATTAATAAGTTAGGGAATTTACTTGGTAAATTCAGTTCGACTTAGTGGAAGCTCGGTTATATAGACCCATGGTCCCCATACTAGTTGAGACCATACTGCTTGTAAGACTCAGTTAGTTGATTTTAATTAATCAAATATAATTCTGAAAGTTAGACTATGTCTACTTTATGAATTTTCACTAAGCAAGGGCGAAATTGTAAAGAAAAGAGATTCTAGGTTTATTTATTAATTAAGATACTTTATATGTCTAAATTAATAAATATATTAAATGAAAATATTATTTAATAATTATTTTTAAGTTATTAAATAATTAGAATTGACATTTAAATGGTTAAATTGGAAAATTGGCATTTTTGAGAAAATGGGAATGAGAAATAACAAAATGGGAAAGTTGCAAAGTGAGGCCTAATTTCCTTATATGGGCCGTCCACTATACATAGGCTTTTACCATTTTATTTTTCCATTATTTTAATGCCACACAATTCTAACCTAAACCTAGAGGGCATTCTATAAATAGAAAGTAATGGCTTCAGGAAACAACACACAATTGCATCTCATTCTTTTCAGAGAGAATTCCTGAGCCGCCACTTTCCTCTCTCTTTTCTTCTCTTCAAATTTTGAAAATTCCTTGAGTGATAGAGTAGTGCCCACACACATCAAGTGGTACCTCAATCGTAGTGTGTAAGACTGTGGATAATTGGCATCAAAGAAGGAGAGAAAGAGATCCAGATTCAGATCTTGATTATGCTCTGCTACAGAAAGGAATCAAGGGCTAGAGATCTGAATGGAAGGAGTCATTATATCCGCTGCACCCAATGTAAGGTTTTCTTAAACTCTTATGTGTTTAAATTCATTGTTTTAGAATTCATATTAGGATGTTAATCAAACATACTTGGTAGTAAATCTAGATCCTGATAAAATAATTCTAACAAGTGGCACCAGAGCCATGGTAATGATTTACTTTCATGAAATATGAATTAAAACGATGTTTTGTGTTGATTTGGATGGTTTCATGTTGGTTTATGTGCTTATGTGATGAATGTATGTGTTGTACGAAATTTTCCATGACAACTATTTTTCATATTTTTTAAAATATTTTATTTGGATTCCTTGTGAAAAATTAAGCAATTTTTTTTTACGGAACTCGATTCCAATAAAAATTGAAAAAGTTATGAATTTTGGAAAATCGGGATTCAAGGCTGTCGAGTTGATGGATCAATTGCAAATTTTGTGAGATTTTTCCCAAAAATCCGATTTTTTATGGGATTGTTTCCCAAAATCCAATTTTTCCAATTTTAAATTTTTCCAATTTGAAATATTTCCTTTTTTTTAAATATTTTTAATTTTAAATATTTCCTATTATGATCAAATTTAAAAATTTATATTTATATATTATTTAATTATAAGATTAAAAATTTTGGTATTTAACATATTTTAAATTAAAAGACAACTTTGTCTTTTTAATTAAAATATTATATTAAAATTATCTTATATGACAAATTAAATAATTAATAAATTTGAAATTAACATATATATTTTTATATATACTTACCATAATATTTTCAAATTCAAAATTTGTTATTTTGTTAAATATTTAATTATTTATAAATTATAAGTTTAAAAACGATATTTTTCTATATATATATATATCATTTTTTTCCTTATTGGAAATTTATAAATCATATCTTAA
Organism: Cannabis sativa; assembly: GCF_029168945.1. Classification (NCBI taxonomy): domain Eukaryota; kingdom Viridiplantae; phylum Streptophyta; class Magnoliopsida; order Rosales; family Cannabaceae; genus Cannabis; species Cannabis sativa. The sequence continues at coordinate 38,279,752 of NC_083604.1, read as the reverse complement.
ATATTTAAATAACTTTGATATTTTTGTAGAAATTTGAATATTGCTTAATTTGAGATATTTTGACATATAATTATGGTAATTATTATTTATTTTATTATTTTATTCCTAAAATAATAATTATCTAACCAAATCTATTTTAAAATTGGTTTATTTTATTAAATTATAAGATTTGAAAGTGATATTGAAGATTCTTTCTTTCAAATAAATCATCTTGTTTGATATTTAATTTAATTTGATTCAAATAAACCTAGACATTTTAAATTTAAAATTTTGAAATTTTTTAAGGTTTGTTTTAACAACCCTAAATTTTCAAAATCTAGTTGGTTAGTTTAAGAATAATAATTTAATTATATTAATATCTTATTTTCATATCTGTTACATGGACAATGTTTGTTTATTTATTTATATTGTTTATTGAAAAACTTTTTTCAACAAACCTATTATGTATTTGATCTAAATTGCTATGATTAACTTGTTGACAGATCCAATGATCTGATTTTAATCATAGTCCAATTGAAAATAGATCTTATAAATAATTTGCAACGGGTAAATTTCGTACTTCTTTGATCTGTGTAAACCTAGTAACATGAAATGGCCCATCCAAATTATTTGACCTGTGTGAGCCTATATGTTTGCTATTGGGCTTAGATGCATATAGGAAGCCCATTTAAGTTTTACTAAGTAAATGGACTAGGTTGCTAAAATAAAATTTGACATAAGTAATTTTATTTAGGCCCAATTAGATGTGGGCTTATTCAATAAATAACAATTGTTTATTTAAAGGTTAAATTCCTCTCTTTTGGGCCTTGTGTGAGAGTTGAGGGCCAATAGAACTGGGTACAACATACTGAACCCAGCTCCCCCTCACATGAACTATCCCAATTGTGAAGGCCCATTTGCCTTATTTAAATAATTGTATTAGGTTAATTATATTAGTCTAACCTAATTAAAATTGAATTAGCAACATAATTAACTTTTAAAATATATGAAATTTATTTTTCATTTAATATTTTAAAGTTAATTTTAGAAAAACACTTAGTTAATGATATATATTCTAGATAGTTATTTCTATACTAGTTATTATTTCTAATATTAAATAGGAAAATATCATTGATTGTAAAATTAATTGTTTAATAATTAATTTTGGTACAATCTAAATTTAGATATTTTCTTAATATTAAACTATAATTAATAATTAAGTTTCCTCTATACTTAATTATTTATTTCTTGAATTTAATACATTTAATTAAATTAGAAATTTCAATATCCAAGTTGATTTTCATCATGATTGTAACACCCTAACTAACATAGGCGTATTAGGTGATTTTTAAACATGCTGTGCAGCTCGTTGCTAATCAACGAGGTTTATGGAAAACGTGATTAATTAAAATTTTTGCTTGTTCATTAAACTTATAAAATATTTATACAAAAGACTCGGGATCCCGATTACAAAATCATTACAAAAGTTTACTGTTCATATAAAATAATTGTCGCCTAGCGACTAGTTACAAAAATAGCCTTGCTGTCCCGAGGATCGTACGCTCCAAGCCTAACCGCCTCGACATGTACAATCTTCACCGGCTCGCTCACGGTCCATCAGCTCTAGCCTTGCCTTTACCAACACATAAACATAGCACTGTGAGTCGACGGACTCAATAAGAAAAGCATAATAATACTCATACATAAATCCCGGTCATGATGAGACGCCCATACCCCTGATCATAACCCTAACTGTAGTGTCCAACACGATACTGAGTACCCCTAACTTCCGTTTCCAACACAGTACTGAGTTCTGAACGTTCATAGGGACGGTACTATTGACAAGTAACAGCCTGATCGGTCGAACCGGTCATACTACGGCTGCTGGTCATACTCCAGCCTGTACCGACGTGTTACAGTATCAGCCTGATCGGTCGAACCGGTCATACTCCGGCTGCTGGTCGTACTCCAGCCTGTACCGACGTGATACGTCAATAGTACGGAACCACCAACCTAAGTATCAGCCTGATCGATCGAACCGGTCATACTCCGGCTGCTGGTCATACTCCAGCCTGTACCGACGTGATACAGTGTCAGCCTAATCGGTCGAACCGGTCATACTCCGGCTGCTGGTCATACTCCAGCCTGTACCGACGTGACACGGTTGGATGGTTCGAAGCCTACATACATATCTAATGTAATCTAACAGGCTTCCTACATGCACGCTAAACATGTAATCTACATATGCATACTGTTAGACTAATCTTACCTGGATTCCGAATTCAGGTGTGCCGGTCAACCTGACTGGAACTTTCTGCGCGGTGGATTACAGGCTCCTAAACCATAAAAATCACAACACTATAAATGATACGCTAAATCACTTCCCGGGGACTTAAACTAGGAACTAAAAGTTTCCCTATCGATAAAGAGCATGGCAATACCCCAAAAACATAAAATCGAGGAAAACTAGTGTTTCTGAATTTTTCCCCAACCGGTAGACCGGTTCCGGTTCTGGGAAATTTAAGAACCCCATCCGGAATTCCGGATGCACAACCGGAATTCCGGTTCCTCGCAGGCAGAACTTCAAAAATTCATACAATGCTCAAATCAACTCCAAACCAAACCAAAACTTCCAGACCTGTTTTATACATCCCCTAGAACATTTCTAAAGCATCAAATCCACCGAGAATGCACATAATCAAAAATCACCATTAAAGCTTCAAGCTTTGAGTTCTAAACTCAAACTTTATTAAACCTAGATATCATGCATCCAAACTAGCTCAAGTCTACTTAATCAAGCATAAAATAACCTCTGAAAACAACAGCAATCATCTACAGCAATCAATTAACAGATTGAACACATTTCTTTGAAAATCATAGCTTTTGAACAAAATTTCACAAACTTGAACCAAGTAACTAGCATGCATGAAACCTACTTAATTCCATTCAATTCAAGCATAGAAAAAACACAGAAAACAACCTAAAACTACAGCAGCAACAACATCAAAATTGGACATGCAACCATTTTCATTTTTTTCTTGAAAACTAAGAAAACTAAAGAGCAAGTTTCAAGGCTTACCAAGAGCTTAGAATCACCCAAAAACAGCTCGAAAATCAAAGGAAATCCAGCCCTTAGCACACACACAACCAGCCGAGAGAGAGAGGAAAAGAGAGAGCTTTGGAAAATTCTATTTTTCTAACTTTTGAATTTTTGAATAAAATGAAAAAACATGCAAAGTCCTACTCTTTATTTCAGCCAACAATTAAATCAAATAACACTTAATTCAATTAAATAAAGCCCACTAAAGGACAAAATATCATTGGGGCAAAAAGACCATTTTGCCCCTCCACACTAGAATAACATAAATAACACTAAAGGGGTATTTTTGGGAAATTCTAAATTCCCGGCCATTCCCGACATTCCCAATGTCTAATAAACCGTCCCAAACTACTAACGTACAAAGTTGTGATTTTACTGAGCCAAACACCGAGTTCCGAAATACCGGGCACCGGAATGCAAAATTATGAAAACTACTACATGACATAAAAATGCATCTCTGAATTCAATAATAATAGTATAATAATTATTTAAATAGCTATAAATAATTTTCATAATTAATCTAACCTGAATAACTCTGGATATTGAGCTCTCATATCTGACTCTAGCTCCCAGTTGGCTTCCTCCACCTTGCTGTTTCTGCAGAGAACTTTGACCAAAGCTATGGTCTTATTCCGAAGGACTTTATCCTTTCTATCCAGGATCTGCACTGGCTGTTCTTCGTATGTCATATCTGGCTGCAGTTCTAGGCTCTCATAACTGAGAATAGGAGAGGGATCTGAAACGTATTTTCTCAACATCGAGACATGGAATACGTTGTGAACCGCTGATAAAGCTGGAGGCAACGCTAACCGGTATGCCACTTGACCTATCTTCTCGAGAATCTCGAAAGGTCCTGTAAATCTAGGGCATAACTTGCCTCTTTTCCCGAAACGGTTGATCCCCTTCATCGGAGATACCCGTAAAAACACATGGTCCCCTACTTGGAACTCAACATCTCTGCGTTTCGGATCTGCGTAAGTCTTCTGTCTACTCTGTGAGGCAAGCATTCTAGCTTTTATCTTCTCTATTGCCTCATTGGTCCGCTGCACTGACTCTGGACCTAAGTATTTTCTCTCCCCTGTCTCATCCCAGTGAATGGGAGATCTACACTTCCTATCGTACAACAGTTCATAGGGACCCATCCCTATCGTACTCTGATAACTGTTGTTGTAAGAAAATTCTATCAACGGTAGATATTTATTCCATGAGCCTTCAAAATCCATAATACAGGCTCGCAACATGTCCTTCAATATCTGAATTGTCCTTTCGGACTGACCATCTGTCTGAGGATGGAATGCTGTACTAAATTTCAGCTTTGTACCCATTGCTCGCTGCAAACTCTGCCAAAATTTGGAGGTGAACTTCGGATCCCTGTCCGAAACTATAGACTTCGGTACCCCGTGAAGTCTTACAATCTCTCTGACATACAACTCTGCCAACTGATCCATTGAAAATGTTGTTCTAACCGGCAGAAAATGAGCAGATTTTGTAAATCGATCCACCACTACCCAGATGGAATCAAATAAACCCGTGGTCCTAGGTAATCCGACCACAAAATCCATCGTGATATCTTCCCACTTCCATTCAGGTAGGGTTAGACGCTGCAACAACCCTGCTGGTCTCTGATGTTCAGCCTTAATCTGCTGACAAGTAAGGCATCTCGATACGAATTCTACCAAATTCTTCTTCATACCGCTCCACCAAAAGTACGGTTTAAGATATTGGTACATCTTAGTGGTGCCGGGATGCAGAGAATACAGGGTAGAATGAGCCTCCTCAAAGATCTCATTCCTGAGTTCCACACTATTCGGAACACAAACTCTAGCTTTATACAGGAGCATCCCGTTGTCTGACACTGAAAATTCCTTGGCTTGACCAGCCAAAACCTCATCTCTAATCTTCATTAACTCTGGATCAGTCATCTGAGCGACTTTAATTCTTTCCAACAGATCAGATTGTAGCGTTAAGTTGTGAAGCTGACCTACCGCAAACTCAATGCCGGATCTAACCATATCCTCTGCTAGCTGAGGCGAGATCTGAACCATACTAGCTACTTGCCCGGGACCCTTTCTGCTCAGGGCATCGGCCACTACATTGGCCTTCCCAGGGTGATAGAGGATCTCACAGTCGTAATCTTTCACTAATTCCAACCAACGCCTTTGTCTCATATTCAAATCCTTCTGAGTAAAGAAATACTTGAGACTTTTATGGTCGGTATAGATTTCACACCTTTCTCCGTAAAGGTAATGCCGCCAAATCTTCAATGCGAAAATCACTGCGGCCAACTCTAGATCATGAGTCGGGTATCGCTGTTCGTAATCCTTTAACTGACGAGAGGCATAAGCGATGACCCGATCGGCTTGCATCAACACACACCCCAAACCCTGTTTGGATGCATCACAATAAACTACAAACTTCTCGCTGTCTGAAGGCAAAGCTAGCACTCGAGCGGTAATCAACCTCTGCTTCAGCTCTTGAAAACTAGCTTCGCACTTGTCTGACCAGATAAATCGTTGATTCTTCTTTGTAAGTTCGGTTAGGGGCATTGAAATTTTAGAGAACCCTTCCACGAACCTACTGTAGTACCCAGCTAAACCCAAGAAGCTTCTGATCTCTGTCACAGTCTTCGGTCTCGGCCAATCCCTGACGGATTCGATCTTCCCAGGATCTACCTTGATCCCATCTTTGCTCACAATGTGCCCTAAGAAAGATACCTGAGATAGCCAAAATTCGCATTTCTTGAACTTGGCGTAAAGCTTGTGTTCCCGAAGCCGTTGCAGTACCATCTGAAGATGTAACTCATGCTCCTCTTCTGACTGAGAGTACACAAGGATGTTGTCGATAAACACAATCACACAGATATCGAGGAAATCCTTGAATACTCTATTCATCAAGTCCATAAATGCTGCAGGAGCATTGGTTAGTCCGAATGACATAACCAGAAATTCATAATGTCCATACCTAGTGCGGAAAGCCGTCTTCGGAATGACCTCCTCTCGGATTCTCAACTGATGATAACCCGAACGGAGATCAATCTTAGAAAAGACCGTCTTTCCCTGAAGCTGATCGAACAAATCATCGATCCTAGGTAATGGATATTTATTCTTCACCATCAGCTTGTTCAATTCCCTGTAGTCGATGCACATCCTCATAGTTCCATCTTTCTTCTTGACGAATAAAATTGGGGCTCCCCAGGGTGACACACTGGGCCGAATAAACCCTATGTCAAGCAACCCTTGGAGCTGAATCTTTAACTCCTTAAGTTCAGCTGGAGCCATTCTATATGGGGCTTTGGAAACCGGTTCCACCCCTGGTGCCAAATCTATCACGAAGTCAATCTCCCGCTGAGGTGGTAACCTTGGAAGTTCTTCGGGAAAAACATCCAAAAATTCCCGAACCACCTTGATGTCCTCTGGCCGAATGGTATCTGGCCGAGTGGTGTCCACCACCACGGCCAAATACCCTAAGCATCCACCATGCAATAATTCTCTAGCTGACATGGCCGAAATCACCGGGATACGAGATCCCTGAACTGAACCAACAAACACAAATGGTTCTTCACTTTCCGGTTGGAAGATCACCATCTTCCTTTTGCAATCAATGCTCGTCGAATATTTAGATAGGAAATCCATTCCTAAAATAATATCGAACTCTACTAAACTCATCTCTATCAAGTCAGCACTTAACTCTCTACCATCTATCCTGATCGGCATTGACCTAATCCACCTGTTGGAGATAACCAACTCTCCGCCAGGTAATAGGGTTCCAAACCCTGATTCATAACTATCGTACGGTCTATCTGTTGGGTTTTATGCCCTAAATAAAACTCATTTCATATAATCAAATTAACTTATTAATAAAGATCAGAAATAACATTTTATGTTGCATGGTTCACATGATTTATTTCATGATTATATGTGTATATAATGTATGAATTCTTTTTAAGTCCAGAACATATGAGTTGGTTAAAGATTATAGTGTTGTTAGCACAGTGGAATATAATCTTTATTATATGTTCAAAAGTTTATTCCCTGATTTGTCAGAACACTGGATTTAGACTGACATGGTATAATCAGCGATAGGTATTCTTACACCTTGGAAAAGTGTTATGTCCTTTCCAGGACATTGGCAAATTTTACCAGTATCGGATGTATGGAGTATACATTGGAAGGGACCGATATTGAACTTTGATTAGAGATGTTAAAACTTACCGTAATATTTATTCAATTTCAATATCACCTGTTGATCCTAGATCACATGATCGAAATCCTGATATGGTTAGGCTCAGTCTCAAGAGTGTTATTCGTGTTCTTTGATTTGTTAGTTAAGCCCTCTTTTGAGTCAGGGAAATACATACATTTTGGGAACACGATAGTGCAATTGAGTGGGAGCGCTAACATAAATATGGAATCTATAGCTTCTATTTGGCAAATAGAAGTAAAGGATGATTTCCTTCGAGCTTAACCAAACGAAGATAAATGGTGGAGATCTCATTTCACTTAGGTGAAATATCATTTATACAGGGTTAAGTGTTTTAAGGATAAAATACATTGTAGGGTGTTACGGTAATTTAATCCCTGTACAGTGTAAATCATCTATATGGAGGATCATTGATCACATTAGGGTTATAACAATGGATAACTAATGACGTGTCTATATCGTGGAACATATAGAGCGTTTCTATATGACTGAGAGTGCAATTCCAAGTTCTAAGTGTGGATTCAATGAGGAATTAATAAGTTAGGGAATTTACTTGGTAAATTCGGTTCGACTTATTGGAAGCTCGGTTATATAGACCCATGGTCCCCATACTAGTTGAGACCATACTGCTTGTAAGACTCAGTTAATTGATTTTAATTAATCAATTATAATTCTAAAAGTTAGACTATGTCTACTTTATGAATTCTCACAGTTTAAGGATGAAATCGTAAAGAAAAGGGTTTCTAGGTTTAATTATTAATTAAGGGACTTTGTATGTCTAATTAATAATTATTTTAAATGACAATATTATTTAATAATCTATTTTAGTTATTAAATAATTAGTTTTGGCATTTAAATGATTAGAATTGGAAAAATGGCATTTTTGGAGAAATTGAAATAAAATTGAGGAAACTGCAAAATCCAAGTGAGGCCCATATCACCCTATGGCCGGCACCTCTTTGTGTGTTTCCCAATAATTATTTTCAATTTTAAATGCCATGTAATTGCTAATCAAAGCCTAGCAAAAATAGGAAAGTGGTTGATCACACTAAATAAGACTGTTAATTGATTACACAGTAATTAAGGAAACTGTTTTATTTGGAAAGTTGTACTCTCCCTTCTCCCTATATAAAGAAACCCTTGTTCTCTTCTCTTGCACATCTTTAGTAGTGCTATAAGCCACGAAATTCAAGAGAGAAAATGAGAGAAAATTTCGAAATCCTTGTGAGATGAGTAGTGCCCACACACATCAAGTGGTATCTCAATCATAGTATGGAAGACTATGGAATTTCTGCATCAAAAAAGGAGAAAAGAAGATCCAGGTTCAGATCTTGGTGATGCTCTGCTACAGAAAGGAATCAAGGGCTAGAGATCTGAACAGAAGGAGTCATAATATTCCGCTGCACCCACTGTAACGTTTTCTAACTTTATATGTGTTTATTTTCATTGTTTTAGAATTCATATTAGGTTGTTAATTCAACATACTTGTTAGTAAATCTAGATCCTGGTAAAATAATTTCCAACAACTGGCACCAGAGCCATGGTAATGATTTACTTTCATGTAATATGAATTAAAACGATGATTGCATGTTTCTGTGTTGATTTGGATGGTTTCATGTTGGTTTATGTGCTGATGTGATGAATGTTGATGTTGTACGAAATTTTTCCATGGAAAATAGTTTTTCATTTTTTGAAAATATTTTATATGGATTCCTTGTGAAAAATTAAGCAATTTTGTTTTTTACGTAACTCGATTCCGATAAAAATTGAGAAAGATATGAATTTTTGAAAATCGGGATTCAAGGCTGTCAAGGGTGGTGCTCATGTGCACCAGACCCTCGGATCAGCCTTTCCATCCGCGCGCGTAAGTCTGGGCGTGCACTCTGCAGCTGACCGAGGCTTCTCGGTTGAAGTCCCTACAAACGCCGAGTTTTCTCGGCGTCATCCCCTGCTCCGCGTGCGTTTTCGGTGACATGCAGCCTATTTTGGCTGCAATTGCAGCCTACTGGCAGTGAAAACCCAAAAATTGCGATTTTTGGGATTTTTTCCCAAAAATCCAATTTTTTCATGGGTTTGTTTCCCAAAAATTCATTTTTCCATTTTAAATATTTCTAAATTGAAATGTTTCCAATTTTAAATATTTTCAATTTGGAATTTTTTCCAATTTTAAATATTTCTATTTTGGATTGTTTCCAATTTTTAAATATTTCCTATTATGGTCAGATTTAAAGATTTGTTAAGTTCTTTAATATTTATTTATTATTTAATTATAAGATTAGATATTTTGATATTTAAGATATTTTAAATTAAAAGATAACTTTATCTTTTTATTTAAAATATTATATTAAAATTATCTTATATGGCAAATTAAATAATTAATAAATTTGAAATTAACATAGATATTTTTATAGATATACTTACCATAATGTTTTTCAAATTCTAAAATTTGTTATTTTGTTAAATATTTAATTATTTATAAATTATAAGTTTAAAAATGATATTTTTTCTATATATATCATTTTTTTCCTTATTAGAAATTTATAAATCATATCTTAAATATTTAAATAACATAGATATTTTTGTAGAGATTTGAATATTGCTTAATTTGAGATATTTTGACATATAATTATGGTAATTATTATTCATTTATTATTTTATTCCTAAAATAATAATTATCTAACCAAATCTATTTTAAAATTGGTTTATTTTATTAAATTATAAGATCTGAAAGTGATATTGAAGATTCTTTCCTTTCAAATCATTGATCTTATTAGATATTTAATTTAATTTTGATTCAAATAAACCTAGATATTTTTAAAAAAAAATTAGTTTCCTTTATTTGGTTAGTTTAAGAATAATAATTTAATTATATTAATATCTTGATTCACATCTCTTACATGGACAATGTTTGTTTATTTATATTGTTTATTCAAAACTTTTTTAACAAACCTATTATTTATCTGATCTAAATTGCTATGATTAACTTGTGGACAGATCATGATCCAATGATCTGATTTTAATCATAGTCCAATTGACGATAGATCTTATAAATAATTTGTAACAGGTAAATTTTGTACTTCTTTCATCTGTGTAAACCTAGTAATATGATAGGGCCCATCCAAATCATTTGACCTGTGTGAGCCTATATGTTTGCTTTTGGGCTTAGATGCATATAGGAAGCCCATTTAAGTTTTTACTAAGTAAATGGACTAGGTTGCTAAAATAAATTTTGACATAAGGAAATTTATTTAGGCCTGATTAGATTTGGGCTTATTCAATGAATAACAATTGGTTATTTTAAGGTTAAATTCCTCTCTTTTGGGCCTTGTGTGAGAGTTGGGAGCCATAGAAGTGGGCACGACATACTGAACCCAGCTCCCCCTCACATGAACTACCCTAATTGTGAAGGCCCATTTGCCTTATTTAAATAATTGTATTAGGTTAATTATATTAGTCTAACCTAATTAAAATTGAATTAGCAACATAATTAACTTTTAAAATATATGAAATTTATTTTTCATTGTAATATTTTAAAGTTAATTTTAGAAAAACACTTAGTCAATGATATATTCTAGCTAGTTATTTCTAGTAATAATTATTATTTCTAATATTAAATAGGAAAATATCATTGATTGTGAAATTAATTGTCTCATAATTAATTTTGGTACAATCTAAGTTTAGAATATTTTCCTGGTATTAAACTAGAATTAATAATTAAGTTTCCTCTTTACTTAATTATTTGTTTCTTGAATTTAATACATTTAATTAAATTAAAAATTTCAATATCTAAGTTGATTTTCATCATGATACTTTAATATTGTTACTTTCATGTTATATAATTAAAGTTAAAAATTATTTTAAGTTTGGAATCTTATTTCAGAATAACTTAAGTTTGAATAATTTTCAAAATATATTTTATTTTATTTTATTAATCATTTCCCAAAATTTTGAAATTGCATTTCTTTAATGCAGAAATTTTGAATTTTATTTGAAAAATAGATTAAAATTGAAAATTATTTATTTAATTTTGGACCAACTTAAATCAATGACTTTTTCAATTAATGGTTAATTAAAATAAATGAACTAAAATATATTGTAATTAGAAATTTGATTAATTAGTCCATGAAAGTCTAGATAGATATTATCTGTTTTGCTTGAAGTATTTTTCTAGTGTATTTAATTAAATAGAAAATTAATATTTAAATTGATTTTTTAATCATGATACTTAAATATTTCAAATTTTTCTTAGATATTTAATTAAATAGGAAAATTATTTGTTGAAAATTAATTTTTTTAATTAATTTTGGGACAACATAAAATTAGAGTAATTTTCCAGCATTTATTTTATTTTATTTTAAAGCATTTTCGAAATGCAATATATATTTATAGAAAATTAAATTTGAGTTGTAAATTAATTTAAATTAATTTTGAAACAACTTAAATTGAATAATTTTCTAAATATTTATGGAAATTATTACTAAGATGGAAATAATTCACGTTATTTTCATATCCATCTAAGTATAACTTATAAATATTAAATTAAAATTTATATTTGGAATTTTTCATTCTAAATTGGAAATTTTAATTAAATAAATATATATTTAAAAGAAATGGATTAAAATAAATATTAGAAGAAAATACAACCCTTCATTAAATAATGAGCTTTATTATTATAAGGATATTCGATCTCCATTGTTGGTTTTACATAGCTATTGTTTTAGTGAGTAATCCTCCCTAATGGAGGAACGTTCATTAGCAAGTTAGCACCGTTTAATCTCGAAAGATAAGTAATCTTGTAAGTTTTTTATATAGTTTATGACCACCCTAATGGTGGCGACTGTATAAGACTTGCAAGAATATGAAACAATGGTGGAAGCTCGTAAGATAGAATAGCCTTGACTCTCGCCTAAACGGGACAACACGGATTCAAATCTTGATCGAATAAAAGGTTGCTAGAATGTTTGACATTTAGATGAGCTGACAACTCTATTCAATGAATGATAGCTTTAACTCTCGCCTAAACGGGACACTGATATCAGTTTGTTGAAAACCTTGGAAATTATTTAGGATTGTATGTTTTAGTATTTTCACTTGTCATTCCTACTTGCTATGTGCTTCATAATTTCTGAATTGTGTATGAATTTGTATTGAACCATGCTATTTTCTGTTATTAAATTGTAGTTTAATTTCGAATCTTCATTGTTGGTCTAACTTGATTTGTTTTTCTAATGAGATAAATCCCTAATGGATTTTCACCATTAGACTAACATAATAGTGTTCGATCTCGAAAGATAAATATTGTATATGCAACATGTAGCTGTTCATCAATTGATGACACCTTAGACTAGTGTTTTACAATATGAAACAAGAAGATTGTATAAATAAGATTACTTTGACTCTCGCTAATCGGAGCATCGTTGGATTCTTATTTAAAACGAAATTATCCTAATTCCTCTTAGCTTATTCATTTCGAATTAGCTTAATGACATATCATTGGATGAATGGTCTATAAATCATATAAAGTCTTATTTTCTCTTAAGAAATTAGATGACACATATGATTATATTCCCGGAATTCTATCCCTAAATGATATAAATCCTCAATCTTAGATATCTCCTACTTGTATAGGCAAATCATAGAGTTAGATTAGTAGTGGTGGTCCAAGAAAGAATTACTAATTATACAGTTACACTTTCACAAGTGTTTCATAACCATTTTCTATCAATGGATTAAAACTGTATGAGTTTAGTATTCTGTGACCAGAATCCACTTGCACTATTCTAAGAACTCTTTGATGTAACTAAAGTAAGTCATCAAAAGATACAACCACATTTTTAATCTATGGCATTTGTATCTTGTTCATAGTGGTTTTGACAAGATCATTCTCTGCAAAGAGTTAATATGCCTATATCCACTGAAAGTAATTTCATCTCATTCGCAGATGGATGTACATTCAGGGGTGGATATGAGTTATCATTGTATTCTTAAAACGATCACTCTAGATTTTACCTTATGCAAAAGAAATTTGAAATGTTTGAAAAATTTCATGAATTTCTAGCAATGGTGAAGGTAAGTGGTTAAAGATCTTGCGAACTGATAGGGGTGGAGAAAAAGTTAGTAGATATGCAGTTCAAAGATCATTAATTTGATTTTGAATAATATCCAAACTTACCTCCCTAGAAATTCGAGTTGCATATTGATGATTAGTTACTAGTCGTTGCCTAAATCCTTCTATGGAAATAAAATTTCAGAATGATGCAATGGTTGTATACTTAATGTAAATCATTACTAGATTCATGGATGACCTAATCGAAATCTTAACAAAAGCTAGAACTGCTAACCCTGGTTTGCATGTTTGTTAGCTATTGTAAGTGATTAGCGGTGGAGCATCCCATAGTCATTAGATAAGAAAGTGTTTGTTTAAACAACATCGCTTTTCTAAGAAAATGACTAAGTCTGAAAATAAAGTAGCAAATAAAGGAGATATTTTTTCTTGATTCCAAAAGTGTTCTATCATCTTATTTTACAAGATGATCCCACTGCCTCTGTTGTCTTAACACAACTGAAGAGGTCTATACCATTTAGTTTTCTTTGACATAGTTCACGGTACCTTGTTGTAGTGGGAGAGTTTCTAGGAACTCACCTTCTTATAACTTGGAAGACACTAGTGATTAAAATCTATTGTGAGTTTAAACAAGTAATGGATTGTCAAGATAAGAAACTAAGAAGAAAGCCAATAGAACTATGGTTTGATCCATTCACATGGAGTAACCTAAAGTTTTCTATTACAAGGACATGAAAGGAAATTTTCGTTCATAAGTCTATTCAATGGACTTAACAAAAATTCCTGTTCCTAGTATTATAGGTATGAGTTTATCTAAACCTATGGCTTGTGGTATACCTGGTAATTACTTACTCTAATGCAAGCATGAGATGCTGATGCATTTTCTTTCCAATGGAAATCTATAGAAGCTTCACAACTTCTTAGACATAGATTTTATTTATCTAAGGAAAAGTCTCAACTATTCCAGAGAAGATAAAGCCATGAAAGAATTTCTTAAATCAACAGTGAGAGGTCTCAGATATGCTTTAGTATGCCTTAGACCAGATACCTGCTGTTGAGTGGGAGTAATGAGTAGGTATCAGATTAATCCAGGAGAGGAACATTGGAAGACAATCAAGTAAATCTTAAGATTAAGAAGAGGAACTATATGTTAGTCAATAAGGGTGTTTGTTTAAAACTCTTAGACTACACCACATCAGATTTCAAGACTTGCCTTTGTGCTAGAAAGTCTCTGATGAGATGGTGATTACTTTGGGGGTAGAGTAGCGATTTTGGAGAAGTGTAAAAACCTATCTAAAATCTCTTGGTCTACCGGAGAGACCGAATGTTAAAAGTTGCAGAAAGATACTTATTCGGCCTAAGGAAAGTTCTATACATTTGTGGCAATCGTTCCAACTTGCCTTAAGTACTAGGGTTACTTCCTGAATAACCAAAGAGTAGTTGCCCAAAAGTATAGAATCCAGTATCCCAAGAAAGTAGACATATAGAGAGGAATTTCACATTATCAAGGATTTTGTGATTAAGGAAGAGTAATGGTGGAGAAGAGGTTGTGTTTAATTCAACCTGTCAGATCCTATTACGAGGAGTTTACTACTATTACACTTGATTGGTATATCAAGGTGTTAATGATTATTTGAAATGCACTTTTTGTTTTATATTAGTGCAAGTGGGAGTTTGTTGGGTTTTATGCCCTAAATAAAACTCATTTCATATAATCAAATTAACTTATTAATAAAGATCAGAAATAACATTTTATGTTGCATGGTTCACATGATTTATTTCATGATTATATGTGTATATAATGTATGAATTCTTTTTAAGTCCAGAACATATGAGTTGGTTAAAGATTATAGTGTTGTCAGCACAGTGGAATATAATCTTTATTATATGTTCAAAAGTTTATTCCCTGATTTGTCAGAACACTGGATTTAGACTGACATGGTATAATCAGCGATAGGTATTCTTACACCTTGAAAAAGTGTTATGTCCTTTCCAGGACATTGGCAAAGTTTACCAGTATCGGATGTATGGAGTATACATCGGAAGGGACTGATATTGAACTTTGATTAGAGATGTTAAAACTTACCGTAATATTTATTCAATTTCAATATCACCTGTTGATCCTAGATCACATGATCGAAATCCTGATATGGTTAGGCTCAGTCTCAAGAGTGTTATTCGTGTTCTTTGATTTGTTAGTTAAGCCCTCTTTTGAGTCAGGGAAATACATACATTTTGGGAACACGATAGTGCAATTGAGTGGGAGCCCTAACATAAATATGGAATCTATAGCTTCTATTTGGCAAATAGACGTAAATGATGATTTCCTTCGAGCTTAACCAAACGAAGATAAATGGTGGAGATCTCATTTCACTTAAGTGAAATATCATTTATACAGGGTTAAGTGTTTTAAGGATAAAATACATTGTAGGGTGTTACGGTAATTTAATCCCTGTACAGTGTAAATCATCTATATAGAGGATCATTGATCACATTAGGGTTATAACAATGGATAACTAATGACGTGTCTATATCGTGGAACATATAGAGCGTTTCTATATGACTGAGAGTGCAATTCCAAGTTCTAAGTGTGGATTCAACGAGGAATTAATAAGTTAGGGAATTTACTTGGTAAATTCGGTTCGACTTATTGGAAGCTCGGTTATATAAACCCATGGTCCCCATACTAGTTTAGACCATACTGCTTGTAAGACTCAGTTAATTGATTTTAATTAATCAATTATAAATCTAAAAGTTAGACTATGTCTACTTTATGAATTCTCACAGTTTAAGGATGAAATCGTAAAGAAAAGGGATTCTAGGTTTAATTATTAATTAAGAGACTTTGTATGTCTAATTAATAATTATTTTAAATGACAATATTATTTAATAATCTATTTTAGTTATTAAATAATTAGTTTTGGCATTTAAATGATTAGAATTGGAAAAATGGCATTTTTGGAGAAATTGAAATAAAATTGAGGAAACTGCAAAATCCAAGTGAGGCCCATATCACCCTATGGCCGACACCTCTTTGTGTGTTTCCCAATTATTATTTTCAATTTTAATTGCCATGTAATTGCTAATCAAAGCCTAGCAAAAATAGGAAAGTGGTTGATCACACTAAATAAGGCAGTTAATTGATTACACAGTAATTAAGGAAACTGTTTTATTTAGAAAGTTGTGCTCTCCCTTCTCTCTATATAAAGCAACCCTTGTTCTCTTCTCTTGCACATCTTTAGTAATGCTATAAGCCACGAAATTCAAGAGAGAAAATGAGAGAAAATTTTGAAATCCTTGTGAGATGAGTAGTGCCCACACACATCAAGTGGTATCTCAATCATAGTATGGAAGACTATGGAATTTCTGCATCAAAGAAGGAGAAAAGAAGATCCAGGTTCAGATCTTGGTGATGCTCTGCTACAGAAAGGAATCAAGGGCTAGAGATCTGAACGGAAGGAGTCATAATATTCCGCTGCACCCACTGTAAGGTTTTCTAACTTTATATGTGTTTATTTTCATTGTTTTAGAATTCATATTAGTTTGTTAATTCAACATACTTGTTAGTAAATCTAGATCTTGGTAAAATAATTTCCAACACTATCCAATTTACTAAAGACTTTGGCTGCCACAGAAGAATGTGTAGCCCCATAATCAAACAGCACTGAGTAAAGCGAGTTATTAACAGAAAGCGGACCTGTCACAACTGATGGGCTGGCATCTGCATCAGCCTGAGTGATGGCGAACACCCTGGCTGGAGTGGGTATCACCGGAGCTCTCGGTGCCTCTGAGCGGAGCTGGGGACAGTCCCTCTTGAAGTGTCCGGGCATGCCACAGTGAAAGCATCCCTGACCTTTGCACTCACCCCGATGGTGCCTTTTGCAGCTAGGGCACTCGGGATAGGAGAATCGGGTCTCAGTACCACTGGAACGACTACCTCTATTCTGGTTCCCCCGGAACCTCTTGTTCTGACTCGAGCCACCGGATGCAGTGGATGCTCTCTTCCTCTGATCCATGGCCGAACCACTACTCCCCCTGCTAAAACCTGATGCAGGAGGGGTAGGAGCCCCGCCACCTGCCGGAGTACTAGCTGACTCCGACATACACCCAACTGCGCCCTCAGCTCGCAGTGCCTTTTCCACCATCTCAGCATAGGTGGTCTTGTCGTCAGTGGTGATCATCAAATCGTGTTTAATCTTCGCATTTAACCCATCTAGGTACTTCTCCTTCTTGCTGAAGTCGGTTGGCACAATTCCCGAGGCTAACCTCGCCAACCGGTCGAACTGAGTAGTATACTCGGTTACGCTCATGTTCTCATGCTGGGTCAGGTGAGTGAACTCTTTCCTCTTGGCGCTTCTAACCGCCTCATTATAATACTTGGCGTTGAAGAGTTCCTGAAACCTTTCCCAGGTCATGGTGGTGACGTCATGAATCTCAGACACCATGTCCCACCAAACCAGAGCATCCTCCTGGAACTGGAAAGTGGCACACACCACTCTGTCATTACCGATGACACCCATAAAGTTCAAAATTTTGGCGATCACCGTCAGCCACTGCTCGGCCTTCATCACGTCTGGACCTCCCAAGAAAACCGGAGGTGCTTGCTTCCGAAACCGTTCATACAAAGGTTCCAATCTGTTGGCTGCCACAACTAATTTGGCCTGAGCAGCAGGGCCAGGTGCCACTGGAACTACTGGCACAGGAACTGCAGGAGCACCCTGCTGTCTCAACCTCTGAATCTCGAGGTCTTGCTCTTCTATTCGGGCTTGCATTTCCGCAAACCTAACCTCCCAGTCCCCGGGCTCCACGATCGAGTGGGGAGCACAGGCGGCTGTGGCGGGTTCTCATCACCCCGACCACAAGCCCTGCCCCGGGGACCACTACCTCGGCCCCTAGCTGGGGGGGGGGGGGGAACTGAGCTCCCTGTCCTTGATTCGACCCCACTGAATTGCCTTGGCTCCTGGTAGTCTGCCTGGCGTCCATCTAGTCAGAACCGCCTGCGAAACCAAGAGTTGGCATATCAGGTCGTATTCAAGGAGAGCTTACTAATGCCGCTTAATTTGGAAATTAAAAACGAAACATGCGCCTATTCTACTATCAGGCTACCAACATGCTTCCTATCAGGCTTTTCTTATTCATAAATAAATAAATAAACTACTAAAGCAATAAAGGCTTACTGAACCGTGGAACGAGCTAACTGCTGATGATGATTGTACATGTCGTGACGATCTTCGGAAGACAACCTGGCGGCTCTGATACCAAATTGTAACACTTTAACTAACATAGGCGTATTACGTGATTTTTAAACATGCTGTGCAGCTCGTTGCTAATCAACGAGGTTTATGGAAAACGTGATTACTTAAAATTTTTGCTTTTTAATTAAACTTATAAAATATTTATACAAAAGACTCGGGATCCCAATTACGAAATCATTTACAAAAGTTTACTATTCATACAAAATAATTGTCGCCTAGCGACTAGTTACAAAAATAGCCTTGCTGTCCCGAGGATCGTACGCTCCAGGCCTAACCGCCCCGACATGTACAATCTTCACCGGCTCGCTCACGGTCCATCAGCTCTAGCCTTGCCTTTACCTACACATAAACATAGCATTGTGAGTCGACAGACTCAGTAAGAAAAGCATAATAATACTCATACATAAATCCCGGTTATGATCAGACGCCCATACCCCTTATCATAACCCTAACTGCCGTGTCCAACACGATACTGAGTCCCCCTAACTGCCGTGTCCAACACGGTACTGAGTTCTGAACGTTCATAGGGACGGTACTATTGACAAGTAACAGCCTGATCGGTCGAACCGGTCATACTCCGCCGTCGGTCATACTCCGGCTGTACCGATGTCTTACGGTATCGGCTGATCGGTCGAGCCGGTCATACTCATTCTTGGTCATACTCCGGCTTGTACCGACGTGATACGTCAATAGTACGGAACCACCAACCTAAGTATCGGCTGATCGGTCTTCAGGTCATACTCCATTCTTGGTCATACTCCGGCACTGTCGACGTGATACAGTGTCAGCCTAATCGGTCGAACCGGTCATACTCCGGCTGCTTGTCATAGTCCAGCCTGTACCGACGTGACACGGTTGGATGGCTCGAAGCCAACATACATATCTAATGTAATCTAACAGGCTTCCTACATGCACGCTAAACATGTAATCTACATATGCATACTGTTATACTAATCTTACCTGGATTCTGAATTCAGGTGTGCCGGTCAACCTGACTGGAACTTTCTGCGCGGCGGATTACAGGCGCCTAAACCATAAAAATCACAACACTATAAATGATACACTAAATCACTTCCCGGGGACTCAAACTAGGAACTAAAAGTTTCCCTATCGATAAAAAGCATGCAATACCCCAAAAACATAAAATCGAGGAAAACTAGGGTTCCTGAATTTTTCCCCAACCGGTAGACCGGTTGCCCAACCGGAATTCCGGTTCTGGAAAATTTCAGAACCCCATCCGGAATTCCGACACAACCGGAATTCCGGTTCCTCCCAGGCAGAACTTCAAAAATTCATACAATGCTCAAATCAACTCCAAACCAAACCAAAACTTCCAGACCTGTTGTATACATCCCCTAGAACATTTCTAAAGCATCAAATCCACCCAGAATGCACATAATCAAAAATCACCATTAAAGCTTCAAGCTTTGAGTTCTAAACTCAAACTTGATTAAACCTAGATATCATGCATCCAAACTAGCTCAAGTCTACTTAATCAAGCATAAAATAACCTCTGAAAACAACAGCAATCATCTACAGCAAGCAATTAACAGATTGAACACATTTCTTTGAAAATCATAGCTTTTGAACAAAATTTCACAAACTTGAACCAAGTAACTAGCATGCATGAAACCTACTCAATTCCATTCAATTCAAGCATAGAAAAAACACAGAAAACAACCTAAAACTACAGCAGCAACAACATCAAAATTGGACATGCAACCATTTTCATTTTTTTCTTGAAAACTAAGAAAACTAAAGAGCAAGTTTCAAGGCTTACCAAGAGCTTAGAATCACCCAAAAACAGCTTGAAAATCAAAGGAAATCCAGCCCTTAGCACACACACAACCAGCCGAGAGAGAGAGAGGAAAAGAGAGAGCTTTGGAAAATTCTATTTTTCTAACTTTTGAATTTTTGAATAAAATGAAAAAACATGCAAAGTCCTACTCTTTATTTCGGCCAACAATTAAATAGAATAACACTTAATTCAATTAAATAAAGCCCACTAAAGGACAAAATATCATTGGGGCAAAAAGACCATTTTGCCCCTCCACACTAAAATAACATAAATAACACTAAAGGGGTATTTTTGGGAAATTCTAAATTCCCGGCCATTCCCGACATTCCCAATGTCTAATAAACCGTCCCAAACTACTAACATACAAAGTTGTGATTTTACTGAGCCAAACACGGAGTTCCAAAATACCGGGCACCGGAATGCAAAATTATGAAAACTACTACATGACATAAAAATGCATCTCTGAATTCAATAATAACAGTATAATAATTATTTAAATAGCTATAAATAATTTTCATAATTAATCATGATTAACTGCTAATTTCCAAATTAAACTAAGCGGTCTTTACAATGATACTTAAATATTGTTATTTTTCATGTCATTTAATTAAAGTTGAAAATTATCTTAAGTTTAAAATCTTAATTTAGAATAACTTAAATCTGAATAATTTTCAAAATATATTTTATTTTATTTTATTAATCTTTTCCCAAAATTTGGAAATTGCATTTCTTTAATGCAGAAATTTCGAATTTTATTTAAAAAATAGATTAAAGTTGAAAATTATATATTTTAATTTTGGACCAACTTAAATCAATAATTTTTTCATTTAATGATTAATTAAAATAAATGAACTAAAATATATTATAATTAGAAATTAAATTAATTAGTCAATGAAAGTCTAGATAGATATTATCTGTGTTGCTTGAAGTATTTTTCTATTGTATTTAATTAAATAGAAAATTAATATTTAAGTTGATTCTTAATCATGATACTTAAATATTTGAATTTTTTTCTTGAATATTTACTTAAATAGGAAAAATTATATTTTTTGTTGTAAATTAATTTTATTAATTAATTTTGGGCCAACATTAAATTAAGATAATTTTTCCAGGATTTATTTTTATTTTATTTTAAAGCATTTTCGAAAGTAGTATTCTTATACACTTTATTTTTTTTTCGAAATACAATATATATTTATAGAAAATTAAATTTGAGTTGTAAATTAATTTTGAAACAACTTAAATTGCATATTTTTCTAAATATTTATGGAAATTATTACTAAGATGGAAATAATTCACGTTATTTTCATATCCATCTAAGTATAATTTATAAATATTACATTAAAATTTATATTTAGAATTTTTCATTCTAAATTGGAAATTTTAATTAAATAAATATATATATTTAAAATAAATAAATTAAAATAAGTTTCAGAAGAAAATACAACTTTCATTAAATAATGAGCTTTATTATTATTAGGATATTCGATCTCCATTGTTGGTTTTACATAGCTATTGTTTTAGTGAGTAATCATCCCTAATGGAGGAACGTTCATTAGCAAGTTAGCACTGTTTAATCTCGAAAGTTAAGTATTTTTGTAAGTTTTTTTTATATAGTTTTGATCACCCTAATGGTGGCGACTATATAAGACTTGCAAGAGTATGAAACAATGGTGGAAGCTCATAAGATAGAATAGCCTTGACTCTCGCCTAAACGGGACAACGCTGGATTCCAATCTTGATCGAATCAAAGGTTGCTAGAATGTTTATCATTTTAGATGAGCTGACAACTCTATTCAATGGATGGTATCACCGACTCTCGCCTAAACGGGACACTGATATCAGTTTGTTGAAGATCTTGGAAATTATTTAGGATTGTATGTTTTTGTATTTTCACTTGTCATTCCTAGTTGCTTAATGTTTGATAATTTCTGAATTGTGTATGAATTTATATTCAACCATGTTATTTTCTGTTATTAAATTGTAGTTTAATTTCGAATCTTCATTGTTGGTCTAACTTGGTTTGTTTTTCTAATGAGATAAATCCCTAATGGATTTTCACGATTAGACTAACATAATAGTGTTAGATCTGGAAAGATAAATATTGTATATGCAACATCTAGTTGTTCATCAATTGATGACACCTTAGACTAGTATTTTACAATATGAAACAAGAAGATTGTATAAATAAGATTACTTTGACTCTCGCTAATCGGAGCATCGTTGGATTCTTATTTAAATACGAAATTATCCTAATTCCTCTTAGCTTATTCATTTCGAATTAGCTCAATGACATATCATTGGATGAATGGTCTATAAATCATATAAAGTCATTTTATTTTTTCTCTTAAGAAATTAAATGACGAACATGATTATATTCTCGAAATGATATAAATCCTCAATCTTAGAAATCTCCTACTTGTATGGGCAAATCAGACTTAGAGTTAGATTAGTAGTGGTGGTCCAAGAAAGAATTACTAATTATACAGTTACACTTTCACAAGTGTTTCATAACAATTTTCTATCAATGGATTCAAACTGTATGAGTTTAGTATTCTGTGACCAGAATCTACTTGCACTATTCTAAGAACTCTTTGATGTAACTAAACCTAAGTAATAAAAAGATACAACCACATATTTTATAAATCTATGGCATTTGTATCTTGTTCATAGTGTTTTGACAAGATCATTATCTGCAAAGAGTTAATATGCCTATATCCACTGAAATTAAGTTCATCTCATTCGCAGATGGATGTACATTCAGGGGTGGATATGAGTCTTCGTTGTATTCTTAAAACGATCACTCTAGATTTTACCTTAAGCAAAAGAAATTTGAAATGTTTGAAAAATTTCATGAATTTTTAGCAATGGTGAAAACCATTAAGGTAAGTGGTTAAAAATCTTGTGAACTGATAGGGGTGGAGAAATAGTTAGTTGATATGCAATTCAAAGATCATTAAATTGATTTTTTGAATTATATCCAAACTTACCTCCACAAAAATTCAATTTGCATACTGATAATTAGTTACTAGTCGTTGCCTAAATCCTTCTATGGTAATATAATTTCAGAATGATGCAATGGTTGTATACTTAATGTAAATCATTAATAGATTCATGGATGACCTAATCGAAATCTTAAGAAAAGCTAGAACTGTTAACCATGATTTGCATGTTTGTTAGCTATTCTAAATAATTAGGGGTGGAACATCCCATAGTCAATAGATAAGAAAGTGTTTGTTTAAATAAATAATACTTTTCTAAGAAAATGACTAAGTCTGAAAATAAAGTAGCAAATAAAGGAGATATATTTTTTCTTGATTCCAAAAGTGTTCTATCATCTTATTCTTAACAAGATGATCCCACTGCCTCTGTTGTCTTGACACAACAGAAGAGGTCAATACCATTTAGTTTTCTTAGACATAATTCACAGTACCTTGTCGTAGTGGGAGAGTTTCAGGGAACTTCACTTCTTATGACTTGGAAGACACTAGTGATTAAAATCCATTGTGAGTTTAAACAAATAATGGATTGTCAAGATAAGAAACTAAGAAGAAAAGCGAAGAGAACTATGGTTTAATCCATTCACATGGAGTAACTTAAAGTTTTCTATTACAAGGACATAAAAGAAAATTTTCGTTAATAAGTCTATTCAATGGACTTAACAAAACTTTCTGTTCCTAGTATTATAGGTTTGAGTTTATTTAAACCTATGGCTTAGGGTATACCTGGTAATTACTTACTCTAATGCAAGCAACTTACTTTAGTAAGATGCTGAAGCATTTTCTTTCCAATGGCAATCTATAGAAGCTTCACAACTTCTAGGCATAGATTTTATTTATCTAAGGAAAAGTCTCAACTATTCCAGAAAAGATAAAGCCATGAAAGAATTTCTTAAATCAACAATGAGAGGTCTCAGATATGCTTTAGTATGCCTTAGACCAGACACCTGCTGTTGAGTGGGAGTAATGAGTAAGTATCAGATTAATCGAGGAGAAGAACATTGGAAGACAATCATGTAAAGAAGAGGAACTATATGTTAGTCTATAAGGTTGTGTTTAAAACTCTTGGACTACACCACATAAGATTTTGAGACTTGCCTTTGTGCTAGAATGTCTGCTGATAAGATGGTGATTACTCTAGGGGTGGAGTAGTGATTTTGGAGAAGTGTAAAAACCTATCTGAAATCTCTTAGTCTACCAGAGAGAGACTGAATGTTAAAGTTGCAGGAAAGGTACTTATTCAGTCCTAGGAAAGTTCTATACAATTGTGGCATCGTTCCAACTTGTCTTAACTACTAGTGTTATTTACTGATTAACCAAAAGTAGTTGCCAAAGGTATAGAATCCAGTATCCCAAAAGAGTAGACATATAGAGAGGAATTTCACAATATCAAGAATTTTGTGATTAAGGAACAGTAATGGTGCAGAATAGGTTGTGGTTAATTCAACCTGTCAGATCCTATTACGATGAGTTTACTTCTACTACACTTGATTTGTATATCAAGGTGTTGAGATTATTTGAAATGCACATTTTGTTTTATATTAGAGCAAGTGGGATTTTGTTGGGTTTTGTGCCCTAAATAAAACCCATTTCAATATAATCAGATTTACTTATTAATAAAGATCAGAAATAACATTTTATGTTGCATGGTTCACATGATTTATTTCATGATTATACATATAATGTATGAATTCTATTTAAGTCCAGAACATATGAATTTGTTAATGATTATAGTGTTGTCAGCACAGTGGAATATAATCTTAATTAAATGTTCGAAAGTTTATTCCCTGATTTGTCAGAACACTAGATTTAGACTGACATGGTATAATCAGCGATAGGTATTCTTACACCTTGGAAAAGTGTTATGTCCTTTTCAGGACATTGGCAAAGTTTACCAGTATCGGATGTATGGAATATACATAGGAAGGGACCGATATTGAACTTTGATTAGATATATTAAAACTTACCGTAATATCTATTCATTTATAATATCACCTGTTGATCCTAGATCAAATGATCTTAATCCTGATATGGTTAGGTTCGATCCCAAGAGTACTATACATGTTCTTTGATTTGTTAGTTAAGCCTACTTTTGGGTCAGGGTGATACGTACATTTTGGGAACATGATAGTATAATTGAGTGGGAATGCTAACATAAATATGGAGTCTATAACTTCTATAAGAATTTAGAAGTGAAACGATGATATCCTTCGAGCTTGGCTAAACAGAGATAAATGGTGGAGATCTCATTTCACTTCACTAAAATATCATTTATACGGAGCTAAGTGTTTTAAGGATAAAATACATTGAAGGTGTAACGGTAACATAGTGCCTTTTCAATGTAGATCATCTATTAGAGGGTCATTGATCACATTAGGATTATAACAATGGATAACTAATGACGTGTCTATTTCATGGAACATATAGAGCGTTCTATATGACTGAGAGTGCAATTCCAAGTTCTAAGTGTGGATTCAATAAGGAATTAATAAGTTAGGGAATTTACTTGGTAAATTCAGTTCGACTTATTGGAAGCTCGGTTATATAGACCCATGGTCCCCATACTAGTTGAGACCATACTCCTTGTAAGACTCAGTTAGTTGATTTTAATTAATCAATTATAATTCTGAAAGTTAGACTATGCCTACTTTATGAATTTTCACTAAGCAAGGGCAAAATTGTAAAGAAAAGAGATTCTAGGTTTATTTATTAATTAAGATACTTTATATGTCTAAATTAATAAATATATTAAATGACAATATTATTTAATAATTATTTTTAAGTTATTAAATAATTAGAATTGGCATTTAAATGGTTAAATTGGAAAATTGGCATTTTTTAGAAAATGGGAATGAGAAATAACAAAATGGGAAAGTTGCAAAGTGAGGCCCAATTTCCTTATATGGGCCGCCCACTATGCATAGGCTTTTACCGTTTTATTTTTCTATTATTTTAATGCCACACAATTCTAACCTAAACCTTGAGGGCATTCTATAAATAGAAAGTAATGGCTTCAGGAAACAACACACAATTGCATCTCATTCTTTTCAGAGAGAATTCTTGAGCCGCCACTTTCCTCTCTCTTTTCTTCTCTTCAAATTTCAAAAATTTCTTGAGTGATAGAGTAGTGCCCACACACATCAAGTGGTACCTCAATCGTAGTGTCTAAGACTGTGGATAATCAGCATCAAAGAAGGAGAGAAAGAGATCCAGATTCAGATCTTGATTATGCTCTGCTACAGAAAGGAATCAAGGGCTAGAGATCTGAATGGAAGGAGTCATTATATTCCGCTGCACCCAATGTAAGGTTTTCTTAAACTCTTATGTGTTTATTTTCATTGTTTTAGAATTCATATTAGGATGTTAATCAAACATACTTGGTAGTAAATCTAGATCTTGGTAAAATAATTCCAACAGTTGTTAGATCTTTTACTGTCCAAGCTTGAATTTCTTGGGTACTGGGGGCATTAAACAGATGTTCCAGCTGAGGGAGCTTGTAATTGGCTCAGTTTAAGCTCGAATTCTGCTCGTTGAATGGCCTCTTCAAGCTTGATGAAACCATCTGCACGATCGAGGAAGTCACTCATAGAATCTACTAGTCAATCTTTCTTGATGTCCTTCCAAAGCTCTTCGGGAACCTTGATGACCCTAGTATTACGGTTAATTTCCCTTCTTCGGTTAACCGTGCCACTTTCATCGCCTCCCTACTGAATCTACTGATATAAGCTCAGAGAGGCTCTCCTAGCCTTTGCTTTAGTTCGACCAGGTCCTCTAAATGCAACGGGAGTTGGCAAGAAGAAGAGAATTGTGCATGGAGTTCCGAGGAGAAAGCCTTCCAAGAGTTGAACCTTCCCGGTGTCAACTTGAAGTACCATTAATGTAACACCCTAACTAACTGTTGTCGAGTGAATTTCACAACACAAAAATGTATTATTTAATTAATATAAAAGAGAATTTTCAGGGAAGTGACAAGTGCGAGTATTCGACCTAGAATGGCGAGTACTCGACTGGGAATGCAAGAACAAACAACAAGGCTGGAAAATGTAAACAAGACAAAGAATTATAGTGGTTCAGTCAGATTGTGATCTGCTTAGTCCACTGTAGCAAAGGATTCATAGGTGCCATTTTCATGGTGGATCACCCCTTTATATACAAAGCAGGTGTCCAATCGGTTACACAAGGATTACATTCATTGTTAATCCATTATTTAAATATTGAATTGCAATAATTAAACCCAAACAACGTTAACATCAATAAATGTGTAACAGTTACTAAGTTCATCAACGTATGCGTCTTCCGCATCTGCGAGTTGACTGTTCATGTTCCGTTTGTTGAGCTCGCAGGGTCATCAGTACGTTTGGAACGTCTGCGCCCTTAGGTAATCGCCCCTTGTAGACATCGCATGTTGGAGTTGGTAGAACTTGGACATGCGAATTTATATCGGTTTGTCAGGGCTATTGGGTCGTTGGGACCAAATGGCATCTTAGAGAGTTGGTCTCTATGTTTTCGCGGAAATATAGAGGGGACACTTCTGATACACGCGAGTTGGATCTACCCTGCATAATGAGAATTACGGTTATGCAGTGCGACTTAGGTCGCACTCGCAATATCTCGCTGGTTTTATCCTGGGCGAGGTCTAAAACTTCGAGAAGTCTCTCATGGACATTTCAGCTTTCATTGGAAATCTGAATACACGTGTCCTTTAAATAAGAGTCTGGTCTCGAGTTTCTAGGTGAGAGAAATCTCACTATAACACATGCCCCTAGTTTCGCGATGTGACAGGAGCGGTCACTGAGGGAAACTATTACTCGAGAGACAGGTGAAAGGTTGTCACGAGGAGGTGACCTTTTGGTTGTCCCATCGAGGGTTTCGAAAAATGACAGCTGTAATTATTAGTTTTTATTATCTTTATGGTGCCACGTCACAAAACTCTTCGGTTTTCGTGTAGGCGTGGCCATAGTTGGCCGTTAGATTGGGCGACCTTAGGCATTCCGGCTGCCACGTGTCACAATCCCAATTAATAAGGGATATGGGTATTTAAACGCTTTGATACGAATCAAATTTCCCATTTTTCCCTCTTACTCTTAACTTCCCTCCATTACATACACTTCGAAAAATCCATTCCCAGATTTTCTACCATTTTTCCACAACATTCTCAATCTCAGAAGTGATCGAGAGCAATCGCAGAAATCAGAACTAAAGGTCAGTTTCCAAACCACTGCATTTTCGTTTTCTGTTTTGGAGAAAATATGCTTTATTTTTCTGGGTTTGGGTATTTTAAAGGCTTTTTTTAGGAATGTATGCTAGTGGGTGTTTATGAGGCTATGTGTTTTAGGTAAGTAAACCTGGGCAACATTCATAGAATATGACCTGTAAACTGACATAACCGCACACAATTCATAGGCACGGTTTCACGTCTTGAATACTCGCGGATATTCGGATGAACAATTTGAATGTTCGCGGGTGTTCAGATGAACAGCTTGAATACTCGCACATTACCAGGATTTATTTCCATTTAACTGTTAGCTAGATCTTTTAGGATTTTTATATGTCGCGGGCTGAGTCGCGAGGGTATTAATCGCTATTCCAAATGGTGGGTGTGTCACAGTATTCTAATGGCCATATACGCGGTTATATGCCCCTTGAGATACTGAGATACAACCAGCCATTTGTGACATGCGTTAATATTCAAATGAGCGTACTCTTTGGTTGATAGGTAGTCTCGGAACGGTGGGGGTCTCCCAGTAACTTCAGGGTTATGCTCGAAAATGCATACCCCTTGAGTCACTGGGAAACTCCCAGTCGTTTCTGGAGGTATACCGCTTAGCCGAGGATGCGTGAACTACTTGCCCAAGATAGTTTTATCTCTTCTCGCACATTGATGGGATGGTCAGTATTCGCAAGGAGGCTGACCATTCTGTCGAGTGCGACTTTATAATCTACTGCGGGTGAGATCACTTACTTTATTTTTCACACATCCATCACGCTGAAAAGATCTTCTATCTTTCAGATGAGCGATTTATCGGATAGCCAGCAGCTCGGCTCGGGAGGCCATGCATTTGACGGTGAGACTGACCAGGAGAGGGACAGTTTTCTCCCTAGGGACATTTCTGAAATGGAGGCCGCTCAAACAGAATTAGGTCCGATGTCTTCTGTAGACATCGAGAGGATGGTGCAGGAACTCGCAGAACCTGGGACCATCGATATCCGGGACAGCGAGTCCACAGTGTCGGCACGCGACTACCTTATACATACGAGGCATGCTCCTAACATCAAGGTCGAGGAGATGGACGAGCAATGGACGACTCCAGCCCGCGAGTCAGGTGGGGAAGAGGAGGAGGCGGAAGGGAGTGGGACAGATTCGGTCGACGACTCCCAACTGAACGAGCCCTTCGCGTGCGAGGATTTAATCTCGCGGGTTGCCAAATCAGACTTCACCACCTTTGTGAGGTTGAATTTGCTGCGACTCGCGTTTCAACGTCCTAAACCGTCTCAGAGAGCGCACCTTCCATTTACTAACCCTGCGATCATTCCCACGGAGGATGTGGTAGTCTCAATACCCATCCGTAGGTGTGGTGTATCAATCCCCTTTCACCCCTTCGTCGCAGCCATTCTCAGGCGATATGATGTGTCGCCCTTTCAGCTAACTCCCAACAGTTATCGCACTGTCCTAGCCTTCTATGCGATGTATATGGAGTACGTCCATAGGGCTCCCTCAGTAGAAGAGTTCAGTTATTTCTACGACATAAAAAGCGTAGGTCTTCATAACGGCTTCTACTGCTTTAGCAAATGGGCGACTTCTGAAATCAACAGAGTTGAGGGAATGGTGTCGAACATGGGTGATTGGAAATCGAAGTGGTTTTATGTCTTTAAGGTTCCTGGGATTAGGACTGACTTTAATCGCAGACCTAGTATGTCGCATATTTCTTAGACATTTTTTGCATTACTTTTGAAATCTTTTGCTTACTCGCTCTTTGTTCTCATCGCAGATAGACCAGCTTGACCGACACTTGACGCGACTAGCAAGGATACAGCTGAAATTCTCGGGAGCCTTCCGGTACAAGATCGCGACTGGCGATTATTGTGTACGACTGCAAAGTTGCAAGAACATCAGCTGATTCCTGAGAATGCAAGTCTTCAAAGGGAGCCAGTATACAAAGAACCATCCGAGAAGCAGCAAGAACGAATAGACAAGCGTCTTTCTAAGAAAACTCCTCGACAAATTTCAGGTAATTCGTCTCTTGCTATAAACTAACAGGTAGGATTTTGACTTATACTTATCTCTCATTTATGCTTGCAGATATGACTTTTCTGAAGTCTGCCCCTGTCCTGAAGATCAAACCAAAGGGTGGAACAGCGACGACTTCGCCGGTTGTTGCCCAGAAGAGGAAGAGCGATGTGATGGCTTCACTTGTCGCAGACTCTTCCAAGAAGCTGGCCAAGACCACACAGGACAAGGGGAAGAAAGTCGTCATTGATCCACCTGTTCGAGCTCGCGACCTCCTGGCCATGCAGGAAAAGTTCCTGGCTGAGATCCCTTACGAGGATCTTGTTACGCGATCTGCTGAACTGGCCGCGCAGTCCATGGCTTTGTTCATAAAAGTTGCGGCTACTCCTTCGAAGGAAGCTGACTCGCTGAAGAGGCAGAACGCTCATTTTCAGGAGAATATAAAAAAGCTGAAGTAGGATGTGGCGAGGATGGAGAAAGAGCTTGAGGAGCTCAGCAAGGCCAAGGAGAAGGAGCTCGAAGAACTGAGCAGGGCGAAGGAACAGGCGGAGCTCGAAGTTAAGAAGTCGCAGGCAACGATCGTGGAGATGGCCCGCGATTTGGAGGCTGAGAAAGAGAATGGGAAGAAGCAGTACGATCAGGCAGTGTCTGATTATATCTATACCACTCTTTCCAAAGTCCCAGACTTCGACTTTTCTCTTCTTGGAGCAGAAGCCGCTGAGATGGCCGAGGCTTTTCGCGCCATATCACCTACTCAGACTCAAGGTGGGGGCGGGAACCTTCTTGACGAGGTCGAGGGCGCCCAAGCTGAAGAAGTCGAGAATGAGGTCATCAGCAAAGTCGCGGATGAGACTGCTCCGGATGAGACTACTCCTGCTGCTCCAGATGCTTAGTTATCCTTTAACTTATGTTGTTTTTTAATTTCACTTCTATCTTTTTTTTATATGCGGTACAAGGGTACTCGCAGTTATGTACTTGGACGAATTTACTTTTTGTTTTGGACAAATTTCTATCGTCGTGGGGATAGCAATCCTTTAACATTTACGCAGTACATGGGTACTCGCAATTTTATATATATATTTGCGACTTTGATTACAGCTTGGTGTAATAAGTAGGAAAATTTGCAAAGCTGGTAAAATTTTTTGAAAATTTAGCAAGTAATTTTATTCATATAATCAATAGTACATTCGGGCATATATCCCCCTATACTTAGGATTTTTCCTTGTTGAATGAAAAATATCTAAGTATAAGTACAAGAATGAACATAATCGAATAATGCGAATACTATTGATAATAAAATTTCAAGCTCTCGCTATTCCATGCTCGTGGCATCGCAGTTCCATCGAGTGTTGCGAGTCGATAAGTTGGATCACCAATTTGATCTGCGATGAGGTATGGTCCTTCCCAATTATCCCCGAAAACCCCGTGCGACGGGATTTTGGTGTTTGGCATTACTCTTCTAAGGACCAAGTCTCCTGCTCGCAGGGCTTTCACCTTCACTTTGGAGTTAAAGTATCTTGCAGTTCGCTGTTGGTAAGCCGCATTCTGTAGGTGCGCTTTATCACACTTTTCCTCCAAAAGATCAAGGCAGAACAGCTGATTCTCGTTGTTCTGCGAGATGTTGAAAATATCCCTGCGTAGGGAACCTGCCCCAACTTCAACTGGCAACATGGCCTCGCACCCGTAAGAAAGTGAGAAGGCTGTTTCGCCAGTTGTAGATCGAGGGGTCGTATTATAGGACCATAGGACTTGCGATAACTCATCTGGCCAAGCCCCTTTGCGATCTTCTAATTTTCCCTTTATGGTGTGTTTAATTATTTTTTTAACGGCTTCAGTCTGTCCATTACTCTACGGGTAAGCAACTGCGGAAAAGGCTTTTTTAATCCCCAAATCGTCGCATAGCTGTCGCATCTCTTTACAGTCAAACTGTTTTCCATTGTCAGAAATGAGTTTATGCGGAATGCCAAAACGACAAATGATGGAGGTATAGACAAACTCGCGTAATTTCGTTGTAGTGATGGTCGCGAGTGCTTTGGCTTCAGCCCACTTTGTGAAGTAATCAACTACGACTACAACATATTTGACTCCGCCTTTTCCCTTGGGTAACTCGCTGATTAAATCGATTCCCCATATTGCAAAGGGCCAGGGACTTGTGATAGAATGGAGGTTACTCGGGGGCTGGTGTGTGTAAGTGGCTATTCGCTGACATCTATCACACCTTTTTGCAAATGCGAGGGCATCTTGTCGCAATGTTGGCCAGTAATACCCTTGCCGCATAATTTTTAAGGCAAGGGAATTACCTCCGGTATGATTGCCACAAATCCCCTCGTGTACTTCACGCAGTATGTAACCGCAGTCTTCTCCACTGATACAGTTGAGAAGTGGTTGGCTAAAACTTCTGCGATACAACCTTTGGTCATATATCACATAACGGGCTGCTGGCTGTCGCAATTTCCTCGCTTCTATTTTATCATCAGGTAGGAGCCCCTTTTTAAGGTATGCGAGGATAGGAGTCATCCAGGTAATCTCCTGAACATCATCGATCTCCATGATTGTTTCTCGATCTATGGTTGGGTGAGCCAATACATCTACTGGAATCACATCGAGTAATTCGGCTTCTCTAGTTGAGGCCAAACGGGCCAATGCGTCTGCGTGGGCATTTTGAGCACGCGGTACTCGAGATATAACTACACTTTTGAACTTCTGCATTATTTGACGAACGATGGCTAAGTATTTAACCAATCTTCCGCCTCTTGCTAGGTATTCTCCATTCACTTGGCATATCACGATTTGAGAGTCTCTAAAAGCCTGTAGATACTCGACTTTCATCTCGAGGGCCAGCTTCAAACCTGCGATTAAAGCCTCATACTCGGCTTCATTGTTAGATGCAGAGAATTCAAAACGTAAAGCAGCGTGTACCTTGAAATTATTGGGACTGATTAACAAGATCCCACTGCCAGAACCTTCGTTATTTGAGGCTCCATCGACGTACAATGTCCATACTTCTTTGCTTGCCATGACAATGTCATTTCTATCCTCTACAACTGCCACCTCGGTGCTTGGGAATTCAAGTATAAAATCTGCCAAGGCTTGCCCCTTGATCGCAGTTCTCGGTTTATACTTGATGTCGAACTGACTCAACTCCATCGCCCACTTTAACAATCTCCCCGATGCTTCTGGTTTCGCTAAAACCTTTCTTAAGGGGAAGTTTGTTAAAACTTCAATGCTGTGAGCCTGGAAATAAGGTCGCAATTTTCTTGAGGATATTATCAAGGCGAAGGCCAATTTTTCCATTTGAGGATAACGCGTCTCGGCGTCTAGTAATCGCTTACTAACGTAATATACTAGGTATTGGCGTCCTTGGTCCTCGCGTATTAGTACTGAACTAATTGCATATTCAGAGACGGCCAAATAGATAGACAAAACTTCTCCGGACAACGGCTTCGACAAGATTGGAGGTTGCCCCAAATGCGTTTTTAAAGCTTGAAAGGCCTGCTCGCATTTTTCGTTCCATTGAAACCTTTTGTTGCCTTTCAAAGTCTGGAAAAACTCTTTACACTTATTAGAGGATCTGGATATAAAGCGGTTTAAAGCCGCGACTTTACCTGTGAGGCTTTGAACCTCCTTTGGCTTAGTCGGTGATGGCATCTCTACCAATGCCCTGATCTTCGCAAGATTGGCTTCTATTCCTCGTTGATTTACCATAAAACCAAGGAATGTCCCAGAGCCCACCCCAAAGACGCATTTCAACGGATTTAGACGCATCTTGTATCGCCGCAATATGTCGAACATGGCCTGCAAGTGGGTAATATGATCCTCCGCATGTTGCGATTTTACGAGCATATCGTCAACATATACCTCCATTGTCTTTCCAATAAGATCTGCGAACATCATATTCACTAGCCTTTGATAAGTCGCACATGCGTTTATTAAACCAAAAGGCATTACTTTGTAACAGTATAATCCTCGATCAGTAATGAACGAGGTATGTTCTTGGTCTGGTTCATACATCGGGATTTGATTGTATCCCGAGTACGCATCCATGAAGCTCAAAAGCGCGTGACCTGCAGTGGCATCGACAAGCTGGTCAATGCTACGAAGGGGAAAGCTGTCTTTGGGACAGGCTTTGTTTAGATCTGTAAAGTCAACGCATGTGCGCCATGAGCCATTAGGCTTTGGCACGAGTACTGGGTTAGCTAACCAGTTGGGGTAAAATGACTCCCGTATAAAGCCGCAGGCAAGGAGGCGGTGGACTTCTTCTTTGAGCGCTTGGTACCTCGCGGGGTCCATTTTGCGGCACTTTTGTCGGACACCTCGCACTCCGGGGTCAATGTTCAAGCGATGACACATGACCTGTGGAGATATCCCGACCATATCTGAATGTTTCCAGGCAAAAATATCAAGATTTTGCTTTAGAAAGGTCGTTAATTGTTCTCGCAACTGTATATTTAATTTAGAACCAATTTTTATAACCTTGTTATTATCTATAGGATCTATAGGTACCTCGATTGTATCTTCCGCGGCTTGGGCTGCGGCGGTGTGATCGAGGATTCTTGGATCCAAGTCTGGTTCGTCCATGTGCGGCACCTCCTCGATCCTGAGGATCTCCTGGCGGGGCGGTGGTGCATCCAAAAGGTAGATAACATTTACCGTCCTTTGTTTTGCAAGTTTAACAGCTGCGTTATAACATTCTCGAGAGTCGGATTGGACTCCCCGCACCGAACCTACTCCAGCAGGAGTAGGGAACTTCATCGTCAGATGATAGATCTAGGTTATGATCTTCATCTCCTTCAGAATTGGTCGACCAATTACGGCGTTATACGCTGAGTATTGGTCGATTACTGTGAAGTCGGCCATCGACTTGGCTGTTACTGGGGCAGTTCCCAAAGTGATTGGGAGCTTGATCATTCCTTTAATTGCTATGACATCTCCCGAAAATCGATAGATGCTTGATGTCATAGGTCGCAAATCCTTCTCTTGCAACCCCATTTGCTTGAAGGCTTGGAAATTCAGCAAATTCACCGAACTCCCATTGTCAACCAGTATACGATGGACATTGTCTCCACCAATATTGGCGACTATCACCAGTGCATCAGAGTGCGGGTGATGGCACTACTACAAACCAAGCTTTTAGAGGCACTTTTTTTCAGCAAATATTAAAGAACCGACGTCATAGGGTTGGAATTTTTTGGAAGGGATTTTGACACCACCTATGGCGTCGGTTTTTTGGAAATAACCGACGCCATAGGGTGTCCCCCCTATGGCGTCGGTTATTTCTAAAAAAACCGACACCTAAAGGGTTTATAACCCTAGCCCAGCCCATCATCTTCCTCATTCGACCAGCCAACCCAGAAACCCCCAAACCAGAGAACCCCAAACCCTCTCCGCCAACCACCACGAAAAACCACCCCCATTTCACCATTTTTTCACCATTTTAGCTCATTTTTGTTTCTAAATCTTCTATTTTTCATACCTAAAACTATATGCCTGAAAAGATCACATTTTTCCTCATTTTTTAGGGTAAACCGAAGGTAGAGGTAGTGGTGGTGGTGGTTATACCTCCGTCCACCGTTTTTAGTGGAGAAAACATTGTATTTCAACGTCTATTAAGGTATAAATCTAATTTCTACTAATTTTAATAATGTACATTGCTTTATTTTTTATTTTATAAATTTTTTTAGGGTTTTTCTATATTATTAAATATGTATTGTGTGTATATATTGTGAATGAGAAATGTATTGTGTGTATATATATTGTGAATGAAAAATGTGATATAGGAGAGTATATATGTATGTATTTTGTGTTGTATTGAATATGTATTGTGTGTGTATATATTGTGAATGAGAAATGAGATAAATAGGAGAGTATTTTATATATTGTATATGTATATATTGAGTATTTTAAACTAATTAATAGTTTTGTTAAATATTGTGAATGAGAATGAGATAAGAGAGTATTAAAATAAAAGTTTACAAATTATTTTCTAAAAAATTAGTTTAGAAACAAAAGTTTAAAAATTAACTCTATTTTGTATCAATTTTTTTCTATTTTCAATTTTATTCATGTGTTTTTATTTTTTTTAGTAGCTAGTAGATAGTTAATTACAACTACTTAGCAAGTTACTAATTTTCATTCTATTCATGTATTTTTAACTAGTTAGATATACATTACCTAGTTAGTAACTAATTACTCATAAATTATATAACTAGTAAGTAGCTAAATAAAAAAATTTGTAATTTTGTAGTATTTTTTTATGTTGTAGGTTGTGAGGTCAATTTGCAAGGATCAGACTTATTTGGTATTGATCGGTTTCTAGTTAGCTCGAGGTATACACTCACTAAATTTTATTATAAATTAATTATGAATGCTTAGTAGAGTTTGAATATCTTAAATATTCATCCGTAGTGAAATAGGTTCTATAATATATTGTAATGCGCCGGATCGATGGGTGAAATAATATGCATGTTAGATGAGTTTGAATATCTTCAATATTCATCCTTAGTGAAGTAGGTTCTGTGAATACATGTACTGCAGTCGAATGGGTGGTAAATTTTTTTATTGCTAAATGTTGTTGTGATTATTTCATATTGTTTTGAATTGTGTTTTGTTGTTATTATAATAGGTTTGAATTTTTCGGAAACGTTTAATTATAGTCGTTATCTTTGAAATTTCAGTAAAATTAGGATAATATTTGATTTTAATTTCTCTTAAACTTGGTTGTTAGGATTTTATCGGAAGTGACTTTATCGGAAGACAAGTACATAATTTTTGGTATAAGGTATGCTTTCTTTAACCTACTTTTATAAGAATATTTTTCATATATATTTAGATAATCTTTAAATGCTTAGAGTAATTTTAGAATAATATTGATGTAATACATAGGATATATATTGTTGAGTGCTAAGGATAGATATAGTAAGCTATAAAAAAAATACAAAAAAAGGTCTATATTGGGATTTGAACTTGTGACCAAAAGGATAGATTGATAAGTTTTTACCA
The DNA here is from genome assembly GCF_029168945.1 of Cannabis sativa. Lineage (NCBI taxonomy): Eukaryota > Viridiplantae > Streptophyta > Magnoliopsida > Rosales > Cannabaceae > Cannabis > Cannabis sativa. Next base: position 38,242,130 of record NC_083604.1, on the reverse strand, counting down.
ATATACCAAAACACAATAGAATTAACAAATACATTATAAACATTGATTCTAATACTTAAAATGAGAATTCTATTAGTTTATGTTAAGTAAAATAGCAAAATAAAACACAAAAAAATACCCAAGTTCAAAAAAAAAAAAATCGCCTCAAGCGGACAACCGGAACAAAAGTTATTATAAATGTTCAAAGTTTTCAAAAAATTTCATGCAAAGTTTAACCCTTTATTTACAAAAATACAATACACTACAAAAATGATACTAATATATTAAAAAAAATTATAAAAATATACTAATATACTACAAAAATACAAACACATAATATAAAATATTAATAAAAAAATAGCTAATATACAAACACTTAGAGTAATGTAGATGTGTATTTATTAAACTTTTCAATTTAATTTGTATTTATGGTTATAATATATAATTTATAATTAATTTAATTATATTAATAATAAAATAATATATATAAATTATGCTAAAATACAAAATTGGAAGCTGAAAAAAAAACATAGGAAGACCCTATGGCGTCGGTTATTTCATAATAACCGACGCCGTAGGGGTCCTATGGCATCGGTTATATAAAACAACCGACGCCATAGGACCCCTATGGCGTCGGTTATTATTAAATAACCGACGCCATAGGGGTCCTATGGCGTCGGTTGTTTTTAACCCTTTAGCGTCACCCGGAACAGCGTCGGTAGCGAATTTTTCCAATACCGACGTTGAAAGCCCTTAAAAACCGCCTCTAAAGCCCAATTTTGTAGTAGTGTGGACCCATCTCGCGTCGCTCTCCATAGAGATGATGTCGTCGCATTCTTTCTTAAAGAGCTTCTCTGGCCGTTCACCAAGATTGTTCACGTTGGTTAAGGGCCTCTCCTTGGCTTCTCTGGCATACCTTTCTTGCGATTTGCGAGAGTCGCCTGCGATGTGCGGTCCTCCGATTATAGTTAAGATATTGCGAGGCGTTCTGGAGCCACTCGCGTTCTGGGTATCTCCTTTGCCATCCGCTTGGGGATGTCCTTCCTCGCTTCTTTTATACTTGTCGAACTTCCCTCTTCGGATCAGTTCCTCTATTTCATCCTGCAAGACCCAGCATTCAAGAGTAGTATGACCAATGTCCTTGTGGTACTTACAGAATTTTTTAGGATCCCTCCGGTCGCGATTTCCCCTGATGGGGGGCGGCTTCTTGAAGACCCCGTTCCTTTCCTCAATCGCATAGATATGGTCTCGAGGTACGGCAAGTTCAGTATAGTTGACGAAGCGAGGTCCTCCCTTCCTTTTCGGCGAGGACTCCTTTTTTGGGGGTGACTTAGCCAACTTCGGGCTTCGCTGTCTGCGCGGGCTACGTCTTCTCGGGCTTCGACCCCTGGAATTCTTCCCTCGCGGACTGCGAGAGCGTGACCGCAGTATGGGTGACCGACGTTTGTCCTTTCCCTTCTCTAACTTTGCTAGGGATTTCTCGATTCTCTTGTGAGGTTCGGCCATGGTGAAGAACTCTAGTAAGAACTCCGGCCTTCGAGCTTGTAGTTCCTTCCAGAAGTCGGTCCTTGGCAAGATACCTGTAATTAACATACAAACAAGCGAAGACTCAGGGGCCTTCTCGACCTTTGTTACTTCTGCGTTAAAACGCTTGAAATAGTCTTGTAAAGACTCACCAGGTTCTTGTTTGATGTTGGCCAAAGTCGTATAGGGTGGCCTATACGTCATTGTGGCCTGGAAATGTGTGAGGAATAAGTCGACGAAGTTTTCCCACGTCGATATCGATGCCTCAGGTAATTGGGTGAACCAATCATGAGCATTTTCCTCGAGTGTTGCCGCAAGAATGCGGCACTTCGCAAGTTGCGGTACCTGGTCCACTTCCATTATAGTATTGACCTTTTCTAAGTAATCTATCGGGTTAGAAGTACCTTTACACTTGAGGGATTCGGATAAGCGAAACCCTTTCGGAAGTTGAGCCTGTCGTACCTCTGCAGTAAAAGGCGAAGTGCCATGCAACTTGTATATAGGCTTGCGCTGCTGCTCGAGCATCTTCAAAGCTTGCAGAAGCATGCTTTGGTCAATTCCTCCTGTCGCAGGGGCTGGAGTCGCTGCGACTGCGGGGCTCGCAACCACTGCGGCAAGGTTTGCTTGGATATTAATCCCAGTAGTCGCGATCGGCGCGATAGGCGGGTTATTACCTGCGTTGACACCCTGATCGCCCGCATGGGGATCACGGAGCGTCTCAGTGTTATGTGGGCCGCGGGAGCGTGCCCTGAAAACTGCGTTGAGATGATCACGCAGATCACCTCGGTGTACTTGATAACGTCCTCCCTGTTGTGTCTGTACAGAGCTGGACCTTGTATACCTGCTCGGAGTGCGGCCATGCGATGACGAAGAGGCTGACTCTGCGTCGTTGTCTCTCGATGGTCGACTGCGAGGATTGCGGCGCTCAGGATCTTCGTCAATTTGCGCGTTCTGGTTAGGAAACCTTGCAGATTGATCTCTTGACATCGGGTGATTCAAGTCCAGAGCTTCAGGGTCAGTTCTTCGTTCCATGCGTAAACGGTTAGTATGACGTCTGGAAACTGTTACCTGAGGGTTTTCGTTGCGAATGGCAGGAACTCGAGGAGGGCGTCGAGCTCGACTCTGTCCGTCTACCTCGGCTTGTAGTGCCCGCAGTTGATCCTGAATTGCAGCATATTGATCGGTGGTGAGCTGGACCATTCCCTCGGATACTACCGCCGGGGTGACGGGGGCAAAATGCATGGTTGCTGGTGGTGTGGACGTGTCCCCGACTTGAGGGCCAGTTGTTTCTGGGAATAGGTTGAGAGGTTTGATGTTGCTCCTCCCTACTCCGCCGTTGATGACGTCTACAGGTGGCACTCCAGCTCCAGGGAGTGGTACACTCATCATTCCAATATTGATGGACCCGTTGTTAGCTCCGTTAACGTGATTTCCAGCCATGATGAAATAGTGTTCTTTGAAGCGAATGAAATCTTTTAGTCGAATTCCCACAGACGGCGCCAAATGTTGTCGAGTGAATTTCGTAACACCAAAATGTATTATTTAATTAATATAAAAGAGAATTTTCAGGGAAGTGACAAGTGCGAGTATTCGACCTAGAATGGCGAGTACTCGACTGGGAATGCAAGAACAAACAACAAGGCTGGAAAATGTAAACAATACAAAGAATTATAGTGGTTCAGTCAGATTGTGATCTGCTTAGTCCACTGTAGCAAAGGATTCGTAGGTGCCATTTTCATGGTGGATCACCCCTTTATATACAAAGTAGGTGTCCAATCGGTTACACAAGGATTACATTCATTGTTAATCCATTATTTACATATTGAATTGCAATAATTAAACCCAAACAACGTTAACATCAATAAATGTGTAACAGTTACTAAGTTCATCAACGTATGCGTCTTCCGCATCTGCGAGTTGACTGTTCATATTCCGTTTGTTGAGCTCACAGGGTCATCAGTACGTTTGGAACGTCTGCGCCCTTAGGTAATCGCCCCTTGTAGACATCGCATGTTGGAGCTGGTAGAACTTGGACATGCGAATTTATATCGGTTTGTCAGGGCTATTGGGTCGTTGGGACCAAATGGCATCATAGAGAGTTGGTCTCTATGTTTTCGCGGAAATATAGAGGGGACACTCGCACATGTTCTGATACACGCGAGTTGGATCTACCCTGCATAATGAGAATTACGGTTATGCAGTGCGACTTAGGTCGCACTCGCAATATCTCGCTGGTTTTATCCTGGGCGAGGTCTAAAACTTCGAGAAGTCTCTCATGGACATTTCAGCTTTCATTGGAAATCTGAATACACGTGTCCTTTAAATAAGAGTCTGGTCTCGAGTTTCTAGGTGAGAGAAATCTCACTATAACACTAACATAGGCGTATTACGTGATTTTTAAACATGTTGTGCAGCTCGTTGCTAATCAACGAGGTTTATGGAAAACGTGATTAATTAAAATTTTGCTTTTTAATTAAACTTATAAAATATTTATACAAAAGACTCGGGATCCCCATTACAAAAACATTTACAAAAGTTTACTGTTCATACAAAATAATTGTCGCCTAGCGACTGGTTACAAAAATTAGCCTTGCTGTCCCGAGGATCGTACGCTCCAGGCCTAACCGCCCCAACATGTACAATCTTCATAAGCTCGTTCACGATCCATCAGCTTTAGCCTTGCCTTTACCTACACATAAACGTAGCACTGTGAGTCGACAGACTCAGTAAGAAAAGCATAATAATACTCATACATAAGTCCCGGTCATGGTCAGACGCCCATACCCCTGACCATAACCCTAACTGCCGTGTCTAACACGATACTGAGTCCCTCTCACTGTCGTGTCCAACACGGTACTGAGTTCTAAACGTTCATAGGGACGGTACTATTGACAAGTAACAGCCTGATCGGTCGAACCAGTCATACTCCGGCTGCTGGTCATACTCCAGCCTGTACCGACGTGTTACAGTATCCACCTGATCGGTCGAACCGGTCATACTCCGGCTGCTGGTCATACTCCGGCTGTACCGACGGGATACGTCAATAGTACGGAACCACCAACCTAAGTGTCGGCTGATCGGTCGAGCCGGTCATACTCCGTGCTTGGTCATACTCCGGCACTGTACCGAGCGTGACACGGTTGGATGGTTCGAAGCCAACATACATAACTAATGTAATCTAACGGGCTTCCTACATGCACGCTAAACATGTAATCTACATATGCATCTTTGTTATACTAATCTTACTCCGGATTCGAATTCGGGTGTGCGTCCAACTTTATTGGAACTATCTGCGAGGCGGATTACAGGCTCCTAAACCATAAAAATCACAACACTATAAGTGATACGCTAAATCACTTCCCGGGGACTAAAACTAGGAACTAAAAGTTTCCCTATCGATAAAAAGCATGGCAATACCCCCAAAAACATAAAATCGAGGAAATCTAGGGTTCCTGAATTTTCCCCAACCGGTACACCGGTTGCCCAACCGGAATTCCAGTTCTGAGAAATTTCAGAACCCCATCCGGAATTCCGGATGTACAACCGGAATTCCGGTTCCTCGCAGGCAGCAACATCAAAATTTCATATCTTGCTCAAATCAACTCCAATTCACATGAAACCTTCCAGACCTGTTCTATATATCCCCTAGAACATTTCTAAAGCTTCAAAACCACCCAGATTGCACATAATCAAAAATGACCATTAAAGCTCAAGCTTTGAGTTCTAAACTCAAACTTGAGTAAACCTAGCTAACATGCAATCAAACCAACATAAATCTACTTAATCATGCATAATTAAGCCTCTGAAAAACAACTACAAACATCAACAACATCACAGTCACAGATTCAAGACATTTCTTTCAAAAATTATAGTTTTAGCATAGAAAAATCATAACTTTAAATAACCTAACAATCAAGCACTACAAGAAGATTAATTAAACTCTAATCAACATGATTAAATCACAAAAAACAACAACAAGATCACAGCAGCAACAACCTCAAATAATCATGCATGCATCACTCATCTTTTTCATAAAAATTCAAGAAAACAAAGTAAAAAGACTAGACAAAGGAATACCTCTTCAAAGATCACCCAAAACTTGCTGAAAATTACTAGATTCACAAGAAAAAATCTCCTTTTCCTTGCTGCACAAAGGAGCCGAAATGGAGAGGAAAAGAGAGAGAGAGAGAGAGCTTTCTTTGAAATTTTCTATTTTTGACTAAGTGTTGAAAATGTGAATGAAAAGGAATTTTAAGGCATATAACACACTTACTTTCAGCCAAATAATAACTAAATAAACATTTATTTTTCAATTAATAAAACCACTAAAAGACAAAATATCATTGGGCAAAAAGACCATTTTGCCCCTCCACACTAAAATAACATAAATAACACTAAAGGGGTATTTTTGGGAAATTCTAAATTCCCGACCATTCCTGACATTCCCAATGTCTAATAAACCGCCCCAAACTACTAACATACTAAGTTGTGATTTCTACTGAGCCAAACACCGAGTTCCAAAATACTGGGCACCGGAAACGCAAAAATATGAAAACTACTACATGACATAAAAATGCATCTCCGAATTCAATAGTAACAGTATAAATAATTATTTAAATAGCTATAAGTAATTTCATAATTAAACGTGATTAACTGCTAATTTCCAAATTAAACTAAGCAGTCTTTACAACTATCCCCCCCTTAAAAGGATTTCGTCCCCGAAATCTAACCTGAATAACTCTGGATATTGAGCTCTCATATCTGACTCTAGCTCCCAGGTAGCTTCCTCCACCTTGCTGTTTCTCCAGAGAACTTTCACCAATGCTATGGTCTTATTCCGAAGGACTTTATCCTTTCTATCCAGGATCTGCACTGGCTGTTCTTCATAAGTCATGTCTGGTTGCAGTTCTAGGCTCTCATAACTGAGTATATGAGAGGAATCTGAAACGTTTTTTCTCAACATCGAGACATGGAATACGTTGTGAACTGCTGATAAAGCTGGAGGAAACGCTAACCGGTATGCCACTTGATCTATCTTCTCGAGAATCTCGAAAGGTCCTGTAAATCTAGTGCATAACTTGCCTCTTTTCCTGAAATGTTTGATCCCCTTCATCGAAGATACCCGTAAAAACACATGGTCCCCTACTTGGAACTCAACATCTCTGCGTTTTGGATCTGCGTAACTCTTCTGTCTACTCTGTGAGGCAAGCATTCTAGCTTTTATCTTCTCTATTGCCTCATTGGTCCGCTGCACTGACTCTGGACCTAAGTATTTCCTCTCCCCTGTCTCATCCCGGTGAATGGGAGATCTACACTTTCTACCGTATAACAGTTCATAGGGAGCCATCCCTATCGTACTCTGATAACTGTTGTTGTAAGAAAATTCTATCAACGGTAGATACTTATTCCATGAGCCTTCAAAGTCCATAACAAAGGCTCTCAACATGTCCTCCAATATCTGAATTGTCCTTTCGGACTGACCATCTGTCTGAGGATGAAATGATGTACTAAATTTCAGTTTTGTACCCATTGCTCGCTGCAAACTTTGCCAAAATTTGGAAGTGAACTTCGGATCCCTGTCCGAAACTATAGACTTCGGTACCCCGTGAAGTCTTACTATCTCTCTGACATACAACTCTGCCAACTGATCCACTGTAAATGTTGTTCTAACCGGCAGAAAATGAGCGAATTTCGTGAATCGATCCACCACTACCCAGATGGAATCAAACAAACCCGTGGTCCTAGGTAACCCGACCACAAAATCCATCGTGATATCTTCCCACTTCCATTCTGGCAGGGTTAGAGGCTGCAACAACCCTGCTGGTCTCTGATGTTCAGCCTTAATCTGCTGACAAGTGAGGCATCTCGATACGAATTCTACCAAATTCTTCTTCATACCGCTCCACCAGAAGTACGGTTTCAGATCTTGGTACATCTTAGTGGTGCCGGGATGCAGAGAATACGGGGTAGAATGAGCCTCCTCAAAGATTTCGTTGCTGAGTTCCACACTATTCGGAACACAAACCCTAGCTTTATACAAAAGCATCCCACTGTCTGACACTGAGAAGTCCTTGGCTTGACTAGCCAACACCTCATCTCTGATCTTCACTAACTCTGGATCCGTCATCTGAGCGACTTTTATTCTTTCCAACAGATCAGATTGCAGCGTTAAGTTGTGAAGCTGAGGTACCACAAACTCAATGCTGGATCTAATCATATCCTTTGCTAGCTGAGGCGAGATCTGAACCATACTAGCTACTTGCCCGGGACCCTTTCTACTCAGGGCATCGGCCACTACATTGGCCTTCCCAGGGTGATAGAGGATCTCACAGTCGTAATCTTTCACTAATTCCAACCAACGTCTCTGTCTCATGTTCAAATCTTTCTGAGTAAAGAAATACTTGAGACTTTTATGGTCGGTATAGATTTCACACCTTTCTCCGTAAAGGTAATGCCGCCAAATCTTCAATGCAAAAACCACTGCGACCAACTCTAGATCATGAGTCGGCTATCGCTGTTCATAATCCTTTAACTGTCGGGAAGCATAAGCGATGACCCGATCGACTTGCATCAACACACACCCCAAACCCTTTTTGGATGCGTCACAATAAACCACAAACTTCTCGCTGTCTGAAGGCAAAGCTACCACTGGAGCGGTAATAAACCTCTGCTTCAGCTCCTGAAAACTAGCTTCGCACTTGTCTGACCAAATAAATCGCTGATTCTTCTTTGTAAGTTCGGTTAGGGGCATTGAAATTTTAGAGAACCCTTCCACGAACCTACGGTAGTACCCAACTAAACCACAGAAGCTTCTGATCTCTGTCACTGTCTTCGGTCTCGGCCAATCCCTGACGGATTCGATCTTCCCGGGATCTACCTTGATCCCATCTTTGCTCACAATATGCCCTAAGAATGATACCCGAGATAGCCAAAATTCACATTTCTTGAACTTGGCATAAAGCTTGTGTTCCTGAAGCCGTTGCAGTACCATTTGAAGATGTAATTCATGCTCCTCTTCTGATTGAGTGTACACGAGGATGTCGTGGATAAACACAATCACACAGATATCGAGGAAATCCTTGAATACTCTATTCATCAAGTCCATGAATGCTGCAGGAGCATTGGTTAGTCTGAATGACATAACCAGAAATTCGTAATTTCCATACCTATTGCGGAAAGCCGTCTTCGGAATGTCCTCCTCTCGGATTCTCAACTGATGATAACCCGAACGGAGATCAATCTTAGAAAACACCGTCTTCCCCTGAAGCTGATCGAACAAATCATCGATCCTAGGTAATGGATATTTATTCTTCGCCGTCAGCTTGTTCCATTCTCTGTAGTCGATGCACATCCTCATAGATCCATCCTTCTTCTTGACGAATAAAACCGGGACTCCCCAGGGTGACACACTAGGCTGAATAAACCCTATGTCAAGCAACCCTTGGAGCTGAATCTTTAACTCCTTAAGTTCAGCTGGAGCCATTCTATACGGGGCTTTGGAAACAGGTTCCACCCCTGGTGCCAAATCTATCACGAAGTCAATCTCCCGCTGAGGTGGTAACCCTGGAAGTTCTTCGGGAAAAACATCCAAAAATTCCCGAACCACCTTGATGTCCTCTGGCCGAATGGTATCTGGCCGAGTGGTGTCCACCACCACGGCCAGAAACCCTAAGCATCCGTCGTGCAATAAATCTCTAGCTGACATGGCCGAAATCACCGAGATCCGAGATCCCTGAACTGAACCAACAAACACGAATGGTTCTTCATTTTCCGGTTGGAAGATCACCATCTTCCTTTTACAATCAACACTCGCCGAATATTTAGATAGGAAATCCATTCCTAAAATAATATCAAACTCTACTAAATTCATCTCTATCAAGTCAGCACTTAACTCTCTACCATCTATCCTGATTGGCATAGACCTAATCCACCTGTTGGAGACAACCAACTCTCCGCCAGGTAATAGGGTTCCAAACCCTGATTCATATCTATCGTATGGTCTATCCAATTTACTAAAGACTCTGGCTGCCACATAAGAATGTGTAGCCCCAGAATCAAACAACACTGAATAAAGCGAGTTATTAACAGAAAGCTGACCTGTCACAACTGATGGGCTTGCATCTGCATCAGCCTGAGTGATGGCGAACACCCTGGCTGGAGTGGGTATCGCCGGAGCTCTCGGTGCCTCTGAGCGGAGTTGGGGACAATCCCTCTTGAAGTGTCCGGGCATGCCACAGTGAAAGCATCCCTGACCTTTGCACTCACCCCGATGGTGCCTTTTGCAGCTAAGGCACTCGGGATAGGAGAATCGGGTCTCAGTACCACTGGAACGACTACCTCTACTCTGGTTCCCCCAGAACCTCTTGTTCTGACTCGAGCCACCGGATGCAGTGGGTGCTCTCTTCCTCTGATCCATGGCCGAACCACTACTCCCCCTGCTAAAGCTTGATGCAGGCAGGGTAGGAGCCCCACCACTCGCCGGAGTACTAGCTGACTCCGACATACACCCAACTGCGCCCTCAGCTCGCAGTACCTTCTCCACCATCTCTGCATAGGTGGTGTGGTCGTCCGTGGTGATCATCAAATCGTGTTTGATCGTCGCATTTAAACCGTCCAGGTACTTCTCTTTCTTCCTGAAGTCGGTTGGCACAATTCTCGAGGCTAACCTCGCCAACCGATCGAACTGAGTAGTATACTCGGTTACGCTCATATTCTCACGCTGGGTCAGGTGAGCGAACTCTTTCCTCTTGGCGCTTCTGACCGCCTCATTGTAATACTTGGCGTTGAAGAGTTCCTGAAACCTTTCCCAGGTCATGGTGGTGACGTTATGAATCTGAGACACCATGTCCCACCAGACCAGAGTGTCCTCCTGGAACTGGAAAGTGGCACACACCACTCTATCATTACCGGTGACACCCATGAAGTTCACGATCTTGGTAATCACCGTCAGCCACTGTTCGACCTTCATCACGTCTGGACCTCCCAAGAAAACTGGAGGTGCTTGCTTCCGGAACCGCTCATACAAAAGTTCCAATCTATTGGCCGCCACCACTAATTCGACCTGAGCAGCAGGGGCAGGTGCCACTGGAACTATGGGCACCGAAACTGCAGGAGCACCCTGCTGTCTCAACCTCTGAATCTCGAGGTCTTGCTCTTCAAACCGGGCTTGCATTTCAGCAAACTGAACCTCCCAATTCTGGGCTCCCTGATCGGCTGGGGGAGCCTAGGCAGCCTGTGGCGGGTTCTCATCACCCCGACCACGAGCCCTGCCTCGGGGACCCCTACCTCGGCCCCTAACTGGTGGGGGAAACTGAGCTCCCTGTCCTTGATTCGACCCCACTGAGTTTCCCTGACTCCTGGTAGTCCGCCTGGCATCCATCTAGTTAGAACCGCCTGCGAAACCAAGAGTTGGCATATCAGGTCATATTCAAGGAGAGCTTACTAATGCCGCTTAATTTGGAAATTAAAAACGAGACATGCGCCTATTCTACTATCAGGCTACTAACATGCTTCCTTCAAAGGCTTTTCTTATTCATAAATAAATATATAAACTACTAAAGCAATAAAGGCTTACTGAACCGTGAAACGAGCTAACTGCTGATGATGATTGTACATGTCATGACGATCTTCGGAAGATAACCTGGCGGCTCTGATACCAAATTGTAACACCCTAACTAACATAGGTGTGTTACGTGATTTTTAAATATGCTGTGCAGATCGTTGCTAATCAACGAGGTTTATGGAAAACGTGATTAATTAAAATTTTGCTTTTAAATTAAACTTATAAAATATTTATACAAAAGACTCGGGATCCCGATTACAAAAACATTTACAAAAGTTTACTGTTCATACAAAATAATTGTCGCCTAGCGACTGGTTACAAAAATTAGCCTTGCTGTCCCGAGGATCGTACGCTCTAGGCCTAACCGCCTGACATGTACAATCTTCATAAGCTCGTTCACGGTCCATCAGCTTTAGCCTTGCCTTTACCTACACATAAACGTAGCACTGTGAGTCGACAGACTCAGTAAGAAAAGCATAATAATACTCATACATAAGTCCCGGTCATGGTCAGACGCCCATACCCCTGACCATAACCCTAACTGCCGTGTCCAACACGATACTGAGTCCCCCTAACTGCCGTGTCCAACACGGTACTGAGTTCTGAACGTTCATAGGGACGGTACTATTAACAAGTAACAGCCTGATCGGTCGAACCGGTCATACTCCGGCTGCTGGTCATACTCCAGCCTGTACCGAAGTGTTACAGTATCCACCTGATCGGTCGAACTGGTCATACTCCGGCTGCTGGTCATACTCCAGCCTGTACCGACGGGATACGTCAATAGTACGGAACCACCAACCTAAGTGTCAGCCTGATCGGTCGAACCGGTCATACTCATTTCTTGGTCATACTCCAGCCTGTACCGACGTGACACAGTTGGATGGTTCGAAGCCAACATACATAACTAATGTAATCTAACAGGCTTCCTACATGCACGCTAAACATGTAATCTACATATGCATACTGTTATACTAATCTTACCTGGATTCCGAATTCAGGTGTGTGGTCAACTTTATTTGGAACTATCTGTGGCGGATTACAGGCTCCTAAACCATAAAAATCAGAACACTATAAGTGATACGCTAAATCACTTCCCGGGGACTAAAACTAGGAACTAAAAGTTTCCCTATCGATAAAAAGCATGGCAATACCCCCAAAAACATAAAATCGAGGAAATCTAGGGTTCCTGAATTTTCCCCAACCGGTACACCGGTTGCCCAACCGGAATTCAGGTTCTGGGAAATTTCAGAACCCCATCCGGAATTCCGGATGTACAACCGGAATTCCGGTTCCTCGCAGGCAGCAACATTAAAATTTCATATCTTGCTCAAATCAACTCCAATTCACATGAGACCTTCCAGACTTGTTCTATATATCCCCTAGAACATTTCTAAAGCTTCAAAACCACCCAGATTGCACATAATCAAAAATCACCATTAAAGCTCAAGCTTTGAGTTCTAAACTCAAACTTGAGTAAACCTAGCTAACATGCAATCAAACCAACATAAATCTACCTAATCATGCATAATTAAGCCTCTGAAAAATAACTACAAACATCAACAACATCACAGTAACAGATTCAAGACATTTCTTTCAAAAATCATAGTTTTAGCATAGAAAAATCATAACTTTAAATAACCTAACAATCAAGCACTACAAGAAGCTTAATTAAACTCTAATCAACATGATTAAATCACAAAAAACAACAACAAGATCACAGCAGCAACAACCTCAAATAATCATGCATGCATCACTCATCTTTTTCATAAAAATTCAAGAAAACAAAGTAAAAAGACTAGACAAAGGAATACCTCTTCAAAGATCACCCAAAACTTGCTGAAAATTACTAGATTCACAAGAAAAAATCTCCTTTTCCTTGCTGCACAAAGGAGCCGAAATGGAGAGGAAAAGAGAGAGAGAGAGAGAGCTTTCTTTGAAATTTTCTATTTTTGACCAAGTGTTGAAAATGTGAATGAAAAGGAATTTTAAGGCATATAACACACTTACTTTCAGCCAAATAATAACTAAATAAACATTTATTTTTCAATTAATAAAATCACTAAAAGACAAAATATCATTGGGGCAAAAAGACCATTTTGCCTCTCCACACTAAAATAACATAAATAACACTAAAGGGGTATTTTTGGGAAATTCTAAATTCCCGGCCATTCCCGACATTCCCAATGTCTAATAAACCGCCCCAAACTACTAACATACTAATTTGTGATTTCTACTGAGCCAAACACCGAGTTCCAAAATACCGGGCACCGAAAATGCTAAAATATGAAAACTACTACATGACATAAAAATGCATCTCCGAATTCAATAGTAACAGTATAAATAATTATTTAAATAGCTATAAGTAATTTCATAATTAAACGTGATTAATTGCTAATTTCCAAATTAAACTAAGCGGTCTTTACAATTAATGGGCGGCTTCTAAGAGTGTAGCAGGAAAATCTCTGCAACACACATCTGCTCGTACCCTTTGTAAGTCCATTTGCATTTCAATCTATTTGAGATGTGATAAGGGATCTTCTTTCCCGGTATACATCTTCCAGGTTGGCAACTTGAACTTGTGGGGCAGCTCTAGAACACTGATCTCTAGAGTAAACGGGGGATCCACGTGCTCGGTCCAACTCAAGATTATTGACCTCGCTATTAGCCAACAACGGTGAGTCTTATTTAGTAAACGATAGGTAATTTATAGCAATCAATATATGGTAAAGCAATGTAAAGACACAAGAATTTTATAGAGGTTCAGCCCCGAGCAGTTCAGTAATAGCTTAATCCTCGTTATTTGTATTAACTCAAGAACAAGGAGAAAGGTTCCTTTTCTTATAGCTCTTACAACAGTATCTTTGAATATGAATTCTTAGATGGTATCTCTGTTGGGTTTTGTGCCCTAAATAAAATCCATTTCAATATAATCAGATTTACTAGTTAATAAAGATCAGAAATAACATTTTATGTTGCATGGTTCACATGATTTATTTCATGATTATAATGTATAAATTTTATTAAGTCCAGAACATATATATATATTTGTTCATGATTATAGTGTTGTCAACACAGTGGAATATAATCATGTTTATATGTTCAAAAGTTTAATTCCCTGATTTGTCAGTTCACTGGATTTAGACTGGTATGATAATCAGCGATAGGTATACTTACCCCATGGATAAGTGTTATGTCCTTTCCAGGGCATTGGCAAAGTTTACCAATATCGAATGTATGGAGTATACATTGGAAGAGACCGATATTGAACTTTGATTAGATATGTTAAATTTACCGTAATATCTATTCAATTCAATATCACCTAGTTGATCCTAGATCAAATGATCTTAATCCTGATATGGTTAGGTTCGATCTCAAGAGTATTATACATGTTCTTTGATTTGTTAGTTAAGCCTACTTTTGGGTCAGGGTGATATGTGTTGGGTTTTGTGCCCTAAATAAAACCCTTTACAATCTGATTAGTAATCAATATAAGAAATTTAAAATGATTTATGTTTGCATGAATTTTACATGCTAATAGTTTAATATGTTTATTACATTCACAATTACAGTATCGTCAACACAGTGGAATGTGATTGTGATCATATGAATCAAAAGACTAAGTCCCTGTTTCATCAGTGTTTTGGATTTACACTAATGTGATAATCAGCGATGATGTGTACTTACACTTGGAGAAAGTGTTATGTTCTTTCCAGGACATTAGTAAAGTATACTAGTTTCGAATGTATGGAGTATACATTGGACTGGACCGATATTGCAACTTATTTAAGATATTACAAACTTACCGTTATATCTTTCCAAGTCAATATCAGTAGTTGATCTTAAGATTAAAAGAATCTAAATCCTAATATGCTTAGGCTCAACTCAGGAGTACTATTCATGTTCTTTGATTTATTAGTTAAGCCTACTTTTGGGTTAGGGTGATACGTATATTTTGGGAACATGATAGTATGATTGAGTGGGAGTGCTGAACATAAATATGGTATCTATAGCTTCTACTGGTGTATAGAAGTCAAGTGATGATTCCCTTCGAGCTTAGCTAAATAGAATTAAATGGATGAGCTCTTGTTTAAGTGACTAATTCTTAGATCACTAAACATCATTTACAGGTAGCTAAGTGTTTTAAGGGGAAAAATACATTGAGGGGTGAGAACGGTAAAATTATCCCATCTCGATGTAAATCATCTATATAGAAGATCTTTGATCACAATAAGATTATAACAATGGTTAAATGAGATAGCATATCTATATCGTGGAACATATAATATGCTCTATATAAGTCTGAGAGTACAATTCTAAGTTCTAAGAGTGGATTCAACGAAGAATTAATAAGTAGGAATTTACTTAGTAAATTCGGTTCACTTATTGGAAGCTCAGCATATAGATCCATGATCCCCATTCTAGTTGAGAACATACTGCTTGTAAGACTCAATAATTGATTTGTGATTAATCAATTATAATTCTAAAGTTAGACTATGTCTAATTTATGAATTTTCACTAAGCAGGGGCGAAATTGTAAAGAAAAGAGATTCTAGGTTTATTTATTTGTTCATAGACTTTATATGTCGAATTAATAATTAAATTAAATGAAAATATTATTTAATAATCTATTTTAGTTATTAAATAAATAGTTTTGACATTTAAATGGTTAGAATTGGAAAATTGGCGTTTATGAGAAAATAGAAATAAAATTTGTGAAAACTGCAAAACCAAGTGGGGCCCATTATGCACACCATGGCCGACCACTTAAATAGGTTTTTCAAATTGATATTTTCATTATTTTAATGCCAAATAATTCCTAACCTAAACCTAGTAGTTTCCTATAAATAGAAAGTGATGGCTCAGTCAAATCACACATATTTTGAATAACCTTTTCTGTCAGAAAATTTCTCTTCAGAAAAACTGAGCCTTCCCTTTCTTTTCTTTGGCCGAAATCACTCTCTCTCTCTTTTCTTCTTCATAAATTTTGAACCTTAGTGATAGAGTAAGTCCCCACACACAGCAAGTGGTAACTCAATCATAGATTGGAAGACTGTGAAGGATCACACACAAAGAGAAGGACATTCGGGCTCAGATCTTGATAATACTCTGCGACAGAAAGGATACAAGGGTTAGAGATCTGAGTGTAAGGAGACATTAATTCCGCTGCATCAATGTAAGGTTTTCTTAACTTTATATGTGTTTATTTATCGTTTTAGAAAGTTCATATTTAGAGTGTTAAACAACATACTTGTGAGTAGATCTAAGATCCTGGTAAAATAAATTCCAACAACTGGCCTCAGAGCCATGGTAATTTATTTGCTTGCAAGAAATTTGGACTTTAAAACGATTGTTTGTTATTTGGATGGTTTCATGTTGTATTGAGTGTTATATGATGATTGATTGATGTTTGTGACTTTTCGTGAAAAATAATTGAAATTTTCTTTCTTTAATTATTTTTATTGGATAGTATGGAAAAAATTAAGCAATTTACTTTTTTACAAAACTCAATTTCGATTTAATTTGAATAAGTTATGATTTTTTGAAGATTCGAAAAAAAATCAGGAGTGGTGCACTCACTTACGCGCGCGGACGAGGGTGTCACCCTGGGACAGCACGCGTTCAGACAAGTGCTCGACCGAGCGCCTGTCTGATCACACCCCATCCGCGCGCGGAAATCATGCAGTCTTCCCCCTGCGCTGAGGTTCTTGGCAGTGTACCTCCTGGAGCGCGCGCGGACAGTATGCTGAACGCGGACAGTATGCTCAGCATACTGTCCATACAGCTCGCAAATTTTTCGTTTTTCTTTGATTTTTCATGCTATTTCATGGATTTAACTTCCGATTTTTTGTGTAATTTTGTATTTAGACATTTACTATTCCTATTTCAATTCTAATTATCATAATTAAATTAATTAATATTTTTTTTTAATTTAATTCATGATATTAGTGTAATTTGAATTTGAAAATAGTAAATATCTATCTTTTTGCTTAATTATCTATCTTATTTTTAAATTTGATTATATCTTATCTTATTTTAAATTTAAGGTCAGATATTAAATTTTTTAAATTAAATATTTTTTAAAAATTATTTGACCTTATTTAAATTTAAAATAAGATAACTATAATCATGATATTTTAAATAGATGTAAGATATTTTGCTAACCTTTAAATTTTGTTATTTTATTTATTTAACTTAAATCTAAAATCTAAAAAAGATATTTATTTATCTTTTTTAATTTTTACTTAATTTTTATTTATAAAATAACATTTAATTTTTAAAAGTAGTTAGCAAATTTTGAAATGATATTTAGGTTAGTTGAAACCTAATTTTTCAAAATTGTAGGTTTAATTTTAAATATTTTTTATTAATAATTTCGAAATATATATTTATTTTTTTAATTTAAAAATAAATATTTTTTTTAATTATTTATTATATTTTCGAAATTTAATTATTTAAAATTAAATAAATCCTACATCCAACTATCCAACTAACCTTGTTGTAGGAGTATGTGTTTTAGCTTGCTTGTAAGTTTTTAAACCTATTATTGCTTGATTGCAAATAGTCATGGTTAACTTGTTGACAGATCCAATGATCTAATTTTAACTCATGGCTCCCTTGGTCAAGTAAATAATTTGTAACAGGTAAATTTTACAATCTTCTTTCATCTGTGTATGACCTAGCAACATGATAGGATCCATCCAAATGTGTGCTTGTGTGAGCCTATATGTTTATTTTATATATAGATGCATATAGGTTGTTGCTAAATAAAATGTCACACCATGATAGATTTTATTTAGGTCCATTTAGTTTTTGGACCTATTCAATTAATAACAGTTATTTATTTTAAGGTTAAATTCCTCTCTTTTGGGCCTTGTGTGAGAGTTGGGAGCCATAGAAGTGGCTACGACATATTCCTATTTAAGTTATAAATTAGTTATTTTAACTGATCTTTCATATCTAACTTAAATTTGAATATTTTATTTAAATTTAAAATTAAGATGAGGAATTCTAGGCATTAGTTATTAAAGATTTTTAAGATATTTTTTAAGTCAATTTTAAACTTAAAATGAAATATTTTTCAAATTAAGTGGTTATAACTTAATTTTTGATATTTAATTAAATCTAAATTTGAAAATATTTAAGTTCTAGATTTTTTTTTTCTATACAACTTAAATTAGATATTTTTCAAATTTTTGTTGAAAAGATACTTAGTCGAATCAGATATTTTCTAAATAGTTATTTCTAGACTACTTATTATTTCTAATATTTAAATAGGAAAATATTATATGTTGACCGAGATTTTCGGCAACTACTAAAATATGATTATAATATTGAGCTGTAAGAAAGCGAGAGAAGGACTTTTACGTGGTTGGGGCGTTAATGAGCCTTAGTCCACGAGTCTTTGTTATTAATGGATGTATTTAATACACATCCTACACTTGAGGGAATGTCACCCTTATAAATACAGAGAATGTTCTTGGTGAGTATTTACTCTTCTTGCTCATATGCAGCCCAAGATTCTCGATCCCATTTAATGAGCTTTGAGGGGGTATTTATAGTGTTTTGGTGGGGTAATCCCTAGAATTGTTCTTACAAACGTATCTGTAAGTATCCATAAAGTTGGGTATTCCCAATGAATATACCATGAGTAATGCATGGTCAAATCCCTAGGTGCTGTAGGGTTTTTATGAGGAATGTCCTTTTTGCCTTGTGATTGACGTGACTCTTCGCAAAGTAGCCGTCGCTAGACTTAAATGATCATTACTGTGGCGCTGTTGTTTGGAGGTTGTGCCGTCAGACTTTATTGCGTGTTGCAGTCCCAACACGCTTCCTCCCATGCAGCATTAAATGCGACTTGATTTCTCAGGAAAAGCCTGACACCTCACGGAGAGGCTTTGTGTTATGCGAGCTTCCGGGAGAACCTTGCACTCCGGGTGCCTCCTCCAGGACCTATGCCCAGGGTGTTTCCTTGTGGCATGCAAAGACTTAGCAAATATTTACAAGTTATCTGATCCACGTGTCCCTGTTCGATCGGTCCACGTATATTGGGTGAAATCAGGGGCAACATTATACATTGTGAAATTAATTATTTAAATAATTAATTTTGGTACAATTTATTTTAAGTATATTTTTTCCTAGTATTAAACTAGAGATGAATAATTAAGCTTCTCTACACTTAATTATTTATTTCTTGAATTTAATACATTTAATTAAATTGAAAAATTAAATATCCAAGTTGATTTTCATCATGATACTTAAATATTTATTTTTCATGACACTTAATTAAATAGAAAATTATTTTTAGGTTGAAATTTAATTTTTCAACTTAAATTTAAATAATATTAAAAAAATATTTCTTTTTATTTTATTAATCAATTTCGAAATTGCATTTTAATTATGCAAGATGATTTTGAATTTATCTTGAAAAATAGATTAAGTTGTAAATTAATTATTTATTTTAATTAATTCTTGGACCAACTTAAATCAATGATTTTTTTATTTATTGATTAATTTGAAATAAATATTTAAAGTATATTATTAGAAATTGAATTAATTAGTCAAAGGAAAATCTAGATAGGTGATATTTTTGCTTGAAGTATTTTTTCTAAGTATTTATTATTTAAGTATTTTCGAAAAATAGTATACTTTTATGTTCGAATTTATTTTACCAGGATCTTAGATCTACTCACAAGTATGTTGATTAACACCCTAAATATGAACTTTCTAAAACGATGAAATAAACACATATAAAGTTTAGGAAACCTTACATTGGGTGCAGCGGAATATAATGACTCCTTCCGTTCAGATATCTAGCCCTTGATTCCTTTCTGTAGCAGAGCATTATCAATATCTGAACCTGGATCTCTTTCTCTGAATCTTTGATGCTGAAACTCCTTTTGCTGAATGTCTTTCTTCACGATCTTCCTCACTATGATTGAGGTATCACTTGCTGTGTGTGGGCACTACTCCTTTTGCTCCAGTGCCATGCTCCCACTTCAGGACTACTTTGTTAATTTTCTTTATTTTGTCGGCCTTGGGCCATACCAACTCATTCCTCAAGCTTATCGCCTGCTCTCAAGCTTGTTTATTTTTTATGCCGCCCGTGGATGGGGATCTCCTCGCCCGGCGGAAATTTTGTATTTTTATGAACTTGTATCCGTCCCCAAGAAAGGGGACAAACTTAAGGACGATTTCTATGGGTTCTGGATCCATCCCGCTAACGAAGGGGTGGTTCCGTATAATAGGCAGACTCACGTCAAGGAGTATCGCCATCGCTTTTTCTTTTCCTCCGGGATCAGGCAGTGGATCACCCGGAGCTCCTTACTGAGTGGGTGAGGATCCCACCCTATCAGCGAACGGCCCCTACACAGACCTTCCTCCGGAGGGCCCAGGCCTTTGCCTCCTACGACCGAGCCGATCTCGACGTCGGGGGTTTGGTCACCACGGAAAACTGCAGGAAGGCCAAACTTATCCTTCCGCATCAATCCGTGGAGGACTCTAACCTTTCACGGGTCGTCTGTCCCAATGTGAGGGCGCCGGTCGCGGAGAAGACTTTCCGGGACGAGATTATCGCCACGGTAGAGAAAAAATATCAAGACTATCTCTACCGGAAGGCCCAGGAGACGGCATACTCTCAGGCCCAGGCGGCCTCGGGGAGGGGACTCCCCACGCGAAGTCCGGTGGTACGAAGAAGCCAGGCGATTGCCGGGAAGTCCGAGGCTAAATTTTTTGACAAGATTCTTCAAGAAGAGATTGGGGATCGTCCTGCCGGGAGGCCCCTCAGCATTGAGGATTCTTCGGAGAGAAAAACCCCCAGGCCACAGCCTTCGGTCCCAGAGCCAAATTCAGGGGCTCCTGGTGCTAGCACCTCCGGTGCCGGCGGTAAGTCTCCTTTGATAATTCGTTATGTTCCTTCCGTTGGCGAATACGCCAGTCGTAGGCCTGTAGGGTTCGACGAGCGTCTTCATAGGTTTAGGATGCCATCGACCCGGTGGGGGGATCGTTTGAAGGAATTTTATTTTTCAAACTTAGGAGATTGTCTAGGTCGGTCCCGGATGGGCTCTGGCCCTCCGAGACCTATTCCCTTTGGTCCTTCAGCTTACATAACGTCTAGCTGGTTCCGGCCTTCGGACAGCTATCTCGGAGATGATGCTGCCAGCATTAAAGTTCAGGACTTTGCTAGGGCCGAATTAGGAAGTCCGGGTAGGAGTAGCTTATTTGCTGTGTCTTGTGTAAGTGGTTTCCCACGGATATCTAACAATTGCTTATTTTTGTGAAACAGGTGTCTCCATGGATGCCATCTTGGAACAGCTTGCCGGAGTTCACACTCCCGTGGCTCCTCCGGCCTTTACCTCTTCCCCCATAGCCCCTTCCCTGAAGGTCTCTTCTAGCGCTCCCCCTGACACTATTGATTTAGTGGACGACGAGGAAGTGCTTCCGGGAGAAGGCCAAGGAAAGCAATGGGGATTTTCTGAGGAAGTCGTCGAGGGTGCGGGAGAGCTCCGGGCCCTTCCGGAGGAGGCTGAAGAGGCAAAGAAGAGCCTGAGGTGGCTCTGATTCGTAAGCGCAAGGGCAAGATGATTGCCCAGGACGAGCCCAAGAAGCCTCGGAGAGCTGACACTCCTGCCCATGGTCTCGACGGCGGGGTTTCCCCCATGAAAGAAAATCCTGCTCCCCCCAATATCGTGCTAACTCCGGTCCCGGGGGATGAGGTGAGGCAAGAGCTTCGGATAGCCAAGCATAACTATGCCATGGACGAGTACTCCCGGGGGTATGCCGAGGTGGAAGCCGTTAGGAGGGTTTTACGGGTTGAGGTAATGGAGAGTATCAACAACCCGGAGTACCAGGATCCGTGGGACCTTAACTTGGACCCCCTGTCGGACTGGTTTCGCCGCTTCCTTGGGCCCACCTTGCCTCCCTTTGCCGCGGAGATGACCGGCGAGTTTGCTTCTCAGCTTACCCGATGCGCACATAAACGGTTCGCCACTTGTGCCTCCCTGAAATCTATCTTCCAGGTCCAGGACCTCAGCCACTCCCTCACCGTGGTGAGTACTTCGCAATTTTGCTTTTCCCTTTATTTTTCTTCTTGGGAATTTTTCTCTTACACTTGTGTTATTGTTCAGCTTGCTGCTGAGGCTGGCCGCCTCTCCAAGAACATCATAAATCACGGCTTCGTTCTGTCTGACTTTGGGGACATGAACGACGTCAGGAAGGTCCTTCAGGACCTTACTGCGGAGAGGCAGATCTACCAAGAGGCTGCTGAGCGCCAGGAGGCGGCTGCCAAGGCCAAAGAGGAGGAGGCCAAACGGAGGGAGGCTCAGGCGGAAGCCATGATCCGGGACGAGGCCCAACGGAGGGACAGGTTGGAGGCCCAACACCAGGAGGAGCTGAGGGCACAAAGCGAGGCTGCTGATAAGGCCAGGCGGGAACTCCGGGAGGCCAGGGAGGCTTTGGACGAGATGGTTGCCAAGGTGAGATCCTTAGAGGAAACTCACCAGGTGAACATAGAGTCCAAGGCCGCTCTAGCTGCGGAGCTGAAGGAGCTCAGGGACTACAAGGAGCAATCCATCAAGAAGGCAAAAAGAGCCGAGCTCCTTTCTCCTGTTTCCTGCGCCCGGTGTCCAAAGCGCTTCGATGATGGGGTCTACATGGCTTGGTCTACCAACGACCAAAATATCAAGCTTACCTTCTATCCCAAACCCGAGGAAATGATTGCCAAATTTCGGGAGAAGAAGAAGAAACTTGATGCCATGGTAGAGGCACGTATCGGACCTCGCCTTCCTCCGCGCATTGACTGAGCTGCCTTATGATTGACCCAGTATAACCAAGATTCCACCCGCTTCTTTTATTATTCTCTTCTTTTTTTTTTGTACATATTTGCTGCTGCCTTGGAACTATATATATAGGTAGCAGTTTTTATTCAAAGGGGAGACAATATTTTTTAAGGCCTATCCCCGGGCCATTTATATGTATATGACCTGCCCTTTGGGTCAGGATATTTTATATGTGATCTTTCTTTTGCCACATACTTCTCTTTTTAACCTGTCCTTTGGATCAGGGTTTTTATACTTATGCTTTTTATTTTTGCGCATACTTTTTGACCTGCCCTTTGGGTCAGGATATTTTACTTAGTTTATTTTTCTGTCTGTCCGTGCGGCATACCCTAGTACCCCCCTGAGTGGCATAGAAACTTTGTTTTTAAGGCACTCAGTTTTATTTAACATGTAGAGGAGGTATACATTTGGACGGTACAAACCCTTTGAACAAAGTCTAAGTTTTATTTCGCTACTGGTAATATCTTCTGAGGTGATCGGCATTCCAGGCTCTTGGCACGGTGGTTCCGTCCATTCTTTTTAGTTTGTAAGTGCCGGAACCGATCTCGTCCTCGATCTCATATGGTCCTTCCCAATTTGGCCCAAGTACCCCCACTCCGGGTTCCTGGGTGGCTGGGAAAACCCTTCTTAGGACCATATCCCCAATAGCGAATTTTCTGTTTTTAACCTTAGAGTTAAAATACTTGGTCACCTTCTTTTGATAAGCAGCCATCCGTATTTGAGACTCATCCCGGAGTTCTTCGACTTGATCCAAAGCTTCTTGAAGCAGTGCCTGATTCGTGGCAGGATCGTAAGTCGTCCTCCTGTGGGATGGGAATAATGTTTCTACCGGGACCATTGCTTCACAACCGTACGCCATTGAAAAAGGCGAGTGACCGGTCGTGGTTCTGGGGGTCGTCCGGTAGGCCCATAATACCCTTGGCAACTCTTCAGGCCAGTTGTTTTTGCAGGCCATCAGCTTCTTCTTCAAGGTGACCTTCAGGATTTTATTGACCGCTTCCGCCTGGCCGTTTGTTTGAGGCCTGGCTACCGCGGAGAAGCTCTTCACTACTCCGTGTTGGTTGCAGAAGTCAGTAAATTCCTCGCAATCAAATTGCTTTCCATTGTCGGAGACTATTTTGTGAGGCAAGCCGTATCGACACACTATGTTTTTGATAACAAAGTCCAATGCTTTCTTGGCAGTTATTGTCTTCATAGGCTCAGCCTCTGTCCATTTGGTGAAGTAGTCTACTGCTACTATTGCATACTTTACCCCTCCTTTTCCTGTTGGCAGAGACCCGATGAGATCTATTCCCCAGACCGCGAAGGGCCAGGGACTGGTCATCAGGGTGATCTCATTTGGAGGGGCTCTCGGTATGTTCGCGTACCTTTGGCACGAGTCACACTTTTGGACATAGTCTATACGATCTTTTTTTATTGTTGGCCAGAAGTACCCTTGCCTCAATATTTTCTTTGAGAGGCTGGGTCCTCCCGTATGATCTCCACAGAACCCTTCGTGGACCTCTAGCATGATTTGTCTAGCTTCAGGGTCCGATACACACCTTAAATAAGGCATGCTGAGTCCTCTCCGGTAGAGAATTTGGTCCATCATTACATAACGATGAGCCTGATACTGAATCTTTCGAGACAGGGCCCTCTCTTGGGGCAACTCACCTGTTGTTATGTATTTTATGATGGGGACCATCCGGCTGGGTTTTTGCCCAACCGTTAGTGTGGTCTCTTTTATTTTGATGCTTGGTTCTGCCAAGCGTTCCACTGGTACTACCCCCAGCTCTTCGATTTCGCTGTCCGAGGCTAACTTAGCCAGACAGTCCGCATGAGCATTCTTTTCTCGGGGGATTCTTTCTATTTTGTAGTCTGCGAACTCGTGGAGCAGTTCTCGGACTATCGTTACGTATGCGGCCATCCGCTCGCCGCGGGTTTGGTATTCTCCGGATACCTGGTTTACGACCAGTTGGGAGTCGCTGTAGACTTCCACTCTTTTGGCTCCTACAGCTTTTGCCAATTTCAGCCCTGCTATCAGGGCTTCATATTCGGCCTCATTGTTTGAAGCTGTGAAGTCAAATCGGAGGGCCGCCTGGAGTCGCAGTCCAGTTGGTGATATCATAGCCACTCCGGCTCCTGAACCGTTCTCATTAGAAGCTCCGTCTACAAATACCCTCCAGGTGGGGATTGGTGGTACCGGCGTATTTGCTGTTGCCTCGGCTTCGTTGCATTCAGTAATGAAGTCTGCCAAGGCTTGGCCTTTTATAGAAATCTGGGGGACGTAGTGCAAGTCGAATTGACTTAGCTCCATCGCCCACTTGAGGAGTCTTCCGGACGCTTTAGGCTTTTGGAGAACTTGCCGGAGCGGATGGTTGGTCAGAATCTTGATCGGATGGGCTTGGAAGTATGGCCTTAACTTCCTTGATGCCATCAGGAGGCAAAATACTAGTTTTTCAATGACCGGGTACCTTGTCTCGGCTCCTATCATGCGCTTACTAACATAGTACACGGGATGCTGAGTTTTCTCTTCTTCCCAGACCAGGGCAGCGCTGACCGCATGCTCGGAGACGGCCAAGTAAAGAAACAAGTCTTCTCCAAGGACGGGTTTCGATAGGATAGGAGGCTTGGCCATGTGATCTTTTAGCCCTTTGAATGCCTCCTCGCACTCGTCCGACCATTCGAACTTTTGGCATTTCTTTAGCACGTTGAAGAAGGGTATGGACTTGTCCGTGGATCGTGAGATAAAATGGCTTAATGCAGCTACCTTTCCGGTCAAGCTCTGCACATCTTTATGCTTCTTGGGGGATGGCATATTCAGGAGAGCCTGGATTTTTTCCGGGTTTGCTTCAATCCCCCTTTGGCTGACTATGAAACCCAGGAACTTTCCTGATTTGACCCCGAAGGTGCACTTCTTTGGGTTGAGTTTCATCCCGTATCTCCGGACAACTTCAAAGCATTCTTCTAAGTCGCTTGCATGGTTGTTGCATGCTTTGGATTTGACGAGCATGTCGTCCACGTACACCTCCATGTTTCGTCCCAGGAGGCCTTTAAACATCCGGTTAACCATTCTTTGATAGGTTGCTCCGGCGTTTTTCAGTCCGAAAGGCATGACTAGGTAGCAGTGTACCCCCTTATCGGTCCTGAAGCTAGTTGACTCCTGGTCTGCTGTATGCATTTTTATTTGATTGTACCCAGCATAGGCATCCATGAAAGATAACAGTTTAAATCCGGAAGTGGCGTCTACCATTTGGTCAATCCTGGGCAGCGGGAAACAGTCCTTTGGACAAGCTTTGTTTAGATCAGTGAAGTCTATACAAACTCGCCAAGTTCCGTTCGGCTTGGGCACCAGGACCGGATTGGCCAGCCACTCCGGATAGTACACGTCGCGGATCATGCCGTTGGTCAAAAGCTTGTCCACCTCTTTCTCTAGAGCTTCGGCTTTCACCGAGTCGAGCGGGCGTCTCTTTTGCTGTACAGGAGGCTTGTCCGGGTTGACATTGAGTACATGTGTGATGACATGAAGGCTTATGCCGGTCATGTCTTCTTGGCGCCATGCGAAGATGTCGATGGCGCCCTTCAGTGTTTTTATTATTTTGTCCTTTTCCTCCGGGTCCAGGTTCTTCCCTAACCGGAGTACTTTGGTGGAGTCGACGTCGCACACTGGTATTTCTTCGACGTCCTCCATTGGTTCCACGATCCTTTCGGACCCTACACGAGGATCCAACTCATCCTCTTCAGCCATCTCTGGCTCAGCGGGCTCCGGACCATAAGTACGGGTAGGTGGGTGGCAACATTATAACATTGCCTTGCTTCCCCCTGATTCCCCCTCACAGTCCCGACTCCGGCCTCTGGGGTAAGGAATTTTAGGCACAGATGACGGATCGAAGTGATTGCACCAAAGTCTACTAGGGCCGGTCGGCCGAGGATCGCGTTGTAGGCTGTCGGACAGTCCACCACCACGAAGGTGCAATACTTAAATGTGCTTTGGGGAGTATCCGGGCACAGAGTAACCGGGAGCCTCACTTTTCCCATTGGGATAAGTGTCGTCCCGTTAAACCCTGTGAGCTGGGACCCACTAGGCGAGAGGTCATGGTCAGTAAAGCCTATCGCGGTGAAGGCTTCTCTGAAGAGTAAGTTCACGGAACTCCCATTGTCAATTAAGACTCTGGCCACCACTTTATTCGCGATGGGGGTCTCTATGACCAACGGGTCGTGATGAGGGAAGCGCACCGTCTTGGCGTCTTCTTCCGTGAACGTGATGGGTTGGTCCATCAGCCGAGGCCTTTGAGCTGGGAGTTGAGTAACTTCCCATATCTCATTGTGTTTTGCGGCCTCGGCGTATCGCTTTCGCTCCTTGCGAGTGTTCCCTCCGATATGGGGACCTCCGGAGATCATGGCTACCCGCCCGTTAGGCCGGGGCGGCAGTCCGGGAATATGCTGGGCGTCACCTGCGGGAGCAGCCGGAGCCAATACTCCTGCTGTACCCCCTGGTGTTCCCGGAGGCATACCCCCAGCCACCTGACCCGGATTAAGGTGGGGCAGCCTATTCTTGATCCACTCATAGAGGTGGCCCAATCGGATTAGATTTTCGATCTCGTCCTTGAGATTCTTACATTCATTGGTGCTATGACCAATGTCGTTGTGGTACTCGCATCTTTTGCTCGGATCTCTCCGGGAGCTGTCTTTGTACAACGGCTGTGGTCTCCGGTAGTGCGTATTTTGCCTAGTGGCGAAGTACACACGTTCCTGGGAGTCCGATAGCTCCGTGTATTGAGTATATTGGGGGGTGTACCCCTTTTTCTGGCGCTTCTCTCCCGTTCGGGTGCTACCTTTGGAGGACCTTTTACTCCTCGATCCCTGGGAAGGGCCTGTTAAGCTAGCAGTCGGGGCAGCATGTGAAGGAGCTTGCCCGTTTACTCAGGACGGGTTGCCGAAATGAGAAGATGCTGGTGCCAAAGCTTGGCCCTGGCTATACCCGGGGGTAGCAGAGAATTGTATGCCACTCACTTGTGGAGTTGCGGTCGGGGCAGTACCCGAGGGCGATACTCCGGGCGTGTACCCTGCTATCCCGGTGGGATAATAGCCTCCATAAGCCACGATTTGGGCTTCTTCGAGGTTGATATATTTTTGGACTCTTTTCTGGAAGTCCTGGAGGCTGGCAGCCCCTTCTTGCTGCAATTCATTCCAGAAGGGAGTCCCAGTACGGATTCCTGCTTGGAGAAGTGCAAGCTGTTGTCCGTCATCAACCTTCTTAGTCTTCGAGGCTTCCTCTCGGAACCTCTTGATGTAATTCTTCAAGGTCTCGGTGGGCAGTTGCTTGATATTAGTCAAGGCACTGACCTCCAAGTTGACCTTTCTTGCGGCGACAAACTGTCTCCGGAAGTTGGTCTGAAGCTTGTTCCAACAGCCCACGGACCCTGGTTCCAGTTTTTTGAACCATTCCTCCGCGGACCCACTTAGAGTGAGTGGGAAGCACAGACACTTGGCGTCATTGCTGACCCTCATGACCGTCATGACACGGTTGAACCGTGACAGGTGGTCGCTGGGATCGGAGTTCCCGGTATATGCCGCCATGTCGGGCATCTTGAAGTTTTTAGGGAGCTCTGCCTCCAGGATGTGCTTGGCACATGGCTCCCGATCCTCGCTGTCTGAATCAGAGTCGTCTCCCTTCTACCTCCGAGAGACTCGAGCAATGTCTTTTCGGAGTATGGAGAGTTCCGCCATAATTCCTTCATTTAACGTACCCGAAGAAACCACGGGCCCGTATCTTTTTTGGTCAAGGTGATCCCGGAGGTCGCCTTGATTCCCATTGATTTGATTTCTCAGATCAATGGGAGGACATCTCTGTCCTCTTCTCCCTCTACCCCCTGGTTCCTGGTGCACAGAAACGCTTTTTCGGTCCCCTCGATCCTGAGGGCCAAGACTCCCTTTTTGGGGCTTGCCCCTCTGCGGACCTTTCCCTTTAGGGAAATCTGAGCGGACCTTTCGCGGATCCTGCACCTTTTTCTTTCGCCCTGGGGTAGAAGTAGGGTTTTTTGTTTGATTCCCCTCAGCAGGGTATCTTATAGGGCTAGGCTCCCTAGATTTCTGCTGCTGGGAATTAGGCGAAGATGTCGCTGGCTCCCTGTTGAGTCCAGCGGTCATTGCCTTGGGGTGCACGTGAATGCCAGCTGCTTCCATGGCTTTTTGCATGGCTAGCATCACTTCCTGCATTTTCTGGTTTTGTGCTTTCTGAGCTTCGATCTCGGCTTCGTGATCGATAGCTTTTTGTCTAAAAAGCACTAGTTCCGAGTAACTTCCTTCGTCATAGGCGTACTCATCGAGGTTTCCCTCGTAGTCCTCATCGGGGACTATTTCTTCTTCCTCGGACTCCTCTGCTGCTCTTGAGGCTACATCTTCCTCGTTTGGGTCTTGAGCATCTTCCAGAGAGCGAGGCTGACGTGTACTTCTTGTCTCCACCATATTTGTGAAGTCAAATGCTTGTTGTGTAGCAGCTTTCTTCAGCTCTCAATGAAAGCACCAAAATGTTGATCGAGATTTTCGGCAACTACTAAAATATGATTATAATATTGAGCTGTAAGAAAGCGAGAGAAGGATTTTTACGTGGTTGGGGCGTTAATGAGCCTTAGTCCACGAGTCTTTGTTATTAATGGATGTATTTAATACAGATCCTACACTTGTGGGAATGTCACCCTTATAAATACAGAGAATGTTCTTGGTGAGTATTTACTCTTCTTGCTCATATGCAGCCCAAGATTCTCGATCCCATTTAATGAGCTTTGAGGGGGTATTTATAGTGTTTTGGTGGGGTAATCCCTAGAATTGTTCTTACAAACGTATCTGTAAGTATCCATAAAGTTGGGTATTCCCAATGAATATACCATGAGTAATGCATGGTCAAATCCCTAGGTGCTGTAGGGTTTTTATGAGGAATGTCCTTTTTGCCTTGTGATTGACGTGACTCTTCGCAGAGTAGCCGTCGCTAGACTTAAATGATCATTACTGTGGCGCTGCTGTTTGGAGGTTGTGCCGTCAGACTTTATTGCGTGTTGCAGTCCCAACACGCTTCCTCCCATGCAGCATTAAATGCGACTTGATTTCTCAGGAGAAGCCTGACACCTCACGGAGAGGCTTTGTGTTATGCGAGCTTCCGGGAGAACCTTGCACTCCGGGTGCCTCCTCCAGGACCTATGCCCAGGGTGTTTCCTTGTGGCATGCAAAGACTTAGCAAATATTTACAAGTTATCTGATCCACGTGTCCCTGTTCGATCGGTCCACGTATATTGGGTGAAATCAGGGGCAACATTATACATTGTGAAATTAATTATTTAAATAATTAATTTTGGTACAATTTATTTTAAGTATATTTTTTCCTAGTATTAAACTAGAGATGAATAATTAAGCTTCTCTACACTTAATTATTTATTTCTTGAATTTAATACATTTAATTAAATTGAAAAATTAAATATCTAAGTTGATTTTCATCATGATACTTAAATATTTATTTTTCATGACGCTTAATTAAATAGAAAATTATTTTTAGGTTGAAATTTAATTTTTCAACTTAAATTTAAATAATATTAAAAAAAATATTTCTTTTTATTTTATTAATCAATTTCGAAATTGCATTTTAATTATGCAAGATGATTTTGAATTTATCTTGAAAAATAGATTAAGTTGTAAATTAATTATTTATTTTAATTAATTCTTGGACCAACTTAAATCAATGATTTTTTTATTTATTGATTAATTTGAAATAAATATTTAAAGTATATTATTAGAAATTGAATTAATTAGTCAAAGGAAAATCTAGATAGGTGATATTTTTGCTTGAAGTATTTTTTCTAAGTATTTATTATTTAAGTATTTTCGAAAAATAGTATACTTTTATGTTCGAATTTATTTTACCAGGATCTTAGATCTACTCACAAGTATGTTGATTAACACCCTAAATATGAACTTTCTAAAACGATGAAATAAACACATATAAAGTTTAGGAAACCTTACATTGGGTGCAGCGGAATATAATGACTCCTTCCGTTCAGATATCTAGCCCTTGATTCCTTTCTGTAGCAGAGCATTATCAATATCTGAACCTGGATCTCTTTCTCTGAATCTTTGATGCTGAAACTCCTTTTGCTGAATGTCTTTCTTCACGATCTTCCTCACTATGATTGAGGTATCACTTGCTGTGTGTGGGCACTACTCTCACACTAAGGATTTCAAAATTTGAGAGGGAAGAAAGAGAGAGTGGGTTCGGCCAAAGATAAGGAGAGAGAAGGCTCAGGTTTTTCTGATTCAGAAAGTGTAAGAAAAAAGTGTGTAAATTTCCTGAAGCCTTCACTATCTATTTATAGCATTCCACTAGGGTTAGGTTTGAATTATTTGGCATTAAAATAATGAAAATATTAGAAGATAAATCCTATAAAAGTGGCCGGCCCTATACTAGTGGATTTGGGCCTCACTTTTTGCAATTTTGCAGTTTTATCTTTTCTGCATCTGATTTTCTCAAAAACGCCAATTTTCTAATTCAACCATTTAAATGCCAATTCTAACTATTTAATAACTATAAATAATTATTAAATAATATTGTCATTTATCATATTTATTAATTGAACCATACAAAGTATCATAATTAACAAATATGCCCCTAAAACTCTTTCTTTACAATTTCGCCCTTACTTAGTGAAAAATTCACAAATAGACATAGTCTAATTTGAGAATTATAATTGATTAATCAAAACCAATTACATGAGTCTTACAAGCAATATTATCTCAACTAGTGCTGGGACCATGGGTCTATATAACCGAGCTTCCAATAAGTAGATCAAGAATTTAGCACTAAAATTCACTAACTTATTAATTCTTCGTTGAATCCACGCATAGAACTTAGAATTGCACTCTCAGTATATAGAATGCTCTATATGTTCCACCATATAGACACATCATTAGTTATCCATTATTATAATCCTAATGTGATCACTGATCCTCTATATGAATGATCTACACTGTAAAGGGATTAAATTACCGTTACACCCTACAATGTATTTATTCCTTAAAACACTTGACCCCGTATAAATGATATTTCAGCTTATGTGAAATGAGTACTCCACCATTTATGTTCGTTTGGTCAAGCTCGAAGGAGATCATCCTTTGCTTACTATTTGCCAGATAGAAGTTATAGATTCCATGTTTATGATAGCGCTCCCACTCAATTGCACTACCGTGTTCCCAAAATGTACGTACCACTGACCTAAAAGTAGGCTTAACTAACAAATCAAAGAACACGAATAGCCTCTCGAGATTGAGCCTAATCATATCAGGATTAAGATCATTTGATCTAGGATCAACTAGGCGATATTGACTTGAATAGATATTACGGTAAGTTTAATAAATCTAAGTCAAAGTTCAATATCGGTCCCTTCCGATGCATAGTCCATGCATCCAACCTGAGCTTTACTTTAACCAATGTTCTGGAAAGAACATAGTATTTCTCCAAATACAAGTAAACTCTTGTTGTAGATTATCATATCAGTAAAACCCTATGTCTGATAAATCTAGGAAACTTTATTCACATAGTCATGTTTACTTTCCAATGTGTTGACGGCACAATAAATAGGATAAAGTATGTGAAAAGGGTTTCAGATGAATTTATAAGTTATGTACATATAATCATGAAATAAATCATGTGAACCATGCAACATTAAATGTTATTTCTGATCTATATTAATAAGTAAATCTAATTATATTGAAATGAGTTTTATTTAGGGCATAAAACCTAACAAACTCCCACTTGCACTAATATAAAACAAAAAGTGTGTTTCAAATAATCTTAACACCTTGATATACAAATCAAGTGTAGTAGTAGTAAACTCCTCGTAATAGGATCTGAAAGGTTGAATTAAACACAACCTTTTCTCCACCATTACTCTTCCTTTAATCACAAAAATCATTGATAATGTGAAATTCCTCTCTATATGTCTACTCTCTTGGGATACTGGATTCTATACCTTTGGCAACTACTTTTGGTTAATCAGGAAATTAACACTAGTAGTTTAGGCAATTTGGAATGGTGCCAAAGATGTATAGAACTTTCCTTAGACTGAATAAGTACCTTTCCTGCAACTTTAACATTCAGTCTCTCTTTGGTAGACCTAGAGACTTCAGATAGGTTTTTACACTTCTCCAAAATCACTATTCCACCCCCAGAGTAACCACCATCTTATCAGAAAGATTTACTAGCACAAAGGCAAATTTCAAAATCTGATATGGTGTAGTCTAAGAGTTTTAAACACACCCTTACAGACTAACATATAGTTCCTCTTCTTAATCTTAGGATTTACTTGATTGTCTTCCAATGTTCTTCTCCTGGATGAATCTGATACGTACTCATTACTCCCACTCAATAGCAGGTGTCTGGTCTAAGGCATACAAAAGCATATCTGAGACCTCTCACTGTTGATATAAGAAATTCTTTCATGGCTTTATCATTTCTGGAATAGTTGAGACTTTTCCTTAGATAAATATAATCTATGCCTAAGAAGTTGTGAAGCTTCTATAGATTGCCATTAGAAAGAAAATGCTTCAGCATCTTACTAAAGTAAGTTGCTTGCATTAGAGTAAGTAATTACCAGGTATACCATAAGCCATAGGTTTAGATAAACTCAAACCTATAATACTAGGAACATGAAGTTTTGTTAAGTCTATTGAATGGACTTATAAACGAAAATTTCCTTTTATGTCCTTGTAATAGAAAACTTTAGGTTACTCCATGTGAATGGATTAAACCATAGTTCTTTTGACTTTCTTCTTAGTTTCTTATCTTGACAATCCATTACTTGTTTAAACTCATAATGGATTTTAATCACTAGTGTCTCCCAAGTCGTAAGAAGGTGAGTTCCTAGAAACTCTCCCACTACGACAAGGTACCGTGAATTATGTCTAAGAAAATGGTATTAACCTCTTTGGTTGTGACAAGACAACAGAGGCAGTGGGATCATCATATGTCAAATAAGATGATAGAACACTTTTGGAATCAAGAAAAAAATATCTCCTTTATTTGCTACTTGTTTTTCAGACTTAGTCATTTTCTTAGAAAAGTAGTATTTGTTTGATCAAACACTTTCTCATCTATTGACAATGGGATGGTCCACCCCTGATCACTTAGAATAGCTAACAAACCATGGTTAACAGTTCTAGCTTTTCTTAAGATTTTGATTAGGTCATCCATGAATCTAGTAATGATTTACATTAAGTATACAACCATTACATCATTCTGAAATTGTATTACCATAGAAGGAATTAGGCAACAACTAGTAACTATTCGTCAACATGCAACTCGAAATTTCTGGGGAGGTAAGTTTGGATATAATTCAAAAATCAATTTAATGATCTTTGAACTGCATATCTACTAACTATTTCTCCACCCCTATCAGTTCGCAAGATCTTTAACCACTTACCTTAATGGTTTTAACCATTGCTAGAAATTAATGAAATTTTTCAAACATTTCAAATTTCTTTGCTAAAAGGTATAATCTAGAGTTATCGTTTTAAGAATACAACGAAAAACTCATATCCACCCCTGGATGTACATCCATCTGCGAATGAGATGAACTACTTTCAGTGGATATAGGCATATTAACTCTTTGCAGAGATTGATCTTGTCAAATCCACTATGAACAAGATACAAATGCCATAGATTAAAAAAAATGTGGTAGTGTCTATTGATGACATAGGTTTAGTTACATCAAAGAGTTCTTAGAGTACTGCAAGTGGATCCTGGTCACAGAATACCTAACTCATATTCCATATAGTTTTAATCCATTAATAGAAGATGGATATTAAACACTTGAGAAAGTGTTACTGTATTGTATTCTGGAATTAGAAATATAAGAAAATTTCTATTTGGAATCTAAAATTAAAGTCAAAGACTTAAATTTATACCAAATATAATGAGTGATTCTATCTTGGACAACCACTACTAATACAAACTCTAAGTCAGATTTGCCCATACAAGTAGGAGATTTCTAAGATTGAGGATTTATATCAATTGGGAATAGAATTTTGGGATTATAATCATATGCGTCATTTAATTTCTTAAGAGAAAATATAGAATGACATGAAATGATTTATAGACCATTCATCCAATGATATGTTATTGAGCTAATTCGAAATGAATAAGCTAAGAGGAATTAGGATAATTTCGCTTATAAATAAGAATCCAACGATGCTTCGATTAGCGAATGTCAAAGTAATCTTATTTATACAATTTTCTTGTTTCATATCGTAAAAATACTAGTCTAAGGTGTCATCAATTGATGAACAGCTAGATGTCGCACATACAATATTTATCTTTTGAAATCTAACACTATTATGTATGTCTAATGGTGAAAATCCACTAGGGATTTATCTCATTAGATAAACAAGCCAAGTTAGACCAACAATGAAGATTCGAAATTAAACTACAACTTAATAACAAAAAATAACATGGTTCAATATAAATTCATACACAATTCAGAAATTATAAGCATATAGCAAGTAGGAATGACAAGTGAAAATACTGAAACTTATAATCCTAAATAATTTCCAAGGTTTTCAACAAACTGATATCAGTGTCCCGTTTAGGCGAGAGTCAAAGCTACCATTCATTGAATAGAGTTGTCAGCTCGTCTAAAATGTTAAACATTCTAGCAACCTTTTATTCGATCAAGATTGGAATTCAGCGTTGTCTCGTTTAGGCGAGAGTCAAGGCAATTCTATCTTATGAGCTTCCACCATTGTTTCGCAATTTGCAAGTTAAGTATGGTCGCCACCATTAGGGTGATCCATACCATACAAAACACTTACAAACTACTTATCATGCGAGGTTAAACGGTGCGAAATTGCTAATGAACGTTCCTCCATCAGGGAGGATTACTCACTAAAACAAACGCGGTGTCAAACCCACAATGGAGATCGAATATCTTAATAATAAAGCTCATTATTTAAAGAGAGTTGTATTTTCTTTGATTCTCTTTATTTATTCTATTTATTTTAAATATATATATTTATTTAAAATTTTCAATTTAGAATGAAAAATTCTAAATATAAATTTTAATTTAATATTTATAAATTTTACTTAGATGGATATGAAAATAACATGAATTATTTCCATCTTAGTAATAATTTCCAATAAATATTTAGAAAAATATTCAATTTAAGTTGTTACAAAATTAATTTAAATTAATTTACAACTCAAATTTAATTTTCTATAAATATATATTGCATTTCGAAAAATTAAAGTATTTAAGAATACAATTTTTCGAAAAATACATGTTAAAATAAAAAATAAATCCTGGAAAAATTATTCTAATTTAATGTTGGCCCAAAATTAATTAATAAAACTAATTTACAACAAAAAATATAATTTTCCTATTTAATTAAATATATAAGAAAAATTTGAAATATTTAAGTATGATAATGAAAATCAACTTAAATATTAATTTTCTATTTAATTAAATACACTAGAAAAATACTTCAAGCAAATATATCATCTATCTAGATTTTCCTTTGACTAATTAATTCAATTTCTAATAATATACTTTAATTCAATTTATTTTAAATTAATCAATAAATGAAAAAATTATTGATTTAAGTTGATCCAAGAATTAATTAAAATAAATAATTAATTTACAACTTAATCTATTTTTCAAATAAAATTTGAAATTCCAGCATTTAAGAAATGCAATTTCGAAATTTGATTAATAAAATAAAGAAAAAAATATATTTTGAAAATTATTTAAATTTAGTTGAAAAAAATAAATTTCAACTAAAAATGATTTTCTATTTAATTAAATGTCATGAAAAAGAAATATTAAGTATGATGATAAAAATCAACTTAGATATTTAATTTTCAAATTAATTAAATGTATTAAATTCAAGAAATAAATAATTAAGTGTGAAGAAAGCTTAATTATTAATCTCTAGTTTAATACTAGGAAAAAAATATACTTAAAATAAATTGTACCAAAATTAATTATTTAAATAATTAATTTCACAATTTATAATATTTTCCTATTTAATATTAGAAATAATAAGTAGTCTAGAAATAACTATCTAGAAAATATCTTATTTGACTAAGTATCTTTTCCACAAAATTTGAAAAAATATCTAATTTAAGTTGTATTAGAAAAAATCTAGAACTTAAATATTTTCAAATTTAAATTTAATTAAATATCAAAAATTAAGTTGTAACCACTTAATCTAAAAAAAATATTCCATTTTAAGTTAATATTCGAAAAGATATTAACTTAAAAAATATCTAAAGAATCTTAATAACCAATGCCTAAAATTCCTCAACTTAATTTTGAAATTTGAAATTCTAAAGATATTCAGATTTAAGTTGGTTAGTTGTAGATAACTAAATATCAACTTAAATAGGAATATTTAATGAAAAATTTAAATTAAGCTCCAGAAAGAATCTAGATGGTTATAATTCCATATTTAATTAAATACAAGAAAATACATATAGTTTAGCTTAGAATAAAAATTCTTTAAACTATAATTTTCTTAAATTAATTTCAAAATAAATGAAATTAATTATGTTGCTAATCAATTTTATAAGGTTAAACTAGTTTAATTAAGCTAGTACAGTTATTCAAATCAGGCAAATGGGCCTTCACAATTGGGGTGATTCATGTGAGGGGGTGCTGGGTTCAGTATGTCGTACCCACTACTATGGCTCCCAACTCTCACACAAGGCCCAAAAGAGAGGAATTTAACATTAATAAGAACAACTGTTATTAATTGAATAGGCCCAAAAACTAAATGGGCCTAAATAAATTCTATCAAGAACTATGATAATTTATTTTAGCAACAACAAACTATATGCATCTATAATAAAATTAAACACATAGGCTCACACAGGCACACTTTGGATGGGTCCTATCATGTTGCTAGGTCATACACAGATGAAAGAAGATTTTAAATATACCTGTTACAAATTATTAACTTGACCAAGGGAGCCATCAGATCATTAGATCTGGCAAAAAGTAACCATGGCTATTTGCAATCAAGTAATAATAGGTTTTGAAAACTTACAAACAAGCTAAAACACATACTCCTGCAACAAGGTTAGCTGGATAGTTGGATGTAGGATTTATTTAATTTTAAATTAAATAATTAATTTCGAAATTAAATAATTATTTTAAAAAAAAATCAAAAATTTAAAAAAATTTGAAATAAAATTTTGAAATTAAATTAAAAATTTAAATTTAAAATTAAACCTACAATTTTAAAAAATTAGGTTTCAGCCAACCTAAATATCATTTCAAAATTTGCTAACTACTTTTAAAATTTAAATGTTATTTTATAAATAAAAATTAAATAAAAAATTAAAAAAGATAAATGAATATCTTTTTCAGATTTTAAATGTAATTTAAATAAATAAAATAAGAAAATTTAAAAGTTAGAAAAATATCTTATATCTATTTAAAATTACATGATTATAGTTATCTTATTTTAAATTTAAATAAGGTCAAATTATTTAAAAAAAGATTTAATTTAAAAATTTAAAATCTGACCTTAAATTTAAAAATAAGATAAGATATAATCAAATTTAAAAATAAGATAGATAATTAAGCAAAAAGATAGATACTAACTATTTTAAATTCAAATTACACTAATATCTTAAATTAAATTTAAAAAATATTAAATTAATTCAAGATGATGATTAGAATTGAATTAGGAATAGTAATAGTATAAATACAGAACTACACAAAAAATCGGAAGTTAATTCCATGAAAAAGCATGAAAAAACGAAGAAAAACGAAAAAATTGTGAGCTGTACAGACAGTTTTCGCGATCGCATGAAAATTTCAGCACAGCTCCGATTTTTTCGAATCTTCAAAAAATCATAACTAATTCAAATTAAATCGAAATTGAGTTCTGTAAAAAAGTAACTTGCTTAATTTTTTCCATACTATCCAATAAACATAATTCCAGAAACAGATATTCTATTATTTTTAACGAAAATTCACAAACACCAATCAATCATCAAATAACACTCAATACAACATGATACCATCCAAAAACAAACAAACAATAGTTTTAAAGTCCAAATTTCTTGCAAGTAAATCAATTACCATGGCTCTGAGGCCAGTTGTTGGAATTTATTTTATCAGGATCTTAGATCTACTCACAAGTATGTTGATTAACACCCTAAATATAAACTTTCTAAAACGATGAAATAAACACATATAAAGTTTAGGAAACCTTACATTGGGTGCAGCGGAATATAATGACTCCTTCCGTTCAGATATCTAGCCCTTGATTCCTTTCTGTAACAGAGCATTATCAATATCTGAACCTGGATCTCTTTCTCTGAATCTTTGATGCTGAAACTCCTTTTGCTGAATGTCTTTCTTCACGATCTTCCTCACTATGATTGAGGTATCACTTGCTGTGTGTGGGCACTACTCTCACACTAAGGATTTCAAAATTTGAGAGGGAAGAAAGAGAGAGTGGGTTCGGCCAAAGATAAGGAGAGAGAAGGCTCAGGTTTTTCTGATTCAGAAAGTGTAAGAAAAAAGTGTGTAAATTTCCTGAAGCCTTCACTATCTATTTATAGCATTCCACTAGGGTTAGGTTTGAATTATTTGGCATTAAAATAATGAAAATATCAGAGGTAAATTCCTATAAAAGTGGCCGGCCCTATACTAGTGGATTTGGGCCTCACTTTTTGCAATTTTGCAGTTTTATCTTTTCTGCATCTGATTTTCTCAAAAACGACAATTTTCTAATTCAACCATTTAAATGCCAATTCTAACTATTTAATAACTATAAATAATTATTAAATAATATTGTCATTTATCATATTTATTAATTGAACCATACAAAGTATCATAATTAACAAATATGCCCCTAAAACTCTTTCTTTACAATTTCGCCCTTACTTAGTGAAAAATTCACAAATAGACATAGTCTAATTTGAGAATTATAATTAATTAATCAAAACCAATTACACGAGTCTTACAAGCAATATTATCTCAACTAGTGCGGGGACCATGGGTCTATATAACCGAGCTTCCAATAAGTAGATCAAGAATTTAGCACTAAAATTCACTAACTTATTAATTCTTCGTTGAATCCACGCATAGAACTTAGAATTGCACTCTCAGTATATAGAATGGTCTATATGTTCCACCATATAGACACATCATTAGTTATCCATTGTTATAATCCTAATGTGATCACTGATCCTCTATATGAATGATCTACACTGTAAAGGGATTAAATTATCGTTACACCCTACAATGTATTTATTCCTTAAAACACTTGACCCCGTATAAATGATATTTCAGCTTATGTGAAATGAGTACTCCACCATTTATGTTCGTTTGGTCAAGCTCGAAGGAGATCATCCTTTGCTTACTATTCGACAGATAGAAGCTATAGATTCCATGTTTATGATAGCGCTCCCACTCAATTGCACTACCGTGTTCCCAAAATGTACGTACCCTGACCTAAAAGTGGGCTTAACTAACAAATCAAAGAACACGAATAGCCTCTCGAGATTGAGCCTAATCATATCAGTATTAAGATCATTTGATCTAGGATCAACTAGGCGATATTGACTTGAATAGATATTACGGTAAGTTTAATAAATCTAAGTCAAAGTTCAATATCGATCCCTTCCGATGCATAGTCCATGCATCCAACCTGAGCTTTACTTTAACCAATGTTCTGGAAAGAACATAGTATTTCTCCAAATAGAAGTAAACTCTTGTTGTAGATTATCATATCAGTAAAACCCTATGTCTGATAAATCTAGGAAACTTTATTCACATAGTCATGTTTACTTTCCAATGTGTTGACAACACAATAAACAGGATCAAGTATGTGAAAAGGGTTTCAGATGAATTTATAAGTTATGTGCATATAATCATGAAATAAATCATGTGAACCATGCAACATTAAATGTTATTTCTGATCTATATTAATAAGTAAATCTAATTATATTGAAATGAGTTTTATTTAGGGCATAAAACCCAACATTTTATACTTTCTTTTTCAAAATACAATAAATATATTCTCATGAAAATTTATTTCAGTTGCAAATTAATTTAAATTAATACAACTTAAATTAATTTTCTTAATATTTATATATCAAAATTACTACTAAGATGGAAATAATTCATTTTATTTCAATCACCATCTAAGTATAATTTTATAAATCTTAAATTAAATTTTAATTTAGAATTTTTAATTCTAAGTTCGAAATTTAATGAATATATTTTATTAGAATAATAAGAAAATACATTTAAAGAATGAGCTTTATTATTATTAAGATATTCGATCTCCATTGTTGGTTTTACATCGCGTTTGTTTTTGTGAGTAATCCTCCCTAATGGAGGAACGTTCATTAGCAATTTCGCACGGTTTACTCTCGAAAGATAAGTAGTTTGTAAGTGTTTTATATGGTATGGATTACCCTAATGGTGGCGACCATATTTGACTTGCAAATTATGAAACAATGGTAGAAGCTCATAAGATAGAATAGCCTTGACTCTCGCCCAAACGGGACAACGCAGGATTCAAATCTTGATCGAATAAAAGGTTGCTAGAATGTTTAACATTTTAGATGAGCTGAAAACTCTATTCAATAGATGGTAGCTTTGACTTTCGCCTAAACGGGACACTGATATCAGTTTGTTGAAAAACCTTAGAAATTATTTAGGATTGATTTTTTTTTTTTTGTATTTTCTCTTATCATTCCTACATGCTATGTGCTTATAATTTCTGAATTGATTTTGTGTTAAACCATAATTGAATTCTATTTATTGATTTCTATTATTTTGTAGTATCCTGTATAACCATGATGAATTCCATGTTATCACTGTTGATTGAAAATAAGCTAAATGGATCTAACTTTCCAAAATGGAATGAGAACATTAATATTGCTCTCATAGGAGAAAGTGCCTTGTTTGTGTTAACTGAGCCGTCTCCTGAAGTGTCGGCGGATAATGCATCCAAAGCTATGAAAGAAAAGTATGAGCGTTGGCAGAAAGCAAATGACAAAGCTCTATACTTTATGCTTTCCAGCATGGTTGACACCCTTAAAACTCGGTTTTCTAAAACCGAAAAAGCTGCTGAAGTAATGACGAAGTTAACTGAGCTATTCGGTAGGGCATCTCTTCAGTCACGCTTTGATGCGACTAAGAAGTAAATCAATGCAAGGATCGAACCCCATCAAAACGTGCGTGATTATGTTCTCCTCTGGTGATGCACTCAAAGGAAAGTGTTTCTATTGCAATGAGAAAGGTCATTGGAAACCCCAATGTCCTAAACTTCTTGCAAAGAAACAAGGTATTTCTTTCTATAAACTTTAAGAGTTTTTGTGAATTATTACCCAATTGGATTTTTGATTCTGGACTAACTTTGTTTATTTGTTTCTTCTTCTTATCGGCCAAGCTACTTGAACTCAGATGCTATCTTCATGAGTTGGATCGGAAAGCTGGACCAAGGGTGAATTCGTCCAAGTTGGAGATGAAGCTCATTTATCTATTTTTTGAATTAATTGTTTTAGTTTAAAGACAATTTGGATTTCGAATTTTAGTTAGGGATTTTTATCCTTATTTTTCTCATATTGTTGCAATACATTTTTTTATTATTAATAAAGTTTATTTTATTTTCTTTTCAAACCAATTGCAATTAATGAGATTGAGCTTCATTTACTTTATCTTAATCACAATTACCACATTATATTTATATGTTTGTATGTGTAAGTGTTTTTATTATTGATGCAAATTCTATAATATTTACAACTCTTCATAGAGTTATATTAAATAAACACTAGAAATTAATTTTATGTTTATTAATAATTGTTAATTCTAATACAATTATTAAGAATTTGTTTAATAAAAAGATCTTTTGATCTGATAGGGGTGGAGAAAAGTTAAGAAAACTATGCAGTTCAATGATCTTTCATATCTAATGAACTCTGGATTGTATTCAACTCCACATAAACTCTATCACAATTAGAGAATCATGATCTCTACAACCTTTAGCGGTGGATCATACTCTCTATATACTTAGGGGTGGAGTTTATCCACAATACCCTATATGTAACACATATTTTCTTTAAACATGGAAGTAATATAATGAATTAGTTATTATCAATATAAATCCTTGATCTTGATTGTATGTTCCAATTTAGTTTTACTGTTGTAGTAAAATTGATACCTATAAAAGTTCTTTGATAAAGTTTCACACTACCTTAATTGAGTGGGAGAATTTTAAATTCTTTACCCATCTTCATTAGGTTGACACTTGTGATAGGAACTTAAGAACACTACTGAAAAGCAAATCTAACCATTCATGTGGAAAGATATAACTTATCAGAATTATGAGAATAAGATAATAGAATTCTAGTTCAGTCTATTCGAATGACTTGAACCTAGATTTCTTAATTCTCACAAAATTTTATGGTATCTTAATTTTGATTACTTAATCTCTAGTAAGTACTTTTCACTTCAAATACTAGTCTACTATGTTGATGACTTAGTCTTAACTTAAAGTTTCAGACTAATACAAAAGTCACAACTAGATAACTCTCCAAACAATAAAGAGGTTAAATGCATTATTTAACCAGACATCTGCTATTGAGTGGGAGCTATCTGAGATGTAATCAAATATGGAACATTAGAAGATATTCAAGAAAGATTGATGAAAGTGATCTATATGTTAGATATTAAGGAACTGTATATCAGTTATCCTTGTATCTTCACCAACTCATTCGAAATTCTTGAGATGGTGGTTATTTTGGGGGTGGAGGAATTATTCTATAATAATTCAAGCTCTACCAGAAAAGAATTATAACTTTGTAAATTCGAAATTACCAGAAAGTTATATTACTGAAGAAAAGTCTACGCTGTATTATCTCAATTCCATATTTTAAAATATGAGAGATATGTCTTCTGTTTATTCAGATGTACTTTAAAACAGTAAGGATTTCAGTATCCCTTGACGAGTAATGCATATAGTAAAGGATGTTTCATAAATATTTTTATGAACTAGTTTCCAGAAGTTTGTTTGGATTCAAATATACTACACTTGATCCGAAGATCAAGACATCAGATTGACTTATTTGCACACTTTGTTTTATGTTAGTGCAAGTGGGAGTTTGTTGGGTTTTGTGCCCTAAATAAAACCCTTTACAATCTGATAAGTAATCAATATAAGAAATTTGAAGTGATTTATGTTTGCATGAATTTTACATGCTAATGGTTTAATATGTTTATTACATTTACACACAAAATCAGTTAAATCCAGATCATATGTTTATTCACAATTACAGTATCGTCAACACAGTGGAATGTGATTGTGATCATATGAATCAAAAGACTAAGTCCTTGTTTCATCAGTGTTTTGGATTTACACTAATGTGATAATCAGCGATGATGTGTACTTACACTTGGAGAAAGTGTTATGTTCTTTCCAGGACATTAGTAAAGTATACTAGTTTCGAATGTATGGAGTATACATTGGACTGGACCGATATTGCAACTTAGTTAAGATATTACAAACTTACTGTTATATCTTTCCAAGTCAATATCAGTAGTTGATCTTAAGATTAAAAGAATCTAAATCGTGATATGCTTAGGCTCAACTCAGGAGTACTATTCATGTTCTTTGATTTATTAGTTAAGCCTACTTTTGGGTTAGGGTGATACGTATATTTTGGGAACATGATAGTATGATTGAGTGGGAGTGCTGAACATAAATATGGAATCTATAGCTTCTACTGGTGTATAGAAGTCAAGTGATGATTCCCTTCGAGCTTAGCTAAAT
Organism: Cannabis sativa; assembly: GCF_029168945.1. Classification (NCBI taxonomy): domain Eukaryota; kingdom Viridiplantae; phylum Streptophyta; class Magnoliopsida; order Rosales; family Cannabaceae; genus Cannabis; species Cannabis sativa. Next base: position 38,197,415 of record NC_083604.1, on the reverse strand, counting down.
AGAAGTAAATGGATGAGCTCTTGTTTAAGTGACTCATTCTTAGATCACTAAACATCATTTACAGGTAGCTAAGTGTTTTAAGGGGAAAAATACATTGAGGGGTGAGAACGATAAAATTTTCCCATCTCGATGTAAATCATCTATATAGAGGATCTTTGATCACAATAAGATTATAACAATGGTTAAATGAGATAGCATATCTATATCGTGGAACATATAATATGCTCTATATAAGTCTGAGAGTACAATTCTAAGTTCTAAGAGTGGATTCAACGAAGAATTAATAAGTAGCAATTTACTTAGTAAATTCGGTTCACTTTTTGGAAGCTCAGCATATAGATCCATGATCCCCATTCTAGTTGAGAACATACTGCTTGTAAGACTCAATAATTGATTTGTGATTAATCAATTATAATTCTAAAGTTAGACTATGTCTAATTTATGAATTTTCACTAAGCAGGGGCGAAATTGTAAAGAAAAGAGATTCTAGGTTTATTTATTTGTTATTAGACTTTATATGTCGAATTAATAATTAAATTAAATGAAAATATTATTTAATAATCTATTTTAGTTATTAAATAAATAGTTTTGACATTTAAATGGTTAGAATTGGAAAATTGGCATTTATGAGAAAATAGAAATAAAATTTGTGAAAACTGCAAAACCAAGTGGGGCCCATTATGCACACCATGGCCGACCACTTAAATAGGTTTTTCAAATTGATATTTTCATTATTTTAATGCCAAATAATTCCTAACCTAAACCTAGTAGTTGCCTATAAATAGAAAGTGATGGCTCAGTCAAATCACACATATTTTGAATAACCTTTTCTGTCAGAAAATTTCTCTTCAGAAAAACTGAGTCTTCCCTTTCTTTTCTTTGGCCGAAATCACTCTCTCTCTCTCTCTTTTCTTCTTCATAAATTTCGAACCTTAGTGATAGAGTAAGTCCCCACACACAGCAAGTGGTAACTCAATCATAGATTGGAAGACTGTGAAGGATCACACACAAAGAGAAGGACATTCGGGCTCAGATCTTGATAATACTCTGCGACAGAAAGGATACAAGGGTTAGAGATCTGAGTGTAAGGAGGCATTAATTCCGCTGCATCAATGTAAGGTTTTCTTAACTTTATATGTGTTTATTTATCGTTTTAGAAAGTTCATATTTAGGGTGTTAAACAACATACTTGTGAGTAGATCTAAGATCCTGGTAAAATAAATTCCAACAATATGTACATTTTGGGAACATTATAGTGCAATTGAGTGGGAGTGCTAAACATAGATATGGAATCTAAATCTTCTATAGGTATTTAGAAGTGAAACGATAATTTCCTTCGAGTTTGCTAAATAGAGATAAATGATAGAACGTTCACTTTAGTGACTATATTAATTCACTAAAATCTCATTTATAAGTGGCAAGTTTTTTGAGGATAAAACATATTGAAAGGGTGTAACGGTAATTTTATCCCTATACAATGTAGATCACCTATAAAGGATCATTGATTATTGAGATTATAACAATAGATAATTTATAGCATATCTATATCGTGGAACATATAGAGCGTTCTATATGACTGAGAGTTCAATTCTAAGTTCTATGCGTGGATGCAACAAGGAATTAATAAGTCAGTGGATTTACTTGGTAAGTTCTGGGTCTGCTTATCTGAAGCTCGGTTATATAGGCCCATGATCCCCATACTAGTTGAGACCATACTTCTTGTAAGACTGAGATAATTGATTTTAGTTGATCAATTATAATTCTAAAGTTAGACTATGTCTAGTTTATGAATTTTCACTAAGCAAGGGCAAAATTGTGAAGAAAAGAGATTCTAGGTTTTATTTACTAATTAAGAGACTTTATATGTCTAATTAATAATTATATTAAATGAAAATATTATTTTATAATTAATTTTTAGTTATTAAATAATTGAAATTGGCCTTTAAGTGGTTAAATTGGAAAATTGGCATTTTTGAGAAAATGGGATGGAAAAATGACAAAATGGCAAAATTGCAAAGTGGGGTCCAATCCACATCCTATGGCCATCCACTTAGTGTGAGTTTTACTATTTATTTTTCTATTATTTTAATGCCAAATAATTCTAACCTAAACCTAGGTGGTTACCTATAAATAGATAGTGATGGCTCACACTTAACAGTTTTGATGAAATTTCACTTTTAGAAATTTTCCTGAGCCTTCTTTCTATATAGGCCGACACCACCTTCCATCTCTTCTCTTCTTCAAATTTTATTCAGCCTTGAGTGATAGAGTGAGGGCCCACACACATCAAGTGGTATCTCAATCATAGTGTGTAAGAATGTGAAGAATCCAATCAACAAGAAGGAGAATTGGACTCAAGAAGGAGAGAAAGAGATCCAGGTTCAGATCTTGATAATGCTCTGCTACAGAAAGGAATCAAGGGCTAGAGATCTGAACGGAAGGAGTCATTATATCCCGCTGCACCCAATGTAAGGTTTTTTTAAACCCTTATGTGTTTATTTCATTGTTTTAGAAATTCATGTTAGGATGTTAATGAAACATAGTTGTTAGTAAATCTAGATCTTGGTAAAATATTTCCAACAACTGGCCTCAGAGCCATGGTAATGATTTACTTTCATGAAATATGAATTAAAACGATGATTTGTGTTGATTTGGATGGCTTCATGTGGTTTATGTGTTATTTGATGAATGTATGTGTTGTATGAAATTTTTCCACGAAAAATATTTTTTTTGTTTCTAAAAATATTTTATTTGGATTCCTTGTGAAAAACTAAGAAATTTTGTTTTTTACGAAACTTGATTCTGATAAAAATTGAAAGAGTTATGAATTTTGGAAAAATCGGGATTCAATGGTGTCGAGTGGGTGCTCATGAGCACCAGGTGCTTGGACAAGACATGCTTACGCGCGCGTGCCACTCAGACTAAACGTTGTCTGAAGCCGAGTCCACCCGAAGAGATGCTGCACATCCGCCCAGACGCACCCTGCAGACATTGAGATTCCTCAGCTGGCTCCTCCCATGCGCGCGCGCCTTGGGCCATTTGCAGCCTTTCGCACCACAAATTGCGATTTTGTGGAATTTTCCCAAAATTTGATTTTTTCTAATTTTCAAACCCCAAAATCAAAATGAAATTTTATTTTTAATATATTTGAACTTACATATCATATTTTAAATTAATAATATTTATTTTTCAATAAATTATTATTAATTTTGATATTTTGAGGTTTAAATTTAAAAATTAATTATTTTATTTTTTAAATTGTGGTCAGATTTAAAAATTTGTTAATTTCTTTAATATTTATATATTATTTAATTATAAGTTCATATATTTTGATATTTAACATATTTTAAATTAAAAGATAACTTTATCTTTTTTATTTGAAATATTATATTAAAATTATCTTATATGACAAATTAAATAATTAATAAATTTGAAATTAACCTAGATATTTTTATAGATATTCTAAGCATAATATTTTCAAATTCAAAAGTTTGTTATTATGTTTAATATTTAATTATTTATAAATTATAAGTTTAAAAATGATATTTTACTATTTTATATCATTTTACTTATTGAAAATTTATAAATTATATTTTAAATATTTAAATAACTTAGATATTTTTGTAGAAATTTGAATACTGCTTAATTTGAGATATTTTGACATATAATTAGGATAATTATTATTTATTAATTATTTTATTCTTAAAATAATAATTATCTAACCACATCTATTTTAAAATTGGTTTATATTATTATTTTAATTTTATTAAATTATAAGATTAGAAGATGATATTGAAGATATTTTTTTTTCAAATCATTTATCTTATTTGATATTTAATTTAATTTGATAAAAATAATTCAAACAAACCTAGATATTTTAAATTAGTTTTCATTTTTGAATTTTAAATTTTGAGATTTTTAAGGGTTGGTTTTAACAACCCTAAATTTTCAAAATTTAGTTGGTTAGTTTAAGAATAATAATTTAATTATATTAATATCTTATTTCACATTTGTTACATGGACAATGTTTGTTTAATTTTATATTGTTTATTCAAAAAAAATTTTAACAAACCTATTATTTATTTGATCTAAATTGCTATGATTAACTTGTTGACAGATCCAATGATCTGATTTTAATCATAGTCCAATTATCAATAGATCTTATAAATAATTTGTAGCAGGTAAATTTTGTACTTCTTTCATCTATGTAAACCTAGTGACATGATAGGGCCCATCCAAATCATTTGATATGTGTGAGCCTATATGTTTGCTATTGGGCTTAGATGCATATAGGAAGCCCATTTAAGTTTTACTAATGAAATGGACTAGGTTGCCATAATAAATTTTGACATAAGTAAATTTATTTAGGCCCAATTAGAATTGGACTTATTCAATGAATAACAATTGTTTATTTAATGGTTAAATTCCTCTCCTTTGGGCCTTGTGTGAGAGTTAGGGGGCCAATAGCAGTAGGTACGACATACTGAACCCAGCCCTCCCTCACATGAATAACCCCAATTGTGAAGGCCCATTTGCCTTATTTAAATAATTATATTAGGTTAATTATATTAGTCTAACCTAATTAAAATTGAATTAGCAACATAATTAGCTTTAAAATATATGAATTTATTTTTCATTTAATATTTTAAAGTTAATTTTAGAAAAACAATTAGTTAATGATATATATATTCTAGATAGTTATTTCTAGTACTAGTTATATTTTCTAATATTTAATTAGGAAAATATTTTAAGTTGAAAATTAATTTTTTTAATTAAGTTTGGACCAACTTAATTATAGAATATTTTTCATAGTATTAAATTAGAAATAATAATTATGTTTCTTATATACTTGATTATTTAATTCTTGTATTTTATAGATTTAATTAAATTAAAAATTAAATATTTAAGTTGATTTCATTCTTGATATTTAAATATTATTATTTTCAGGATATTTAATTAAATAGAAGATTATTTTAAGTTGGAAATTTTATTTTTCAGAACAACTTAAATTTGAATAATTTTTCAAAATATATTTTATTTTATTTTATTAATCATTTTTTATACTATTCAAAATTGCATTTTTTTAAATGCAGAAAATTTCGAATTTCATTTGAAAAATAGATTAAAGTTGAAAATTATTTATTTTAATTTTGTATCAACTTAAATCAATGATTTTTTCATTTAATGATTAATTAAAATAAATGAACTAAAATATATTATATTTAGAAAATGAATTAATTAGTCAATGAAAGTCTAGATAGATATTATCTGTTTTGCTTGAAGTATTTTTCTAGTGATATTTAATTAAATAGAAAATTAATATTTAAGTTGATTTTCATCATTATACTTAAATATTTGAAATTTTTCTTAATATTTAATTAAATAGGAAAATTATATTTTTATTGAAAATTAATTTTATTAATTAATTTTGGACCAATATAAAATTAGAATAATTTTTCATGATTTATTTTATTTTATTTTAGAGCATTTTTGAAAATTGTATTCTTATATACTTTAATTTTTCGAAATGAAATATATATTTATAGAAAGTTAATTTGAGTTGTAAATTAATTTAAATTAACTTTGATACAACTTAAATTGAATAATTTTCTAAATATTTATTGGAAATTATTACAAAGATGGAAAATAATTCATTTTATTTTCATATCCATCTAAGTTTAATTTTATAAATATTAAATTAAAATTTATATTTAGAATTTTTTTCTAAATTAGAAATTTTAATATAAATTGATTAAAATAATCATTAGAAGAAAATACATTTTAAATAATGAGCTTTATCATTATTAGGATATTCGATCTCCATTGTTGGTTTTACATAGTTATTGTTTTAGTGAGTAATCCTCCCTAATGGAGGAACGTTCATTAGCAATTTAACGTCGTAGAATCTCGAAAGATAAGTACTATTTGTAAGTGTTTATTTTAGTATGGATCACCCTAATGGTGGCGACTTTAATAGGGCTTGCGAAAGTATGAAATAATGGTGGAAGCTCATAAGATAGAATCGCCTTGACTCTCGCATAAACGGGACAACGCTATATTCTGATCTTGATCAAATAAAAGGTTGCTAGAATGTTTATCATTTCAGATGAGCTGACAACTCTATTCAATGGATGGTATCTTTGACTCTCGCCTAAACAGGACACTGATGTCAGTTTGTTGAAGACCTTGGAAATTATTTAGGATTGTACGTTTTTAGTCTTTTCGCTTGTCATTCCTACTTGCTATATGTTTAATAATTTCTAAATTGTGTGTGAATTTATATTGAACCATGTTATTTTTGGTTGTTAGTTGTAGTTTAATTTCAAATCTTCATTGTTGGTATAACTTGGCTTGTTGTTTTAATGGAAAAAATCCCTAATGGATTGTCATCCATTAGACAAACATAATAGTGTTAGATCTCGATAGATAAATATTGTAAATGCAACATCTAGTTGTTCATCAATTGATGACACCTTAGACTAGTAACAATATGAAACAAGAAGATTATATAAATAAGAATAACTTTGACTCTCGCTAATCGGAGCATCGTTGGATTCTTATTTAAATTCGAAATTATCCTTATTCCTCTTAGCTTATTCGTTTCGAATTAGCTCAATAATATATCATTGGATAAATGGTTTATAAATCATACAATGTCATTCTATTTTCTCTTAATAAATTGAATGGTGCATTTGATTATATTCCCAACATTCTATCCCGAAATGATATAAATCCTCAATCTTAGATAACTCCTACTTGTATATGCTTACTTTAGGCAAATCAGACTTAGAGTTAGATTAGTAGTGGTCGTCCAAGAAAGAAGAATTTCTCATGTATATTTGGTATAAATTTAAGTCTTTGACTTTAATTTTAGATTCCAAATAGAAATTTTATATTTTTATTTGCAGAATACAATACAGTTACACTTTCACAAGTGTTTAATAACTATTTTCTATCAATGGATTCAAACTGTATGTTAAAGTATGGATATGAGTTTAGTATTCTGTGACCAGAATCCACTTGGACTATTCTAAGAACTATTGATTGTAACTAAACCTAAGTCATCAAAAGACACAACCATATTTTATAAATCTATGGCATTTGTATCTTGTTCATAGTGGTTTTGACAAGATCATTCTCTGCAAAGAGTCAATATGCCTATATCCACTGAAAGTATAATCATCTCATTCGCAGATGGATGTACATTCAGGGGTGGATATGAGTTTTTCGTTATATTCTTAAGACGATCACTCTAGATTTTACTTTATGCAAAAGAAATTTGAAATGTTTGAAAAATTTCATGAATTTCTAGCAATGGTGAAAAAAATAATTAAGCTAAGTGGTTAAAGATCTTGCGAACTGATAGGGGTGGAGAAATATTTGGTCGATATGCAGTTCAAAGATCATTAAGTTGATTTTTTGAATTATATCCAAACTTACCTCCCCAGAAATTCAATTTGCATATTGATGATTAGTTACTAGTCATTGCCTAAGTCCTTCTAGGGAATACCCTAGTGAAAGGAAAATTTCAGAATGATGGAATGGTTGTGTACTTAGTGTAAACCATTACAAGATTCATGGATGACCTAATCGTAATCTTAAGAAAAGCTAGAGCTGTTAACCAAGCTTTGCATGTTTGTTAGCTATTCTAAGTGATTAGGGGTGGACCATCCCATAGTCATTTGATAAGAAAGTGTTTGTTTCAACAAATACTACTTTTCTAAGAACATGACTAAGTCTGAAAATAAAGTAGCAAATAAAGGAGATATTTTTTTTTTTTTATTCCAAAAGTGTTCAAGCATTTTATTCTGTAAACATGATCCCAGTGCCTCTGTTGTCTTCACACAACCGAAGAGGACAATACCATTTAGATTATTAGACAATAGTCACGGTACTTTGTCATAGTGGGAGGGTTTCAAGGAACTCACCCTGTAATGACTTGGAAGACACCATTGATTAAAATCCATTGTTAGTTTAAACAAGTAATGGATCGTCAAAATAAGAAACTAAGAAGTAAAGCCAAGAGAACTATGGTTAAAACCATTCATGTGGAATAACCAAAAGTTTTCTATTACAAGGACATGAAAGAAAATTTTCTTTAATAAGTCTATTCAATGGACTTAAAAAAACTTTCTCTTCCTAGTATTATAAGTTTGAGATTATCTAAACCTATGGCGTAAGGTATACGTGGTAATTTACTTACTCTAGTGCAAGAAACTTACTTTAGTAAGACGCTGGAGAATTTTTCTAATGGCAATCTATAACAGCTTCTCGAGTTCTGGCTATAGATTTCATTTATCTAAGGAAAAGTCTCAACTATTCCAGAAAAGATAAAGCATTGAAAGAATTCCATGAATCAACAGTAAAAGGTCTCAGATATGCTTTAGTATGCCTTAGACCAGACACCTGTTGTTGAGTGGGAGTAATGAGTAGGTATCAGATTAATCTAGGAAAAGAACATTGGAAGAAAATCAAGTAAATCTTAAGATTAAGAAGAGGAAGTATATGTTAGTCGATAAGGGTGTATTTAATACTCTTAGACTACACCAAATCAAATTTCTAGACTTGCCTTAGTGCTAGAAAGTCTGGTGATGAGATGGTGATTACTCTGGGGGTGGAGTAGTGATTTTGGAGAAGTGTAAAAACCTATCTGAAGTCTCTAAGTCTACCAGAGAGAGACTGAATGTTAAAGTTACAGGAAAGGTACTTATTCAGTCTAAGGAAAGTTCTATACATTTTTGGCATTGTTCCAACATTTATTAACCACTAGTGTTACTTCCTGACTAACGCAAAAGTAGTTGCCATAAAGCAAAGAATCCAGTATCCCTAGAGGAGTATACATATAGAGAGGAATTTCACAATATCAAGGATTTTGTGATTAAGGAAATGTAATGGTGGAGAAAAAGGTTTTGTTTAATACAACCTGTCAGATCCTATTACGGAGAGTATACTACATACTACACTTGATTTGTATATCAAGGTGTTGAGATTATTTGAAATGCACTTTTTGTTTTATATTAGTGCAAGTGGGAGTTTGTTGGGTTTTGTGCCTTAAATAAAACTCATTTCAATATAATCAGATTTACTAATTAATAAAGATCAGAGATAGCATTTTCTCTTGCATGGTTCAGATGATTTATTTCATGATTATATTTAATGTATAAATTCTGTTAAGTCTAGAACATATGTATTTGTTAATGGCTATAGTGTTGTCAGCACAGTGGAATATAATCTTGATTATGTGTTCGAAAGTTTAATTCCCTTATTTGTCAGTTCACTGGATTTAGACTGGCATGATAATCAGCGATAGGTATACATACACCTTGGATAAGTGTTATGTCCTTTCAAGGGCATTGGCAAAGTTTACCAGTATCAGATGTATGGAGTATACATTGGAAGGGACCGATATTGAACTTTGATTAGATATGTTAAATTTACCATAATATCTATTCAATTCAATATCACCTAGTTGATCCTAGATCAAATGATCTTAATCATGATATTGTTAGGTTCGATCTCAAGAGTATTATACATGTTCTTTGATTTGTAAGTTAAGCCTACTTTTGGGTCAGGGTGATACGTACATTTTGGGAACATGATAGTGCAATTGAGTGGGAGCGCTAAACATAGATATGGAATCTATAGCTTCTATAGGTATTTAGAAGTGAAACGATGATTTCCTTCGAGCTTGCTAAATAGAGATAAATGACAGAACGTTCATTTTAGTGACTATATTGATTCACTAAAATATCATTTATAGGTGGCAAGTGTTTTAATGATAAAACACATTGAAAGGGTGTAACGGTAATTTTATCCCTATGCAATGTAGATCATCTATAGAGGATCATTGATTATTGGGATTATAATAATGGATAATTTATAGTGTATCTATATCATGGAACATATAGAGCGTTCTATATGACTGAGAGTGAAATTCTAAGTTCTATGAGTGGATGCAACAAGGAATTCATAAGTCAGTGGATTTACTTGGTAAGTTCTAGGTCTGCTTATTGAAAGCTCGGTTATATAGGCCCATGGTCCCCATACTAGTTGAGACCATACTGCTTGTAAGACTCAAATAATTGATTTTAGTTAATCAATTATAATTCTAAAGTTAGACTATGTCTAGTTTATGAATTTTCACTAAGCAAGGGTAAAATCGTGAAGAAAAGAGATTCTAGGTTTTATTTATTAATTAAGAGACTTTATATGTCTAATTAATAATTATATTAAATGATAATATTATTTAATAATTAATTTTTTTAGTTATTAAATAATTGGAATTGGCATTTAGGTGGTTAAATTGGAAAATTGGCGTTTTTGAGAAAATGGGATGAAAAAATGACAAAATGGCAAAATTGCAAAGTGAGGCCCAATCCACATCCTATGGTCGGCCACTTATTGTGAATTTTACTATTTATTTTACTATTATTTTAATGCCAAATAATTCTAACCTAAACCTAGGTGGTTACCTATAAATAGATAGTGATGGCTCACACTTAACAGTTTTGATAGAATTTCACTTTCAGAAATTTTCCTGAGCCTTCTTTCTCTATAGGCCGATACCACCTTCCATCTCTTTTCTTCTTCAAATTTTATTCAGCCTTGAGTGATAGAGTGAGTGTCCACAAACATCAAGTGGTATCTCAATCATAGTGTGTAAGACTGTGAAGAATCCAATCAACAAGAAGGAGAATCGGACACAAGAAGGAGAGAAAGAGATCCAGGTTCAGATCTTGATAATGCTCTGCTACAGAATGGAATCAAGGGCTAGAGATCTGAAGGGAAGGAGTCATTATATTCCAGTGCACCCAATTTAAGGTTTTCTTAAACCCTTATGTGTTTATTTCATTGTTTTAGAAATTCGTATTAGGATGTTAATGAAACATACTTGTTAGTAAATCTAGATCCTGGTAAAATATTTCTAACACTCCAACTGTTTAAACACTTCTTCTTTTATCCTTTTATTTTTATATATCTTATTCGGCCATAAGGCCTTTCTAAGACTTTATGACCGGCCAAGCGATCTTTAAACTTGGAATTATTTTTTATTTTACAGACAACGGGCTGATCGGGCAGCTTTTAATCTCGGTATTACGTGCTTTTGTTATGTTTAATAAATTTCATTCTCTATTTATAATCATCGTGCAATTGTGACTATTTTATCTTTACCAAATGCTTTGTACAGTTATAGGTGCCCCCCAAGTGACCGAGCAGACTTATGATTGTTGGTCACTGGTTTGTTACAACTATGATTTTTATCTGTTCGGTGCTTTGGGTTTGACCAAACCTTTTTTACGCACTGGATGGTAAATTAGAAACATGCTGATAATTTTGACTCAATTTGAATTTTGAAATAACTACCTTTATTCATTTATTGATCGAAAAATGTGTTTGTTACCGTAGTAACTTACATCAGAGCTATTTGATCTAATCTGATCTTTTAGCTTAACAAATTGCAGAAATAGAAAATGTACTTTAAATGGTGGTCACCTGACCTGAGTACTTTTTCCTTTTGTCGAAACCTTTGAGCGTAGTCCACCCAGCAGGCCATTTACTTAAGAGTAAATGTTCAATCAGTACTTAGCGTGGTCATCCGACCTGGTACTTTATTGGTAGTATTTTCTTAAATGTTCCCCATTCCAATACCGTGGTACTAGAACGAGTTACATTTTTTCATCATACTTATGTATGCTCCGGATTCGAGAACTTCGACCACTTGATATGGTCCTTCCCAGTTAGGTCCAAGTACACCTGCCGTACTGTATTTGGTGTTTAGGAATACCCTTCTCAGGACCATATCTCCCACGAAGAATTTTCGAGCCTTCACCTGTTTATTGAAATATCGAGCTACTTTTTGTTGATGGGCCATCAACTTCAGGTTTGCAATGGCTCTTCTTTCTTCGATTTCATCAAGTGATTCAGCTAGGAGTACGTGATTGGTATCTTGGTTGTACATCAATCTTTTGTGGGATGGTGGCTCGAGTTCTACAGGCAGCATAGCTTCATATACGTACGCCATAGCGAATGGTATCTGTCCGGTTGTCGTTTTCTCAGTTGTCCGATATGACCATAGAACTTCAGGAAGCTCTTTCGGCCAATTTCCTTTGGCATCTTCGAGTTTTTTCTTCAGTGTATCCTTCAAGGTCTTGTTGACTGCTTCAACTTGACCATTCGCTTGAGGATGGGCCACTGCTGAGAAACTTTTGCTGATACCATGGTTCGCACAAAAGTCAGTGAAGGATTGGCTGTCGAACTGCTTGCCATTGTCTAAAACTATCTTGTACGGCAGTCCAAATCGGCAGATTATGTTCCTCACAATAAAGTCTTGAACATTCTTTGATGTAATGGTTGCGAGTGGTTTGGCTTCTGTCCACTTAGTGAAGTAATCAACCGCTACAACTGCGTATTGTACTCCTCCTTTGCCCTTGGGTAATTGTCCGATCAGGTCAATTCCCCAAATGGCAAAGGGCCACGAACTTTGCATCTGAGTCAACTCGTTAGGTGGAGCTCGAGGTATCTTTGAAAATCTCGGGCGTTTGTCACATTTCTTAACATAGGCTTTTGAATCTTCAATCATCGTTGGCCAGAACTAACCTTGCCTTAGAATTTTCTTAGATAAGCTTTGCTCGGCGGCATGATTTCCACAAAATCCGTCGTGCACTTCAGATAGGAGTCGTGCAGCTTCTTCTTGAGTAACACATCTGAGCAATGGCATTGAGAATCCTCTTCTGTACATAATTCCCTCTACTATGATATACCGTGCAACTTTCCTTCTCATTTTACAGCTTCATTTCGATTATTTGGGAGTTTCCCAGAGTCGAGGTAGGATGCTATTGGTGTCATCAAGTTTGGGGAAGTATCAATCATTTCGATTTCTTCCATGCCAGTGATGCTAGGCTCTTCGAGGAACTGAATAGGAACCAAGTTCACCTTGTCACTTACATTGCTGCTTGCCAATCGAGCTAACGCGTCTACAGTTGTGTTTTCTTCCCTTGGAATTTGTCTGAGACCGTAGCTTTTGAATTGTGCGAGCAGATCATGTATTTTGCTCAGATATGCTATCATCTTTTCTCCCCGAGCCTCGCATTCTCTGGATACGTGATTTACCACCAGTTGTGAATCACTACAGATTTAAATATGTTCGGCTTTCATCTCCCGGGCTAGTTTTAATCCAGCAATTAGAGCTTCATACTCGGCCTTCTTATTAGATGCTTTGAATCCAAACTTGACTGCTGCGTGCAGGTGTTGCCCCCCAGGCCTAACAAGGACAATTCCTGCACCAGATAGCTGATCTGTAGCCGATCCATCTACGTGTAGTTTCGAGGTTGGCTTATCTTCATTGTTACTTGGCTGAGGTGTTCGTACCAGCTCGGGGTTGCTTTCTGGTATGCTTTCTTTCTTGCCTGTGCATTCTACCAGAAAGTCTGCTAAGGCTTGGCCTTTGATTGCTGTTCGGGGTTGGAAAGTAATTTCATATTGGTCCAACTCCACCACCCACTTTAGTAGCCTTCCAGAGGCATCTGGCTTTTGCAGTATTTGGCATAATGGTTGGTCAGTTGTTACGAAAATTATAAACACTACGCAAGTATACGCAATCAAGTAGTAAACTCACACAGGTGAGGTCGAACTACAAGGAATTGGATTAACTACTACTAAACTATACCTATAATTCTATTTGGCAAATCAAAAAAATAATTATGATTCAAAAGAATTAAAGTAATTCAGAAAACTTAATAACACAATTTAAAGTTAAGCAATGATAGGGAGGAGAATCCTGTTGTTGTTTACCTAAATTGTTAATGCCTAATTGCTATCCTATTCTTGAAGTGAATGACAGATTATAGAGTAACCTAGTTCTTTTCAGATCTTCTAGGTTCTAAATCACATGTTATCTAATTAATTCCTTAATTAAACTAACATAAAATCAGCATTAGGTAATAATCTACTTGTCACATAAGTCATGTGAATACTCTCGTTTCACATAGAACATCGATTATCCAAATTTTAGCATTCTCAATTCTCACTTTTTAGATTTCGAATTGAGATCATAAAGCATGCACAAGGTGATCAATCTTAAACATGAAATTAAGAAAAAATTAAGATAATTTCACAAACAAGAATGGAGGAATGGCAATTAAACATTAACTAGGCAAAACATTATACAACAATCATCATCCTCCATAAATGGGAAATTTAGTTCAGAAATAAATCCATAACCATTCCTATAACAATATTCAACATAAAGAAATTAAAGAGGAATAGAGAAAGAAACTGTTGGTGGATGAATTCTGGATCTTCACTTTGAATCACTTTGCTCTTCCTACCGCTCTCTACTGTGTTTTAGGGTTCCAAATCGCTTCCTCTCACTTCCAATCGCAGTTTTCCATTTATAACTAATTTTTAGGGTTCAATGGACAAAAATACCCCTGGGCCGTACGGGATCTCGCCGCGGCCAAGCTTCCTCTCGCCGCGGCCAGATAAGTGCCTAAACATACCTTTCTGTAAGTTTCAAATGGTCGCGGCGAGGGTGTATCTCGCCGCGGCGACTGTGGCCTCAAAAACCTGCTTCCCTTCTTCGTGATCTAGCCGCGGCCAAGCTGTATCTAGCTGCGGCCAGATATGCATCTTTCCTCAAAAAGTGTTTTTCTTGGCTCAGCTCGTCTTTTATTGGACTTTTTCATCCCGAGACCTCTATTATTCCAAAGAACCTGAAAACATAGAAAACAAGCGTAATTCTGTCCCAACACAGTGAAAAACGCACATAAAATCGATCCAAAATATAGGCTAAAAATAGCCTAACAAACTCCCCCAAACTGAATCTTTACTCGCCCCGAGTAAAAGTAAGACTCAAACTAAAAACAAACAACACAATAGATAACCAAACTTTCAAACGATTGAACTGCTACCACCACCTGCACAACTTCAAGCCATCAATAACCAGAATTTCAACTCGCTAACTCTAAGAACTAATTTGGATGTACAATTTAGAAGTAAGCAATTCATACAAACACAAAACATCGCATTTGACGTTCATATCACAATCGTTCTACACTTCCTGACATTCCACTAACACGTGATCAATAAGTTTGGATGACATACCTCTCTCCACTAATGTTGACAAATTTCTCTTTGGAATCAATAGGTCTTTTTCGGTTATCACAACGTGGCTTAGGTACATGGGTAGGTGACAAATCATTTAAGCTACGTTATACCATAAGCACAATTAACCAAGCAAGCACCCGCATTCATCTTTTTTTTTTCATATATCTCAAAGACAATAGTAAGAGATTGCATATTTTTTCCTGTGCCTACCTCATATTTTTTCATAATTTTTTTCAAGAAGACATTATCACATATTTTCTTTCTTTTTTCCTTCTTCTATTTTTTTTTCACTAGAGGCACAACACACAATACTTTATCATATATTTTCTCTTTTTCAATCTCTTACTAATACACTTTATTTCTCCGCTTACAACAATTTATCCCCCCCCCCCAAACTTGCTTAAAGGCTCATGGCATAATAAGGTATGTTTAGAGTGAAAAGAGTTAAGGATAATGAGTTTAGCTTAGGTAAGTGGTGAGAAATTTTTAGAATAGGTTAAGGCTCAACTTTGGGTATACTAGGGTAAAATTTTCGGGTAGGCTCGAAAGGCTCAATCGATCCAAAGAAAACTTGCCTAAATCATTTTCCAAACAAAAATCATCAAGGATTTTACTTCAAGAGAGTATGTCAAACAAATTCTATTTCATGTCAAGTCAATCATTCCACAATCCAAATAGAACACAAGTGATATGCGTCAAAAACAAATGTTTTATGTCTACATGAACAGCCTTCTAATACACATCCACCTTAATTCGAACAGTTGTAAGTCAAGCACACAGTTAAGATTTTAATCCATTGCACAAGTGAATAACACTGGTTCAATCAATCTTCCAACTTAGCTATCAACACACGACACTAAAAAAAAACTAACTAACTAAAACAAAAAGACTGAAATAAACTGAAAAAAAAAAATTAAGTCTCTCCCCCCAAACTAAAGATGCACATTGTCCCCAATGTGGGAAAATAAACCAGGATGAGAGAAACTTACCTGAGCCCCTTAGAAGGGGTTTTGCGGAGGTGGCTGATCATAGGGGTTGAAGTGGGGTGGCATGGCAAAATAGTTAGGATCGTCCACACCGACATTCATCCTCGTGACTAGTGTGTTCAATTGGGCCACCTGCTGTTCATCGAAAACACTCCGTTGGGCCATGTAATTCTGCATGTCCATATTTTGCTGAATCAGATAATTCAGCTGATTGTGAGTGAACTGCATGGCTGGGTCGAGAGGCCTGACAAGACGTGGTGGTTCAATGTCTTCATGCTCCTTTTATTCTCTTGCAGGAGGATCTCTCTGAGCTGGCGGTTGACCATAAGGGTTAGGTGGTTTGAATCGAAGAACAGTGGCCAAGGTAATACTGCGTTGTGGCGCTACCTTTGTATCATAAGAGTACTGTGGTACTCCATGTTTCTCACACAGATCGGTTATAATGTCGGCAAGCCCAAGTCCACCACCACAAGACCCCTCAACCATTATATCAAATGTCACTCGAATTATGTCCCCCACATTCAAATTGTAACCTTTCATAATTCCATAAACCCACTTAATCCTGTCAATCTGAGCATCAAAAAAATGTTTGTTCGGGAGCATCCTTGCACTAACGAAGTATAGCCATGCCTTGGCTGCCGGGTTGAGTTCACACCGATACAATTGATACGGTTCTCCATCAATTTCATGGAACTTAAGGCCAGGATACCCTAGAGTTTCGGCTATATCCACATAATTCAAACTCCTTGCCCGAAATTGCTGCTTCAAGGGTTGCTGTTCTACAGTGAAGGTTGGTAGCTCATAAAGAGCATGAATTGCAGCTGTGGAAGCAGGCACTTTAACCCCCCTAACTCTCACTTTGTCATCCTCTCTTTCTGGCCAGTTGGCTAAGAATTCTAAAGTTAAGGTTTGGTTGCTATGCCCAGTGACATCCACGAACTTAGTCCACTGCTTATTTAAGATTTGATCTCTAATGGACACAAATACAGTAGGAATGTTTGCAGTTTGGCTCAGGTTAACAATGTCTATCCCTCTATCTTCAATGAATGCCCTATCTTTGAATTTTAAAAACCGCTCTTGAGCATCCATATTGGTAAACCTAACTCTATCAAGACTAGAGCGACCCCTAGGTGGGTTGGATGATGAAGCTCCACCTAGTTCACTCACTCTTGATCTTTTAGGACCCATCTCACCCAAATTTTCTAACACTCAAGATTTTTAAAAATTTTGGCAGCACTACCCCTTAAAAATCCACTTCTCAGGAATTAACCCACTCACAAACAACCCCAATCCTACTCACAACAACTATATTGAACAATGTATTGAGCAAAAATCCCAAAAATTCAACAAAAATTCCAAAATTCTCCAACAATCCACAAATTTTTTTCAATAAAAATTGTATAGAGAGTCTTAGAATTATTACCTCAATGAGAATCCACCTTTAATCAACCTCCATTGTAGGAAAACTTGAAGTTCTTGAGAAGGAAGAAGATGAATAGTGGTTTTTGAAATTTGGGTGAGGTTTTAGGGATTTGGGGTTGATTTGAGAGGGAATGAGTGATTGATGAGAGGAATAATGGTTTAGAAGGATTTCGGATGAAGATTTATGGTAAGATTTGAAGGAAAAGGGTTTTGAATGAGATTAGATGAAGAATAGTGGTGTGGAAGAGGTATTCTCGGTGTGGAGGTTAGGGTTGAGAATGAGAGAGTTGTTTTTGAAATTATGTGGAAATTGCCCTTTATAAACACGTCTGAACTCCTCGCCGCGGCCAAAACATGACTCGCCGCGCCCAGATAAACCCAAAAAATAGGCCATTCTGTAACTCTGATATGGCCGCGGGGGCACTACCCCTCGCCGCGGCCAGATAAGCTCAAAAATTAGGCGTCTCTGTAAGACCCAAATGGTCGCGGCGGCACTACATCTGGCCGCGGCCACTAGGCTAAACCCCGAAAAAATAACTTTTTTTTTCTATAGAATACAAAAATAACAAGAAAACTAAAAATTATTTTACCAGTTTTCTAAACAAAACTAGAAAGAACAGAAAAAGAAAATAACAACTAAAACATGAAAGAGTTCAACTAAAACATAACGAAAACTTGGGTTGCCTCCCAATTAGCGTTGTCTTTATCATCGCACAGCTATACGTTGATCGAGTTCTTCATAGTGGCGCCAGAATCATGGCGGACTTGGCTTGATCAAATTGACCTCCCAAGTAGAGCTTTAACCGCTGCCCGTTAACTTTGAAAGTATTGGGGCCTTCACCTTTCAGTTCCACCGCTCCATAAGGAAATACTTTGACCACTGTAAATGGCCCTGACCACCTTGACTTTAATTTACCAGGAAACAACTTCAACCTTGAATTGAAAAGTAGAACTTGTTGCCCAGGTTGAAACTCCTTCCTGACTAAGTTTCGGTCATGCCACCTTTTAGTTCTCTCCTTGTAGATCTTAGCGTTCTCATAAGCCTCATTCTGACATTCCTCAAACTCATCCAACTGCAGTAATCTTTTCTGTCCAGCAGCCTTTAAATCCATGTTCAGAGTCTTCATTGCCCAGTACGCCTTGTGTTCTAATTCCACCGGTAGATGACAAGCCTTTCCAAACACCAACCGATATGATGACATCCCGATTGGCGTCTTGAACGCTGTTCTATAGGCTCACAGTGCGTCATCTAACTTTCTTGACCAATCTTTCCTTGATCTCTGCACCGTTTTGTCCAAAATCATCTTTATTTCCCGGTTAGAAATTTCAGCTTGGCCATTACTTTGCGGATGATAAGGTAGAGCAGTTCTATGACAAACACCATATCTTGAAAGGAGTGTTTCGAACTGTTTGTTGCAGAAGTGACTCCCTTCATCACTTATGATTGCTCGGGGAGTACCAAACCGAGTGAATATGTTCTTTTGAAGGAACCGAAGAACTGTTTTACCATCATTGGCTGGTGTTGCTGCAGCCTCCACCCACTTCGACACATAATCCACAGCTAATAGGATGTATAGATTATTAAAAGATGAAGGAGAAGGACCCATGAAGTCTATCCCCCACACATCAAACAATTCTACTTTTAAGATTCCTCTCAAAGGCATTTCGTTTCTCCTTGAGATGTTACCTGTACGCTGACAACGATCACATGCCTTCACAAAAGTACTAGCATCTTTGAAAAGTGTTGGCCAAAAGAATCCGCTCTGCAACACCTTGGCAGCTGTTCTTGTTCCACTGAAATGTCCCCCACACGGTAGAGCATGACAGTGATTGAGAATAGAGTACATCTCCTCTTCAGGCACACATCTTCGTATTATCTGATCTGCATAGTGCTTGTAGAGGATTGGCTCTTTCATGTAGTAATGTTTCACCTTAGAAAAGAACTTCTTCAATTGTTGACGAGAGAACTCAGGAGGAGTTATGTTGGCAGCCCAGAAGTTAACATAATCAGCATACCACGGTACCATTAGACTTTCCCTTACACTAAAGAGTTGTTCATCAGGAAATTGCTCATTTATCTGTACCTCTTTTGAATTCTGGCTCTCTTCCATCTCTAGCCTTGATAGATGATCTGCTACTAGATTTTCAGTGCCCTTCTTATCCTTGATCTCTATGTCGAATTCTTGGAGTAGAAGCACCCAACGAATCAATCGTGGCTTTGCATCCTTTTTAGTCATAAGGTATTTAATTGCAGAATGATCTGTATAGACTACAACCTTATTTCCAATAAGATAGGGGTGGAACTTATCACATGCAAACACAATTGCCAAATCTCTTTCTCCGTTGTGGCATAATTCAGTTGAGCATCATTCAGGGTTCTACTAGCATAGTAGATTGTGTGAAACACCCTGTCACCCTTTGACACAAGACCACTCCAATTGCATAGTCACTTTCATCACACATCAATTCGAAACGCAACTCCCAATTCGGTGAAGTAACTATTGGTGCTGAAATCAGTTTCTCTTTAAGAACTTGGAACGCCTTTAAACATTCATCTCCAAACTCGAAGGGTACACCATTAACAAGTAAACTGGACAATGGTTTAGAGATCTTTGAGAAGTCTTTAATGAATCGTCGATAGAAACCAGCACGGCCCAAGAAACTCCTTACTCCTTTCACAGAAACTGGGGGTGGCAAATTCTCTATTGTTGACACTTTAGCCTTGTCCACCTCGATCCCTGCTTGTGAAATTTTGTGTCCCAGAACTATCCCTTCTTTCACCATAAAGTGGCACTTCTCCCAATTTAGAACCAAGTTTGACTTTTCATATCTTATTAGCACCTTCTGCAGATTTTCTAGGCAATGATCGAATGAAGATCCAAAGACTGAAAAATCATCCATAAAAATCTCAATGCAAGATTCAATTAAGTCCGAAAAGATAGCCATCATACAACTTTGAAATGTTGCAGGAGCGTTGCATAACCCGAATGGCATTCTTCTAAAAGCAAAAGTACCATAAGGACATGTGAAAGTAGTCTTTTCCTGATCCTCCGGTGCTATGGCTATTTGGTGGTATCCAGAGTAGCCATCAAGAAAACAGTAATACTCTTGCCCTGCTAACCTGTTTAACATCTGATCAATGAATGGCAAGGGAAAGTGATCTTTGCGGGTTGCTTTATTTAGTTTTCTATAGTCAATACAAATCCTCCAACCAGTGACTGTTCTTGTGGGGATCAACTCATTCTTCTCATTCTTAATTACCGTCATCCCACCTTTCTTTGGAACTACCTGTACCGGACTAACCCATTTACTATCTGAGATTGGGTAAGCCACTCCAGCATCTAACCACTTGACCACTTCTTTTCTGACAACTTCCTTCATGGGTGGATTGAGTGTGCGTTGAGCATCAATGGTTGGTTTAGCATTTTCTTCCATTAGGATTCAGTGCATCACCGTTGAAGGACTGATTCCTTTGACATCACCCAGTGTCCAAGCAATGGCCTTGTTGTGAGCTCGGAGTACCCTCAGCAGTCTATCAGTTTCCACATCAGAAAGAGAGGCTGACACAATAACTGGCAGCTTTTTGTCTTTACCCAAAAACTCATACCTCAAGTGACTAGGAAGCACCTTCAATTCAAGTTCTGAAGGTTTTTCAGTAGATGCGTCAGCTCTTTTGGAACTACTCCCAACTCCTCATAATACCTTCTGTTCAAGGGCCCATAGGAGTCAAGCCAATTCACATAACCCATGACATCTTATCCCTCTTGCTCCATCAATTCATCTTCAGTTAAGCTCAGTTCGAGAGAATCATCTAGCAGCTTTTTCTCACTCACAATTGTATCAATCAAATCAATGAAGAAACAGTTATCACTTGCCTTTGGGTATGTCATAGCCTTTAACACATTAAAGACCACTTC
Source organism: Cannabis sativa (assembly GCF_029168945.1). NCBI lineage: Eukaryota > Viridiplantae > Streptophyta > Magnoliopsida > Rosales > Cannabaceae > Cannabis > Cannabis sativa. The sequence continues at coordinate 38,175,985 of NC_083604.1, read as the reverse complement.
TTCTCCTTGGACTCTCAGCTTTAATTCACCCTTCTGAACGTCGATCAAGGCTTGGCCAGTTGCCAAGAATGGTCTCCCAAGAATGATTGGGACATTCCTATCTTCTTCCATATCCAGAACAATAAAGTCAGCTGGAAAGATGAACTTGTCAACTTTAACTAACACATCCTCAATGACTCCTCTAGGATGAGCTAGTGATCGATCCGCCAATTGGAGAGTTACTGTGGTTGGCTTTGCTTCTCCCAACTGCAATCTTTTAAACATTGATAGAGGCATCAACTTAATGCTGGCTCCCAAGTCACATAGTGCATTTATTCCTTCAATTCTCCCAATAGTACAAGGAATAGTGAAACTCCCTGGATCTCTGAGTTTGTGAGGGAGTTTCTTCTGTAGAATGGCGTTGCACTCTTCAGTTAGAGCCACTGTCTCATAATCCTCCATCTTTCTCTTCTTTGACAAAATCTCCTTCATGAACTTCACATAACTTGGCATCTGTTCTAAAGCTTCAGCCAAAGGAATGTTGATGTGTAATCTTTTGAAGACCTCTAGAAATTTGGTGAACTGCTTGTATAGATTTCTCTTTCGGAGTCTCTAAGGATAGGGTATTTTCACATGATGATCAATACTGATTGGTGGAGACTGTTGTGGTGGTGCTGGGCTATCACTAGCCTTCTCTACTGTTGGTGTTGGGGTTGGCACTGGTTGAACTTTAATCTCCTTATCTACATCAAGTGGTTGTGTCAATTCAGGCCCATCATATTTCTTACCGCTCCTCAGGGTAATTGCCTTGCAGTTTTCTTTGGGATTGACTTCAGTTGTGCTAGGAAAATTTCCTTGAGGACGGGTTACCTGAGTTGCTAGTTGGCCCATTTGAGTTTGCAAGTCTTTAATGGAAGATCTAGTTTCAGTCATGAATTGTAGCAATAAATATGTTTGCAAACTAGAATTTCCACCAAAGGCTTGTTGCTGAGTGTACTGTTGGTTCTGTGTCTGATTCCGATTTCATTGCTGATAGAACCCACTGTTCCTTCAGTTACCTCCTTGGTTGAACCCAGAGTTATTGTTGTTGTTCTGCGAATAATTTCCAATGGCTTTTGCTTCATCCATTGGCAAATCATCCACATCTGCCTGACACGCTGAAAAGTGATGGTTGCCTCCACATATCTCACAAACAACTTGGGCTTGATAGCTTGCCCTGCGATTATCTTTGTCAAGGCCTCAACCTGAGCTGTCAACTTTGTAATGGCATCAACCTCTAGCACACCACCTACTTTCTTAGTTTGACTCCTTTCAGTTGGCCACTGCTGATTGTTTAGAGCCATCTCCTCCAATAGATTGTAAGCCTCATTAGCACTCTTTCTCATAAAAGCTCCACCAGCTGCTGCATCTATCAGAGTTCTAGTGTTACCAACCAACCTGTTGTAGAAATTGTGAACCAGCATCCACTTCTCTATACCATGATGAGGGCATTTTCTGATTAGATCTTTAAACCTCTCCCAAGCCTCATGGAGAGATTCATTATCTTGCTGACAGAAGTTGTTGATTTCACCTCGCAACTTGGCTGACTTTGCTGGAGGGAAGAACTTTGACAAAAATTTCGTGGCTAAGTCATTCCAAGTGGCAATATAGTTGGGTGGCAGGGAATTCAACCAGATCTTGGCTCGTTTTCTGAGTGAGAATGGAAACAGTCTCAGACGAATGACATCATCACTAACTCTATTGACTTTAAAAGTCTCACAAAGTTCCATGAAGTTAGAGAGATGCAGATTAGGATCTTCAGAATGGAGGCCACCAAGCGGGCGAGAATCGCACCATTTGAAGTATGGCAGGTTTGATCTCAAAGTTATTCGCATCGACTGCCGGTGGCCTGATACATGACTGCACTCCAGTAAGAGTAGGGAGAATGTAATCTCTCAAGCTACGGCCATTAGCTTGATCTTCAACGGCACCGCCATTATTACCGTTATTACCTCCATTGTTTGCAGCATTAGCATTCACATTAGCAGCCATGATTTCTGATGTTTCAGCAGTTGCTGAAACTCTTTCTTGCCTCTTGTTCTTTCGATTTCTTCTACAAGTTTTCTCGATTTTAGGGTCAACGGGTAATACAACTGCTTGCCCTTGGCGGCGCATGCACTCAAAATACCTGAAATAGATAAGAACAGTTTTGCAAGAGAAAGGTTAGAAATTCAGCAAAAAAATATACCAAAGTAGAAGTTAGTATAATTTTATGTAATATTACTCTTTATACAATCCCCCGGCAACGGCGCCAAAAACATGTTACGAAAATTATAAACACTACGCAAGTATACACAATCAAGTAGTAAACTCACACAGGTGAGGTCGAACCACAAGGAATTGGAATAACTACTACTAAACTATACCTATAATTCTATTTGGAAAATCGAAAAATAATTATGATTTAAAAGAAATAAAGTAATTCAGAAAACGTAGTAACACAATTTAAAGTTAAGCAAGATGAGATGATAGGGAGGAGAATCCTGTTGTTGTTTACCTAAATTGTTAATGCCTAATTGCTATCCTATTCTTGAAGTAAATGACAGATTATAGAGTAACCTAGCTCTTTTCAGATCTTCTAGGTTCTAAATCACATGTCATCTAATTAATTCCTTAATTAAACTAACATGAAATCAGTATTAGGTAATAATCTACTTGTCACATAAGTCATGTGAATACTCTCGTTTCACATAGAACATCGATTATCCAAATTTTAGCATTCTCAATTCTCACTTTTCAGATTTCGAATTGAGATCATAAAGCATGCACAAGGTGATCAATCTTAAACATGAAATTAAGAACAAATTAAGATAATTTCACAAACAAGAATGGAGGAATGGCAATTAAACATCAACTAGGCAAAACATTAAACAACAATCATCATCCTCCCTAAATGGGAAATTTAGTTCAGAAATAAATCCATAACCATTCCTATAACAATATTCAACATAAAGAAATTAAAGAGGAATAGAGAAAGAAACTATTGGTGGATGAATTCTGGATCTTCACTTTGAATCACTCTGCTCTTCCTGCCGCTCTCTACTATGTTTTAGGGTTCCAAATCGCTTCCTCTCACTTCCAATCGCAGTTTTCCATTTATAACTAATTTTTAGGGTTCGATGGACAAAAATACCCCTGGGCCGTATGGGATCTCGCCGCGGCCAAGCTTCCTCTCGCTGCGGCCAGATAAGTGCCTAAAAATACCTTTCTGTAAGTTTCAAATGGCCGCGGCGAGGGTGTATCTCGTCGCGGCGACTGTAGCCTCAAAAACCTTCTTCCCTGCTTCGTGATCTAGCCGCGGCCAAGCTGTATCTAGCCGCAGCCAGATATGCATCTTTCCTCACAAAGTGTTTTTCTTGGCTCAGCTCGTCTTTTATTGCATTTTTTCATCCCGAGACCTCTATTATTCCAAAGAACCTGAAAACATAGAAAACAAGCGTAATTCTGTCCCAACACAGTGAAAACCACACATAAAATCGATCCAAAATATAGGCTAAAAATAGCCTAACATCAGTGTACACCCGAACAGGATGAGCTTGAAAATAAGACCTTAATTTTCTTATTGCTAGAATAAGGCAGTATGTGAGCTTTTCTATAAATGGGTGTCGGCCCTCGGCCTGAATGACTCTTTTACTAATGTAATGGACTGAGTGTTGTATGTTGTCCTCTTCTCTGATTAGCACGGCACTTACAGCATGTTCCGTGACAGCTAAGTATATTCCAAGTTCTTCTCTGTCTAGAGGTTTTGCAAGTTGTGCTTTTAGCTCTTGGAAAGCTTTTTCACATTCCTCCGTCCACTCGAACTGCTTGTTTCCTCGCAGGATATTGAAGAATAGGACACACTTATATGTTGATTTTAGAACAAACCTGCTGAGTGCAGCGATCCGACCAGTAAAACTTTGCTTTTCCTTGGTTTTAGTTGGCGACTTCATATCCAGGAGGGCTTGAATCTTCTTTGTATTGGCTTCAATTCCTCGGGCATTGACGAAGAAACCCAAATTCTTTCCCGAGCTGACTCCAAAGGAACACTTTGAGGGATTTAGTTTCATATTGTATTTTCTGAGGACTTTGAAGCATTCGTCCAGGTCGTCTATGTGCCCCCCAGCCTTCCTGGATTTGACGAGCATGTCATCCATGTACACTTCCATATTTCGTCCGATCTGGTCTTTAAACATTATGTTTACCAATCTTTGGTATGTCGCTCCAGCATTTTTTAGACCAAGCGGCATTACTTTGTAGCAATATAGACCCATATCTGTTCGGAAACTTGTATGTTCTTGGTCTGGTGGATTCATTTTAATTTGATTGTAGCCTGAATAAGCGTCCATGAAGCTTAATATTTCACACCCTACTGTTGCATCTACAAGCTCATCGATCCTTGGAAGTGGAAAACAGTCTTTGGGGCATGCTTTGTTGAGGTCTGTAAAATCAATACAAATTCGCCATTTCTTGTTCGGATTGGGCACCAATACGGGATTTGCGACCCAAGCTGGGTAGAAAGCCTCAATTATAAAATTGTTGTTGCGCAGCTTTTCTACTTCTTCCTTGAGGGCTAATGCTCATTCTTTGTCCAGTGGTCTTCGCTTTTGTTGGACTGACCGGAAGTTAGGATAAATATTCAGAACGTGCGAAATGATAGAAGGATCAATTCCAACCATATCCGCATGTGACCAGGCAAAAACGTCTAGGTTTTCTCTCAGAAATTTTATCAATTCTGATTTTACTTTGAGCAACACACCCTTTCCGATCTTTAGCTTTATGGTTGGGATATCTGGATCGATCTCGATCTCTTCTAACTCTTCCACAGGTACAACATTACTGCTTGGGTCCCCAAGTCAAGGATTCACATCTTCATCCCCGCCTTGGGAAGTTCCCTACATGGGAATGTTTTTTCCTTTATATGTGCTCTGGCTGGAGGATACTTCCTTCTTAGCCTTGGCCACTGTAAGGTTATAACATTCCCGAGCAGACTGTTGGTTTCCTCTCAGACACCCTACCCCATTCTTTGTTGGAAACTTCAAGCATGAGTAGAATATTGATGTGACAGCCTTTAAGTCATACAAGGCGGGTCAGCCTAGCATTACATTAAAAGCTGAAGGAACATCCAATATCAGGAACTGTGCCATGATAGTCATGCTCGTCGGAGCTTGTCCAACAGTGAGGGGTAGACGAATTTGTCATAGACGTGCGACTCCTTGACCGGAGAAACCAAAGACACGCAGGAGACATGGGGTTAGATCCTTGAGCTTCCCATCTTTTCATAAGTAGTTTTGAACAAGATATTGGAAGAGGCTCCATTATCAATCATTGTTCTAGCCACCATTTTATTGGCTATCTGGACTTCCACGACCAGCGGGTCGTTGTTTGGAAATCTAACTTTGACAGCGTCTTCATCGTTGAAAGTTATGGTAGGCCCTCCTGCTCATGGAACTTTGGGCTTCCTTTCTTCCACGGCGATAACTTCTTCTTGTTCGTGCTGTGCTGTTCGGGCATACCTCTCCCGAGCATTGCCCGAATCTCCAGCAATATGCGGGCCTCCAATGATGACTTGTCGATGCCCATCTACCGGTGGAGGTAGTAACTCTTGGTTATTGTCGTTCCTCTGACCCTGATCGGTCTTGACATACTTCTGCAAGTGTAAGTTGTTTTTCCTTATCAAGAATTCAATTTCCCGCTTCAGGTTATTGCATACATTAGGGTCATGGCCATAGTCTCCGTGGAATCGACAAAACTTTGTCATGTCCCTCTTGCTGACATCTTTCTTCATGGGCCCGGGTTTCTTATATGGGGCCAGCGACTGAGTTGCCATGTAAATACTTTCTACGTCTTCAGTCAAGATAGTGAATGCAATGTTCTTTGCTTGATTCACCCAGGGAGCTTGTTCGGATTTCTCAGCAAACTTTCCCTTCTTCCTATTCCCTTGCCTGTGGTTGTTGCTGGAACGCTTACCACTTGAGTTCAAATTATTTGAGTAATGGGGGAGTTGGGCAAATATTCCAGTAGAAGAAGCTTTCGACTTGCCAGGCTTTTGCTCACCTTCTACTCGTTGAATGGCTTCTTTGAGCTTGATGAAGCCTTCTGCACGGTCAAGAAAATCACTCAATGAGTCTACCAGCCCATTCTTCCTTATATCCTTCCAAAGTTCACCGACGACTTCAATGCCCCCCAGTATCGCGGATAACTTTCCATCTTCAGTTATCCGTGAAACTTTGGTCGCCTCCGTCATGAATCTGCTGATATATGCTCTGACAGGTTCGCCTAGTCTTTGCTTGACTTCAACCAGGTCTCCCAGATGCAACGGAAGTTGGCGAGAGGAGGAGAACTATGCATGTAATTTCGAAGAGAATGCTCTCCATGAACTGAACTTTCCAGGGGCCAACTTGAAATACCATTGCTGGGCGGCTTCTGATAGGGTAGCAGGAAAGATTCTGTAGCACACATCTCCTCGTACCCCTTGTAAATCCATTTGAATTTCAAAATACTTGAGGTGAGAAAGAGGATCTTCTCTTCCTGTATACATATTCCATGTTGGCATTTTAAACTTGTGGGGCACTGCCAGAAGATTGATCTCGGGAGAGAAAGGAGTTCCTCGTGCTCGGTGCAGCTCTAGATCATTGTTTCTTTGTCTAACCATCCCTTGGAACATATTTTTAAATTCGTCTAGTTGTGGTTGTACGGCTGGGCTAACCTGCTCGGCATTCTGGTCGATTTGAATAACATCAGTATGCTTCTGACCGGGAATTTGAGCACGGGCTCCGGGCTGAACGATCGTCGTGACAGTCTGATCATTTACTCCTCTCCTTCTGTTGAGATCATTCCTTAGGTCGTGAGTCGTCCCCAACCTTTCGAATACAGAAGTGCCTGGCTGCCTTATCGATTGATTTGCTTGGTTGACAGGTGGAATGGCACCATTCACCTGGTTGGAACCATCAGGTATGACCTCTCCCGATGAATTACTAGACAAGGTCTGCCCGCCTACCGCTTGGCCCACAAGTGGAACTCGTGACCGGGGATTGGGCAGCTGACCATTTGTAGTCTGTGAAGTATTCATCGGTGGATCTTCGTCTGCCTCACCTAGGGGGATGACACTCGGAGGTTGCTGACCTACAGTTTGGTAGGCTTTTCGTATCAGCACAATAGCTTGCTGACTACGATTTTCAATCTCTGTATGATGAGCCCTTAACGCTTCCATCTCTCTGTCTCTCCACTCGGTAAACATGCGCCTATGTTCCTCGAATGCAAGATTTACCGCAGCGTGGAGATCTTCCTGATCATGATGTAGGGTATTGGTGTGACCCTACACGAGCCCAAGAGCAGCACGGAGATTTTGTAACTCATTATCATCTCCAATAATTGTTTGAGTGTTGGTAACAGATGGAACGACTGTGTTATGAATGCCCTGGTTGGGTGCTGAACTGTTATTCCCAGTCTATTGCACACCAGGCGCGATTTCATCTATAGCAGTCGTTACACCGTGACCTACGTGTGCCGGCTATTCAGGATTAACAGCTGGCGGAACCCTTGCGCTTCTTGGGTTCGGCAATGCAGGATCAACCGTCTGTGGATTGGCTGGATCAACCAGGCCCTTACGAGTCTGCACCACCATCGTACTTGTGATTAGATTTTGAACAAAGAGCGATTCTTGATTCTAGCTCTCAATGAAAGCACCAAAATGTTGACCTCGCTTTTAGCCAACGATATTGAGTCTTATTTAGTAAGCGATAGCTAATTTATAACAATCGATATATGGTAAAGCAATGTAAAGACACAAGAATTTTATAGAGGTTCAGCCTCGAGCAGTTCGGTAATAGCTTAATCCTCGTTATTTGTATTGACTCAAGAACAAGGAGAAAGGTTCCTTTTATTATAGCTCTTACAACAGTATCTCTGAATATGAATTCTTAGATGGTATCTCTAGGGTAAAATCTCTCGTCCTTTGCCCAGTGAACATGCATCACTATTTATAGGACTATGAACTTGGAGAGGAAGTGTTTCCCTTCTTGTTACAATGGATATTACCAGAAAGATTGCATGATAAATGCAGAATACACTGATCGTGGGATTTGGACAGCTTGCCATATCTCTGTGATCTGATCCCCAAGTTATAGGGATTTCTTTGATGACTCACGATGCCAAAGCTGAATTCACTAAGTGTTGATGGCTCTGCGCGGATTGCTGATCGCTTTGCTCCAGATAAGCCTACGAGGCATCCTGCTCGGACTATACCCTCCGTGCAGATACTCAAAGTTGATTCCACGTGTCACCATCGTGTGATGCCACGTCAGAGTGCAAAAATTAGGATAACAGAGATCATTGAGCTTTTGACCGGCCAGACCTTGGAACATGTTTTTCAGTTCATCAAACTGTGCCTGCACGGATGGATGAACTTGTTCGTCCTCTTGGCCGACCAATGCCACGTCAAGATCTCATTGAGCTGGATCTTGAGCGCGGGCCCCGGGCTGAGTGGCTAGTGCAACATATTGTTCGTCTAACCCTCTTCTTCTATTTAGATCATCTCTGCGATCATGAGCTTTTCCGAATCTATTAAATACAGACACACCAGGTTGTCTCATTGACTGATTGGTTTGGCCGAGAACTTGTCCAGAACCGCTAGTCTGGGCAGAGTTATTAGGTATAACCCCTCCTGACAAATTACCAGATAAGGTCTGACCGCCCACCGCTTGGCCCATAGGTGGAACCTGTGACCAGGGATTGGACGGCTGACCGTTCAGAGTTTGGGAATTGTTCCTAGCAGGATCTTCGTCTGAGCTGCCCATCAAGATGCTGGACGTGGGTTGTTGATTAGCAACTTGTTAGGCTCCTCGTATTAGTACGGTGGCCTGTTTTGTTCAGTCGTCGATGGCTGCTTGCTGAGACTTCAACGTTCCCATCTCTCTATCCTTCCATTCGGTGAACTAATGCCTTTGCTCTTCGAACGCAAGGTTCACTGCTGCACAGAACTCTTCCTGATCATGATACAGAGTATTAGTATGACCTTGCATGAGCCCAAGAGCATTACGAAGGTTCTGGATCTCGGTGTCATCTCCAACGGTTGTCTGGGCATTTGTTGTTGAAGGAACCCCATTACTAGAAGTACTTAGATCGGCTGCTGAACTGGTATTTCTAGTCTTTTGAACACCAGGTGTGATTCAAGCCATAGGAGACGTCACACCATGACCCGCGGTTGGCGGTTGGGTGATTGGTTGTTCAGGGTTAGTGACTGGTGGGACCCTTCTATTCCCTGGAATCTGCAGTGTGGGATCTACTGCCAGTGGATCCACCTGATTGACTACACCCCAGCGAGTTTGTACGACCATCGTGTTTATGAGTAGATTTGAAGTAAAGAGCAGGTTTATGATTCTTGCTCTCAATGAAAGCACCAAAATATTGACCTCGCTTTTAGCCAATTACAATGAGTCTTAATAATAAGCAATAAAGGATATGATTAAGATATAATATGAAAACATAAATAAAGAACACAAGGTTTTTAAAGAGGTTCGACCCCGAGCAGTTCGGTAATAGCCTACTCCCCTTGATTTGTATTGACTCAAGAACGAAGAACACAATGTTTCTTCTCTTAAAGCTCTTACTGTGAAATCTCTGAGTATGCTCTCTTAGATCCCTCTCAAGTGATTCTTTCGACCCCTTTACCAGTGAGAATGGATCACTATTTATAGGGCTACATGCTTGAGGGAAGGTTTCCCTTTTACTTACAATGTCTATAATTGGTAAGAACACATATTACATATTTAGAATACAAAAAATTGTGGGATTTGGACAACTTGCCATATCTCTGTGATAAGATCCCAAATTTATAGGAATTGCTCTTGTGCTTCACAATGAAAATTCTGGAATTGTTAAGTGTTGATGTCCTGCTCGGATTGTCCACTGCTCGGTTGGGAGGACCTCATCCATGCAAGTATATGTTGTGTTCTACTCGAAACATCTCTTTCAGGCAGATATGGAGAATCAAGTCCACGTGTCACCAGCATGTGATGCCAAGTCATAGTGTGAAAATTGGGATAACACTATGTTTGAGTAAAATAAAATAATAATTCAAAAACAACTAAAAAATAACCCTAGAACAACTTAACAAACTGTAAAACAACAAAAATATAACTACAAAGCAAGCAAAAAATAACAAAATCTTGACCTAATTGCAATTAGTAAAATAATATTGACTCCTCAATATGTTTTTGTATTATAATATTTTTTACGTAGTTTTGACAACTTAATTTATCTTTCTGTACTATTACATTATTTTTTCTTCATGAAATTTTTGGTTACAACTTTATTCTTTCAACTTATTTTTCCTCTTTACCTTTTTGAGTTAGTGATTGTTAAAAAATAACTATAAACTAAAAATCAACCAAACAATAGCATAAAAATAACGAAATAAAATTATACATATATGCAATAAAATATTATCTAGAATAAACTGGAAATATACACGATAAAAATACACATAAATTAAACAATAACCGTAAAAAAAACACATAAAAACAATAAAAAAAAAACAACTATAAAATAATAGTAGAATACATAAATAACAACATAAAAATAACTACAAAATGACAAAAAGATAACTATAAATCAACCAAAAAATAACAATAACAAGACATTAATCTTGTTAAAATCTGTAAATCATGCATAAATGAATTCTGAATAAACTACAAAATATCCAAAAAAAAAGAAATATACTACTTTCATTAATCATGTAAAAGATAGAAAAATATAGGAGTATTCTTAATTTTTTTTGTAAGAGTGAGAAAGAGTGTTAAAAACGAGATATAAAAAAATAAAGAGAGAGAGAGAGAGAGAGAGAGAGAGAGAGAGAGAGAGAGAGAGAGAGAGAGAGGAAAGAAAAAAAAGACTCAACCAAAGCTGACTAAAAATATATAAATAAGAGATTTTTTTTCATCTTTATTAAGTAAAAAGCAATTAGAAAGAAAAAAAATTAAGTAGGGAAAATATGAATGTAAAAATTTCCTTGTCAAAGTATAAATATAAAGTTTAGAAAAAAAAAAAAAACTATTTGGTGTAAAATATAGATTGATTGGATAGTATTTTGTTGGGCTAATCCATATTGTTAGTGATCAATAGTTAATGGGCTTAATGGGCTTAATGGGCTTAGCATCTATCTGTGTAAAGTCTAGTTGAAGCAAAAGTGTAGACTTTTCTAGTTAATTGAAGCATTTGATGAGCAGGCTCAATCACACTAAGGCTATGTAGCTAAGTCTCCTCCCTAACTCTATAAATACATATCGTCTCATCAAAATTGTATACTTTTTGATAATTAGATAAATAAAGCTTCTTCTGATTTAGAGATCTAGAGAGGAAGACATAGTTGATAGTATTTCACTATCAAATTGAGGTAATTGATATAGATCAATTAGGTACAAATACCTAATTATTATCTATTTTTATTGTGTTTAAAATTATATACAAATTAGTATTTTGGGTTTGTTATTTATTTTTCTATCATGTATTATCAGATTACCTATGGTATATGATTTAGGACCTATAATGTGTGTAACAATTAATATATATGTGTTAATTTTCTCTTATTACATATCAATTTCATTATTATTTTATATTAAATGTTTTGTAATTTAATATTAAAAGTTTAGGGGTTTCATTCATCAAGAAATTGTCTTTTTATTGATATCTTATATGACTAAAATTATTGAGCAAATTGGGATAATATTATGTTTAAAGTTTTAGGATTTATTGTTTTCACCAAGAGCAGCCTTGATGATGTGGATTTAAATATTTGACACGTGGCAAGAAAGATGACATCTTAAAGTTAAGTAGTCCCGAGTCATAGCAGGGGTTCCGACCTGGGAGGGGTCCCCAGTCCTACGCCCAAGTTGAACGCAGGAACTCCATAATGGAAGTTTGGATTTAAATAACATTAATCCAACACAGTATCTTTCAGTATTCTGTACCATGAAGGAATGGAGCAACCTAATTCATGCATGGGGAGCTAAAATTACATGAACCTGTAACCCGAAAGCAAACTTGGGTAGCTAGGCTTTCACCCAGCGCCCAAGTTGACATCCCCAACTAGGGTTTTAGTTTTCGAGGTTGTCAAGCCAGATGCATTTTTTTTTTCATTTTTTCCACTTTTCCATGCTTTTTCATGAAATTAATTTTGAATTTTTTGTATAATTTTGTATTCAGATTTTTATTTTTCAAATCTCAAATCTAATTATCAGAATAAAATTAAATTTTTTAATTAATTTTAAATATTAGTAGATTTTGAATTGAAAAAGGATAAAATTTGATATTTTGCTTAATTGGTTACCTTTATTTTTAAAATTTGATTATTTTATCTTATTTTTAAATTTAAGTTCAGATATTTTATATTTTAGATTATTTAATTAATTTTATAAAATGACCTTATTTGAAATTTAAAATAAGATTATTTTATATCTAGAAAATTTTAAAATCTAACTAGATATTTTGTCAACTTTCAAAATTTTGTTATTTTATTTAAATTAAATTATAAAATCAGATAAATGATATTTATTTATCATTTTATTTTATTAGATATTTAATTTTATTTTTTATTTAAAATAACATAAATTTTAAAAAGTTAGTTGGCATCTTTTGAATAGTTATTTAGGTTTGTTGAAAACCTAATTTTTTAAATTTATAGGTTTAATTTTGAAATTAATTATTTAATTTAATTTTATTATTTTCGAAAATAATAATTTATTATTTAAATTTTTCGAAAATAATTTAATTATTTAATTAATTTAAATTAAATAAATCCTATATCCAACTATCCAATTTGTTGCATGTGTGTGTGTTTTATATATTGTTTATTATTAAAACTGGTCTTTTATAAAATTATCACATTTTATAGATTTTATTTAGCCCAATAGGTATTAGACTTATTCAATGAATAACAATGGTTTAAATTAGGAATTTTTTTTCATTAATATACATTTTAGGTAAATTAATTACAATTATAACGTTAATGTGACATAGCTACAGAAAGTACCGTCCTCCCCATTATGAATGCGGACCAATTATCAATGGGTCAACAAAATCAATTCACCCAAGCGCGCGTGCACCACCTACATCCAACAAATAGCTTCATTAATTCCATTTTATTTTTCCTTTTTGTAAATATAAAGTTTTCACTAAAATCTAAAAACTTTTTTTTTGTTTTGCTTTTTTTTTTGTTCTGCTTTTTTTTTTTGTTTGTTTGAGTGTCCTTCTTTTTTATTTTTTTATTTTTCTGAATTTCTTAATTTTTTATTCATTTATAGACATATATATATATATATTATTGGAAACTTCTATAATGTACCGATGCATCTCTATGTGTTTTAGTATCGTAAATAATTTTTAGTCAATTTTTTTCTTATGGTAATGTACATTATAGTTATTTAAGACATCCTGCAAAATTTTAAAAAATTCAAAAAATTTTAACACGCCGAAAACAGGGTTCAAAAAATGTGTTGCACGTGTGACTATTTTATTTTATACGCATGTAAAATAAATTGTTTGAACATTACTTTCTATATTGTAAATTTTTCTGAGATTCTCAAAATTTTGTAGGATATCTTAAATAGCTATAACGTACACGAACATGAAAAAAAATCAGACTAAAAATTTTTTTTGGATGCCGAAATAAGTAGAGGCTGCATCAGTACATCCTTATTAAGGGGGTGTATTGTATAACCACCCTATATTATTTTTACTTTGTTTAATTTTAAAAATTATTTTATGATCAAATCACTACTCGAATAAACTTAAAAATAGTATTATTGTGATTTATTCTTCAATGTGATCATTTTAAAATGTGAAAAATATATATTTTTACAGTTTTCGAAATAAAAAAAAAAAAAACCATAATGGTATAGATGATACTAATTATATATTGATTAGTTACCACTGAATTATATATATTTTTTTTAAAAAAAAAATTACTCTATTCTTTTTTTTTTCAAAACCATTGGATTACATTATGTGTGAAAGAAAATTTTGTAAAGAGTTTTTTTTATTCTTATACTTCAAAATAGTTTTTTTTTTTTTTGTATTTTTACGGAAATTAACATAGCAACCCACATAGCAACTAACAAAACAACTTAAATCACAACCAAAATCCACATAGCAGCCCACATAGAAACTACTCGAGCAACTACCGAAACAATCCAAACCATAAATTTGAAAGAAAAACAAAAAAGTTAAAAAATAGTATATGAGAAAATTCCCCATTTTGTAATTAGTTTCTACAATAAAACTAAATGCTGACCTCGCTTTTAGCCAACGACAACGAGTCTATTTTTATAAGCGATAAGTGATTTATAGCAATGAATATATGATCAAGCAATGTAAAGACACAGGAATTTTATAGAGGTTCAGCCTCGAGCAGTTCGGTAATAGCCTAATCCTCGTTATTTGTATTGACTTAAGATCAAGGAGAAAGATTCCTTTTCTTATAGCTCTTACAACAGTATCTCTGAATGTATAATTCTTAGATAATATATTTAGGGTATAGTCTTAGCTCAACTTCTTTTTCGACCTCTTGCCCAGTGAACATGCATCACTATTTATAGGGCTAGTAAGCTTGGAGAGGAAGAGTTTCCCCTCTCGTTACAATACGTATAAACAGAAAGATCGTGGGATCAATGCTGAATGCAAGGATCGTAGGATTGAGGCTGAATACACTGATAGTGGGATCGTGTGTATGCCATATCCACATAAATTGATCCCTAAGTTATAGGGATTGTGCTGATGACTCACGATGCGAAAGCTGAATTCGGTAAGTGTTGGTCGCTCTGTGCGGATTGCTAAATACTTTGCTCTGGGCATGCCAGCGAGATATCCTGCTCGGACTATGCTTCCCGAGTAGATGTTCCAAGTGGATTCCACGAGTCACCATTCATGTGATGCCACGTCAGAGTGCAAAAATTGGGATAACACTAAAGGTTACTAAAAATGTATCTTAATAATATTAAGATACTATAATATAATTTGAAGAGCAAAATAATAATTTTAAAATAACTAATTACTAAAACAAATACTATAATATAATATATATTTAACTAGCAAGCACTTATTTATTGTAACTTATTAGTTTATTTTGATTTATTAAATATGTTTAAAAATAGCATAAATGTTACTAAAAAATGTAACATAAAGTATAATAAAGAACAAGAATAAATATAACTACTAATTGAAATGTAACTAAAATTTATATGAGATACATAAAATTAAGGGGTTTTTTCATTTTTACATTTTAAAACAGTTTTTTTTTTTTTTTTTTTTTTTTTTGCATTTTTACGGAATTCTATGTAGAAACCCCTATTGCAACTAGCGGAGCAACCTAAATCATAACCAAAATTCATATAGCAACTCACATAGAAACTACCGAAAAAACCACCTTAGAAACCCAAACCGTAAATTTGAAGAAAAAAAAAAGTTAAAAAATAGTATATGAGGTAATTTCCCTAAACTTAATCTAAAACTAAAATTAATTAAAAAAGTCTTAAAAATATGCATTATTTGTAATGAATTTAGACTAATTTATAAAACTTATATGTTCACTAGTTCCTTAAATAAAATTAAGGTAACATAAATGTTGTTGTTACATAAAAAAGAAAAATAAAGTAACTTAAAAGTATCTTAAATAACATAATATAATACACAAATAAACATATAATTTTAAAGATAACCGATTTAAAAATTAAAAGATATACATGTGAGATATTTTTATTTTCAAGTAGATTATTTTATAAAAAGTAACTAATTGGTATTTTATTGACATTCAAAAGATGTGCATTATTAATAATGAATTTAAACTAACTTGTAAAAATTAAGCTAGCAAAAGTGTTGCTACATAAAATTTTTTTTTATAAAAATAACTTAAAAAGTATCTTAAGCCAAATTGCAACTAAACTAACTTGTATGTTACGTCCTACTTTTTTCTTTTAATGAAGCATGTTACGTTTTACTTAGCCTAATGTTTTTTTTTTTGAAACAGAGCCTAATAATTTATTGGCAATGAATTTTGTATATGCTTACATATTTTTGTGAATTAAATTGTTACTTGTGGGTATATTTATATATTTTTGTGAATTAAATGGCCACTAACAACTACTATAGTCATTTCAAAAATACATATATAAAAGAAAATAAAAAACCAATAAAGATATATATGAGGTAGGTGTGGGATTTCCGGATCACGCGCTTATACAAAGCGTGTATAAAGAAGTCAACAACTTGGGTCCACTAAACTATGCCCAACAATCAAAAGCGGTAAAGAATTATTCGGAAACGTTATACTCAACGATAAAATAGATTGTTAAATGAACTAGATTATTTTTTATATTAAGATTCAATTTAGCGTGAGTAATATAATTATCCTTTTAAATTAAGGTAAAATTCCTCTCCTTTGGGCCTTGTGTGAGAGTTAGGGGACCATTAGTAGTGGGTTCGACATACTGAACCCAACCCTCCCTCACATGAACAACTCCAATTGTGATGGCTCATTTGCCTTATTTGAATAACTGTAATAGGTTAATTAAACTAGTTTAACCTAATAAAATTGATTAGCAACATAATTAATTTTGAAATATATAATAAATATTTTTCATCAGATTATTTTGAAATTAATTTAAGAAAAACACACTTAGTTTAATGAAACTTTTTAAAGATAAACTAGATGTATTTTTTTGTATTTAATTAAATAAAAGAAGTTATAACTAATTAGTTTTTCAAACTAATTTTGGATCAACTTAAATTAGAATATTTTGAAATTAATAATTAAGTATAATTTTCTAAGAAATTAGTTATTCAGATATTCTTTAAAAACATTTTTAAGTTGAAAATTTGATAATTTTGGATCAACTTAAATAGGGATATCTTTTAAATTAAGGTGATTAGTTCAAGATACTTAATTTGATATTTAATTAAATTTTAGAAAATTATTTAAGTTGAAAATTTTGTTATTTTAGAACATCTTAAATTAGATATTTTTCAGAAATTTCTTTTATTATATTTTATATAATTTAAAAATTTTATATTCATTTATAAATGGATTTTCAAAATTATTGTTTGAAAATTAAATTAAAATTAAAGATTAATTTTTTATTAATTTTGGATCAACTTAAATTAAGTAATTTTTATTATTAAAATATATAGATTAAAATAAATGATTAATTAAAAATACATTATTTTAAATAATGAGCTTTAATCAAAGAGATATTCGATCTCCATTGTTGGTCTTACAGTGGTTAATTGTTTTCAATATAACCTCGAGACGCTAGACTTCGTCCCCCTTATGAATGGTTATTCGTTGAAAGCACTTAACACCGTAAGATCTCATATGATAAGTATTTTGTAAGTTTTTGTTTCTATTAGACTCTCCCCTACAGTGACTTCTTAGAAATAAACTTACAGAATATGAAACAATGGTGGAAGCTCATAAAATGAGAATAACCTTGACTCTCGCCTAGCGGGACAACATTGGATTCTTTTTTTGATCGAATAAAAGGTTGCTAAAATTGTGTCAATTTTAGATGAGCTGACTACTCTATTCAACTAATGTTATCTTTGACTCTCGCCTACCGGGACACTGCATTTCATTATGTTGGAAACCTTGGAAAATAATTAATATTTTTTATTTTGGTATTTTTGTAAATATATTTGCTTTACTCTTGTTATTTTCTGAACTTGTGTATGAATTTAATTGACCCAATAATTTATTTCTGTTTATTGATATTTGTAGTGTCAAAATGTACAACTCACACCCTAATCCTCATCTAGAATATGCCTTTAGGAATGAACTCCGAAGTGTGAAGATGACTCTTGGTCAGAGTATCACTTCACACTTGCTCATGATGAACATGAAATTCCAGAAAGCAGATATGCTGGGAATTGTTTTATGTGGAGAGAAAAGAGTTCATTTTGTTCTCAACAGCTTATCATCTGAGTTTAACCAATTCGTTGTCAACAACTGGAACTCGTCCGACATAGACAAGTTGGACGCTGAATTGCGTGCTTATGAACGAACATTGTCCCTTGCATGGAGATCCTTCTCCAGTAATGCAGATAAGTGTTGGAATTATTTTACCAAGATCTAGATTTACTAACAAGTATATTTCATTAACATCCTAATATGAATTTCTAAAACAATGTAAATAAACACATATAAAGTTTAAGAAACCTTACATTGGGTGCAGCGGAATTAAATGACTCCTTCTGTTCAAATCTCTAGCCCTTGATTCCTTTCTGTATCAGAGCATTATCAAGATCTAAACCTGAATCTCTTTCTCTCCTTCTTGTTGATTGGATTCTTCACAGTCTTACATACTATGATTGAGGACCAACTTGATGTGTCTCGGCACTCACTCTATCACTAATGGCTGAATAATATTTGCGAAGAAAGACTTAGTATTTATCGAAATTGAAGAGGAAGAAGAAGAAGGAAGAGGTCTCATCAAAAGCTAGGTTATTAGCTTCGGAGGCATTAGTTGGATAATGAGACCACAGCCTTCATTTTATACTATTCTTCTATAGGGTTAGGGTTGAATTATTAGGAATAAAAAATTGATAAAAATAGAGAGAAAAAAAGGATCCTATGGCCGGCCACTTAATGGGCCCCACATAGGTTTGGGCTTTGTCATTTTTCTCAACTATTTTACCTATTTTTCATTAAAACAACTTTTTGCACTTTCAACCCTATAAATGCCAACACTATTTATTTAATAATTAAAATAATTATCAAATAAAATTGCAATTTATAATATTTATTAATTAGACTCCATAAAGTCTCTTAATTAACAAATATCCCAAAACACTATTTATTCACAATCAAACCATAACATAGTGAAAAATTCATAACCTAGACATAGTCTAATTTTAGAATTATAATTGATTAATTAAAATCAACTAACTGAGTCTTACAAGCAGTTTGTCTCAACTAGTATGGGGAGCATGGGCCTATATAACCGAGCTTCCAATAAGTAGACCTAGAATTTACAAAGTAAATTTACTAACTTATTAATTCCTCATTGCATCCACTCATAGAATTTGGAATTGCCCTCTCAATCATATAGAATGCTCTATATGTTCCACGATATAGATACGCTATTAATTATCCATTGTTATAATTCAATTAATCAGTGATCCTCTATAGATGATCTACATTACATACGGATAAAATTACCGTTACACCCTTTCAATGTATTTTATCCTTAAAACACTTGCCACCTATAAATGATATTTTAGTGAAATAATATAATCACTAAAATGAGATCTCAATCATTTATCTTTATTCAGTCAAGCTCGAAGGAAATCATCGTTTCACTTCTATAGAAGCTATAGATTCCATATCTATGTTTAGCGCTCCCACTCAATTGTACTACCGTGTTCCCAAAATGTACGTATCACCCTGACCAAAAAGTAGGCTTAATTAACAAATCAAAGAACACAAATAACACTCTTGAGATCGAACCTATTCATGTTAGGATTAAGATCATTTGATCTAGGATCAACTAGATGATATTGAATTGAATAGATATTACGGTAAATTTATCATAACTAATCAAAGTTCAATATCGGACCCTTCCAATGTATACTCCATACATCCGATACTAGTAAACTTTGCCAATGCCCTGGAAAGGGCATAACACTTATCCAAGGTGTAAGTATACCTATCGCTGATTATCATGCCAGTCTAAATCGAGTGAACTGACAAATCAGGGAATTAAACTTCTGAACATATAATCATGATTATATTTCACTGTGCTGACAACACTATAATCATGAAAAAATACATATGTTTTGGACTTAATAGAATTTATAAACATGAAATAAATCATGTGAACCATGCAATATAAAATGTGATTTCAGATCTTTATTAATTAGTAAATCTGATTATATTGAAATGGATTTATTTAGGGCACAAAACCCAACAAACTCCCACTTGCACTAATATATAACAAAAAGTGCATTTCAAATAATCTCAACATCTTGATATCCAAATCAAGTGTAGTATGTAGTATACTCTCTGTAATAGGATCTGATAGGTTGTATTTACTACAACCTTTCCTCCACCATCACATTTCCTTAATCACAAAATCCTTGATATTGTAAAATTCTTCTTTATATGTCTACTCCTCTAGGGATACTGGATTCTTTACTTTTGGCAACTACTTTTGCGCTAATTAGAAAGTAACACTAGTAGTTAATAAATGTTGGAACAATGCCAAAAATGTATAGAACATTCCTTAGACTGAATAAGCATCTTTCCTGCAACTTTAACATTCAGTCTCTCTGGTAGACTTAGAGACTTCAGATAGGTTTTTACACTTCTCCAAAATTACTACTCCACCCCCAGAGTAATCACCATCTCATCAGCAGACTTTCTGGCACTAAGGCAAGTCTAGAAATACTATTTGGTGTAGTCTAAGAGTATTAAATACACCCTTATCGACTAACATATAGTTTCTCTTCTTGATCTTAAGATTCACTTGATTGTCTTCCAATGTTCCTTTCCTGGATTAATCTTATACCTACTCTTTACTCCCACTCAACAGCAGGTGTCTGGTCTAATGCATAGGAAAGCATATTTGAGACCTTTCACTGTTGATCCTAAGGAATTCTTTCATTGGCCTTATCTTTTCTGGAATAGTTGAGACTTTTCCTTAGATAAATAAAATCTATATCTAGAAGTCGAGAAGCTTCTATAGATTGCCATTAGAAAAAAAATGCTCCAGCATCTTACTAAAGTAAGTTGCTTGCACTAAAGTAAATTATCAGGTATACCACAAGCCATAGGTTTAGATAAACTCAAACCTATAATACTAGGAACAAGAAGTTTTGTTAAGTCCATTGAATGGACTTACTAATGAAAATTTATTTTCTTGTCCTTGTAATAGAAAACTTTTGGTTACTCCATATGAATGGTTTTAACCATGGTAGTTCTCTTGGCTTTGCTTCTTAGTTCCTTATTCTGACAATCCATTACTTGTTTAAACTAACAATGGATTTTCATCACAAGTGTCTTCCAAGTCATAACAGGGTGAGTTCCTTGAAACCCTCCCACTACGAAGAGGTACCGTGACTTTTTGTCTAAGAACATAAGTGGAATTATCCTCTTCAGTTGTGTGAAGACAACAGAGGCAGTGAGACCACCTTATACAGAATAAGATGATAGAACACTTTTGGAATCAAGAAAAAAATATCTCCTTTATTTGCTACTTTGTTTTTCAGACTTAGTCATTTTCTTAGAAAAGTAGTAATTGTTTAAACAAACACTTTCTTATCTAATGACTATGGGATGGTCCACCCCTAATCACTTAGAATAGCTAACAAACATGCAAACCTTAGTTAACAATTCTAGCTTTTCTTAAGATCACGATTAGGTCATCCATGAATCTAGTAATGGTTTATACTAAGTACACAACCATTCCATCATTCTGAAATTTTTCTATCACTAGGGTATATCCTTAGAAGGACTTAGGCAACGACTAGTAACTAATTATAGACCTTATACTATCATCAATATGCAAATCAAATTTTTGGAGAGGTAAGTTTGGATATAATTCAAAAAATCAACTTAATGATCTTTGAACTGCATATCTACCAAATATTTCTCCACCCTTATCAGTTCGCAAGATCTTTAACCACTTAACTTAATGGTTTTTCACCATTGCTAGAAATTCATGAAATTTTTCAAACATTTCAAATTTCTTTTGCATAAGGTAAAATCTAGAGTGATCGGCTTAAGAATATAACCAAAACTCATATCCACCCCTGAATGTACATCCATCTTTGAATGAAATGAACTTACTTTCAGTGGATATAGGCATATTGACAATTTGCAGAGAAGGATCTTGTCAAAACCACTATGAACAAGATACAAATGCCATAGATTTATAAAAATGTGGTTGTGTCTTTTGATGACTTAGGTTTAGTTACATCAAAGAGTTCTTAGAATAGTCTAAGTGGATTCGGTCACAGAATATTAAACTCACATTCCTTACATTAACATACAGTTTGGATCCATTGATAGAAAATGGATACTAAAAACTTGTGAAAGTTGAGCTGTATTGTATTCTGGAAATAGAAATTAAAAAAATTTATTTGGAATCTAAAATTTAAAGTCAAAGACTTAAATTTACACCAAATATACATGAGCAATTCTTCTTTCTTGGACCACCACTACTAATCTAACTCTAAGTCTGATTTGCCTAAAGTAATCATATACAAGTAGGAGTTATCTAAGATTGAGGATTTATATCATTTCGGGATAGAATGTCGGGAATATAATCAAATGCGCCATTCAAATTCTTAAGAGAAAATAGAATGACATTATAACCAAATGATTTATAAACCATTCATCCAATGACATATTATTTAAGCTAAGAGGAAAAATTAAAGGATAATTTCGAGTTTTAAATAAGAATCCAACGATGTCCCGATTAGGGAGAGTCAAAGTTATTCTTACTTTTATAAACTTCTTCATTGTCTCATATTGTAAATACTAGTCTAAGGTGTCATCTATTGATGAACAGCTAGATGTTGCAAAATTCACTAACTTATTAATTCTTCGTTGAATCCACGCATAGAACTTAGAATTGCACTCTCAGTATATAGAATGTTCTATATGTTCCACCATATAGATGCATCATTAGTTATCCATTGTTATAATCCTAATGTGATCAATGATCCTCTATATGAATGATCTACACTGTAAAGGGATTAGATTACCGTTACACCCTACAATGTATTTTATCCTTAAAACACTTGACCCCGTATAAATGATATTTCAGCTTATGTGAAATGAGTACTCCACCATTTATGTTCGTTTGGTCAAGCTTGAAGGAGATCATCCTTTGCTTACTATTCGCCAGATAGAAGCTATAGATTCCATGTTTATGCTAGCGCTCGCACTCAATTGCACTACCGTGTTCCCAAAATGTACATATCACCCTGACCTAAAAGTAGGCTTAACTAACAAATCAAAGAACACAAATAGCCTTTCAAGATTGAGCCTAATCATAACAGGATTAAGAACATTTGATCTAGGATCAACTAGGCGATATTGACTTGAATAGATATCACGGTAAGTTTAATAAATCTAAGTCAAAGTTCAATATCGGTCCCTTCCGATGCATATAAACTCTGTTGTAGATTATCATATCAGTAAAACCCTATGTCTGATAAATCTAGGAAACTTTATTCACATAGTCATGTTTACTTTCCAATGTGTTGACGGCACAATAAACAGGATCAAGTATGTGAAAAGGGTTTCAGATGAATTTATACATTATGTACATATAATCATGAAATAAATCATGTGAACCATGCAACATTAAATGTTATTTCTGATCTATATTGATAAGTAAATCTGATTATATTGAAATGAGTTTTATTTAGGGCATAAAACCCAACAAACTCCCACTTGCACTAATATAAAACAAAAAGTGCGTTTCAAATAATCTCACCACCTCGATATACAAATCAAGTGTAGTAGTAGTAAACTCCTCGTAATAGGATCTGAAAGGTTTAATTAACCACAACCTTTCCTCCACTATTACTCTTCCTTAATCACAAAATCATTGATAATGTGAAATTCCTCTCTATATGTCTACTCTCTTGGGATACTGGATTCTTATACCTTTGGCAACTACTTTTGGTTAATCAGGAAATTAACACTAGTAGTTTAGGCAATTTGGAATGGTGCCAAAAATGTATAGAACTTTCCTTAGACTGAATAAGTACCTTTCTTGTAACTTTAACATTCAGTCCCTTCCTGGTAGACCTAGAGACTTCAGATAGGTTTTTACACTTCTCCAAAATCACTGTTCCACCCCCAGAGTAACCACCATCTTATCAGAAAGATTTACTAGCACAAAGGCAAATTTCGAAATCTAATATGGTGTAGTCTAAGAGTTTTAAACACACCTTTATAGACTAACATATAGTTCCTCTTCTTAATCTTAAGATTTACTTGATTGTCTTCCAATGTTCTTCTCCTGGATTAATCTGATACCTACTCATTACTCCCACTTAACAGCAGGTGTTTGGTCTAAGGCATACAAAAGCATATCTAAGACCTCTCACTGTTGATTTAAGAAATTCTTTCATGGCTTTATCTTTTCTGGAATAGTTGAGACTTTTCCTTAGATAAATAAAATCTATGTCTAAGAATTGTGAAGCTTCTATAGATTGTTGTTAGAAAGAAAAATGCTTCAGCATCCTACTAAAGTAAGTTGCTTGCAATAGAGTAAGTAATTACCAGGTATACCACAAGCCATAGGTTTAGATAAACGTAAACCTATAATACTAGGAACAGGAAGTTTGTTAAGTCCATTGAATAGACTTATCAACTAAAATTTCCTTTTATGTCCTTGTAATAGAAAACTTTAGGTTATTCCATGTGAATGGATTAAACCATAGTTCTATTGGCTTTCTTCTTAGTTTCTTATCTTGACAATCCATTACTTGTTTAAACTCACAATGGATTTTAATCACTAGTGTCTCCCAAGTCATAAGAAGGTGAGTTCCTAGAAACTCTCCCACTACGACAAGGTACCGTGAATTATGTCTAAGAATACTAAATGGTATTAACCTCTTAGGTTGTGACAAGACAACAGAGGCAGTGGGATCATCATATGTCAAATAAGATGATAGAACACTTTTGGAATCAAGAATTAAATATCTCCTTTATTTGCTACTTTATTTTCAGACTTAGTCATTATCTTAGAAAAGTAGTATTTGTTTGAACAAACACTTTCTTATCTATTGACTATGGGATGGTCAACCCCTAATCACTTAGAATAGCTAACAAACCATGGTTAACAGTTCTAGCTTTTCTTAAGATTTTGATTAGGTCGTCCATGAATCTAGTAATGATTTACATTAAGTACCCAACCATTACATCATTCTGAAATTGTATTACCATAGAAGGATTTAGGCAACGACTAGTAACTAATCATCAATATGCAACTCGAAATTTCTGGGGAGGTAAGTTTGGATATAATTCAAAAATCAATTTAATGATCTTTGAACTGCATATCTACTAACTATTTCTCCACCCTTATCAGTTCGCAAGATCTTTAACCACTTACCTAAATGGTTTTAACCATTGCTAGAAATTAATGAAATTTTTCAAACATTTCAAATTTCTTTGCATAAGGTATAATCTAGAGTGATCGTTTTAAGAATACAACGAAAAACTCATATCCACCCCTAAATGTACATCCATCTGCAAATGAGATGAGCTACTTTCAGTAGATATAGGCATATTAACTCTTTGCAGAGATTGATCTTGTCAAATCCACTATGAACAACATACAAAGGCCATAGATTAAAAAAATGTGGTAGTGTCTTTTGATGACTTAGGTTTAGTTACATCAAAGAGTTCTTAGAATACTGCAAGTGGATCCTGGTCACAGAATACCTAACTCATATTCCATACAGTTTTAATCCATTAATAGAAGATGGCTATTAAACACTTGAGAAAGTGTAACTGTATTGTATTCTGGAATTAGAAATATAAGAAAATTTCTATTTGGAATCTAAAATTAAAGTCAAAGACTTAAATTTATACCAAATATTATGAGTAATTCTATCTTGGACCACCAATACTAATTTAACTCTAAGTCTGATTTGCCCATAAAGTAGGAGATTTCTAAGATTGAGTATTTATATCAATTGGGAATAGAATTTCGGGATTATAATCATATGCGTCATTTAATTTCTTAAGAGAAAATATAAAATGACATGAAATGATTTATAGACCATTCATCCAATGATATGTTTTGAAGCTAATTCGAAATGAATAAGCTAAGAGGAATTAGGATAATTTCGTTTAAAATAAGAATCCAACGATGCTTCGATTAGCGAAAGTCAAAGTAATCTTATTTATACAATCTTCTTGTTTCATATCGTAAAAATACTAGTCTAAGGTGTCATCAATTGATGAACAGCTAGATGTCGCATATACAATATTTATCTTTCGAGATCTAACATTATTATGTATGTCTAATGGTGAAAATCCACTAGGGATTTATCTCATTAGATAAACAAGCCAAGTTAGACCAACAATGAAGATTCGAAATTAAACTACAACTTAATAACAGAAAATAACATGGTTCAATATAAATTCATACACAATTCAGAAATTATAAGCATATAGCAAGTAGGAATGACAAGTGAAAATACTAAACCATACAATCCTAAATAATTTCTAAGGTTTTCAACAAACTGATATCAGTGTCCCGTTTAGGCGAGAGTCAAAGCTACCATTCATTGAATAGAGTTGTCAGCTCGTCTAAAATGTTAAACATTCTAGCAACCTTTTATTCGATCAAGATTGGAATTCAGCGTTGTCCCGTTTAGGCGAGAGTCAAGGCAATTCTATCTTATGAGCTTCCACCATTGTTTCATAATTTGCAAGTCAAGTATGGTCGCCACCATTAGGGTGATCCATACCATACAAAACACTTACAAACTACTTATCATTCGAGATTAAACGGTGCGAAATTGCTAATGAACGTTCCTCCATTAGGGAGGATTACTCACTAAAACAAACGTGGTGTAAAACCCACAATGGAGATCGAATGTCTTAATAATAAAGCTCATTATTTAAAAAAAGAGGTTTATTTTCTTTGATTCTCTTTATTTAATCTATTTATTTTAAATATATATTTTTTTAATTAAAATTTTCAATTTAGAATGAAAAATTCTAAATATAAATTTTAATTTAATATTTATAAATTTAACTTAGATGGATATGAAAATAACATGAATTATTTTCATCTTAGTAATAATTTCCAATAAATATTTAGAAAAATATTCAATTTAAGTTGTTACAAAATTAATTTAAATTAATTTACAACTCAAATTTAATTTTCTATAAATATATATTGCATTTCGAAAAATTAAAGTATTCAAGGACACAATTTTCGAAAATGCATGTTAAAATAAAAAATTAATCCTGGAAAAATTATTCTAATTTAATGTTGGCCCAAAATTAATTAATAAAATTAATTTACAACAAAAAATATAATTTTCCTATTTAATTAAATATATAAGAAAAATTTCAAATATTTAAGTATGATGATGAAAATCAACTTAAACATTAATTTTCTATTTAATTAAATACACTAGAAAAATACTTCAAGCAAAAATATCATCTATCTAGATTTTCCTTTGACTAATTAATTCAATTTCTAATAATATACTTTAATTCAATTTATTTTAAATTAATCAATAAATGAAAAAATCATTGATTTAAGTTGATCCAAGAATTAATTAAAATAAATAATTAATTTACAACTTAATCTATTTTTCAAGATAAATTCAAAATCATCTTGCATTATAAAATGCAATTTCGAAAATTGATTAATAAAATAAAGAAAAATATATTTTACTTCATTTATGTTAATTGATCATTAAATGAAAAAAATCATTGATTTAAGTTGGTCCAAAATTAAAATAAATAATTTACAACTTTAATCTATTTTTCAAATAAAATTCGAAATTCCAGCATTTAAGAAATGCAATTTCGAAATTTGATTAATAAAATAAAGAAAAAATATATTTTGAAAATTATTTAAATTTAGTTGAAAAATTAAATTTCAACTAAAAATAATTTTCTGTTTAATTAAGTGTCATGAAAAAGAAATATTTAAGTATGATGATGAAAATCAACTTAGATATTTAATTTTCAAATTAATTAAATGTATTAAATTCAAGAAATAAATAATTAAGTGTAGAGAAGGCTTAATTATTAATCTCTAGTTTAATACTAGGAAAAATATACTTAAAATAAATTGCACCAAAATTAATTATTTAAATAATTAATTTCACAACGTATAATATTTTCCTATTTAATATTAGAAATAATAAGTAGTCTAGAAATAACTATCTAGAAAGTATTTTATTGGACTAAGTATCTTTTCCACAAAATTTGAAAAAATATCTAATTTAAGTTGTATTAGAAAAAAAAATCTAGAACTTAAATATTTTAAAATTTAAATTTAATTAAATATCAAAATTAAGTTGTAACCACTTAATTTGAAGATATTCCATTTTAAGTTAATATTCGAAAAGATATTAACTTAAAAAATATCAAAAATATTCCATTTTAAGTTAATATTCGAAAAGATATTAACTTAAAAAATATCTAAAGAATCTTAATAACTAATGCCTAAAATTCTTCAACTTAATTTTGGAATTTTAAATCCAAAAGATATTCAGATTTAAGTTGGTTAGTTGTAGATAACGAAATATCAACTTAAATAGGAATATTTAATGAAAAATTTTAATTAAGCTTCAGAAAGAATCTAGATGGTTATAATTCTATATTTAATTAAATACAAGAAAATACATATAGTTTAGCTTAGAATAAAAAAATTCTTTAAACTATAATTTTCTTAAATTAATTTCAAAATAAATGAAATTAATTATGTTGCTAATCAATTTTATTAGGTTAAACTAGTTTAATTAACCTAATACAGTTATTCAAATCAGGCAAATGGGCCTTCACAATTGGGGTGGTTCATGTGAGGGGGTGCTGGGTTCAGTATGTCCTACCCACTACTATGGCTCCCATTCCCAATTCTCACACAAGGCCCAAAAGAGAGGAATTTAACCTTAAAATGAACAACTGTTATTAATTGAATAGGCCCAAAAACTAAATGGGCCTAAATAAATTCTATCAAGAACTATGATAATTTATTTTAGCAACATTAACCTATATGCATCTATAATGAAATTAAACACATAGACTCACACAGGCACACTTTGGATGGGTCCTATCATGTTGCCAGGTCATACACAGATGAAAGAAGATTGTAAATATACCTGTTACAAATTATTAACTTGACCAAGGGAGCCATCAGATCATTAGATCTGGCAAAAACTAACCATGGCAAAAAGTAATCAATTAATAATAGGTTTTGAAAACTTACACACAAGCTAAAACACATACTCCTGCAACAAGGTTAGCTGGATAGTTGGATGTAGGATTTATTTAATTTTAAATTAAATTATCAATTTCGAAATAATTAATTAAATAAAAAATAATTTTCAAAATTTAAAAAAAAATTAAATTTAAAATTAAACCTACAATTTTGAAAAAATTAGGTTTCAACCAACCTAAATATCATTTCAAAATTTACTAACTACTTTTAAAATTTAAATGTTATTTTATAAATAAAAATTAAATAAAAAATTAGAAAAGATAAATGAATATCTTTTTTCAGATTTTAAATGTAATTTAAATAAATAAAATAACAAAATTTAAAAGTTAGCAAAATATCTTACATCTTTTTAAAATTACATGATTATAGTTATCTTATTTTAAATTTAAATAAGGTCAAATTATTTAAAAAAAGATAAATTTAAAATATTTAAAATCTGACCTTAAATTTAAAAATAAGATAAGATATAATCAAATTTAAAAATAAGATAGATTATTAAGCAAATAAGATAGATACTAACTATTTTTAAATTCAAATTACACTAATATCTCGAATTAAATTTAAAAAATATTAATAAATTTAATTATGATAATTAGAATTGAATTAGGAATAGTAAATGTATAAATACAGAACTACACGAAAAATCGGAAGTTAATTCCATGAAAAAGCATGAAAAAACGAAGAAAAACGAAAAAATTGGGACCTATACGGACAGTTTTCGCACAACTCCAATTTTTTCGAATCTTCAAAAAATCATAACTAATTCAAATTAAATCGAAATTGAGTTCTGTAAAAAAGTAACTTGCTTAATTTTTTCCATACTATCCAATAAAAATAATTTCAGAAACAGATATTCAATTATTTTTAACGAAAATTCACAAACACCAATCAATCATCAAATAACACTCAATACAACATGATACCATCCAAAAACAAACAAACAATCATTTTAAAGTCCGAATATCTTGCAAGTAAATCAATTACCATGGCTCTGAGGCCAGTTGTTGAAAATTATTTTACCAGGATCTTAGATCTACTCACAAGTATGTTGATTAACACCCTAAATATGAACTTTCTAAAACGATGAAATAAACACGTATAAAGTTTAGAAAACCTTACATTGGGTGCAGCGGAATATAATGACTCCTTCCGTTCAGATATCTAGCCCTTGATTCCTTTCTTTAGCAGAGCATTATCAATATCCGAACCTAGATCTCTTTCTCTCAATCTTTGATGCTGAAACTCCTTCTTGCTGAAAGTCTTTCTTCACGATCTTCCTCACTATGATTGAGGTATCACTTGCTGTGTGTGGGAACTACTCATACACTAAGTATTTCCAAATCTCAATGAGGAAGAGAGAGAGAGTGGGTTCGGCCAAAGATAGGGAGAGAGAGAGAGGCTCAGTTTTTTCTGAATCAGAACTGTCAGAAGAAAAGTGTTATTTTCCTGAAGCCTTCACTATCTATTTATAGCATTCCACTAGGGTTAGGTTTGAATTCTTTGGCATTAAAATAATGAAAATATCAGTTTAAATTTCCTACAAAAGTGGCCGGCCCTATACAAGTGGATTTGGGCCTCACTGTTTGCAATTTTGCAGTTTTATCTTTTCTGCATCTGATTTTCTCAAAAACGCCAATTTTCTAATTCAACCATTTAAATGCCAATTCTAACTATTTAATAACTATAAATAATTAGTAAATAATATTGTCATTTATCATATTTATTAATTGAACCATACAAAGTATCATAATTAACAAATATGCCCCTAAAACTCTTTCTTTACAATTTCGCCCTTACTTAGTGAAAATTTCACAAATAGACATAGTCTAATTTGAGAATTATAATTGATTAATCAAAACCAATTATATGAGTCTTACAAGCAATATTATCTCAACTAGTGCGGGGACCATGGGTCTATATAACCGAGCTTCCAATAAGTAGATCAAGAATTTAGCACTAAAATTCACTAACTTATTAATTCTTCGTTGAATCCACGCATAGAACTTAGAATTGCACTCTCAGTATATAGAATGCTCTATATGTTCCACCATATAGATGCATCATTAGTTATCCATTGTTATAATCCGAATGTGATCAATGATCCTCTATATGAATGATCTACACTGTAAAGGGATTATATTACCATTACACCCTACAATGTATTTTATCCTTAAAACACTTGACCCCGTATAAATGATATTTCAGCTTATGTGAAATGAGTACTCCACCATTTATGTTCGTTTGGTCAAGCTCGAAGGAGATCATCCTTTGCTTACTATTCGCCAGATAGAAGCTATAGATTCCATGTTTATGCTAGCGCTCCCACTCAATTGCACTACCGTGTTCCCAAAATGTACGTATCACCCTGACCTAAAAGTAGGCTTAACTAACAAATTAAGGAACACGAATAGCCTTTCAAGATTGAGCCTAATCATAACAGGATTAAGAACATTTGATCTAGGATCAACTAGGCGATATTGACTTGAATAGATATTACGGTAAGTTTAATAAATCTAAGTCAAAGTTCAATATCGGTCCCTTCCGATGCATACTCCATGCATCCAACCTTAGATTTACTTTAACCAATGCTCTGGAAAGAACATAACACTTCTCCAAATGCAAGTAAACTCTGTTGTAGATTATCATATCAATAAAACCCTATGTCTGATAAATCTAGGAAACTTTATTCACATAGTCATGTTTACTTTCCAATGTGTGTACGACACAATAAAAAAGATCAAGTATGTGAAAAGGGTTTCAGATGAATTTATACATTATGTAAATATATTCATGAAATAAATCATGTGAACCATGCAACATTAAATGTTATTTTTGATCTATATTAATAAGTAAATCTGATTATATTGAAATGAGTTTTATTTAGGGCATAAAACCCAACACTTACGTCTTGGTCATATAGGCTATGATAAACTTCAAAGGTTAACCAAATGTGGTCCATTGAAAAATGTCACCTTAGGTGAATTACCAGTTTGTGAATCTTACCTAAAAGGCAAAATGACAAAACGTTCTTTCTCTGCAAAGGGAGAGCGTGCCAAGGAACCACTAGGCATAGTGCATTAAGATCTTTGTGGACCACTGAATGTCAAAATTAGAGGTGGCTATGAGTACTTTGTCACTTTCATCGATGATTACTCTAGATACGGTCATATCTACCTTATGCATAAGAAATCTAAAACGTTTGAGAAGTTCAGGAATTTCTAGCATTGGCTCAAAACCAATTGAGTAAAACTTTAAAGATCTTGTGAACTAATAATAGTGGAGAATATATGGATATGCAGTTTAAAGATCATTTAATTGAACTTGGAATTGAATCCCAATTGACTGCCCCTAGCACTCCACAGCAAAATGGAGTTGCAGAAAGAAGAAATTGCACGCTTTTGGAAATGGTTAGGTCCATCTTTAGCTACTCAACTTTACCTACGTCCTTCTGGGGATATGCTATTCAAATGGAAACTGACATTTTAAATGTTGTTCCATCTAAATCAGTCCCTAAGACTGTTGGGTTTTGTGCCCTAAATAAAACCCATTTCAATATAATCAGATTTACTAATTAATAAAGATCAGAAATAGCATTTTATGTTGCATGGTTCACATGATTTATTTCATGATTATATACATATAATGTATGAATTCTATTTAAGTCCAGAACATATAAATTTGTTAAAGATTATAGTGTTGTCAGCATAGTGGAATATCATCTTAATTATATGTTCGAAAGTGTATTCCCTGATTTGTCAGAACACTGGATTTAGACTGACATGGTATAATCAGCGATAGGTATTCTTACACCTTGGAAAAGTGTTATGTCCTTTCCAGGACATTGGCAAAGTTTACC
Organism: Cannabis sativa; assembly: GCF_029168945.1. NCBI lineage: Eukaryota > Viridiplantae > Streptophyta > Magnoliopsida > Rosales > Cannabaceae > Cannabis > Cannabis sativa. The sequence goes on along the minus strand of NC_083604.1, from coordinate 38,143,153 downwards.
AGTATCGGATGTATGGAGTATACATCGGAAGGGACCAATATTGAACTTTGATTAGATATATTAAAATTTACCGTAATATCTATTCAATTAAATATCACATGTTGATCCTAGATCAAATGATCTTAATCCTGATATGGTTAGGTTCGATCTCAAGAGTACTATACATGTCTTTTGATTTGTTAGTTAAGCCTACTTTTGGGTCAGGGTGATACGTACATTTTGGGAACAGGATAGTATAATTGAGTGGGAGCGCTACCATAAATTGGAATCTATAACTTCTATATGAATTTAGAAGTGAAACGATGATATCCTTCGAGCTTGGCTAAACAGAGATAAATGGTGGAGATCTCATTTTACTTTGCTGAAATATCATTTATACGGAGCTAAGTGTTTTAAGGATAAAATACATTGAAGGTGTAACGGTCACTTAGTGCCTTTTCAATGTAGATCATCTATTAGAGGGTCACTGATCACATTAGCATTATAACAATGGATAACTAATGACGTGTCTATATCATGGAACATATAGAGCGTTCTATATGACTGAGAGTGAAATTCCAAGTTCTAAGAGTGGATTCAATAAGGAATTGATAAGTTAGGGAATTTACTTGGTAAATTCGGTTCAACTTATTGGAAGCTCAGTTATATAGACCCATGGTCCCCATACTAGTTGAGACCATACTGCTTGTAAGACTAAGTTAATTGATTTTAATTAATCAATTATAATTCTAAAAGTTAGACTATGTCTACTTTATGAGTTTTCACTAAGCAAGGGTAAAACAGTCAATCGAGAGTTTAAAGGGTATATTTATTAATTGGGAAACTTTGATTAGTTTTTATTAATAAATAAAATAAATGACAATATATTATTTAATAGTTAATTATAGTTATTAAATAATTAGATTTGACGTTTTTGTGGTTGAATGAGAAAATTGGCAATTTTGGAGAATGGGAAACTAGGAATGATAAAATAGGAAAGTTGCAAAAGTGAGAGACTTGTTTCCTTATTCCATGGCCGACCACTTTGCTTCCTATTTCTCATTTTATTTTTCATTTTTAAGTAACAAGTAATTCAACCTTAACCCTATGTGGTATTCTATAAATAGAAGGTAAAGGCTTCAGGTTTTACACACACATTACTGTATTATTTTCTTTCACTCAAACACTTTGAAGCCGCCACTTTCCCTCTCTGTCTTCTCTGTTTTTCGAAATTCCTTTGAGTGATGAGTAGTGCCCACACACATCAAGTGGTACCTGAATCATAGTATGTAAGACTATGAAAATTCAGCACCAACAAGAAGGAGAGAAGAAGATCCAGATTCAAATCTTGATTATGCTCTGCTACAGAAAGGAATCAAGAGCTAAAGATCTGAATGGAAGGAGTCATAATATTCTGCTACACCCAATGTAAGGTTTTCTTAAACTCTTATGTGTTTATTTCATTGTTTTAGAATTCATATTAGGATGTTAATCTAACATACTTGGTAGTAAATCTAGATCCTGGTAAAATATTTCCAACAACTGGCACCAGAGCCATGGTAATAATTTACTTTCATGTAATATAAATTAAAACGATGTTTTATAGTTTTTTGTGTTGATTTGGATGGTTTCATGTTGGTTTATGTGTTTATGTGATGATTGTATGTGTTGTACGAATTTTTTCCATGAAAAATATTTTTTCTATTTTTGAAAATATTTTCTTAGGATTCCTTGTGAAAAATTAAGCAATTTTTTTTTTACAGAACTCGATTCCGATAAAAATTGAAAAAGTTATGAATTTTGGAAAATCAGGATTCAAGGCTGTCGAGTGGGTGCATCGTTGTGCACCAAGCACTCGGACAACCAAGGATCCACGCGCGTGACTAGCCCACCAGCACCCTCCATCCGTCCATTTTTCCGGCTCGAGCACCCTGCATCCGTCGAGTTTCCTCCGCTGGGTGCCCTTGCTCCGCGCGCGTATGGGCATTTTGCAGCCTCTAGAGGCTGCACGTGCAACCTCCTAGGCTGCCAACCCAAAAATTACGATTTTTGGGATTTTTCCCCAAAAATCCAATTTTTTCATGGGATTGTTTCTCAAAATTCATTTTTCCTTTTCTAAATATTTCTAAATTGAAATATTTCCAATTTTAAAATATTTTTAATTTGGAATTTTTTCTAATTTTAAATATTTGCATTTTGGAATATTTTCAATTTTAAATATTTCCTATTATGGTTAGATTTAAAAATTTGTTAACTTCTTTAATATTTATATATTATTTAATTATAAGATTAGATATTTTGATATTTAAAATATTTTAAATTAAAGATAATTTTGTCTTTTTATTTAAAATATTATATTAAAATTATCTTATATGACAAATTAAATAATTAATAAATTTGAAATTAAGATAGATATTTTTATAGATACACTTACCATAATATTTTCAAATTCAAATTTGCTATTTTGTTAAATATTTAATTATTTATAAATTATAAGTTTAAAAATGATATTTTTCTATATATATATCATTTTTTTTCCTTATTGGAAATTTATAAATCATATCTTAAATATTCAAATAACTTAGATATTTTGTAGAAATTTAAATATTGCTTAATTTGAGATATTTTGACATATAATTATGGTAATTATTATTTATTTATTATTTTATTGCTAAAATAATAATTATCTAACCAAATCTATTTTAAAATTGATTTATTTTGTTACTTTAATTTTATTAAATTATAAGATCTGAAAGTGATATTGAAGATTCTTTCTTCAAATCATTGATCTTATTTGATATTTAATTTAATTTGGTTCAAATAAACCTAGATATTTTAAAATTAGTTTCTAATTTTAAGATTTTTGAGGTTTGTTTTTAACAACCCTAAATTATCAAAAATTTATTTGGTTAGTATAAGTATAATAATTTAATTATATTAATATCTTATTTCACATCTGTTACATGGACAATGTCTGTTATTTATTTATATTGTTTATTCAAAAAAATTTTTAACAAACCTATTATTTATTTGATCTAAATTGCTATGATTAACTTGTTGACAGATCCAATGATCTGATTTTAATCATAGTCCAATTGTCAATAGATCTTATAAATAATTTGTGACAGGTAAATTTTGTACTTCTTTCATCTGTGTAAACCTAGTAACATGATAGGGCCCATCCAAATCATTTGACTTGTGTGAGCCTATATGTTTGCTATTGGGCTTAGATGCATATAGGAAGCCCATTTAAGTTTTACTAAGTAAATGGACTAGGTTGCTAAAATAAATTTTGACATAAGTAAATTTATTTAGGCCCAATTAGAATTGGGCTTATTCAATGAATAACAATTATTTATTTAAAGGTTAAATTCCTCTCTTTTGGGCCTTGTGTGAGAGTTGGGGGCCAATAGAAGTGGATACGACATACTGAACCCAGCTCCCCCTCACATGAACTACCCCAATTGTGAAGGCCCATTTGCCTTATTTAAATAATTGTATTAGGTTAATTATATTAGTCTAACCTAATTAAAATTGAATTAGCAACATAATTAACTTTTAAAATATATGAAATTTATTTTTCATTTTAATATTTTAAAGTTAATTTTAGAAAAACACTTAGTTAATGATATACATTCCAGATAGTTATTTCTAGTACTAATTATTATTTCTAATATTAAATAGGAAAATATCATTGATTGTGAAATTAATTGTTTAATAATTAATTTTGGTACAATCTAAGTTTAGTATATTTTCCTAGTATTAAACTAAAATTAATAATTAAGTTTCTCTATACTTAATTATTTATTTCTTGAATTTAATACATTTAATTTTGAAAATTTCAATATCTAAGTTGATTTTCATCATGATACTTAAATATTGTTATTTTCATGTTATTTAATTAAAATTGGAAATTATTTTAAGTTTGGAATCTTAATTCAGAATAACTTAAGTTTGAATAATTTTCAAAATATATGTTATTTTATTTTATTAATCTTCTTCCCAAAATTTCAAAATTGCATTTCTTTAATGCAGAAATTTCGAATTTTATTTGAAAAATAGATTAAAGTTGAAAATTATTTATTTTAATTTTGGACCAACTTAAATCAATGATTTTTTCATTTAATGATTAATTAAAATAAATGAACTAAAATATATTATAATTAGAAATTGAATTAATTAGTCAATGAAAGTCTAGATAGTTATTATCTGTTTTGCTTGAAATATTTTTCTAGTGTATTTAATTAAATAGAAAATTAATATTTAAGTTGATATTCATCATGATACTTAAATATTTGAAATTTTTCTCAAATATTTAATTAAATAGGAAAATTATATTTTTGTTGTAAATTAATTTTGGGCCAACATAAAATTAAGATAATTGTTCCAGGATTTATTTTATTTTATTTTAAAAGCATTTTCGAAAGTAGTATTCTTCTACACTTCATTTTTCGAAATGCAATATATATTTATAGAAAATTAAATTTGAGTTGTAAATTAATTTTGAAACAACTTAAATTGAATGATTTTCTAAATATTTATTGGAAATTATTACTAAGATGAAAATAATTCACGTTATTTTCATATCCATCTAAGTATAATTTATAAATATTACATTAAAATTTATATTTAGAATTTTTTATTATAAACTAGAAATTTTAATTAAATAAATATATATTTAAAATAAATTGATTAAAAATAAATATTAGAAGAAAATACAACTTTCACTAAATAATGAGCTTTATTATTAGGATATTCAATCTCCATTGTTGGTTTTACATAGCTATTGTTTTAGTGAGTAATCCTCCCTAATGGAGGAACATTCATTAGCAAGTTAGCACCGTTTAATCTCGAAAGATAAGTAATCTTGTAAGTTTTTTATATAGTATTAATCACCCTAATGGTGGCGACTGTATAAGACTTGCAAGAATATGAAACAATGGTGGAAGCTCATAAGATAGAATAGCCTTGACTCTCGCCTAAACGGGACAACGCGGATTCCAATCTTGATCGAATAAAAGGTTGCTAGAATGTTTATCATTTTAGATGAGCTGAGAACTCTATTCAATGGATGGTATCACTGACTCTCGCCTAAACAGGACACTAATATCAGTTTGTTGAAGACCTTGGAAATTATTTAGGATTGTATGTTTTATTATTTTCACTTGTTATTCCTACTTGCTATATGCTTCATAATTTCTGAATTGTGTATGAATTTATATTGAACCATGTTATTTTCTGTTATTAAATTGTAGTTTAATTTCGAATCTTATTGTTGGTCTTACTTGGTTTGTTTTCCTAATGAGATAAATCCCTAATGGATTTTCACCGTTAGACTAACATAATATTGTTAGATCTCGAAAGATAAATATTGTATATGCAACATCTATCTGTTCATCAATTGATGACACCTTAGACTAGTATTTTACAATATGAAACAAGAAGATTGTATAAATAAGATTACTTTGACTCTTGCTTCGGAGCATTGTTGGATTCTTATTTAAAACGAAATTATCCTAATTCCTCTTAGCTTATTCATTTCGAATTAGCTCAATGACATATCATTAGATGAATGGTCTATAAATCATATAAAGTCATTCCATATTTTCTCTTAAGAAATTAAATGACGCATACGATTATATTCCCGAAATTCTATCCCAAAATGATATAAATCCTCAATCTTAGAAATCTCCTACTTGTATGGGCAAATCAACTTAGAGTTAAATTAGTAGTGGTGGTCCAAGAAAGAATTACTCATTATACAGTTACACTTTCACAAGTGTTTCATGACAATTTTCTATCAATGGATTCAAACTGTATGAGTTTAGTATTCTGTGACCAGAATCCACTTGTACTATTCTAAGAACTCTTTGATGTAACTAAACTTAAGTCATCAAAAGATACAACCACATATTTTATAGATCTATGGCATTTGTATCTTGTTCATAGTGGTTTTTGACAAGATCATTCTCTGCAAAGAGTTAATATGCCTATATCCACTGAAATTAAGTTCATCTCATTCGCAGATGGATGTACATTCAGGGGTGGATATGAGTTTTCGTTGTATTCTTAAAATGATCACTCTAGATTTTACCTTATGCAAAAGAAATTTGAAATGTTTGAAAAATTTCATGAATTTCTAGCAATGGTGGAAAACCATTAAGGTAAGTGGTTAAATATCTTGCGAACTGATAGGGGTGGAGAAATAGTTAGTTGATATGCAGTTCAAAGATCATTAATTTGATTTTTGAATTAAATCCAAACTTACCTCTCTAGGAATTCGATTTGCATATTAATAATTAGTTACAAGTCGTTGCCTAAATCCTTCTATGGTAATATAATTTCAGAATGATGCAATGGTTGTATACTTAATGTAAATCATTACTAGATTCATGGATGACCTAATCGAAATCTTAAGAAAAGCTAGAACTTCTAACCTTGGTTTACATGTTTGTTAGCTATTCTAAGTGATTAGGGGTGGACCATCCCATAGTCATTAGATAAGAAAGTGTTTGTTTAAACAAATACTACTTTTATAAGAGAATGACTAAGTTTGAAAATAAAGTAGAAAATAAAGGAGATATTTTCTTGATTCCAAAAGTGTTCCATCATCTTATTCTACATATGATGATCCCACTGCCTTTGTTGTCTTGTCACAACCGAAGAGATCAATACCATGTAGTTTTCTTAGACACAATTCACGGTACCTTGTCGTAGTGGGAGAGTTTATAGGAACTCACCTTCTTATGACTTGGAAGACACTAGTGATTAAAATCCATTGTGAATTTAAACAAGTAATGGATTGTCAAGATAAGAAACTAAGAAGAAAAGCCAAGTGTAATGACCGCTCTAGTAATGTGGATTAGTAAAGGCAATTAGCACTAATTTTTATTATTTTATTATTGTTTGTGAATTAATTTTAAATGTGGACCCCAATATTTAGAAATAAATATTACCCCTAGCTTTAGAAATACCCTAGTTTTAAGTCTAAAGGGCATTTTAGTCTTTTGTTTAAGGGTGAGTGAGGTGGCTGCCTTAGGTTTTTGACACCTAATCATGTTGATTTCAGCAAGGGATTAACTTAATCCTTTTGTCTCATTTGAAGAAAATCAAGGAAAAGGAAAAAAATTAGAAAATTGCTTTGTTCTTGAACCTCTCTCTCTCTCTCTTGCTTTCGGCTGAGACAAACCAAGGGAGTTTGTTGTTGATTGTTGGATTTCAGCAAGGATTTCAAAGGAGATAATCAATCTAAGGTAAGTTCCAATGAATCCCTCTTAGTTTTCATGTTTTTAAGTTAGGTTGAAATGGTGTTTTGGGGTAATAGGAGCTGTTAAGGTTTGAATTGCTTAGGGTTCGAATTCTGGGGTTAGGTTGAGTTAATTTAAGTCCCTAGCTTCTGGTTTTGATGCTTGATATTGGTTCTAAGCAAGCTTGAGTTTTGAAACTCAAGCTTTGAGCTTTAATGGCATAATTGGATTTATTGGTTTTTTTTGTGAATTACTGCTTGGATTCTATTGTTTATACATTGTATAGGTATACTGGAGAGTTTGGTAAGGTTTGGGGTTGAATTGAATTAAGGGGGATGATTTTTGTGTTCCCAGCACAGAACCGGTCGACCGGTTCTGGGGGACCAGTGGCAACTGGTCGACCGGTTGGTGACCCAGAACCGGATTGCCAGTTGGGAACCGATCTGCCTGTTGGGGGAAATTCCAGAACCCTAGTTTTGGCCAATTTTGAGATATTTAGGGTATTGCCATGAGGTTTATCGATAGGGAAACTTTTAGTTTCAAGTTTAAATCCCGGAAAGTGATTTAGTGAGTAACTCATCTATGTTGCAATTATTGTGATTAGGGCATCCATCTAGCACGTGAATTCCGTTCAGGTCGGCCAGCACACTTGAATCCGGAAAACAGGTAAGAACTGTGTATAATGTATGATGTGATTATCTGAATGTGTGTATACGTGTTTATATATGCATGCTTGAATTATGTTAAGCACTACCAACACTTGTATGAATAAGTTATAGAGTGCATTGGTATAGTGATTATTGTGATTGTGAGTACGATACAGTGATACCAACACAAGCATGGAAAAATGCTAAGGTGTGTGGTACATCACTCAGTGTTACTCAGTGATCGGGGTAAACCCTACCAACACCCGTACAGTGAGGTACGATGTGTCTGTGGTATAGTGGTTGTACCCTGGTATTGAACGTTCATACTCATCTGTTAAGCTCTGTAAATAGGTGTATGGGCGCCTCTTTACAGGTCGGAAATTATATGATATGTTATATGCATTTCTTACTGAGTCTGTTGACTCACAGTTTCTGCTTCCATGTGTAGGTAAAGGAATGGCGAAGGCTGAACAAGAATGAACCTGAGCTCAGGTGAGATTGTACATGTCAAGCGGCGCGACCTGGAGTGTTCGGTCTCGGGACATCTGGGAGTTGTATTTTGAAAGTCGCTGTGCGACCTAGAACTTGTGTATTTTGAATGTATAATTTGAAAAGTAAATTTTACAAAGTTTAAAAACGGGATCCCGGAATTTATAAATATTATATTATATTGCAAAGTTTAATATTTAAAACAAAAGTTTTAATTTGACATTTTTTTCGAGAAATTTCTTTGATTAGCAAAGATTGCACAATAATTGAAAAAGCACTGTAGCGTGCCTTAGCATTAGGGCGTTACAATTTTGGTATCAGAGTCGCCAGGTTTGTCTACCGAAGCTTGCTATGACATGTACAATCTTCATCAGAGAAAGCTCGGTTCACGGTTCAGTAAGCTTGTACTTGTTTAGTATTTTAAATAAATGTGAATGTGAAAGCATGATAGGAAGCATATTAGATTTTAATTAATTATTTATAAAAAAAAAAAAAAGTGTGTTGCCTTTTAAGTCTTTTAAGAGCGGTGTTAAGTTTTGATCGTTGTCTAACCTGCCTGGCTTATGGATTCGCAGGCTAAGTCCTATTAAATGGACGCCCCGCGAAATACAAGAAGTCAGGGTGGTATGGTTGAGACCGGAGGCGGTTAGGGGAATCCTCAAAATCCTCGTGGTCGCGGCCGTGGCCGTGGCAGAGCTCAGGGTGGTCGCCCTGTAAATCCACCTCAAGCTCCTCCTGATTGGGAGCAAAGATTTGCTGAGATGCAAGATAGAATCCGCCAGCAAGATGAAGAGATTCAAAGGTTGAGGCAGCAGGGTCCTCCTGCCGTGCCGCCTCAAGTGGTTCAGGCCGTTGCAGTCCCTGCGGTGCCAGCAGAATAACCTGTTGTTGGCAACCGTATGGAGCCGTTGTATGAAAGATTCCGGAAACAGGCACCTCCAGTGTTTCTGGGAGGTCCTGATGTGATGAAGGCCGAGCAGTGGCTTTCAGTGATTGAACGCATCCTTAATTTTATGGGAGTGGTTGGAAATGACCGGGTGACCTGTGCCACTTTCCAGTTTCAGGAGGATGCTCTCGTGTGGTGGGAGTTGATAACCCTCACTCGAGACGTCATGCTGATGACCTGGGAAGAATTTAAGGAGTTATTTAACTCCAAGTATTACAATGAAGCAGTCCGCAGTGCAAAGCGGAAAGAGTTCACTGATTTAGTTCAAACTGAGGGAATGTCAGTCACTGAATATACGACAAAGTTTGATCGGTTGGCTAAGTTGGCGGCGGGAATTGTGCCGACTGATTTTAGCAAGAAAGAAAAATATTTAGCGGGTTTGAGTGCAAAGATTCGGCATGATCTGGTTATTACTACTACTGAAGCAACCACATATGCGGAGATGGTTGAGAAGGCTTTGAGAGCCGAGGGTGCTGTGAAATTTCTTCAGAAGCCCCGGGTGACTCCGAGTGTTGGTGGAACCCCCACTGTTCCTACTCCTGTTTATGGTAGGGATGGTGGTGACTCCACCACTGAGCAGAAAAAGAAAAGTTGTTCCAGCTTCTGGTGGCTCGGGGAAAAGCAAGCGGTTCCGTGGGAACCAAGGCAGAGGAGGACGCCAGGGTTACTCTTACCCTGAGTGTCCACGGTGCAAGAAACATCATCTGGGAGAGTGTAACTGGAAGACATGCTTTCTGTGTGGCATGGTGGGGCATTTCAAGAAAGATTGCCCCCAGGCAAAGAAAGAGGAGCCGAAAGCTGAGGTGAAACCGGTTCCTGCTCGTGTGTTTGCTATTACCCAAGCTGATGCTGCAGCCAGTCCTTCTGTTGTGACAGGTCAGCTTCCTGTCAATAACTTGTTATTTACAGTATTATTTGACTCGGGAGCTACACGTTCATATGTGGCTACAAGAGTGATTGACCTTTTGGGCAGGCCTTGTGATATTTTAGAAAGAGGGTTTGGAACCCTAATGCCTAGCGGGGAATTGGTTATCTCTAATAGGCGCATTAGGTCTATGCCAATTAGGATCGAAGATAGGGAATTGAGTACTGACCTCATAGAATTGAAATTAACTGAGTTTGATATCATACTGGGAATGGATTTCCTATCCAAGTATTCGGCAGTATAGATTGTAGGCGTAAAGTGGTAACTTTTTCAGCCGAAAGGTGAAGATCCATTTGTTTATGTTGGATCAGTTCAGGGGTCTCGAATCCCGGTTATTTCTGTGCTGAGGGCTAGGGATTTACTGTGCAATGGTTGTGTAGGATTTCTAGCGGTGGTTTTGACTCCAGCAGACCTGAAACATTTGGGCCTGAGGTAGTCCGGGTGGTGAAAGATTTTCTTGATGTGTTTCCTGAGGAGTTGCCGGGATTGCCGCCACAGCGAGAGATTGACTTTGTAATTGATTTGGCACCTGGAGTCGAACCTGTTTCTAAAGCTCCATATAGGATGGCTCCAGCAGAACTCAAGGAGCTTAAGTTACAACTTCAGGGGATGCTTGACATTGGGTTTATTCAACCCAGTGTATCGCCCTGGGGAGCTCCGGTTCTTTTTGTGAAAAAGAAAGATGGTTCCCTCAGAATGTGTATCGATTATCGGGAACTAAATAAGTTGACGATTAAGAACAAGTACCCGTTGCCCAGGATCGATGATTTGTTCGATCAGCTTCAGGGAAAGACAGTGTTTTCGAAGATTGATTTACGGTCTGGTTATCATCAACTTAGAATTCGGGAGGAGGACATACCGAAGACTGCCTTTAGAACCAGATATGGGCACTATGAGTTTCTTGTAATGTCGTTCGGATTGACTAATGCTCCTGCATCCTTTATTGATCTCATGAATAGGGTATTCAAGGATTTCCTCGATAACTGCGTTATAGTGTTTATCGATGACATTCTTGTATACTCTCAGTCAGAAGAGGAGCACGAGCATCATCTTCGAATGGTGTTACAGCGACTTAGGGATCACAAACTGTATGCCAAGTTCAAAAAGTGGGAATTCTGGTTGTCTGAAGTGTCCTTTTTGGGACATATTGTTGGAAAGAATGGAATTATGGTTGATCCAAACAAGGTAGAATCAGTGAAGAATTGGCCGAGGCCCAAGTCTGTGACGGAAGTTCAAAGTTTTCTCAGATTAGCAGGGTATTATCAGCGTTTCGTCGAAGGATTTTCTAAACTTTCTATGCCCCTAACCGAATTGACCATGAAAAATCAGAGATTTGTGTGGTCAGATAAGTGTGAAACAAGCTTTCAGGAGTTGAAGCAACGTTTGATAACAGCTCCGGTGTTAGCTTTGCCATCAGATCAAGAGAAATTTGTGGTGTACTGTGATGCATCCATACATGGTCTGGGATGTGTTCTGATGCAAGCTGACAGAGTCATAGCCTATGCCTCTCGTCAATTGAAGGATTATGAGCAGCGTTACCCAACTCATGATTTAGAGCTCGCTGCTGTAGTTTTTGCTTTAAAGATATGGCGGCATTATCTTTACGGTGAAAAGTGTGAGATTTATACTGATCATAAAAGTCTTAAATACTTTTTCACCCAGAAAGATTTGAATATGAGGCAGAGAAGGTGGTTGGAGTTGGTTAAGGACTACGACTGTGAAATTTTATATCACCCCGGGAAAGCCAATGTTGTGGCCGATGCTTTAAGCAGAAAAGGTCCCGGTCAAGTGTGTACTACGATTATGATAGCCCCTCAACTAGCCTCAGAAATGGTTAGTGCAGGGATTGAGTTCGTGGTCGGGAAATTACATAATTTAACACTCCAATCTGATCTGTTGGAGAGAATCAGAAATGCACAATTGGAAGATCCCGAGCTAGTTAAAGTTCGAGATGAAGTAGTGGCTGGTCGGCCTAGAGGCTTTTCAGTCTCGAGCAGTGGAATGTTGTTATATAAAGCTCGAGTTTGTGTTCCTAATGTTGGTGAGCTTAAGAAAGAAATACTTGATGAAGCTCACACCACGCCTTATTCGTTGCATCCGGGAACCACCAAGATGTATCAGGATTTGAAACCCTACTTCTGGTGGTATGGGATGAAAAGAGATGTGGTGGATTATGTGTCCAAGTGCTTAACCTGTCAGCAGATTAAAGCTGAACATCAGAGGTCGGCAGGGTTATTGCAACCTTTAGTCCTTCCAGAATGGAAGTGGGAGGACATTGCAATGGACTTCGTAACTGGATTGCCTAGAACTACGGGGATGTATGATTCTGTATGGGTCATCATGGACAGATTCACAAAATCGGCTCACTTCCTACCAGTGAAAGTTACATATTCAGTGGATCAGTATGCTGAATTGTATGTGAAGGAGATAGTTCGTCTCCACGGAGCCCCTAAATCTATTGTGTCAGATAGGGATCCAAAGTTCACATCGAAATTTTGGGTGAGTCTTCAGAAGGCTATGGGTACCAAGTTAAAGTTTAGTACAACCTTTCACCCTCAGACTGATGGTCAGTCAGAAAGAACTATCCAGATTTTAGAAGACTTACTGCGAGCCTGTGTCATGGACTTTGAGGGTTCATGGAGTAAGTACTTGCCTTTAATTGAATTCTCCTACAACAACAGCTACCAAAGTACAATAGGGACGGCTCCCTATGAGATGTTATATGGTAGAAAATGTCGTTCTCCTATTCATTGGGACGAGACAGGAGAAAGGAAGTACCTGGGTCCAGAGTTAGTGCAGAGGACCAATGAAGCTATTGATAAGATCAAGGCTCGGATGCTTGCTTCTCAAAGCAGGCAGAAAAGTTATGCTGATCCGAAGCGCAGAGATGTTACATTTCAGGCAGGGGAACATGTTTTCCTGCGGGTTTCACCAATGAAGGGTATTAGGTGCTTCGGGAAGAAGGGTAAGTTAAGCCCTAGGTTCATTGGGCCATTTCAAATACTCGAGAAGGTCGGGCAGGTAGCGTATCGGCTAGCCTTACCACCAGCATTATCAGCTGTTCATGACGTATTTCACATCTCTATGTTAAGGAAATACGTGTCGGACCCGACTCATGTCTTGAGTTATGAAGCCCTTGAACTACAACCAGACTTATCCTATGAAGAGCAACCTGTTCAGATTTTGGATAGAAAAGAAAAAGTTCTTCGAAACAAGACTATTGCCTTTGGTTAAGGTGCTCTGGAGGAACAGTACGGTGGAAAGCCACCTGGGAATTGGAGTCAGATATGAGGACTCAACATCCAGAGCTATTCAGGTTAGATTTCGGGGACGAAATCCTATTAACGGGGGGATAATTGTAATGACCGCTCTAGTAATGTGGATTAGTAAAGGCAATTAGCATTAATTTTTATTATTTTATTATTGTTTGTGAATTAATTTTAAATGTGGACCCCAATATTTAGAAATAAATATTAGAGTTATAATTTCTCAATTTCGGAGATTTTATTAAACTCTAGGGGTATTATTTAGCTTATATGTGAAATATGTTAATTTTGTAATTTTTGCTCGGCGACAACGAAAAATGCGATGGATGGCTAGATTGATCACATGGGTAAGTTTAGAACCCTATTTCATAGTGGGAAATATTTTAGAGAAAATAAATTATCGGGATTGAGCGGGGTTATGGATTTTGACCATTTTACCCCTAGCTTTAGAAATACCCTAGTTTTAAGTCTAAAGGGCATTTTAGTCTTTTGTTTAAGGGTGAGTGAGGTGGCTGCCTTAGGTTTTTGACACCTAATCATGTTGATTTCAGCAAGGGATTAACTTAATCCTTTTGTCTCATTTGAAGAAAATCAAGGAAAAGGAAAAAAATTAGAAAATTGGTTTGTTCTTGAACCTCTCTCTCTCTCTTGCTTTCGGCTGAGACAAACCAAGGGAGTTTGTTGTTGATTGTTGGATTTCAGCAAGGATTTCAAAGGAGATAATCAATCTTAGGTAAGTTCCCATGAATCCCTCTTAGTTTTCAAGTTTTTAAGTTAGGTTGAAATGGTGTTTTGGGGTAATAGGAGCTTTTAAGGTTTGAATTGCTTAGGGTTCGAATTTCGGGGTTAGGTTGAGTTAATTTAAGTCCCTAGCTTCTGGTTTTGATGCTTGATATTGGTTCTAAGCAAGCTTGAGTTTTGAAACTCAAGCTTTGAGCTTTAATGGCATAATTGGATTTATTGGTTTATTCTGTGAATTACTGCTTGGATTCTATTGTTTATACATTGTATAGGTATACTGGAGAGTTTGGTAAGGTTTGGGGTTGAATTGAATTAAGGGGGATGATTTTTGTGTTCCCAGCACAGAACCGGTCGACCGGTTCTGGGGGACCAGTGGCAACCGGTCGACCGGTTGGTGACCCAGAACCGGATTGCCGGTTGGGAACCGGTCTGCCTGTTGGGGGAAATTCTAGAACCTTAGTTTTGGCCAATTTTGAGATATTTAGGGTATTGCCATGAGGTTTATCGATAGGGAAACTTTTAGTTTCAAGTTTAAATCCCGGAAAGTGATTTAGCGAGTAACTCATCTGTGTTGCAATTATTGTGATTAGGGCATCCATCTAGCACGTGAATTCCATTCAAGTCGGCCAGCACACTTGAATCCGGAAAATAGGTAAGAACTGTGTATAATGTATGATGTGATTATCTGAATGTGTGTATATGTGTTTATATATGCATGCTTGAATTATGTTAAGCACTACCAACACTTGTATGAATAAGTTATAGAGTGCATTGGTATAGTGATTATTGTGATTGTGATTACGATACAGTGATACCAACACAAGCATGGAAAAATGCTAAGGTGTGTGGTACATCACTCAGTGTTACTCAGTGATCGGGGTAAACCCTACCAACACCCGTATAGTGAGGTACGATGTGTGTGTGGTATAGTGGTTGTACCCTGGTATTGAACGTTCATACTCATCTGTTAAGCTCTGTAAATAGGTGTATGGGCCCCTATTTACAGGTCGGAAATTATATGGTATGTTATATGCATTTCTTGCGAGTACGGTGACTCACAGTTTCTGCTTCCATGTGTAGGTACAGGAAAGGCGAAGGCTGAACAAGAATGAACCTGAGCTCGGGTGAGATTGTACATGTCAAGCGGCGCGACCTGGAGTGTTCGGTCTCGGGACATCTGGGAGTTGTATTTTGAAAGTCGTTGTGCGACCTAGAACTTGTGTATTTTGAATGTATAATTTGAAAAGTAAATTTTACAAAGTTTAAAAACGGGATCCCAGAATTTGTAAATATTATATTATATTGCAAAGTTTAATATTTAAAACAAAAGTTTTAATTTGACACGTTTTTCGAGAAATTTCTTTGATTAGCAAAGATTGCACAATAATTAAAAAAGCACTGTAGCGTGCCTTAGCATTAGGGCGTTACACCAAGAGAAATATGGTTTAATCCATTCACATGGAATAACCTAAAGTTTTCTATTACAAGAACATAAAAGGAAATTTTCGTTAATAAAGTCTATTCAATGGATTTAACAAAACTTCCTGTTCCTAGTATTATAGGTTTGAGTTTCTCTAAACCTATGGCTTGTGGTATACCTGGTAATTACTTACTCTAATGCAAGCAACTTACTTTAGTAAGATGCTGAAGCATTTTCTTTCCAATGACAATCTATAGAAGCTTCACAACTTCTTAGACATAGATTTTATTTATCTAAGGAAAAGTCTCAACTATTCCAGAAAAGATAAAGCCATGAAAGTATTTCTTAAATCAACAGTGAGAGGTCTCAGATATGCTTTAGTATGCCTTAGACCAGACACCTGTTGTTGAGTGGGAGTAATGAGTAGGTATCAGATTAATCCAGGAGAAGAACATTGGAAGACAATCAAGTAAATTTTAAGATTATGAAGAGGAACTATATGTTAGTCAATAAGGGTGTGTTTAAAACCCTTAGACTACACCACATCAGATTTCAAGACTTGCCTTTGTGCTAGAAAGTCTGCTGATAAAATGGTGATTACTCTGGGGGTGGAGTAATGATTTTGGAGAAGTGTAAAAACCTATCTGAAATCTCTTAGTCTACCAGAGAGAGACTGAATGTTAAAGTTGCAGGAAAGATACTTATTCAGTCTAAGGAAAGTTCTATACAATTGTGGCACCGTTCCAACTTGTCTTAACTACTAGTGTTATTTCCTGAATAACCAAAAGTAGTTGCCAAAAGTATAGAATCCAGTATCCCAAAAGAGTAGACATATAGAGAGAGGAATTTTACAATATCAAGGATTTTGTGATTAAGGGAAAGTAATGGTGGAGAAAAGGTTGTTGTTAATTAAACCTGTCAGATCCTATTACGAGGAGTTTACTACTACTACACTTGATTTATATATCAAGGTGTTAATGATTATTTGAAATGCACATTTTCTTTTATATTAGTGCAAGTGGGAGTTTGTTGGATTTTGTGCCCTAAATAAAACCCATTTCAATATAATCAGATTTACTTATTAATAAAGATCAGAAATAACATTTTATGTTGCATGGTTCACATGATTTATTTCATGATTATATACATATAATGTATGAATTCTATTTAAGTCCAGAACATATGAATTTGTTAAAGATTATAGTGTTGTCAGCACAGTGGAATATATTCTTAATTATATGTTCGAAAGTTTATTCCCTGATTTGTCAGAACACTGGATTTAGACTGACATGGTATAATCAGCGATAGGTATTCTTACACCTTGGAAAAGTGTTATGTCCTTTCCAGGACATTGGCAAAGTTTACCAGTATCGGATGTATGGAGTATACATCAGAAGGGACCGATATTGAACTTTGATTAGATATATTAAAATTTACTGTAATATCTATTCAATTCAATATCACCTGTTGATCCTAGATCAAATGATCTTAATCCTCATATGGTTAGGTTCGATCTCAAGAGTACTATACATGTTCTTTGATTTGTTAGTTAAGCCTACTTTTGGGTCAGGGTGATACGTACATTTTGGGAACATGATAGTATAATTGAGTGGGAGCGCTACCATAAATATAGAATCTATAACTTCTATAGGAATTTAGAAATGAAACGATGATATCCTTCGAGCTTGGCTAAACAGAGATAAATGGTGGAGATCTCATTTCACTTTGCTGAAATATCATTTATACGGAGCTAAGTGTTTTAAGGATAAAATACATTGAAGGTGTAACGGTAACTTAGTGCCTTTTCAATGTAGATCATCTATTAGAAGGTCATTGATCACATTAGGATTATAACAATGGACAACTAGTGACGTGTCTATGTTGGATATATTTTACCAGGATCTAGATTTACTAACAAGTATGTTTCATTAACATCCTAATATGAATTCTAAAACAATGAAATAAACACATATAAAGTTTAGGAAACCTACATTGGGGGCAGCGGAATATAATGACTCCTTCCGTTCAGATATCTAGCCCTTGATTCCTTTCTGTAGTAGAGCATTATCAATATCTGAACCTGGATCTCTTTCTCTCCTTCCCTTGATGCTGATTCTCCTACTTGTTGGTTGATTTTCCATAGTCTTACACACTATGATTGAGATACCACTTGATGTGTGTGGGCACTCACTCATTCACTCAAGGATTTCGAAATGTAGAGAAGAAAAGAAGAGAGAAGGTGATTTCGGCTATAGAGAATAGGAGGCCCAATTTCATCTGACAAAGTTAAGTGTGAATGAGAGCCATCACTATCTATTTATAGGTAACCACCTAAGTTTAAGTTAAAATTATTTGGCATTAAAATAATGAAAAATTAAATGATAAAAGCCAATAAGTGTGGCCGGCCATGGGCCTTGGATAATGGGCCTCACTTATGCAATTTTGCTGTTTTATCATTTCTGCAACTCATTTTCTCAAAAATGCCAATTTTCAAATTCACCCATTTAAATGCCAATTCTAATTATTTAATAACTAAAATTAATTATTAAATAATATTGTCATTTAATATATTTATTAATTAGACATATAAAGTCTCTTAATTAATAAATAAACCTAGAATCTCTCTTCTTTACTATTTCGCCCTTGCTTAGTAAAACTTCACAAAGTAGACATAGTCTAACTTTAGAATTATAATTGATTAATCAAAACCAATTAATTGAGTCTTACAAGTAGTATGGTCTCAACTAGTATGGGGACCATGGGTCTATATATCCGAGCTTCCAATAAGTAGATCAAGAATTTATATCTTAAATTCACTGACTTATTAATTCTTCATTGAATCCACGCATAGAACTTAGAATTACACTCCCAGTATATAGAACGCTCTATATGTTCCACGATATAGACACGTCATTAGTTATCCATTGTTATAACCCTAATGTGATCAATGATCCTCTGTATAGATGATTTACACTGTAAAGAGACTAAATTACCGTAACACCCTACAATGTATTTTATCCTTAAAATACTTAACCCTGTATAAATGATATTTCAGCTAAGTTAAATGAGATCTCCACCATTTATTTTCGTTTGGTTAAGTTCGAAGGAAATCATTCTTTACTTTCTATTCGCCAGATAGAAGCTATAGATTCCATATTTATGTTAGCGCTCCCACTCAATTGCACTACCGTGTTCCCAAAATGTACGTATCACCCTGACCTAAAAGTAGGCTTAACTAACAAATCAAAGAACACGAATAACACTCTTGAGATTGAACCTAATCATATCAGGATTAAGATCATTTGATCTAGGATCAACAGGTGATATTGAATTGAATAGATATTACGGTAAATTCTAATATATCTAATCAAAGTTCAATATCGGTCCCTTCCGATGTATACTCCATACATTCGATGCTGGTAAACTTTGCCAATGCCCTGGAAAGGACATAACACTTATCCAAGGTGTAAGAATACCTATCGCTGATTATACCATGTCAGTCTAAATCCAGTGTTCTGACAAATCAGGGAATAAACTTTCGAACATATAATTAAGATTATATTCCACTGTGTTGACAACACTATAATCATTAACAAATTGATATGTTCTGGACTTAAATAGAATTCATACATTATGTACATATAATCATGAAATGAATCATGTGAACCATGCAACATAAAATGTTATTTCTGATCTATATTAATAAGTAAATCTGATTATATTCAAATGAGTTTTATTTAGGGCATAAAACCCAACAAGCTCGCACTTGCACTAATATAAAACAAAATGTGCATTTCAAATAATCTCAATACCTTGATATACAAATCAAGTGTAGTAGTAGTAAACTCCTTGTAATAGGATCTGAAAGGTTGAATTAACCACAACCTTTCCTCCACCATTACTCTTCCTTAATCACAAAATCATTGATAATGTGAAATTCCTCTCTATATGTCTACTCTCTTGGGATACTGGATTCTTATACCTTTGGCAACTACTTTTGGTTAATCAAGAAATTAACACTAGTAGTTTAGGCAATTTGGAATGGTGCCAAAAATGTATAGTACTTTCCTTAGACTGAATAAGTACCTTTCCTGTAAATTTAACATTCAGTCCCTTCCTGGTAGACCTAGAGACTTCAGATAGGTTTTTACACTTCTCCAAAATCACTGTTCCACCCCCAGAGTAACCACCATCTTATCAGAAAGATTTACTAGCACAAAGGCAAATTTCGAAATCTGATATGGTGTAGTCTAAGAGTTTTAAACACACCTTTATAGACTAACATATAGTTCCTCTTCTTAATCTTAAGATTTACTTGATTGTCTTCCAATGTTCTTCTCCTGGATTAATCTGATACCTACTCATTACTCCCACTCAACAGCAGGTGTCTGGTCTAAGGCATACAAAAGCATATCTAAGACCTCTCACTGTTGATTTAAGAAATTCTTTCATGGCTTTATCTTTTCTGGAATAGTTGAGACTTTTCCTTAGATAAATAAAATCTATGTCTAAGAAGTTGTGAAGCTTCTATAGATTGCCGTTAGAAAGAAAAATGCTTCAGCATCCTACTAAAGTAAGTTGCTTGCATTAGAGTAAGTAATTACCAGGTATACCACAAGCCATAGGTTTAGATAAACTTAAACCTATAATACTAGCAACAGGAAGTTTGTTAAGTCCATTGGATAGACTTATTAACTAAAATTTCCTTTTATGTCCTTGTAATAGAAAACTTTAGGTTATTCCATGTGAATGGATTAAACCATAGTTCTATTGGCTTTCTTCTTAGTTTCTTATCTTGACAATCCATTACTTGTTTAAACTCACAATGGATTTGAATCACTAGTGTCTCCCAAGTCATAAGAAGGTGAGTTCCTAGAAACTCTCCCACTACGACAAGGTACCGTGAATTATGTCTAAGAAGACTAAATGGTATTAACCTCTTAGGTTGTGACAAGACAACACAGGTAGTGGGATCATCATATGTCAAATAAGATGATAGAATACTTATGGAATCAAGAAATAAATATCTCCTTTATTTGCTACTTTATTTTCAGACTTAGTCATTTTCTTAGAAAAGTAGTATTTGTTTAAACAAACACTTTCTTATCTATTGACTACGGGATGGTCCACCCCTAATCACTTAGAATAGCTAACAAACCATGGTTAACAGTTCTAGCTTTTCTTAAGAATTCGATTAGGTCATCCATGAATCTAGTAATGATTTACATTAAGTACCCCACCATTACATCATTCTGAAATTGTATTACCATAGAAGGTCTTAGGCAACAACTAGTAACTAATCATCAATATGCAAATCGAAATTTCTGGGGAGGTAAGTTTGGATATAATTTCAAAAATCAAATTAAGGATCTTTGAACTGCATATCTACTAACTATTTCTCCACCCCTATCAGTTCGCAAGATCTTTAACCACTTACCTTAATGGTTAATCACCATTGCTAGAAATCAGAAATTTTTCAAACATTTCAAATTTCTTTGCATAAGGTATAATCTACAGTTATCGTTTTAAGAATACAACGAAAAACTCATATCCACCCCTGAATGTACATCCATCTACGAATGAGATCAACAACTTTCAGTGGATATAGGCATATTAACTCTTTGCAGAGATTGTTCTTGTCAAAACCACTATGAACAAGATACAAATGCCATAGATTAAAAAAATGTGGTTGTGTCTTTTTGATGACTTATGTTTAGTTACATTAAAAAGTTCTTAGAATAGTGTAAGTGGATTCTGGTCACAGAATACTAAACTCATATTCCATACAATTTGAATCCATTGATAGAAAATGGTTATTAAACACTTGTGAAAGTGTAACTGTATTGTATTCTGGAATTAGAAATATAAGAATATTTCTGTTTCGAATCTAAAATTAAAGTCAAAGACTTAAATTTATACTAAATATAATGAGTAATTCTTTCTTGGTCCACCACTACTAATATAACTCTAAGTCTGATTTGCCCATACAAGTAGGAGATATCTAAGATTGAGGATTTATATCGTTTTGGAATAGAATTTCGGGATTATAATCATATGCGTCATTTAATTTCTTAAGAGAAAATAGAATGACATGAAATGATTGATAGACCATTCATCTAATGATATGTTATTGAGCTAATTCGAAATGAATAAGCTAAGAGGAATTAGGATAATTTCGTTGTTTAAATAAGAATCCAACGATGCTTAGATTAGCGAAAGACAAAGTAATCTTATTTATACAATCTTCTTGTTTCATATTGTAAAAATACTAGTCTAAGGTGTCATGAATTGATGAACAACTAGATGTTGCATATACAATATTTATCTTTTGAGATCTAACACTATTATGTATGTCTAATGGTGACAATCCATTAGGGATTTGTCGCATTAGAACAACAAAATAAGTTAGACCAACAATGAAGATTCGAAATTAAACTACAATTTAATAACATAAAATAACATGGTTCAATATAAATTCATACACAATTCAGAAATTATTAAACATATAGCAAGTAGGAATGACAAGTGAAAATACTAAAACATACAATCCTAAATAATTTCTAAGGTTTCCAACAAACTGATACAGTGTCCCGGTAGGCGAGAGTCAAAGTATCATTCATTGAATAGAGTTGTCAGCTCATCTAAAATGCAAACCATTCTAGCAACCTTTTATTCGATCAAAATAAGAATCCAACGTTGTCCCGGTAGGCGAGAGTCAAGGTTATTCTCATTTTATGAGCTTCCACCATTGTTTCATGTTTTATAAGTTTATCTCTAAGTAGTCACCGTAGGGGAGAGTCTAATAGAGACGAAAACTTACAAAATACTTATCAAATGAGATCTTATGGTGTTAAATGCGTTCAACAAATAACCATCCATAAGGGGGACGATGTCTAGCGTCTCGAGGTTATATTGAAAACACTTAACTATTGTAAGACCAACAATGGAGATCGAATGTCCTAATAATAATAAAGCTCATTATTTTAAAAAATATATATTTTCTTCTAATATTTATTTTAATCAATTTATTTTAAATATATATTTATTTAATTAAAATTTTCAATTTAGAATGAAAAATTCTAAATATAAATTTAATTTAATATTTATAAATTTTACTTAGATGGATATGAAAATAACATGGATTATTTCCATCTTAGTTATAATTTCCAATAAATATTTAGAAAAATATTCAATTTAAGTTGTTACAAAATTAATTTAAATTAATTTACAACTCAAATTTAATTTTCTATAAATATACGTTGCATTTCGAAAAAATGAAGTATTTAAGAATACTATTTTCGAAAAAATGCTTTAAAATAAAATAAAAATAAATTCTGGAAAAATTATTCTAATTTAATGTTGGCCCAAAATTAATTAATAAAATTAATTTACAACAAAAAAATATAATTTTCCTATTTAATTAAATATATAAGAAAAATTTAAAATATTTAAGTATCATGATGAAAATCAACTTAAATATTAATTTTCTATTTAATTAAATATACTAGAAAAATACTTCAAGCAAAACAGATAATATCTATCTAGACTTTCATTGACTAATTAATTTATTTTCTAATTAAATATATTTTTCTTCATTTATTTTAATTAATCATTAAATGAAAAAATCATTGATTTAAGTTGGTCCAAAATTAAAATAAATAATTTACAACTTTAATCTATTTTTCAAATAAAATTCGAAATTTTGCATTTAAGAAATGCAATTTCGAAATTGTGGAAAAAGATTAATAAAATAAAATAAAATATATTTTGAAAATTATTCAAATTTAAGTTATATGAAATAAGATTTCAAACTTAAAGTAATTTTCAATTTTAATTAAATAACATGAAAATAATAATATTTAAGTATCATGATGAAAATCAACTTAAATATATAAATTTTCAATTCAATTAAATGTATTAAATTCAAGAAATAAATAATTAAGTATAGACAAGACTTAATAATTAATTCTAATTTAATACTAGGAAAAATATACTTAATTTAGATTGTACCAAAATTAATTATTAAACAATTAATTTCACAATCTATGATATTTTCCTAATTAAATATTAGAAAAAATAACTAGTTCTAGAAATAACTATTTAGAATAATTTCATTTACTAAGTGTTTTTCTAAAATTAACTTTAAAATATCAAATGAAAAAATAAATTTCATATATTTTAAAAGTTAATTATGTTGCTAATTCAATTTTAATTAGGTTAGACTAATATAATTAACCTAATACAATTATTTAAATAAGGCAAATGGGCCTTCACAATTGGGGTAGTTCATGTGAGGGGGAGCTAGTTTCAGTATGTCGTACCCACTTCTATTGGCCCCCAACTCTCACACAAGGCCCAAAAGAGAGGAATTTAACCTTTAAATAAATAATTGTTATTCATTGAATAAGCCCAAATCTAATTGGGCCTAAATAAATTTACTTATATCAAAATTTATTTTAGCAACCTGGTCCATTTACTTAGTAAAACTTAAATGGCTTCCTATATGCATCTAAGCCCAATAGCAAACATATAGGCTCACACAGGTCAAAAGATTTGGATGGGCCCTATCATGTTACTAGGTTTACACAGATGAAAGAAATTACAAAATTTACCTGTTACAAATTATTTATAAGATTTATTGATAATTAAACTATGATTAAAATCAGATCATTGGATCTGTCAACAAATTAATCATAGCAATTTAGATCAAATCAATAATAGGTTTGTAAAAAAAATTGAATACATAATAATATAATCAAACAATACAAACAATAATAACTGATCTGGAATATCTGGAAAGTAAGCTAAAATATTTCAATTTTAAAATTTAAAATAAAATTAAATTTTAAAATAAATATCTTAACTAGAATTCAAATTTAGGTTGTTAGAGAATATTTGAAAAAGTTCAAAATTCAACAAACTCCTAAATTTCTTAAATTCTAACAAAAAATCAAAAATATCTAACCAATTTTTTCAAATATCAAGTTTATTCAAAATTTAAATTTATTTAAAATTTCTAATAAGATAAAATAATAAAATATCTTGAATTTTAAATTTAGATATTTCATTATTATATTCTGAGTCTTATAATTTAATAAATTTAAATATTACATAAATAAACTAATTAAAAAATAAGATATTTTATATGGTTAGAATATTTAAAAAAATATAAAATAATAAGTTTGAAAAATTTATGGTTTGAAACCCTAAAATATCTATTCAAACTAAACGAACGAATTTTTCAAATCTTCATGTTATTTTTGCCAAAATATAATTTTATTAAAAAAATGTCTAATAAGATAAAATGTTAAACCTAACATATTCCTAATCTTATAATTTTAATTAATAAAATATATTTTGAAAATAACAAATTTGAAAAAGATATGATATGGTTAGGAAATTTTGAAATTTGAACAAGATTATTTTTAAAAGATAATATTTTAATATCAAAGTAAGATCATTTAAAATTTAATTAAAAATAATATCTGATCTTATAATTAAAATAAATAAAATAATCTAAAATTTTAAAAATAACCATAAGGCTCCTTTGCGAGAAATCAAATTTTCAAAATTCAAAGCCTACTAATATCAGAAACTAATTTTAATTAATTAAAATATTATTAAAAATTAATTTTATTCTGAAAATTAGATTTTTAATTGAAAATTCAGATTCTACACAAAATTCTACCAAAATTTGGCTTTTGTTTCAATGAAAAACGATTTTTGAATCAAAAGTTATGAAGAAAACAAGTTTGAGGCACAGGGGTATGCATTGCGTACCCCTGCGCGCGCGGATGCATGATTTTGGCCTAGGAAAGAGGCTGCAAGCAGCCTCATTTGACCGAGGGACGTGGGCACGAGCTGCCCTTCAGACAGGGGCTGTGTCCCAGTAAACTCGGTCAGCGCCTTGTCTGAATGGGTGCTGTCCGAGCATCCGCGCGCGTGTGTGCATTCAAATCCTGATATTTTTGTTCAACTTCAAAAAAATCATAACTAATTCATAAAAAATCCAAATTAGGTTCTGTAAAAGCCTAAATTTATTAATTTTTCGTCTACTTTCCAGCAAAAATAATTCCAGATCAAAATAAAAAATATTTCAGTAACATATATTGCGATTTCTAAACCACATGAAACCATCCAAATCAACACATAACATCAGTTTAATTCATATTTCATGAAAGTAAATCATTACCATGGCTCTGAGGCCAGTTGTTGGATATATTTTACCAGGATCTAGATTTACTAACAAGTATGTTTCATTAACATCCTAATATGGATTCTAAAACAATGAAATAAACACATATAAAGTTTAGGAAACCTTACATTGGGTGCAACGAAATATAATGACTCCTTCCGTTCAGATATCTAGCCCTTGATTCCTTTCTGTAGCAGAGCATTATCAATATCTGAACCTGGATCTCTTTCTCTCCTTCCTTTGATGCTGATTCTCCTTCTTGTTGGTTGATTTTCATAGTCTTACACACTATGATTGAGATACCACTTGATGTGTGTGGGCACTCACTCATTCACTCAAGGATTTCGAAATTTATGGAAGAAAAGAAGAGAGAAGGTGATTTCGGCTATAGAGAATAGGAGGCTCAATTTCATCTGACAAAGTTAAGTGTGAATGAGAGCCATCACTATCTATTTATAGGTAACCACCTAAGTTTAAGTTAAAATTATTTGGCATTAAAATAATGAAAAATTAAATGATAAAAGCCTATAAGTGTGGTCGGCCATGGGCCTTGAATAATGGGCCTAGCTTATGCAATTTTGCTGTTTTATCATTTCTGCATCTCATTTTCTCAAAAACGCCAATTTTCAAATTCAACCATTTAAATGCCAATTCTAATTATTTAATAACTAAAATTTATTATTAAATAATATTGTCATTTAATATATTTATTAATTAGACATATAAAGTCTCTTAACTAATAATAAACCTAGAATCTCTCTTCTTTACTATTTCGCCCTTGCTTAGTAAAAATTCACAAAGTAGACATAGTCTAACTTTAGAATTATAATTGATTAATCAAAACCAATTAACTGAGTCTTACAAGCAGTATGGTCTCAACTAGTATGGGGACCATGGGTCTATATATCCGAGCTTCTAATAAGTAGATCAAGAATTTATATCTTAAATTCACTGACTTATTAATTCTTTGTTGAATCCAGGCATAGAACTTAGAATTGCACTCTCAGTATATAGAACGCTCTATATGTTCCACGATATAGACATGTCATTAGTTATCCATTGTTATAACCCTAATGTGATCAATGATCCTCTATATAGATGATTTACACTGTAAAGGGATTAAATTACCGTAACACCCTACAATGTATTTTATCCTTAAAACACTTAACCCTGTATAAATGATATTTCAGCTAAGTGAAACAAGATCTCCACCATTTATTTTCGTTTGGTTAAGCTCGAAGGAAATCATCCTTTACTTTCTATTCACCAGATAGAAGCTATAGATTCCATATTTATGTTAGTGCTCCCACCCAATTGCACTACCGTGTTCCCAAAATGTACGTATCACCCTAACCCAAAAGTAGGCTTAATTAACAAATCAAAGAACACGAATAACACTCTTGAGATTGAACCTAGTCATATGAGGATTAAGATCGTTTGATCTAGGATCAACAGGTGATATTGAATTGAATAGATATTACAATAAATTCTAATATATCTAATCAAAGTTCAATATCGGTCCATTCCGATGTATACTCCATACATTCGATGCTGGTAAACTTTCCCAATGCCCTGGAAAGGACATAACACTTATCCAAGGTGTAAGAACACATATCGCTGATTATACCATGTCAGTCTAAATCCAGTGTTCTGGCAAATCAGGGAATAAACTTTCGAACATATAATTAAGATTATATTCCACTGTGTTGACAACACTATAATCATTAACAAATTGATATGTTCTGGACTTAAATAGAATTCATACATTATGTACATATAATCATGAAATAAATCATGTGAACCATGCAACATTAAATGTTATTTCTGATCTATATTAATAAGTAAATCTGATTATATTGAAATGAGTTTTATTTAGGGCATAAAACCCAACAGTCTATATCATGGAACATATAGAGCGTTTTATATGACTGAGAGTGCAATTCCAAGTTCTAAGAGTGGATTCAATAAGGAATTAATAAGTTAGGGAATTTACTTGGTAAATTCGGTTCAACTTATTGGAAGCTCGGTTATATAGACCCATGCTCCCCATACTAGTTGAGACCATACTCCTTGTAAGACTCAGTTAATTGATTTTAATTAATCAATTATAATTCTAAAAGTTAGAGTATGTCTACTTTATGAATTTTCACTAAGCAAGGGTAAAACAGTAAATAGAGAGTTTAAAGCGTATATTTATTAATTGGGAAACTTTGATTAGTTTTTATTAATAAATAAAATAAATGATAATATATTATTTAATAATTAATTATAGTTATTAAATAATTAGATTTGACATTTATGTGGTTGAATGAGAAAATTGGCAATTTTGGAGAATGGGAAACTAGGAATGATAAAATAGGAAAGTTGCAAAAGTGAGAGGCTTGTTTCCTTATTCCATGGCCGGCCACTTTGCTTCCTATTTCTCATTTTATTTTTCATTTTTAAATAACAAGTAATTCAACCTTAACCCTATCTGGTATTCTATAAATAGAAGGTAAAGGCTTCAGGTTTTACACACACATTACTGTATTATTTTCTTTCACTCAAACACTCTGAAGCCGCCACTTTCCCTCTCTCTCTTCTCTGTTTTTCGAAATTCCTTTGAGTGATGAGTAGTGCCCACACACATCAAGTGGTACCTCAATCATAGTATGTAAGACTGTGGAAATTCAACACCAACAAGAAGGAGAGAAGAAGATCCAGATTTAGATCTTGATTATGCTTTGCTACAGAAAGGAATCAAGGGCTAGAGATCTGAATGGAAGGAGTCATAATATTCCCCTGCACCCAATGTAAGGTTTTCTTAAACTCTTATGTGTTTATTTCATTGTTTTAGAATTCATATTAGGATGTTAATCAAACATACTTGGTAGTAAATCTAGATCCTGGTAAAATATTTCCAACAAAGACACCTTTAGAATTATGGAATGATCGTATACCCAGTTTACGCCAATACAGAATCTGGGGGTGCCTTGCTCATGTCTTAAGAAAGAAAGATAGCAAACTAGAAAAGCGAACTGAAGTTTGCATGTCTGTTGGAAATTCTAAGCAGACTAGGGGTAGACTATTTCATAGTTGCAAGGATGATAAAGTATTCGTTTCCACAAACGCCACTTTCCTTGAAGATGACTATATTAAGAATTTCAAGCCACAAAGCAAAGTAGTATTGGAGGAAATGCTTTCAAATATAACTCCTTCTAATGTTCCATCGTCTTCTACTCAAGTAGAGGATAATCCCACTCCCTCAGTTGAACCTTTCCAAGTTGATACAATTGAGAAATCTACCACTAATGTTCTTGTTCAAAAGATCATGGCTCTTCGCCGTAGTGGGAGGGTTTCCACAAAACCATCTCGTTATGGCTTGGATGGTGAGATCAATATGGTCATTAGTGATGGTACTGATGACGATCCATTAACCTATAAACAGGCAATGGCAAGTCCGGAACGAAAATAATGGTCAGCCGACATGGATTCCATGAAAAAAAAGAACAAAGTCTGAGAATATGTAGACGCACCTGATGATTATCATCCAATTGGATGTAAGTGGGTCTACAAGAAGAAAAGAGGTCCTGGAGGCGAAGTCGAAACTTTTAAAGCTAGACTGGTCGCTAAGGGTTATACCTAAAGAAAAGGTGTGGACTATGAGGATACTTTTAGTTCAGTAGTCATGCTCAAATCCATCAGAATTCTTCTCTCCATAGCTATTGCTTTCGATTATGAAATTTGGCAAATGGATATCAAGACAGCTTTCCTTAACAGAATTCTTGAAGAAACCATCTATATGGAGCAACTAGAAGGCTATGTTCTTCCAGGGCAGGAAGAGAAATGTAACACCCTAACTACCTTAGGCGTATTACGTGATTTTTAAACGTACTGTGCAGCTCGTTGCTAATCAACGAGGTTTATGGAAAAACGTGATTAATTAAAATTTTGCTTTTTAATTAAACTTATAAAACCATATTACAAAAGACTCGGGATCCCGATTATAAAAATATTTACAAAAGTTTAACTGTTTAACTGTTACATCAAAATAAAGTCGTCTAACGACCAGTTACAAAAAACTCAGCCTTGCTGTCCCGAGGATCGTACGCTCCAGGCCTAACCGCCCCGACATGTACAATCTCATAAGCTCGCTCACGGTCCATCAGCTATAGCCTTGCCTTTACCTACACATAAACGTAAACTGTGAGTCGACAGACTCAGTAAGAAAAGCATAATAATATCATACATAATTCTAACTGTCGTGTCCAACACGATACTGAGTCCCGCTACTGCCATGTCCAACATGGTACTGAGCCACTACTGCCATGTCCAACATGGTACTGAGTTTTGAACGTTCACAGGGACGGTACTATTGACAAGTATCCTCCTGATCGGTCGAACCGGTCATACTCCGCCGCTTGGTCATACTCCAGCTGTACCGACGGGATAGGTCAATGCACCGAACCACCAACCAAATGTCGGCTGATCGGTCGAGCCGGTCATACTCCGCCGCTTGGTCATACTCCACTGTACCGACGTGACGGGGTTGGATGGTTCGAAGCCTAAATACATAACTAATGTAATCTAGCGGGCTTCCTACATGCACGCTAAACATGTAATCTACATATGCATACCGTTATACTAATCTTACACGGATTCCGATTTCAGTGTGCTTGGCCAACCTGACTGGAACTGAAGCTGAGCGGCGGATTACTGGCTCCTAAACCATAAAAATCACAACGCTATAAGTGACACGCTAAATCACTTCCCGGGGACTTAAACTAGGAACTAAAAGTTTCCATATCGATAAAAAGCATGGCAATACCCCTAAAAACATAAAAACGAGGAAAACTAGGGTTTCTGAAAATTCCCCAACCGGTAGACCGGTTGCCCAACCGGAATTCCGGTTCTGGGAATTCTTGGACACCCATCCGAATTCCGGTTGCACAACCGAATTCGGTTCCTCGCAGGAATTTTTCAAAAATTCCTAACTTGATCAATTCTAACCCAAATCAATCCAAACCTTCCAGACCTGTTCTATATGCCCCAAATAACCATTTAAAGGCAACAAATTCACCCAGAACTCACAGAGACAAAATTCACCATAAAAGACCAAGCTTTGAGTTCCAAAACTCAAACTTGGTTAAATCCACTAACATGCATTCAAACCTAGTTAATTCTACTCAAATATGCAAGAATAAGCCTCTGAAAATGAACATAAACAACCACAGCAAGTAATTTACAGATTCAACATATATTTTCAAAATTCATGCTCTAGAACTAAAAACTCCCAAAACTTGATTCCAAGTAATCATCATGCATACACTAGCTCTAAATTACTTAAAAATAGCAAGATTAAACTTTAGAAAACAACAACAAATTACAGCAGCAAGGACTTCAAATTAACATGCATGTATTCAACTTTTCCATCATTTTTTTTTCATAATTTTAAAGAAGAAATCAAGAGAGCTAACCTAGCTTGGAAAAATGCTTAGATTAGGATGAGAATTCACTTGAAAGATTGAACAAAACCCAGCTCCAAGCACCCACATGCACAGCCGAAAATAGAGAGAAAAAGAGAGTGTTCTTTGAAAATTTTCTTACTTTCTTTACTTAGTGATTTTTTTCTAAAAAAGGGAAAATAGAATACACTACATACACTATTCATTTCAGCCAAGTAAAGATTAAATAACTATTTATTTTTCAAATAAAAAGGCCACTAAAAGACAAAACACTAATGGGGCAAAAAGACCATTTTGCCCCTCCACCATAAAATCATGAAAATCATACTAAAGGGGTATTTTTGGGAAATTCTAAATTCCCGGCCATTCCCGACATTCCCAATGTCTAAAACCCGTCCCCAACTACTAACATACTAAGTTGTGATTTCTACTGAGCCAAACGCCGAGTTCCAAAATACCGGACACCGGAAATGCAAAATATGCAAGATACTGAATAACATAAATAACCGAATAATAAATTATTTAAATAGCTATAAATAATTTCATAATTAACCATAAACAACTGATAATTTCCAAATTAACTAAGCGGGCTTTACAAGAAAGTTTGCAAACTCAATAGGTCTATTTATGGACTTAAGAAAGCTTCTCGTTCTTGGAACAAAAGGTTTGATAAAATAATCAAAACCTATGGCTTTGACCAAAATGATGATGAACCTTGTGTTTACCAACTCAAGGATAATCAAGTGGTAGTATTCCTGGTCCTTTATGTTGATGACATTTTGATTATTGGTAACAATATCAAGAAAATGACTGACATCAAGGAATGGCTTCACGCTCAATTTGAAATGAAAGATTTGGGTGAAGTTGCTTATGTTCTTTGTATTCAGATTATTAGAAATCGGAAGAACAGATCCCTTACTCTCTCTCAAACAGCTTACATTGATAAGGTGTTAAAGATATTCTCAATGACAATTACCAAAGGGGCACTGATGCCTTCTAGATTTGGTATCCGTCTATCTAAGGAACAGTGTCCCACTGATCCTCAAGAGATAGAGGACATGAGAAGGGTTCCTTATGCTTCAGCAGCTGGGAGTCTACTGTATGCAGTGTTATGCACTAGACCTAACATTTGCTATGCAGTAGGAATTGTGAGCAGGTATCAGACAAACCCAGGATAGGAACATTGGACTGCAGTTAAGCATATTCTGAAATATTTGAAAAGTACTAGGCATTATGTGTTAGTCTACAAGGGTGATGCTTTAAATGTCGACTCAGATTTCCAGGCTTGTCTTGATGACAGAAAGTCTACATCTGGGATGGTTTTTACTCTTGGGGGTGGAGCAGTTGTTTGGAGAAGCGCTAAGCGAACCGCAATATCAGACTCTACCATGGAGGTCGAGTACATAGCTGCAGTTGAGGCTGCTAAGGAACTTGTTTGGCTAAGAAAGTTCTTCTCAGGACTTGGTGTTGTTCCTGGAATGGAAAAACAACGAGTTTTACTTTGTGATAACATTGATGCTATAGCCAACAGTAAAGAGCCTCGAAGCCACAAGAGAAGCAAACACATAGAGAGGAAATTGTTGGAAATTATTTTACCAGGATCTAGATTTACTAACAAGTATGTTGGATTAACAACCTAATATGAATTCTAAAACAATGAAAATAAACACATATAAAGTTAGAAAACCTTACAGTGGGTGCAGCGGAATAATATGACTCCTTCCGTTCAGATCTCTAGCCCTTGATTCCTTTCTGTAGCAGAGCATCACCAAGATCTGAACCTGGATCTTCTTTTCTCCTTCTTTGATGCAGAATTTCCATAGTCTTACATACTATGATTGAGATACCACTTGATGTGTGTGGGCACTACTCATCTCACAAGGATTTCGAATTTTTCTCTCTTTTTCTCTCTTGAATTTCGTGGCTTATGGCTTACAAGAGAAGAGAACAAAGGTTTCTTTATATAGGGAGAAGGGAGAGCACAACTTTCTAAATAAAACAGTTTCCTTAATTACTGTGTAATCAATTAACTGCCTTATTTAGTGTGATCAACCACTTTCCTATTTTTGCTAGGCTTTGATTAGCAATTACATGACAATTAAAATTGAAAATAATAATTGGGAAACACAAAGGGAGTGGCCGGCCATAGAGGGAAATGGGCCTCACTTGGATTTTGCAGTTTCCTCAATTTTATTTCTATTTCTCCAAAATGCCACTTTTCCAATTCTAATCATTTAAATGCCAAAACTAATTATTTAATAACAAAAATAGATTATTAAATAATATTGTCATTTAAAATAATTATTAATTAGACATACAAAGTCTGTTAATTAATAATTAAACCTAGAAACCCTTTTCTTTACGATTTCATCCTTAAACTGTGAGAATTCATAAAGTAGACATAGTCTAACTTTTAGAATTATAATTGATTAATTAAAATCAATTAACTGAGTCTTACAAGCAGTATGGCCTCAACTAGTATGGGGACCATGGGTCTATATAACCGAGCTTCCAATAAGTCGAACCGAATTTACCAAGTAAATTCCCTAACTTATTAATTCCTCATTGAATCCACACTTAGAACTTGGAATTGCACTCTCAGTCATATAGAAACGCTCTATATGTTCCATGATATAGACACGTCATTAGTTATCCATTGTTATAACCCCTAATGTGATCAATGATCCTCTATATAGATGATTTACACTGTACAGGATTAAATTACCGTAACACCCTACAATGTATTTTATCCTTAAAACACTTAACCCTGTATAAATGATATTTCACCTAAGTGAAATGAGATCTCCACCATTTATCTTCGTTTGGTTAAGCTCGAAGGAAATCATCCTTTACTTCTATTCGCCAAATAGAAGCTATAGATTCCATATTTATGTTAGCGCTCCCACTCAATTGTACTACCGTGTTCCCAAAATGTATGTATTGCCCAGACTAAAAATTAGGCTTAACTAACAAATCAAAGAACACGAGTAACACTCTTGAAATTGAGCCTAACCATATCAGGATTGAGATCATTTGATCTAGGATCAACAGGTGATATTGAATTGAATAGATATTACGGTAAGTTTTAACATATCTAATCAAAGATCAATATCGGTCCCTTCCGATGTATACTCCATACATCCGATACTGGTAAACTTTGCCAATGTCCTGGAAAGGACATAACACTTAAAAAGAATTCATACATTATATATCTATAATCATGAAATAAATCATGTGAACCATGCAACATAAAATGTTATTTCTGATCTTTATTAATAAGTAAATCTGATTATATGAAATGAGTTTTATTTAGGGCATAAAACCCAACAAACTCCCACTTGCACTAATATAAAACAAAAGTGCATTTCAAATAATCATTAACACCTTGATATACCAATCAAGTGTAATAGTAGTAAACTCCTCGTAATGGGATCTGACAGGTTGAATTAAACACAACCTCTTCTCCACCATTACTCTTCCTTAATCACAAAATCCTTGATAATGTGAAATTCCTCTCTATATGTCTACTTTCTTGGGATACTGGATTCTATACTTTTGGGCAACTACTCTTTGGTTATTCAGGAAGTAACCCTAGTAGTTAAGGCAAGTTGGAACAGTGCCACAAATGTATAGAACTTTCCTTAGACTGAATAAGTATCTTTCCTGCAACTTTTAACATTCAGTCTCTCTCTGGTAGACCAAGAGATTTTAGATAGGTTTTTACACTTCTCCAAAATCGCTACTCCACCCCCAAAGTAATCACCATCTCATCAGCAGACTTTCTAGCACAAAGGCAAGTCTTGAAATCTCATGTGGTGTAGTCTAAGAGTTTTAAACAAACACCCTTATTGACTAACATATAGTTCCTCTTCTTAATCTTAAGATTTACTTGATTGTCTTCCAATGTTCCTCTCCTGGATTAATCTGATACCTACTCATTACTCCCACTCAACAGCAGGTGTCTGGTCTAAGGCATACTAAAGCATATCTGAGACCTCTCACTGTTGATTTAAGAAATTCTTTCATGGCTTTATCTTCTCTGGAATAGTTGAGACTTTTCCTTAGATAAATAAAATCTATGTCTAAGAAGTTGTGAAGCTTCTATAGATTTCCATTGGAAAGAAAATGCATCAGCATCTCATGCTTGCATTAGAGTAAGTAATTACCAGGTATACCACAAGCCATAGGTTTAGATAAACTCATACCTATAATACTAGGAATAGGAATTTTTGTTAAGTCCATTGAATAGACTTATGAACGAAAATTTCCTTTCATGTCCTTGTAATAGAAAACTTTAGGTTACTCCATGTGAATGGATCAAACCATAGTTCTATTGGCTTTCTTCTTAGTTTCTTATCTTGACAATCCATTACTTGTTTAAACTCACAATAGATTTTAATCACTAGTGTCTTCCAAGTTATAAGAAGGTGAGTTCCTAGAAACTCTCCCACTACAACAAGGTACCGTGAACTATGTCAAAGAAAACTAAATGGTATAGACCTCTTCAGTTGTGTTAAGACAACAGAGGCAGTGGGATCATCTTGTAAAATAAGATGATAGAACACTTTTGGAATCAAGAAAAAATATCTCCTTTATTTGCTACTTTATTTTCAGACTTAGTCATTTTCTTAGAAAAGCAGTATTTGTTTAAACAAACACTTTCTTATCTAATGACTATGGGATGCTCCACCGCTAATCACTTAGAATAGCTAACAAACATGCAAACCAGGATTAGCAGTTCTAGCTTTTGTTAAGATTTCGATTAGGTCATCCATGAATCTAGTAATGATTTACATTAAGTATACAACCATTGCATCATTCTGAAATTTTATTTCCATAGAAGGATTTAGGCAACGACTAGTAACTAATCATCAATATGCAACTCGAATTTCTGGGGAGGTAAGTTTGGATATTATTCAAAATCAAATTAATGATCTTTGAACTGCATATCTACTAACTTTTTCTCCACCCCTATCAGTTCGCAAGATCTTTAACCACTTACCTTCACCATTGCTAGAAATTCATGAAATTTTTCAAACATTTCAAATTTCTTTTGCATAAGGTAAAATCTAGAGTGATCGTTTTAAGAATACAATGATAACTCATATCCACCCTTGAATGTACATCCATCTGCGAATGAGATGAAATTACTTTCAGTGGATATAGGCATATTAACTCTTTGCAGAGAATGATCTTGTCAAAACCACTATGAACAAGATACAAATGCCATAGATTAAAAATGTGGTTGTATCTTTTGATGACTTACTTTAGTTACATCAAAGAGTTCTTAGAATAGTGCAAGTGGATTCTGGTCACAGAATACTAAACTCATACAATTTTAATCCATTGATAGAAAATGGTTATGAAACACTTGTGAAAGTGTAACTGTATAATTAGTAATTCTTTCTTGGACCACCACTACTAATCTAACTCTATGATTTGCCTATACAAGTAGGAGATATCTAAGATTGAGGATTTATATCATTTAGGGATAGAATTCCAGGAATATAATCATATGTGTCATCTAATTTCTTAAGAGAAAATAAGACTTTATATGATTTATAGACCATTCATCCAATGATATGTCATTAAGCTAATTCGAAATGAATAAGCTAAGAGGAATTAGGATAATTTCGTTTTAAATAAGAATCCAACGATGCTCCGATTAGCGAGAGTCAAAGTAATCTTATTTATACAATCTTCTTGTTTCATATTGTAAAACACTAGTCTAAGGTGTCATCAATTGATGAACAGCTACATGTTGCATATACAATATTTATCTTTCGAGATCGAACACTATTATGTTAGTCTAATGGTGAAAATCCATTAGGGATTTATCTCATTAGAAAAACAAATCAAGTTAGACCAACAATGAAGATTCGAAATTAAACTACAATTTAATAACAGAAAATAACATGGTTCAATACAAATTCATACACAATTCAGAAATTATGAAGCACATAGCAAGTAGGAATGACAAGTGAAAATACT
The DNA here is from genome assembly GCF_029168945.1 of Cannabis sativa. Lineage (NCBI taxonomy): Eukaryota > Viridiplantae > Streptophyta > Magnoliopsida > Rosales > Cannabaceae > Cannabis > Cannabis sativa. The sequence continues at coordinate 38,105,863 of NC_083604.1, read as the reverse complement.
AAAACATACAATCCTAAATAATTTCTAAGGTTTTCAACGAACTGATATCAGTGTCCCGTTTAGGCGAGAGTTAAAGCTATCATTCATTGAATAGAGTTGTCAGCTCATATAAATGTCAAACATTCTAGCAACCTTTTATTCGATCAAGATTTGAATCCGCGTTGTCCCGTTTAGGCGAGAGTCAAGGCTATTCTATCTTACGAGCTTCCACCATTGTTTCATATTCTTGCAAGTCTTATACAGTCGCCACCATTAGGGTGGTCATAAACTATATAAAAAACTTACAAGATTACTTATCTTTCAAGATTAAACGGTGCTAACTTGCTAATGAACGTTCCTCCATTAGGGAGGATTACTCACTAAAACAATAGCTATGTAAAACCAACAATGGAGATCGAATATCCTTATAATAATAAAGCTCATTATTTAATGAAGGGTTGTATTTTCTTCTAATATTTATTTTAATCCATTTCTTTTAAATATATATTTATTTAATTAAAATTTCCAATTTAGAATGAAAAATTCCAAATATAAATTTTAATTTAATATTTATAAATTATACTTAGATAGATAAATAACGTGAATTATTTCCATCTTAGTAATAATTTCCATAAATATTTAGAAAATTATTCAATTTAAGTTGTTTCAAAATTAATTTGAATTAATTTACAACTCAAATTTAATTTTCTATAAATATATATTGCATTTTCGAAAATACTTTAAAATAAAATAAAATAAATCCTGAAAAATTACTCTAATTTTATGTTGGCCCAAAATTAATTAATAAAAATTAATTTTCAACAAAAAATATAATTTTCCTATTTAATTAAATATCTAAGAAAAATTTCAAATATTTAAGTATCATGATTAAAAAATCAACTTAAATATTAATTTTCTATTTAATTAAATACACTAGAAAAATACTTCAAGCAAAACAGATAATAACTATCTAGACTTTTCATAGACTAATTAATTCAATTTCTAATTATTATATATTTTAGTTCATTTATTTTAATTAACCATCAAATGAAAAAGTCACTGATTTAAGTTGGTCCAAAATTAAATAAATAATTTTCAACTTTAATCTATTCTTCAAATAAAATTCGAAATGTCTACATTAAAGAAATGTAATTTCGAAATTTTGGGAAATGATTAATAAAATAAAATAAAATATATTATGAAAATTATTCAAACTTAAGTTATTCTGAAATAAGATTCTAAACTTAAAATAATTTTCAACTTTAATTAAATAACATGAAAATAACAATATTAAAGTATCATGATGAAAATCAACTTAGATATTGAAATTTTCAATTTAATTAAATGTATTAAATTCAAGAAATAAATAATTAAGTAAATAGGAAACTTAATTATTAATTCTAGTTTAATACTAGAAAAATATTCTAAACTTAGATTGTACCAAAATTAATTATGAGACAATTAATTTCACAATCAATGATATTTTCCTATTTAATATTAGAAATAATAACTAGTACTAGAAATAACTATCTAGAATATATCATTGACTAAGTGTTTTTCTAAAATTAACTTTAAAATATTACATGAAAAATAAATTTCATATATTTGAAAAGTTAATTATGTTGCTAATTCAATTTTAATTAGGTTAGACTAATATAATTAACCTAATACAATTATTTAAATAAGGCAAATGGGCCTTCACAATTAGGGTAGTTCATGTGAGGGGGAGCTGGGTTCAGTATGTCGTACCCACTTCTATGGCCCCCAACTCTCACACAAGGCCCAAAAGAGAGGAATTTAACCTTAAAATAAACAATTGTTATTCATTGAATAAGCCCAAATCTAATTGGGCCTAAATAAATTTCCTTATGTCAAAATTTATTTTAGCAACCTAGTCCATTTACTTAGTAAAAACTTAAATGGGCTTTCTATATGCATCTAAGCCCAAAAGCAAACATATAGGCTCACACAGGTCAAATGATTTGGATGGGCCTTATCATGTTACTAGGTTTACACAGATGAAAGAAGTACAAAATTTACCTGTTACAAATTATTTATAAGATCTATCGTCAATTGGACTATGATTAAAATCAGATCATTGGATCATGATCTGTCAACAAGTTAATCATAGCAATTTAGATCAGATAAATAATAGGTTTGTTAAAAAAGTTTTGAATAAACAATATAAATAAACAAACATTGTCCATGTAACAGATGTGAATTAAGATATTAATATAATTAAATTATTATTCTTAAACTAACCAAATAAAGGAAACTAATTTTAAAATATTTAGGTTTATTTGAATCAAATTAAATATCTAATAAGATCAATGATTTGAAAGAAAAGAATCTTCAATATCACTTTCAGATCTTATAATTTAATAAAATAAAACCAATTTTAAAATAGATTTGGTTAGATAATTATTATTTTAGGAATAAAATAATAAATGAATAATAATTACCATAATTATATGTCAAAATATCTCAAATTAAGCAATATTCAAATCTCTACAAAAATATCTATGTTATTTAAATATTTAAGATATGATTTATAAATTTCTAATAAGGAAAAAATGATATATATAGAAAAAATATCATTTTTATACTTATAATTTATAAATAATTAAATATTTAACAAAATAACAAATTTTTGAATTTGAAAACATTATGGTAAGTATATCTATAAAAATATCTATGTTAATTTCAAATTTATTAATTATTTAATTTGTCATATAAGATAATTTTAATATAATATTTTAAATAAAAAGACAAAGTTATCTTTTAATCTAAAATATCCAATCTTATAATTAAATAATAAATAAATATTAAAGAAGTTAACAAATTTTTAAATCTGACCATAATAGGAAATATTTAAAATTGGAAACATTCCAAAATAGAAATATTTAAAAATTGGAAAAATTCCAAATTGAAAATATTTAAAATTGGAAACATTTCAATTTAGAAATATTTAAAATTGGAAAAATGAATTTTGGGAAACAATCCCATGAAAAAATTGGATTTTTGGGGAAAAACCCCAAAAATCGCAATTTTGGGAAACTGCTGCCTAGGAGGCTGCATGCAGCAGCCCAGGAGGCTGCCAGCAGCCCATTACGCACGCGGAGGAGGGGCTCACACCGAGGATCTTCGGCGCCTGCAGGGTGCGACTGGGCGGAGGTGCAGGGTGCACACAGGCTGGATGCACAGCCCACGCGTGCGATTGAGCACCCATGCATACCCGAAATTCGATTTTTCCAAAAATCATAACTTTTTCGTTTTTCATCGGAATCGAAGTCCGTAAAAACGAAAATTGCTTAATTTTTCACAAGGAATCCAAATAAAATATTTTCAAAAATTGAAAAAAATTTATTTCATGGAAAAATTTCGTACAACATTAACATTCATCAAATAAGCACATAAACCAACATGAAACCATCCAAATCAACACAGAAACATGCCAATCATCGTTTTAATTCATATTACATGAAAGTAAATCATTACCATGGCTCTTGTGCCAGTTGTTGGAAATTATTTTACCAGGATCTAGATTTACTAACAAGTATGTTGGATTAACAACCTAATATGAATTCTAAAACAATGAAAATAAACACATATAAAGTTAGAAAACCTTACAGTGGGTGCAGCGGAATAATATGACTCCTTCCGTTCAGATCTCTAGCCCTTGATTCCTTTCTGTAGCAGAGCATCACCAAGATCTGAACCTGGATCTTCTTTTCTCCTTCTTTGATGCAGAATTTCCATAGTCTTACATACTATGATTGAGATACCACTTGATGTGTGTGGGCACTACTCATCTCACAAGGATTTCGAATTTTTCTCTCTTTTTCTCTCTTGAATTTCGTGGCTTATGGCTTACAAGAGAAGAGAACAAAGGTTTCTTTATATAGGGAGAAGGGAGAGCACAACTTTCCAAATAAAACAGTTTCCTTAATTACTGTGTAATCAATTAACTGCCTTATTTAGTGTGATCAACCACTTTCCTATTTTTGCTAGGCTTTGATTAGAAATTACATGACAATTAAAATTGAAAATAGTAATTGAGAAACACAAACGGAGTGGCCGGCCATAGAGGGAAATGGGCCTCACTTGGATTTTGCAGTTTCTTCAATTTTATTTCTATTTCTCCAAAATCCCACTTTTCCAATTCTAATCATTTAAATGCCAAAACTAATTATTTAATAACTAAAATAGATTATTAAATAATATTGTCATTTAAAATAATTATTAATTAGACATACAAAGTCTCTTAATTAATAATTAAACCTAGAAACCCTTTTCTTTACGATTTCATCCTTAAACTGTGAGAATTCATAAAGTAGACATAGTCTAACTTTTAGAATTATAATTGATTAATTAAAATCAATTAACTGAGTCTTACAAGCAGTATGGTCTCAACTAGTATGGGGACCATGGGTCTATATAACCGAGCTTCCAATAAGTCGAACCGAATTTACCAAGTAAATTCCCTAACTTATTAATTCCTCATTGAATCCACACTTAGAACTTGGAATTGCACTCTCAGTCATATAGAAACGCTCTATATGTTCCACGATATAGACACGTCATTAGTTATCCATTGTTATAACCCTAATGTGATCAATGATCCTCTATATAGATGATTTTAACACCCTACAATGTATTTTATCCTTAAAACACTTAACCCTGTATAAATGATATTTCACCTAAGTGAAATGAGATCTCCACCATTTATCTTCGTTTGGTTAAGCTCGAAGGAAATCATCCTTTACTTCTATTTGCCAAATAGAAGCTATAGATTCCATATTTATGTTAGCGCTCCCACTCAATTGTACTATCGTGTTCCCAAAATGTATGTATTGCCCAGACTAAAAATTAGGCTTAACTAACAAATCAAAGAACACGAGTAACACTCTTGAAATTGAGCCTAACCATATCAGGATTGAGATCATTTGATCTAGGATCAACAGGTGATATTGAATTGAATAGATATTACTGTAAGTTTTAACATATCTAATCAAAGTTCAATATCGGTCCCTTCCGATGTATACTCCATACATCCGATACTGGTAAACTTTGCCAATGTCCTGGAAAGGACATAACACTTTTCCAAGGTGTAAGAATACCTATCGCTGATTATACCATGTCAGTCTAAATCCAGTGTTCTGACAAATCAGGGAATAAACTTTTGAACATATAATAAAGATTATATTCCACTGTGCTGACAACACTATAATCTTTAACAAACTCATATGTTCTGGACTTAAAAAGAATTCATACATTATATATCTATAATCATGAAATAAATCATGTGAACCATGCAACATAAAATGTTATTTCTGATCTTTATTAATAAGTAAATCTGATTATATGAAATGAGTTTTATTTAGGGCATAAAACCCAACAGAAATACCACATCATCAAAGAATGTGGCAAGAGGTTACATACTAGTGGAGAAAGTGGACATTGAAGACAACTTAGCTGATCCATTCACCAAAGTTTTGATTGTAACTACATTTGAAAAGCATACTGAATTTAGGATTAATTGAAATGTACGGATTGTTTTATGTTAGTGCAAGTGGGAGTTTGTTGGGCTTTGTGCCCTAAAAAAATCTATTTCAATGTAATCTTTTCTATTCAATTATCAATAAAGAAACAGATTTAATTTGATTACTAATTTAATGTGTTATTTGGTTCATGTGATCATTTATTTACTTATTTGATTTATAAATTTATCCAAATCCTTATCACACTGATATGCTTGTTTATTGTGTTGTCAACACAGTGGAAAGTAATCAAGGTTGTGCGATCAAATGTATTCCTATGATTTATCAGTACACAGGGTTTAGCTGATATGATAATCTACAGCGTAGTTTACTTGCACCTTGGATAAGTGCTATGTCCTTTCCAGGGCATTAGTTAAAGTAAGCTTGGGTTGGATGCATGGAGTAAGCATTGAAAGGGACCGATACTGAACTTGAACTAGATATGATAAACTTACCGTAATATCTATTCAATTTAATATTACCTAGTTGATCTTAGATCAAATGATCTCAATCCTGAGATGGTTAGCTTCTAGTTCAATTGTATTATTTGTGTTCTTCTATCTATTCGTTAAAGTCGACCAATGGATCTTCTCAGGACATATAGATTAAGGACGTGGTAGTTCAATTGAGTGGGAGCGCTAATCTTAGATACAAAATCTATAGCTTCTATCTGGACATAGAAGTGAAACGATGATTTCCTTAGAGCTTGGCTAAATAGAGATAATGATAGAGCGCTCATTTTAGTGATTATATTAGTTCACTGAAATATCATTTATAGGTTGCTAAGGGTTTTAAGGATAAAATACATTGAAGGGTGTAATAGTAATTTTGTCCCTATTCAATGTAAATCATCTATAGAGGATGATTGATTATTAGGATTATAACAATGGATAACTCATAGCGTATCTATATCGTGGAACATATAGAGCATTCTATATAATTGAGAGTGCAATTCCAAATTCTATAATGGTGCAAGGAGGAATTAATAAGTTACACAATTTACGTGGCAAATTCTAGATTTGCTTATTGGAAGCTCGGTTATATAGGCTCATGGTCCCCATACTAGTTGAGACAAACTGCTTGTAAGACTCAGTTAATTAATTTTAGTTAATCAATTATGATTCTAAAATTAGACTTTGTCTAGTTTATGAATTTTCACTAAGATATGGCTTGATTGTGAAGAAATAGGTTTTTAGTATTTATTTATTAATTAAGAGACTTTGTGGAGTCTAATTAATGAATATTATAAATGACAATTTTATTTGATAATTAATTTAATTATTAAATAGAAAGTTTTGGCATTCATGGGATTGAAATTGCAAAATGTGTTATTTATGAAAAATAGATAAATAGTTGAGTAAAATGGCAAAAATCTAACTAGTGTTTGGCCCACTTCATGGTCGGCTACTAGGTCCTAATTTTGCTCCAATTTTTTATCCTTTTTTTTTATTATTTCAAATAATTCAATCCTAACCCTAAATAAATTAGTATAAAAAGAAAAGAAAGGTCTCATTATCCAACTAATGCAAATATTAACTATTGACATAGTTTTCTTCTTGTGAGATAACTAGTGAGTTTTGAGACTTCTTCTTCTTCTTTTCTTCTCTAATTTTCGAAATCCTTAGTGTTCTTCACAAAACAAAATTCAACCTTTAGTGATTGAGTGCATGCCCACCCATAGCAAGTTAGTCCTCAATCATAGTGTGTAAGACTGTGAAGAATCCAAACATCTGAAGGAGTTTTGGGCTCAGATCTTGGTGATACTCTGTGACGGAAAGGATACAAGGGTTAGAGATCTGAGCGGAAGGAGTCATTTAATTTCGCTACAACCAACGTAAGATTTGTCACACTTTTTATGTGTTTATTTTCATCGTTTTAGAGATTTATATTTAGGATGTTAAAAACATACTTGTTAGTAAATCTATATCCTAGTAAAATATATTCCAACAATTATGTCATAGAACTTGTTAGTCACAATAGAGTGGGGATTTCGTACATTCCAATAGAAGAGCAACCAGCAGATCTTCTCACCAAACCACTAACGTTGCCAAAGTTCAATTTTCTATGTCACAAGTTATCATTAGAGTACCCTCTTTCCAGCTCGAGGGGGAATGTTGAGGATACACTTGATTAGTTGTAATTAGTTGTTAGTGGTTGTTATATTTTATTATTTTTGGTTTTTTGTTATGTCAGTTTGTTAGAGTTAGTTTATGGTGTTTTTGATCTTGTTCTCATGTCTAACTCTATAAATAACACTCACTGTATGCTTTGGAAGATTAATGAACTCAATACTAAGATTTTTTTTCTTGTTCTTATTCTCAAGTTAAAATATCACTAATCATAAAGCACTACCTCAAAGTAATGCTAGACAGTAGGGGTGGGCATCCGATCCAATTCAACTTTTTTTTTCCTCATTCAATCTAATCCAATTAGTAATTGGATTTGAAAAATCATTATCCGATCCAATCCAATTAGACCTCAAAATCCAATCCAATTACTAATTGAATTGAATTGATTTTTTAATTGGATATCTAATACACACCTAAATTTTAATATTAACATAAAAATATGAAGAAAAAGTAAAAATTAACTATTACTTTTTATTTAAGTTTAATACTCTATAAACATACCATCATTACAATGTAATGCAACTAAAAGTTTCAACTAATTAAAATAACAACAATTCTAAGTAATAAAATAGAACCATGAAAATAAATACACAAAACAACTATACTGTTATGAATTTAATACAAAAATAAAATCTAATAAAAATATACTTAATATATATTATATTTTTTTATTATATAAATAAATATAAATAATTTTTTAATATATATAAATGTAATTGGATTGTATGGGTTTATAATTAGATTTTGAGATTGACATTTAATAAGTGATCTAATCCAATTAGAATTCAATTTTTAACCTCCAATCTAATTCAATTGTAATGGAATATCCACCCCTACCAAGCAGTAACAATACTCTTTTAAATTTGATGTAACTTCTGCTGAAAAGTCTACGAACATAAAGGATTGAAAAGAATACAACACATATATTAATTAAAAGGTGAAGACTGAAGAATAAATAAAGGAAAAAATTAATGCCTATAATGACGAATGAACCTAAATAATTAGAAGGAAAAACGCGATGATAGGTGGGTCGTGTGTATATAGTAATAGTATCAAGTATGGTTGCCGGTCTCAGCCGATGAATACAACCGCAGAAGGCAACCATAAATAATAAAAATAAATAAATTAAAAATATCATTAAAAAGTATAATATCTACAAATCTATGATAAAATCAATGCTAATCCAACGCCCAAGAAGAACTTAAATGGGTCCCACCGTAAACCAGAACCCAAACTATAGTCCCCACCGTTGGATGTATCACTCTGATGAACGGACGGTCTAGATGGAGTCGAAGGAGGAGTGACGTAATTAGGATTAGAGCCATATAATCGTTGAATCCCCAGAACGTCGTCGTTGGCAAGCTCTACCTTTCTCGTCCTCGAAGCTATCGTCGGGAACATGATCGAGTCTTCCACCGATGAGTGTCCTAACCCTAAAAGGTGCCCAATTTCATGTACCGCCACCGATTCAAGATCCACCGCCGACGCAACTGAGGAAGTGCTAATGTCACCGCCAACCACCCAGTTTTCGTCACCGTCCAAGTGGAACCTCCCAGCCGTCGGAGAGAAGGCGTGCGCCAGTGTCCCCAAAACCCCATCGAATGGCTCGCCGTCACCATGATCGCCGACAAAGAATCCAATCTTAAGGTCGGCGGCCGAGAACGTCTGGATTTCAGTGAAAGTCAACGGCGTGACCTGTGACCACCGAAGGAAGGCGCGTGCGAATACCGTCTTTACTTCGTTTGTGAGCTCGTTTTCTGGCTGGAAAGCGTATGTGAGGTCGCGGCGGCCGACCGGCCAGACCGGACTTCCGGGGAAGAAGGAGTAGTGTCCGACAGTGTGGAAATTCGTGGAGTTAGAAGCCGACGACGACGAGGGTTTCCCGGAGTTCATGGTGGTTGTGCCATTGACGATATCGGCGTTTCCGCAGCGAGGCAGAATGAGGTGTTGGATGGTGATTTGGTCGAGCTGGCCGGTGACGTTGAGATTGAAATTCTTCTGGTAAGTTTTTATGGCCGATTCAAGCTCATCATCAAAGTCGTCTGTGAAATTGAAAGGAGATTTGGGAATGTAGCCGAAGTTTTGGAAATAGTTTTTGAGCTTGGATAGGCCCTGGGTTTTATCTCCCGGACGACAACTATGAAATTCCTTAAACGCATCCCACGCTCCCAAAATGGAGTCGTTTTTCGGGATTAGCCACGGCGGTATTGATGATATGTTAGGAAAGATTCGAGCGGAGATTGGAGTGTAACCAAACGAGGATAGACACGTTGCAATGAAGAAAAGGTATTGGAATTTGAATCCCATTTTTTTCTTATTTTAACTTTATTTTATTTATCAGAACAAATTTGGGGTTGATGGTTATGGTAGAATTTGTGATTGGAGTGAAAGAAAATGAATTTTGATCCGAGAGAAAGTGAAGTGATAGTACTCTCTAGTCTCTACTGGTTTTGAATAAGGGAGAAGAGAATGCTGCCACAGCCAGCAAAATTGTTTGGTTTGATATTTCCCATGTCTTGTATTTGTGGAGGCATTTATTTGAACGCGTTGAATTATTCCATTTTGAATGTTTCAGTTGTTGAGCGAAGTTTTTTATGAAGTTGGCTTCAAACGACCACGTTTAGACGATTAATTAGTGTTACTAGAAGATAAATAATTGAGTTTATTAATAGAAAATTCGAAATGGATATTTGACTTCTAAGGTTGTTCGTGTTGAGTAAGAAATTGAAAAATAAGATATTAGAAGACTAAAACAAAGAAGCCATCAAAGTTGGGAGTTAAACTGTTTATGTCGCTGACGTGGCTACTTCATAACCATTATCGTTCGAAACGTTGAGCAATTAGACTGAGCTATACAATAAATTTAGTTTAGGAAGTACTTTACAGTTACAGCCTCTTTAGACTAATACAACAAATAAATTGTCAACCAAGCAAACAAATTTCATCTGAAAAAGTAAAAAATAGAATTATATTTAAAGAAGAAGAAACAATTAGGATACCTTCGTTAGTTTAGCTTTCTTACACGTAAATTGTATCTGACCCATTATTTGACAAATACAGTTTTCAATACTAAAATTGATTTTAATTTTGACATTATTTTAGACATAAGAAGAAGAAATTACATCATGTATTGCGTTGGCTGTTAGTTAGGTAGTTGATACTGCTGGCCAAGAAAATTAAGGTTTTTCTAAATTGGCCAACGCTTGTGATTTTAACAACAGCCGAACAGTTAATATTGAATTTTGTAGGGAGAAGGTTCGTTTGGCGGTTGAGTTTGCTTTTTTCAAACTAGGACGATGACATACAATCGTCCTATGTTCTAGAGGGAAAAAGGAAAATAGTAAATCACGGGTTATCGTATTGACATCAGAATAATAACCCTCAAGGAAAACCACACGGTTACATAGCTATATATGCACATTCAAACCCCAGATTCTCTCTAAATCATTATCTAGAGAGAGAACCTACCAATCAATCAATTCTCGTTCCAACTTATCCCTTCTTTCCTGGTTCTTTTTGGTTCAAAGATTTTGTGTAAATGGAATTGAAGGGGGGTCAATGGGGCACCAGGGAACCAAAACCAGTCCATTCTTACGAAAAAAGGACCCTTGGTGGACGTCCCAAGGGTAAATATTGCAAGAAAATGGAGGATGGATTTGATAAGACAAAAGCTGCTGCCTCGCGTGGTATCATGAGTGTCAAGATTGGAGCTAACATCGGCGTCCGCTGGATCAAAGCCAAGTACCGCAAAAACACCAGAAAGCACTAGCAGTAGGGCTTCAGTTTTCCATTTTGTACACATTATTAAAAAGATTTTTTTATTTTGATTTTTTTAGGCATTAAATTCTGGTTCGCTGTTGTTTTTCGTTACATATTCATTACCTTTTCGCAAAAATCCATTTTTCTTTTTCACATGCCCTACTTAATTCATTGAATGGTTTTCATTTGATATGTACTTGGACAAATTTGAGGTTGATGGCACGTGTATAAGATCCAAATATTACATTTACGTAGACATATAAACCAAGTGCATTATCAACTATTTATCACATCTCAAAGTATTGGAATAACGTCAACTTTCTATTACGACTATTATTCTTGGGGACCTGATCATAACAGCACTTTTTTTTTTCTTCGCTAATAGCACTTGGTAGCAATTATATACAGATATTGATAACACATAAATGATGTGAAAACGAGAAAGCACCAAGTGCTTTAGAAATGTCAGAGAAGACTTCCCGAGACGTACTAAAATTTGTGTACAAGTATTACGCTACATAATAAACATGATAGAGGTACTTAACATTTAACAGGCCTGTCATAGCTAGGAGGAAGAGAAGGGCAGTTCTCATTCATGTGTGCATACGGTTCAACTGTGTTATATTCAGGTAGTTCTATCCAATACTCACCAAGGATTTGGCAGAATGGAAGCCGTCCATTCTCAGTGTTGCACCAACTTGGCAGGCGGGTATGGTTATCCTCAAAAATTTTAAGCATGTACGCATCACGAATCTGATCGACAAGTCATTATCGCTAGGTTTAGATGATGCAACGACCAGCAATTAATAGGTTTCATCCAGATTAACTCATAAAATGACTTACAGTGAATTCAGTAACTTGAATAGAATTTGCAATTGGGCCAAAGATTCCAGCCTCTTTGTACATTGCAAGAATAAAAGCAACACATGTGGTAGACTTTCCATCACTGTATACCCATTCATCTTGTTCTGGAATCGCAAGCAATTGATCAAATGCTAACCCCCGCTTTTCAGTCTCAGCTAGAATCTCGTACAAATCCAAATCCTGAAAGAACGAATAAGTAAAAATTAGGAACACATTCAATATTAAGAGCAGCATGGGTCTTTATAGATCACAAGGACACCAGAATTACATTGGTCCCAAGCCGCTTATTCAAAGCTTCATTCCACATATTCGCAGCATATGCAGGCTGCATTCTAGTCCACATAGACATGACAGAAACAACCTGAAAGAAAATACCACGAGTTAGATGGAGTAATTGCAAAATGTACCTGTTATTTTTATATTACACCCATGTTCAAACATGAATCTTAGACATGTATAATGCTGCTAAATGAATGGTGAGCAGGTACACATTGAACACTCTTTCTTAACCCTAGTGAATGAAAAAAGGGCATGCAAATCATGACAAGATAACAAAACCAAAGCAAGCAAGATAAAACCACTGTGATGCTATTCATCTCAAGAATACTAACAAGATATAAGTTAATGTGAAATAAATAACAATGTTCTATAGTTAACTTCTCCATCACTAGTAGATCGATTCGTACCAAGTGAGCATCAAGAGGGGGAGGATAGTTGTCAGACATAGTGTCGATCCAACTAAATATCATGTTATGGTATCCATATGGCTTTCCAGACATGCTCCGAGCATATTCCCAAGCTGCTGTTGAGTTGAATTTAGCACGCAACTCAGGGTGCAAGGGAAGCAAGGCTATCTGCGGATTAGAATTATCCTCAAGTGCTAAGTTCCACCATTCATCCCAAGGAATTACCACTATAATTTCCTCACCCTGCAGATACACGAGATCATCATGATAATTCACTACTTATCCATGTATAAAATAGGACACACTCAATTTACACTTCTTAGAAGCATTCACATCGTTGCACCCAAAAAAAAAAGTAGCAGTAATCATAAACAATTTAAATGAACACCACATATCCAAAAACATTATTTGCGGCAATCAATAATAACACAAATAAAATATTCTAAATCATAAGAACAGTAATACTAAAAAAATATCCTACATAAGCTTGAGAGGTCAAGGCATATGCGTAGATGTGTAACAGCTGTAATAAATTCCAATATACCTTTTCATTCTCATGTCCTGATTCACCAACCCAGAGATTGCCCTTGTTGTCCTTCAAACACACCGCAGTATGGCCAGCAAATGCACCTGTAACCCATTTTTCTAAAGTCTCAAATCCACCCCACCGGCCACGAATCTTTGAAACTGCCAAAAAGTCACCGGAGTGAACATCTTTAGGATCTATAGTTCCACGCCAAGGCTTGGGACGTTTTTCAAATTTGGCGCCCATGTGCTTCTTAAGAAAATCTATATTTGCATTCTGACCCCAACCAGTGTTGGAGAACAGAGGCAAAACATCTACTAAAGAAAGAAGGGTTCCCAGCATCCCTGATGGCATGAGAAATACAGAAACCCCATGCTGCTTTACCTGCTCAAAATATCAGTTGAAGAGTCAAGGTAATGCAACAAACGTGTCAAATATGTGACTGCGAAATACAAGACAATGCACACATAAATACAAATAACTTGAGCATACGTAATCCATCTCGGCAGTTTCTTCCCACGAATCAAATTTCAGTGTATGTTCTCGAGCAGAGAAGTAGTAATCCCATGTTATTCGGTATGGTGTAGCGAAAACATACAGATCCATACAGGTCCAGCTATGGGCCTCGGATGTCTACAAAAGAAAAACAGTTAAATTTAACGTATGTTTAAATATATACAGTATACAGAAACGAACATTTACTGAGATCATCAACAAGACTATCCCTCTAGTACTTTCATATCTAAATCATATCAAAGAAGATTGCAATGTGACGGGCTATGAGGCAAGGATACAAATATCGACTGTGCCTTAGTCGTAATGCTTTAGAACAGTTTTTCAAAGTAAGATTGAACAATTTTCCGTGTGTTCATGTAATTGCAGAATAGGATTCCTACTACCCGAAAGTCTACAAGACAAGGAAATTAGATATGGCCACAATTCAATTTTACATACTCCTCCAAGTGCAGAATTTAGGCCCAAGGGACCAATCAATTAATGAATACTCCCTTAGCATTCAAAAATCAGTTGAAGATCTCCATATAAAGAATATTAATAACTACCCGATGATGATCACAACTGTGTTTTTTTTTCAAGAAAAAAAAAGAAAAAAAAATAATAATAAAAATAAAAGAAAAACAAAAGAGGAAATAAATAACACCTTTAGATGAAGGACACCACCTCCCAAACTGGGTTGCTCCCGATCACCTCCTGTTAACTCGAGGTGAGCCTCGTTCCCTTGAAAGCATGCTCCCTTCCACTCAATAGTCCCATTGCCCGGAGAAACAGATCCAACAAAATAAGGCAACAAATCCACAGCACTATGAAAATTGTTGAGCACCGGCCATGAAACCTGATGGGGCAGAGCCGGAAGCACGTCATTGACCCTAAAAGGAAGCTTAAGAGCGTTCCCAAACCCAGAACCTAAAAGGCAGAAAACGAGCAATAGCCATGAACAAGTAGGAGAGAAGAAAGACATGGGTGACGTTCTCTTCGATCAAACTCAGGAACCTGATTATAGAGTTACAAAGAGAACAAAACCCTAAGCCCAGAGCCGTTAAGGGCGGTTGAGAGTCGAGAATTTTGAGAGGAGCGGTTAAGGACGGAGGTGGTACCGGTAGTCCATATTTAATTTTTTTTTTTTTTTTTGGACAAAAAATAAATATATCTAGATGGAGTATGTATTAGTCAGAAGAAGTTTCTTGCTATTTATTGTTTAATTATTTAATTAGAAAAGGAAGAGGATAATATATCGTTTGGTAGTTGCTTGGTTACAGGCTACGGAGTTTATTATAGTACAGGTGGCGGATAAATACACACTTCAAGTCTTTTCTCTATCCCACGTCAACGCCAACTAATACGTCGAAAACGGTAATTTTAATTTTAGCGGATTTTATATTTTTAAAAAATATATGTTCTATATACGTTTAATTTCTTAAAAAAAAAGATAAAATATCTTCTTTTTTTTTCACAATGTTTACACAATCATAATATATGTTTGGAAAATTCTACAATGCATCCCCTTAAAATAGATATATTGATGCACTCCTATCTATTTTAGCATCTGAAATAATTTTTTAGTCAAATTTTTTCTCATAGTCATGTACGTTAGAGTTATTTAAAATATCCTGCAAAATTTTAAAAAATTTGGAAAAGTTTAACATGCCGAAAACTATGTTCAAACATTGTATTGCACGCGTGACTATTTTATTTTATACGCGTGTAAAATCGACGGTTTGAATATTGTTTTCTATATTGTAAATTATTCCGAATTTCTCAAAATTTTGTAGGATATCTTAAATAGCTATAACGTACATTAATATGAAAAAAAATTAGACTAAATTTTTTTTCTAAATGGCGAAATAAGTTAAGGGTGCATCAATACATCCCTTTTAAGGGGGTGTATTGTAGAATCACCCTATATGTTTGTATGATTTTTTTTTTTAATTTTTTTTTTTCAACATTGGAAATAATGGGTTTGAAGCATTGTCTGCCCCTCAAGTTTGTTGTGGCAGTTAAGGTTGTGTGTGTGTTTTTTCTTTTTCTTTTTTTTTTTTTTCATTTTAACTACTTTAGTTAGTTTTCTACAAGTTTGGACATTTTTTTCTGCAATTTCTCCTATAGCCGCTCCAGATCCCACTTCTCCCTCTATTTCTTCTTCTTTCTCCCATGATGTTCCTTATTGTTAACCCTTAATTTTTGTTTCTCCTTCTCTGTCGATCCTTTATTACTCTTCATGGATTCTTTCCTAAATGATATCTATAATGCTTTCACTACTAAGGAAAAAGAGGTTGTCAATATTTCCAATGTCTCTGCACCCTATTCTCGACCTCACAGCAATCGCATCCTTTGTAGAATTTTCTCTAAACAGGGCCATAGTCCTAAACAATTTCACAACTTCATCTTTAGAAATTGGGCAGGTAGATTTGCGGTGGAATCTTCCACTTATGATACTGATTTTTATATGATCACATTTGGCTGCTAAGGAGATCTTCTTAGAGTCCTATCTAAAGAGCCTTGGCATTTACACAACCAAAACTTGGTTCTTTGCCTTCCAAGTGTTTTACAAAATACCTCTTTGGATTCGGTTACAATTACTCCTTTCTGGGTTCAGGTTTATCGTTTGCCTTTTTAAAGCAAGTCCGACGCTCTTGCGCTGATTATTGGTGGCTTAATAGGAAACTACATCGATGTTCATGAGGACTCTCTCAATGAAGGATGGGGCCCTTAAGGATTCAGGTTGGTATTGATGTTTCCAAACCTCTTCTTCGTGGTCTAATGGTTACTTTGCCTTGGATTAAAGATGAACTGTGGCTTAATTTTCGTTATGAACGCATACCTAATTTTTGTTACGAATGTGGTATTATTGGTCATTTCTTTGATAAGTGTCATGTAACACCCTAACTATTTTAGACATGTTAACGTGATTTTTAACCAACTGTGCAGCTCGTTGCTAATCAACGAGTTTATTGAAAATCATGATTAATTAAATTTTACTTAATTAATTAAAAACATAAAATAACCTATATACAAATCTGAGGTCCCCTTTACAAAAGTATTTACAAAAGTTACACTATGCATAAACAAAGGTTTGTCGCCTAGCGACTATACAAAATAAGCCCTGATGTGCCAAAGACCGTACGCTCTAAGCCTAACCCCCCCCCCCCCCCCCGACATGTACAATCTCCATCTGCTCGCTCTCACGGTTGCTCAGCCTTAGCCTTGCCCTTACCTACACATGGAAATAGCAACTGTGAGTCAACAAACTCAGTAAGAAAAAGCATAAATAATAACATAACAATAACCCAAATTATAATCAGGCACCTATACACCCAACCATAACCCTATCCCCGAGTCCCACACGGTACTGAGTTTAGAACGTTCATACGACAAGGTATGACTAACTAGGAATCCAGCCTATACTCAGTACTCTAGTCATACTGATGTGGTAGCACATAACTCATACTATGTGATAGACTAGCATATGTCTGTTGGCATCTCGGTGCAACTTTATGTACACCTCCTGATGCCCTGATATGCTAGTCTGATGGCTATAGATTTGCCTTTTCTGAGGGCAGGTAACATGTACGCTAAACATGTAATCACATATGCATATCATTATACTAATCTTACCTTATTTCTGAATTCAAGTGTACCAGCCAACCTAAGTGGAACAACTGCTCGGCGAATTATAGGCCCCTAAATCACATCGTTCATAACACGGGTAAGTGAGACGCTAAATCACATCCGAGGACTTAGGTTTTAAACCAAAAGTTTTCCTACTGAAAGTTAACATGGCAATACCCTAAACTAACAGGGAATTAACCAACCAAAGCTCTGAAACTAACACAAATCGAAATACAAAAAGTTTGGGAACCCAACTGCTAATCCGGTTAACCAGTTTTATAAGGCCTGGAAAATCATTTGGCGCATGAATTTTTCTGTTGATTTCGGAGGAAAATCACAATGCTTGGAAACCAGACGAATGGAGATAACAACACTGGATCTTTCAATGCAGAACAGTGAATGTTCCACTCCCAAGTAATGGAACAGGCACTGTCGATACCATCAACGGAGGAGTGGGACGTACCACCATTACTCCCCTCAACTTATTTCCTGAAACCACCGATCATGCTGGAGAAACATCAACATCGGCAGCCACTATGGGACAATTCCCACCTATCACACCCGTTGTGGTGTTTGAGGGAATCATTCAACTGACCACGACCTAGTATACGACTCTACAAGAACAAATGCAGGCTGAGGTCAATGGAAGGGTCAGGACCTGGCGTCCTCCTCGAGTACCAAACACGCGTTTAGATAACCCCCAAGTAACAAACACTAGGCGACGAAGTAATAATCGCTCTCATAGAGAACATAGGACTGGACAGGAGGGACTCGACTTGAACCAGCCTACACAAAGGGAACAAGTCGCACGAAACACTAACCACGAGGTGCTGCAAGAGGAGGATCCCTAGCGACGCAACCTTCAAAGTAGAGCCCAACCGTGTAATGAGGTAAATGATGATGAATCTTATTCTTCATCCTCACAAAGTTGTTCTCCTAGTGTCTATACCAGGTCTGGCTCTGTGGAGACACCGCAAGGAGAAAGATACCAAGTTCACAGGGGGTGATCTTTGTGATCACCTCAACGCAGTTTTCAGGGCACGGTCTCAAACGCCCCGAAACTGCAATGAGCTTCGTGATCCCCAATGGGCGATCAAGGCACAAATAATGGTAATAACCCAGCAAATGTTGTCAACCCACCTAAGGCACCAGCTTTGACTACCGAGGTGGTAATCCCAGCTAACATAACTGCGATTGCAACTGCACCTATGACAACTCAAAACAACACTTTCGTGTCAGGGGGTTGTTGATCAGAGCATCCTACTACGAGCATTGAAAATAATTGAGCATCAGAGAAAGCCCATTTAGAAGCTCCATTGGACTTCTCCTTTCACTGAAGAAGTGCGACAGGATCAAATTCCCAAGGGATTCAGGTTGTCTGAGTCGCTAAAATATAAAGGTACTACTAATCCCATAGATTACTTAGAAAAATTTAATACAATTATAGAAGTAGACTAGGTACCTCAATTAGCGAAATGTCGCATCCTAGCGGCAACCTTGGAGAATAATGCTCGCGATTGGTTCAGCCAGTTGCCTGAGGCATCCATATCAATTTGGGAGACTTTTGTAGATTTATTCTTAACGCACTTCCCAGCCACGATGACGTATAAACTGCCTTACACAACCCTAGCTAACATCAAGCAAGAAATTGGTGAGTCCTTACAGGATTAATTTAAGCATTTTAATGCTGAAGTAACCAAGGTCGAGAAGGCCCCCGAGTCTTTGTTGGTTTGTATGTTAATTATAGGTGTCTTGCCAAGAACCAATTTCTGGAAGGAGCTGCAAGCCAGAAGACCAAAATCGTTGGTGGAATTCTTTGCCATGGGTGAGTCGTATAAGAGAATCGAGAATTCTCTGGCTGAACTAGAAAGGGTGAAGGAGAAGCACAAGTCACCCAAACTGCGGTCACGATCTCAAAGTCCATGAGGAAAGAATCCTAGAGGTAGAAGCCTGAGAAGATGCAGCCCCCGGAGGCAACAAGTCCAAAGCTTGCCAAGTCCCCTTCCAAGAAGGAAACATCTCCAAAGAGAAAAGGAGGATCGTGCTTTCTCAATTACACTGAACTAGCAGTCCCTCGTGATCATATTTACGCAATTGAGGAAAAAAAATGGAGTCTTCAAAAAGCCTCCCCCAATTAGAGGAAATCGCGACAAAAGAGATCCGAAGAAGTTCTGCAAGTACCATAAGGACATCGGCCATACCACTTTAGAATGCTGGTTCATACAGGACAAAATCGAAGAATTGATCAGACGAGGAAAATTCGGTAAGTACAAGAAGAACGGAGAAACTCATCCTCAAGCGGATGAGAATGAAGAAACAAATAATGCGAGTGGTTCATGAACTCCTCACAATATCTTAACTATTATTGGAGGACCTCATATTGGTGGAGATTCCAAAAAGTTGCAAGAGCGATATGCTAAGGAAGTAAAAGAGAAACCGCTCACCAATGTGAACAATCTAAGTGAGCGACCTGAGAAATTCTTCAAGAAGAAATGCAACGACATAACCTTCATGGAAAGTGACGCCATGGGTTCATCACCCACACGTAGACGCACTTGTGATCGTCACAAATATTGGAGGAGATAATGTCCACCAAATTCTAGTGGACAATGGGAGTTTAGTTAACCTTCTCAACTTCTAAGCTTTAAAGCGAACGGGGTTGCAGGAGAAGGATTTGTAACCTGTAACCTCTAGTATCTATGGGTTCACTAGAGATACAATCCCACTGAAGGAAATGATCAAGTGTTAGGCTATTTTTTAGCCTATATTTTGGATCAACTTTATGTTCGCTTTTCGTTGTTTTAGGATGGAATTATGCTTGTTTTCTATGTTTTCAGGTTCCTCGGAGTAATGGAGGCCTTGGGATGCAAAAGTGCAGTAAAAGGCAAGCGAAGCCAAGAAAAATGCCATTTTTCAGTTTGACGCACTTCTGGCCGCGGCGAGATCAGTGTGGCCGCGGCTATAACTCGAAGGCAGAATGCACAATTCTTGATGCTCCAGTCGCCGCGGTCATAAGGTCCACTACAGAGAGTGGTTTTTAGAGGCTCATCTAGCCGCGGCGAGGAACAATGTGGCCGCGGCGAGATCCCGTACGGCCAGGGGCAAAATCGTCTAACGAACCCTAAAAATTAGTTATAAATAGAAAATTGGGATTGGAAATTAGGGGAAGCGATTTGGAGACCTAAAACACAGTAGAAAGCGGCAGGAAGAGCAGAGTAAATCAAAGTGAAGATTTAGAATCATTCCACCAACAGTTTCTTTCTTTATTCCTCTTTAATTTATTTATGCTGAATATTGTTATAGGAATGGTTATGGATTTGATTATGAACTAAATTTCCCATTTAGGGAGGATGATGATTGTTGTTTAAAGTTTTTACCTAGTTAATGCATAACTGCCATTCCTCCATTCTTGATTGTGAAATTATCTATATTTGTGTTTAATTCCATGTGTAAGCTTGATCACCTTCTGCATGTTCTATGATCTCAATTCAAAATCTGAAAAGTGAGAATTGAGAATGCTAAAATTGGATAATTGATGTTCTATGTGAAACAAGAGTATCCACATGACTTTTGTGACTAGTAGATTATTGCTTAATGCTGATTTCATGTTAGTTTAATTAAGAGATTAATTAGAGAACATGTGATTTATAACCTAAAAGATCTGAAAAGAGTTAGGTTAATTTATAATCTGTAATTCACTTCAAGAAAAGGATAGCAATTAGGCATTAACAATTGGGTAGACAAACAATAGGATTCTCCTCCTTATTATCTCATCTTGCTCAACTATCGCTTGTGCTATTTAAGTAATCTTAATTACTTTCATTCTTTTGAATCATAAAAACTATTGATTTGCCAAATAGAATCATAAGTATAATTTAGTAGTAGTTAATCCAATTCCCTGTGGTTCGACCTCACTTGCGTGAGTATACTACTTGATTGCGTGCACTTGCGTAGTATTTAATAATTTTCGTAACAAGTTTTTGGCGCTGTTGCTGGGGAATTGTATAAAGATTAATATTACACAAAATTATACTAACTTCTACTTTGGTTTATTTCTCTTGCTGAATTTTTAACCTGTCTCTTGCAATACTGCTTTTATCTATTTAAGGTATTTTAAGTGCATGCGCCATCAAGGGCAAGCAGTTATATTGCCCGTCGATCCTGAAATTGAGAAGACTTGTAGGAGAAACAGAAGGAACAAAAGGCAAGAGAGAGTTTCAGCACCTGTTGAAACACCAGAAATCATGGCTGACAACGCCAAAGTTGCAAATAATGGAGGAAATAATGGTAATAACGGAGGTGCCGTTGAAGATCAAGCTAATGGCCGTAGCTTGAGAGATTATATCCTCCCAACTCTTACGGGGCTTCAGTCATGCATCAGGCCATCGGCAGTGGATGCTAACAACTTTGAAATTAAACCTGCCATACTTCAAATGGTGCACTCTTCAGTCCAGTTTGGTGGACTCCCTTCTGAAGATCCCAACCTACATTTATCAAACTTCATGGAACTATGTGAGACTTTCAAAGTCAATAGAGTTAGAGATGACGCCATCCGTTTGAGACTGTTTCCATTCTCACTTAGAGAAAGAGCCAAGAGTTGGTTTAACTCCTTGCCACCTAACTCCATAGCCACATGGAATGACTTGGCAACAAAATTTCTGTCAAAGTTCTTTCCTCCAGCAAAGTCTGCCAAGTTGCGAGGAGAAATCAACAACTTCTTTCAGCAGGATAATGAATCTTTCCATGAGTCTTGGGAGAGGTTTAAGGATCTCATCAGAAAGTGCCCTCATCATGGTATTGAGAAGTGGATGCTGGTTCACAACTTCTACAACAAGCGGTTGGTAACACTAGAACTCTTATAGATGTTGCAGCTGGTGGAGCATTTATGAGGAAGAGTACAAATGAGGCTTATGATCTGTTGGAGGAGATGGCCCTAAACAATCAGCAGTGGCCAACTGAAAGAAGTCAAACTAAGAAGGTAGCTGGTGTGCTAGAGGTGGATGCCATTACAAAGCTGACAAGCCAAGTAGAGGCCCTAACAAAGCTGATTGCAGTGCAAGCTAAACAAGCTCAAGTGGTCTGTGAGCTATGTGGAGGTTCTCATCATTTTTCTGAGTGCCAGGAAGATGTGAATGATTTGCCAATGGATGAAGCAAAAGCCATTGGAAATTATTCTCAAAACAACAACTATGGGTTTAATCAAGGAGGTAACCGAAGGAACGGTGGGTTCTGTCAACAGAGAAATCAGAACCAGACACAGAACCTGTTGGGTTTTGTGCCCTAAATAAAACCCATTTCAATATAATCAGATTTACTAATAAAGATCAGAAGTAACATTTTATGTTGCATGGTTCACATGATTTATTTCATGATTATATACATATAATGTATAAATTCTATTTAAGTCCAGAACATATGAATTTGTTAATGATTATAGTGTTGTCAGCACAGTGGAATATAATCTTAATTATATGTTCGAAAGTTTATTCCCTGATTTGTTAGTTCACTGGATTTAGACTGGCATGATAATCAACGATAGGTATTCTTACACCTTGGATAAGTGTTATGTCCTTTCCAAGGCATTCGCAAAGTTTGCAAGTATCAGATGTATGGAGTATACATCAGAAGGGACCGATATTGAACTTTGATTAGATTTGTTAAAATTTACCGTGATATCTATTCAAATCAATATCACCTGTTGATCCTAGATCAAATGATCTTAATCCTGATATGGTTAGGTTCAATCTCAAGAGTATTATACATGTTATTGGATTTGTTAGTTAAGCCTACTTTTGGGTCAGGGTGATACGTACATTTTGGGAACATGATAGTATAATTGAGTGGGAGCACTAACATAAATATGGAGTCTATAACTTCTATTGGAATTTAGAAGTGAAACGATGATATCCTTCGAGCTTGGCTAAACAGAGATAAATGGTGGAGATCTCATTTCACTTCGCTGAAATATCATTTATACGGAGCTAAGTGTTTTAAGGATAAAATACATTGAAGGTGTAACGGTAATTTAGTTCCTATTCAATGTAGATCATCTATTAGAGGGTCATTGATCAAATTAGGATTATAACAATGGATTAATAGCGTATCTATATCGTGGAACATATAGAGCGTTCTACATGACTGAGAGTGCAATTCCAAGTTCTAAGTGTGGATTCAATAAGGAATTAATAAGTTAGGGAATTTACTTGGTAAATTCGGTTCGACTTATTGGAAGCTTGGTTTTATAGGCCCATGGTCCCCATACTAGTTGAGACCATACTTCTTGTAAGACTCAGTTAATTGATTTTAATTAATCAATCATAATTCTAAAGTTAGACTATGTCTACTTTATGAATTTTTCACTAAGCAAGGGCGAAATTGTAAAGAAAAGAGATTCTAGGTTTATTTATTAATTAAGAGACTTTATGTGTCTAATTAATAAATATATTAAATGGCAATATTATTTAATAATTAATCTTTTAGTTATTAAATAATTAGAATTGACATTTAAATGGTTAAATTGGAAAATTGGCATTTTTGAGAAAATGGGATTGAGAAATAACAAAATGGCAAAAATTGCAAAGTCAGGCCCATTATCCACTAATATGGCCGGCCACTTTGTATAGGGTTTACCATTTATATTTTTCATTATTTTAATGCCATACAATTCTAACCTAAACCTAGATGGCATTCTATAAATAGAAAGTGTTTGCTTCAGGAAACTATGACTTGCATCTTATTTTCTCTCAGAGAAAAACCTGAGCCTCCTAGCCGCCCCTCTTCTTCTCTTTTCTTCTCTTCAATTTCGAAATACCCTAGTGATAGAGTAGTGCCCACACACATCAAGTGGTATCTCAATCATAGTGTGGAAGATTGTGTAGAATCCAACCATCAAAGAAGGAGAGAAAGAGATCCAGGTTCAGATCTTGGTGATGCTCTGCTACAGAAAGGAATCAAGGGCTAGAGATCTGAACGGAAGGAGTCATTATATTCCGCTGCACTCAATGTAACGTTTCCTAAACTTTATATGTGTTTATTTCATTGTTTTAGAATTCATATTAGGATGTTAATGAAACATACATGGTAGTAAATCTAGATCCTTGTAAAATATTTTCAACAACTGGCAGCAGAGCCATGGTAATGATTTACTTTCATGAAATATGAATTAAAAAGATGATATGTGTTGATTTGGATGGTTTCATGTTGATCTGTGTGTTATATGATGATTGATTGATGCTTGTGAAATTTTATGAAAAATAATTGAATTTTCGTTTCTGGAATTATTTTATTGGATAGTTTGAAAAAAATTAAGCAATTTTCTTTTTTACAGAACTCAATTTCTATTTTATTTTAATTAGTTATGATTTTTTGAAGTTTTGAAAAAATCGGGGGTGGTGACACACCCTTTGTGCGCCCAAGCAGCCCCTTGCGCCCAAGAATGTGCACCAGGATGGTGTGCAAAGCACACCATTCGTACAGCTCACAATTTTTTCGTTTTTCTTCGATTTTTCATGCTATTTCATGGAATTAACTTCCGATTTTTTGTGTGGTTTTGTATTTTGATTTTTACTTTTCATATTTCAAATCTAATTATCAGAAATAAATTAATTTAAATTTTTAAAATTAATTTTAGATATTAGTGTAATTTGAATTTGAAAATAGGTAAAAATCCTTTTTTGTTTTCCTTTTTTTTTTCTTTCTTATTTTTTAAAATTTGATTATTTTATCTTATTTTTAAATCTAAGGTCACATATTAAATTTTTTATAAAATATTCTATTTTCATTATTTTGACCTTATTTAAATTTAAAATAAGATTACTATAATCATAGTATTTTAAATAGAAATAAGATATTTTTGATAACTTTTAAATTTTTTTATTTTTTACTTAAATTAAATTATAAAATTAGAAAAGTGTATGTATTTATCATTTTATTTTATTGAATATTTAATTTATAAAATAACATGAAATTTAAAAGGTGGTTAGCAAAATTTTCGAAATGATATTTAGGTTAGTTGAAACCGAATTTTTCAAAATTGTAGGTTTAATTTTAAATTTTAATTTATTTTATTTTAAAACCGAAAATATTTTTTTTTTAAAATATTATTTTCGGATTTTTTTTTATTAATTAATTTAAAATTAAATAAATCATACATCCAACTATCCAAATTCAACTTGTTGCAGGAGTATGTGTTTTAGCTTGTTTGTAAGTTTTCTAAAACCTATTATTGCTTGATCTAAATTGCCATGGTGAACTTGTTGACAGATTCAATGATCTAATTTTAACCCATGGTTCAATTGTCAATAGGTCAAGTAAATAATTTGTAATAGGTAAATTTTACATTCTTCTGTCATCTGTGTATGACCTAGTAACATGATAGGATCCATCCAAATCTGTATGCATGTGTGAGCCTATATGTTTACTTTATGTTTAGATGCATATAGGTTGTTGCTAAATAAAATGTCACACCATGATAGATTTTATTTAGGCCCATTTAGTTTTTGGGCCTATTCAATTAATAATAGTTGTTCATTTTAAGGTCAAATTCTTCTCTTTTGGGCCTTGTGTGAGAGTTGAGGGCCAATAGAAGTGGGTACGATATACTGAGCCCAGCTCCCCCTCACATGAACAACCCCAATTGTGAAGGCCCATTTGCCTGATTTGGATAACTGTGCTAGGTTAATTAAATTAGTTTAACCTAATAAAATTGATTAACAACATAATTAACTTTTAAAATATATGAAATTTATTTTCATTTTAATATTTTAAAGTTAATTTTAAGAAAAACACTCTTAGTTTAAGATATTATTTCTAGATAAACTATTTGTATTTTTCTTTTATTTAATTAAATAAAGAATTTTAACTAACTAGATTCTTTCTGAAGCTTATTTAATTATTTCATTAAATATTCCTATTTAAGTTATAAATTAGTTATTACTAACTAAGTTTTTTTCTTATCAACTTAAATTTGAATATCTTTTGAATTCAAAATTAAGCTGAGGAATTCTAGGAGTTGGTTATTGAAGATTCTAGAGATATTTTTTAAGTTGTTAAACTTAAAATGGAATATTCTTAAATTAGGTAGTTACCACTTAATTTTGATATTTAATTAAATTTTATTTGGAAATTTTTTAAGTTGGTTATTTTAGATTCTTTCTATAACAACTTAAATTAGATATTTTCCAAATTTTGAAAAGATACTTAATTAAATTGAAATATATATTCTAGATAGTTATTTTTAGTACTAATTATATTTTTCCAATATTTAATTAGGAAAATATCATAGATTGTAAAATTAATTGTTTAATAATTAATTTTGGTACAATCTAAGTTAAGTATATTTTCCTAGTATTAAACTAGAATTAATAATTAAGTCTCCTATATACTTAATTATTTATTTCTTGAATTTAATACATTTAATTAAATTGAAAATTTAAATATCTAAGTTGATTTTCATCATAGTACTTATATATTATTATTTTCATGTTATTTAATTAAATAGAAAATTATTTTAAGTTTGAAATCTCATTTCTGAATAACTTAAATTTGAATAATTTTTCAAAATATATTTTATTTTATTTTATTAATCTTTTTCGCACAATTTCGAAATTGCATTCTTTAATGCAGAAATTTCGAATTTTATTTGAAAAATAGATTAAAGTTGAAAATTATTTATTTTAATTTTGGACCAACTTAAATCAATGATTTTTTCATTTAATGATTAATTAAAATAAATGAAATAAAATATATTATAATTAAAAATTGAATTAATTAGTCAATGAAAGTCTAGATAGATATCATCTGTTTTGCTTGAAGTATTTTTCTAGTGATATTTAATTAAATAGAAAATTAATATTTAAGTTGATTCTTAATCATGATACTTAAATATTTGAATTTTTTTCTTAAATATTTAATTAAACAGGAAAATTATATTTTTTTTGAAAATTAATTTTGGGCCAACATAAAATTAGAATAATTTTTCCAGGATTTATTTTTATTTTATTTTAACAAGCATTTTCGAAAATTGTATTCTTATATATACTTCAATTTTTTTTCGAAATGCAATATATATTTATAGAAAATTAAATTTGAGTTGAAAATTAATTTAAATTAATTTTGAAACAACTTAAATTGAATAATTTTTTTTTAAATATTTATTGGAAATTATTACTAAGATGGAAATAATTAATTTTATTTTCATATCCATCTAAGTATAATTTTATAAATATTAAATTAAAATTTATATTTAGAATTTTTCATTCTAAATTGGAAATTTTAATTAAATAAATATATATTTAAAATAAATTGATTAAAATAAATATCAAAGAAAATACAACTCTTTAAAATAATGAGCTTTTAGTTATAAGGATATTCGATCTCCATTGTTGGCCTTAAAATAGTTAAATGTTTTCAATATAACCTCGAGACACTAGACTTCGTCCCCCTTATGGATGGTTATTCGTTGAACGCATTTAACACCGTAAGATCTCATTTGATAAGTGTTTTGTAAGTTTTCGTCTCTATTAGACTCTCCCCTACGGTGACTACTTAGAGATAAACTTATAAAACATGAAACAATGGTGGAAGCTCATAAAATGAGAATAACCTTGACTCTCGCCTACCGGGACAACGTTGGATTCTTATTTTGATCGAATAAAAGGTTGCTAGAATGGTTTGCATTTTAGATGAGCTAACAACTCTATTCAATGAATGATACTTTGACTCTCGCCTACCGGGACACTGTATTAGTTTGTTGGAAACCTTAGAAATTATTAAAGATGTGCCTGTTTTGTATTTTCACATGTCTTTGTTATTTGCTAAATGCTTCATAATTTTTGAATTGTGTATGAATTTATATTGAACCATGTTATTTTCTGTTATTAATTGTAGTTTAATTTTGAATCTTCATTGTTGGTCTAACTAGGCTTGTTGTTCTAATGGCACAAATCCCTAATGGATTGTCAACCATTAGACAAACATAATAGTGTTAGATCTCGAAAGATAAATATTGTAAATGTAAAATCTAGCTGTTCATCAATTGATGACACCTTAGACTAGTATTTACAATATGAAACAAGAAGATTATATAAATAAGATTACTTTGACTCTCGCTAATCGAAGCATCGTTGGATTCTTATTTAAACAAATACAACTTTTCTAAGAAAAATGACTAAGTCTGAAAATAAAGTAGCAAATAAAGGAGATTTTTTTTTCTTGATTCCAAAAGTGTTCTATCATCTTATTTGACATATGATGATCCCACTGCCTTTGTTGTCTTGACACAACCGAAGAGCTCAATACCATTTAGTTTTCTTAGACATAATTCACAGTACCTTGTCGTAGTGGGAGAGTTTCAAGGAACTTCACTTCTTATGACTTGGAAGACACTAGTGATTAAAATCCATTGTGAGTTCAAACAAGTAATGGATTGTCAAGATAAGAAACTAAAAAGAAAAGGCAAGAGAGCTATGGTTTAATCCATTCACATGGAGTAACCTAAAGTTTTCGATTACAAGGACATGAAAGGAAATTTTTGTTTATAAGTCTATTCAATGGACTTAACAAAACTTCCTGTTCCTAGTATTATAAGGTTTGAGTTTATCTAAACCTATGGCTTCTGGTAAACCTGGTCATTACTTACTCTAATGCAAGCAGCTTACTTCGGTAAGATGATGAAGCATTTTTTTTTTAAATGGAAATCTATAGAAGCTTCTCAACTTCTAGACACAGATTCTATTTATCTAAGGAAAAGTCTCAACTATTCCAGAAAAGATAAAGTCATGAAAGAATTTCTTAAATCAACAGTGAGAGGTCTCAGACATGCTTTAGTATGCCTTAGACCAGACACCTGCTCTTGAGTGGGAGTAATGAGTAGGTATCAGTTAATCCAGGAAAGGAACATTGGAAGACAATCAAGTAAATCTTAAGATTAAGAAGAGGAACTATATGTTAATCGATAAGGGTGTGTTTAAAACTCTTAGACTACACCACATCAGATTTCGAGACTTGCCTTTGTGCTAGAAAGTTTGCTTATAAGATGGTGATTACTGTAGGGGTGGAGTAGTGATTTTGGAGAAGTGTAACAACCTATCTGAAGTCTCTTAGTCTACCAGAGAGAGACTAAATGTTAAAGATGCAGGAAAGGTACTTATTCAGTCTAAGGAAAGTTCTATACATTTGTGGCACCATTCCAACTTGTCTTAACTACTAGTGTTATTTCCTAATTCACCAAAAAGTAGTTGCCAAAAGTATAGAATCCACTATCCCAAGAGAGTAGACATATAGAGAGGAATTTCACATTATCAAGGATTTTGTGATTAAGGAAGAGTAATGGTGGAGAAAAGGTTGTGTTGAATTCAACCTGTCAGATCCTATTACGAGGAGTATACTACTACTACACTTGATTTGTATATCAAGGTGTTGAGATTATTTGAAATGCACATTTTGTTTTATATTAGTGCAAGTGGGAGTTTGTTGGGTTTTGTGCCCTAAATAAAATCCATTTCAATGTAATCAGATTTACTAATAAAGATCAGAAATAACATTTTATGTTGCATGGTTCACATGATTTATTTCATGATTATATACATATAATGTATAAATTCTATTTAAGTCCATAACATATGAATTTGTTAATGATTATAGTGTTGTCAGCACAGTGGAATATAATCTTAATTATATGTTCGAAAGTTTATTCCTTGATTTGTCAGTTCACTGGATTTAGACTGGCATGATAATCAGCGATAGGTATTCTTACACCTTGGATAAGTGTTATGTCCTTTCCAGGGCATTGGCAAAGTTTACCAGTGTCGGATGTATGGAGTATACATAGGAAGGGACCGATATTGAACTTTGATTAGATTTGTTAAAATTTACCGTAATATCTATTCAAATCAATATCACCTATTGATCCTAGATCAAATCATCTTAATCATGATATGGTTAGGTTCAATCTCAAGAGTATTATACATGTTCTTTGATTTGTTAGTTAAGCCTACTTTTGGGTCAGGGTGATACGTACATTTTGGGAACATGATAGTATAATTGAGTGGGAGCGCTAACATAAATATGGAGTCTATAACTTCTATAGAAATTTAGAAGTGAAACGATGATATCCTTCGAGCTTGGCTAAACAGAGATAAATGGTGGAGATCTCATTTCACTTCGCTGAAATATCATTTATACGGAGCTAAGTGTTTTAAGGATAAAATACATTGAAGGTGTAACAGTAATTTAGTTCCTATTCAATGTAGATCATCTATTAGAGGGTCATTGATCAAATTAAGATTATAAAAATGGATAACTAATAGCGTATCTATATCGTGGAACATATAGAGCGTTCTATATGACTGAGAGTGCAATTCCAAGTTCTAAGTGTGGATTCAATAAGGAATTAATAAGTTAGGGAATTTACTTGGTAAATTCGGTTCGACTTATTGGAAGCTTGGTTATATAGGCCCATGGTCCCCATACTAGTTGTGACCATACTTCTTGTAAGACTCTGTTAATTGATTTTAATTAATCAATTATAATTCTAAAGTTAGACTATGTCTACTTTATGAATTTTCACTAAGCAAGGGCGAAATTGTAAAGAAAAGAGATTCTAGGTTTATTTATTAATTAAGAGACTTTATATGTCTAATTAATAAATATATTAAATGACCATATTATTTTATAATTAATTTTTTGGTTAATAAATAATTAGAAGTGACATTTAAATGGTTAAATTGGAAAATTGGCATTTTTGAGAAAATGGGATTGAGAAATGACAAAATGGCAAAATTACAAAGTGAGGCCCATTATCCACTAATGTGGCCGGCCACTTTGTATAGGGTTTACCATTTATATTTTTCATTATTTTAATGCCATACAATTCTAACCTAAACCTAGATGGCATTCTATAAATAGAAAGTGTTGGCTTCAGGAAACTATGACTTGCATCTTATTTTCTCTCAGAGAAAAACCTGAGCTTCCTAGCCGCCCCTCTTCTTCTCTTTTCTTCTCTTCAATTTTGAAATACCGTAGTGATAGAGTAGTGCCCACACACATCAAGTGGTATCTCAATCATAGTGTGGAAGATTGTGTAGAATCCAACCATCAAAAAAGGAGAGAAAGAGATCCAGGTTCAGATCTTGGTGATGCTCTGCTACAGAAAGGAATCAAGGGCTAGAGATCTGAACGGAAGGAGTCGTTATATTTCGCTGCACTCAATGTAAGGTTTCCTAAACTTTATATGTGTTTATTTCATTGTTTTAGAATTCATATTAGGATGTTAATGAAACATACATGGTAGTAAATCTAGATCCTCGTAAAATATTTCCAACAGAACCAACAATATACTCAGCAACAAAGCTCTAGTGGAAATCTGGTTTGCAGACAGATTTATTGTTACAATTCATGACAGGAACTAGATCTTCCATTAAAGATTTGAAGGCTCAAATGGGGCAACTAGCAACTCAGCAACCCGTCCTCCGAGAAATTTGCCTAGTACAACTAAAGTTAATCCTAAAGAAAACTGCAAGGCAATTACCCTAAGGAGCGGTAAGAATATGATGGGCCTGAGATGGTACAACCAGTGGATGAAGAGATTAAAGATCAACCAGCACCAACTCCAACATCAACAGAAAAGAAGGCTACTGATAGTCTTGCACCACAACAACAGTCTCCACCAGTCAGTATTGATCATCATGTGAAGATACCTTATCCTCAGAGACTCCAAAAGACCAATCTAGGCAAGCAGTTTTCAAAATTTCTAGAGGTCTTTAAAAGACTACACATCAACATTCCTTTTGCTGAAGCTTTAGAACAAATGCCCAGTTATGTGAAGTTCATGAAGGAGATTTTGTCCAAAAAGAGAAAAATGGAGGACTATGAGACAGTGGCATTAACTGAGGAGTGTAGCGCCATTCTGCAAAAGAAACTCCCTCCCAAACTCAGAGATCCAGGGAGTTTCACTATTCCTTGTACCATTGGGAGAATTGAAGGAATAAATGCACTATGTGACTTAAGAGCCAGCATTAACTTGATGCCTTTGTCTGTTTTTAAAAGATTGCAGTTGGGGGAACCAAAGCCAACCACGGTAACTCTACAATTGGCGGATCAATCACTAGCTCTTCCTAGGGGAGTCATTGAGGATGTGTTAGTCAAGGTTGACAAGTTCATCATTCCAGCTGATTTTATTGTTCTGGATATGGAGGAAGATAACAATGTCCCAATCATTCTTGGGAGACCATTCTTGGCATCTGGCCAAGCTTTGATCGATGTATAGAAGGGTGAATTAAAGCTGCGAGTCCAAGTAGAAGAAGGGGTCTTTAATGTGTTAAAGGCGATGACATACCCAAAGGCAAGTGATAACTGTCTCTTCGTTGATCTAATTGATAAAATTGTGAGTGAGAAAAAGCTGATTGATGATCCTCTCGAACTGAGTTTAATTGAAGATGACTTGACAGAGCAAGAGGGAAAAGATGTAATGGGTTATGTGAAATTGGTTGATTCCTATGGGCCATTGAACAGAAGGTATTATGAAGAGCTGGGAGTAGTGCCAAAAGAGCTTGTGCCATCTACTGAGAAACCTCCAGAGCTTGAGTTGAAGGTGCTCCCTAGTCATCTGCGATATGAGTTCTTGGGAGAAGATAAGAAGCTGCCAGTTATAGTGTCAGCTTCACTTTCTGATGTGGAAACTGATAGATTGCTTAAAGTACTTCGGGCGCACAACAAGGCCATTGCTTGGACACTGGGTGATGTCAAGAGAATCAGTCCCTCAACTGTGATGTACCGAATTTCGATGGAAGAAAATGCTAAACCAACAATTGATGCACAACGTAGACTCAATCCATCTATGAAAGAAGTTGTCAGAAAGGAAGTGGTCAAGTGGTTAGATGCTGGAGTGGCCTACCCCATCTCAGATAGTAAATGGATTAGTCCGGTGCAAGTAGTTCCAAAGAAAGGGGGGAAGACACTAATCAAAAATGAGAAGAACGAGTTGATTCCCACAAGAACAGTTACTGGTTGGAGGATTTGCATTGATTATAGAAAACTCAACAAAGCAACCCAGAAAGATCACTTTCCCTTGCCCTTCATTGATCAGATGCTAGACAGATTGGCGGGGCAAGAATATTACTGTTTTCTTGATGGCTACTCTGGATATCATCAAATAGCCATAGCACCTGAGGATCAGGAAAAGACTACTTTCACTTGTCCCTATGGTACTTTTGCTTTTAGGAGAATGTCATTCGGATTATGCAACGCTCCTGCTACATTTCAAAGGTGTATGTGTTGGGTTTTATGCCCTAAATAAAACTCATTTCAATATAATCAGATTTACTTATTAATATAGATCAGAAATAACATTTAATGTTGCATGGTTCACATGATTTATTTCATGATTATATGTACATAATGTATGAATTCATCTGAAACCCTTTTCACATACTTGATCCTGTTTATTGTGTTGTCAACACTTTGGAAAGTAAACTTGACTATGTGAATAAAGTTTCCTAAATTTATCAGACACATGGTTTTACTGATATGATAATCTACAACAAGAGTTTACTTGCATTTGGAGAAATGCTATGTTCTTTCCAGAGCATTGGTTAAAGTAAAGCTCAGGTTGGATGCATGGAGTATGCATCGGAAGGGACCGATATTGAACTTTGACTTAGATTTATTAAAGTTACCGTAATATCTATTCAAGTCAATGTCGCCTAGTTGATCCTAGATTAAATGTTCTTAATCCTGTTATTATTAGGCTCAATCTTGAAAGGCTATTCGTGTTCTTTGATTTGTTAGTTAAGCCTACTTTTAGGTCAGGGTGATACGTACATTTTGGGAACACGGTAGTGCAATTGAGTGGGAGCGCTAACATAAACATGGAATCTATAGCTTCTATCTGGCAAATAGTAAGCAAAGGATGATCTCCTTCGAGCTTGACCAAACGAAAATAAATGGTGGAGTACTCATTTCACATAAGCTGAAATATCATTTATACGGGGTTAAGTGTTTTAAGGATAAAATACATTGTAGGGTGTAACGGTAATCTAATCCCTTTACAGTGTAGATCATTCATATAGAGGATCATTGATCAAATTAGGATTATAACAAGGGATAAC
Source organism: Cannabis sativa (assembly GCF_029168945.1). Taxonomy (NCBI): domain Eukaryota; kingdom Viridiplantae; phylum Streptophyta; class Magnoliopsida; order Rosales; family Cannabaceae; genus Cannabis; species Cannabis sativa. The sequence goes on along the minus strand of NC_083604.1, from coordinate 38,071,150 downwards.
TAATTATGTGTCTATATGGTGGAACATATAGAGCATTCTATATACTAAGAGTGCAATTCTAAGTTCTATGCGTGGATTCAACGAAGAATTAATAAGTCAGTGAATTTAGGTTATAAATTCTTGATCTGCTTATTGGAAGCTCGGTTATATAGACCTATGGTCCCCCCACTAGTTGAGATAATATTGCTTGTAAGACTCATATAATTGGTTTTGATTAATCAATTATAATTCTCAAATTAGACTATGTCTATTTGTGAATTTTTCACTAAGTAAGGGCGAAATTGTAAAGAAAGAGTTTTAGGGGCATATTTGTTAATTATGATACTTTGTATGGTTCAATTAAATAAATATGATAAATGACAATATTATTTAATAATTATTATAGTTATTAAATAGTTAGAATTGGCATTTAAATGGTTGAATTTGAAAATTGGCGTTTTTGAGAAAATCAGATGCAAAAGTGATAAAACTGCAAAATTGCAAAAAGTAAGGCCCATATCCATACTGCCATGGCCGGCCACTTTTATAGGAATTATCCTCTGATATTTTCATTATTTTAATGCCAAATAATTCAAACCTAACCTTAGTGGAATGCTATAAATATATAGTGAAGGCTTCAGGAAAATTACACTTTTCATTCAGAAAAACCTGAGCCTTCTCTCTCTATATCTGGCCGCCCACTCTCTCTCTCTCTTCTTCCTTAAGATTTCGAAATACTTAGTGATTAGAGTAGTGCCCACACACAGCAAGTGATACCTCAATCATAGTGAGGAAGATCGTGAAGAAAGACTTTCAGCAAGAAGGAGTTTTAGCATTAAAGAAGGAGAGAAAGAGATCCAGGTTCAGATATTGATAATGCTCTGCTACAGAAAGGAATCAAGGGCTAGATATCTGAACAGAAGGAGTCATATTATTCCGCTACACCCAATGTAAGGTTTCTCATACTTTATATGTGTTTATTCTATAATCGTTTTAGAAGTTCATATTTAGGGTGTTAATCAACATACTTGTGAGTAGATCTAAGATCCTGGTAAAATAATTTCCAACAGTATGATGGCTATTTTTTGGACTTAATTGAATCTTGCATTGTGATCTTTATGGATGATTTCTCGGTCTTTGGTTCTTCATTCGATCATTGCTTAGAGAATTTGGAGAAGGTGCTAATCAGATACGAAAATTCAAACTTGGTTCTAAACTGGGAGAAGTGTCACTTTATGGTAAAAGAAGGGATAGTTCTGGGACACAAGATTTCAAAAGCAGGAATTGAGGTGGACAAGGCTAAAGTGTCAACAATGGAGAATCTTCCGCCTCCGGTTTCTGTGAAAGGAGTAAGGAATTTCTTGGGTCATGCTGATTTCTATCAAAGATTTATTAAGGACTTCTCAAAGATCTCTAAACCATTGTCCAGTTTACTTGTTAATGGCGTTCCTTTTGAGTTTGGAGAAGAATGTTTGAAGGCATTCCAGGTTCTTAAAGAGAAATTGATTTCAGCACCAATAGTCACTTCACCAAATTGGGAGTTGCCCTTCGAGTTGATGTGCGATGCAAGTGACTATGCAATCGGAGCAGTCTTGGGTCAAAAGGGTTGACAGGGTGTTTCACACAATCTACTATGCTAGTAGAACCCTGAATGATGCTCAACTAAATTATGCAACTACAGAGAAAGAGATGCTGGCAATTGTGTTTGCTTGTGATAAGTTCCAACCCTATCTAATTGGGAATAACGTTGTTGTCTACACAGATCATTCAGCAATTAAATACCTTATGACCAAGAAGGATGCAAAGCCAAGATTGATTCGGTGGGTACTTCTACTCCAGGAGTTTGACATAGAAATAAAGGACAAAAAGGGCACTGAAAATCTAGTAGCAGATCATCTGTCAAGACTAGAGTTGGAAGAGAGCCAGAATACAAAAGAGGTACAAATAAATGAGCAATTTCCAGATGAACAACTCTTAACTGTGAGGGAAAACCTGATGGTACCGTGGTATGCTGATTATGTCAATTTCTTGGCTGTCAAAATAACTCCTCCTGAGCTTTCTCGTCAACAATTAAAGAAGTTATTTTTGAGGTGAAACATTACTATTGGGAAGAGTCAATCCTCTACAAGCACTGTGCTGATCAGATAATTAGAAGATGTGTGCCTGAAGAGGAGATGTACTCTATTCTCAATCACTGCCATGCTTTACCATGTGGGGGACATTTCATTGGGACAAGAACTGCTGCTAAGGTGTTTCACAGCGGATTCTCTTGGCCAACACTTTTTAAAGATGCTAGTACTTTTGTGAAGGCATGTGATCGTTGTCAGCATACAGGGAATATCTCAAGGAGAAACGAAATGCCTTTAACAGGAATCCTGGAAGTGGAATTGTTTGATGTGTGGAGGATAGACTTCATGGGTCCTTTTCCTTCATCTTTTAGCAATCTGTACATCTTATTGGCTGTGGACTATGTGTCGAAATGGGTTGAAGCTGCAGCAACTCCACAAAATGACGGTAAAACAGTTCTCCGCTTCCTTCAAAAGAACATATTCACTCGGTTTGGTACTCCCTGAGAAATCATAAGATATGAAGGGAGTCACTTCTGCAACAAACAATTTAAAGCACTCCTTTTGAGAAATGGTGTTCGTCACAGAACTGCTCTACCGTACCATCCGCAAGCTAATGGCCGTAGCTAGTTTCACAATGAGGCTTATGAGAATGCTAAGATCTACAAGGAGAGAACTAAGAAGTGGCATGACCGAAGCTTAGTTAGGAAGGAGTTTCAACGTGGGCAACAAGTTTTACTTTTCAATTCAAGGTTGAAATTGTCTCCTAGTAAGCTAAAGTCAAGGTGGTCAGCACCATTTACAGTGGTCAAAGCGTTTACTTATGGAGTAGTAGAACTGAAAGGTGAAAGCCCTGAGACTTTCAAAATTAACGGGCAGCGGTTAAAGCTCTACTTGGGAGGTCAATTTGACCAAGCCAAGTCCGCCATGATTCTGGCGCCTCTCTGAAGAACTCAGTCAACGTCTAGCTTTGCGACGATAAAGACAGTGCTATTTGGGAGGCAACCCAAAAATTTTCTTATTGTTTTCGTTCAACTTTCTTATTTTGTTTTTAGTTGTTTTTTTATTATTTCTGTTCTTTTCAGTTTATGTTTAGAGAACAGGTAAACAAAATTTTGGTTTTCTTTAAATTTTTGTACTGTATATGAAAAAAAAAAATTCGGGGTTCAACCCAGTGGCCGCGGCGAGAAAACACGTGGCCGCGGCCATAAGTGAAATACAGAGAAGGCAATTTTTCGAAGCTATCTCGCCGCGGCGAGATGGACGGCCGCCGCGGCTAAAAGGCCTAGACAGAGAGCAGTTTTTATACCCCAATCTCGCCGCAGCAAGCCCACTTTTGGCCGCGGCGAGACAAGGCAGACGGGTTTAAAAGGAGCAACCCTACCCCTTTTAAAATCATATCCTTTTCATAACCCTAAAAATCACCCCTCCGAAAACTCTTCCAAAAAAATCTAATTTCTTCATCTAATCTCATCCTACTCCATTATTCTTCAAATCTAACCACAATCCTTCATCACAAATCATCCTAAATCACTATTCCTCTCATCAAACACTATCTTCCTTTCAAAATCAACCCCAAATCCCTAAAACCTCACCCAAATTTCAAAAATCACTATTCATCATCTTCTTCCTCAAGAACTTCAAGGTTTCCTTCAATGGAGGTAGAATAAAGGTGGATTTTCATTGAGGTAACAATTTCTTAGACTCTCTATGCAATTATTAGTGGATAATTTTGGATTGTTGGAGAATCTTGAAATTTTATTGTGAATTTTTGGGATTTTGCTCATTACATTGTTGGATAAAGTTGTTTGTGATTAGGAATTGGGCTATTTGTGATTGCGTTGTTACCCGAGAAGTGAATTTTTCAAGGGGAAGTGCTGCCAAAATTTTCATAAATTTTGAGTGTTAGAATTTTTGGTGCGATGGGTCCTGAAAGAGCTAGAGTAAGTGAGAGAGGGGGAGCTGCATCATCCAACCCACCTAGGGGTCGTTCCAATGTTGATAGAGCAAGATTTGTGAATATGGAGGCACAAGAGCGATTTCTGCAACTGAAAGATAGACCATTCATTGAAGATAGGGGGATATATATTGGTAACCTGAGCCAAACTACAAACATCCCTGCTGTATTTGAGCCCATCAGAGAGCAGATCATAAATAGGCGTTGGACTAAGTTTGTGGATATCCCTGAGCGCAACAACCAAACCTTAGCTTTAGATTGCTTGGCCAATTGGCCAGAAAGAGAGGATGACAAGGTCAAAGTTAGGGGGGTTAGAGTGCCAGTTTCCACAGCCGCCATTCATGCTGTCTATGACTTACCAACCTTCACCGTAGAAGAGTAACCACTGAAACAGCAAATCTGAGCAAAGAGCTTGAATTATGAGGACATAGCTAAAACCTTAGGTTATCTAGGCCTTAGGATTCATGAGTATGATGGAGAACCGTATCAGCTATTTAGGTGTGAACTAAACCCGGTAGCCAAGGCATGGCTATACTTTGTTAGTGCAAGGTTGGTACCATACAAACATTATTCTGATGCTCAGCTCGACAGGCTTAATTTTGTTTATGCAATTATGAAGGGTTACAACCTGAATGTGGGGGACATAATTAGAGTAACTTTTGATCTGATGGTTGAGGGCTCTTGTGGAGGTGGATGTAAAGACCGCTTAGTTTAATTTGGAAATTAACAGTTAATCATGTTTAATTATGAAAATTATTTATAGCTATTTAAATAATTATTTATACTGTTATTATTGAATTCTGAGATGCATTTTATGTCATTTAGTAGTTTTCATAATTTTGCATTTCCGGTGCCCGGTAACATGGAACTCTGTGTTTGGCTCAGTAAAATCACAACTTAGTATGTTAGTAGTGTGGGACGGTTTTGTAGACATTGGGAATGTCGGGAATGGCCGGGAATTCGGAATTTCCCAAAAATACCCCTTTAGTGTTATTTATGTGATTTTAGTGTGAAGGGGCAAAATGGTCATTTTGCCCCATTATTAGTTTGTCCTTTAGTGGACTTAATAATTAAGAAATATGTGTTTTATTATGCTATGTGTTGGCTGAATAAAGAGTGTTAATTTTTACATGTTATCTCTTTTATTCAAAAAATTACAAAGTTAGAAAAAACTAGAAAATCAAAGCTCTCTTTTCCTCTCTCTCTCTCTCTCTCTCTCTCTCTCTCTCTCTCTCTCTCGGCTGGTAGGGTGTTTCTAGGGCTGGGATTTCTTAATTTTCAAGCCCTTTCTCCTTCAATCTAGTGTTCATCAAGCTTTGGTAAAGTTTCTAAACCTTTCCCTTTTGTAATTTATGGAAAATGTTTAAAAAGATGATTATTGCATGTTGAATTGTTGTGATGTTTGCTGCTGTGATTTGTTGTTATTTTCAGAGGATTAGTTTTGTTATTTTAAGTAGGTTAGAGCTAGTTAATGCATGGTATTTGCTTTCATTCAAGATTTGAAGTTTTTAGCTCAAAAATATGTTTTTCAAAGAAATGTCTTGAATCTGTTACTTACTTGCTGTAGATGTTTGCTGCTATTTTCAGAGGTTATTTTATTCATGATTAAGTAGATTTGGGCTGAATTGAATGCATGTTAGTGGGGTTTGATCAAGTTTGAGTTTAGAACTCAAAGCTTGATGCTTTAATGGTGGTTTTGGTTTGGTTGCATGAAGCTTAGTTTTTATGCCCTAGAATTGTTCCTTAGGGTCTAAATAGCAGGTCTGGAAGTTTTGGTATTGTTTGGATTGGTTTTGTGCAATGTGTGAATTTTTGAAAAGTTCCTGCGAGGAACCGGAATTCCGGATGGGTTTTGAAAATTTCCAGAACAGGAATTCCGGTTGGACAACCGGTCTGCCGGTTGGGTGATTTTCAGAAACCCTAGTTTTCCTCGTTTTTATGTTATTTGGGGTATTGCCATGCTTTTTATCGATAGGGAAACTTTTAGTTCCTAGTTTAAGTCCCCGGGAAGTGATTTAGCGTATCACTAATAGTGTTGTGATTTTTATGGTTTAGGAGCCTGTAATCCGCCGCACAGATAATTCCAGTCAAGTTGACCGGCACACCTGAATTCGGAATTGAGGTAAGATTAGTATAACAGTATGCATATATAGATTACATGTTTAGCGTGCATGTTAGGAAGCCTTTTAGATTACATTAAATATGTATGTTGGCTTCGAACCATCCGACTGTGTCACATCGGTATAGGCTAGAGTATGACTAGCAGCTGGAGTATGACCAGTATGACCGAGTATAGGCTGACACTGTATCACATCGGCACAGGCTAGAGTATGACTAGCAGATGGAGTATGACCAGTGTGCCGAGTACAGGCTGATACTTAGGTTGGTGGTTCCGTACTATTTGACGTATCACATCGGTACAGGCTAGAGTATGACTAGCAGCTGGAGTATGACCAGTTTGACCGAGTATAGGCTGATACTGTAACACATCGGTACAGGCTGGAGTATGACCAAGAATTTGGAGTATGACCGCCCGACCGAGTATAGGCTGTTACTTGTCAATAGTACCGTCCCTATGAACGTTCAGGACTTAGTATCGTGTTGGACACGGCAGTTAGGGTTATGGTCAGGGGTATGGGCGTCTGATCATGACCGGGATTTATGTATGATTATTATTATGCTTTTCTTACTGAGTCTGTCGACTCACAGTGCTATGTTTATGTGTAGGTAAGGGCAAGGCTAGGGCTGATGGACCGTGAGCGAGCCGGTGAAGATTGTACATGTCGGGGCGGTTAGGCCTGGAGCGTACGATCATCGGGATAGCGAGGCTATTTTTATAATTAGTCGCTAGGCGACAAATATTTTGTATAGACAGTAAACTTTTGTAAATGGTTCTGTAATCGGGATCCCAAGTATTTTGTATAAATATTTTACAAGTTTAATTAAAAAGCAAAAATTTTAATTAATCACGTTTTTCCATAAACCTCGTTGATTAGCAACGAGCTGCACAGTATGTTTAAAAATCACTTAATACGCCTATGCTAGTTAGGGTGTTACAATTTGGTATCAGAGCCGCTAGGTTGTCTTCCGAAGATCGTCACGACATGTACAATCATCATCAGCAGTTAGCTCGTTCTACGGTTCAGTAAGCTTTTATTGCTTTAGTAGCTTATTATTTATTTTAAAATAAGAAAAGCCTGATAGGAAGCATGTTAGTAGCCTGATAGTAGAATAGGCGCATGTTTTGTTTTTAATTTCCAAATTAAGCGGAATTAGTAAGCTCTCCTTGAACATGACCTGATATGCCAACTCTTGGTTTCGCAGGCGGTTCCGACTAGATGGACGCCATGCGGACTACCAGGAGTCAGGGCAATTAAGTGGGGTCAAATTAGGGACACGGAGCTCAGTTTCCCCCGCAAGCTAGGGGCCGAGGTAGAGGTCCCAGGGGCAGGGCTCGTGGCCGGGGTGATGAGAACCTGCCACAGGCTGCCCAAGCCGATCAGGGAGCCTAGAATTGGGAAGTTAGGTTTGCTGAAATGCAAGCCAGAATTGAAGAGCAAGACTTAGAGATTCAGAGATTGAGGCAGCAGGGGGCTCCTGCAGTGCCTGTGCCAGTAGTTCCAGTGGCACCCGCCCCTGCTGCTCAGGCCGAAATAGTTGTGGCGGCTAACAGAATGGAACCTTTGTATGAAAGGTTTCGGAAGCAAGCACCTCCGGTCTTTCTGGGAGGTCCAGATGTGATGAAGGCCGAACAGTGGCTAACGGTGATCACCAAAATTCTGAATTTCATGGGTGTCACTGGGAATGACAGAGTGGTGTGTGCCACCTTCCAGTTCCAGGAAGACGCTCTTGTCTGGTGGGACATGGTGTCTCAGATCCATGACGTCACTACCATGACCTGGGAAATGTTCCAGGAACTCTTCAATGCTAAGTATTATAACGAGGCGGTCAGAAGCGCCAAGAGGAAAGAGTTCACCCACCTGACCCAGTGGGAGAATATGAGCGTGACAGAATATACTACTCAGTTCGACCGGTTGGCGAGGTTAGCCTCGGGAATAGTGCCAACCGACTTCAGCAAGAAAGAGAAGTACCTGGACGGGTTAAATGTGAAGATTAAACACGACTTGATGATCACCACCGACTACAAGACCACCTATGCTGAGATGGTGGAGAAGGCACTGCGAGCTGAGGGCGCAGTTGGATGTATGTCAGAGTCTGCTAGTACTCCAGCGAGTGGCGGGGCTCCTACCCCTCCTGCATCAGGCTTTAGCAGGGGGAGTAGTGGTTCGGCCATGGACCAGAAGAGAAGAACATCCACTGCATCCGGTGGCTCGAGTGAGAACAAGAGGTTCCGGGGGAACCAGAGTAGAGGTAGTCGTCATAGTGGTGCAGAGACCCGGTTCTCCTACCCTGAGTGCCCCAGCTGCAAAAGGCACCATCGGGGTGAATGCAAAGGTCGGGGATGCTTTCACTGTGGCATCCCTGGACACTTCAAGAGGGATTATCCCCAGCTCCGATCAGAGGCACCGAGGGTTCCGGCGATACCCACTCCAGCTAGGGTGTTCGCCATCACTCAGGCTGATGCAAATGCCAGCCCCTCAGTTGTAACAGGTCAGCTTTCAGTTAATAACTCATATTACTCAGTGCTGTTTGATTCTGGGGCTACACATTTTTATGTGGCAACCAGAATCTTTAGTAAATTGGATAGACCGTATGATAGATATGAATCAGGGTTTGGAACCCTATTACCTGGCGGAGAGTTAGTTATCTCCAAAAGGTGGATTAGGTCTATGCCGATCAGAATAGATGGTAGAGAGTTAAGTGCTGACTTGATAGAGATGAACCTAGTAGAGTTTGATATTATTTTAGGAATGGATTTCCTATCGAAATATTCGGCTAGTATTGATTGCAAGAGGAAGATGGTGATCTTCCAACCGGAAAGTGAAGAACCTTTTGTGTTTGTTGGTTCGGTTCGGGGATCTCGGATCCCAGTGATTTCGGCCATGTCAGCTAAGGAGTTATTGCATGGCGGTTGTTTAGGGTTTCAGGCCGTGGTGATGGACACCACTCGGCCAGATACCATTCGGCCAGAGGACATCAAGGTGGTTCGGGAATTTTTAGATGTTTTTCCCGAAGAACTTCTAGGGTTACCACCTCAGCGGGAGATAGACTTCGTAATAGATTTGGCATCAGGGGTGGAACCGGTTTCCAAAGCCCCATATAGAATGGCTCCAGCTGAACTTAAGGAATTAAAGATTCAGCTCCAGGGGTTGCTTGACATCGGGTTTATTCGGCCTAGTGTGTCACCCTGGGGAGCCCCAGTTTTATTCGTCAAGAAGAAAGATGGAACTATGAGGATGTGCATCGATTACAGAGAGTTGAACAAGCTGACAGTGAATAATAAATATCCATTACCTAGGATCGATGATTTGTTCGATCAGCTTCAGGGGAAGACGGTCTTTTCTAAGATTGATCTCCGCTCGGGTTATCATCAGTTGAAAATCTGAGAGGAGGACATTCCGAAGACGGCTTTCCGTACTAGGTATGGACATTATGAATTTCTGGTTATGTCGTTTGGACTAACCAATGCTCCTGCAGCATTCATGGATTTGATGAATAGAGTATTCAAGGATTTCCTCGATATCTGTGTGATTGTGTTTATCGACGACATCCTCGTGTACTCTCAATAGAAGAGGAGCATGAGTTACATCTTCAGATGGTACTGCAACGGCTTCGGGAACACAAGCTTTATGCCAAATTCAAGAAATGTGAATTTTGGCTATCTCAGGTGTCCTTGTTAGGGCACATTGTGAGCAAAGATGGGATCAAGGTGGATCCCAGGAAGATAGAATCTGTCAGGGATTGGCCGAGACCGAAGACACTGACAGAGATTAGAAGCTTCTTGGGTTCAGCTGGGTACTATCGTAGGTTCGTGGAAGGGTTTTCTAAAATTTCAACACCCTTAACCGAACTTACAGAGAAGAATCAACGGTTTGTCTGGTCAGACAAGTGCGAAGCTAGTTTTCAGGAGCTGAAGCAGAGGTTAATTACCGCTCCAGTGCTAGCTTTGCCTTCAGACAACGAGAAATTTGTAGTTTATTGCGATGCATCCAGACAGGGTCTGGGGGGTGTGTTGATGCAAGCCGATCGGGTTATCGCATATGCCTCCCGTCAGTTAAAGGATTACGTACAGCGATACCCGACTCATGATCTAGAGTTGGCCGCGGTGGTTTTTGCATTGAAGATCTGGCGGCATTACCTTTATGGAGAAAGGTGTGAAATCTATACCGACCATAAAAGTCTCAAGTATTTCTTTACTCAGAAAGATTTGAACATGAGACAGAGGCGTTGGTTGGAATTAGTGAAAGATTACGACTGTGAGATTCTCTACCACCTTGGGAAGGCCAATGTAGTGGCTGATGCCCTGAGCAGGAAGGGTCCTGGGCAGGTAGCTAGCATGGTTCAGATCTCACCTCAGCTAGCAGAGGACATGGTTAGATCCAGCATTGAGTTTGTGGTAGGTCAACTTCACAACTTAACGCTGCAATCTGATCTGTTGGAAAGAATTAAAGCCGCTCAGATGACCGATCCAAAGTTAATGAAAATCAGAGATGAGGTTTTGGCTGGTCAAGCTAGGGACTTTTCAGTGTCAGACAATGGGATGCTTCTGTATAAAGCTAGGGTTTGTGTTCCGAATAGTGTGGAACTCAGGAATGAGATCTTTGAGGAGGCTCATTCTACCCCTTATTCTCTGCATCCCGGCACCACTAAGATGTACCAAGATCTTAAACCGTACTTCTGGTGGAACGGCATGAAGAAGAATTTGGTAGAATTCGTATCGAGATGCCTCACTTGTCAGCAGATTAAGGCTGAACATCAGAGACCAGCAGGGTTGTTGCAGCCTTTAACCCTACCTGAATGGAAATGGGAAGATATCACGATGGATTTCGTGGTCGGGTTACCTAGAACCACGGGTTTGTTTGATTCCATCTGGGTAGTGGTGGATCGATTCACGAAATCTGCCCATTTTCTGCCTGTTAGAACAACATTTACAGTGGATCAGTTGGCGGAATTGTATGTCAGAGAGATTGTAAGACTTCACGGAGTACCGAAGTCTATAGTTTCGGATAGGGATCCGAAGTTCACCTCCAAGTTTTGGCAGAGTTTGCAACGAGCAATGGGTACAAAACTGAAATTTAGTACAACATTCCATCCTCAGACAGATGGTCAGTCCGAAAGGACAATTCAGATATTGGAGGACATGTTACGAGCCTGTGTTATGGATTTTGAAGGCTCTTGGAATAAATACCTACCATTGATAGAATTTTCTTACAACAACAGTTATCAGAGTACGATAGGGATGGCTCCCTATGATCTGTTATACGGTAGGAAATGTAGATCTCCCATCCACTGGGATGAGACAGGGGAGAGAAAATACTTAGGTCCAGAGTCAGTGCAGCAGACCAATGAGGCAATAGAGAAGATAAAAGCTAGAATGCTTGCCTCACAGAGTAGACAGAAAAGTTATGCAGATCCGAAACGCATAGATGTTGAGTTCCAAGTAGGGGACCATGTGTTTTTACGACTGTCTCCAATGAAGGGGATCAAACGTTTCGGGAAAAGAGGCAAGTTATGCCATAGATTTACAGGACCTTTCGAGATTCTCGAGAAGATAGGTCAAGTGGCATACCGGTTAGCATTGCCTCCAGCTTTATCAGAAGTTCACAACGTATTCCATGTCTCGATGTTGAGAAAATACGTTTCAGATCCCTCTCATATACTCAGTTATGAGAGCCTAGAACTGCAGCCAGATATGTCTTACGAAGAACAGCCAATGCAGATCCTGGATAGAAAGGATAAAGTCCTTCGGAATAAGACCATAGCTTTGGTCAAAGTTCTCTAGAGAAACAGCAAGGTGGAGGAAGCCACCTGGGAGCTAGAGTCTGATATGAGAGCTCAATATCTAGAGTTATTCAGGTTAGATTTCGGGGACGAAATCCTTTTAAGGGGGGAATAGTTGTAAAGACCGCTTAGTTTAATTTGGAAATTAGCAGTTAATCATGTTTAATTATGAAAATTATTTATAGCTACTTAAATAATTATTTATACTGTTATTATTGAATTATGAGATGCATTTTATGTCATTTAGTAGTTTTCATAATTTTGCATTTCCGGTGCCCGGTAACATGGAACTCGGTGTTTGGCTCAGTAAAATCACAACTTAGTATGTTAGTAGTGTGGGACGGTTTTGTAGACATTGGGAATGTCGGGAATGGCCGGGAATTTGGAATTTCCCAAAAATACCCATTTAGTGTTATTTATGTGATTTTAGTGTGAAGGGGCAAAATGGTCATTTTGCCCCATTATTAGTTTGTCCTTTAGTGGACTTAATAATTAAGAAATATGTGTTTTATTATGCTATGTGTTGGCTGAATAAAGAGTGTTAATTTTGACATGTTTTCTCTTTTATTCACAAAATTACAAAGTTAGAAAAAACTAGAAAATCAAAGCTCTCTTTTCCTCTCTCTCTCTCTCTCTCTCTCTCTCTCTCTCGGCTGGTAGGGTGTTTCTAGGGCTGGGATTTCTTGATTTTCAAGCCCTTTCTCCTTCAATCTAGTGTTCATCAAGCTTTGGTAAGGTTTCTAAACCTTTCCCTTTTGTAATTTATGGAAAATGTTTAAAAAGATGATTGTTGCATGTTGTGATGTTTGCTGCTGTGATTTGTTGTTATTTTCAGTGGATTAGTTTTGTTATTTTAAGTAGGTTAGAGCTAGTTAATGCATGGTATTTGCTTTCATTCAAGATTTGAAGTTTTTAGCTCAAAAATATGTTTTTCAAAGAAATGTCTTGAATCTGTTACTTACTTGCTATAGATGTTTGCTGCTATTTTCAGAGGTTATTTTATGCATGATTAAGTAGATTTGGGCTGAATTGAATGCATGTTAGTGGGGTTTGATCAAGTTTGAGTTTAGAACTCAAAGCTTGATGCTTTAATGGTGGTTTTGGTTTGGTTGCATGAAGCTTGGTTTTTATGCTTTAGAATTGTTCCTTAGGGTCTAAATAGCAGGTCTGGAAGTTTTGGTATTGTTTGGATTGGTTTTGTGCAATGTGTGAATTTTTGAAAAGTTCCTGCGAGGAACCGGAATTCCGGATGGGTTTTGAAAATTTCCAGAACAGGAATTCCGGTTGGACAACCGGTTTGCCGGTTGGGTGATTTTCAGAAACCCTAGTTTTCCTCGTTTTTATGTTATTTGGGGTATTGCCATGCTTTTTATCGATAGGGAAACTTTTAGTTCCTAGTTTAAGTCCCCGGGAAGTGATTTAGCGTATCACTTATAGTGTTGTGATTTTTATGGTTTAGGAGCCTGTAATCCGCCGCACAGATAGTTCCAGTCAGGTTGACCGGCACACCTGAATTCAGAATTGAGGTAAGATTAGTATAACAATATGCATATATAGATTACATGTTTAGCGTGCATGTGAGGAAGCCTTTTAGATTACATTAGATATGTATGTTGGCTTCGAACCATCCGACTGTGTCACATCGGTATAGGCTAGAGTATGACTAGCAGCTGGAGTATGACCAGTATGACCGAGTATAGGCTGACACTGTATCACATCGGCACAGGATAGAGTATGACTAGCAGCTGGAGTATGACCAGTGTGTCGAGTACAGGCTGATACTTAGGTTGGTGGTTCTGTACTATTTGACGTATCACATCGGTACAGGCTAGAGTATGACTAGCAGCTGGAGTATGACCAGTTCGACCGAGTATAGGCTGATACTGTAACACATCGGTACAGGCTGGAGTATGACCAGCAGCTGGAGTATGACCAGTTCGACCGAGTATAGGCTGTTACTTGTCAATATTACCGTCCTTATGAACGTTCAGGACTCAGTATCGTGTTGGACACGACAGTTAGGGTTATGGTCAGGGGTATGGGCATCTGATCATGATCGGGATTTATGTATGATTATTATTATGCTTTTCTTACTGAGTCTGTCGACTCACAGTGCTATGTTTATGTGTAGGTAAGGGCAAGGCTAGGGCTTATGGACCGTGAGCGAGCCGGTGAAGATTGTACATGTCGGGGCGGTTAGGCCTGAAGCGTACGATCATCGGGACAGCGAGGCTATTTTTATAATTAGTCGCTAGGCGACAAATATTTTGTATAGACAGTAAACTTTTGTAAATGGTTTTGTAATCGGGATCCCGAGTATTTTGTATAAATATTTTACAAGTTTAATTAAAAAGCAAAAATTTTAATTAATCATGTTTTTCCATAAACCTCGTTGATTAGCAACGAGCTGCACAGTATGTTTAAAAATCACGTAATACGCCTATGCTAGTTAGGGTGTTACAGTGGACTTGGGCTTGCTGATATTATTACCACTTTGTGTGAGGCACATGGAGTACCACAGTACTCCTATGATACAAAAGCAGCGGCACAACGCAGTATCTCCTTGTCCACAGTGCTTCGATTCAAACCACCGCACCCTCATGTCAACCGCCAGCTCACAGAGATCCTCCTGCAGAAGAACGAGAGGAGCATGAGGACATTGCACTGCCACGTATTGCTGGGCCTCTCGACCCAGCCATGCAATATACGCATGATCAACTGAATTATCTGATTTAGCAGAACATGCACATACATGGCCCAAAGGAGCATTTTTGATGAGCAGCAGGTGGCCCAGTTGAACACGCTAATCACGAGGATGAATGTCGGTGTGGAAGAACCCAACTACATTGTAATGTCGCCCCGTTTCAACCCCTATGATCAGCCACCTCCGCCAAACCCCTTCTAATGGGGCTCAGGTAAGTTTCTCTCAACACAGTTTTATTTTCACACATTGGGGACAATGTGCATCTTTAGTTTGGGGGGAGAGACTTAATTTTTTTTAGTTTATTTCAGTTTTTTTTTCGTTTCGTTTTTAGTTAGTTTTTAATATCTTTAGTGTCGTGTGTTGATAGCTAAGTTGGAAGATTGATTGAACCACTGTTATTCACTTGTGCAATGGATTAAAATCTTAACTGTGTGCTTGATTCATAACTCCTTGAATTAAATTGGATGTGTATTAGAAGGTTGTTCATGTAGATGTAAAACATTTATTTTTGACTCGTATCACTTTTGTTCTATTTGGATTGCGGAATGTTGGCTTGACATGGAATAGAATTTGTTTAACATACTCTCTTGAAGCGAAATCCTTGATGATTTTTGTTTGGAAAATGATTTAGGCAAGTTTTCTTTAGATCGATTGAGCTTTTCAAGCAGACCTAAAAAAATTTTTATCCTTAGTATACCCAAAGTTGAGCCTTAGCCTATTTTAAAAATTTTCACCACTTAACTAAGCTGAATTCGTTATCTTTAACTATTTTCCTTCTCAACATGCCTTATTATGCCATAAGTTGTAAAACAAGTTTGGGGGGTGGGGGGGATGAATTGTTGTAAGTGGGGGAATAATTTTGAAAGTAAAAGATTGGAAATAATAGTTGTTATGTGATGTGCCTCTATTGTAAAAAAAAAAAAAAAAAAAAAAGAAAGAAGAAAAATAGAAAAAAAGAACAAAAGAAATTAAATGTGATGATTTCTTCTTGAGAATCAAATGTGAACAATGAGGTAGGCACATAGAAAAAAATATGCAATCTTTTACTATCTCCTTTGGGGTGAAAATGGATAAGTGTGGGTGCTTGTTTGGTATAATTGTGCTTATGGTATAATGTAGCTTAAATGACTTCTCATCTACCTATTTACTTAAGCCATGCTATTATAACCGAAAAAGACCTTTTGATTCCGAGCAAGAGTTGTCAACATTAGTGGAGAGAGGTATGTCATCCAAGCTTATTGACCATGGGTTAGCGGAATGTCGGAAAGTGTAGAATGGTTGTGATATAAATGTCAAATGCGATGTTTTGTGTCTGTATGAATTGCTTACTTCTGAATTGTGCATCCAAGTTAGTTCTTAGAGTTATCGAGTTGAAATTCTGGTTATTGATTGCTTGAAGTTGTGCAGGTGGTAGTAGCAGTTCAATCATTTGAAAGTTTAGTTATCTATTGCATTGTTTTTTTAGTTTGAGTCTTAGCTTTACTCGGGGGCGAGTAAAGATTCAGTTTGGGGGAATTTGTTACGCTATTTTTTAGCCTATATTTCGGATTAAGTTTATGTTCGCTTTTCGTTGTTTTAGGACGGAATTATGCTTGTTTTCTATGTTTTCAGGTTCATCAGAGTAATGGAGGCCTCGGGATGCAAAATTGCAATAAAAGGCAAGCGAAGCCAAGAAAAACGCCATTTTTTCAGCTTGACGCACTTCTGGCCGTGGGTAGATCAGTGTGGTCGCGGTTATAACTCGAAGGCAGAATGCACAATTCTTGATGCTCCAGTCGCTGCGACGAGATACACCCTCGCCGCGGCCATAAGGTCCACTACAGAGAGTGGTTTTTAGAGGCTCATCTGGCCGCGACGAGGAACAATGTGGCCGCGGTGAGATCCCGTACGGCCAGGGGCAAAATCGTCCGACGAACCGTAAAAATTAGTTATAAATAGAAAACTGTGATTGGAAATTAGGGGAAGCGATTTGGAGACCTAAAACACAGTAGAAAGCGACAGGAAGAGCAGAGTAAATCAAAGTGAAGATCCAGAATCATTCCACCAACAATTTCTTTCTTTATTCCTCTTTAATTTATTTATGCTGAATATTGTTATAGGAATGGTTATGGATTTGATTATGAACTAAATTTCCCATTTAGGGAGGATGATGATTGTTGTTTAAAGTTTTTACCTAGTTAATGCATAATTGCCATTCCTCAATTCTTGATTGTTAAATTATCTATATTTGTGTTTAATTCCATGTGTAAGCTTGATCACCTTCTGCATGTTCTATGATCTCAATTATAAATCTGAAAAGTGAGAATTGAGAATGCTAAAATTGGATAATCGATGTTCTATGTGAAACGAGAGTATTCACATGACTTTTGTGACTAGTAGATTATTGCTTAATGCTGATTTCATGTTAGTTTAATTAAGAGATTAATTAGAGAACATGTGGTTTAGAACCTAAAAGATCTGAAAAGAGTTAGGTTAATTTATAATCTGTCATTAACTTCAAGAAAAGGATAACAATTAGGCATTAACAATTGGGTAGACAAATAACAGGATTCTCCTCCCTATTATCTCATCTTGCTAAACTATCACTTGTGTTATTTAAGTTTTCTGAATTACTTTCATTCTTTTGAATCATAAAAACTATTGATTTTCCAAATAGAATCATAAGTATAATTTAGTATTAGTTAATCCAGTTCCCTGTGGTTCGACCTCACTTGCGAGAGTATACTACTTAATTGCGTGCACTTGCATAGTATTTAATAATTTTCGTAACATCAAGCTGCCAATCGCACTGGGAACTGCCCCTATTACTGCTAAGTCAATGGCCAATTTTGTAGTAATCGACCAGTATTCCGCATACAATGCAGTGATAGGTCTCCCCATTTTGAAAGAGATGAAGATAGTAACCTCAATCTATCATCTTATGATGAAATTCACTACTCCCGCGGGTGTGGGATCCGTGCGAGGAGTCCAATCAGATTCAAGAGAGTGCTATAACACGCCACTAAAGCTCGCAGAAAAGAAGAAGTCGATAAACATAATATATTTACTAGAAGCTGTTGGGTTTTGTGCCCTAAATAAAACTCATTTCAATATAATCAGATTTACTTACTAATAAAGATCAGAAATAACATTTTATGTTGCATGGTTCACATGATTTATTTCATGATTATATACATATAATGTATGAATTCTATTTAAGTCCAGAACATATGAATTTTTTAATGATTATAGTGTTGTCAGCACAATGGAATATAATCTTAATTGTATGTTTGAAAGTTTATTCCCTGATTTGTCAGTTCACTGGATTTAGACTGACATGATAATCAGCGATAGGTATTCTTACACCTTGGATAAGTGGTATGTCCTTTACAAGGCATTGGCAAAGTTTACCAGTATCGGATGTATGGAGTATACATCGGAAGAGACCGATATTGAACTTTGATTAGATATATTAAAATTTACCGTAATATCTATTCAATTCAATATCACCCGTTGATCCTAGATCAAATGATCTTAATCCTGATATGGTTAGGTTTGATCTCAAGAGTATTATACATGTTCTTTGTTTTGTTAGTTAAGCCTACTTTCTGGTCAGGGTGATACGTACATTTTGGGAACATGATAGTATAATTGAGTGGGAGCGCTAACATAAATATGGAGTCTATAACTTCTATTGGAATTTAGAAGTGAAACGATGATATTCTTCGAGCTTGGCTAAATAGAGATAAATGGTTGAGATCTCATTTCACTTCGCTGAAATATCATTTATACGGAGCTAAGTGTTTTAAGGATAAAATACATTGAAGGTGTAACGGTAATTTAGTTCCTATTTAATGTAGATAATCTATTAGAGGGTCATTGATCAAATTAGGATTATAACAATGGATAATTAATAGCGTATCTATATTGTGGAACATATAGCGCGTTCTATATGACTGAGAGTGCAATTCCAAGTTCTAAGTGTGGATTCAATAAGGAATTAATAAGTTAGGGAATTTACTTGGTAAATTCGGTTCAGCTTATTGGAAGCTCGGTTATATAGGCCCATGGTCCCCATACTAGTTCAGACCATACAGCTTGTAAGACTCTTTTAATTGATTTTAGTTAATCAATTATAATTCTAAAGTTAGACTATCTCTAGTTTATGAATTTTCACTAAGTAAGGGCAAAATTGTAAGAAAAAGATTCTAGGTTTTATTTGTTAATTAAGAGACTTTATATGTCTAATTAATAAATATATTAAATGACAATATTATTTAATAATTAATTTTTAGTTATTAAATAATTGGAATTGGCATTTAAATGGTTGAATTGGAAAATTGGCGTTTTTGAGAAAATGAGATGCAGAAATGATAAAACAACAAAATTGCATAAGTGAGGCCCAATATCCAAAGCCCATGGCCGGCCACACTTAATGTCTTTTATCACTTATTTTTTCATTATTTTAATGCCAAATAATTCTAACCTAAACCTAGGTGGTTACCTATAAATAGATAGTGATGGCTCACATTCACACTTAACTTTGACAGATGAAAATTGAGCCTCCTATTCTTTCCCTATAGCCGCCACTTCCCTTCTCTTCTTCTTCAATTTTCGAACCTTGAGTGAATGAGTGAGTGCCCACACACATCAAGTTGTATCTCAATCATAGTGTGGAAGATTGTGTAGAATCCAATCAACAAGAAGGAGCATCAGCATCAAAGGAAGGAGAGAAAGAGATCCAGGTTCAGATCTTGGTGATGCTCTGCTACAGAAAGGAATCAAGGGCTAGAGATCTGGACGGAAGGTGTCATTATATTTCGCTGCACCCAATGTAAGGTTTTCTTAAACTCTTATGTGTTTATTTCATTGTTTTAGAATTCATATTAGGATGTGAGTGAAACATACATGGCAGTAAATCTAGATCCTGGTAAAATATTTCCAACAACTGGCCTTAGAGCCATGGTAATTATTTACTTTCATGAAATATGAATTAAAACGATGATATGTGTTGATTTGGATGGTTTCATGTTGATCTGTGTGTTATATGATGATTGATTGATGCTTGTGAAATTTTATGAAAAATAATTGAATTTTGGTTTCTGGAATAAATTTTATTGGATAGTTTGGAAAAAATTAAGCAATTTCCTTTTTTACAGAACTCAATTTCGATTTTATTTGAATTAGTTATGATTTTTTGAAGTTTTTGAAAAAATTGGGGGTGGTGACACACCCTTGTGCGCGCGGCTGGCTGCTGGCAGCACGCTTTGTGCGCACAAGCAACCCCTCGCGCCCAAGAATGTGCACCAGGATGGTGTGCACACCATCCGTACAGCTCACAATTTTTTCGTTTTTCTTTGATTTTTCATGCTATTTCATGGAATTAACTTCCGATTTTTGGTGTAGTTTTGTATTTAGATATTTACTATTCCTATTTCAATTCTAATTATCAGAATTAAATTAATTTTTTTAAAAATTAATTTATGATATTAGTGTAATTTGATCTGGAAAATAGGTAAATATCTATTTTTGCTTAATTATCTATCTTATTTAAAAATTTGATTATTTTATCTTATTTTTGAATTTGATTATTTTATCTTATTTTTAAATTTAAGGTCAGATATTACCTTTTTTAAAATATTCTATTTTTAAATTATTTGGCCTTATTTAAATTTAAAATAAGATTACTATAATCATGAAATTTTAAATAGAAATAAGATATTTTTGCTAACTTTTAAATTTTGTTATTTTTTTTATTAAATTATAAAATCAGAAAAGATATTTATTATCATTCTATTTTATTAAATATTTAATTTATAAAATAACATGAAAATTTAAAAGATGGTTAGCAAAATTTTTGAAATGATATTTAGGTTAGTTGAAACCTAATTTTTCAAAATTGTAGGTTTAATTTTAAATTTTAATTTATTTTATTTTAAAAAAACCGAAAAATATTTTTTTTTATTTATTCAAATATTATTTTCAAATTTTTTTTGATTAATTAATTTAAAATTAAATAAATCATACATCCAACTATCCAAATTCAACTTGTTGCAGAAGTATGTGTTTTAGCTTGTTTGTAAGTTTTCTAAAACCTATTATTGCTTGATCTAAATTGCCATGGTTAACTTGTTGACAGATCCAATGATCTGATTTTAACCCATGGTTCAATTGTCAATAGGTCAAATAAATAATTTGTAACAGGTAAATTTTACATTCTTCTTTCATCTGTGTATGACCTAGTAACATGATAGGATCCATCCAAATCTGTGTGCCTGTGTGAGCCTATATGTTTACTTTATGTTTAGATGCATATAGGTTGTTGCTAAATAAAATGTCACACCATGATAGATTTTATTTAGGCCCATTTAGTTTTTGGGCCTATTCAATTAATAACAGTTGTTCATTTTAAGGTCAAATTCTTCTTTTTGGGCCTTGTGTGAGAGTTGAGGGCCAATAGAAGTGGGTACGATATACTGAGCCCAGCTCCCCCTCACATGAACAACCCCAATTGTGAAGGCCCATTTGCCTGATTTGGATAACTGTGCTAGGTTAATTAAATTAGTTTAACCTAATAAAATTGATTAACAACATAATTAACTTTTAAAATATATGAAATTTATTTTTCATTTTAATATTTTAAAGTTAATTTTAAGAAAAATACACTTAGTTTAATGAAATTATTTCTAGATAAACTATTGTGTTTTTCTTGTATTTAATTAAATATAGAATTATAACCAACTAGATTCTTTCTGAAGCTTATTTTAATTATTTCATTAAATATTCCTATTTAAGTTGCAAATTAGTTATTTCTAACTAATTTTTTTTTATCAACTTAAATTTGAATATCTTTTGAATTTCAAAATTAAGTTGAGTAATTTTAGGAATTGGTTATTAAGATTGTTAAGATATTTTTTAAGTTGATATTTTTTTTATATACATCAACTTAAAATACGGGCGTTACAGTGTGCCTGTGTGAGCCTATGTGTTTAATTTTATTATAGATGCATATAGGTTGTTGTTGCTAAATAAAATATCATAGTTCTTGATATATTTTATTTAGGCCCATTTAGTTTTGGGCCTATTCAATTAATAACAGTTGTCCATTTTAAGTTTAAATTCCTCTCTTTTGGGCCTTGTGTGAGAGTTGGGGGCCAATAGAAGTGGGTACGACATACTGAACCCAGCTCCCCCTCACATGAACTACCCCAATTGTGAAGGTCCATTTGCCTGATTTGGATAACTGGACTAGGTTAATTAAATTAGTTTAACCTAATAAAATTGATTGGCAACATAATTAACTTTTAAAATATATGAAATTTATTTTTCATTTTAATATTTTAAAGTTAATTTTAAGAAAAACACACTTAGTTTAATGAAATTATTTCTAGATAAACTATTGTATTTTTCTTGTATTTAATTAAATATAGAATTATAACTAACTAGATTCTTTCTGAAGCTTATTTTAATTATTTCATTAAATATTCCTATTTAAGTTGCAAATTAGTTATTTCTAACTAATTTTTTTTTATCAACTTAAATTTGAATATCTTTTGAATTTCAATTAAGTTGAGTAATTCTAGGAATTGGTTATTAAGATTGTTAAGATATATTTTTTTTTTTTTTTATATACATCAACTTAAAATGGAATATTTTTTTTTTCAAATTAGGTGGTTACAACCTAATTTTGATATTTAATTAAATTTTATTTGAAAAATATTTAAGTTGGATATTTTAGATTTTTTCAATAACAACTTAAATTAGATATTTTTTCAAATTTTAAAAAAACACTAAGTTATTGAAATATATTCTAGATAGTTATTTCTAGAACTAGTTATTTTTTCTAATATTAAATTAGGAAAATATTTTAGATTGTAAAATTAATTGTTTAATAATTAATTTTGGTACAATCTAAGTTAAGTATATTTTCCTAGTATTAAACTAGAATTAATAATTAAGTCTCCTCTATACTTAATTATTTATTTCTTGTATTTAACATTTAATTAAATTAAAAATTTAAATATCTAAGTTGATTTTCATCATGATACTTATATATTATTATTTTCATGTTATTTAATTAAATAGAAACTTATTTTAAGTTTGAAATCTCATTTCTGAATAACTTAAATTTGAATAATTTTTCAAAATATATTTAATTTTATTTTATTAATCTTTTTCCCACAATTTCGAAATTGCATTTCTTAAATGCAAAAATTTCGAATTTTATTTGGAAAATAGATTAAAGTTGAAAATTATTTATTTTAATTTTGGACCAACTTAAATCAATGGTTTTTTTCATTTAATGATTAATTAAAATAAGTGAACTAAAATATATTATAATTAGAAAATGAATTAATTAGTCAATGAAAGTCT
This sequence comes from Cannabis sativa, assembly GCF_029168945.1. Lineage (NCBI taxonomy): Eukaryota > Viridiplantae > Streptophyta > Magnoliopsida > Rosales > Cannabaceae > Cannabis > Cannabis sativa. The sequence continues at coordinate 38,048,190 of NC_083604.1, read as the reverse complement.
TGATAGATATTATTTTTTCTTGAAGTATTTTTCTTGTGATATTTAATTAAATAGAAAATTAATATTTAAGTTGATATTCATCATGATACTTAAATATTTAATTAAATAGTAAAATTATATTTTTGTTGTAACAACATAAAATTAGAATAATTTTTTTTTTCAGGATTTACTTTTATTTTATTTTAACAAGCATTTTTCGAAAATTGTATTCTTATATATACTTCAATTTTTCGAAATGCAATATATATTTATTGAAAATTAAATTTGAGTTGTAAATTAATTTAAATTAATTTTGAAACAACTTAAATTAAATAATTTTCTACATATTTATTGGAAATTATACTAAGATGGAAATAATTCATTTTATTTTCATATCCATCTAAGTATAGTTTATAAATATTAAATTAAAATTTATATTTAAAATTTTTCATTCTAAATTAGAAATTTTAATTAAATAAATATATATTTAAAATAAATTGATTAAAATAAATATTAGAAGAAAATACACTTTAAATAATGAGCTTTATTATTACTAGGATATTCGATCTCCATTATTGGTTTTACATAGCTATTGTTTTAGTGAGTAATCCTCCCTAATGGAGGAACGTTCATTAGCAAGTTAGCGCCGTTTAATCTCGAAAGATAAGTATTCATGTAGGTTTTTTATATAGTATTGATCACCCTAATGGTGGCGACTGTATAAGACTTACAAGAGTATGAAATAATGGTGGAAGCTCATAAGATAGAATAGCCTTGACTCTCGCCTAAAGGGGACAACGCTGGATTCTGATCTTGATCGAATAAAAGGTTGCTAGAATGTTTATCATTTTAGATGAGCTGACAACTCTATTCAATAGATGGTATCACTGACTCTCGCCTAAACAGGACACTGATATCAGTTTGTTGAAGATCTTGGAAATTATTTAGGATTGTATGCTTTAGTATTTTCACTTGTCATTCCTACTTGCTATGTGTTATAATTTCTGAATTGTGTATGGATTTATATTGAACCATGTTATTTTCTGCTATTAAATTGTAGTTTAATTTCGAATCTTCATTGTTGGTCTAACTTGGGTTGTTGTTCTAATGGCATAAATCCCTAATGGATTGTCAACCATTAGACAAACATAATAGTCTTATATCTCGAAAGATAAATATTGCAAATGCAACATCTAGTTGTTCATCAATTGATGACACCTTAGACTAGTATTTACAATATGAAACAAGAAGATTGTATAAATAAGATTACTTTGACTCTCGCTAATCAAAGCATCGTTGGATTCTTATTTAAAAAATGAAATTATCCTAATTCCTCTTAGTTTATTCATTTCGAATCAGCTCAATAACATATCATTGGATGAATGCTCTATAAATCATCTCATGTCATTCTATATTTTCTCTTAAGAAATTAAATGACGCATATGATTATATTCCTGAAATTCTATCCCAAAATGATATAAATCCTCAATCTTAGAAATCTCCTACTAGTATGGGCAAATCAGACTTAGAGTTAAATTAGTAGTGGTGGTCCAAGAAAGAATTACTCATTATATTTGGTATAAATTTAAGTCTTTGACTTTAAATTTTAGATTCCAAATACAGATTTTATATTTCTATTTCCATAATATAATACAGTTACACTTTCACAAGTGTTTAATAACCATTTTTCTATCAATGGATTCAAATTGTATGTTAGTATGGAATATGAGTTTAGTATTCGGTGACCAGCATCCACTTGCACTATTCTGAGAACTCTTTGATGTAACTAAACCTAAGTCATCAAAAGACTACAACCACATTTTTTTTTTAAATCTATGGCATTTTTATCTTGTTCATAGTGGTTTTGACAAGATCATTCTCTGCAAAGTGTTAATATGCCTATATCCACTGAAAGTAAATTCATTTCATTCGCAGATGGATGTACATTCAAGGGTGGATATGAGTTTTTGTTGTATTCTTAAAGCGATCACTCTAGATTTTACCTTATGCAAAAGAAATTTGAAATGTTTGAAAAATTTCATGAATTTCTAGCAATGGTGAAAACCATTAAGGTAAGTGGTTAAAGATCTTGCGAACTGATAGGGGTGGAGAAATAGTTAGTAGATATGCAGTTCAAAGATCATTAAATTGATTTTTGAATTATATCCAAACTTACCTCCCCAGAAATTTGATTTGCATATTGGTGATTAGTTACTAGTGAAAGGAAAATTTCAGAATGATGGAATGGTTGGATACTTAGTGTAAACCATTACTAGATTCATGGATGACCTAATTGAAATCTTAAGAAAAGCTAGAACTGTTAACCATGGTTTGCATGTTTGTTAGTTATTCTAAGTGATTAGGGGTGGACCATCTCATAGTCATTAGATAAGAAAGTCTTTGTTTAACCAAATACTACTTTTCTAAGAAAATAACTAAGTCTGAAAACAAAGTAGCAAATAAAGGAGATATTTTTTTTTTCTTGATTCCAAAAGTGTTCTATCATCTTATTCTACATATGATGATCCCACTGCCTCTGTTGTCTTAACACAACCGAAGAGGTCAATACCATTTAGCTTTCTTAAACATAATTCACGGTACCTTGTCGTAGTGGGAGAGTTTCAAGGAACTCACCCTATTATGACTTTGAAGACACTAGTGATTTAAAATCCATTGTGAGTTTAAACAAGTAATGGATTGTCAAAAATAAGAAACTAAGAACAAAAAGCCAAGAGAACTATGGTTTAATGCATTCACATGGAGTAACCTAAAGTTTTCTATTACAAGGACAAGAAAGGAAATTTTCGTTTATAAGTCTATGCAATGGACTTAACAAAACTTCCTGTTCCTAGTATTATAGGTTTGAGTTTATCTAAACCTATGGCTTATTGTAAACCTGGTTAATTACTTACTCTAGTGCAAGCAGCTTACTCTAGTAAGATGCTAAAGCATTTTCTTTTCTAATGGCAATCTACAGAAGTGTCTCGACTTCTAGACACAGATTTTATTTATCTAAGCAAAAGTCTAAACTATTCCAGAAAAGATAAAGCCATGAAAGAATTTCTTAAATCAACAGTGAGAGGTCTCAGATATGCTTTAGTATGCCTTAGACCAGACACTTGCTCTTGAGTGGGAGTAATGAGTAGGTATCAGATTAATACAGGAAAGCAACATTGGAAGACAATCAAGTAAATCTTAAGATTAAGAAGAGGAACTATATGTTAGTCGATAAGGGTGTGTTTAAAACTCTTAGACTACACCACATCAGATTTCTAGACTTGCCTTAGTGCTAGAAAGTATGCTGATAAGATGGTAATTCCTCTGGGGGTGGAGTAGTGATTTTGGAGAAGTGTAAAAACCTATCTGAAGTCTCTAGGTCTACCAGAGAGAGACTGAATGTTAAAGTTGCAGGAAAGGTACTTATTCAGTCTAAGAAAAGTTCTATACATTTTTGGCACCGTTCTAACATTTCTTAACTACTAGTGTTACTTCCTGACTAACCAAAAAGTAGTTGCCGAAAGTATAGAATCCAATATCCCAAGAGAGTAGACATATAGAGAGGAATTTCACACTATCAAGGATTTTGTGATTAAGGAAGAGTAATGGTGGAGAAAAGGTTGTGTTTAATTCAACCTGTCAGATCCTATTACGAGGAGTATACTACTACTACACTTGATTTGTATATCAAGGTATTGAGATTATTTGATATGCATATTTTGTTTTATATTAGTGGAAGTGGGAGTTTGTTGGGTTTTGTGCCCTAAATAAAACTCATTTCAATATAATCAGATTTACTTACTAATAAAGATCAGAAATAACATTTTATGTTGCATGGTTCACATGATTTATTTCATGATTATATACATATAATGTATGAATTCTATTTAAGTCCAGAACATATGAATTTGTTAATGATTATAGTGTTGTCAGCACAGTAGAATATAATCTTAATTATATGTTTGAAAGTTTATTCCCTGATTTGTCAGTTCACTGAATTTACACTGACATGATAATCAGCGATAGGTATTCTTACACCTTGGATAAGTTGTATGTCCTTTCCAGGGCATTGGCAAAATTTACCAGTATCGGATGTATGGAGCATACATCGGAAGGGACCGATATTGAACTTTGATTAGATATATTAAAATTTACCGTAATATCTATTCAATTCAATATCACCCGTTGATGCTAGATCAAATGATCTTAATCCTGATATGGTTAGGTTCGATCTTAAGAGTATTATACATGTTCTTCGATTTGTTAGTTAAGCCTACTTTCTGGTCAAGGTGATACGTACATTTTGGGAACATGATAGTATAATTGAGTGGGAGTGCTAACATAAATATGGAGTCTATAACTTCTATAGGAATTTAGAAGTGAAACGATGATATCCTTCGAGCTTGGCTAAACAGAGATAAATGGTTGAGATCTCATTTCACTTCGCTGAAATATCATTTATACGGAGCTAAGTGTTTTAAGGATAAAATACATTGAAGGTGTTACGGTAATTTAGTTCCTATTCAATGTAGATCATCTATTAGAGGGTCATTGATAAAATTAGGATTATAACAATGGATAATTAATAGCGTATCTATACCGTGGAACATATAGAGCGTTCTATATGACTGAGAGTGCAATTCCAAGTTCTACGTGTGGATTCAATAAGGAATTAATAAGTTAGGGAATTTACTTAGTAAATTCGGTTCAGCTTATTGGAAGCTCGGTTATATAGGCCCATGGTCCCCATACTAGTTGAGACCATACTGCTTGTAAGACTCAGTTAATTGATTTTAGTTAATCAATTATAATTCTAAAGTTAGACTATGTCTAGTTTATGAATTTTCACTAAGTAAGGGCAAAATTGTAAGAAAAGAGATTCTAGGTTTTATTTGTTAATTAAAAGACTTTATATGTCTAATTAATAAATATATTAAATGACAATATTATTTAATAATTAATTTTTAGTTATTAAATAATTGAAATTGGCATTTAAATGGTTGAATTGGAATATTGGCATTTTTGAGAAAATGAGATGCAGAAATGATAAAACAACAAAATTGCATAAGTGAGGCCCAATATCCAAAGCCCATGGCTGGCCACACTTAATGGCTTTTATCATTTATTTTTTTTATTATTTTAATGCCAAATAATTCTAACCTAAACCTAGGTGGTTACCTATAAATAGATAGTGATGGCTCACATTCACACTTAACTTTGACAGATGAAAATTGAGCCTCCTATTCTTTCTCTATAGCCGCCACTTCCCTTCTCTTCTTCTTCTTCAATTTTCGAACCTTGAGTGAATGAGTGAGTGCCCACACACATCAAGTGGTATCTCAATCATAGTGTGTAAGATTGTGTAGAATCCAATCAACAAGAAGGAGAATCAACATCAAAGGAAGGAGAGAAAAAGATCCAGGTTCAGATCTTGGTGATGCTCTGCTACAGAAAGGAATCAAGGGCTAGAGATCTGAACGGAAGGAGTTATTATATTCCGCTTCACCCAATGTAAGGTTTTCTTAAACTCTTATGTGTTTATTTTATTATTTTAGAATTCATATTAGGATGTTAATGAAACATACATGGTAGTAAATCTAGATCCTGGTAAAATATTTCCAACAGAAGCACCACCTCCTCGACAAGAAATTTTTAGAATTGAGGAGATACCGTATGTTGAAAAGCCCAATTTGGATCCGAGGATCCTAGATTACACCAATATGCACAAGCTGCAGAAGAAACAATTGAGGTACCAATCGATCCTTCTTATCATAGTAAAGTTTTAAAAATTGGTTCTAAACTAACCTTTCAACAACGAGAAAAGCTTGTCACTACTCTCAAGCAAAATCTAGATATTTTCACGTGGAAACATTCGGACATGGTCGGAATATCACCGCAGGTCATATGTCATCGATTGAACATTGACCTAGAAGTGCGAGGTGTACATTGACCCAAAAGTGCAAGGTGTCCGACAAAAGCACCGCAAAATTGACCCTGCGAGGTACCAAGCGCGCAAAGAAGAAGTTGATTGCCTTTTGGCATGTGGCTTCGTAAGGGAGTCATTCTACCCAAACTGGTTAGCAAATCTAGTACTTGTGCCCAAGCTGAATGGCTCATGGCGCACATGCATCGATTTCACTGATTTAAATAAAGCATGTCCTAAGGACAATTTTCCTTTACCAAGCATTGATCAACTTGTTGATGCCACCGTAGGTCATGAGCTCCTTAGTTTCATGGATGCATACTCGGGATACAACCAGATTCTTATGTATGAACCAGACCAGAAGCATACTTCCTTCATTACGGAACTAGGTTTGTACTATTATAAGGTAATGCCCTTTGGTTTGATAAACGCAGAGGCAATGTATCAGAGGCTGGTTAACATGATGTTCGCGGATTTGATAGGCGAGACAATGGAAGTGTATGTTGACGATATGCTCGTAAAATCTCAACATGCGAAGGACCATGTCACTCACCTTGAGGCCATGTTTAGAATCCCACGACAGTAAAAAATGCGACTCAATCCCCTCAAATGGGTCTTTGGAGTGGGTTCAGGAAATTTTCTCGATTTTATGGTGAATCAGGGAGGAATCGAAGCAAATCCTACAAAAATAAAAGCTTTGGTGGAGATGCAATCTCCCACCAAACCAAAAGAAGTCCAGAGTCTTACAGGGTAAGTCGCCGCACTAAATCATTTTATATCACGTTCCTCTGATAAGTGTAAAGAGTTTTTTCAGATCCTAAAAGAAAATAAAAAGTTTCAATGGACTGATAAGTGTGAAGAGGCTATTTAGGCTCTGAAAATTGACTTGGGGCAATCCCTAATACTATCCAAGACAATGCTTGGAGAAGTTTTGTCAATCTACCTCGCAGTGTCCGAATACACAATTAGTTTGGTACTAATTCGCAAAGACCAAGGTATACAACATCCAGTATAATATGTAAGCAAGCACCTTTTGGACGCTGAAACTCGTTATCCACAAATGAAACGACTAGCATTTGCACTGGTGATCGCTTCAAGAAAGTTGCGACCAAATTTTCAAGCACACAACATTGAAGTTCTAATAAACTATCCCTTGCGACAAGTTTTGGCCAAACCAGAGGCACCAGCAAGACTACTCAAATGGTCAGTAGAACTGAGTCAGTTCTGTTGGGTTTTATGCCCTAAATAAAACTCATTTCAATATAATCAGATTTACTTATTAATATAGATCAGAAATAACATTTAATGTTGCATGGTTCACATGATTTATTTCATGATTATATGTACATAATGTATAAATTCATCTGAAACCCTTTTCACATACTTGATCATGTTTATTGTGCTGTCAACACATTGGAAAGTAAACATGACTATGTGAATAAAGTTTCCTAGATTTATCAGACATAGGGTTTTACTGATATGATAATCTACAATAGAGTTTACTTGCATTTGGAGAAGTGTTATGTTCTTTCCAGAGCATTGGTTAAAGTAAAGCTCAGGTTGGATGCATCGAGTATGCATCGGAAGGGACCGATATTGAACTTTGACTTAGATTTATTAAACTTACCGTAATATCTATTCAAGTCAATATCGCCTAGTTGATCCTAGATCAATGATCTTAATCCTGTTATGATTAGGCTCAATCTCAAGAGGCTATTCGTGTTCTTTGATTTGTTAGTTAAGCCTACTTTTAGGTCAGGGTGATACGTACATTTTGGGAACACGGTAGTGCAATTGAGTGGGAGCGCTAACATAAACATGGAATCTATAGCTTCTATCTGGCGAATAGTAAGTAAAGGATGACCTCCTTCGAGCTTGACCAAACGAAAATAAATGGTGGAGATCTCATTTCACATAAGCTGAAATATCATTTATACGGGGTTAAGTGTTTTAAGGATTAAATACATTGTAGGGTGTAACGGTAATCTAATCCCTTTACAGTGTAGATCATTCATATAGAGGATTATTGATCAAATTAGGATTATAACAATGGATAACTAATGATGTGTCTATATGGTGGAACATATAGAACATTCTATATACTGAGAGTGCAATTCTAAGTTCTATGCGTGGATTCAACGAAGAATTAATAAGTTAGTGAATTTTAGTAATAAATTCTTGATCTACTTATTGGAAGCTCGGTTATATAGACCCATGGTCCCCGCACTAGTTGATATAATATTGCTTGTAAGACTCATGTAATTGGTTTTGATTAATCAATTATAATTCTCAAAGTAGACTATGTCTATTTGTGAATTTTTCACTAAGTAAGGGCGAAATTGTAAAGAAAGAGTTTTAGGGGCATATTTGTTAATTATGATACTTTGTATGGTTCAATTAATAAATATGATAAATGAAAATATTATTTAATAATTATTTATAGTTATTAAATAGTTAGAATTGGCATTTAAATGGTTGAATTAGATAATTGGCGTTTTTGAAGAAAATCAGATGCAGAAAAGATAAAATTGCAAAATTGCAAAAAGTGAGGCCCAAATCCACATGTATAGGGCCGGCCACTTTTGTAGGGAGTTTAAACTGATATTTTCATTATTTTAATGCCAAATAATTCAAATTTAACCCTAGTGGAATGCTATAAATAGATAGTGAAGGCTTCAGGAAAATTAGACTTAAATTTTCTATTTTTCCTTCAGGGAAAAACCTGAGCCTTCTCTCTCCCTATCTTTGGCCGACCACTCCCTCTCTCTCTTCTTCCTAAAGATTTCAAAATTCTTAGTGTTAGAGTAGTACCAACACACAGCAAGTGATACCTGAATCATAGTGAGGAAGATCGTGAAGAAAGACTTTCAGCAAGAAGGAGTTTCAGCACTAAAGAATCAGAGAAAGAGATCCAGGTTCAGATATTGATAATGCTCTTCTACAGAAAGGAATCAAGGGCTAGATATCTGAACGGAAGGAGTCATTATATTCCGCTGCACCCAATGTAAGGTTTACTAAACTTTATATGTGTTTATTTCATCGTTTTAGAAAGTTCATATTTAGGGTGTTAATCAACATATTTGTGAGTAGATCTAAGATCTTGTAAAATAATTTCCAACAACTGGCCTCAGAGCCATGGTAATTGATTTGCTTGCAAAAAATTTGGACTTTAAAACGATTGTTTGATGTTTTGGATGGTATCATGTTGTATTGAGTGTTATTTGATGATTGATTGATGTTTGTGAATTTTCGTGAAAAATAATTTAATATCTGTTTCTGGAATTATTTTTATTGGATAGTATGGAAAAAAATTAAGCAAATTAATTTTTTACAGAACTCAATTTCAATTTAATTTGAATTAGTTATGATTTTTTGAAGTTTCGAAAAAATCGGGGTTGAGCTGAATCCCACCTGCGCGCGCGGAGAGGCTGCTAGCAGCCCCCTGAGCCTAGGTTTCATGCCCAAGCCAGCCCATGCGCACCCATGGACAGTATGCTTGGCATACTGTCCGTACAGCTCGCAATTTTTTCATTTTTCTTCGTTTTTTCATGCTTTTTCATGGAATTAACTTCTGATTTTTTGTGTAGTTCTGTATTTATACATTTACTATTCATAATTCAATTCTAATTATCATAATTAATTTATTTAATATTTTTTTAATTTAATTCATGATATTAGTGTAATTTGAATTTAAAAATAGTAAATATCTATCTTTTTTGCTTAATTATCTATCTTATTTTTAAATTTGATTATATCTTATCTTATTTTTAAATATAAGGTGAGATTTAAATTTTTTAAATTAATTTTTTTTTAAATAATTTGACCTTATTTAAATTTAAAATAAGATAACTATAATCATGTAATTTTAAATAGATGTAAGATATTTTGCTAACTTTTAAATTTTGTTATTTTATTTATTTAAATTACATTTAAAATCTGAAAAAGATATTAATTTATCTTTTTTAATTTTTTATTTAATTTTTATTTATAAAATAACATTAAATTTTTAAAAGTAGTTAGCAAATTTTGAAATGATATTTAGGTTGGTTGAAACCTAATTTTTCAAAATTGTAGGTTTAATTTTAAATTTAAATTTTTTTAATTTTTAAAATTTCTTTTATTTTATTTTAAATTTTAGAAAATAAATATTTTATTTATTTAATTGATTATTTCGAAATTATTTAATTATTTAAAATTAAATAAATCCTACATCCAACTATCCAGCTAACCTTGTTGCAGGAGTATGTGTTTTAGCTTGTTTGTAAGTTTTCAAAACCTATTATTACTTGATTGCAAATAGCCATGGTTACTTTTTGCCAGATCTAATGATCTGATGGCTCCCTTGGTCAAGTCAATAATTTGTAACAGGTATATTTACAATCTTCTTTCATGTTTGTATGACCTAGCAACATGATTGGATCCATCCAAATTGTGTGCCTGTGTGAGCCTATGTGTTTAATTTCATTATAGATGCATATAGGTTGTTGTTGCTAAATAAAATGTCATAGTTCTTGATAGATTTTATTTAGGCCCATTTAGTTTTTGGGCTTATTCAATTAATAACAGTTGTTCATTTTAAGGTTAAATTCCTCTCTTTTGGGCCTTGTGTGAGAGTTGGGAGCCATAGTACTGGGTACGACATACTGAACCCAGCACCCCCTCACATGAACCACCCCAATTGTGAAGGCTCATTTGCCTGATTTGAATAATTGTACTAGGTTAATTAAACTAGTTTAACCTAATAAAATTGATTATCAACATAATTAATTTCATTTATTTTGAAATTAATTTAAGAAAATTATAGTTTAAAGAATTTTATTCTAAGCTAAACTATATGTATTTTCTTGTATTTAATTAAATATAGAATTATAACCATCTAGATTCTTTCTAAAGCTTAATTTAAATTTTTCATTAAATATTCCTATTTAAGTTGATATTTAGTTATCTACAACTAACCTACTTAAATCTGAATATCTTTTGGAGTTAAAATTTCAAAATTAAGTTGAGGAATTTTAGGCATTGGTTATTAAGATTCTTTAGATATTTTTTAAGTTAATATCGTTTCGAATATTAACTTAAAATGGAATATTTTAGATATTTTTTAAGTTGATATCTTTTCGAATATTAACTTAAAATGGAATATTTTCAAATTAAGTGGTTACAACTTAATTTTTGATATTTAATTAAATTTAAATTTGAAAAATATTTAGGTTCTAGATTTTTTCTAATACAACCTAAATTAAATATTGTTTTTTCAAATTTTGTGGAAAAGATACTTAATCAAATAAGATATTTTCTAGATAGTTATTTCTAGACTACCTATTATTTCTAATATTAAATAGGAAAATATTATACATTGTGAATTAATTATTTAAATAATTAATTTTGGTAAAATTTATTTTAAGTATATTTTTCCTAGTATTAAACTAGAGATTAATAATTAAGCCTTCTCTACACTTAATTATTTATTTCTTGAATTTAATACATTTAATTAATTTGAAAATTCAATATCTAAGTTGATTTTCATCATGATAATTAAATATTTCTTTTTCATGACACTTAATTAAATAGAAAATTATTTTTAGTTGAAATTTATTTTTTCAACTAAATTTAAATAATTTTTAAAATATATTTTTTCTTTATTTTATTAATCAAATTTCGAAATTGCATTTCTTAAATGCTGGAATTTCGAATTTTATTTGAAAAATAGATTAAAGTTGTAAATTATTTATTTTAATTTTGGACCAACTTAAATCAATGTTTTTTTTTCATTTAATGATTAATTAAAATAAATGAAGTAAAATATATTTGATTAGAAAACGAATTAATTAGTCAAAGGAAAATCTAGATAGGTGATATTTTTGCTTGAAGTATTTTTCTAGTGTATTTAATTAAATACAAAATTAATATTTAAGTTGATTTTCATCATCATACTTAAATATTTGAAATTTTTCTTATATATTTAATTAAATAGGAAAATTATATTTTTTTGTTGTAAATTAATTTTATTAATTAATTTTGGGCCAACATTAAATTAGAATAATTTTTCCAGGATTTATTTTTTATTTTAACATGCATTTTCAAAAATTGTATTCTTAAATACTTTAATTTTTCGAAATGCAATATATATTTATAGAAAATTAAATTTGAGTTTTAAATTAATTTAAATTAATTTTGTAACAACTTAAATTGAATATTTTTCTAAATATTTATTGGAAATTATTACTAAGATAGAAATAATTCATGTTATTTTCATATCCATCTAAGTAAAATTTATAAATATTAAATTAAAATTTATATTTAGAATTTTTCATTCTAAATTGGAAATTTTAATTATATAAATTTATATATTTAAAATAAATAGATAAAATAAAGAGAATCAAGGAAAATACAACTCTCTTTAAATAATGAGCTTTATTATTAAGATATTCGATCTCCATTGTTGGTTTTACATCGCGTTTGTTTTAGTGAGTAATCCTCCCTAATGGAGGAACGTTCATTAGCAATTTCGCACCATTTAATCTCGAAAGATAAGTAGTTTGTAAGTGTTTTATATGGTATGGATCACCCTAATGGTGGCGACCATATTTGACTTGCAAATTGCGAAACAATGGTGGGAGCTCATAAGATAGAATTGCGTTGACTCTCGCCTAAACATGACACCGCTGAATTCCAATCTTGATCGAATAAAAGGTTGCTAGAATGTTTAACATTTTAGATGAGCTGACAACTCTATTCAATGGATGGTAGCTTTGACTCTCGCCTAAACGGGACACTGATATCAGTTTGTTGAAAACCTTGGAAATTATTTAGGATTGTATGTTTTAGTATTTTCACTTGTCATTCCTACTTGCTATATGTTTATAATTTCTGAATTGTGTATGAATTTATATTAAACAATGTTATTTTCTGTTATTAAGTTGTAGTTTAATGTCGAATCTTCATTGTTGGTCTAACTTGGTTTGTTTATCTAATGAGATAAATCCCTAGTGGATTTTCACCATTAGACATACATAATAGTGTTAGATCTCGAAAGATAAATATTGTATATGCGACATCTAGCTGTTCATCAATTGATGACACCTTAGACTAGTATTTTTACGATATGAAACAAGAAGATTGTATAAATAAGATTACTTTGACTTTCGCTAATCGAAGCATCGTTGGATTCTTATTTAATAAACGAAATTATCCTAATTCCTCTTAGCTTATTCATTTCGAATTAGCTCAATAACATATCATTGGATGAATGGTCTATAAATCATTTCATGTCATTCTATATTTTCTTTTAAGAAATTAAATGACGCATATGATTATAATTCCGAAATTCTTTTCCCGATTGATATAAAACCTCAATCTTAGAAATCTCCTACTTGTATGGGCAATTCATACTTAGAGTTATATTAGTAGTGGTGGTCCAAGAAAGAATTACTCATTATATTTGGTTGAATTTAAGTCTTTGACTTTAATTTTAGAATCCAAATAGAAATTTTCTTATATTTCTATTTCCAGGAAGCAATACAGTTACACTTCCCAAGTGTTCAATATCCATCTTCTATTAATGGATTAAAACTGTATGGAATATGAGTTAGGTATTCTGTGACCAGGATCCACTTGCACTATTCTAAGAATTCTTTGATGTAACTAAACATAAGTCATCAAAAGACACTACCACATTTTTTTTTAATCTATGGCATTTGTATCTTGTTCATAGTGGATTTGACAAGATCAATCTCCGCAAAGAGTTAATATGCCTATATCTACTAAAAGTAAGTTCATCTCATCCGCAGATGGATGTACATTCAGGGGTGGATATGAGTTTTTCGTTGTATTCTTAAAACGATAACTCTAGATTATACCTTATGCAAATAAATTTGAAATGTTTTAAAAATTTCATTAATTTCTAGCAATGGTTGAAACCATTTAGGTAATTGGTTAAAGATCTTACGAACTGATAGGGGTGGAGAAATAATTAGTAGATATGCAGGTCGAAGATCATTAAATTGATTTTTGAATTATATCCAAACTTACCTCCCCAGAAATTTCGAGTTGCATGTTGATGATTAGTTACTAGTCGTTGCCTAATTCCTTCTATGGTAATACAATTTCAGAATGATGTAATGGTTGTATACTTAATGTAAATCATTACTAGATTCATGGATGACCTAATCAAAATCTTAAGAAAAGCTAGAACTGTTAACCATGGTTTGTTAGCTATTCTAAGTGATTAGGGGTGGACCATCCAATAGTCAATAGATAAGAAAGTGTTTGTTCGAAAAAATACTACTTTTCTAAGAAAATGACTAAGTCTGAAAATAAAGTAGCAAATAAAGGAGATATTTTTCTTGATTCCAAAAGTGTTCTATCATCTTATTTGACATATGATGATCCCACTGCCTCTGTTGTCTTGTCACAACTGAAGAGATCAATACCATTTAGTTTTCTTAGACATAATTCACGGTACTGTTAGACTTTTTATTTGGGCCTACATTAACTTTTATTGGTTTTATTAAAACTTGGGTTGATTGCATAGTTCTTTGCTGTGTTAGCCCATGTTGTTGGTGATCAATTGTTAATGGGCTTAGCATCTGTGTGTAAAGTCTAGGTGAAGCAGAAGTGTGGGCTTTTCTAGTTGACTGAAGCCTTTGATGAGCAGGCCCAGCCCAACTAGGGTTTTGTAGCTAAGTCCCCTCCCTAACTCTATAAATACATATTGTCTCATCACAATTGTATACCTTTTGATAATCAGATAAATAAACTGCTTCTGATTAGAGATCTAGGGAGGAAGACTTAGTTGATAGTATTGCACTATCAAAGTGGAGTAACTGCTGTGGATCAAACAGAGATAATTGTTATGGATCAATCAGGTACACATACCTAATTATTATATCTTATTATTGTGTTCTATGTTATATACAAATTGATCTTGGGGTTTATATTAATTTTGCTAACATGTGGTATCAGATTGCCTATTGTATATGATTTAGAACCTATAATTAGTATAATTATTTTGTATATGTTAATTATCCATAATTACATATTAATTTCGTTATTATTTTATGTTGAATTTTTTGTTCTTAAATCTTAAAACTTTAGGGGTTTTGTTTATCATCAAATTCTCGTTCTATTGATATATTATATGCATGAAATCATTGTGTATATTAAGAGAATTTTAACTTTAAAGTTTTAGGGTTTATATGATTATAATATGAAATTATAATTTGTGTGTTTTGATATTATTGTTTTTGATCTAAAATTGATTATAGATATCTCATTATCAATTGTTTATCAATGTTCTTACACAATTTATTTCGTGTTTCAAATCACAATCAATTTTTTTTTAAGTTCTTTATTTTCGGATTGGTTTTGCCATGAAATCTAGAGATTTAATCTTTAATACCCAAAATTAATACCATAGATTGATTAGAAATTCAATCCCGAGCGAAACCCATCAAGAATCGCGTGTTTTCGTCTTTTTTTGGCCGGAAAACGGGACAGACCCGACTAGGGCCGACCGGGTCGCGTGACCCGCATCCGACCCGATGGAGGTTGAAGAAGACCGTCCACCAGCAACGCCCACTCGCGCAGGTGGCGCGTGGGGGTGCGTGAAGCGTCGTACGACGTCGTTTTTTGACGTTCTTTTTTCAAGCATCCTTAAAATTTAATTTCTGATTTTTCTATGATTTTTAATTAATTTTTTGACTCCGTTTAATAATTATTATTATTTTAATGAAAATTATGCAGTTAAAAAATTATTAAAAATAATTTTTGATGATTTTTCAAAATCCGTAAATCATAGAAATTTTTTTGAGTTTCTTCTCGTTCCATAAAACATAGTCACTCTCTTGTTTAATTTATCTTGACTATGTAGTCTCCACCAATTTTCTTATATTCACATCTTTTAATTATTTGTTGTTCTAAAGTTATAAAACTTGATTGTTTGATACAAAAATAATGTGTTATGGTGGACACTTTATTTTTTGATTATCAATATAATAAAAGCAATTTATATATCTCTTTTGGAAATTTGGTTGAAAATTATTAATCTTCAATGATTGTTTTATCACCAAATTTCACATGTTGAAGAAAATATTATAACTTTTGGTTGACTATATGTGTAATTACTTGCCCAAAGGTAGTATTTACATATATTAGTTCACATTTCATGAAGTGAGTTAATATTAAATATATATTTTAATTATTTACCCAAAGGTAATAATTTAAATATATAAATTTATTATTATTTTTTGCTTGAATTAATACATATTTTTAAGAAATTTATTTGCCCAAAGGTAATAAAATTCTTAAATGATATGTATTTTTTCTTTGTTGTTAACTTCATGAAGGTAGATCATGTGTGTGTTATATTCTCAACCCAAAGGGGAGTTTATAATGACCAGTTGATTCTACAATATTTTCTAATGCATTGCTCATATTGCTTATTCAAGTTTTAATTTTTTGGATTTTTCGGTCTCCTTTCTACGAACAACAATAATGTTTTCATCTGAATTCTGAATGCTTCAACTTTAAGACATGGAAACGAGATGTGAAAATTGCTTTAGGCATAATAGATTTGGACTTATGCCTTCGAGAAGAAAAATCTGCTGATCTTATACTAATAACAGAATTGTTGCCCAAAAATTCTTCATGCACAATGGAAAAATTCAAATCATCTTAGTCTCATTGCTATGAAACGTTTAATTCCTGAACATCTTTTGGTGGTTTGCTAAACACCACACCTGCTAATGAGTTTTTCAATGTTGTAGAAAAACTATATGACACTGGTGAAAACGCTGAAAGTGGACATCTTATGGATGAAATGACAACCATTAAGTATGAGGAATTAAAAGGAGTGCGAGATTTTATTCTGCATTTTTTAATGTTCAGTCCAAGTTGAAATATCATAATATTCCTCTTCCTGACTTTTACACCATTGTTCAAGTTCTTCATGAACTTCTTACTTCTTTTAGCTTTACCAAGACAACCTAAACACTTATAGTAAAATATGGAGTGTTAGTAACCTTATTTCTCAGTATATAGCTGAAACAAGCAAGCTAATAGAATGAGAAGAATGAATCTTCTCACTTTGTTTCTCAACTCAAGCCCAACAAAGGATAAAGAAAATATGAAAAGAAGCAACCACAACCAGGGGCTAAGGGATCTCAGAAAGCCAAGTGAGAAGGAGTCAATGCTTACAGTGGACACTTATATTAAAGTTGACGTTATTTATGTTGGCACATTAATTCTTGAATTACAGTTTAGTGTTCAGATTGTTTTGAACAGTACTTTATTGATTCCTACTTTTAAAGTAATTCAGTTTCGCTTTCGCTTTTAGTTAAACAATGATTTTCTTTTCGTTTTGCCAATTATAGTGTTGACATTATGCAAACTGTTTTTACTCTGATATTCTTTTCAAATCATCATTGACTTCCTTAGCTTCCTTTTTCAATATTGTGAATATTGTGGATAAGAAATCTTATATTAAGATAACATCCTTATTATTATGGCACGATAGATCGGGTCATATTTCTAAAGAAAGAATTGATCGATTCCTTCTAGCTAAAATTCTTCCTCCTGTTGATGTTTCTGGTTGGAATACTTGTGTTGATTGTACTTGTGCAAAATTGACTAAAATAAGAAAGCAGACTGCTATCTAGAGTCACTCCTTATAAGAGATTATCTACAATGACATCAGTGGACCTCATTCCACCATGTTGTGTAGAAACAAGTATTTTATAACTTTTATCGATATTTTTTTTTTCTTCTTTCTTCTATGGTCTCACCTACCTGATCAAAGACAATCCAACGCTTTTGATAAAGTCAAAATCTTTCGAAATGTTCTTGAGAAATAATTGGGCAGTCATTAAATTTGTTCATTTTCATGGCGGAGGAGAATATTCTGGTTGTTATTCAGAATCTAACCAACACATGAGGCCTTTTGCTGAATATTTTCCAGAAAATTGTGTAGTTTCTCAATACAATATGTCAGCTTCACTGAGCAAAATGGTGTTGCTAAAAGGAAAAATCGCACTCTCATGGATATGGTGAGAAGCACGATGAGTAGAACAAATCTTCCAGATTTTTTATGGGGTGAAGCACTTATAAACTGCAACTTATATTTTAAATCGTGTTCCCAGTAAATCTGTTCCCAAAATCCTTTTGAGTTGTGGATTGAGAGGAAGCCTAGTCTTAATCATCTTTGTGTATGGGGTTGTCCAGCTAAAGTAAAGATTTATGATCCTAATTTGAAAAGTTAGATTCAAGAACAAATCGTTGTTATTTCATTGGTTATCAAATGCGCTCAAAAGGCTATCGCTTTTCCTGTCCTACTCGTGGTACGCGAATTGTTGAATCTCAGACTGCTAAATTTTGATGTTGCTGAAAATATTCATTCACCATCTCTTGAAATGGGGGAGTCATCTAAAGGAATTTTTATTCCTATGTCTTTTTCAAGAGATGATAATAATAGCAGTCTTATTCTTACTCTAGTTGATAACGCTCCCATTGCTGATGAATATATTGCTCCTAATATCTAAGATGACGAGGGTCCTACCATTGATGAGGAACCTATTATTGAAGAAGGTTTTGTTGTTGATGAGGGTCTTGTTATCAGAGAAATCTAATTGTGGAATAATTCATTCAAAATGATGGTCAATAAATAGAGGTTATTCCAGAAGTACCTCCTATATGGAGATCTCGAAGACAAAAGATGTCAATAAGGTGTGATGATAAATTTATTTACCTTGGAGAAGGTGAATGTGATCTTGGTCATTTTGTGGAACCTCTTACTTATAATGAAGCACCCAGTTGTCCACATTCTTCAAAATGGATAGAAGCTATGGATGATAAGATTAAGTTCATGGACAAACATAATGTATATGTGGAAGTTAGTTCTATTACCTGATGGTTTCAAACCAATAGGTTGCAAATGAATCTTTTAAGAACTAAAAGGATAAAATGGGACATATTGAAATGTATAAATTACGTTTAGTGACTAAAGGCTTTACTCAAAGGGAAGGTATTGATTACACTGAAACTTTCTCACCTGTTTCCACTAAAAATTCATTCAGAATTATTATGGCCTTAGTTGCGTATTTTGATTCAGAGTTACATCAAATGATTGTTAAAACTGTTGTTCGATCTGAATGGAGAATTGAGTGAGCAATTTTTTTTTATGTCTCAACCTGAAGGCTTCGAGGAAAATGGAAATGACAATTTGGTTTGCAAATTGAGATGATCCATTTATGGTCTCAAACAGGCATCTCACCAGTGGTACTTGAAGTTTGATAAGGTTGTGACACTGTTGAGTTTCATCGAGAACAAGTTTGACTAGTGTATTTATATGAAGATCAATGGGAGTCATCATATTTTTTCTTGTTCTTTCTGTAGATGATATTTTACTTGCCAGCAGTGATTTGTCATTACTAAATGAGACAAAAAGTTTTCTGTCTACCAATTTTGATATGAAAGGTCTTGGAGAGGCATCTTTAGTTTTGGAGATTGAGATTCATCATGATAAGAATTGAAAATTTCTTGGCTTACCTCAAAAGGTTCAACATGGATTTGTGTAAAGCTAATTCGTTCTTATTCTGAAAGGGACAAATTTACTAAGCAACATTGTCCCAAGAACGACTTAAAAAGAGAAGCAATGAAGAATATCCCATATGCAAGTGTAGTAGGGAGTTTGATGTATGCTCAGGTTTGCACTCGACCTGACATAGCTTTCGTAGTCAATGTTCTTGGGAGATATTTATCTGATCCTGGCCATGATCATTGGGTTGCAGCCAAGAAAGTTTTTGAGATATTTGCAAAGAACAAAGAGTTTTATGCTTGTGTATAAGCATGTCAACAATCTTTAAGTTGTTGGTTATTCGGCATTCGTATTTTGGTGGTTATGTAGATGATTTAAAGTCAACTTCTGGCTATATTTTCACTTTTGTTGGTGCTGCTATTTCTTGAAAAAGTGTTAAATAGACTTCAATCGTATCATCTACTATGTATGTTAAATTTGTTGCATGTTATGGGGCATCTTTGCAAGCTTTATGGTTAAAGAATTTGATTTTAGAGATACGACTAGTTGATCCTATTTCCTCTCCTATACTAATCTATTGTGATAATAATATTGTTGTTTTCCTTACAAAGAATAATGAGATTAGTAGTGCTTCTAAATATAAGGAAATAAAGTATCTCACTATTAAAGACTTGCTTAAGAAAGGAGACATTGTGATAGAATATTGAAAGACCAAGTTGGTGTTTGTAGATCCTCTAACCAAAGGATTAAGTGTCATATTGTTTGATAAATATGTTTTTAATATGAGCATTTTATAATCTTTTGTTCCTTTGGGTTAGTGGGAGTTTCTTGTTTTATCTTTTGAGATTACATTTATATGTAATTTACTTGTTGATGCTATGAACTACTTTGTGGGCCAATACTTTTTTGATTATTTGATGTTTATGCTTTCAGTTAGGCTTTGTTATATTCTCGAGAATAATTGAATTGAAAGCATGTAGTTCATATCTTGTTGTGATCATTGTATTTTAAGTATATTTGCTTAATAACAATGATATGTTGTTGGCTTAATTTTTTTTAAGCAAGTTTAGTGACACTTACTTATTTATTAAGTAGTGTATGTTTAATTTCACTGGCTTATTTATTAAGCATCACGGTATCAGTGAAATTGAGGACTGATAAGGATATTATGTTATTTTGAATTGATCACATGTTGAACATAAATCCTTACCACACTACTAGACTTATTGACCATGTCGATTTAATACTTTGGTATTTGTGATTATGAATGTCTTTTGTTGAGTTAAAAACAATATGATTGTCATAGTTCATTACCAAAGGTTAAATTGGACCGGTATGTTGAGATGCTATGAGAGAACTATCATTTTTTAAAGTGGCCACAAATGTTTTCCTGTTGTTCAACCCATGAGTCGTTTTCAAACAAAATTATTTTGATATATAATATATATGTATTAAAATTAATGTAGCCCAAGTGGGAGAATGTTAGACTTTTTATTTGGGCTTACATTAACTTTTATTGGTTTTATTAAAACTTGGGTTGATTGCATAGTTCTTTGCTGTGTTAGCCCATGTTGTTGGTGATCAATTGTTAATGGGCTTAGCATCTGTGTGTAAAGTCTAGGTGAAGCAGAAGTGTGGGCTTTTCTAGTTGACTGAAGCCTTTGATGAGCAGGCCCAGCCCAACTAGGGTTTTGTAGCTAAGTCCCCTCCCTAACTCTATAAATACATATTGTCTCATCACAATTGTATACCTTTTGATAATCAGATAAATAAACTGCTTCTGATTTAGAGATCTAGGGACGAAGACTTAGTTGATAGTATTGCACTATCAAAGTGGAGTAACTGCTGTGGATCAAACAGAGATAATTGTTATGGATCAATTAGGTACACATACCTAATTATTATATCTTATTATTGTGTTCTATGTTATATACAAATTGATCTTGGGGTTTATATTAATTTTGCTAACAGGTACCTGTCGTAGTGGGAGAGTTTCTAGGAACTCACCTTCTCATGACTTGGAAGACACTAGTGATTAAAATCCATTGTGAGTTTAAACAAGTAATGGATTGTCAAGATAAGAAACTAAGAAGAAAAGCCAATAGAACTATGGTTTAATCCATTCACATGGAATAACTTAAAGTTTTCTATTACAAGGACATAAAAGGAAATTTTCGTTTATAAGTCTATTCAATAAACTTAACAAAACTTCCAGTTCCTAGTATTATAGGTTTGAGTTTATCTAAACCTATGGCTTGTGGTATACCTGGTAATTACTTACTCTAATCCAAGCAACTTACTTTAGTAAGATGCTGAAGTATTTTCTTTCTAATGGCAATCTATAGAAGCTTCACAACTTCTTAGGCATAGATTTTATTTATCTAAGGAAAAGTCTCAACTATTCTGGAAAAGACAAAGCCATGAAAGAATTTCTTAAATCAACAGTGAGAGGTCTTAGATATGCTTTTGTATGCCTTAGACCAGACACCTGCTGTTGAGTGGGAGTAATGAGTAGGTATCAGATTAATCCAGGAGAAGAACATTGGAAGACAATCAAGTAAATCTTAAGATAAAGAAGAGGAACTATATGTTAGTCTTTAAGGGTGTGTTTAAAACTCTTAGACTACACCACATCAGATTTCGAAATTTGCCTTTGTGCTAGAAAATCTTTCTGATAAGATGGTGGTTACTCTGGGGGTGGAATAGTGATTTTGGAGAAGTGTAAAAACCTATCTGAAGTCTCTAGGTCTACCAGGAAGGGACTGAATGTTAAAGTTACAGGAAAGGTACTTATTTAGTCTAAGGAAAGTTCTATACATTTTTGGCACCATTCCAAATTGCCTAAACTACTAGTGTTATTTCCCTATTAACCAAAAGTAGTTGCCAAAAGTATAGAATCCGATATCCCAAGAGAGTAGACATATAGAGAGGAATTTCACATTATCAATGATTTTGTGATTAAGGAAGAGTAATAGTGGAGAAAAGGTTGTGTTTAATTCAACCTTTCAGATCCTATTACGAGGAGTTTACTACTACTACACTTGATTTGTATATCAAGGTGTTGAGATTATTTGAAATGCACATTTTGTTTTATATTAGTGCAAGTGGGAGTTTGTTGGGTTTTATGCCCTAAATAAAACTCATTTCAATATAATCAGATTTACTTATTAATATAGATCAGAAATAACATTTAATGTTGCATGGTTCACATGATTTATTTCATGATTATATGTACATAATGTATAAATTCATCTGAAACCCTTTTCACATACTTGATCTTGTTTATTGTGTTGTCAACACATTGGAAAGTAAACATGACTATGTGAATAAAGTTTCCTAGATTTATCAGACATAGGGTTTTACTGATATGATAATCTACAACAGAATTTACTTGCATTTGGAGAAGTGTTATGTTCTTTCCAGAGCATTGGTTAAAGTAAAGCTCAGGTTGGATGCATGGAGTATGCATCGGAAGGGACCGATATTGAACTTTGACTTAGATTTATTAAACTTACCGTAATATCTATTCAAGTCAATATCGCCTAGTTGATCCTAGATCAAATGATCTTAATCCTGTTATGATTAGGCTCAATCTCAAGAGGCTATTCGTGTTCTTTGATTTGTTAGTTAAGCCTACTTTTAGGTCAGGGTGATACGTACATTTTGGGAACACGGTAGTGCAATTGAGTGGGAGCGCTAACATAAACATGGAATCTATAGCTTCTATCTGGCGAATAGTAAGTAAAGGATGATCTCCTTCGAGCTTGACCAAACGAAAATAAATGATGGAGATCTCATTTCACATAAGTTGAAATATCATTTATACAGGGTTAAGTGTTTTAAGGATTAAATACATTGTAGTGTGTAACGGTAATTTAATCCCTTTACTGTGTAGATCATTCATATAGAGGATTATTGATCAAATTAGGATTATAACAATGGATAACTAATGATGTGTCTATATGGTGGAACATATAGAGCATTCTATATACTGAGAGTGCAATTCTAAGTTCTATGCGTGGATTCAACGAAGAATTAATAAGTTAGTGAATTTTAGTAATAAATTCTTGATCTACTTATTGGAAGCTCGGTTATATAGACCCATGGTCCCCGCACTAGTTGAGATAATATTGCTTGTAAGACTCATGTAATTGGTTTTGATTAATCAATTATAATTCTCAAATTAGACTATGTCTATTTGTGAATTTTTCACTATGTAAGGGCGAAATTGTAAAGAAAGAGTCTTAGGGGCATATTTGTTAATTAGGATACTTTGTATGGTTCAATTAATAAATATGATAAATGACAATATTATTTAATAATTATTTATAGTTATTAAATAGTTAGAATTGGCATTTAAATGGTTGAATTAGAAAATTGGCGTTTTTGAGAAAATGAGATGCAGAAAAAAATAAACTGCAAAATTGCAAAAAGTGAGGCCCAAATCCACATGTATAGGGCCGGCCACTTTTGTAGGGAATTTAAACTGGTATTTTCATTATTTTAATGTCAAATAATTCAAACTTAACCCTAGTGGAATGCTATAAATAGATAGTGAAGGCTTCAGGAAAATTAGACTTAAATTTTCTATTTTTCCTTCAGGGAAAAACCTGAGCCTTCTCTCTCCCTATCTTTGGCCGACCACTCCCTCTCTCTCTTCTTCCGAAAGATTTCGAAATTCTTAGTGTTAGAGTAGTGCCCACACACAGCAAGTGATACCTCAATCATAGTGAGGAAGATCGTGAAGAAAGACTTTCAGCAAGAAGGAGCTTCAGCACTAAAGAATCAGAGAAAGCGATCCAGGTTCAGATATTGATAATGCTCTGCTACACAAAGGAATCAAGGGCTAGATATCTGAACGGAGTGAGTCATTATATTCCGCTGCACCCTATGTAAGGTTTACTAAACTTTATATGTTTTTATATCATCGTTTTAGAAAGTTCATATTTAGGGTGTTAATCAACATATTTGTGAGTAGATCTAAGATCCTGGTAAAATAATTTCCAACAAGTTCAATATCAGATACAAACCATGATCGACCATCAAGGGATAGGCCCTTGCCGACTTTAGACTCGAATTTCCAAACGACGAGGTGGTTATATGTTGGGTTTTGTGCCCTAAATAAAACTCATTTTAATATAATCAGATTTACTAATTAATAAAGATCAGAAATCATTTTATGTAGCATGGTTCACATGATTTATTTCATGATTATATTTAATATATAAATTCTATTAATTCCAGAATATATGTATTTGTTCATGATTATAGTGTTGTCAACACAGTGGAATATAATCATGATTATGTGTTCAAAAGTTTAATTCCCTGATTTGTCAGTTCACTGGATTTAGACTGGCATGATAATCAGCGATTGGTATGCTTACACCTTGGATAAGTGTTATGTCCTTTCCAGGGCATTGGCAAAGTTTACCACTATCGAATATATGGAGTATACATTGGAAGGGACCGATATTGAACTTGGCTAAGATATGATAAATTTGTCGTAATATCTATTCAATTCAATATCACCTAGTTGATCCTAGATCAAATGATCTTAATCCTGACATGGTTAGGTTCGATATCAAGAGTGTCATTTGTGTTCTTTGATTTGTTAGTTAAGCCTACTTTTTGGTCAGGGTGATACGTACATTTTGGGAACACGATAGTACAATTGAGTGGGAGCGCTAATCATAGATATGGAATGTATACCTTCTATCTGGACATAGAAGTGAAACGATGATTTCCTTCGAGCTAGGCTAAATAGAAATAAATGATAGAGCGCTCATTTTAGTGATTCTATTAGTTCACTAAAATATCATTTCTAGGTGGCCAAGTGTTTAAAGGATAAAATTGAAAGGGTGTAACGGTAATTTTGTCCCTATGCAATGTAGATCATCTCTAGAGGATCATTGATTATTAGGATTATAACAATGGATAATTAATAGCGTATCTATATCGTGGAACATATAGAGCGTTCTACGTAACTGAGAATGCAATTCCAAGATCTATGGTGCATGCAATGAAGAATTAATAAGTTAGTAAATTTACTTGGTAAATTCTAAATCTGCTTATTGGAAGCTCGGTTATATAGGCTCATGGTCCTCATACTAGTTGAGAGAAACTGCTTAGTTGAGACAAACTGCTTGTAAGACTGAGTTAATTGATTTTAGTTAATCAATTATAATTCTAAAATTAGACTATGTCTAGTTTATGAATTTTTCACTAAGATATGGCTTGATTGTGAAGAAGTAGTGTTTTGGGATTTATTTGTTAATTAAGAGACTTTATGGAGTTTAATTTATAAATATTATAAATGACAATTTTATTTATTTTAATTATTAAATAAATAGTTTTGGCATTTCTAGGGTTGAAGTTACAAATAGTTGTATTTATGAAAAATAGGTAAAATAGTTTGGAAAAATGACAAAACCCAAACTTGTGTGGGCCCATTAAGTGGCCGACCATCAAGTGGTTTTTGTACCCTATTTTTTCATTTTTTAATCCTAATAATTCAACCCTAACCCTCCTTCTGTTGTTTGGATTCTTCACAGTCTTACCCACTATGATTGAGGACTAACTTGCTATGTGTGGGCATGCACTCAATCACTAAGGCTCGAATTTGATAGTGAAGAAGGCTACAGGATTTTGAAATTAGAAGAAGAAAAGAAGAAGAAGAAGAAGAAGTCTCATAAACCTAGTTGTCAGAGAGAAAGAAAACTAGGTTTAAAGCCTTTCAAGCATTAGTTGGATAATGAGACCATACTTTTCTTTTTATACTAATTCACATATAATTAGGGTTGATTTATTTGGAATACAAAAATTAGAAAATTAGAGCAAAAATAGGCACTAGTGGCCGACCATGAAGTGGGCCCTACACTAGTTAGATTTTTGCCATTTTTCTTAACCATTTATCTATTTTTCACAAATACCACTTTTTGCACTTTCATCCATATAAATGCCAAAACTATTTATTTAATAATTAAAATAATTATCAAATAAAATTGTCATTTACAATATTTATTAATTAGGCTCCATAAAGTCTCTTAATTAACAAATAAACCCCTAAATCATATTTCTTCATAATCAAGCCATATCTTAGTGAAAATTCATAAACTAGACATAGTCTAATTTTAGAATTATAATTGATTAACTAAAATCAATTAACTAAGTCTTACAAGCAGTTTGTCTCAACTAGTATGGGGACCATGGGTCTATATAACCGAGATTCCAATAAGCAGATCTAGAACTTACCAAGTAAATTCTCTAACTTATTAATTCCTCCTTGCACCACTATAGAATTTGGAATTGCACTCTCAATTATATAGAACGCTCTATATGTTCCACGATAAAGATACGCTATAAGATTATCCATTTGTTATTATCCCAATAATCAATGATCCTCTATAAATGATTTACATTGAATATGGATTAATTTACCGTTACTACCTTCAGTGTATTTTATCCTTAAAAAACTTAGCTACCTATAAATAATATTTCAGTGAATTAATATAATCACTGAAATGAGTACTCAACCATTTATCTCTGTTAAGCCAAGCTCGAAGGAAATCATCATTTGACTTATGTTAACGCAGATTTTTGTTAACTAAATTTGAGCCTCACGGTAATGATTTCACATAGAAAAAATAAAAGTTATAGAAAATAATATATGAACATAGGGGTTTTTTACGTGGTTTTGCAGTTAAAATTCTGCATAGTCTACGAGTCAATCTTATTTAAATTTCTAATTTCTTAGGGCCTCTCTTGTATGAGATTTTTGGTCCCCCTTCTTTTGAGCTTGCCTGCCACTATTTATAATTACATAGTGGGCAGTAAATTACAAAAGTTGATTACAATCGTTACAACAATTATTCCCTCAAATCATGGGATTTGATTACAAATCACGCTAAGTAAATGAGGTTTTTAATTATAATTTACACAACTGTAAGTATCCCGCTCTTATTGGGTCAGGATGAATGCACATTTAAGGATATATGGTAAGCCTTATCTCGTGTGGATGCCTCGCTAGAAATGGAGTCGGGTTAACTTTGATGGCGAGCAGTTACTTGTCATTAGACTTCTCGAGATTAACATTGTTTTAACTCTGACAACTATATTTTTTGGTGTCGAGATAATCTTCCTCGCATGCATGCCATCTCACAGCGAGATAGACGCCTCGCTATTTGTCAATCTTGATTCACCATAATGTTTATACTTAGTTTGTATACCATGTAATATACGCTAAGTGCTTTTATCGCTATCGTTTCTCTTTCACGCAACGAGGCTGAAGCCTCGTCGTGCACACTTGCAATCTCATGGTTTCTCATCGATACATACGTTAGTAGTTCGTACATTTCTGTCTCGCATAAGACCATTCAGCTAGTCGAGTTATAAACATACTCTACAAATTATGTTACTAACGAGTTGTTCCATGCCAAGTCTACTTATAATTGCGTGTTTGAGCCCTTTGTTCTTCCCAGCACGACACAGAATTCTTGAAGAAACCATCTATATGGAGCAACCCGAAGGTTATGTTCTTCTAGGGCAGGAAAAGAAAGTTTGCAAACTCAATAGGTCCATTTATGGACTTAAGCAAGCTTCTCGCTCTTGGAATAAAAGGTTTGATGAAATAATCAAGACTTACGACTTTAACCAAAACGATGATGAACCTTGTGTTTACCAACTCAAGGATAATCAAGTGGTAGTATTCCTTGTCCTTTATGTTGATGACATTTTGATCATTGGTAACAATGTCAAGAAAATGACTGACATCAAGGAATGGCTTGACACTCAATTCAAAATAAAGGATTTGGGTGAAGCTACTTATGTTCTTGGTATTCAGATCATCAAAAACCGGAAGAACAGATCCTTTACTCTCTCTCAAACAACTTACATTGATAAGGTGTTAGAGAGATTCTCAATGACAAATACTAGAGGGGCACAGATGCCTTCTAGATTTGGTATCCGTCTATCTAAGGAACAGTCTCCTACTGATCCCTAAGAGATAGAGGACATGAGAAGGGTTCCTTATGCTTCACCAGTTGGGAGTCTAATGTATGCAATGTTATGCACTAAACCTGACATTTACTATGCAGTAGGAATTGTGAGCAGGTTTCAGACAAATCTAGGAGAGGAACATTGGACTACAGTTAACTATATTCTGAAGTACTTGAAAAGTACAAGGGATTATGTGTTAATCTACAAGGGTGGTGCTTTAAATCCCGTACGCTATACTGACTCAGATTTTCAGGCTTGTCTTAATGATAGAAAGTCTACATCTGGGATGGTGTTGTTAGGCTATTTTTTAGCCTATATTTTGGATAAACTTTATGTTCGCTTTTCGTTGTTTTAGGACGAAATTATGCTTGTTTTCTATGTTTTTTATGTTTTCAGGTTCCTCAGAGTAATGGAGGCCTCGGGATGCAAAAGTGCAATAAAAGGCAAGCGAAGCCAAGAAAAATGCCATTTTTCAGCTTGACGCACTTCTGGCTGCGGCAAGATCAGTGTGGCCGCGGCTATAACTCGAAGGCAAAATGCACAATTCTTGATGCTCCAGTCGCCGCGGCGAGATACACCCTCACCGCGGCCATAAGGTCCACTACAGAGAGTGGTTTTTAAAGGCTCATCTGGCCGCGACGAGGAACAATGTGGCCGCGGCGAGATCCCGTACGACCAGGGGCAAAATCGTCCGACGAACCCTAAAAATTAGTTATAAATAGAAAACTGCAATTGGAAATTAGGGGAAGCGATTTGGAGACCTAAAACACAGTAGAAAGCGGCAGGAAGAGCAGAGTAAATCAAAGTGAAGATCCAGAATCACTCCACCAACAGTTTCTTTCTCTATTCCTCTTTAATTTATTTATGTTGAATATTGTTATAGGAATGGTTATGGATTTGATTATGAACTAAATTTCCCATTTAGGGAGGATGATGATTGTTGTTTAAAGTTTTTACCTAGTTAATGCATAATTGTCATTCCTCCATTCTTGATTGTGAAATTATCTATATTTGTGTTTAATTCCATGTGTAAGCTTGATCACCTTCTGCATGTTCTATGATCTCAATTCAAAATCTGAAAAGTGAGAATTGAGAATGCTAAAATTGGATAATCGATGTTCTATGTGAAACGAGAGTATTCACATGACTTTTGTGACTAGTAGATTATTGCTTAATGCTGATTTCATATTAGTTTAATTAAGAGATTAATTAGAGAACATGTGATTTAGAACCTAAAAGATCTGAAAAGAGTTAGCTTAATTTATAATCTATCATTCACTTCAAGAAAAGGATAGTAATTAGGCATTAACAACTAGGTAAACATACAACAGGATTCTCCTCCCTATTATCTCATCTTGCTAAACTTTTACTTGTGTTATTTAAGTTTTCTAAATTACTTTCATTCTTTTGAATCATAAAAACTATTGATTTTCCAAATAGAATCATAAGTATAATTTAGTAGTGGTTAATGTTGGAAATATTTTACCAGGATCTAGATTTACTACCAAGTATGTTTTATTAACATCCTAATATGAATTCTAAAACAATGAAATAAACACATAAGAGTTTAAGAAAACCTTACATTGGGTGCAGCGGAATATAATGACTCCTTCCATTCAGATTCTAGCCCTTGATTCCTTTCTGTAGCAGAGCATAATCAAGATCTGAATCTAGATCTCTTTCTCTCCTTCTTTGATGGTGCTGATGTTGGAAATTATTTTACCAGGATCTTAGATCTACTCACAAGTATGTTGATTAACACCCTAAATATGAATTTCTAAAACGATTATAAATTAAACACATACAAAGTATGAGAAACCTTACATTGGGTGCAGCGGAATAAAATGTCTCCTTCCGTTCAGATCTCTAACCCTTGTATCCTTTCTATCGCAGAGTATTATCAAGATCTGAACCTGGATCTCTTCAACTCCTTTCCATAGTGTTGAATCTCCTTGTTGAATGTCTTTCTTCACGATCTTCCTCACTATGATTGAGGTATCACTTGCTGTGTGTGGGCACTACTCTATCACTAAGAGGTTCGAAATTATTCAAGGAAGAAGAAGAGGGTGAAGGTGGCGGCTAGGTTTAGAAAGAGAAGGCTCAGGTTTTTCTCTGAAGGAAACAAGATGTGAAAGTGTGTATTTTCTGAAGCCTTCACTATCTATTTATAGCATACCACATAGGGTTAGGCTTGAATTATTTGGCATTAAAATAATGAAAATATCAGATGATATTTCCTATAAAAGTGGTCGGCCAAGGCTATATGGATTTGGGCCTCACTTTTGCAAATTTTGCAGTTTTATCAATTCTGCATCGTACTTTATCAAAAATGCCAATTTTCAAATTCAACCATTTAAATATCAATTCTAACTATTTAATAACTATAAATAATTATTAAATAATATTGTCATTTATTATATTTATTAATTGAACCATACAAAGTATCTTAATTAATAAATATGCCCTAAAAACTCTTTCTTTACAATTTCGCCCTTACTTAGTGAAAAATTCACAAATAGACATAGTCTAATTTGAGAATTATAATTGATTAATCAAAACCAATTAAATGAGTCTTACAAGTAATATTGTCTCAACTAGTGGGGGGACCATGGGTCTATATAACCGAGCTTCCAATAAGCAGATCAAGAATTTATAACTTAAATTCACTGACTTATTAATTCTTTGTTGAATCCACGCATAGAACTTAGAATTGCACTCTCAGTATATAGAACGTGTTGGAATTATTTTACCAGGATCTTAGATCTACTCACAAGTATGTGGATTTAACAACCTAAATATGAACTTCTAAAACGATGGAAGATTAAACACATTAAAAGTAAGAGAAATCTTACATTGGGTGCGGCGGAATATATGTCTCCTCCCACTCAGATCTCTAACCCTTGATTCCTTTCTGTCGCAGAGTATAATCAAGATTTGAGCGTGAATGTCCTTCTTTGTTGACTCTGAATTCTACACAGCCTTCCTCACTATGATTGACGTATTACTTGATGTGTGGGCACTACTCTATCACATAGAGGATTTTGAAAAACAGAGAAGGTAGAGAGAGAGTGGCGGCTTTGAATAAGTTTTTGGGTGAGAGAAAATTCTGTCAAAGTGTTACAAAAACTGAAGCCTTTACCTTCTATTTATAGAAGACCACATAGGGCTATGGTTGAATTACTTGGCATTAAAAAATTGAAAAATCAATCGGAAAAGGGAAGCAAAGTGGCCGGCCTAGGCATTGTGGAAACAAGGCTTTCCACTTTTCCAACTTTCCTTTTCCTACATTGCTAGTTTCCTATTACGTCAAAAACTGCCAATTCCTTTATTCAACCACATAAATGTCAAATCTAATTATTTAATAATTAAAATTAATTATCAAATAATATATTGTCATTTATTTATTAATAATAAAACTAATTAAAATTTCCCAATTAATAAATATACCCTTCAAATTCTCTATTTACTGTTTTGCCCTTAATAAGTGATAAATTCTCAAATAGACACAGTCTAACTTGAGAATTATAATTGATAAATTAAAATCAATTAAATGAGTCTTACAAGTAATATTGTCTCAACTAGTGAGTGGACCATGGGTCTATATATCCGAGCTTCCAATAAGCAGATCAAGAATTTACTACTTAAATTCACTGACTTATTCATTCTTCGTTGAATCCACGCATAGAACTTAGAATTGCACTCCCAGTTATATAGAACGCTCTATATGTTCCACCATATAGACACGTCATTAGTTATCCATTGTTATAATCCTAATTTGATCAATGATCCTCTATAAGAATGATCTACACTGTAAAGGGATTACATTACCGTAACACCCTACAATGTATTTTATCCTTAAAACACTTAATCCCGTATAAATGATATTTCAGCTATGTGAAATGAGTACTCCACCATTTATTTTCGTTTGGTCAAGCTCGAAGGAAATCGTCATTTACTTTCTATTCGCCAGATAGAAGCTATAGATTCCATATTTATGTTAGCGCTCCCACTCAATTGCACTACCGTGTTCCCAAAATGTACGTATCACCCTGACCCAAAAGTAGGCTTAACTAACAAATCAAAGAACATGAATAACACTCTTGAGATTGAACCTAATCATATTAGGATTAAGATCATTTGATCTTGGATCAACTAGGCGATATTGACTTGAATAGATATTACAGTAAGTTTGATTAAATCTAGTTCAAAGTTCAATATCGGTCCCTTTCGATGCATACTCCATGCACCTAACCTAAGCTTTACTTTAACCAATACTCTGGAAAGAATATAGCACTTCTCCAAATGCGAGTAAACTCTGTTGTAGATTATCATATCAGTAAAACCCTGTGTCTGATAAATCTAGGAATCTTTATTCACATAGTCATGTTTACTTTCCACTGTGTTGACAACACAATAAACAGGATCAAATATGTGAAAAGTTTTTGAAATAAATTTATAAATCAAATAGACAAGCAATTGATAACATAAACCAAAACATACACAAATGAATGAAAAATACTTCTGTTCTTTATTGATATTGAATAAAATGGATTACATTGAAATGGAGTTTTATAAAACCCAACAGCTGATTTTCCACAGTCTTACATACTATGATTGAGGTACCACTTGATGTGTGTGGGAACTACTCATTCACTCAAGCGAATTTCGAAAGTTTAGAGAGGAAAAGAGAGAAAGGGGTGGCATAGCTTTTCTTTGAAGGAAACAATGTGCAAAGTCATAAGTTTCCTGAAGCCAACACTTTCTATTTATAGAATGCCCTCTAGGTTTAGGTTAGAATTGTGTGGCATTAAAATAATGGAAAAAATAAAAATGGTAAAAACCTATGCATAGTGGGCGGCCCAAATAAGGAAATTGGGCCTCACTTTGCAACTTTCCTATTTTGTTATTTTTCATTCCCATTTTCTCAAAAATGCTAATTTTCCAATTTAACCATTCAAATGCCAATTCTAATTATTTAATAACTTAAAAATAATTATTAATAATATTGCCATTTAATATATTTATTAATTTAGACATATAAAGTATCTTAATTAATAAATGAACCTAGAATCTCTTTTCTTTACAATTTCGCCCTTGCTTAGTGAAAATTCATAAAGTAGACATACTCTAACTTTTAGAATTATAATTGATTAATTAAAATCAATTAACTGAGTCTTACAAGCAGTATGGTCTCAACTAGTATGGGGACCATGGGTCTATATAACTGAGCTTCCAATAAGTCGAACAGAATTTACCAAGTAAATTCTCTAACTTATTAATTCCTTATTGAATCCACTCTTAGAACTTGGAATTGCACTCTCAGTCATATAGAACGCTCTATATGTTCCACGATATAGATACGTCACTAGTTATCCATTGTTATAATCCTAATGTGATCAATGATCCTCTATATAGATGATTTACACTGTAAAGGGATTAAATTACCGTAACACCCTACAATGTATTCTATCCTTAAAACACTTAACCCTGTATCAATATATTGGAAATTATTTTACCAGGATCTTAGATCTACTCACAAGTATGTTGATTAACACCCTATATATGAACTTCTAAAACGATTATGAAATAAACGCATATAAAGTTTAGGTAACCTACATTAGGTGCAGCGGAATATAATGACTCCTTCCGTTCAGATATCTAGCCCTTGATTCCTTTCTGTAGCAGAGCATTATCAATATTTGAACCTAGATCTCTTTCTCTCCTTCCTTTGATCTTTAAAATAATGAAAATATCAGATGATAAAGCCTATAAAAGTGGCCGGCCCTAGGCAATGTGGATTTGGGCCTCACTTTTTGCAATTTTGCAGTTTTATCGTTTCTGCATCTCATTTTCTAAAAAACGCCAATTTTCAAATTCAACCATTTAAATGCCAATTCTAATTATTTAATAACTATAAATTATTATTAAATAATTTTTTCATTTATCATATTTATTAATTGAACCATACAAAGTATCATAATTAACAAATATGCCCCTAAAACTCTTTCTTTACAATTTCGCCCTTACTTAGTGAAAAATTCACAAATAGACATAGTCTAATTTAAAAATTATAATTGATTAATCAAAACCAATTATATGAGTCTTACAAGCAATATTATCTCAACTAGTGGGGGGACCATGGGTCTATATAACCGAGCTTCCAATAAGCAGATCAAGAATTTATAACCTAAATTCACTGACTTATTAATTCTTCGTTGAATCCACGCATAGAACTTAGAATTGCACTCTCAGTATATAGAATGCTCTATATGTTCCACCATATAGACACATCATTAGTTATCCATTGTTATAATCCTAATTTGATGAATGATCCTCTATATGAATGATCTACACTGTAAAGGGATTAGATTACCGTTACACCCTACAATGTATTTTATCCTTAAAACACTTAACCCTGTATAAATGATATTTCAGCTTATGCGAAATGAGTACTCCACCATTTATTTTTTGTTTGGTCAAGCTCGAAGGAGATCATCCTTTACTTACTATTCGCCAGGTAGAAGCTATAGATTCCATGTTTATGTTAGCGCTCCCACTCAATTGCACTACCGTGTTCCCAAAATGTACGTATCACCCTGACCCAAAAGTAGGCTTAACTAACAAATCAAAGAACACGAATAACCTCTTGAGATTGAGCCTAATCATAACAGGATTAAGATCATTTGATCTAGGATCAACTAGGCGATATTGACTTGAATAGATATTACGGTAAGTTTAATAAATCCAAGTCAAAGTTCAATATCGGTCCCTTCCGATGCATACTCCATGCATCCAACCTGAGCTTTACTTTAACCAATGCTCTGGAAAGAACATAGCATTTCTCCAAATGCAAGTAAACTCTATTGTAGATTATCATATCACTAAAACCCTGTGTCTGATAAATCTAGGAAACTTTATTCACATAGTCATGTTTACTTTCCAAAGTGTTGACAACACAATAAACAGGATCAAGTATGTGAAAAGGGTTTCAGATGAATTTATAAATCAAATAGACAAGCAATTGATAAGATGAACCAAAACATACACAAATGAATGAAAAATACTTCTGTTTCTTTACTGATGTTGAATAAAATGGATTACATTGAAATGGAGTTTTATTTAGGGCATAAAACCCAACAAACTCCCACTTACACTAATATAAAACAAAAAAGTGCATTTCAAATAATCTTAACACCTTGATATACAAATCAAGTGTAGTAGTAGTAAACTCCTCTTAATAGGATCTAAAAGGTTGAATTAAACACAACCTTTTCTCCACCATTACTCTTCCTTAATCACAAAATCACTGATAATGTAAAATTCCACTCTATATGTCTACTCTTTTTGGGATACTGGATTCTATACCTTTGGCAACTACTTTTAATTAATCAGGAAATTAACACTAGTAGTTAAGGCTGGTTAGAACTATGCCACAGTTGTATAGAACTTTCCTTAGCCTGAATAAGTACCTTTCCTGCAACTTCAACATTCAGTCCTTTTCTGGTAGACCTAGAGACTTCAAATAGGTTTATACACTTCTCCAAAATCACTATTCCACCCCCAGAGTAATCACCATCTTATCAGAAAGATTTTCTAGCACAAAGGAAAATCTTGAAATCTGATGTGGTGTAGTCTAAGAGTTTTAAATACACCCTTATTGACTAACATATAGTTCCTCTTCTTAATCTTAAGATTTACTTGATTGTCTTCCAATGTTCTTCTCCTGGATTAATCTGATACCTACTCATTACTCCCACTCAACGGCGGAGTGTACGGTCTAAGGCATACTAAAGCATATCTGAGACCTCTCACTGTTGATTTAAGAAATTCTTTCATGACTTTATCTTTTCTGGAACAGTTGAGACTTTTCCTTAGATAAATAAAATCTATGCCTAGAAGTCGAGAAGCTTCTATAGATTGCCATTAGAAAGAAAATGCTTCAGCATCTTACTAAAGTAAGTTGCTTGCATTAGAGTAAGTAATTACCAGGTATACCACAAGCCATAGGTTTAGATAAACTCAATCCTATAATACTAGGAACAGGAAGTTTTGTCAAGTCCATTGAATAGATTTATACACGAAACTTCCTTTTATGTCCTTGAAATAGAAAACTTTAGGTTATTCCATGTGAATGGATTAAACCATAGTTCTATTGGCTTTTCTTCTTAGTTTCTTATCTCCATTACTTGTTTAAACTCACAATGGATTTTCATCACTAGTGTCTTCCAAGTCATAAGAAGGTCAGTCCCTAGAAACTCTCCCACTACGACAAGGTACCGTGAATTATGTCTAAGAAAACTAAATGGTATTAACCTCTTTAGTTGTGACAAGACAACAGAGGCAGTGGGATCATCATATGTCAAATAAGATGATAGAACACTTTTGGAATCAAGAAATAAATATCTCCTTTATTTGCTACTTTATTTTCAGACTTAGTCATTTTCTTAGAAAAGTAGTATTTGTTTAAACAAACACTTTCTTATCTATTGACTATGGGATGGTCCACCCCTAATCACTTAGAATAGCTAAAAACCCATGGTTAATAGTTCTAGCTTTCTTAAGATTTTGATTAGGTCATCAATGAATCTAGTAATGATTTACATTAAGTATACAACCATTACATCATTCTAAAAATGTATTACCATAGAAGGATTTAGGCAACGACTAGTAACTAATCATCAATATGTAACTCGAAATTTCTGGGGAGTAAGTTTGGATAT
The DNA here is from genome assembly GCF_029168945.1 of Cannabis sativa. NCBI lineage: Eukaryota > Viridiplantae > Streptophyta > Magnoliopsida > Rosales > Cannabaceae > Cannabis > Cannabis sativa. Next base: position 38,011,046 of record NC_083604.1, on the reverse strand, counting down.
AATTCAAAAAATCAATTTAATGATCTTTGAACTGCATATCTACTAACTATTTCTCCACCCCTATCAGTTCGCAAGATCTTTAACCACTTACCTTAATGGTTTTAACCATTGCTAGAAATTTATGAAATTTTTCAAACATTTCAAATTTCTTTGCATAAGGTATAATCTACAGTGTTCGTTTTAAGAATACAATGAAAAACTCATATCCATCCCTGAATGTAAATCCATCTACGAATGAGATGAACAACTTTCAGTGGATATAGGCATATTAACTCTTTGCAGAGATTGATCTTGTCAAAACCACTATGAACAAGATACAAATGCCATAGATTAATAAAATTGTGGTTGTGTCTTTTTGATGACTTAGGTTTAGTTATTTTAATGAGTTCATAGAATAGTGCAATTGGATCCTGATCACAGAATACTAAACTCATATTCCATACAGTTTGCATCCATTGATAGAAAATGGTTATTAAACACTTGTGAAAGTGTAACTGTATTGTATCCTGGAATTAGAAATATAAGAAAAATTTCTGTTTGGAATCTAAAATTAAAGTCAAAGACTTAAATTTATACCAAATATAACGAGTAATTCTTCTTGGACCACCACTACTAATATAACTCTAAGTCTGAATTGCCCATACACGTAGGAGATATCTAAGATTGAGGATTTATATCATTTTGGGATAGAATTTTGGGAAAATAATCAAAAAATGTCATTCAATTTCTTAATAGAATGACATGAAATGATATATAGACCATTCATCCAATGATATGTTATTGAGCTAATTCGAAATGAATAAGCTAAGAGGAATTAGGATAATTTCATTTATAAATAAGAATCCAACAATAATTCGATTAGCGAGAGTCAAAGTAATCTTATTTATACAATCTTCTTGTTTCATATTGTAAAAATACTAGCCTAAGGTATCATATATTGATGAACAGCTAGATGTTGCGTATACAATATTTATCTTTCGAGATCTAACACTATTATGTATGTCTAATGGTGAAAATCCACTAGGGATTTATCTCATTAGATAAACAAACCAAGTTAGACCAACAATGAAGATTCGAAATTAAAATACAATTTAATAACAGAAAATAACATGGTTCAATGTAAATTCATACACAATTCAGAAATTATTAAACATATAGCAAGTAGGAATGATAAGTGAAAATACTAAAACATACAATCCTACATAATTTCCAAGGTTTTCAACAAACTGATATCAGTGTCCCGTTTAGGTGAGAGTCAAAGCTACCATCCATTGAACAGAGTTGTCAGCTCATCTAAAATGTTAAACATTCTAGCAACCTTTTATTCGATCAAGATTGGAATCCAGCATTGTCCCGTTTAGGCGAGAGTCAAGGCTATTCTATCTTATGAGCTTCTACCATTGTTTCATACTTTTGTAAGTCAAATACAGTCGCCACCATTAGGGTGATCAATACTATATAAAACACTTACAAATAATATTATCTTTCGAGATTCTACGGCGTTAAATTGCTAATGAACATTCCTCCATTAGGGAGGATTACTCACTAAACAAACTCTATGTAAAACCAACAATGGAGATCGAATATCTTAATTATAATAAAGCTCATTCTTTAAAACGTATTTTCATTATTATTTATAATAAAATATATTCATTAAATATCGAATTTAGAATTAAAATTCTAAATTAGAATTTAATATAATATTTATGAAATTATACTTAGATGTTGATTGAAATAAGTTGAATTATATCCATCTCAGTAGTAATTTTGATATATAAATATTAAGAAAATTATTTAAGTTGTATTAATTTAAATTAATTAGCAACTCAAAATAAATTTTCATAAGAATATATTTATTGTATTTTGAAAAAGAAAGTATAAAAACTTTATATTTTCGAAATACTTAAATAATAATTACTTAGAAAAATACTTCAAGTAAAAATATCACCTATCTAGATTTTCCTTTGACTAATTGATTCAATTTCTAATAATATACTTTAATTCATTTATTTTAAATTAATCAATAAATGAAAAAATCATTGATTTAAGTTGGTCCAAGAATTAATTAAAATAAATAATTAATTTACAACTTAATCTATTTTTCAAGATAAATTCAAAATCATCTTGCATTATGAAATGCAATTTCGAAAATTGATTAATAAAATAAAGAAAATATATATATTGAAAATTATTTAAATTTAACTTGAAAAAATAAATTTCAACTAAAAATAATTTTCTATTTAATTAAGTGTCATGAAAAAGAAATATTTAAGTATCATGATGAAAATCAACTTAGATATTTAATTTTCAATTTAATTAAATGTATTAAATTCAAGAAATAAATAATTAAGTGTAGAGAATGCTTAATTATCAATCTCTAGTTTAATACTAGGAAAAAATATACTTAAAATATACCAAAATTAATTATTTAAATAATTAATTTCACAATGTATAATATTTTCCTATTTAATATTAGAAATAATAAGTAGTCTAGAAATAACTATCTAGAAAATATTTTATTTGACTAAGTATCTTTTCCACAAAATTTGAAAAAATATCTAATTTAAGTTGTATTAGAAAAAATCTAGAACTTAAATATTTTCAAATTTAAATTTAACTAAATATCAAAAATTAAGTTGTAACCACTTAATTTGAAAATATTCCATTTTAAGTTAATATTTGAAAAAATATCAACTTAAAAAAATATCTAAAGAATCTTAATAACCAATTCCTAAAATTCCTCAACTTAATTTTGAAATTTGAAATTCAAAAGATATTCAGATTTAAGTTGATTAGTAAGAGATAACTAATTTTCAACTTAAATAGGAATATTTAATGAAAAATTCAAATTAAGCTTTAGAAAGAATCTAGTTGGTTATAATTCTATATTTAATTAAATACAAGAAAATACATATAGTTTAGCTTAGAATAAAATTCTTTAAACTATGGTTTTCTTAAATTAATTTCAAAATTAATGAAATTAATTATGTTGCTAATCAATTTTATTAGGTTAAACTAATTTAATTAACCTAGTACAGTTATTCAAATCAGCCAAATGGGCCTTCACAATTGGGGTAGTTCATGTGAAGGGGTGCTGGGTTCAGTATGTCGTACCCACTTCTATGGCTCCCAACTCTCACACAAGGCCCAGAGAGGAATTTAACCTTAAAATGAACAACTGTTATTAATTGAAAAGGCCCAAAAACTAAATGGGCCTAAATAAAATCTATCAAAAACTATGATATTTTATTTAGCAACAACAACTTATATGCATCTATAACAAAATTAAACATATAGGCTCACACAGGCACACATTTGGATGAATCCTATCATGTTGCTAGGTCATACACAGATGAAAGAAGATTGTAAAATTTACCTGTTACAAATCATTTACTTGACCAATGGAACCATGAGTTAAAATCAGATCATTGGATCTGTCAACAAGTTAACCATGACTATTTGCAATCAAGCAATAATAGATTTTATAAAACTTACAAACAAGCTAAAACACATACTCCTGCAACAAGGTTAGTGTAAAGCCCGCTTAGTTAATTTGGAAATTAGCAGTTGTTTATGTTTAATCATGAAATTATTTATAGCCATTTAAATAATTTATTATGGATATTTATGGAATTCAGATATGCATGAGTATGTTATCAGTAACTTTTATATTTTGCATTTCCGGTGTCCGGTATTTTGGAACGCGGCGTTTGGCTCAGTAGAAATCACAACTTAGTATGTTAGTATTTTGGGGACGGGTTTTAGACATTGGGAATGTCGGGAATGGCCGGGAATTTAGAATGTCCCAAAAATACCCCTTTAGTGGTTATTATGTGATTTTATGGTGGAGGGGCAAAATGGTCTTTTTGCCCCAATGACTTTTTGTCTTTTAGTGGCTTGTTTATTTGAAAAATAAGTGTTAATTGTTTATATTTTTGGCTGAAGTAAATGAATAAGTGGCTTTAGTTTATTTCCAATTTTTACAATTTATGCTAAGTGTAAAAAAGAAAGAAAATTTCAAAAAGAAACTCTCTCAAGCCTCTCTCTTTTCGGCCACCTTTGAGCAGCTAGGAGGAAGGATTTTTCTTGGTGATTCAAGTCCTTCTTGTGTAGATTTTGTGATCCTTAGTTGCTTGTAAGTGGTTCTCAACCTTTCTTTGTGTTTTTGATGTTTTTAATGTGAAAATGGTAGGTTGCATGTTAGATTTTGTGGCTGTTCTTGTTGCTGTGTTTGATTATTATTTTCTGAGGTTCAAAGCATGTTTATTTGATGTAAATGTTTGAGGCATGATTAGTTAGGTTGTTCAAGCTCTTAGTTTTTATGTGAAAAAGTATGATTTTTGAAGGAAAATGTTGTGATTATGTGCTGTGATGTTGCTGGATGTTATTGTTAGTTTGCAGAGGTGTTTTTATGCTTAGTTAAGTAGAATTAACTAGGCTAGGATGCATGTTAGTGGATTTAACCAAGTTTGAGTTTTTGAACTCAAAGCTTGGTCTTTAATGGTGAATTTTGTATATGTGCTTTCTGGGTGATTTTGAGGCTTTGGATTTGTTCTAGGGATAGTTTAGAACGGGTCCGGGAAAGTTTGGGACCAATTGGGGTTGAATTGGTCGAGTTATGGGATTTTTAGTTGGTTGCGAGGAACCGGAATTCGGTTGTGCATCCGGAATTCCGGATGGGGGTTCGAGAATTTCCCGAACCGGAATTCCGGTTGGGCAACCGGTCTGCCGGTTGGGGGATTTTTCAGAACCCTAGTTTTCCTCGTTTTTGGGTTTTTAGGGGTATTGCCATGCTTTTTATCGATAGGGAAACTTTTAGTTTCGAGTTTTAGTCCCCGGGAAGTGATTTAGCGTGTCACTTATAGCGTTGTGATTTTTATGGTTTAGGAGCCGATGTCCGCCGTTCGGCTTCGGTTCCGGTCGGGTTGGCGGCACACACGAAATCGGAATCCGAGTAAGATTAGTATAACGGTATGCATATGTAGATTACATGTTTAGCGTGCATGTAGGAAGCACAGCTAGATTACATTAGATATGTATTTAGGCTTCGAACCATCCAAACCTGTCACGTCGGTACGAGTGGAGTATGACCGACGGCGGAGTATGGCCAGGATTCGACCGATCAGTGACACTTGGTTGGTGGTTCGATCTTATTGACCTATCCCGTCGGTACAGGCTGGAGTATGACCAGCAGCCGGAGTATGACCGGTTCGACCGATCAGGAGGATACTTGTCAATAGTACCGTCCCCTGAACGTTCAAAACTCAGTACCATGTTTGACATGGCAGTAGTGCTCAGTACCATGTTGGACATGGAAGTAGCGGGACTCAGTATCGTGTTGGACACGGCAGTCAGTTTTATGTATGATATTATTATGCTTTTCTTACTGAGTCTGTCGACTCACAGTTTACGTTCATGTGTAGGTAAAGGCAAGGCAGTTGCTGATGGACCGTGAGCGAGGTTATGAGATTGTACATGTCGGGGCGGTTAGGCCTGGAGCGTACGATCCTCGGGACAGCACGGCTGAGATTTTGTAACTGTCGTTAGACGACTTTCATTTTGATGTAAAAGTTAAACAGTTAAAACGTTGGTAAATATTTTTATAAATCGGGATCCCGAGACTTTTTGTAAAATGGTTTATAAGTTTAATGAAAAAGCAAAATTTTAATTAATCACGTTTTTCCATAAACCTCGTTGATTAGCAACGAGCTGCACAGTACGTTTAAAAATCACGTAATACGCCTAAGATAGTTAGGGTGTTACAATTTGGTATCGTAGCCGCCGGGTTGTCTTAGAAGATCGTCACGACATGTACAATCATCATCAGCAGTTAGCTCGGTTCACGGTTCAGTAAGCCTTTATTGCTTTAATAGTTTATTTTATTCAGTTATGAAAAAGAAAAGCCTGTTAGGAAGCATGTTAGTAGCCTGATAGTAGAATAGGCGCATGTTTCATTTCTAATTTCCAAATTAAGCGGCATTAGTAAGCTCGCCCTGAATACGACCTGATATGCCAACTCTTGGTTTCGCAGGCGGTTCTAACTAGATGGACGCCAGGCGGACCACGAGGAGTCAGGGCAACTCCGTAGGGTCGAATCAGGGACAGGGAGCTCAGTTTCCCCCACCTGCTAGGGGCCGAGGTAGAGGTCCCCGAGGCAGGGCTCGTGGTCGGGGTGATGAGAACCCGCCACAGGCTGCCCAGGCTCCCGGCCGATCGGGGAGCCCGGGTGGGAGTTACGGTTTGCGGAGATGCAAGCCGGGATCGAAGAACAAGACCTCGAGATTCGGAGGTTGAGACGGCGGGGTGCTCCTGCGGTTCCGGTGCCGCCGGTTCCGGTGGCACACACCTCTGCGCCCGAGCCGAGTTAGTGGTGGCGGCCCACGCATTGGAACCATTGTATGAGCGGTTCGGAAACAAGCACCTCCGGTATTCTGGGAGGTCCGGATGTATCGAAAGCCGAGCCGGTGGGCGACGGTGATCACCGAATCTTGAACTTCATGGGTGTCACCGTGTGACGAGTGGTGTGCGCCACGTTTCAGTTCCAGGAGGATGCCCTGGTATGGTGGGACATGGTGTCTCAGATTCACGACGTCACCACCATGACTTGGGAGAGGTTCCAAGAACTCTTCAATGCGAAATACTATAATGAGGCGGTCAGAAGCGCCAAGAGGAAAGAGTTCGTTCACCTGACCCAGCGGGAGAACATGAGCGTCACTGAGTATACTACTCAGTTTGGCCGGTTGGCGAGGTTAGCCTCGGGAATTGTGCCGACCGACTTCGGCGGGAAGGAGAAGTATCCGGGACGGGTTGAATCCCGAGATCGGGCATGACCCGATGATTACCACGGACGACGGCACCACCTATGCTCGGATGGTGGAGAAGGCCTGCGAGGCGAGGGCGCGGTGGGGTGTATGTCGGGAATCGGCCCGGTACTCGGTTGGTGGCGGGGCTCCTACCCCTCCGCATCGGGCTTTAGCGGGGAGTAGTGGTTCGGCCATTGATCGAGAGGAAGAGGGCACCCACCTTTGCCGCGGCTCGAGTCGAACAAGAGGTTCGGGGGAACCGAACGAGAGGAGTCGTCCTGGTGGTAATGAGACCCGATTCTCCTATCCCGAGTGCCCTAGGCGCAAGAGGCATCATCGGGGTGAGTGCAAGGGCGGGGATGCTTTCATTGTGGCATGCCGGACACTTCAAGAGGGAATGTCCCCGGCTCGGTCGGGAGGCACCGAGAGCTCCGGCGATACCCACTCCGGCCGGGGTGTTCGCTATCACGCGGGCGATGCGGATGCCGGCCCATCGGTTGTTACGGGTCGGCTTTTTATTAACAACTCGATTTATTCGATCTTTGTTTGATTACGGGGCTACACATTCTTATGTGGCGGCCGAGTCTTTAGTAAGTTGGGTAGACCCTTTGATAGATATGAATCGGGGTTTGGAACCCTGTTACATTGGCGGAGAATTGGTTATCTCCAATAGGTGGATTAGATCTATGCCGATCGGGATAGATGGTAGAGAGTTAAGCGGCGATACGATAGAGATGAGCTTAGTCGAATTTGATATTATTTTAGGAATGGATTTCCTATCTAAATATTCGGCGAGCATTGACTGTAAGAGGAAGATGGTGGTCTTCCAACCGGAAAGTGAAGAACCGTTCGTATTTGTGGGTTCGGTTCAGGGATCTCGGATTCCGGTGATCTCGGCTATGTCAGCGAGAGAATTACTGCACGGTGGGTGCTTAGGGTTTACGGCCGTGGTGGTGGACACCACTCGGCCGTACACCATTCGGCCGAAGGACATCGAGTGGTTCGGGAATTTTTGGACGTTTTTCCCGAAGAACTTCCGTGGTTACCACCTCGGCGGGAGATCGATTTCGTGATTGACTTGGCACCGGGGGTGGATCCGGTTTCCAAAGCCCGTATAGGATGGCTCCGGTGAACTTAAGGAATTAAAGATTCAGCTCCAAGGGTTGCTTGACATAGGGTTCATTCGGCCCGAGTGTGTCACCACAGGGAGCCCGGTTTTGTTCGTCAAGAAGAAGGATGGATCTATGAGGATGTGCATCGACTACAGAGAGTTGAACAAGCTGACGGTGAAGAATAAATATCCATTACCTAGGATCGATGACTTGTTCGATCAGCTTCAGGGGAAGACGGTCTTTTCTAAGATTGATCTCCGTTCGGGTTATCATCAGTTGAGAATCCGAGAGGAGGACATTCCAAAGACGGCTTTCCGCACTAGGTATGGACACTACGAGTTTACGGTTATGTCATTTGGACTAACCAACGCTCCTGCGGCATTCATGGACACGATGAATAGAGTATTCAAGGATTTCCTCGATATCTGTGTGATTGTGTTTATCGACGACATCCTCGTGTACTCTCAGTCAGAAGAGGAGCATGAGTTACATCTTCAGATGGTACTGCAACGACTTCGAGAACATAGACTCTACGCCAAGTTCAAGAAATGTGAGTTCTGGTTGTCTCAGGTGTCCTTCCTAGGGCACATTGTGGGTGAAGACGGGATCAAGGTGGATCCCGGGAAGATTGAATCCGTCCGGGATTGGCCGAGACCGAAGACGATGACGGAGATCGAAGCTTCTTGGGATTAGTGGGTACTACGTAGGTTCGTGGAGGGGTTCTCCAAAATTTCAATGCCCCTAACCGAGCTTACAAAGAAGAATCGGCGATTTATCCGGTCGGATAAATGCGAAGCTAGTTTTCGGGAGCTGAAACGAGAGGTTGATTACCGCTCCGTACTAGCTTTGCCTTCGGACAAGGAGAAGTTCGTAGTCTACTGTGACGCATCCAAACAGGGTTTGGGGTGCGTATTGATGCAAGCCGATCGGGTTATCGCTTATGCCTCCCGTCAGTTAAAGGATTACGAACAGCGATACCCGACTCATGATTTAGAATTGGCCGCAGTGGTTTTTGCACTGAAGATTTGGCGGCATTACCTTTATGGGGAGAAGTGCGAGATCTATACCGACCATAAGAGTCTCAAGTATTTCTTTACTCAGAAAGATTTGAACATGAGACAAAGGCGTTGGTTAGAATTAGTGAAGGATTATGATTGTGAGATCCTTTACCATCCCGGGAAAGCCAATGTAGTGGCCGATGCCCTGAGCAGAAAGGGTCCCGGGCAAGTAGCTAGCATGGTTCGTATCTCACCCCGGCTAGGCCGAGGATATGGTTAGATCCGGCATTGAGTTTGTGGTAGGTCGGCTTCACAACTTAACGCCTGCAATCCGATACGGTAGAAAGAATAAAAGTTGCTCAGACGACAGATCCGGAGTTAGTGAAGATCCGAGATGAGGTATTGGCTGGTCAAGCCAAAGACTTTTCAGTGTCAGATAGTGGGATGCTTTTGTATAAAGCCAGGGTTTGTGTCCCGAGCAGTGTGGACTTGAGAAATGAGATCTTTGAGGAGGCTCATTCTACTCCATATTCTCTACATCCCGGCACCACCAAGATGTACCAAGATTTGAAACCGTACTTCTGGTGGAGCGGTATGAAGAAGAATTTGGTAGAATTCGTATCGAGATGCCTCACGTGTCAGCAGATCAAGGCCGAACATCGAGACCCGACGGGGTTGTTGCAGCCTCTAACCCTACCGGAATGGAAATGGGAGGATATTACGATGGATTTTGTGGTCGGGTTACCTAGGACCACGGGTTTGCATGATTCCATGCGGGTAGTGGTGGACCGATTTACGAAATCTGCTCATTTTCGCCGGTCGAACAACATTTACGGTGGATCGGTTGGCGTAAGGCGTACGTCAAAGAGATAGTGAGACTTCACGGGGTACCGAAGTCTATAGTTTCGGACAGGGATCCGAAATTCACCTCCAAATTTTGGCAAAGTTTGGAACGGGCAATGGGTACAAAGCTAAAATTCAGTACAGCATTCCATCCTCAGACAGATGGTCAGTCCGAAAGGACAATTCAGATATTGGAGGATATGTTGAGAGCCTGTGTTATGGACTTTGAGGGTTCATGGAGCAAATATCTACCGTTAATAGAGTTCTCTTACAACAACAGTTATCAGAGTACGATAGGGATGGCACCCTATGAACTGTTGTACGGTAGGAAATGTAGATCCCCTATCCACTGGGATGAGACAGGGGAGAGGAAATATACGGGTCCGAGTCGGTTCAGCGGACCAATGAGGCGATAGAAAAGATAAAAGCTAGAATGCTTGCCTCACAGAGCAGACAGAAGAGTTACGCAGATCCGAAACGTAGAGATGTTGAGTTCCGAGTAGGGGACCATGTGTTTTTACGAGTATCTCCGATGAAGGGGATTAAACGTTTCGGGAAAAGAGGCAAGTTATGCCCTAGATTTACAGGACCTTTCGAGATTCTCGAGAAGATAGGTCAAGTGGCATATCGGTTAGCATTGCCTCCAGCTTTATCAGCAGTGCACAACGTATTCCATGTCTCAATGTTGAGAAAATACGTTTCAGACCCCTCTCATATACTCAGTTATGAGAGTCTACAGCTTCAGCCAGACATGTCATATGAGGAACAGCCAGTGCAGATCCTGGATAGAAAGGATAAAGTCCTTCGGAATAAGACCATAGCATTGGTCAAGGTTCTCTGGAGAAACAGTAAGGTGGAAGAAGCCACCTGGGAGCTAGAGTCAGATATGAGAGCTCAATATCCAGAGTTATTCAGGTTAGATTTCGGGGACGAAATCCTTTTAAGGGGGGGATAGTTGTAAAGCCCGCTTAGTTAATTTGGAAATTAGCAGTTGTTTATGTTTAATCATGAAATTATTTATAGCCATTTAAATAATTTATTATGGATATTTATGGAATTCAGATATGCATGAGTATGTTATCAGTAACTTTTATATTTCGCATTTCCGGTGTCCGGTATTTTGGAACGCGGCGTTTGGCTCAGTAGAAATCACAACTTAGTATGTTAGTATTTTGGGGACGGGTTTTAGACATTGGGAATGTCGGGAATGGCCGGGAATTTAGAATGTCCCAAAAATACCCCTTTAGTGGTTATTATGTGATTTTATGGTGGAGGGGCAAAATGGTCTTTTTGCCCCAATGACTTTTTGTCTTTTAGTGGCTTGTTTATTTGAAAAATAAGTGTTAATTGTTTATATTTTTGGCTGAAGTAAATGAATAAGTGGCTTTAGTTTATTTCCAATTTTTACAATTTATGCTAAGTGTAAAAAAGAAAGAAAATTTCAAAAAGAAACTCTCTCAAGCCTCTCTCTTTTCGGCCACCTTTGAGCAGCTAGGAGGAAGGATTTTTCTTGGTGATTCAAGTCCTTCTTGTGTAGATTTTGTGATCCTTAGTTGCTTGTAAGTGGTTCTCAACCTTTCTTTGTGTTTTTGATGTTTTTAATGTGAAAATGGTAGGTTGCATGTTAGATTTTGTGGCTGTTCTTGTTGCTGTGTTTGATTATTATTTTCTGAGGTTCAAAGCATGTTTATTTGATGTAAATGTTTGAGGCATGATTAGTTAGGTTGTTCAAGCTCTTAGTTTTTATGTGAAAAAGTATGATTTTTGAAGGAAAATGTTGTGATTATGTGCTGTGATGTTGCTGGATGTTATTGTTAGTTTGCAGAGGTGTTTTTATGCTTAGTTAAGTAGAATTAACTAGGCTAGGATGCATGTTAGTGGATTTAACCAAGTTTGAGTTTTTGAACTCAAAGCTTGGTCTTTAATGGTGAATTTTGTATATGTGCTTTCTGGGTGATTTTGAGGCTTTGGATTTGTTCTAGGGATAGTTTAGAACAGGTCTGGAAAGTTTGGGACCAATTGGGGTTGAATTGGTCGAGTTATGGGATTTTTAGTTGGCTGCCTGCGAGGAACCTAATTCGGTTGTGCATCCGGAATTCGGATGGGGGTTCGAATTTCCCGGAACCGGAATTCGGTTGGGCAACCGGTCTACGGTTGGGGGATTTTTCGAACCCTAGTTTTCCTCGTTTTTGGGTTTTAGGGGTATTGCCATGCTTTTTATCGATAGGGAAACTTTTAGTTTCGAGTTTTAGTCCGGGAAGTGATTTAGCGTGTCACTTATAGCGTTGTGATTTTTATGGTTTAGGAGCCGCAATCCGCCGTTCGGCTTCGGTTCCGGTCGGGTTGACCAAGCACACCCGAAATCGGAATCCGGGTAAGATTAGTATAACGGTATGCATATGTAGATTACATGTTTAGCGTGCATGTAGGAAGCCTCGCTAGATTACATTAGATATGTATTTAGGCTTCGAACCATCCAACCCCTGTCACGTCGGTACGAGCCGGAGTATGACCAGCACGGAGTATGACCGGTTCGACCGATCAGTGACACTTGGTTGGTGGTTCAGTGCTATTGACCTATCCCGTCGGTACAGGCTGGAGTATGACCAGCAGCCGGAGTATGACCGGTTCGACCGATCAGGAGGATACTTGTCAATAGTACCGTCCCCTGAACGTTCAAAACTCAGTACCATGTTGGACATGGCAGTAGTGCTCAGTACCATGTTGGACATGGCAGTAGCGGGACTCAGTATCGTGTTGGACACGGCAGTCAGTTTTATGTATGATATTATTATGCTTTTCTTACTGAGTCTGTCGACTCACAGTTTACGTTCATGTGTAGGTAAAGGCAAGGCAGTTGCTGATGGACCGTGAGCGAGCTTATGAGATTGTACATGTCGGGGCGGTTAGGCCTGGAGCGTACGATCCTCGGGACAGCACGGCTGAGATTTTGTAACTGTCGTTAGACGACTTTCATTTTGATGTAAAAGTTAAACAGTTAAAACGTTTGTAAATATTTTTATAAATCGGGATCCCGAGACTTTTTGTAAAATGGTTTATAAGTTTAATGAAAAAGCAAAATTTTAATTAATCACGTTTTTCCATAAACCTCGTTGATTAGCAACGAGCTGCACAGTACGTTTAAAAATCACGTAATACGCCTAAGATAGTTAGGGTGTTACAGTTAGCTGGATAGTTTGTAACACCCCGATTTCCCGAGATGTCACATAGGATAGTCCGTATAAAACAATTTAATAAGATAAAGACAATCAAATACTTCTTTATTGAAAAAAAAATATCCAAGCATGAGATCTCATTGTTTAAAACAAAATACTTTAGTACTGTAAACTTAAATAAGAACTAGTTAAGTCAAAATAATAGTTCCAAAATATTTAGCAGTTAAAAACATTAAAAGCAAAATACTGTGCCAGCCCCCTAACATGCGGTCCACGCCTCGAGCTCTTCAATCTCACTGCTTAGCCTTACCCTTACCTGCACACAGAGTACCCGTGAGCTAACGCCCAGTAAGAAGAGCTATGTAGGACATAACCCTCCTAACTAGTTACTTGACATAAGTTACTCTTTAACATTAGTCAACAGTAATTCACATTCCATAAATATATCCACAACGCATGTTGTACTCACATGCATAAATCAAGTCTCATACCGCACATTATACTCACATACGATAATCAACTATACACTCATGTTGATCAGACATGAGGTAACCTGCCCTGCCTTGTGTTATTCTCACACTTGGCATCCAACAGGGCAATTAATTACCATAAGTTGTACTCACCCATGATAAAGTTATAACCTGCAAGTGTTATGCTCACACAAGCAGCAAGACCCTAATATTATTCTCATGCTAACGATGCTCACAAAATATAAGGAAATCACAACACAATCGAATTAAATAACAAACCAACCCAAGTTGTATGCATAACATACACCCTGTGCACAGATGTCCACTCTTCTTACCTCAGTTGCTAAGACCACACTTGCTACCTCGAGCACCTCAACGAATTTCCTTGTTGAGAACAAGATCCTAAACATTCATTAACACAACAATACACTCAAAATACATTCAAGTATGAATCTCTAAACCCATACAGAAACTTACGTAAAAATACGTAACATTACATAGGTCCATTTCACTTGCATGGCACACCATACATAAGCATTTATTATTTTGATTCTCACAAACATATTGCATGCACTCAAACAAATATTCTTAACGTAAAACATGAATTCATACAACACCTTTTTACGTAAAATTTACTAAAATACTATTTATTCTCATTAAAACTCAAATAAATAGTTAATTAATCACCAATAATTATAATAAATACCTACAGCAACTAATAAATAATAAAACCTATTCCTTTTGATATCATAGGTAGTAAACGGTATTACAAAAATACATTTTACTATTTTAACAACACTTATCCATTTTTCATAATTAACTTAAGCATTAATTAAGTAAATTCATGAAAAATACCAAAATTGATTTAAAACCGAATCTAACTCTTCTAACACAGTTTATAATCTGTACTAAGTCATAAATGATTTTCTTTGAATTTTCTAAGCAACCTAGGTATTTTTCATAATTAAAATAAGAAATAACATCAATAATTCATGAAAAATACATAATCGCCCGAAAATTCAATCTACCAATTTGATAACAATTTATATATCATAGCACATCATATAAAATAAATCTAGATTTTTCTGAGCACCTTAAGTATTTTTCATAATTAATCTATGAAATATACTAAATAATTCACAATAATTCCGAATAAATTCAGAAAATTATGAAACTTCACCAAGCACCTTAGAATAAAATAAGGAATCAGAATATACAAAAATATCAAAGAAAAACACCTCAGAAACGGTCAAAACGTGGTCGCCGGCGTTCTCGTCGGTTTCGTCGCCGGTAAAGTGTAACTTTGTCTCCGATTGCTCTTGAAGCGTCCTTTCGATTGGGGAAGCTCTCCACAGTGGTCAAGACCTCAAAACGATCAAGAAAAGTGGTCCGAGAAGGCAGATTGGGGTCGTCTTCTTCGTTGGCGGTGTACCGTCTTTAATGGAGTCAAAATGTTGGATTTTCGTTTTGGACGTTAAAGCTTCGTTTTCTTACGTCAAAAACAATTCTTAGGGTCCCATGCACTCAAATATAACCTCCCTTGTCTCAAGAACAAGCTTAAACACGTTCGAATTCGAGTCCGTATCCAAGCCGCACCTTTGAAGCTTCAAAAATGACGAATCTCAAAACGAGGACTTCCGCCCCTTATACCACGTTAAAAAGCTTCCTTAGGTCGTATATAAATGATCCCAAACCCCCACTTTCACCCAGGTTGCACTCCGCTTGAAGAAACGAAATTTTTCGGTATCGTATACGCCGTATACGTGCTCTCTCTCTCCTTGGTTCTCTGTTTTGGGTGTACGAAAATAGAGCTCAAAACCTAATTTCTATCGTGTTTAAACCCAAGCAAAAGATCGCTTTGAACCGAAGTTGAACGATTCCCATTCCACAAAAATCTCGGTTTGTTACGGGACACGGTTATACATAATTTTTTTTTATATGCATATATGCATACGTAACAATAATAATAATAATAATAATAATAATAATAATAATAATAATAATAATAATAATGATAATGATAATAATAATAATAACAACGTTAATAATAATAATAATAATAATAATAATAATAATATTAATATTTATAATAATATAATAATATACCCATATAACATATATATATCTATTAGGCATTATGCACATGCCAATAAAATTAAATATTATATCATCATAAATATAATCACATACATATTTAAATCCATAAATATGTAACATAATAAAAATACTCTCAGCTAAATAAAATTACAAAAATACCCTTTCGGAGTTAGCGGATATTACATAGTTGGATGTAGGATTTATTTAATTTTAAATAATTAAATTTTGAAAAATAATTAAATAAAAAATATTTATTTTCGAAAATAATAATAATAATAATATAATAAAATATATATTTTTGAAATTAATAAAATAATATTTAAAATTAAACCTACAATTTTGAAAAATAGGTTTCAACTAACCTAAATATCATTTCAAAATTTGCTAACTACTTTTAAAAATTTAATGTTATTTCATAAATTAAATATTCAATAAAAATAAAAAAGATAAATAAATATCTTTTTCAGATTTTATGATTTAATTTAAATAAATAAAATAACAAAATTTAAAAGTTAGCAAAATATATTACTTCTATTTAAAATTACATGATTATAGTTATCTTATTTTAAATTTAAATAAGGTCAAATTATTTAAAAAAAAAATATTTAATTTAAAAAATTGAATATCTGACCTTAAATTTAAAAATAAGATAAGATATAATCAAATTTAAAAATAAGATAGATAATTAAGCAAAAAAGATAGATATTTACTATTTTCAAATTCAAATAACACTAATATCATGAATTAAATTAAAAAAAATAATTAAGTTAATTATGATATTTAGAATTGAAATAGGAATAGTAAATGTCTAAATACAAAACTACACAAAAAATCGGAAGTTAAATCCATGAAATAGCTTGAAAAATTGAAGAAAAACGAAAAAAAAAAAATGCGAGCTATACGGACAGTATGCTGTGCATACTGTCCGCGCGCGCAAGGGGAGTGCACGGCCGAGCAAGCTCGGCGCTGGGGGGTGTCCAGCAGGATTTCCGCACGCGGATGCTCGATTTCAAACACGGATTCGTGTCCGTGCGCGTGGTGTCCGAGGGAAGCCCCTCATGCGCGCGCGTGGGGCAGTGACACCATCCCGATATTTTTTGAAACTTCAAAAAATCATAACTAATTCAAATTAAATCAAAATTGAGTTCTGTAAAAAAATAAATTGCTTAATTTTTCCCATACTATCCAATAAAAATAATTCCAGAAACAGATACTCAATTATTTTTCACGAAAATTCACAAACGTCAATCATTCATCAAACAACACTCAAAACAACATAATACCATCCAAAACATCAAACAAATCGTTTTAAGTCCAAATTTCTTGCAAGCAAATCAATTACCATGGCTCTGAGGCTAGTTGTTGGAAATTATTTTACCAGGATCTTAGATCTATTCACAAGTATGTTGATTAACACCCTAAATATGAACTTCTAAAACGATTATGAAATAAACACATATAAAGTTTCGGAAACCTTACATTGGGTGCAGCAGAATATAATGACTCCTTCCGTTAAAATATTTAGCCCTTGATTCCTTTCTGTAGCAGAGAATTATCTGTTGGGTTTTATGCCTACATAAAACTCATTTCAATATAATCAGATTTACTTATTAATATAGATCAGAAATACCATTTAATGTTGCAAGGTT
Organism: Cannabis sativa; assembly: GCF_029168945.1. Lineage (NCBI taxonomy): Eukaryota > Viridiplantae > Streptophyta > Magnoliopsida > Rosales > Cannabaceae > Cannabis > Cannabis sativa. The sequence goes on along the minus strand of NC_083604.1, from coordinate 37,993,898 downwards.
CACATGATTTATTTCATGATTATATGTACATAATGTATGAATTCGTCTGAAATTATTTTCACATACTTGATCCTGTTTATTGTGTTGTCAACACATTGAAAAGTAAACATGATTATGTGAATAAAGTTTACTAGATTTATCATACGCAGGGTTTTACTGATATGATAATCTACAACAAGCTTTACTTGCATTTGGAGAAATGCTATGTTCTTTCCAGAGCATTGGTTAAAGTAAAGCTCAGGTTGGATGCATGGAGTATGCATCGGAAGGGACCGATATTGAACTTTGACTTAGATTTATTAAACTTACCGTAATATCTATTCAAGTCAATATCGCCTAGTTGATCCTAGATCAAATGATCTTAATCCTGTTATGATTAGGCTCAATCTCAAGAGGCTATTCATGTTCTTAGATTTGTTAGTTAAGCCTACTTTTGGGTCAGGGTGATACGTACATTTTGGGAATACGGTAGTGCAATTGAGTGGGAGCGCTAACATACACATGGAATCTATAGCTTCTATCTGGCGAATAGTAAGTAAAGGATGATCTCCTTCGAGCTTGACCAAACGAAAATAAATGGTGGAGATCTCATTTCACATAAGCTGAAATATCATTTATACGGGGTTAAGTGTTTTAAGGATTAAGTACATTGTAGGGTGTAACGTTAATCTAATCCCTTTACAGTGTAGATCATTCATATAGAGGATCATTGATCAAATTAAAATTATAACAATGGATAACTAATGATGTGTCTATATGGTGGAACATATAGAGCATTCTATATACTGAGAGTGCAATTCTAAGTTCTATGCGTGGATTCAACAAAGAATTAATAAGTTAGTGAATTTTAGTAATAAATTCTTAATCTACTTATTGGAAGCTCGGTTATATAGACCCATGGTCCCCGCACTAGTTTATATAATATTGCTTGTAAGACTCATGTAATTGGTTTTGATTAATCAATTATAATTCTCAAATTAGACTATGTCTATTTGTGAATTTTTCACTAAGTAAGGGCGAAATTGTAAAGAAAGAGTTTTAGGGGCATATTTGTTAATTATGATACTTTGTATGGTTCAATTAATAAATATGATAAATGACAATATTATTTAATAATTATTTATAGTTATTAAATAGTTAGAATTGGCATTTAAATAATTGAATTAGAAAATTGGCATTTTTGAGAAAATCACATGCACAATTGAGAAAACTGCAAAATCCAAGTGAGGCCCATTACACTACAGGGCCGGCCACTTGGAATGATTTTTTAAACTGATGTTTTCATTATTTTAATGCCAAATAATTCAAACCTAACCCTAGTGGAATGCTATAAACAGATAGTGAAGGCTTCAGAAAATTTACACTAAAATTTCACACTTTTCATTCAGAAAAAACTGAGCCTCTCTCTCTCCCTATCTTTGGCCGACCACTCCCTCTCTCTCTTCTTCCTAAAGATTTCGAAATACTTAGTGTTAGAGTAGTGCCCACACACAACAAGTGATACCTCAATCATAGTGAGGAAGATCGTGAAGAAAGACTTTCAACAAGAAGGAGTTTCAGCACTAAAGAAGGAGAGAAAGAAATCCAGGTTCAGATATTGATAATGCTCTGCTACAGAAAGGAATCAAGGGCTAGATATCTGAACGGAAGGAGTCATTATATTCCGCTGCACCCAATGTAAGGTTTACTATACTTTATATGTGTTTATTTCATCGTTTTAGAAAGTTCATATTTAGGATGTAAATCAATATACTTGTGAGTAGATCTAAGATCCTGGTAAAATAATTTCCAACAACTGGCTTCAGAGCCATGGTAATTGATTTGCTTGCAAGAAATTTGGACTTTAAAACGATTGTTTGATGTTTTGGATGGTATCATGTTGTATTGAGTGTTATTTGATGATTAATTGATGTTTGTGAATTTTCGTGAAAAATAATTGAATATCTGTTTCTGGAATTATTTTTATTGGATAGTATGGAAAAAATTAAGCAAGTTACTTTTTTACAAAACTCAATTTCGATTTAATTTGAATTAGTTATGATTTTTTGAATTTTTGGAAAAAATCAGGAATCGGGCAACCACGCGCACGAGCGGAAATCATGCAAAATCTCCCCTGCGCCGAGGTTTCACGCCCAAGCACCCTGTTGCGCGCCCCTGGACAGTATGCAATGCATACTGTCCGTACAGCTCGCATTTTTTTCGTTTTTCTTCGATTTTTTATGCTTTTTCATGGATTTAACTTCCGATTTTTTGTGTAGTTCTGCATTTATACATTTACTATTCCTAATTCAATTCTAATTATCATAATTAAATTAATTAATATTTTTTAAAGTTAATTCATGATATTAGCGTAATTTAAATTTGAAAAATAGTAAATATCTATCTTTTTGCTTAATTATCTATCTTATTTTTAAATTTGATTATATCTTATCTTATTTTTAAATTTAAGTTAGATATTAAATTTTTTAAATTAATTTTTTTTTAAATAATTTGACCTTATTTAAATTTAAAATAAGATAACTATAATCATGTAATTTTAAATAGATGTAAGATATTTTGCTAATTTTTAAATTTTGTTATTTTATTTATTTAAATTAAATTATAAAATCTGAAAAAGATATTTATTTATCTTTTTTATTTTTTATTTAAATTTATTTATAAAATAACATTAAATTTTTAAAAGTAGTTAGCAAATTTTGAAATGATATTTAGGTTGGTTGAAACCTAATTTTTCAAAATTGTAGGTTAAATTTTAAATATTATTTTAATTAATATATATTTTTTAAATTTTTTCGAAAAATAAATATTTTTATTATTTAATTATTTTTTGGAAATTTAATTATTCAAAATTAAATAAATCCTACATCCAACTATCCAGCTAAACTTGTTGCAGGAGTATGTGTTTTTGCTTGTTTGTAAGTTTTTAAAACCTATTTTGCTTGATTGTAAATAGCCACAGTTAACTTGTTGACTGATCCAATGATCTGATTTTAACTCATGGCTCCCTTGGTCAAGTAAATAATTTGTAGCAGGTATATTTACAATCTTCTTTCATCTGTGTATGACCTAGCAACATGATAGGATCCATCCAAATTGTGTGCCTGTGTGAGCCTATATGTTTAATTTTGTTATAGATGCATATAGGTTGTTGTTGTTAAATAAAATATCATAGTTTTTGATAGATTTTATTTAGGCCCATTTAGTTTTTGGGCCTATTCAATTAATAACAGTTGTTCATTTTAAGGTTAAATTCCTCTTTTTTGGGCCTTGTGTGAGAGTTGGGAGCCATAGTAGTGGGTACGACATACTGAACCCAGCACCCCCTCACATGAACTACCCCAATTGTGAAGGCCCATTTGGCTGATTTGAATAACTGTACTAGGTTAATTAAACTAGTTTAACCTAATAAAATTGATTAGCAACATAATTAATTTCATTTAATTTTGAAATTAATTTAAGAAAATCATAGTTTAAAGAATTTTATTCTAAGCTAAACTATATATATTTTCTTGTATTTAATTAAATATAGAATTATAACCATCTAGATTCTTTCTGAAGCTGAATTTAAATTTTTCATTAAATATTCCTACTTAAGTTGATATTTAGTTATCTATAACTAATCAACTTAAATCTGAATATCTTTGAGTTTCAAATTTCAAAATTAAGTTGAGGAATTTCAGGAATTGGTTATTAAGATTCCTTAGATATTTTTTAAGTTGATATTTTTTTCAAATATTAACTTAAAATAGAATATTTTCAAATTAAGTGGTTACAACTTAATTTTTTGATATTTAATTAAATTTAAATTTGAAAATATTTAAGTTCTAGATTTTTTCTAATACAACTTAAATTAGATATTTTTTCAAACTTTGTGGAAAAGATACTTAGTCAAATAAGATATTTTCTAGATAGTTATTTCTAGACTACTTATTATTTCTAATATTGAAATAGGAAAATATTATACATTGTGAAATTAATTATTTAAATAATTAATTTTGGTACAATTTATTTTAAGTATATTTTTTTTCCTAGTATTAAACTAGAGATTAATAATTAAGCCTTCTCTACACTTAATTATTTATTTCTTGAATTTAATACATTTAATCAAATTGAAAATTAAATATCTAATTTGATTTTCATCATGATACTTAAATATTTCTTTTTCATGAAATTTAATTAAATAGAAAATTATTTTTTGGTTGAAATTTATTTTTTTCAACTAAATTTAAATAATTTTCAAAATATATTTTTTTTCTTTTATTTTATTAATCAAATTTCAAAATTGCATTTCTTAAATGCTGGAATTTTGAATTTTATTTGAAAAATAGATTAAAGTTGTAAATTATTTATTTTAATTTTGGACCAACTTAAATCAATGATTTATTCATTTAATGATTAATTAAAATAAATGAAGTAAAATATATTTAATTAGAAAATGAATTAATTAGTCCATGAAAATCTAGATAGATATTATCTGTTTTTGCTTGAAGTATTTTTCTAGTGTATTTAATTAAATAGAAAATTAATATTTAAGTTGATTTTCACCATTATACTTAAATATTTGAAATTTTTCTTATATATTTAATTAAATAGGAAAATTATATTTTTTGTTGTAAATTAATTTTATTAATTAATTTTGGGCCAACATTAAATTAGAATAATTTTTCCAGGATTTATTTTTTATTTTAACATGCATTTTCGAAAATTGTATTCTTAAATACTTTAACTTTTCAAAATGCAATATATATTTATAGAAAATTAAATTTGAGTTGTAAATTAATTTAAATTAATTTTGTAACAACTTAACTAGAATATTTTTCTAAATATTTATTGGAAATTATTACTAAGATGGAAATAATTCATGTTATTTTCATATCCATCTAAGTAAAATTTATAAATATTAAATTAAAATTTATATTTAGAATTTTTCATTCTAAATTGGAAATTTTAATTAAATAAATATATATTTAAAATAAATAGATTAAATAAAGAGAATCAAAGAAAATACAACTCTCTTTAAATAATGAGCTTTATTATTAAGATATTCAATCTCCATTGTTGGTTTTACATCGCGTTTGTTTTAGTGAGTAATCCTCCCTAATGGAGGAACGTTCATTAGCAATTTCGCACCGTTTAATCTCGAAAGATAAGTAGTTTGTAAGTGTTTTATATGGTATGGATCACCCTAATGGTGGCGACCATATTTGACTTGCAAATTATGAAACAATGGTGGAAGCTCGTAAGATAGAATTGCCTTGACTCTCGCCTAAACGGGACAACGCTGAATTCCAATCTTGATCGAATAAAAGGTTGCTAGAATGTTTAACATTTTAGATGAGCTGACAACTCTATTCAATGGATGGTAGCTTTGACTCTCGCCTAAACGGGACACTGATATCAGTTTGTTGAAAACCTTGAAAATTATTTAGGATTGTATGTTTTAGTATTTTCACTTGTCATTCCTACTTGCTATATGTTTAATAATTTCTGAATTGTGTATGAATTTATATTGAACCATGTTATTTTCTGTTATTAAGTTGTAGTTTAATTTTGAATCTTCATTGTTGGTCTAACTTGGTTTGTTTATCTAATGAGATAAATCCCTAATGGATTTTCACCATTAGACATACATAATAGTGTTAGATCTCGAAAGATAAATATTGTATATGCAACATCTAGCTGTTCATCAATTGATGACACCTTATACTAGTATTTTTACGATATGAAACAAGAAGATTGTATAAATAAGATTACTTTGACTCTCGCTAATCGAAGCATCGTTGGATTCTTATTTATAAACGAAATTATCCTAATTCCTCTTAGCTTATTCATTTCGAATTAGCTCAATAACATATCATTGGATGAATGGTCTATATATCATTTAATGTCATTATATTTTCTCTTAAGAAATTCAATGACGCATATGATTATAATACCGAAATTCTATTCCCAATTGATATAAATCCTCAATCTTAGAAATCTCCTACTTGTATGGGCAAATCAGACTTAGAGTTAAATTAGTAGTGATGGTCTGTAATATCCCAGAAAATAAATAATATTTAAATGGACATATTTTATTAAATATGTAATTACTTGGAAAATGAAGTAGGATTATGATCTTACTTAGGTAAATTGTTGAGAAATTATTTAATGAAATACGTTATTTTGGGCCCGGTAATTGTGGAATTTTAGCTATGTGGTTAGCAATGTCACGACATCAAATGAAAGAATTATTTTGAGAATATCCCGGATTAAGTTAGAATTTTATTAGAATGTCGGATTGGGGAATTAGTAAAATTACCAAAATGCCCCTAGGGTTTTTTTTTAAGAATTTAATATTTAAGAGGGGTAGATTAGTAATTTAGGTGTTGGTTTTTGTTTTATTTTGTAGCTGCCTATATTTTTTTAAAAAAAAAAAGGAAAGAAAGAAAAAAGAAAGAAAACAAAGTATTTTTAAAGGAAGAGGAAGCTTTCTTCCAAGGCAAGTAACATTTTTTTCTCAACCTTCTTCTCCTCTTCCTTTGAGCAGCTGAAACCAGCCACTAGGGGGATTGTTTTGCTTCAGCCAACTCCAATTTTCAGAGCTAAACTCCACCTTCAAGTCAACCTTGCACCCTAGGTAAGTTCATCTTTAAGTTTTGGTGTTTTTCTTAGGTTTCTAAGCTAGGGTTGTGATTTTGTTTGAAAGTTTTCAAAGCTGTAGGTTTAGTGAAGGTTTAGGTTTGTTATCCAAGTTGAATAAGGTCTGTTAATGCATGTTTGAATTGAATTCATGGCTGTTGGGATTGATTGGTGAGTGAGGAAGCTAAAAGAAATTTGATTTCTTCACTTGAGTGTGTGATTTTAAGCTAGAGATTGAACCACTGTGTTTTGCAGCTTAGGTTATGCCATATTTATGTTAATATACTGTTCTGGAAAGTTTGGTTAGGTTTGGAGGGGTTTTGGTTCGATTTTGGTGAAGAGGAACTTTTGTTCTGGTACGCGTAACCGGTCGACCGGATGGGTTCGGTGTATCGAACCTGGCCGATTACTGCGGGAGAATTTTTTCGGGTTTGCTTTATGTTCAGTTTTGACCCTGGGAGTTGTGTACTATCTGTTTTAAATTAAATATGGGATGCTTGACCTAAATTGGGGTTGCTGGGAGTTAGGTTACGTTTGATTTCTAAATTAGGGTTTTAATCCGGAACTTTGAGTTAAGGTATTTATTGTGTTTCAATTGTCGTGACATAGGACCGGGATAGCTTAGCTTGTTCTTCCACTCAGGTCGGCCATACTTTTGACTTCTGAATTAAGGTAAGAAAAGTGGTAAGCACCGTATGTGGTTAAAGATTAATGGATGAATGGAAGTGGCCTTAATTATTATCATGATGCTGATTAAAAGTTTATTAAGCCTAGGTTATGACCTAGGGTTGGAAACGGTTATTACCGTTATGAGTAATTACTCTTGAAACCGCGGTTCGGTTTCTTACTTATCGTTTGCTTTATCGGGCAACGATAGTGACATATTCAGCTCGTATGTGACGAGTGGTAAAAAGTGGTACTTTATTAAGTACCAGGAATGTATGATGTTTAAGGGAATGCTTATTATTATCGAATAGTGAGTAAACATAATGGCATGAGAATAAGTTGATAATCATTTTCTTTCAATTATTGTTTTGATCACTTTCTTGCTGAGTCTCTGTGACTCACTGGTGCTTTATGGTGCAGGTAAAGGAAAGGCTAAAGTCGAGCAACCATGAGTTTATGGTCGCAAGAATAATGTACATACCAGCCGTAGGCAGCCCAGTTTACAGGATGCTCTATTTTGATTGTATTTTGGAAAATATAAAGCTTATGTTGTAAAATACTTTGAAACCAGTTTGTAAATATTTTGAAAACAGGGGGACCCCATAAATCATGTTACTTATCTTTTGTTAAATAGTTTAAAGGTTGAGTTTTTAACTATCAAAAATTTAATTACCCACACTTTTAGTATAATTACATCTTATATAATTATTGGTATTTTAAATAAATTGCACACACGTGGCGTCCCTGTTGGACAGGGCGTTACATGGTCCAAGATAGAATTACTCATTATATTTGGTATAAATTTAAGTCTTTGACTTTAATTTTAGATTCCAAACAGAAATTTTCTTATATTTCTAATTCCAGAATACAATACAGTTACACTTTCACAAGTTTTTAATAACCATCTTATATCATTGATTTCAAACTGTATGGAATATGAGTTTAGTATTCTGTGACCAGGATCCACTTGCACTATTCTAATAACTCTTTGATGTAACTAAACCTAAGTCATCAAAAGACACTGCCACATTTTTTTTAATCTATGGCATTTGTATCTTGTTCATAGTGGTTTTGACAAGATCAATCTCTGCAAAGAGTTAATATGCCTATATCCACTGAAAGTAGTTCATCTCATTCGCAGATGGATGTACATTCAGGGATGGATATGAGTTTTTCGTTGTATTCTTAAAACGATCACTCTAGATTATACCTTATGCAAAGAAATTTGAAATGTTTTAAAAATTTCATAAATTTCTAGCAATGGTTAAAACCATTAAGGTAAGTGGATAAAGATCTTGCGAACAGATAGGGGTGGAGAAATAGTTAGTAGATATGAATTATATCCAAACTTACCTCCCCAAAAATTTCGACTTGCATATTGATGATTAGTTACTAGTCGTTGCCTAAATCCTTCTATGGTAATACAATTTCAGAATGATGTAATAGTTGTATACTTAATGTAAATCATTACTAGATTCATGGATGACCTAATCAAAATCTTAAGAAAAGCTAGAACTGTTATGTTGAATTTTATGCCCTAAATAGAACTCATTTCAATATAATCAGATTTACTTATTAATATACATCAGAAATAATATTTAATGTTGCATGGTTCACATTATTTATTTCATGATTATATGTACATAATGTATGAATTCATCTGAAACCCTTTTCACATACTTGATCCTGTTTATTGTGCTGTCAACATATTGGAAAGTAAACATGACTATGTGAATAAAGATTCCTAGATTTATCAGACATAGGGTTTTACTGATATGATAATCTACAACAGAGTTTACTTGCATTTTGAGAAATGCTATGTTCTTTCCAGAGCATTGGTTAAAGTAAAGCTCAGGTTGGGTGCATGGAGTATGCATCGGAAGGGACCGATATTGAACTTTGACTTAGATTTATTAAACTTACCGTAATATCTATTCAAGTCAATATCGCCTAGTTGATCCTAGATCAAATGATCTTAATGCTGTTATGATTAGGTTCAATCTCAAGAGGCTATTCATGATCTTTGATTTGTTAGTTAAGCTTACTTTTAGGTTAGGGTGATACGTACATTTTGGGAACACGGTAGTGCAATTGAGTGGGAGCGCTAACATAAACATGGAATCTATAGCTTCTATCTGGCGAATAGTAAGTAAAGGATGATCTCCTTCGAGCTTGACCAAACGAAAATAAATGATGGAGATCTCATTTCACATAAGCTGAAATATCATTTATACGGGGTTAAGTGTTTTAAGGATTAAATACATTGTAGGGTGTAACGGTAATCTAATCCCTTTACAGTGTAGATCATTCATATAGAGGATCATTGATCAAATTAGGATTATAACAATGGATAACTAATGATGTGTCTATATGGTGGAACAAATAGAGCATTCTATATACTGAGAGTGCAATTCTAAGTTCTATGCGTGGATTCAACGAAGAATTAATAAGTTAGTGAATTTTAGTAATAAATTCTTGATCTACTTATTGGAAGCTCGGTTATATAGACCCATGGTCCCCGCACTAGTTGAGATAATATTGCTTGTAAGACTCATATAATTGGTTTTGATTAATCAATTATAATTCTCAATTTAGACTATGTCTATTTAATAATTTTTCACTAAGTAAGGGCGAAATTGTAAAGAAAGAGTTTTAGGGGCATATTTGTTAATTATGATACTTTGTATGGTTCAATTAATAGATATGATAAATGACAATATTATTTAATAATTATTTATAGTTCTTAAATAGTTAGAATTTGGCATTTAAATGGTTGAATTAGAAAATTTGCGTTTTTGAGAAAATCAGATGATGAAAAGATAAAACTGCAAAATTGCAAAAAGTGATAATTCAAACCTAACCCTAGTGGAATGCTATAAATAGATAGTGAAGGCTTCAGGAAAAATATACTTCTGATCCAGAAAAACCTCAGCCTTTCTCTCTCCTTATCTTTAGCCGCCACTTCTTCTCTCTCTTCCCTCTTGAATTTCGAAATCCTTAGTGTATGAGTAGTGCCCACACACAGCAAGTGATACCTTAATCATAGTGAGGAAGATCGTGAAGAAAGACTTTCAGCAAGAAGGAGTTTCAGCACTAAAGAATCAGAGAAAGAGATCCAGGTTCAGATATTGATGATGCTCTGCTACAGAAAGGAATCAAGGGCTAGATATCTGAACGGAAGGAGTCCTTATATTCCGCTGCACCCAATGTAAGGTTTCCTAAACTATATATGTGTTTATTTCATCGTTTTAGAAAGTTCATATTTAGGGTGTTAATCAACATACTTGTGAGTAGATCTAAGATGGTAAAATAATTTCCAACAACTGGTATCAGAGCCATGGTAATTGATTTGCTTACATGAAATTTAGACTTTAAAACGATTGTTTGATGTTTTGGATGGTATCATGTTGTATTGAGTGTTATTTGATGATTGATTGATGTTTGTGAATTTCCGTGAAAAATAATTGAATATCTGATTCTGGAATTATTTTTATTGGATAGTATGAAAAAAATTAAGCAAGTTAATTTTTTACAGACCTCAATTTCGATTTAATTTGAATTAGTTATGATTTTTTGAAGTTTCAAAAAAATCGAGTTGTGTCGCTGCACCACGTGCGCGCGCGGAGAGGCTGCTAGCAGCCCCCTGCGCCGAGAAACCACGCCCATGCAGCCCCTTGCGCGCCCATGGACAGTATGCAAATATAGCTCGCAATTTTTTCGTTTTTCTTCGTTTTTTCATGCTTTTTCATGGAATTGACTTCCGATTTTTTGTGTAGTTCTGTATTTATACATTTACTATTCCTAATTCAATTCTAATTATCATAATTAATTTATTTTATATTTTTCAAATTTAATTCATGATATTAGTGTAATTTGAATTTAAAAATAGTCAGTATCTATCTTTTTTGCTTAATTATCTATCTTATTTTTAAATTTGATTATATCTTATCTTATTTTTAAATTTAAGGTCAAATATTAAATTTTTTGAAATTTATTTATTTTTTTTAAATAGTTTGACCTTATTTAAATTAAAAATAAGATAACTATAATCATGTAATTTTAAATAGATGTAAGATATTTTGCTAACTTTTTAAATTTTGTTATTTTATTTACTTAAATTACATTTAAAATCTGAAAAAGATATTTTATTTATCTTTTTTAATTTTTTATTTAATTTTTATTTATAAAATAACATTAAAAAATTTAAAAGTAGTTAGCAAATTTTGAAATGATATTTAGGTTGGTTGAAGCCTAATTTTTTAAAATTGTAGGTTTAATTTTAAATATTATAATATTAATTTCGAAAATATTTAAATTTTATTATATTTTATTTTTTTTGAAAATATTTTTTTTATTTTAATTAATTTTTTTGATATTATTTATTTAAAATTAAATAAATCCTACATCCAACTATCCAGCTAACCTTGTTGCAGGAGTATGTGTTTTAGCTTGTTTGTAAGTTTTCAAAACCTATTATTGCTTGATTGCAAATAGCCATGGTTAACTTTTTGCCAGTTCTAATGATCTGATGGCTCCCTTGGTCAAGTAAATAATTTGTAACAGGTATATTTACAATCTTCTTTCATCTGTGTATGACCTAGGAACATGATAGGACCCATCCAAAGTGTGCCTGTGTGAGCCTATGTGTTTAATTTCATTATAGATGCATGTAGGTTGTTGTTGCTAAATAAATTATCATAGTTGTTGATAGATTTTATTTAGGCCCATTTAGTTTTTGGGCCTATTCAATTAATAACATTTGTTCATTTTAAGGTTAAATTTCTCTCTTTTGGGCCTTGTGTGAGAGTTTGGAGCCATAGAAGTGGGTACGACATACTGAACCCAGCACCCCCTCACATGAACCACCCCAATTGTGAAGGCCCATTTGCCTGATTTAAATAACTGTACTAGGTTAATTAAACTAGTTTAACCTAATAAAATTGATTAGCAACATAATTAATTTCATTTATTTTAAAATTAATTTAAGAAAATTATAGTTTAAAGAATTTTTTATTCTAAGCTAAACTGTATGTATTTTCTTGTATTTAATTAAATATAGAATTATAACCATCTAGATTCTTTCTGAAGCTTAATTTAAAATTTTCATTAAATATTCCTATTTAAGTTGACATTTAGTTATCTATAACTAACTAGCTTAAATCTGAATATCTTTTGGATTTAAAATTTCAAAATTAAGTTGAGGAATTTTAGGCATTGGTTATTAAGATTCTTTAGATATTTTTTAAGTTAATATCTTTTCGAATATTAACTTAAAATGGAATATTTTCAAATTAAGTGGTTACAACTTAATTTTTGATATTTAATTAAATTTAAATTTGAAAAATATTTAGGTTATAGATCTTTTCTAATACAACCTAAATTACATATTTTTTCAAATTTTGTGGAAAAGATACTTAGTCAAATAAGATATTTTCTAGATAGTTATTTCTAGACTTGATGTCGCCCAATTAGTTACACTGCGGTCGCGGTAGTAAACGGGCTATATGTCGTATCCACAGGGAGGAAAAATACACTCAAAAAGACAATTAGTAATTTTACAAGAATAAAATATGAACCTTGAATGTGATGAGAATATTGAGAAATGATTTTTAGAAATTAAACAAGTAATTAAAATGAGAAGTGATCAGAAAATGATTATGGAAGACACAAGCTTTGTACATGCAATTATATTTTCCTAATAAAATTGATTCTTTAACCTCAACTATAATTCTACACCATTAATTATAGTTGGAAAATATGTATGATTAAGCTCACTAGAAAAATATGTTCTCTAATTAAATTAAAACTACTTCTAAAAGTACTATCATATTATATAATTTAAATCGACAAAATACCATTGGCAGAGTGCAGTAAAAATCATATAATATAATAAACACTCTAATAATTAATAGCCTAACTTACATAAGAAAAGCATGACTGAACTTATATAAAAGGTACTATTAAATTTAAAGTGCAATTAAGAAGAAGAGAAATTTAATATAACAAATGTGAAAATGAAGAACAAAGAGAATCAATATATTAGAAGAATAAAAATTGCATGAACTTACACTTGAGTCTTGCCAAAGAAATTAGCCTAGAAAAGGCATTGTCTTTACACCAAAATTAATAAAGTAAAATAAAGAAGAAGGAAAGAAAAAGATAAAATTTTGGTATAATAACTCTAGATAAAATCTGATGCCTTTTTACAATTGATTTTGGCTCTCTATTTATAGTGCCAATTTAGCCCAATATTGGTATTTTCGTATATTAGTTAGTGGGGAAAATGGCACAAGAAGTCTAGTGGAGAGTGGTCTCATGCGCCCCTTTTGGTGGAGATTGAGGAGACATGAGCGGACAGGTGGCGAGCTCAAAACACTCACAGTAGTTGATGTTGAATGAAGGGAAGACTCATGCGTGTACTGTTGAGTGAGTGATGTATTGGACTTGGTCAAAATTGACACATTTTAAAGTTTTGGCCCAAAATTATTCAATTGATGGTCCAATCATTCTTTGGGTGGTGGCTTTAGGATTAACAATATAATTGATGATGAACCATGACAATATGGAGTGAACAAATTGGGTTTGGGCCTTTCCTTTATTTTTACAAAAATACCAACCATTGAGTTAGGATTCCAAGCTCCAAACATGCTAATATTTCATTAGCTCAAATCTGAAAAATAACACAAAATCAAAATAAATTAAATATTTCTAACTAAAATAAATTTACCATTAATAATATAAAATATTTAATTTATATTAATTTAATATGCATAAATAAAGACTTAAAATGTACAAATTTGAGCCTTAATCACAACCCCCAACTAGCTTATTGCTAGTCTCTAGCAATTCAAGCGAAAAAGAAATAATGTCAACATGATATTCTCAGGTCAAAAAATTTTAAAAATGGCATAAATATTCAAATAAAATATTAGTAACAAGCCAATAAGAACTATACAAAATTACCTTGAATACATCTAGAGTTGTGAGTGTGTGCACCAAACTTGAACCTTCTTACCACAAATCATAGCACATAAAAGCTTTCGAAAAATGAACCAAGTAAAAGTCTCAACTCCATTTGCCTCACAGGTGTTTGAAAATATTTATTCATGACTAAGGACTTCACTCATGGAGTTGGAAATTGAAAAGTGAGCACTCGAAAAGGATAGATCAATTTAGGACAAACATTTGAATAAATATTGAAACGAAGATAGATTATGAATTATTTGGACAAACCACCATAAGAGTACCACAAACCAGCTTTTCGAGATTTTTGAATAGACATCATTTACATTTATTCTAGGAGCCAAAACAAATAATAAAAAAAATGAAATACTACAATTTTTTTTTTTTTTTTTTTTTTGAACAAGAGGCAACATGTTGGATATAATGATGGAAATGTTGCTCTTGGTTTTTTTTTTTTTTTTTGTGCACATAAAGAAAATAATTACAAAAAGGCTCCTTAATAAGATTTGTCTATAGAAATTATCCCTTAAAGCAACATCCAATCAAAACCCTAGTACCATGTCCAAAATAATGATAACCATGTCTAAGAATCAATAAAAATTCAAAAGTTGTTTTCTCAAATCTCGCCACTCACAAAAATATGAACACTTAAACTTGGCAAAGTTTCTAAGCAAATACGTGCTAACACCCATCTTACCACAAAGTTTGGTATGTGCATTTTATAACTCTAGAAAAATTCTAAGTAACAAAGATAGTAAATTGGCTTGAAAATAACATTTTACAAGAATAAATGAGTAATTTTTGAAAATTTTGACCATGAAAATATTAATATGACAAAAATTAAGAAACATGCTTGAATATGCTCACCACCCCCAACTAAAATAAGACAGTGTCCTCAATGTCTAAAGATATAAAAATTAAAAGAATAGGGAAAGAGAACACCTGAAGAGCAAGCAACCATGGATAGCAGCGATATTGATCCTCTAAAAACATAAAAACTGAAAGAAAAAAAATGATAACAAATAACAAAATAAGATGACAAAGATAAAAGGAAAAAGAGAACAAACCTGTGTACAAGATCGGGAAAGCACTACTCAAGGCTGGTAAACCGGAGGCACGAGGGTATCCTCGACAGGCTGGGGCACCCTCTCTATGTAGTGTTTCAGTCTTTGGCCATTCACTTTGAATTTTCTCCCATTGGTTGGGTCTTCGACCTCAACAACACCGTGGGGGAAAACAGTTTTTACAACATACGGCCCAGTCCACCGGGATCTCAGTTTCCCAGGGTGGATATGCAGGCGAGTGTCATAAAGATGCACTCGCTGATTTGGCTCAAATTTTTTCCTCAGGATCTGCTTGTCATGAGCCGCTTTTAATTTAGCCTTGTAGATCCTAGAGTTATCATAAGCATCATTCCGTAGCTCCTCAATTTCTGACAATTGAAGCTTACGATTAAGGCCCGCCGCGTTGAGATCAGAATTTAGGCTTTTTACAGCCCAGTATGCTTTATGTTCCAGTTCAACAGGGAGATGGCAGGCCTTGCCATAGACTAGTCTGTAAGGAGACATGCCTAGCTGAGTTTTGTAAGCAGTGCGGTAGGCCCAAAGAGCATCGAGAAGTCGGGAGGACCAATCTTTGCGGTCAGGGTTAACCGTCTTTTCTAAAATTTGCTTAATTTCACGATTAGCTAACTCAGCTTGGCCATTTGTCTGTGGGTGATAAGGCAATGCAACCTTGTGAAGTACACCATACTTTTGCATCAAATGCTCAAAAGAGTGGTTGCAGAAATGGGTGCCTTGATTGTAAAGCCCGCTTAGTTAATTTGGAAATTAGTAGTTGTTTATGATTAATTATGAAATTATTTATAGCTATTTAAATAATTTATTGCTATTATTTATGGAATTCAGAAATGCATGATTATGTTATCAGTAGTTTTTATATTTTGTAATTCCGGTGCCCGATATTTTGAAACTCGGCGTTTGGCTCAGTAGAAATCACAACTTAGTATGCTAGTAGTTTGGGGACGGGTTTTAGACATTGGGAATGTCGGGAATGGCCGGGAATTTAGAATTTCCCAAAAATACCCCTTTAGTATGATTTATGTGATTTTAGTATCGAGGGGCAAAATGGTCTTTTTGCCCCAATGACTTTTTGTCTTTTAGTGACTTGTTTATTTGAAAAATAAATGTTATTTGTTTATTTTAGTGGCTGAAATGAAATGGTTTAAGTGGCATTATTCTCTTATTTTTCTCATTTCTACACTTAGTAAAAAATTAGAAAACTTTGAAAAAGAGAACTCTCTCTCATTCTCTCTCTCTCTCTTTCGGCTGGTGCATGGGATTCAAAGGGCTGGGTTTTTCATCAAATTTCTAGCTAGATTCTTCCTAACTTTGGGTACTCTTGATTGTGCTATGTATTTCCTAATTGTTCTCCTTTGTTTTCTTGAAAAAAAAATGGTGAAATATTGAGTAAATGCATGCTTTTAGTGGCTGTTGTTATTGCTGTGTTTTGTTGTTGATTTCTGTGGTATAAAGCATGTCTAATTGAAGTTAAATGAACTGTTTGAAGCATGTTAGTTAGGTTGTTTAAAGCTTTGAGTTTTCTATGCAAAAATGAGATTTTTGGAAGAAAATATAGTGAATCTGTTCTGTGATGTTGCTGTTATTTTTAATTGTTTTCAGAGGCTTAGATAAGCTTGATTAAGTAGAATTAAGCTAGTGAAATGCATGATTAGGTGTTTTTGCTCAAGTTTGAGTTTAGAACTCAAAGCTTGAGCTCCAATGGCATTTTCGTGTTTGAGGTTTCTGGGTTGTTTTGATGCCTTGGATATGTTCTAGGGAAGGTATAGAACAGGTCTGGAAAGTTTGAGGTGATTTGGGGTTGAATTGTGCAAGTTATGAAAATTTGATGTTGCTGCCTGCGAGGAACCGGAATTCCGGTTGTGCATCCGGAATTACGGATGAGGGTCCTGAATTTCCCAGAACCGGAATTCCGGTTGGGCAACTGGTCTACCGATTGGGGAATTTTTCAGAACCCGTGTTTTCCTCGTTTTTATGTTTTAGGGGGTATTGCCATGCTTTTTATCGATAGGGAAACTTTTAGTTCCTAGTTTTAGTCCCCGGGAAGTGATTTAGCGTGTCACTTATAGCGTTGTGATTTTTATGGTTTAGGAGCCGATCCGTCAGCGCTCGGCTTCGGTTCCGGTCAAGTTGGCAAGACACCTGAATTCGGAATCCAGGTAAGATTAGTATAACAGTATGCATATGTAGAATACATGTTTAGCGTGCATGTAGGAAGCCTGCTAGATTACATTAGTTATGTATATAGGCTTCGAACCATCCAACCCTGTCACGTTGGTACAGGCTGGAGTATGACCAGCAGCCGGAGTATGACCGGTTCGACCGATCAGGCTGACATTTGGTTGGTGGTTCCGTACTATTGACCTATCCCGTCGCAGACAGCCGGAGTATGACCAAGAATGAGTATGACCGGTTCGACCGATCAGGAGGATACTCGTCAATAGTACCGTCCCTGTGAACGTTCAAAACTCAGTACCATATTGGACATGGCAGTAGTGGCTCAGTACCATGTTGGACATGGCGGTAGCGGGACTCAGTATCGTGTTGGACATGGCAGTTAGAATTATATATGAGTATTATTATGCTTTTCTTACTGAGTCTGTCGACTCACAGTTTACGTTTATGTGTAGGTAAAGGCAAGGCTATAGCTGATGGACCGTGAGCGAGCTTATGAGATTGTACATGTCGGGGCGGTTAGGCCTGGAGCGTACGATCCTCGGGACAGCAAGGCTGAATTTTTGTAACTGGTCGTTAGACGACTTTTATTTTATGTAACAGTTAAACAGTTAAAACTTTTTGTAAATGATTTTATAATCGGGATCCCGAGTCTTTTGTAATATGGTTTATAAGTTTAATTAAAAAGCAAAATTTTAATTAATCACGTTTTTCCATAAACCTCGTTGATTAGCAACGAAATTTGCACAAAGACGTTTAAAAATCACGTAATACGCCTAAGTTAGTTAGGGTGTTACAATTTGGTATCGTAGCCGCCAGTTGTCTTCCGAAGATCGTCACGACATGTACAATCATCATCGCCAGCTAGCTCGGTTCACGGTTCGGTAAGCCTTTATTGCTTTAGTAGTTTATTTTATTCAGTTATGAAAAAGAAAAGCCTGTTAGGAAGCATGTTAGTAGCCTGATAGTAGAATAGGCGCATGTTTCGTTTTTAATTTCCAAATTAAGCGGCATTAGTAAGCTCTCCTTGAATATGACCTGATATGCCAACTCTTGGTTTCGCAGGCGGTTCTAATCAGATGGACGCCAGGCGGACTACCAGGAGTCAGGGCAACTCCGTAGGGTCGAACCAAGGACAGGGAGCTCAGTTTCCCCCACCTGCTAGGGGCCGAGGTAGAGTTCCCCGAGGCAGCGCTCGTGGCCGGGGTGATGAGAACCCGCCACAGGCTGCCTGTGCTCCCCGGCCCGATCGTGGAGCCCCGAACTGGGAGTTGCGGTTTGCGGAAATGCAAGCCCGGATCGAAGAACAAGCCCTCGAGATTCGCAGGTTGAGACGGCCAGGTGCTCCCGGCAGCTCCGTGCCCGTAGTTCCGGTGGCACCCGCCCTCGCCGCCTGTGCCGAGATAGTGGTGGCGGCCCATAGATTGGAACCTCTGTATGAGCGGTTCCGGAAGCAAGCACCTCCGGTTTTCCTGGGAGGTCCGGATGTAATGAAAGCCGAGCAATGGCTGACGGTGATCACCAAGATTCTGAATTTCATGGGTGTCACCGGTAACGACAGAGTGGTGTGCGCCACATTTCAGTTCCAGAAGGACGCGTTGGTATGGTGGGACATGGTGTCTCAGATCCATGACGTCACCACCATGACCTGGGAAAGGTTCCAGGAACTCTTTAACGCAAAGTATTACAACGAGGCGGTCAGAAGCGCCAAGAGGAAAGAGTTCGCTCACCTGACCCAGTGGGAGAACATGAGCGTCACTGAGTATACTACTCAGTTTGATCGGTTGGCGAGGTTAGCCTCGGGAATTGTGCCGACCGACTTCAGCAAGAAGGAGAAGTATCTGGACGGGTTGAATCCCAAGATCAGGCATGACCTGATGATCACCACCGACGACAGCACCACCTATGCTCAGATGGTGGAGAAGGCACTGCGAGCTGAGGGCGCAGTGGGGTGTATGTCGGGAATCGGCCCAAGATCTCGGTTAGTGGCGGGGCTCCTACCCCTCCTGCATCAGGCTATAGCAGGGGGAGTAGTGGTTCGGCCATTGATCAGAGGAAGAGAGCACCCACTGCTTCCGGTGGCTCGAGTCAGAACAAGAGGTTCCGGGGGAACCAGAGCAGAGGGAGTCGTCCCGGTGGTACTGAGACCCGATTCTCCTATCCCGAGTGCCCTAGCTGCAAGAGGCACCATCGGGGCGAGTGCAAAGGTCAGGGATGCTTTCATTGTGGCATGCCCGGACACTTCAAGAGGGACTATCCCCAGCTCCGACCAGAGGCACCGCGAGCTCCAGCGATACCCACTCCAGCCAAGGTGTTCGCTATCACGCAGGCTGATGCAGATGCCAGCCCATCAGTTGTCACAGGTCAGCTTTCTATTAACAACTCGCTATATTCAGTGCTGTTTGATTCTGGGGCTACACATTCTTATGTGGCGGCCAAAGTCTTTAGTAAATTGGGTAGACCCTATGATAGATATGAATCAGGGTTTGGAACCCTGTTACCTGGCGGAGAATTGGTTATCTCCAATAGGTGGATTAGGTCTATGCCGATCAGGATAGATGGTAGAGAGTTAAGTGCTGATCTGATAGAGATGAGTTTAGTCGAATTCGATATTATTTTAGGAATGGATTTCCTATCTAAATATTCGGCGAGCATTGACTGTAAAAGAAAGATGGTGGTCTTCCAACCGGAAAGTGAGGAACCATTTGTATTTGTTGGTTCAGTTCAGGGATCTCGGATTCCGGTGATCTCGGCTATGTCAGCGAGAGAATTTTTGCACGAGTACATTGCTTAGGGTTTTTCGGCCGTGGTGGTGGACACCACTCGGCCAGATACCATTCGGCCAGAAGACATCAGGGTGGTTCGGGAATTTTTAGATGTTTTTCCCGAAGAACTTCCAGGGTTACCACCTCAGCGGGAGATTGATTTTGTGATTGACTTGGCACCAGGGGTGGAACCGGTTTCCAAAGCCCCGTATAGAATGGCTCCAGCTTAACTTAAGGAATTAAAGATTCAGCTCCAAGGGTTGCTTGACATAGGGTTCATTCGGCCCAGTGTATCACCCTGGGGAGCCCCGGTTTTGTTCGTCAAGAAGAAGGATGGATCTATGAGGATGTGCATCGACTACAGGGAACTGAACAAGCTGACGGTGAAGAATAAATATCCATTACCTAGGATCGATGACTTGTTCGATCAGCTTCAGGGGAAGACGGTCTTTTCTAAGATTGATCTCCGTTCGGGTTATCATCAGTTGAGAATCCGAGAGGAGGACATTCCAAAGACGGCTTTCCGCACTAGGTATGGACATTACGAGTTTCTGGTTATGTCATTCGGACTAACCAATGCTCCTGCAGCATTCATGGACCTGATGAATAGAGTATTCAAGGATTTCCTCGATATCTGTGTGATTGTGTTTATCGACGACATCCTCGTGTACTCTCAATCAGAAGAGGAGCATGAGTTACATCTTCAGATGGTACTGCAACGGCTTCGAGAACATAAGCTATATGCCAAGTTCAAGAAATGTGAGTTCTGGTTATCTCAGGTGTCTTTCCTAGGGCACATTGTGAGCAAAGATGGGATCAAGGTGGATCCCGGGAAGATCGAATCCGTCAGGGATTGGCCGAGACCGAAGACAGTGACAGAGATCAGAAGCTTCTTGGGTTTAGCTGGGTACTACCGTAGGTTCGTCGAAGGGTTCTCTAAAATTTCAATGCCCCTAACCGAACTTACAAAGAAGAATCAGAGATTTATTTGGTCAGATAAATGTGAAGCTAGTTTTCAGGAGCTGAAACAGAGGTTGATTACTGCTCCAGTGCTAGCTTTGCCTTCGGACAAGGAGAAGTTCGTAGTATATTATGACGCATCCAAACAGGGTTTGGGGTGTGTATTGATGCAAGCCGATCGGGTTATCGCTTATGCCTCCCGTCAGTTAAAGGATTATGAACAGCGATACCCGACTCATGATTTAGAATTGGCCGCGGTGGTTTTTGCACTGAAGATTTGGCGGCATTACCTGTATGGGGAGAAATGTGAGATCTATACCGACCATAAAAGTCTCAAGTATTTCTTTACTCAGAAAGATTTGAACATGAGACAAAGGCGTTGGTTGGAATTAGTAAAGGATTACGATTGTGAGATCCTCTATCATCCCGGAAAAGCCAATGTAGTGGCCGATGCTCTGAGCAGAAAGGGTCTCGGGCAAGTAGCTGGTATGGTTCAGATCTCACCTCAGCTAGCAGAGGACATGGTTAGATCCAGCATTGAGTTTGTGGTAGGTCAACTTCACAACTTAACGCTGCAATCTGATCTATTGGAAAGAATAAAAGTCGCTCAGATGACAGATCCGGAGTTAGTGAAAATCCGAGATGAGGTGTTGGCTGGTCAAGCCAAGGACTTTTCAGTGTCAGACAGTGGGATGCTTCTGTATAAAGCCAGGGTTTGTGTTCCGAATAGTGTGGAACTTAGAAATGAGATCTTTGAGGAGGCTCATTCTACCCCGTATTCTCTGCATCCCGGCACCACCAAGATGTACCAAGATCTGAAACCGTACTTCTGGTGGAGCGGTATGAAGAAGAATTTGGTAGAATTCGTATCGAGATGCCTCACTTGTCAGCAGATTAAGGCTGAACATCAGAGACCAGCAGGGTTGTTGCAGCCTCTAACCCTACCAGAATGGAAATGGGAGGATATTACGATGGATTTTGTGGTCGGGTTACCTAGGACCACGGGTTTATTTGATTCCATCTGGGTAGTGGTGGATCGATTTACGAAATCTGCTCATTTTCTGCCGGTTAGAACAACGTTCACAGTGGATCAGTTGGCAGAGTTATATGTCAGGGAGATAGTGAGACTTCACGGGGTACCGAAGTCTATAGTTTCGGACAGGGATCCGAAATTCACCTCCAAATTTTGGCAAAGTTTGCAACGGGCAATGGGTACAAAGCTGAAATTCAGTACAGCATTCCATCCTCAGACAGATGGTCAGTCCGAAAGGACGATTCAGATATTGGAGGACATGTTGAGAGCCTGTGTTATGGACTTTGAAGGCTCATGGAATAAATATCTACCGCTGATAGAATTTGCGTACAACAACAGTTATCAGAGTACAATAGGGATGGCTCCCTATGAACTGTTGTACGGTAGGAAGTGTAGATCCCCTATCCACTGGGATGAGACAGGGGAGAGGAAATACCTAGGTCCAGAGTCAGTTCAGCGGACTAATGAGGCGATAGAGAAGATAAAAGCTAGAATGCTTGCCTCACAGAGCAGACAGAAGAGTTACGCAGATTCGAAACGTAGAGATGTTGAGTTCCAAGTAGGGGACCATGTGTTTTTACGGGTATCTCCGATGAAGGGGATTAAACGTTTCGGGAAAAGAGGCAAGTTATGCCCTAGATTTACAGGACCTTTCGAGATTCTCGAGAAAATAGGTCAAGTGGCATATCGGTTAGCATTGCCTCCAGCCTTATCAGCAGTTCACAACGTATTCCATGTCTCGATGTTGAGAAAATACGTTTCAGACCCCTCTCATATACTCAGTTATGAGAGTCTTCAGCTTCAGCCAGACATGACTTATGAGGAGCAGCCAGTGCAGATCCTGGATAGAAAGGATAAAGTCCTTCGGAATAAGACCATAGCATTGGTCAAGGTACTCTGGAGAAACAGTAAGGTGGAAGAAGCCACCTGGGAGCTAGAGTCAGATATGAGAGCTCAATATCCAGAGTTATTCAGGTTAGATTTCGGGGACGAAATCCTTTTAAGGGGGGGATAGTTGTAAAGCCCGCTTAGTTAATTTGGAAATTAGTAGTTGTTTATGATTAATTATGAAATTATTTATAGCTATTTAAGTAATTTATTGCTGTTATTTATGGAATTCAGAAATGCATGATTATGTTATCAGTAGTTTTTATATTTTGTAATTCCGGTGCCCGGTATTTTGGAACTCGGCGTTTGGCTCAGTAGAAATCACAACTTAGTATGCTAGTAGTTTGGGGACGGGTTTTAGACATTGGGAATGTCGGGAATGGCCGGGAATTTAGAATTTCCCAAAAATACCCCTTTAGTATGATTTATGTGATTTTAGTATGGAGGGACAAAATGGTCTTTTTGCCCCAATGACTTTTTGTCTTTTAGTGACTTGTTTATTTGAAAAATAAATGTTATTTGTTTATTTTAGTGGCTGAAATGAAATGGTTTAAGTGGCATTATTCTCTTATTTTTCTCATTTCTACACTTAGTAAAAAATTAGAAAACTTTGAAAAAGAGAACTCTCTCTCATTCTCTCTCTCTCTCTCTTTCGGCTGGTGCATGGGATTCAAAGGGCTGGGTTTTTCATCAAATTTCTAGCTAGATTCTTCCTAACTTTGGGTACTCTTGATTGTGGTATGTATTTCCTAATTGTTCTCCTTTGTTTTCTTGAAAAAAAAAATGGTGAAATATTGAGTAAATGCATGCTTTTAGTGGCTGTTGTTATTGCTGTGTTTTGTTGTTGATTTCTGTGGTATAAAGCATGTCTAATTGAAGTTAAATGAACTGTTTGAAGCATGTTAGTTAGGTTGTTTAAAGCTTTGAGTTTTCTATGCAAAAATGTGATTTTTGGAAGAAAATATAGTGAATCTGTTCTGTGATGTTGCTGTTATTTTTAATTGTTTTCAGAGGCTTAGATAAGCTTGATTAAGTAGAATTAAGCTAGTGAAATGCATGATTAGGTGTTTTTGCTCAAGTTTGAGTTTAGAACTCAAAGCTTGAGCTCCAATGGCATTTTTCGTGTTTGAGGTTTCTGGGTTGTTTTGATGCCTTGGATATGTTCTAGGGAAGGTATAGAACAGGTCTGGAAAGTTTGAGGTGATTTGGGGTTGAATTGTGCAAGTTATGAAAATTTGATGTTCTTGCTGCGAGGAACCGGAATTCGGTTGTGCATCCGGAATTCGGATGAGGGTCTGAATTTCCCGAACCGGAATTCGGTTGGGCAACCGATCTCTTGTTGGGGAATTTTTCGAGAACCGTGTTTTCCTCGTTTTTATGTTTTAGGGGGTATTGCCATGCTTTTTATCGATAGGGAAACTTTTAGTTCCTAGTTTTAGTCCCCGGGAAGTGATTTAGCGTGTCACTTATAGCGTTGTGATTTTTATGGTTTAGGAGCCGATGTCCGCCGCTCGGCTTCGATTCCGGTCGGGTTGGCCAAGCACACCTGAATTCGGAATCCAGGTAAGATTAGTATAACAGTATGCATATGTAGAATACATGTTTAGCGTGCATGTAGGAAGCCTGCTAGATTACATTAGTTATGTATATAGGCTTCGAACCATCCAACCCTGTCACGTCGCATAGCCGGAGTATGACCAAGGCGGAGTATGGCCATTCGACCGATCAGGCTGACATTTGGTTGGTGGTTCCGTACTATTGACCTATCCCGTCGGTACAGGCTGGAGTATGACCAGCAGCCGGAGTATGACCGGTTCGACCGATCAGGAGGATACTCGTCAATAGTACCGTCCCTGTGAACGTTCAAAACTCAGTACCATGTTGGACATGGCAGTAGTGGCTCAGTACCATGTTGGACATGGCGGTAGCGGGACTCAGTATCGTGTTGGACACGACAGTTAGAATTATATATGAGTATTATTATGCTTTTCTTACTGAGTTTGTCGACTCACAGTTTACGTTTATGTGTAGGTAAAGGCAAGGCTATAGCTGATGGACCGTGAGCGAGCTTATGAGATTGTACATGTCGGGGCGGTTAGGCCTGGAGCGTACGATCCTCGGGACAGCAAGGCTGAATTTTTGTAACTGGTCGTTAGACGACTTTTATTTTATGTAACAGTTAAACAGTTAAAACTTTTTGTAAATGATTTTATAATCGGGATCCCGAGTCTTTTGTAATATGGTTTATAAGTTTAATTAAAAAGCAGAATTTTAATTAATCACGTTTTTCTATAAACCTCGTTGATTAGCAACGAGCTGCACAGTACGTTTAAAAATCACGTAATACGCCTAAGTTAGTTAGGGTGTTACATTGATCACTGATGATAGCTCGTGGTGTGCCAAAACGAGATAACACATTTTCTTTTAAGAATTTCACAACAGTTGTGTTATCTGCATTTCGACATGGCATGGCTTCAACCCACTTGGAGACATAGTCTATGGCGAGGAGAATGTAAAGGTAACCAGAAGAAGGTGGGAACGGTCCCATAAAATCAATTCCCCAACAGTCGAATATTTCTATTACGAGCATTGGGTTCAATGGCATCATGTGTCGTCGGGATAGCGCACCTAGTTTCTGGCACCTTTCACAAGATCGACAGAAATTGTTAGTGTCTTTGAACAAAGTGGGCCAGTATAGACCACACTGTAAGATTTTTGCAGCAGTCTTTTTCATAGAAAAATGACCACCACATGCTTCGTTGTGGCAAAAGTTCAAGACACTAAAAATTTCATCATCTGGAATGCAACGTCTCATAATTTGGTCGGGGCAGTACTTGAAAAGATATGGATCATCCCAGTAAAAGTTACGGACCTCGACCAAAAATTTACGTTTATCCTGTGCATTCCAGGAAGCAGGAAGCTCACCAATCACTAAGTAATTAACAATATGAGCGTACCATGGTAACTTAGTGATGGTGTAGAGATGTTCATCAGGGAAGTCATCTCGGATAGCAGGGCCATCAGCGGAATCAGAAAACTCTAAACGAGATAGGTGGTCCGCTACCACATTTTCAACTCCTTTCTTATCCTTGATGGTCAAGTCAAATTCCTGTAACAGAAGGATCCACCTAATTAAGCGTGCCTTAGCATCCTTTTTGGAAAGGAGGTACTTAAGAGCAGAGTGGTCGGTGAAGACCGTGATAGGGGAACCGATCAGGTAGGAACGAAACTTGTCAAGTGCGAATACTACGGCAAGCAACTCTTTCTCAGTAGTAGAATAGTTCATTTGAGCACTATTAAGAGTTCTACTTGCATAGTATACGACGAAGGGCTTCCCTTCCCTTCGTTGACCAAGGACGGCCCCTATTGCGTAATTGCTAGCATCACACATGATCTCGAATGGCAAGTTCCAATCAGGTGGTTGAATGATAGGGGCAAAAGTGAGTTTGGTGACAAGTGTTTGGAAGGATTCCTCACACTCGGGTGTCCAGTTAAACACCACGTCTTTTGCCAAGAGGTTCGACAAAGGTCGAGCTATCGTCGAAAAATTCTGGATGAACCTCCTATAGAATCCAGCATGCCCAAGAAAGGATCGAACATCCTTAACAGTCTTGGGGGCGGGCAGCTTTGATATGAGTTCAATCTTGGATTGATCAACCTCAATTCCTCGTTGTGAAACAATATGCCCCAAGACTATGCCAGATGGCACCATGAAATGACACTTCTCCCAGTTGAGTACCAAGCCTTTCTCTTTGCATCGTTTAAGCACAGCTTCCAAATTGAGAAGGCTTGATTCAAATGAATCACCAAAGACTGTCAAATCATCCATATATACTTCCATACAATTCTCGATCATATCACTAAAGATACTCATCATGCGGCGGAAGGTGGGCGGGGCATTACACGAGCCAAATGGCATACGCCGAAAGGCATAGGTACCAAAAGGACAAGTGAATGTGGTCTTTTCCCGATCTTCTAAAGCAATTTCGATTTGGTAGTACCCGAATAACCATCAAGAAAGGCGTAGAAAGGATGACCTGCCACACGTTCCAAGATTTGATCGATGAATGGAAGTGGGAAATGGTCTTTACGAGTGGCGGCATTTAATTTTCTATAATCAATGCACATGCACCAACTTTGTTGTGACCTTGGTAGGGATGAGTTCTCCCTTATCATTTGGTACCACCGTTACTCCCGATTTCTTGGGAACAACGAGTTGGGCTAACCCACTTCTTGTCGGCAACGGGATAAAGTATCCCGTAATCCGAAGCTTCAAGATTTCGTCTTTACCACTTCCTTCATTGGTGGGTTTAATCTCCTTTGAGGATCACGTCGTGGTATGGCCCCGTCTTCCAATTTAATGTGATGGGAGCAAATCAAGGGACTAATCCCTTTAATGTCAGCTAACGTCCAACCAATTGCTCCTCTTTGCTCTGTGAGCACATTGATAAGTTATTGCTCTTGAGTTGCATTAAGGGTGGAGGATATGATGACAGGGAAAGTGTTGTTTGCTCCCAAGAAGACATGCTTAAGTTCCTTAGGAAGTTGAGCCAAGTTTGGTTGAGGAGCTTGTACAGTGGATGGTTTTGGTGTTTCCCTATCTTGAGGAAGTCCCTCGAAGATTGGATTCCAAAACATGGTTCTTTTGGTCGGTAATTGATTGATGACTTCAGGGTTGATTTCAGTATTACCGAGCTCGAAATCTCGTAAATTTCAAAGAGGTCATTGAGATGAGTGGAAGTGTATTGTGCTTCTACCTCTTCTGAAATAAGTGTATCGATCAGAAATGATTGGAAACACTCATCGTTATCAGGTGGTTGTTTACCAATGTTGAAAACATTCACCTCTAGAGTCATGTTCCCAAAAGAGATTTTCATGAGACCATTCCTACAATTGATGAGTGCATTTCTTTGTTGCGAGGAATGGTCGTCCGAGAATGATGGGAATTTTGGACTCTAAGTTGACTTCGTATTGAGTGTCCAAGATGAGAAAATCCATGGGGTAATAGAATTTATCAATTTGAATCAAGACATCTTCAACTATTCCCCGAGGTTTCTTAACTGATCGATCGGCCAATTGTAGCACCACAGATGTGGGCTTAAGTTCTCCTAGGCCTAGTTGCAAGTATATGGAATAAGGCATGAGATTTACACTTGCACCTAAGTCCAGGAGGGCTTGGCCAAATTCCTGTTCCCCTATTTGACATGAAATGGTGGGACAACCAGGATCTTTGTATTTAAGCGGTGTCTTGCAGTCGATCACCGCACTAGCTTGTTCTGCCAAGAATGCAGTTTTCTTGACATGGTGCTTCCTTTTGATAGTGCATAGATCCTTGATAACTTTGGCATAAGCCGGTACTTGCTTGATTACATGAAGTAATGGTAGGTTAACCTTAACTTGTGTCAAAAAGTCAAGGATCTCGCTATGACTTTCCGGTACCTTTCCGAGTGGATTTCAAAGCACGAGGAAAGGGCACCTTCTTGGAAGGTTCGTGGCACATCGCATGTCTGGAGCGGGCATTGGTACACTAGTGGTCTTAGGTAATGGTGATACCGTACTTTGACCACTTCGGGTAGTAATAGCATTAACCCCTTTGAGATTAGACTCTGAAGGAGCGGAGGTTTGTGCCATATGTTGCCCTTTGGGAGTGATTAGAGGCTGAGCGGGAAGCTTACCACGCTCTTGAATGACTGAAGAATCATTTAACTTTGTTATTTGAATCTTTATGTCCTTCAATTCCTCTATCACCTGAGTGAAATAAGTCCTGAACTCTAGTTGGGATTCTGCGAGAATTTTCATGGAACTCTCAAGAGAATTCTTTTGTTGATCAAGCCTCCATTGGCTCCCAGATGCTTGATTTTGACTTGTATCCTTCCAACTGAAATTGGGATGGTTACGCCAACCAGGATTGTATGTGTTAGAGTAGGCATTATAAGGCTTCTTGTAATCCCCTAAGGCATTACACTGTTCCTCATCTCCTCCCCTTAACATACTAAGACTAGGGCACTCTTGGGGTTGATGATCAGTCCCTCCACAAATGAAGCATGGTTCTTGCTTTTCCACTTTTGCGACGATGCGAGTGCTTTACCTTCTTGAGTTTTGAAAGCCTCAAATTGTTTTTTCAAAGCTTCAAGTTGAGCTTTCACCTTGTCCTCCTCCTTCAATTGGTAGACTCATTTGTTCGTGGCTTGTCCGTAGGACTTGGCGCACTCCATGTGTATGATTTTTCAGTAAATTTCTTCAAGATATTCCAAAGCTTCTTCGGGATCTTTACGTAGGAAGTCGCCATTGCACATCATGTGTACGAATTGTCTTTTGTCGGCTGTGAGACCGTCGTAGAAATAGGCCGACAAGACGCCAACTTTCGTATCCATGATGTGGGCACTGGCCCATCAAATCTTTAAACCTCTCCCAGACTTGATGGAACGTTTCATGGTCCTTTTGGGTGAAGGTAGAGATTTGCCTCTTAAAATTTCTTTGGTCTTATGGGGTGGAAAAAATTTAGAGAAAAATACTTTTGTCATCTCATCCCATGTCCCAATAGACCTTGGCCTTAAGGAATACAACCAGCTTTTGGCTTTGTCCTTGAGTGAGAAGGGAAAGAACTTCAATCTCACCAAGTTAATGATGTCAGCTTGGTTGTTGAATGTGGCCACCACCTCTTCGAAGGCCTGAATATGCACATATGGACTCTCATTTTCCATACCATGAAAGGTTGGTAAAAGTTGAATCATGCCAGGTTTGAAATCGAAGTTGGGCATATTCATGGGATACATTATGCATGAAGGTGTGGCCGTACGCGTAGGATGTAGATAATCCTGTAGCGTTCTTGGTTGGATTTCCTGTTGTTGAGCCATCATTGGAAGTGCAGGAAGTATGGGTGATGGTGGTGAATGAGAACGAGTGGAAGAAGACGATTTAGGAGAGTTTTCTAAAATTTCAATTTGTTGTTTTACAAATCTCCCTAATTTGTCTCTATTTCGTGACATTCACTTTTTTTTTGTATTTTCACTTGTTAAATAATGTAAATTACAACTATGTAATAATGCAAGGGTATTCACACAAGATATTTCCAGGCCGATTGGGAAGGTTGCCAAGGTACCGCTTCGTCCCACACTTTTACTAGAACTCCCCGGGGTTGCTAGAAAGTGTAGAGGGTACTCTATCACAAACCTTTAAAGCCAATCTTTCTTAGACAGAATGATCTCAGTTTGTACCACTTTTACCATTACACAATTGGGTTTACACTAAAAAGTTTATGAAAATATTTTATGCACAATTTTTTTTTTGTTTTTTTGTTTTTTTAGCCTAAAGGATAAAAGTCTACAACTAACCTAAAATAAAATAAAAAAAAATGGCTAATCCTAAAAAAAGTACATAAAATAAAATAATGTAAAAAAAAAACTAACACCCTAATATAGTAGCAAAATAATAAATACAACTAACAAATAAACTAAACAAAAAAGGACTTGCTTTTTTTTTTTTTACTAAAAGAGTAAAGAATAATAATAATGATATATAATGATTTTTTTTTTGAATCTATATATAACTTAAAAAAAATTAAATTATATTATACTAACTAAAAAAGTTTTTTTTTTTTTATATAAACAAATAAAGAGAGACAAAAAAAAAATAAAACTACTATACTAACCTCTTGTAGCGCAGAGACCTCCCCGGCAACGGCGCCAAAAATTGATGTCGCCCAATTAGTTACACAGCGGTCGCGGTAGTAAACGGGCTATATGTCGTATCCACAGGGAGGAAAAATACACTCAAAAGGACAATTAGTAATTTTACAAGAATAAAATATGAAGCTTGAATGTGATGAGAATATTGAGAAATGATTTTTAGAAATTAAACAAGTAATTAAAATGAGAAGTGATCAGAAAATGATTATGGAAGACACAAGCTTTGTACATGCAATTATATTTTCCTAATAAAATTGATTCTTTAACCTCAACTATAATTCTACACCATTAATTATAGTTGGAAAATATGTATGATTAAGCTCACTAGAAAAATATGTTCTCTAATTAAATTAAAACTACTTCTAAAAATACTATCATATTATATAATTTAAATCGACAAAATACCATTGGCAGAGTGCAGTAAAAATCATATAATATAATAAACACTCTAATAATTAATAGTCTAACTTACATAAGAAAAGCATGACTGAACTTATATAAAAGGTACTATTAAATTTAAAGTGCAATTAAGAAGAAGAGAAATTTAATATAACAAATGTGAAAATGAAGAACAAAGAGAATCAATATATTAGAAGAATAAAAATTGCATGAACTTACACTTGAGTCTTGCCAAAGAAATTAGCCTAGAAAAGGCATTGTCTTTACACCAAAATTAATAAAGTAAAATAAAGAAGAAGGAAAGAAAAAGATAAAATTTTGGTATAATAACTCTAGGTAAAATCTGATGTCTTTTTACAATTGATTTTGGCTCTCTATTTATAGTGCCAATTTAGCCCAATATTGGTATTTTCGTATATTAGTTAGTGGGGAAAATGGCACAAGAAGTCTAGTGGAGAGTGGTCTCATGCGCCCCTTTTGGTGGAGATTGAGGAGACATAAGCGGACAGGTGGCGAGCTCAAAACACTCACAGTAGTTGATGTTGAATGAAGGGAAGACTCATGCGTGTACTGTTGAGTGAGTGATGTATTGGACTTGGTCAAAATTGACACATTTTAAAGTTTTGGCCCAAAATTATTCAATTGATGGTCCAATCATTCTTTGGGTGGTGGCTTTAGGATTAACAATATAATTGATGATGAACCATGACAATATGGAGTGAACAAATTGGGTTTGGGCCTTTCCTTTATTTTTTACAAAAATACCAACCATTGAGTTAGGATTCCAAGCTCCAAACATGCTAATATTTCATTAGCTCAAATCTGAAAAATAACACAAAATCAAAATAAATTAAATATTTCTAACTAAAATAAATTTACCATTAATAATATAAAATATTTAATTTATATTAATTTAATATGCATAAATAAAGACTTAAAATGTACAAATTTGAGCCTTAATCAAGACTACTTATTATTTCTAATATTAAATAGGAAAATATTATACATTGTGAAATTAATTATTTAAATAATTAATTTTGGTACAATTTATTTTAAGTATATTTTTCCTAGTATTAAACTAGAGATTAATAATTAAGCCTTCTCTACACTTAATTATTTATTTCTTGAATTTAATACATTTAATTAATTTGAAAATTAAATATCTAAGTTGATTTTCATCATGATACTTAAATATTTCTTTTTCATGACACTTAATTAAATAGAAAATTATTTTTAGTTGAAATTTATTTTTTCAACTAAATTTAAATAATTTTAAAAATATATTTTTTCTTTATTTTATTAATCAAATTTCGAAATTGCATTTCTTAAATGCTGGAATTTCGAATTTTATTTGAAAAATAGATTAAAGTTGTAAATTATTTATTTTAATTTTGGGCCAACTTAAATCAATGATTTTTTTCATTTATTGATTAATTTAAAATAAATGAAGTAAAATATATTTTATTAGAAATTTAATTAATTAGTCAAAGGAAAATCTAGATAGGTGATATTTTTGCTTGAAGTATTTTTTTAGTGTATTTAATTAAATAGAAAATTAATATTTAAGTTGACTTTCATCATCATACTTAAATATTTGAAATTTTTCTTATATATTTAATTAAATAGGAAAATTATATTTTTTGTTGTAAATTAATTTTATTAATTAATTTTGGGCCAACATTAAATTAGAATAATTTTCCAGGATTTATTTTTTTTATTTTAACATGCATTTTCGAAAATTGTATCCTTGAATACTTTAATTTTTCGAAATGCAATATATATTTTATAGAAAATTAATTTTGTAACAGCTTAAATTGAATATTTTTCTAAATATTTATTGGAAATTATTACTAAGATGAAAATAATTCATATTATTTTCATATCCATCTAAGTAAAATTTATAAATATTAAATTAAAATTTATATTTAGAATTTTTCATTCTAAATTGGAAATTTTAATTAAATAAATATATAATTAAAATAAATAGATTAAATAAAGAGTATCAAAGAAAATACAACTCTCTTTAAATAATGAGCTTTATTATTATTAAGATATTCGATCTCCATTGTTGGTCTTACAATAGTTAAATGTTTTCAATATAACCTCGAGACGCTAGACTTCGTCCCCCTATGGATGGTTATTCATTGAACGCATTTAACACCGTAAGATCTCATTTGATAAGTGTTTTGTAAGTTTTCGTCTCTATTAGACTCTCCCCTACGGTGACTACTTAGAGATAAACTTATAAAACATGAAACAATGGTGGAAGCTCATAAAATGAGAATAACCTTGACTCTCGCCTACCGGGACAACGTTGGATTCTTATTTTGATCGAATAAAAGGTTGCTAGAAGGGTTTGCATTTTAGATGAGCTGACAACTCTATTCAATAAATGATACTTTGACTCTCGCCTACCGGGACACTGTATCAGTTTGTTGGAAACCTTGAAAATTATTTAGGATTGTATGTTTTAGTATTTTCACTTGTCATTCCTACTTGCTATATGTTTAATAATTTCTGAATTGTGTATGAATTTATATTGAACCATGTTATTTTCTGTTATTAAATTGTAGTTTAATTTCGAATCTTCATTGTTGGTCTAACTTGGCTTGTTTATCTAATGAGATAAATTCCTAGTGGATTTTTACCATTAGACATACATAATAGTGTTAGATCTCGAAAGATAAATATTGTATATGCAACATCTAGCTGTTCATCAATAGATGACACCTTAGACTAGTATTTTTACAATATGAAACAAGAAGATTATATAAATAAGATTACTTTGACTTTCGCTAATCGAAGCATCATTGGATTCTTATTTAATAAACGAAATTATATCTAATTCCTCTTAGCTTATTCATTTCGAATTAGCTCAATAACATATCATTGGATGAATGGTCTATATATCATTTAATGTCATTATATTTTCTCTTAAGAAAGTAAATGACGCATATGATTATAATCCCGAAATTCTATTCCCAATTGATATAAATCCTCAATCTTAGAAATCTCCTACTTGTATGTGCAAATCAGACTTAGAATTAAATTAGTAGTGGTGGTCCAAGATAGAATTACTCATTATATTTGGAATAAATTTAAGTCTTTGACCTTAATTTTAGATTCCAAACAGAAATTTTCTTATATTTCTAATTCCAGGATGCAATACAGTTACACCTTCACAAGGGTTTAATATCCATCTTCTATTAATGGATTCAAACTGTATGGAATATGAGTTAGGTATTCTGTGACCAGGATCCACTTGCACTATTCGAAGAATTCTTTGATGTAACTAAACCTAAGTCATCAAAAGACACTACCACATTTTTTTAATCTATGGCATTTGTATCTTGTTCATAGTGGATTTGACAAGATCAATCTCTGCAAAGAGTTAATATGCCTATATCCACTGAAAGTAGTTCATCTCATTCGCAGATGGATGTACATTCAGGGGTGGATATGAGTTTTTTCGTTGTATTCTTAAAACGATCACTCTAGATTATACCTTTTAGCAAAGAAATTTGAAATGTTTAAAAATTTCTAATTTCTAGCAATGGTGGAAAACCATTAAGGTAAGTGGTTAAAGATCTTGCGAACTGATAGGGGTGGAGAAATAGTTAGTAGATATGCAGTTCAAAGATCATTAAATTAATTTTGAATTATATCCAAACTTACCTTCCCAAAAATTTCGATTTGCATATTGATGATTAGTTACTAGTCGTTGCCTAAATCCTTCTATGGTAATACAATTTCAGAATGATGTAATGGTTGTATACTTAATGTAAATCATTACTAGATTCATGGATGACCTAATCAAAATCTTAAGAAAAGCTATAACTGTTAACAATGGTTTGTTAGCTATTCTAAGTGATTAGGGGTGGACCATCCCATAGTCAATAGATAAGAAAGTGTTTGTTCAAACAAATACTACTTTTCTAAGAAAATGACTAAGTCTGAAAATAAAGCAGCGTATAAAGGAGATATTTAATTCTTGATTCCAAAAGTGTTCTATCATCTTATTTGACATATGATGATCCCACTGCCTCTCTTGTCTTGTCACAACCGAAGAGATCAATACCATTTAGTTTTCTTAGACATAATTCACG
The DNA here is from genome assembly GCF_029168945.1 of Cannabis sativa. Classification (NCBI taxonomy): domain Eukaryota; kingdom Viridiplantae; phylum Streptophyta; class Magnoliopsida; order Rosales; family Cannabaceae; genus Cannabis; species Cannabis sativa. The sequence goes on along the minus strand of NC_083604.1, from coordinate 37,958,555 downwards.
GTACCTTGTCGTAGTGGGAGAGTTTCTAGGAACTCACCTTCTCATGACTTGGGAGACACTAGTGATATAAAATCCATTGTGAGTTTAAACAAGTAATGGATTGTCAAGATATGAAACAAAGAAGAAAAGCCAATAGAACTATGGTTTAATCCATTCACATGGAGTAACCTAAAGTTTTCTATTAACAGGACATAAAAAGGAAATTTTGTTAATAAGTCTATTTTTATGGACTTAACAAACTTCCTGTTAGTATTATAGGTTTGAGTTTATCTAAACCTATGGCTTGTGGTATACCTGGTAATTACTTACTCTAATGCAAGCAACTTACTTTAGTAAGATGCTGAAGCATTTTCTTTCTAATGGCAATAAATAGAAGCTTCTCGACTTCTAGGCATAGATTTTATTTATCTAAAGAAAAGTCTCAACTATTCCAGAAAAGATAAAGCCATGAAAGAAATTCTTATATCAACAGTGAGAGGTCTCAGATATGCTTTAGTATGCCTTAGACCAGACACCTGCTGTTGAGTGGGAGTAATGAGTAGGTATCAGATTAATCCAGGAGAAGAACATTGGAAGACAATCAAGTAAATCTTAAGATTAAGAAGAGGAACTATATGTTAGTCTATAAGGGTGTGTTTAAAACTCTTAGACTACACCATGTCAGATTTCGAAATTTGCCTTTGTGCTAGAAAATCTTTCTGATAAGATGGTGATTACTCTGGGGGTGGAATAGTGATTTTGGAGAAGTGTAAAAACCGATCTGAAGTCTCTAGGTCTACCAGGAAGGGACTGAATGTGAAAGTTACAGGAAAGGTACTTATTCAGTCTAAGGAAAGTTCTATACATTTTTGGCACCATTCCAAATTGCCTAAACTACTAGTGTTATTTTCCTATTAACCAAAAGTAGTTGCCAAAAGTATAGAATCCAGTATCCTAAGAGAGTAGACATATACAGAGGAATTTCACATTATCAATGATTTTGTGATTAAAGGAAGAGTAATGGTGGGGAAAAGGTTGTGTTTAATTTAACCTTTCACATCCTATTACAAGGAGTTTACTACTACTACACTTGATTTGTATATCGAGGTGTTGAGATTATTTGAAACGCACTTTTTGTTTTATGTTAATGCAAGTGAGAGTTTGTTGGGTTTTATGCCCTAAATAAAACTCATTTCAATATAATCAGATTTACTTATTAATATAGATCAGAAATAACATTTAATGTTGCATGGTTCACATGATTTATTTCATGATTATATGTACATAATGTATGAATTCGTCTGAAACCCTTTTTACATACTTGATCCTGTTTATTGTGCTTTCAACATATTGGAAAGTAAACATGACTCTGTGAATAAAGATTCCTAGATTTATCAGACATAGGGTTTTACTGATATGATAATCTACAACAGAGTTTACTTGCATTTGGAGAAGTGTTATGTTCTTTCCAGAGCATTGGTTAAAGTAAAGCTCAGGTTGGATGCATGAAGTATGCATCGGAAGGGACCGATATTGAACTTTGACTTAGATTTATTAAACTTACAGTAATATCTATTCAAGTCAATATCGCCTAGTTGATCCTAGATCAAATGATCTTAATGCTGTTATGATTAGGTTCAATCTCAAGAGGCTATTCGTGTTCTTTGATTTGTTAGTTAAGCCTACTTTTAGGTCAGGGTGATACATATATTTTGGGAACACGGTAGTGCAATTGAGTGGGAGCGCTAACATAAACATTGAATCTATAGCTTCTATCTGGCGAATAGTAAGTAAAGATTGATCTCCTTCGAGCTTGACCAAACGAAAATAAATGGTGGAGATCTCATTTCACATAAGCTAAAATATCATTTATACGGGGGTAAGTGTTTTAAGGATAAAATACATTGTAGGGTGTAACGGTAACCTAATCCCTTTACAGTGTAGATCATTCATATAGAGGATCATTGATCAAATTAGGATTATAACAATGGATAACTAATGATGTGTCTATATGGTGGAACATATAGAACATTCTATATACTGAGAGTGCAATTCTAAGTTCTATGCGTGGATTCAACGAAGAATTAATAAGTTAGTGAATTTTAGTAATAAATTCTTGATCTACTTATTGGAAGCTCAGTTATATAGACCCATGGTCCCTGCACTAGTTGATATAATATTGCTTGTAAGACTAATATAATTAGTTTTGATTAATCAATTGTAATTCTCAATTTAGACTATGTCTATTTGTGAATTTTTCACTAAGTAAGGGCGAAATTGTAAAGAAAGAGTTTTAGGGGCATATTTATTAATTATGATACTTTGTATGGTTCAATTAATAAATATGATAAATGACAATATTATTTAATAATTATTTATAGTTATTAAATAGTTAGAATTGGCATTTAAATGGTTGAATTAGAAAATTGGCGTTTTTGAGAAAATCAGATGCAGAAAAGATAAAACTGCAAAATTGCAAAAAGTGAGGCCCAAATCAACTATGCATGGCCGGACACTTTTGTAGATAATTTAAACTGATATTTTCATTATTTTAATGCCAAATAATTCAAACCTAACCCTAGTGGAATGCTATAAATAGATAGTGAAGGCTTCAGGAAAAATATACTTCTGATTCAGAAATACCTAAGCCTTTCTCTCCCCCTATCTTTAGCCGCCACTTCTTCTCTCTCTTCCCTCTTGAATTTCGAAATCCTTAGTGTATGAGTAGTGCCCACACACAGCAAGTGATACCTCAATCATAGTGAGGAAGATCGTGAAGAAAGACTTTCAGCAAGAAGGAGTTTCAGCACTAAAGAATCAGAGAAAGAGATCCAGGTTCGGATATTGATAATGCTCTGCTACAGAAAGGAATCAAGGGCTAGATATCTGAACGGAAGGAGTCGTTATATTTCGATGCACCCAATGTAAGGTTTCCTAAAATTTATGTGTTTATTTCATCGTTTTAGAAAGTTCATATTTAGGGTGTTAATCAACATACTTGTGAGTAGATCTACGATCCTAGTAAAATAATTTCCAACATGTTAACCATGGTTTGTTAGCTATTCTAAGTGATTAGGGGTGGACCATCCCATTGTCAATAGATAAGAAAGTGTTTGTTCAAACAAATACTACTTTTCTAAGAAAATGACTAAGTCTGAAAATAAAGTAGCAAATAAAGGAGATATTTAATTCTTGATTCCAAATGTGTTCTATCATCTTATATGACATATGATGATCCCACTGGCTCTGTTGTCTTGTCACAACCGAAGAGGTCAATACCATTTACTTTTCTTAGACATAATTCACGGTACCTTGTCGTAGTGGGAGAGTTTCTAGGAACTCACCTTCTTATGACTTGGAAGACACTATTGATTAAAATCCATTGTGAGTTTAAACAAGTAATGGATTGTCAAGATAAGAAACTAAGAAGAAAAGCCAATAGAACTATGGTTTAATCAATTCGCATGGAATAACCTAACTTTTCTATTACAAGGACATAAAAGGAAATTTTGTTTATAAATCTATTCAATGGACTTAACAAAACTTCATGTTCCTAGTATTATAGGTTTGAGTTTATCTAAACCTATGGCTTATGGTATACCTGGTAATTACTTATTCTAATGCAAGCAACTTACTTTAGTACGATGCTGAAGCATTTTCTTTCTAATGGCAATCTATAGAAGCTTCACAACTTCTTAGGCATAGATTTTATTTATCTAAGGAAAAGTCTCAACTATTCCAGAAAAGATAAAGCCATGAAAGAATTTCTTACATCAACAGTGAGAGGTCTCAGATATGCTTTAGTATGCCTTAGACCAAACACCTGCTGAGTGGGAGTAATGAGTAGGTATCAGATTAATCCAGGAGAAGAACATTGGAAGACAATCAAGTAAATCTTAAGATTAAGAAGAGGAACTATATGTTAGTCTATAAGGGTGTGTTTAAAACTCTTAGACTACACCTCATCAGATTTCGAAATTTGCCTTTGTGCTAGAAAATCTTTCTGATAAGATGGTGATTACTCTGGGGGTGGAATAGTGATTTTAGAGAAGTGTAAAAACCTATCTAATGTCTCTAGGTCTACTAGAAAGGGACTGAATGTTAAAGTTGCAGGAAAGGTACTAATTCAGTCTAACAAAAATTCTATACATTTTTGGCACCATTCCAAATTGCCTAAACTACTAGTGTTATTTCTTGATTAACCAAAAGTAGTTGCCAAAGGTATAGAATCCAGTATCCCAAAAAGAGTAGACATATAGAAAGGAATTTCACATTATCAATGATTTTGTGATTAAGGAAGAGTAATGGTGGAGAAAAGGCTGTGTTTAATTCAACCTTTCAGATCCTATTACGAGGAGTTTACTACTACTACACTTGATTTGTATATCAAGGTGTTGAGATTATTTGAAATGCACCTTTTGTTTTATATTAGTGCAAGTGGGAGTTTGTTGGGTTTTATGCCCTAAATAAAACTCATTTCAATATAATTAGATTTACTTATTAATATAGATCAGAAATAACATTTAATGTTGCATGGTTCACATGATTTATTTCATGATTATATGTACATAATGTATGAATTCGTCTGAAACCCTTTTTACATACTTGATCCTGTTTATTGTGTTGTCAACACATTGGAAAGTAAACATGACTATGTGAATAAAGTTTCCTAGATTTATCAGACATAGGGTTTTACTGATATGATAATCTACAACAGAGTTTACTTGCATTTTGAGAAATTCTATGTTCTTTCCAGAGCATTCGTTAAAGTAAAGCTCAGGTTGGATGCATGGAGTATGCATCGGAAGGGACCGATATTGAACGTTGACTTAGATTTATTAAACTTACCGTAATATCTATTCAAGTCAACATCGCCTAGTGGATCCTAGATCAAATGATCTTAATCCTGTTATGATTAGGCTCAATCTCAAGAGGCTATTCATGTTCTTTGATTTGTTAGTTAAGCCTACTTTTGGGTCAGGGTGATACGTACATTTTGGGAACACGGTAGTGCAATTGAGTGGGAGCGCTAACATACACATGGAATCTATAGCTTCTATCTGGCGAATAGTAAGTAAAGGATGATCTCCTTCGAGCTTGACCAAACAAAAATAAGTGGTGGAGATCTTATTTCACATAAGCTGAAATATCATTTATACGGGGTTAAGTGTTTTAAGGATTAAATACATTGTAGGGTGTAACGGTAATCTAATCCGTTTACAGTGTAGATCATTCATATAGAGGATCATTGATCAAATTAGGATTATAACAATGGATAACTAATGATGTGTCTATATGGTGGAACATATAGAGCATTCTATATACTGAGAGTGCAATTCTAAGTTCTATGCGTGGATTCAACGAAGAATTAATAAGTTAGTGAATTTTAGTAATAAATTCTTGATCTACTTATTGGAAGCTCGGTTATATAGACCCATGGTCCCCCCACTAGTTGAGATAATATTGCTTGTAAGACTCATATAATTGGTTTTGATTAATCAATTATAATTCTCAAATTAGACTATGTCTATTTGTGAATTTTTCACTAAGTAAGGGCGAAATTGTAAAGAAAGAGTTTTAGGGGCATATTTTTTAATTAGGATACTTTGTATGGTTCAATTAATAAATATGATAAATGACAATATTATTTAATAATTATTTATAGTTATTAAATAGTTAGAATTGGCATTTAAATAGTTGAATTAGAAAATTGGCATTTGTGAGAAAATCAGATGCAGATTCCATGTTTATGTTAGCGCTCCCACTCAATTGCACTACCGTGTTCCCAAAATATACGTATCACCCTAACCCAAAAGTAGGCTTAACTAACAAATCAAAGAACACGAATAACCTCTTGAGATTGAGCCTAATCATAACAGGATTAAGATCATTTGATCTAGGATCAACTAGGCGATATTGACTTGAATAGATATTACGGTAAGTTTAATAAATCTAAGTCAAAGTTCAATATCGGTCCCTTCCGATGCATACTCCATGCATCCAACCTGAGCTTTACTTTAACCAATCCTCTGGAAAGAACATAGCATTTCTCCAAATGCAAGTAAACTCTGTTGTAGATTATCATATCAGTAAAATCCTGTGTCTGATAAATCTAGGAAACTTTATTCACATAATCATGTTTACTTTTCAAAGTGTTGACAACACAATAAACAGGATCAAGTATGTGAAAAGGGTTTCAGATGAATTTATAAATCAAATAGACAAGCAATTGATAAGATGAGCCAAAACATACACAAATGAATGAAAAATACTTCTGCTTCTTTATTGATGTTGAATAAAATGAATTACATTGAAATGGAGTTTTATTTAGGGCATAAAACCCAACAAAATGATATTTCAGCTAAGTGAAATGAGTACTCCACCATTTATTTTCGTTTGGTTAAGCTCAAAGGAAATCATCCTTTACTTTCTATTCGCCAGATAGAAGCTATAAATTCCATATTTATGTTAGCGCTCTTACTCAATTGCACTACCGTGTTTCCAAAATGTACGTATCACCCTGACCCAAAAGTAGGCTTAACTAACAAATCAAAGAACACGAATAACACTCTTGAGATTGAACCTAATCATATCAGGATTAAGATCATTTGATCTAGGATATACAGGTGATATTGAATTGAATAGATATTACGGTAAATTTGATATATCTAATCAAAGCTCAATATCGGTCCCTTCCGATGTATACTCAATACATCTGATACTGGTAAACTTTGCCAATGTCCTAGAAAGGACATAACACTTTTCCAAGGTGTAAGAATACCTATCGCTGATCATACCATGTCAGTCTAAATCCAGTGTTCTGACAAATCAGGGAATAAACTTTCGAACATATTATTAAGATTATATTCTACTGTGCTGACAACACTATAATCATTAACAAATTCATATGTTCTGGACTTAAATAGAATTCATACATTATATATAATCATGAAATAAATCATGTAAACCATGCAACATAAAATGTTGTTTCTGATCTTTATTAATAAGTAAATCTGATTATATTGAAATGGGTTTTATTTAGGGCACAAAACCCAACAGTTAATCAAATTCCCTGTGGTTCGACCTCACTTGCGTGAGTATACTACTTGATTGCGTGCACTTGCGTAGTTTTTTATAATTTTTGTAACAGGTGTTTACTCTTGGGGTGGAGCAGTTGTTTGGAGTAGTGTTAAACAAACTGCAACGTCAGACTCTACCGTGGAGGTTGAGTACATAGCTGCCGCCGAGGCTGCTAAGGAACTAGTTTGGCTTAGAAAGTTCTTCATAGGACTTGGTGTTGTTCTTGGAATAAAAAACCACTGGTTTTACTTTGTGATAACCCTAGAGCCATAGCCAACAGTAAAGAGCCTCGAAGCCACAAGAGAAGCAAACACATATAGAGGAAATATCACATCATCAGAGAATATGTGGCAAGAGGGGATGTACTGGTGGAGAAAGTGGATACTGAAGACAACTTAGTTGATCCATTCACCAAAGTTTTGACTGTAACTACATATGGAAAGTACGGACTGAATTTAGGATTAATTGAAATGTATTGATTGTTTTATGTTAGTGGAAGTGGGAGTTAGTTTGGCTTTGTGCCCTAAATAAAACTCTATTTCAATGTAATCTTTTCTATTCAATTGTCAATAAAGAAATAGATTTATTTTCATTACTTATTTAGTATGTTATTTGGTTCATGTGATCATTTATATGTTTATTTGATTTATAAATTCGTCCAAATCCTTATCACATTGATATTCTTGTTTATTGTTTCGTCAACACAGTGGAAATTAATCAAGATTATGTGATTAAATGTATTCCTATGATTTATCAGTACACAGGGTTTAACTGATAGAATAATCTACAATGTAGTTTACTTGCACCTTGGATAAGTGCTATGTCCTTTCTAGGGCATTAGTTAAAGTAAGCTTGGGTTGGATGCATGGAGTATGCAATGGAAGGGACCGATATTGAACTTGAACTAGATATGATAAACTTACCGTAATATCTATTCAATTCAATATCGCCCAGTTGATCCTAGATCAAATTATCTCAATCTTGAGATGGTTATGTTCTAGTTCAGTTGCATTATTTGTGTTCTTGAATCTATTCATTAAAGTCGACCAAATGGTTCTTCCCGTGACATATAAGTTAAGAACATGGTAGTTCAATTGAGTGGGAATGCTAATCATAGATACGAAATCTATAGTTTTTATCCGGATATAGAAGTCAAATGATGATTTCCTTCAAGCTTGACTTAATAGAGATAAATGGTTGAGTACTCATTTCAGTGATTATATTAGCTCACTGAAATATTATTTATAGGTAGCTAAGTGTTTTAAGGATAAAATACATTGAAGGGTGTAACGGTAAATTAATCCCTATTCAATGTAAATCATCTATAGAGGATCAATGATTATTGGGATAATAACAAATGGATAATCTTATCGCATATCTATATCATGGAACATATAGAGCGTTCTATATAATTGAGAGTGCAATTCTAAATTCTATAGTGGTGCAAGGAGGAATTAATAAGTTAGAGAATTTACTTGGTTATATATGCCCATGGTCCCCATACTAGTTGAGACAAACTGCTTGTAAGACTCAGTTAATTGATTTTAGTTAATCAATTATAATTTTAAAATTAAACTTTGTCTAGTTTATGAGCTTTCACTAAGATATGGCTTGATTATGAAGAAATAGGATTTAGGGGTTTATTTGTTAATTAAGAGACTTTATGGAGTCTAATTAATAAATATTATAAATGACAATTTTATTTGATAATTATTTTAATTATTAAATAAATAGTTTTGGTATTTATAGGGTTGAAAGTGCAAAAAGTGGTATTTGTAAAAAAAATAGATAAATGGTTAAGAAAAATAGAAAAAATCTAACTAGTGTAGGGCCCACTTCATGGCCAGCCACTAGTGCCTATTTTTGCTCTAATTTTATCATTTTTTATTCCAAATTAATCAACCCTAACCCTATGTGAATTAGTATAAAAGGAAAAGTATGGTCTCATTATCCAACTAATACTTCAAAGGCTTTCAACCTCGTTTTCTTTCTCTCTGACAACTAGGTTTATGAGACTTCTTCTTCTAATTTCGAAATCCTATGGCCTTCTTCACTATCAAATTCGAGCCTTAGTGATTGAGTGCATGCCCACACATAGCAAGTTAGTCCTCAATCATAGTGTGTAAGACTATGAAGAATCTAAACAACAGAAGGAGTGTCGGGCTCAAATCTTGGTGATACTCTGCTACAAAAAGGATACAAGGGTTAGAGATCTGCGTAGAAGGAGTCATTTAATTCCGCTGCAATCAATGTAAGGTTTCTCATACCTTTTATGTGTTTATTTTATATTGTTTTATAAGTTCATGTTTAGGATGTTAAAAATATACTTGTTAGTAAATCTAGATCCTGGTAAAATATATTCCAACAAGTAAGACGGTGGTAATAAAACCCGAAGGAGGGAAAGATTCAAGCTCAGATCTTGATAATGCTCTGCGACAAAAAAGATTCAAGAGCTAGAGATCTTAAGCGAAAAGAGTCATTATATTCCGCTGCAACCAATGTAAGGTTTTCTAAACTCTTATGTGTTTATTTCATTGTTTTAGAGATATTCATACTTAGGATGTTAATCAACATACTTGTTTGTAAATCTAGATCCTGATAAAATATTCCCAACAGTCTTACCATCTGAACTTTATTTATTTGTAACTCTATTATGGTTTTGTTTCACGCAATTGACAATTATGAGATCTTACAATTCGAATTTCATCCATATGGTAATTCTATCATAGTTTTTTTTTTTCTCTTCTTCTTTATAATTATAACTTTTTTGAATTTGACTTTAATTTCTCTTTCTCTTTATAATTATAACTTTTCTAGATTCGACTTGAGTGATCTTTATCTTTATGATAATTTACTCTCGCAATCTTAACATTTTTTTTATACTCTAACTTATAAATAATAAGTATTTATTTTGTTGTTAGATTTTTTCGTATTTATTTTGATTTTTTTTTTTTTTTAAAAAAGAACTTATAAGCTAGAAAAAGGTTTGTTAAGTGTTATTTATATGGTACTTTATTTGGTACATAATATCTTATTTATTTAATGTAAAGTTTTACAAATAGTTTTCAATTTTTATTTGAAAATTTGATGCAATATTGTTCTCTTGAAATATACAAACATAAATATAATTTTCTTAATTAAATATAAATTAGTATTTTCATAATCTATCTATTTATCTATCTATATATTTACTAGCAAAAATTACGTGCGAGGCACGTATACTAAATTTTATGCTAGTTTTTTTCTATGTTATTTGAAAATGATACAATTAAAAATTAAAGAAAAAATATTATTAGTTATTAGGTGAGATTATTATTATGTGTATTTAAATATTATAGTTTATAATGTTGTCAATTAAAAGTGAATACCGAATGTAATATATTTAGTGTTTAAGAAAGCTTGATGATTTAAATATGTTCTTAAGTTAATCCAAAAATAAATTAAAAGGTGATGTTCTAATACTTAAAGAAACATTACTTAAATGGGTGTAAGATAGAAAGAAAATTAAAAATCAATCTCTAAATTGTTGATAATTGAAGATAGCATTTGTCTAAAAATTGTAGATAAGAAAACTAATGATAGTCATTGGTGGATTTCAATCTTCATTTGCTTCGATAGAGACAATAGTGTAATTTTTGTATTTTGTACTTTTCATTCTAGCCGGGTCCGCATATATCTGGATTGTCCATTTTTTCATTGATAAATTAAATATGGTAGTGTCGACAAAGCGGCGGTGTTCCTACAAATCGTGATGTATTTTTATTTAAAATGATTAGACATGGTGTGCATAGCTTATTTAATTAAAAAAATCAATTTATGAAAGGGATGTAAAACTATTTTATTTTTTTTTAAATTACACCTTTGCGGTATATTTCATTAGTTGGGCAGCAGTACACGAAAATATTTTTTCCACAATATCTGCGAACATGACAGCAGATAGGCTCTTTGTATTGTCATCAAGTTCAACATATGCTATAGCACTGTAAAATGCATAATAAGATTGTTAGTATCTTTTTTTTATTATTATTTTAACTTAATTTCAATAACATCATATGTTTTTTGTAATATACCGTGGTGTAAGAAATCCTTCACATTGCATGATGGCTTGTCACATATAATTTTTTCATTGCGATTGTATAAATCTATTTTTTTATGACATGCGTCACATAACATGTAATAAAAACTCTGGACAGTATCAATTATTTTTATTGCCGCCTCAATCCAAAAATATTTTTTCTACATCCAAATTAAATGGTGTTAATAATAGTAAGATATTAAAACAAAAGTTTTATAAAGTAAATATAAAAATTTAATTGTGCTTCTAAAGTTCTACATCAACTCTGAAATTTGGATGTTAGTCACTATTTCGCTAATATATTTAATTGTGCTTCTAATTTATGAGCACGTGATCAAAAACAGTGTTGTAATGTACTCTCTGATTTATTTATTTTTGCATCTAATACCTCAAGTTTAATTATGCTAAGTTTTGGTGGGTTTTAGTAAATATTTTTCTTTTTCTGGTTTGCATTAATAGCTAGAACATGGAAAAATTAATAAGATTTACATTCCTTTTTGTCGCAGCATGTACAAAGCAACATAATTATAATAATGCTTCAAGTTGATATTATTTTTATTTAACAGAAGACAAAATTATAAATTTTATGACTTCTTAGTTATACTGTATGTGCTAAAATATAACTTTTTCTTTTAGTGAGTGTTTTTATAGGAAAATGGTAATTCTAGAAGAGAAGAAGAGAAGAAGAAGAGAAACATCATAAATGTACAACAACAAAAACTCAGTTGTATTTTTTTTTAGATTTAATGGGATTTATTTTATTTATTTTATTATATATAAATAAAAAGTGACCCATGAATTTCTCATAAACTATTTTATTTTTAATAATAAATTATTTTATTTTTAATATAAATAAAAAGTGACTCATGAATTTCTCATAAATTATTTTATTTTTAATAATAAATCATTTTATTTTTAATATAAATAAAAAGTCTCCCACGAATTTCTCATAAACCAAGAATTCGGTTATATAGGCACACTTTATATAGAATAGATATAAAGGAGAAGTATGAGGTAATGATGTGGCAGTCTAAAATTATTTTATTCACCCATATATATCGCTCCTTAATTCTCTCAAATATATATTTTTTTTATTTGGTTTAAAATTTTCTTATATCTATTTTCTCTAATATTCTTTATTTTATTTTTTTAAATAATTATTTAATGGTAACCTTAATTGATTGCATTTATTTTTTAAAATTTGCATGTATATATAATAATATACACACATAAATAATATATAGTTATATATCTATTAGTCCTAATATATTATATTTATATCTCTTTCTTTTAAGAAATGAGAGACGAGCTTCTTTCTCCAACATCAATATTCAATACTGGAATCAATGACTTCTTAATTCTCTAAATTTTTCTTTATTGATTATTTTATTCAAGCTTTATAGGTATGCTTTTTTTTTTTTTTTTTTTTTTTTTTTTTAAAAGCTTTATAGGTATGTTACTTTACCATTTTTTCTCTTTTTCTTGGTTTTATTATTTATTACTTAGAGTTGTCTTTTATGGTGCACCACAAGCAAGTTACTACTCTTTTGCCAAGTATAATTAATGACATATAGATATAGTCTATAGAAATATTCTTTCTAATAATATCATATTTTGTATACATTTTATGTTACCAAGAGTCATTAAACTAATTAAATTTTTTATTGAGGTGTTACTTTTTTTTTTTTATTAATTAATTTCTAGATTAATACAATAATGATCTAATGATTATTGAAACTTTTTTCATATAATTATATATCTTTATATATAAAATGTTCTTATCAAAAAATCATCTTACCCACATAATTACCTAACAAATCGTATATCCCTAATTTTTGAAATTTTTTTACACGATTAGACTTCATTTAAATTTAAAAAAATAAACCCAATAATTAAACCAAAAAAATTAAACAATTTTTATGATTAACTTAATAAACGGTTAACGTTAACAAATAAATAAACCCAATAATTAAACTCAAAAAATTAAGCAATCTTTTTTTAAATTAAAAAAAATCATATTCCCAATTTTTGAAATTTTTTTTACACGATTAGGCTTCATTTAAATTTCAAAAAATAAACCGAATAATTAAACCAAAAAATTAAAGAATCTTTTTTAAAATTAAAAAAAAAAAAAAACATATTCCTAAATTTTGAATTTTTTTTTCAAATTTCAAAAAATAAACCCAATAATTAAACCAAAAAATTAAACAATATTTTTTTAAATTAAAAATTGGTATATCCCAAATGTAATTAATAATTAAAAAAATATTTGAAGAGAAAGAAAGTGATAACTGTGCAACGATTTCGTCAGCTTAATGATCGATGCCTTTATTCCGTTTCCAAATGGTAACCCCCTTTCTAAAACCCTAAACCTTGTTCTCATTTTCCCATTCTCCCTGTTCATGTATCTTTGGAATTTATAGATTTATATACCTATATACTTTTTATAGAATTTGATTGTAAAGTAATATGAGTTTCCTTGTCCTTATCCTTTGCATTCAAAGGAGTAGGTCCATAGTTTGAAGAGTTAAGGATATTTTTTATAGCTTGGTTTCTGTTGCTGATGAGGTCGAGAATCTGTGTTTCTTCTGGATTCCTACCTCTTTACACTCCTCAGCCATGGCAGAGCAGGTTCGTCCCAGATCTGTCCCACCTCTCAACTCCATTTTTTTGTCAGTTCTGCTTCTTAAACTTTATAATTTCAGTATTCTATTACTCTATTTCGTTGTAGATTGAGAAGGCTTTTCTTAAGCAACCAAAAGTTTTTCTAAGGTACATTGTAGAAGGAAAAATAAACCTTTCTTTTCTTTTTTTATTGGTATATATTTGTATATTTAAGTTTATTTATGTTTTTTTACTTTAAGAAAATCAATTTTCAGATCCAAGAAATTTTCCAATGGGAAGAGACCTGGAAAGGGAGGGAATCATTTCTGGAAGAGCGTTGGGTTGGGTTTCAAGACCCCAGGAAAGTAATTGAAGGTTTTTTTCTTTGTACCCATGTTCATTAAATACGTGAATGTGTTTACTTATTTTATTTTGGTATATATTTTGTGTGAATATGTATTTGGATGGATTTTCTTAGGGTTGTTTTTATTTCGGCACATATAAACTTAAGAATGTATCAAAATTTAGTTTGTTTAAGAGGGATATTTACTGCTTAAAAATATTGAATGAGTGATTGAGGAAGTGTGAAGGTTGAGTATTCTGCTCTTATCAGTAGTTGGACTAACCTAGTTTTGTTATGGGTTTTAATGTTCTTTCTTTCAAAGATTTGTAGTATAAACCAAGATTTGTATTATTGCTTTCTTTGGAAGAAGATTCTTGCTGTTCATTTACAGGTACATATTCATGTACAGGTACATAAGTAGAACTTATTTTGATTTCCATATTTTGTGATGGTATTAATGACTCATAGTTGCTTGTTCATTTACTAATACAGGATAAGAAAAACCCCCATAGCTGAGGTTCTTGTAGCTAATGATCTGAGTGTGACAATCTGGCTTCAATCTACATAAATTCACCCTTATTGCACACATTGTTGTTCTGTGTTTGTAATATAAAAATAAATTGCATTACATATTGAAACTATTTTGTTAGGGCTACTGTTGGACTAGGATATGCTTTGCAGCTGCCATTATTGTATTGGTGCTGCAATAGTTACTACAGGAATGAAATGAATGTAGTTCTCTCTTACAAGAAGTTGTTTTGTAAAAGAACTGCCACTCTAAAGCTTTATTGTAAAAGAATACCGATAGAAAATTATGATAACATTTCACTATGCTTAGTTTTATTTTTCATAAGGTTTTCTATATTGAAACTTTAACTAATAATTCTTTTTCTTTATTTTAAAATGACATTTTTTCATTCATTTTCGTTACATAATATTTCCTTTAAATTTTCCAAAACGCATATATTGATCCTTTTAATTTTTCCGAAACAAAGAGTAAATGTTGAAGTCATATGTTGTTATGACTTATCATAAATTATTTTATCATATTAAGGATAGTTACTATATGAGTATGAATATGTTGAGATAAACTTCATGTTTATTATTAATAACAATGTGTGTATATCATAAGTTTATATATACAATTATGGTATTCTTAACAAATTTACTTTTATAAAACAAATTGTTTAAAAAATAATTTACAATTAGTTACCGAAGTTTTTTTTAAAAAAAACTATTAGAACTTAAATAAAATTAAAATTTACGTGGCTCGCCACGTAACTTTCATCTAGTATTTATATGTGTGTGAATTGGACTTTTCTTAATTATTTTGTTAGAATGAATGTACGTATTTTTTTAGTTTAATATTTTTTTACTGATATTATTTGCTTGATGTATTATGGTATTTTTAAAAATTTGCACAATCTCTCCTTTACGGAATAGAATTGCTTCAAATATGCATACACATTGCCTCCTTAAGTCTTTATTTTTAATTTTTTTATTCTATTTTTTTTCAAGTTTTTTTATTCTATTTGTTTCAATTTTTTTTATTCTATTTTGAAAGATCTCATATATTCTTTTATGGGTTCATCACTATATTTAATTTATAATAGTTTTGAATTAGAATTTAGAAATAATCAATATGAACTATTTGTTGTTAAGAAACTTTAATTAATATAATGGTTTGTTGGATTAATTAATTTATATAAAAAATATTCTAACATGTAATTTTATTTTGATTACAATTTAGTTTGTTTTATGATTTTATTTTTTGTCAATATATATAAACATAAAATATAATAAGTAATTTTTTTTTTTTTTTGAAAAAAATATTATAACGGATCCCAAAAAATATCTTTAAAACATATATGTATGTAATTTAAATTACAGTTTGATTTTTTAACCTTTTTTATTAATTAACTAATATATAATTAAAATTTGATTATAATGTATTTTAATTGAATATCTATAATAATATGGTAAATATATATAAATATTTCAGAAAAATATTATTCTTGTATAAATAATAAAATGTATAAAAAACTCATAATTCAAAGAATTTACATTTATTTATCTATTTTCTCATTTTTTTTTATTTTGTATAGAAAATCATAATTCAAAAATAATATTATTTTATTTGGTTTCTTAATTTTCATTTAATTTTTTTGAAGAAAATTTCATTTAATTTTATTTTAAATATTATGCTCAACAACCTTTTAATAACATATAAAAATATCTTATCAACTATATTTATTTATAAAAAATTTCATAATTAAATAATAAAATAAAATTGATTCATTCTTTTCTCTAAAAAAAAAGCTATTATATTAAGCTACTTTGAATGATATATAATTATTTTTTTTTTTATTTTTATTGTATTTTTAAAAATATCAAAATTATTTTTTAAGTTTGATCTATTTAAAATAAGTAAAATATACAAATATACAGCTAATTTTTTGTTACTCATGTATCAATTCAATATATCTATTTATTAATTCAAAAAAATATATATCTATTTTTTTAATTAATTTTAGTATTTATTCATTTTTTTTTTTCAAAATATATATAATTAAAATAAACCTTAAAAGTTCAATTCATAAATAAGTTAAAATTATTGAGTTAGGGCTCACAAAAACCTAAGCTCAAATTAGAAGAAAAAAGAAACGGTTTGAGAATTAGGAAAGTCATTTTGGTTAATTTATTATTATTATGCTTTTAAAAGAATTGTTGTGGTAAGTATTTTTATATAATTTAACTTTATAATTTTATAATATAAATTTGAAAAAAAAAAATATGATATATGGCTCTAATGCATACAAGATATTATATGGTATGGATGATATTAAGTCTATTGTAATTGTGTGAAAGAAAAAAAATACAAAATTTTAATAAGTTATTAAGTTAATAAAAAATAAGAATTAATTTAGTAGAATAATTACTTATTTATTAACAAAATATTTTTTATACAAATTATTAAATTACAATTTCATAAAATATATTACACAATTCTTATCAAATAAAATAATAAACTTTTTATGTATAATTTAAAATTTTATAAACAACCGCACGCGAAGCGCGACATGTTTTTTAGTTTTCATAACTAGCTGCATATTTTTTTCTAAATCATTCCTCACTTTTTTTTTGTCACTTTCTTTTATTATAATTTTTTAATTAAATTCATTAATCTAAATATCTATTATAAAAATAGCAAAAAATCTATTCTATATAAAGTGTGCAAATTCTTGTTTTATGAGAAATTTATGGGTCACTTTCAATTTTTATTTAATAAAATAATAATAAAACAAATCCTATTAATATTTGAACTGATATTAAATATTAGAGAATCACAACCCATTTAAAAAAACAGCCGGGGATTAATCTCAAAAATAGGTGTTCCCCTTTCAATTCAAACGAAACCCTAGCTATCTCTGTTTCTTCACAGACAACCATCCGAATCATAAATCAACATCAATAAACATACAGGCCTTTTAGGTACCCTTATGATTTCTATGACCAAAGTTGGTTACCCTATAATGGAAAGGGATGGAGTGTAATTAGTACAACGAAATATCCTCAAAGCCAGAGATACTACCGGCCTTCAGCTATTGTGATGAGCACGGCTGCAACGCCCATCAACGAAAGCGACCCATTGGAATTTTCTGTGTTTTTCCCTAACCAGAATGCTGTTTTATATTTTTATATGTACTTCACAGAAACTCAATTACTCCAACCTAATCAATCAAGATTATTCAATGTTATTGTTAATGGAGAGCTCTAGTTTGAAGATATTGCTCCTCTCTACCGAAACACGACCACCATATTTAGCACTTCAGGCAATTCTGGTTTTAGTCAATACAATTTTTCACTCGTTAAGCTTCAAAATTCAACTCTGCCTCCTATTTTGAATGCCTTTGAAGTCTTCTACTCTGTCTTTCACACTTAGAGACAGACATAAATGATAGTATACACGTATATATCTTTTATATCTTTTACATCTTTGTAATTTCTTTTTTAAGTAATACATAATAATTCCATGATTTTATTTGATTATATATTATGAACATTAGTGAATTCAATCACCAATATAAAGTCAACTTACGGAGTAAAGAGAAATTGGGACGGAGACCCTTGTGCCCCTGTGGAATACTTGTGGATTGGCCTAAATTGTAGCTCAATGATTTTGATCCTCCAATGATTATATCCTTGTAAGTTATTTTATAGCACTCCCTAACTTAACTTTTTATTTTTAATTTTATTATTATTGTTCTTTATAACATATAATTCTAAATTAATTGAAATTAATGATATTCAGGAACTTGTCATCGAGTGTATTGACTGGCAATGTAACTACACATATCAAAACTCTCTAGGATTCAATCTCTGTAAGTACCTTAAATCTATCATGATTTTGCTCTACTTTACTTGCTTTTTATCTACAAGTTGTACAATCACAAACTACTTAATTACTCTGTTTTGTTTCAGGGATTTGTTTCAGGGTGTTGAAAATGGTACAGGCTTCGGAGACGCAATGGCAGCACGATTTATTTATGGATCAAGGGGTTGCTTTCTCTGGTTAGCCTGGCCGAGCTTTTGCAATTGAAACAGGGACAAAGCTTTACATATCAATCTTGGAATATAGTGTTTCAAACGAGGATATTAAGGTCCCTATTATTTCTAATTATATTTTTTTCTCTTCATATATACATAATCAAAAGATTATAAGATTATAAGTCACTTTTATAAACCCCATTAAATAAAATAGTTTAGGAGAAATTCATAAGTCACTTTTTATTTATATATAATAAAATAAAATAAAATAATTCCCATTTAATAAAAAAAAAAATAAGTTTCCTCTTTTATAAACCCTATTTGATTAAAGTTAAGATTATAAGATTAATTCAAATTATATTGATTAATCCCATTAATAAAAAATAATTCAATATATTTAATCAAATAGGGTTCATATATTGAATTATTTTTGATTAATGGGATTAATCAATATATGAACAATAATTTAAATTAATCTTATAATCTTAACTTTTTAATTCAATTAATAATTATTTGTCACGTAGTTATTAAGCCTTTTCCCTTTAATTTTCCTTTTGTTGATGATGCTAATTTATTCATATTTTGATTTCTACAATTTTTGTATTCAGACCATTAAGGTAGTGTTCTACTAGGGGATCTAACGAGTTTTGCCCCTTCGCTAATGGCCTCTAAGAGTTCAAATTCCAGCATTGTATAAATCTTCAATTTGTTCTATTTCTTATATTAACTGAAATTTTGCTACTTTCTTTTTATTTTTTGTTTTTTAATTTACAATTTTATTGTTTATATCTTATTAGGGACATTCATGGAAATTTGGATTTCTTTGAAATATACAATTAATCAGCATTACTTTTTTTTTATCATAGTGTGTTTTCCATGACTAAAAATCTCAATAATCTCTACCATTTGATATCAAATAAAATAAAATTATCATGATGTATACATTATGGTTATTTAATGAGTAATTAGTGTGTTGAAATTGTCAAGCTGATACTTAGAATTATTTATAATTGAATTGTTTCTTTGTCAAAATTAATATTAAGTATATTTATATGTTTATAGGTTTATCTATTTTCTATGAGCAAAAAAATCATACTCATATAAACATGTTATTTTAATTTTGTAATTTAGATCTTCTTAGTCATTATTTAGTTCACTTAAACCTTTTCCGATTATGGTAATTGAAGTTTTGTTTCTTTTAGATACTCTATTACAAAGATCTATATTACATGTATTATTTATTTTTGACTATGAGGAAGTGAATTTTTTATTGGGAAACATATAGCGTGACAAATTATTGTTCATATATTGAATAATTATTTTTGATTAATAGGATTCATATATATATATAACTGTGTATATTGAATTCTTTATTCAAATAATTATTTTTGACTTTTACGTGATTATTTATTGTTCATATATCTAGAATATTTGATTAAAATTAAGATTATAAGATTAATTAATTTGTGATTTCTTCCTATACACATAATAATAATCTCACCTAATAACTAATAATATATATATATTTTAATTTTTAATTGTATTACTTTCAAATAACATGGAAAAAAAGTAACATAAAATGTAGTATACGTGCCTCGCACATAGTATTTTGCTAGTATCTTTAAATATCAAAGTATTTATTTATTATCTCTTTTTCTTTTCTTGGTTTTATTCTACGTTATATAATTTTTAATTTATAATTAATTATAAAAACTATAATTAGCTAACTATCCACTGAAAATATGGTTAATGAGCTATATGTATTATAACTTAATTCTTAACATATACGTTAATAATATGTTTTATGGTAAGTTTGGATAAATTAAAAATATTGTTAATGAGCTATATGTATGGTAATATAAAATATTATCGTTAATAATCATATATAGGTAGAATAATTTTAGGTTAATAATTAGTTTACTGGTTATGATGTATTATTAATTTTATTTTTATTGTGAACTTTTGTGTTATGAGTATTTATATAACTTAAATTTGTAATTATTTAGTATATATATATTAGAAAAAAAGTTGTGTGATATAGTATAACAAAATGATATTTAATTATTTTAAGTTTTTAATTTTATTATACTCATAGCAATCAAGCCTAACCTTATACAATAGAACCTCTCTATTTAAGAATACTCTATTTAATTAGAATAACCTCTAATATGTTATAAAATAATCAAGTCCCGATTTAGGCCAGTTATAAATAAGAATAACCTCTAAATTGTAATTAGTTATACATTTTCTAAGTCTCGTATTAACAAAGTATACCTCTATATAAAAATAATTACATCTTAATAAAATATATACATGTATTTTGTAAATTTATCTATGTAAAAGTAATAATTTTATTTTGAATTATAATACATGTACGAAATTATATTTACTTTAAAATATTTCTATTATGATATAGTATTAATGTTTATTTATTGTTATTATTGTTACATTGATATTTTTTGGTTTTTTAATTTTTTTTTCTAGTGTAACTCTATTTAGTTATAACCTCCCAATTAAAATATAATTTACTTGGTCCCAAGTGTATTCTTGAATAGAAAGTCTAATATAATAGGGATTGGTAATGTAATAAATGCTATGAGTATGATTAAATTTATCAAATTATTTAATTTATATATATATATATATATATATATATAAAGCAGAGATATAAAGTAGTCACTCTAAAATCACTCTAAATAGTACTATTTATTTTTTTCTTAATTCTCTCAATTTTTTTTTAACTTTTTATTAAATTTATAAATATTTATCTATTTTCTCATATTTCTTTCCTAATTTTTTTCATATTATTCATCTAATTTTATAATAATTTTTTAAACATAATAATTTTCTTGGCTCCATGTCACATTTAAAAAAAAATGAAAAAAAAATAATGTTATTGAATTTTTTTTAAAAACTTGATTAATATATAATATATTAAAGATGTAAAATTATATTTGATGAACTATATATAATTTATATTTATCTACCTATTTTTTTTTAAAAAAATATATACTATATATAATTACTATACATATGTATATACCTATTTTTATAAATTTTCATAAATTTTAATAATTTACTAATATCGTCAATTTTTTATTTAATTTTTAATAATAGTTAAGGGTTATTTTTTATTCATTAATTTCTACTCTCTTTAAATCTACTTTTTCTCATTTGCCTTGCCAAAAAGTTTCGAACCTAACGATTTTCTCTGGTTTTTCTCTCTAGCAGTTGAAGTTGGTGCCATGGCCAAAACTAGGTCGAAACACCAAGGAAAGTCGAAGAACTCATCTGTAAAACAGAAAAATAAAGGACCAAACTCTGTATCTGATGTAATACGTACGAAATCGGTGGATGTTGTGTTAGGTATTACTCCTCTGGAGTTATCTGAAGAAGATGATGAACTTGATGCGATTCGAGATCGGACTTCTCCTGCGATCCAGGATTTCCAAGCTCCTTGATCACCGGGGGCCTCTTTGAGGGAGATAAAACGTGCTGAGGATGCAAGATCAGATTTCCTGCATTTCGTTCAAGCTAATAATCAATGTAATAGTAACCTGAATCAAGGTAAGCTCTCGATTCCCCCTATACTCAGATCTGGCTCTGTAATTAGGAATTTGGATCAATCATTTCAACAATCTGAGAAGCCTGCCAAAGTTAAGATTGAATTGGAAGACATTGAATAGGAGATTAGTTATTGGAATCCTTCCATTGTTTGTTATGTATTGGGTTCGAATCCCCCTTTGCATATTTTGGAAGGATTTGCTAATAGAATCTGGAAGGATAAGATAGATAAAGTCAAACTGCTAACCCATGGAATATTTCTCATTCGATTTCATTTAGTAGAAAACAGGGATGAAGTTTTGAATGGGGGATATATCTTTTTTAATAAAAGGCCAGTAATCATGAAACCCTGGGACCCTAACACCAACTTTAGAAGAGAGGATGTGAAATAGGTCCCTATTTGGGTGCAGCTTGAAGAGCTTGAGCTCAAATATTGGGGCCAAAAGTCTCTCTTTAAGATAGTTGGACAGGTAAGGAAACCAATCATGGTGGATAGTGTGACAAAAGCAAGGGAAAGACTGAATTATCCGAGAGTGGTAATTGAAGTGCAAATGAATCATCCTCTTCCCAATATGCTAGACTTTGAAGATGAATTTGGAATGAACACTAGTGGGTATAAACTATGAATGGAAGTCAATAATTTGCTTGAATTGTTCAGGTATGGGGCATCCTACGACTGAGTGTAGGAAGAACAATAAGGCTAAGCAGGAGTGGATTATTAAGGAAGACAAAAGGCCACAAAAACCTACTGCTGCTATTGATGCAAAAGGTTTTCAAACTGTTCAAAAAGGCAAGAAGATTAAGGATCAGGGACAGTCCTCGGGTACTAAGATTGGAAATGGATTTCAAGTACTTTCTAAGTGTGCAGACATGGAAATAACAGCTGATGTAGCAGGACCAAAGGAGCGGAATGATGACTATGATAATGCTAATACAAGAGAGGGGGGACCCTCTCTTGGTAATGGATAAGATCATTGTGTGGAATGTTCGGGGAGCCAATAACCAGCAAAAACAACAACTAATAAAGCAGTTTATTAGGGGTCAAAATGCAGGTTTTGTTGGGCTTCTCGAAACAAGGGTCAAGGTTCACAAACTTGGAACCTTGTACCTAAATGTTTTCAATGGATGGTGTTTTTCGTCAAATATAGCATGGCATCAAGGAGGGAAAATTGTAATCGCATGGGATCCTACTAAGTTTGTTGTAGATATTATCAAGTGCACCAGTCAACTAATGCACTTGAAAATAGTTGCAGTAGATGGAAGATTTGATTGTTTTCTTACTGTTGTATATGGAGCAAATGAAAGTGAAGGCAGGAAAGCTTTATAGGATGACATATGCAAGCTGGAAACTAATGGGAAATGGCTACTTATGGGAGATTTTAATGTTATTTTAGCAAAAGAATAAAGAGTGGGGCATAAAGTGAAGTACCAGGTTGATACAGAATTTACACATTGTATTAAACATTATAAGTTGGAAGATGTAAGGGCAACTGGATGTTACTATACTTGGTCTAATAAGCAGCAGCGACATGGCAGAATATGCTCTAAAATAGATCGAGTGTTGGCTAACCAGGAATGGATTGACCATTACCCGAATGCTGAAGCCATCTTTGTCAACGAAGGGGCATTTGATCATTCTCCTAGCATGTTATCCTTATACACGAACTGGAGAAGTGGCAAGAAACCTTTTAAATACTTTAGAATGTGGTCATCACATCCTAAGTATTCAGAAAAGGTCATGGAGGAATGGAATAAAGACGTTAGGGGCACCAAGATGTACCAGGTTCTACGTAAGTTGAAGGCATTGAAACCAGTTTTTAAGGAGATTAATAAAGGGTTTCTCGGATATACAAGCTCCCTATACTCAAGCTAAGAATGAGTTGAATTTGATTCAAGATCAGCTGCAAATTGACCCTCTAAACTCTTCTTTGCACACTGCAGAGCTAAAGGCTAGAGGCAAACTTGCGGCCACTTTTAAGAATTACAATTCCTTCTTGCAGCAAAAAGTTAAGGCGACTTGGATACAAAATGGTGACTGTAACGCATCTGTTTTTCATGGTAGTATCAGGCAGAGACATAGGCAGAATCAGGTGCTATCCATTGTTAGAGAAGACGAGGTAAGAGTTTCTGAACCAGACCAGGTTACTGAAGCTTTTATTGCATACTACAAATCATTGCTTGGCTCTAAGATGTTGAACCGGAAGAAAGTCTTGAAAAAAGTTATAGCTGAGGGACCGGTTCTTGATTCATACTAGGAAATATATACTTAAAATAAATTGTACCAAAATTAATTATTTAAATAATTAATTTCACAATGTATAATATTTTCCTATTGAATATTAGAAATAATAAGTAGTCTAGAAATTACTATCTATAAAATATCTTATTTGACTAAGTATCTTTTCAACAAAAATTTGAAAAAACTATCTAATTTAAGTTGTTAGAAAAAATCTAGAACTTAAATATTTTCAAATTTAGATTTAATTAAATATCAAAAATTAAGTTGTAACCACTTAATTTGAAAAATATTACATTTTAAGTTTAAAACTAACTTAAAAAATATCTTAAGAATCTTTAATAACTAATGCCTATGATTCCTCAACTTAATTTTAAATTTAAATTTAAGTTAGATATAAAAATCGGTTAAAATAACTAATTTATAACTTAAATAGGAATATTTAATTAAATAAGCTCCAGAAGGAATCTAGTTAGTTAAAATTCTTTATTTAATTAAATACAAGAAAAATACAAATAGTTTATCTAGAAATAATATCTAAAACTAAAAGTATTTTTCTTAAAATTAACTTTAAAATAATAAAATGAAAATAAATTTCATATATTTTAAAAGTTAATTATGTTGCTAATTCAATTTTATTAGGTCAAACTAATATAATTAACCTAGCACAGTTATTCAAATCAGGCAAATGGGCCTTCACAATTGGGGTAGTTCATGTGAGGGGGTGCTGGGTTCAGTATGTCGCACCCACTTCTATGGCTCCCAATTCTCACACAAGGCCCAAAAGAGAGGAATTTAACCTTAAAATAAATAACTGTTATTAATTGAATAGGTCAAATAACTAAATGGACCTAAATAAAATCTATCATGGTGTGACATTTTATTTAGCAACAACCTATATGCATCTATACATAATAAAATAAACATATAGGCTCACACAGGCACACATTTGGATGGATCCTATCATGTTGCTAGGTCATACACAGTGTAACACCCTAACTAACTTAGGCGTATTACGTGATTTTTAAACGTACTGTGCAGCTCGTTGCTAATCAACGAGGTTTATGGAAAAATGTGATTAATTAAAATTTTGCTTTTTCATTAAACTTATAAACCATTTTGCAAAAAGTCTCGGGATCCCGATTTATAAAAAATATTTACAAACGTTTTCACTGTTCAACTTTTACATCAAAATAAAGTCGTCTAACGACAATTACAAAATCTCAGCCGTGCTGTCCCGAGGATCGTACGCTCCAGGCCTAACCGCCCCGACATGTACAATCCCATAAGCTCGCTCACGGTCCATCAGCAACTGCCTTGCCTTTACCTACACATGCAACGTAAACTGTGAGTCGACAGACTCAGTAAGAAAAGCATAATAATATCATACATAAAACTGACTGCCGTGTCCAACACGATACTGAGTCCCGCTACTGCCATGTCCAACATGGTACTGAGCACTACTGCCATGTCCAACATGGTACTGAGTTTTGAACGTTCAGGGGACGGCACCATTGACAAGTATCCTCCTGATCGGTCGAACCGGTCATACTCCGGCTGCTGGTCATACTCCAGCCTATACCGACGGGATAGGTCAATAGCACTGAACCACCAACCGGTGTCGGCTGATCGGTCGAACCGGTCATACTCCGGCTGCTGGTCATACTCCAGCCTGTACCGACGTGACAGGGTTGGGTGGTTCGAAGCCTAAATACATATCTAATGTAAACTAACAGGCTTCCTACATGCACGCTAAACATGTAAACTACATATGCATACTGTTATACTAATCTTACCTGGATTCCGATTTCGTGTGTGCTTGGTCAACCCGACCGGAACTGAAGCTGAACGGCGGATTACTGGCTCCTAAACCATAAAAACCACAACGCTATAAGTGACACGCTAAATCACTTCCCGGGGACTAAAACTCGAAACTAAAAGTTTCCCTATCGATAAAAAGCATGGCAATACCCCTAAAAACCCAAAAACGAGGAAAACTAGGGTTCTGAAAAATCCCCCATCCGAAGTCCGTTGCCCAACCGAATTCCGGTTCGGGAAAATCTGAACCCCCATCCGAATTCCGGATGCTCAACCGAATTCCGGTTCCTCGCGAGCGCAACCAAAAATTCCCATATCTTGACCAATTCGAACCCAAATGGTCCCAAACTTTCCAGACCTCCTACATAGGTCCCAAATGACCATTCCAAGGCCTCAAACCTACCCAGAAACCTCACAAGCAAATTTCACCATTGAAGACCAAGCTTTGAGTTCAAGAACTCAAACTTGGTTAAACCCTCTAGCATGCACCCTAGCCTAGTTAATTCTACTTAACTAAGCATTAAAACACCTCTGCAAACTAACAATAACAACCAAAGAATAACACGTAAACTAAACATGGCATTTTCTCACAAAAATCATCAATTTTCACATATAATTTAAAAGCTTGAACAACCTAGCTACTCATGCTTCAAATAACTCATTTATCATCAAAAATCATGCTTGAATCCATAAACTAACAACAAAATTACAAAGAAGAAGAACATTTCACAATCACATGCATTTTCAACACTTTTTCACTTAAAAATTCAAGAAAACATAGAAGGACAAGTTCAAAGATCTTACCTACAATTGAATCACACTAAGAGAAGGAGAAAATCACAAGCAATTGAAGAGAAAATCCCTGCCCTAGCAGCCAACACCAAGCCGAAATGAAGAGAAAGAAAAGAGAGCTTCCTTTTTTCTAAGTTTTTTCTATTTTTTTGTTAAGTGTAAAGTTGAGAGAAAATAAAGGTTTGCATGCATATAATACTTTATTTCAGCCAAGAAAATAATTAAAATTAACATTTAATTTCCATTTAAAAAAATCACATAAGACAAAATATCATTGGGGCAAAAAGACCATTTTGCCCCTCCATACTAAAACCACAAGATAACCACTAAAGGGGTATTTTTGGGACATTCTAAATTCCCGGCCATTCCCGACATTCCCAATGTCTAAAACCCGTCCCCAAAATACTAACATACTAAGTTGTGATTTCTACTGAGCCAAACGCCGCGTTCCAAAATACCGGACACCGAAATGCGAAATATAAAAAGCCGATAACATAATTATGCATATCCGAATTCCATAAATAACAATGATAAATTATTTAAATAGCTATAAATAATTTCCTGATTAACATAAATAATCGCTAATTTCCAAATTAACTAAGCGGGCTTTACAACTATCCCCCTTTAAAAGGATTTCGTCCCCGAAATCTAACTCCGAATAACTCTGGATATTGAGCTCGCATATCTGATTCTAGCTCCCAAGTGGCTTCTTCCACCTTACTGTTTCTCCAGAGAACCTTGACCAACGCTATGGTCTTATTCCGAAGGACTTTATCCTTTCTATCCAGGATCTGCACTGGTTGTTCCTCATAGGACATATCTGACTGAAGCTGAAGGCTCTCATAACTGATTATATGAGAGGGGTCTGAAACGTATTTTCTCAACATTGAGACATGAAATACGTTGTGCACTGCTGATAAAGCTGGAGGCAATGCTAACCGATATGCCACTTGACCTATCTTCTCGAGAATCTCGAAAGGTCCTGTAAATCTAGGGCATAACTTGCCTCTTTTCCCGAAACGTTTAATCCCCTTCATCGGAGATACTCGCAAAAACACATGGTCCCCTACTCGGAACTCAACATCTCGACGTTTCGGATCTGCGTAACTCTTCGTCCGCTCCGGGAGGCAAGCATTCTAGCTTTAATCTTCTCTATTGCCTCATTGGTCCGCTGAACTGACTCCGGACCTAGGTATTTCCTCTCCCCTGTCTCATCCCAGTGGATAGGGGATCTGCACTTCCTACCGTACAACAGTTCATAGGGTGCCATCCCTATCGTACTCTGATAACTGTTGTTGTACGAAAACTCTATTAACGGTAGGTATTTATTCCATGAACCCTCAAAGTCCATAACGCAGGCTCTCAGCATATCCTCTAATATCTGAATTGTCCTTTCGGACTGACCATCTGTCTGAGGATGAAATGCTGTACTGAATTTTAGCTTCGTACCCATTGCCCGTTGCAAACTCTGCCAAAATTTGGAGGTGAATTTCGGATCCCTGTCCGAAACTATAGACTTCGGTACCCCGTGAAGTCTCACTATCTCCCTGACATATAACTCTGCCAACTGATCCACTGTAAACGTCGTTCTGACCGGCAGAAAATGAGCAGATTTCGTAAATCGGTCCACCACTACCCAGATGGAATCATACATACCCGTGGTCCTAGGTAACCCGACCACAAAATCCATAGTAATATCCTCCCATTTCCACTCTGGTAGGGTTAGAGGCTGTAACAACCCTGCTGGTCTCTGATGTTCAGCCTTGATCTGCTGACATGTGAGGCATCTCGATACGAATTCTACCAAATTCTTCTTCATACCGTTCCACCAGAAGTACGGTTTCAAGTCTTGGCACATCTTGGTGGTGCCGGGATGCAGAGAATACGGGGTAGAATGAGCCTCCTCAAAGATCTCGTTCCTCAAGTCCACACTGTTCGGGACGCAAACCCTGGCTTTATACAAAAGCATCCCACTATCTGACACTGAAAAGTCCTTGGCTTGACCAGCCAATACCTCATCTCGGATCTTCACTAACTCCGGATCTGTCGTCTGAGCAACTTTTATTCTTTCTAACAGATCAGATTGCAGCGTTAAGTTGTGTAGCTGACCTACCACAAACTCAATGCTGGACCTGACCATATCCTCTGCTAGCTGAGGTGAGATCTGAACCATGCTAGCTACCTGCCCGGGCCCCTTTCTACTCAGGGCATCGGCCACTACATTGGCTTTTCCGGGATGATAGAGGATCTCGCAATCATAATCCTTCACTAACTCCAACCAACGCCTCTGTCTCATGTTCAAATCTTTCTGAGTAAAGAAATACTTGAGACTTTTATGGTCGGTATAGATCTCGCACTTCTCACCATACAAGTAATGCCGCCAAATCTTCAGTGCAAAAACCACTGCGGCCAATTCTAAATCATGAGTCGGGTATCGCTGTTCATAATCCTTTA
The DNA here is from genome assembly GCF_029168945.1 of Cannabis sativa. Lineage (NCBI taxonomy): Eukaryota > Viridiplantae > Streptophyta > Magnoliopsida > Rosales > Cannabaceae > Cannabis > Cannabis sativa. Next base: position 37,929,062 of record NC_083604.1, on the reverse strand, counting down.
ACTGACGGGAGGCGTAAGCGATAACCCGATCGGCTTGCATCAATACGCACCCCAAACCCTGTTTGGATGCGTCACAATAGACCACGAACTTCTCCTCGTCCGAAGGCAAAGCTAGTACCGGAGCAGTAATCAACCTCTGTTTCAGCTCCTGAAAACTAGCTTCGCATTTATCTGACCAGATAAATCGCTGATTCTTCTTTGTAAGCTCGGTTAGGGGCATTGAAATTTTGGAGAACCCCTCCACGAACCTACGGTAATACCCAGCTAATCCCAAAAAGCTTCTGATCTCTGTCACTGTCTTCGGTCTCGGCCAATCCCTGACGGATTCGATCTTCCCGGGATCCACCTTGATCCCATCTTTACTCACTATGTGCCCTAGGAAGGACACCTGAGACAACCAGAACTCACATTTCTTGAACTTGGCGTAGAGTCTATGTTCTCGAAGTCGTTGCAGTACCATCTGGAGGTGTAACTCATGCTCCTCTTCTGACTGAGAGTACACGAGGATGTCGTCGATAAACACAATCACACAGATATCGAGGAAATCCTTGAATACCCTATTCATCAGGTCCATGAATGCTGCAGGAGCGTTGGTTAGTCCGAATGACATAACCAGGAACTCGTAGTGTCCATACCTAGTGCGGAAAGCCGTCTTTGGAATGTCCTCCTCTCGGATCCTCAACTGATGATAACCCGAACGGAGATCAATCTTAGAGAAGACCGTCTTCCCCTGAAGCTGATCGAACAAGTCATCGATCCTAGGTAATGGATATTTATTCTTCACCGTCAGCTTGTTCAACTCTCTGTAGTCGATGCACATCCTCATAGAGCCATCCTTCTTCTTCACGAACAAAACCGGGGCTCCCCAAGGTGACACACTGGGCCGAATGAACCCTATGTCAAGCAACCCCTGGAGCTGAATCTTTAACTCCTTAAGTTCGACTCGGAGCCATCCTATACGGGGCTTTAGAAACCGGATCCACCCCCGGTGCCAAGTCAATCACGAAGTCAATCTCCCGCCGAGGTGGTAACCCCAAGTTCTTCGGGAAAAACGTCCAAAATTCCCGAACCACGCCGATGTCCTGCGGCCGAATGGTGTACGGCCGAGTGGTGTCCACCACCACGGCCGTAAACCCTAAGCACCCACCGTGCAATAATTCTCTCGGCGACATAGCCGAGATCACCGGGATCCGAGATCCCTGAACCGAACCCACAAATACGAACGGTTCTTCACTTTCTGGTTGGAAGACCACCATCTTCCTCTTGCAATCAATGCTCGCCGAATATTTAGATAGGAAATCCATTCCTAAAATAATATCAAATTCGACCAAGCTCATCTCTATCAGATCAGCGCTCAACTCTCTACCATCTATCCTGATCGGCATAGACCTAATCCACCTATTGGAGATAACCAATTCTCCGCTGTAACAGGGTTCCAAACCCTAACTCATATCTATCACAGGGTCTACCCAATTTACTAAAGACTCTGGCCGCCACATAAGAACGTGTAGCCCCAGAATCAAACAGCACTGAATAAAACGAGTCGTTAATAAGAATCCGACCGTAACAACCGATGGGCCGGCATCCGCATCGCCCGCGTGATCGCGAATACCCCGGCCGGAGTGGGCATCGCCGGAGCTCTCGGTGCCTCCGGCCGAGCCGGGGACATTCCCTCTTGAAGTGCCGGGCATGCCACAATGAAAGCATCCCCGCCCCTTGCACTCTCCCCGATGGTGCCTCTTGCGGCTAGGGCACTCGGGGTAGGAGAAGCGAGTCTCATTACCACCAGACGACTCCTGCGTTCCGGTTCCCCGGAACCTCTTGTTCGGCTCGAGCCGCCGAAGCGATGGGTGCCCTCTTCCTCCGATCAATGGCCGAACCACTACTCCCCCGCCGAAGCCCGATGCAGGAGGGGTAGGAGCTCCGCCACCAACCGGAGTACTAGCTGACTCTGACATGCACCCCACTGCGCCCTCAGCTCGCAGTGCCTTCTCCACCATCTGAGCGTAGGTGGTGCTGTCGTCGGTGGTAATCATCAGGTCATGCCTGATCTTGGGATTCAACCCGTCCAGATACTTCTCCTTTCGCCGAAGTCGGTCGGCACAATACCCGAGGCTAACCTCGCCAACCGGTCAAACTGAGTTGTATACTCAGTGACACTCATGTTCTCCCGCTGGGTCAGGTGAACGAATTCCTTTCTCTTGGCGCTTCTAACCGCCTCGTTGTAGTACTTCGCGTTGAAAAGTTCCTGGAACCTCTCCCAAGTCATGGTGGTGACATCGTGAATCTGAGACACCATGTCCCACCATACCAGGGCATCCTCCTGGAACTGAAATGTGGCGCACACCACTCTGTCGTTGCCGGTGACACCCATAAAGTTCAAGATTCTGGTGATCACCGTAAGCCACTGCTCGGCTTTCGACACATCTGGACCTCCCAGGAATACCGGAGGTGCTTGCTTCCGGAACCGCTCATATAAAGGTTCCAATCTGTGGGCCGCCACTACCATCTCGGCACAGGCGGCGGGGGCGAGTGCCGCCGGAACTACGGCACTGGGCTGCGGGAGCACCTGCTTGTCTCAACCTCGAATCTCGAGGTCTTGTTCTTCGATCCCTGGCTTGCATCTCCGCAAACCGCAACTCCCGATTCGGGGCTCCCCGATCGGCCGGGGGAGCTGGGCAGCTGTGGCGGGTTCTCATCACCCCGACCACGAGCCCTGCCTCGGGGACCTCTACCTCGGCCCCTAGCAGGTGGGGGAAACCGAGCTCCCTCTCCCTGATTCGACCCCACTGAGTTGCCTCGACTCCTGGTAGTCCGCCTGGCGTCCATCTAGTTAGAACCGCCTGCGAAACCAAGAGTTGGCATATCAGGTCGTATTCAAGGCGAGCTTACTAATGCCGCTTAATTTGGAAATTAGAAATGAAACATGCGCCTATTCTACTATCAGGCTACTAACATGCTTCCTAACAGGCTTTTCTTTTTCATAACTGAATAAAATAAACTACTAAAGCAATAAAGGCTTACTGAACCGTGAACCGAGCTAACTGCTGATGATGATTGTACATGTCGTGACGATCTTCGGAAGACAACACAGCGGCTACGATACCAAATTGTAACACCCTAACTAACTTAGGCGTATTACGTGATTTTTAAACGTACTGTGCAGCTCGTTGCTAATCAACGAGGTTTATGGAAAAATGTGATTAATTAAAATTTTGCTTTTTCATTAAACTTATAAACCATTTTGCAAAAAGTCTCGGGATCCCGATTTATAAAAAATATTTACAAACGTTTTCACTGTTCAACTTTTACATCAAAATAAAGTCGTCTAACGACAATTACAAAATCTCAGCCGTGCTGTCCCGAGGATCGTACGCTCCAGGCCTAACCGCCCCGACATGTACAATCCCATAAGCTCGCTCACGGTCCATCAGCAACTGCCTTGCCTTTACCTACACATGCAACGTAAACTGTGAGTCGACAGACTCAGTAAGAAAAGCATAATAATATCATACATAAAACTGACTGCCGTGTCCAACACGATACTGAGTCCCGCTACTGCCATGTCCAACATGGTACTGAGCACTACTGCCATGTCCAACATGGTACTGAGTTTTGAACGTTCAGGGGACGGCACCATTGACAAGTATCCTCCTGATCGGTCGAACCGGTCATACTCCGGCTGCTGGTCATACTCCAGCCTGTACCGACGGGATAGGTCAATAGCACTGAACCACCAACCGGTGTCGGCTGATCGGTCGAGCCGGTCATACTCCGCCTTGGTCATACTCCGGCACTCGTACCGACGTGACGGGGTTGGGTGGTTCGAAGCCTAAATACATCTCTAATGTAAACTAACAGGCTTCCTACATGCACGCTAAACATGTAAACTACATATGCATACTTGTTATACTAATCTTACCCGGATTCCGATTTCGGGTGTCTTGGCCAACTCGACCGAACTGAAGCTGAACGGCGGATTACTGGCTCCTAAACCATAAAAACCACAACGCTATAAGTGACACGCTAAATCACTTCCCGGGGACTAAAACTCGAAACTAAAAGTTTCCCTATCGATAAAAAGCATGGCAATACCCCTAAAAACCCAAAAACGAGGAAAACTAGGGTTCTGAAAAATCCCCCATCCGAAGTCCGGTTGCCCAACCGAATTCGGTTCGGGAAAATTCGAACCCCCATCCGAATTCCGGATGCTCAACCGAGATTCGGTTCCTCGCGAGCACAACCAAAAATTCCCATATCTTGACCAATTCGAACCCAAATGGTCCCAAACTTTCCAGACCTCCTACATAGGTCCCAAATGACCATTCCAAGGCCTCAAACCTACCCAGAAACCTCACAAGCAAATTTCACCATTGAAGACCAAGCTTTGAGTTCAAGAACTCAAACTTGGTTAAACCCTCTAGCATGCACCCTAGCCTAGTTAATTCTACTTAACTAAGCATTAAAACACCTCTGCAAACTAACAATAACAACCAGCAATAACACAGAAACTAAACATGGCATTTTCTCACAAAAATCATCAATTTTCACATATAATTTAAAAGCTTGAACAACCTAGCTACTCATGCTTCAAATAACTCATTTATCATCAAAAATCATGCTTGAATCCATAAACTAACAACAAAATTACAGCAGCAAGAACATTTCACAATCACATGCATTTTCAACACTTTTTCACTTAAAAATTCAAGAAAACATAGAAGGACAAGTTCAAAGATCTTACCTACAATTGAATCACACTAAGAGAAGGAGAAAATCACAAGCAATTGAAGAGAAAATCCCTGCCCTAGCAGCCAACACCAAGCCGAAATGAAGAGAAAGAAAAGAGAGCTTCCTTTTTTCTAAGTTTTTTCTATTTTTTTGTTAAGTGTAAAGTTGAGAGAAAATAAAGGTTTGCATGCATATAATACTTTATTTCAGCCAAGAAAATAATTAAAATTAACATTTAATTTCCATTTAAAAAAATCACATAAGACAAAATATCATTGGGGCAAAAAGACCATTTTGCCCCTCCATACTAAAACCACAAGATAACCACTAAAGGGGTATTTTTGGGACATTCTAAATTCCCGGCCATTCCTGACATTCCCAATGTCTAAAACCCGTCCCCAAAATACTAACATACTAAGTTGTGATTTCGACTGAGCCAAACGCCGCGTTCCAAAATACCGGACACCGGAAATGCGAAATATAAAAACTGCTGATAACATAATTATGCATATCTGAATTCCATAAATAACAATGATAAATTATTTAAATAGCTATAAATAATTTCCTGATTAACATAAATAACTGCTAATTTCCAAATTAACTAAGCGGGCTTTACACACAGATGAAAGAAGATTGTAAAATTTACCTGTTAAAAATTATTTACTTGACTAAGGGAGCCATGAGTTAAAATCAGATCATTGGATCTGTCAACAAGTTAACCATGGCTATTTGCAATCAAGTAATAATAGGTTTTAAAAAACTTACAAACAAGCTAAAACCACATACTCCTGCAACAAGGTTAGCTGGATAGTTGGATGTAGGATTTATTTAATCTTAAATAATTAAATTTCGAAAATTAAATAAATAATAATAAAAAAAATATTTATTTATAAATAAAAAAATATTTAAAATAAAACCTACAATTTTGAAAAATTAGGTTTCAACTAACCTAAATATCATTTCAAAATTTGCTAACTACTTTTAAAAATTTAATGTTATTTTATAAATAAAATTAAATAAAAAATTAAAAAAGATAAATAAATATCTTTTTCAGATTTTATGATTTAATTTAAATAAATAAAATAAAAAAATTTAAAAGTTAGCAAAATATCTTACATTTATTTAAAATATCATGATTATAGTTATCTTATTTTAAATTTAAATAAGGTCAAATTATTTTAAAAAAAATTAATTTAAAAAATTTAATATCTGACCTTAAATTTAAAAATAAGATAAGATTTAATCAAATTTAAAAATAAGATAGATAATTAAGCAAAAAGATAGATATTTACTAGTTTCAAATTCAAATTACACTAATATCATGAATTAAATAAAAAAATATTAATTAATTTAATTATGATAATTAGAATTGAAATAGGAATAGTAAATGTCTAAATACAAAACTACACCAAAAATCGGAAGTTAAATCCATGAAAAAGCATGAAAAATCGAAGAAAAACGAAACAAAAAAAATGCGAGCTGTAGCATACTGTCCGCACGTGCACGTTGGGGTTGCCTGCCGAGAAAACTCGGCGCAGGGGGGAGTTGCAGCATTTACGCGCGCGGATGGGGTGTGTTCAGACACCCTGTGCGTGTTGCTCGGACAAAATCTTTTTTAAACACGCGTATGACCGAGGTGCACTCGGTTTCGCGCGCGCGTGGGTGAGGCTACATCCCGATATTTTTTCGAAACTTCAAAAAATCATAACTAATTCAAATTAAATCGAAATTGAGTTCTGTAAAAAGGTAAATTGCTTAATTTTTTCCATACTATCCAATAAAAATAATTCCAGAAAGAAAATTTCAATTATTTTTCACGAAAAATTCACAAACATCAATCAATCATCATATAACACTCAATACAACATGAAACCATCCAAATAACAAACAATCGTTTTAAAGTCCAAATTTCTTGCAAGCAAATCAATTACCATGGCTGTGAGGCCAGTTGTTGAAATTTATTTTACCAGGATCTTAGATCTACTCACAAGTATGTTGTTTAACACCCTAAATATGAACTTTCTAAAACGATAAAGTAAACACATATAAAGTTAAGAAAATCTTACATTGATGCAGCGGAATTAATGTCTCCTTCCACTGAGATCTCTAACTCTTGTATCCTTTCTGTCGCAGAGTATTATCAAGATCTGAGCCCGAATGTCCTTCTCTTTGTGTGTGATCCTTCACAGTCTTCCAATCTATGATTGAGTTACCACTTGTTGTGTGTGGGCACTTACTCTATCACTAAGGTTCGAAATTTATGAAGAAGAAAAGAGAGATTGATTTCGGCCAAAGAAAGAAAAGAGAAGGCTCAGTTTTCTGACAGAAAAGCTTATGAAAACTTGTTATTTTGACTGAGCCATCACTTTCTATTTATAGGCAACTACTAGGTTTAGGTTAGGAATTATTTGGCATTAAAATAATGAAAATATCAATTTGAAAAACCACTATAAGTGGCCGGCCATGGTGTGAGTAATGGGCCCCACTTGGTTTTGCAGTTTTCACAAATTTTATTTCTATTTTCTCAAAAATACCAATTTTCCAATTCTAACCATTTAAATGCCAAAACTAATTATTTAATAACTAAAATAGATTATTACATAATATTGTCATTTAATTTAATTATTAATTAGACATATAAAGTCTATTAATAAATAAATAAACCTAGAATCACTTTTCTTTACAATTTCGCCCCTACTTAGTGAAAATTCACAAATTAGACATAGTCTAACTTTAGAATTATAATTGATTAATCACAAATCAATTATTGAGTCTTACAAGCAGTATGTTCTCAACTAGAATGGGGACCATGGATCTATATGCTGAGCTTCCAATAAGTGAACCGAATTTACTAAGTAAATTCCTACTTATTAATTCTTCGTTGAATCCACTCTTAGAACTTAGAATTGCACTCTCAGACTTATATAGAGCATATTATATGTTCCACGATATAGATATGCTATCTCATTTAACCATTATTATAATCTTATTATGATCAAAGATCCTCTGTATAGATGATTTACATCGAGATGGGATAATTTTACCGTTCTCACCCCTCAATGTATTTTGCCCCTTAAAACACTTAACTACCTGTAAATGATGTTTAGTGATCTATGAATTAGTCACTTAAACAAGAGCTCATCCATTTACATCTATTTGCTAAGCTTGAAGGGAATCATCACTTGACTTCTATACACTAGTAGAAGCTATAGATTCCATATTTATGTTCAGCACTCCCACTCAATCATACTATTGTTGGAATTTATTTTACCAGGATCTTAGATCTACTCACAAGTATGTTGATTAACACCCTAAATATGAACTTTCTAAAACAATGAAATAAACACATATAAAGTTTAGGAAACCTTACGTTGGGTGCAGCGGAATTAAATGACTCCTTCCGTTCAGATCTCTAACCCTTGTATCCTTTCTGTAGCAGAGTATTATCAAGATCTGAACCTGGATCTCTTTCTCTGAATCCTTGATGCTGAAACTCCTTTGCTGATGATCTTTCTTCACGATCTTCCTCACTATGATTGAGGTATTGCTTGCTGTGTGTGGCCACTACTCTAATCACTAAGGTAATTTCGAAATTCTAAGAAAGAAGAGAGAGAGAGGGTGGCGGCCAAGGTAGAGAGAGAAAAGCTCAGGTTTTTCTGATTCAGAAAGATAGAAAATTTAGTGTAATTTTCCTGAAGCCTTCACTATCTATTTATAGCATTCCACTAAGGTTAGGTTTGAATTATTTGGCATTAAAATAATGAAAATATCAGTTTAAAAAGCCTACAAAAGTGGCCGGCCATGGCTTGATGGATTTGGGCCTTGCTTTTTGCAATTTTGCAATTTTAACACTTTTGTATCTGATTTTCCCAAAAATACCAATTTTCTAATTCAACCATTTAAATGCCAATTCTAACTATTTAATAACTATAAATAATTATTAAATAATATTGTCTTTTATCATATTTATTAATTGAACCTAGGGCTGTTCATCCGATCCAATCCGTACTTTTTTGGTCAAACAACATCCAATCCGCACTAGGTGCGGATCCTAAAATTTGGATCCAATCCAATCCGCATAACAATTAAAATCCGATCCAATCCAATCCGCAATAGTGCGGATTGGATCGGTTACTTTGGATCGGTTACTTTTTTTTTTATGTTAAAAATTACCTATTTAATATTTCATGCATATAAAAAAAAAAAAAAAACTTACACATAACAATAACAGTAGGTACTAGGTAGCAGTAGGCTACACAACCAGTCCATAAGGGATAATTTTATAACCCAAATCTAAAAAAAACAAGTTCGATACTCTAAATCCATTTCAGCAAAAAAAAAAAAAAAAAGAAACATGTTCCAAATCCATTTCAAAGAAAAAGAAAAAGAAAAAAGAAACATGTTCCAAATCCATTTCAGCTTAAAAAAAAAAAACATGTTCTAAATCCAAATCCAAATTCGATGCTCCTCCATGTTCCAAATCCAATGCTCCATGTTCCAAATCCAATGCTCCATATTTCTAACAAGAAAAAAATAAATAAATGACTAGTCAAATAATTTTATTATCATCAACTTACTAAAATAATAAAAGAACAATAACATAATAGTCTTTAAATATTACCTCATGTTCTTGTATCTAAGAATTCATTTTCACTCAATCAAGTTTAATTTTAGCAACACCCTTCAAGATTTCTACATATATATATATAAACACCTTCACAATAGATTCAATTGTTATGAGATTATACAAAAAATAAGTATAATTTATAAATATTACCTTCTTATAGACTTTCCACTTCTTCTAATGAATTTCAGATGTCTATTATTGGTTTAGAACGAATCCAATTTTGAGTGCAGATAAGTGCTTCCACTGTCTTTGGTGTCAATGAAGATCTAAAAGGATCAACAACACGTCCTCCTGTAGAGAATGCAGATTCGGAGGAAACAGTAGAGACCGGAATAGCTAAAACATCTCGAGCAATCATGGAAAGAATCTTAAATCTTGACGCATTTAATTTCCACCAAGTCAAAAGATCAAAACCAACATCATCAACATCCACACATTGCTCCATCAAATATCTATCAACCTCAGTTTTTTTCTCTGTATTTTCTTCTTCTCTAACAAGTTTCTTATACTGTAAAGAGTATAATTGGTAAGCATCCACATCACCACTATGACCATCCACTTCCATAGTTGTCGCTTGTAATGAATTTGTAACACTTGAGTCTAAAACACCTTTGTTGGAAAGTGAAGAGTACTCTTCAAACATCTTATCCAAAACTGATCTAATCTTCTTTTTCATCTCAACAATCTTTTCTTCTTCATTGTTACACAATAATCTAATCGAAAAATTGAGAAACCTTTCCTTGTGTCGTGGATCAAGTATCACAGCAATAAACATCATGATATTAATTTTGTCTACCCCACCCCAATACTTGTTATACTTATGTATCATAGAAGAAGCCATAAAGTATAAGTTTTCATCTTCACTTCCCAACCAATAGTTTAATTGTGTCTTAATAAAACAAACTTGGTCAAGAAAAGCATTGGCAATAACATACAAAGAACCAGAAAATTTAAGTGTGGCATCATAGAAAATTCTCAAGAACTTTGTAAGTACCCTAGCATGAGCCCAATCAACAAAATCAGGACACTTTTTAGTTGTGCCGCTACAAAATTCACGACTATACCCAACATCATCATCCTCCATTTGGTCAAAAGCCTTCTCAAACTTCTCAGCAACATCTAACATTAAATATGTTGAATTCCATCTAGTTGGAACATCTAAGCAAATGAGTTTTTTTGTTGAAATCTTCTCTTTTTCTCAGTTAAATGCCTTAAACTTGGCCCTTCTCAAAGACGACCCTCTCACATATCTCACAACATCCCGAATCTTACTTATACAACTTTCATATTCAGCTAATCCATCTCTCACAACTAAGTTTAAAATATGGGCAGCACATCTTACATGCATATAATCACCTTTCAAGATTGCATGACCTCTATTATTAACTTTTAACCATGTGAGCAACACTAATATCATTAGAAGAAGCATTATCAACTTCCCAATCATGCAAACATTGATCAATAGCCTTACCAAGAGTTTCTCCTTTAGTGTCCGGAACAATACAAAAATGGAGAATTCTCTTATGTAAGTTCCATGATTCATCAATAAAATGGGCAGTCAAACACATATAATGCAGATTTTGACAAGAAGTCCATGTATCAGTGGTGAGGCAAACACGTTGGCTAGACTTAGTTAACAAATCTTTCAATCTTTTCTTCTCAGTTAAATAGAGATTAAAGCAATCTCTAGTAACTGTAGATCGGGAAGGAACTTGAAATCTAGGCTCAATCAAATTCATCAAATACCTAAACCCCTCATTCTCCACATGACTAAATGGAAGCTCATCAATAATTATCATCCTAGCAATGGCTTCTCTAATTTTTTCTGCATTATATATTTGTGCAATGAGTTCTACACCCCCACCCGCTTCTCTTTTTTCACAAAAATTCAGTGTCTTTTGCTTCTTATCCATGTTAGAAGGAAAGAATTTGCAAACATTTATGTGTGCCAACAAATTTGATGTCCCATTTTTTCTATGACCACATGCATAATCTTTCTTGCAATAATTACAAATAGCTCTAATATTATCTTTATCCTTTACATCTTTTGTGAAATGAGCCCAAGCGGGAGATGGAGCTTTAGCAGGTTTGCGTTTAGTTGGTACCTTAGAGTCGTTATTTGTAGATGTTGGCGATGGTAATTCATCACTTGATGGTTCCATAGGAGAACTATTAGAGCTCATCATTATGTTTGCAGCTCCACTTTTGTTAATTTGAGAACTATTTGCTTGAGGGTGACTTTCATTGATGGACTCAATTGGAGATGGAATTCCAATCTGTTTTGATACTTCTACACAATCATCTCTCTCCATCTCCATCTACATACATAACAAACCAATATAAATATATGTCAATATACAAACCAATAATGATTAATCACATTAATGTCAAATGCAAGATCAACAAAATGATTAATCACAGTAATCTGAACTTCTATTCCATATGACATGGCATAAACACATGAAAAGATACTCCACTGCCAAGTTCATAAGGATTCACAAACAACAAGCATTGTAGGTAAACAATTGAATCAATTAGAGTATCATTGTCACTTTTATATTTAGACAACACCACTGCCAAGCAAGGTTTGGTTCTTTTACTCTGTTTCTTACTTCTTTGGTAGTTTCAATTATCTTACTCGATCTAATGAAACTACTATTTTCATTTAAGTTATGCAAAAGTGAATTTATATACAATATTAATATATGTATATAATTAACCATTATCCATAATGGTGTTATTATATAATATGTATATACATAAGATATGTAATTGCTTAATTAGTTATCAATTAGATGAGTTTTGAAGAATAAAGCGTTTAATAAGTTGCAAAACATGGTTAGAAATGTTGGAGTATGGGTCGTTGGTGGAAAAGCCATGTTGTTGACCCTAGAATTCAACGTATTCAACATTCTTACACCCATATCTTTCAACCTCATGGCATAGTTCTCTACCCTATCTCTTAACAATTCATAGCCACCCACAATCACCCACAAATAACAAAACACCAAACAACAAAGTGTGTCCTAACTTCAATTACTAATTTGATCATTTATTAGTCAACAGAAATGCAGCAAAAGATTCCTAAAGAAAACAAACAACACAATACAAAATTGAGAGTTTACACAAACAAGAACCTGTGCATTAAATCCAAGAGAAAAGTAAGTCAATAATGATTTCAACACCACTGCAGTTAAATAACTCAATTTATACATACCATCAATACAAAATGGCTCTAATTATTGACTCTTATCGAAACCCCATAAGCACAATAAACTATAGAACAATTTTTTTTTTCTTTTTATGTATATATAATTTTACGAAAGAAATTGACAACAAAGAAAAGGTTTTGAAATCACAATTTAAAAAGGAAAAGAAAGAAAAAGGCTTGCCAACAGGAAGAAAAAAAATGAGAGCAGCAGACAGTTTTAGCTAAAAGAGAGAGAGTGATAACTTTATGGAATATGATATGAGAAAACAGAGAAAACACAAGCTTGGACTGAAGAAATACCGTTAAAGAGATGGTCGATTTCTCAGGCGATTGAAGAGATGGTCGATGTTAAGGTGCCTGAAGTAGGCCGACGACTGGTCGACAAGGGCTCAGTCGATTTTCAATCGTTAGGAATCGGTAGGAGATGAAATGGCTGTCTGTAGGAGAAACGGCTGTAGCCTGTAGGAGAAAGAGAGTATACGATTATTAGGTTTAGAATGTTTTAGGTCAGATTATTTTAATGTTAAAAAAAAGGTCAGATTATTTTATAGATAATATTATATATATTATAGTTTTTTTTTAAATATATAATTAAGTGCGGATTGGATTGGATCGGTTACTTTTTGAGGTCAAACAACATCCAATCCGCACAGGTGCGGATTTCAAATTTTTCAATCCAATCCAATTCGCACAAGTGCGGATATCCGCATTTTGCGGATTGGATTGGATTTGATCGTGCGGATTGGATTGGATCAGATACTTTGTGAACACCCCTAATTGAACCATACAAAGTATCATAATTAACAAATATGCCCCTATTAACTCTTTCTTTACAATTTCGCCCTTACTTAGTGAAAATTTCACAAATAGACATAGTCTAAATTGAGAATTATAATTGATTAATCAAAACCAATTACATGAGTCTTACAAGCAATATTATCTCAACTAGTGCGGGGACCATGGGTCTATATAACCGAGCTTCCAATAAGTAGATCAAGAATTTAGCACTAAAATTCACTAACTTATTAATTCTTCGTTGAATCCACGCATAGAACATAGAATTGCACTCTCAGTATATAGACTGCTCTATATGTTCCACCATATAGATGCATCATTAGTTATCCGTTGTTATAATCCTAATGTGATCAATGATCCTCTATATGAATGATCTACACTGTAAAGGGATTAGATTACCGTTACACCCTACAATGTATTTTATCCTTAAAACACTTGACCCCGTATAAATGATATTTCAGCTTATGTGAAATGAGTACTCCACCATTTATGTTCGTTTGGTCAAGCTCGAAGGAGATCATCCTTTGCTTACTATTCGCCAGATAGAAGCTATAGATTCCATATTTATGCCAGCGCTCCCACTCAATTACACTATCGTGTTCCCAAAATGTACGTATCACCCTGACCTAAAAGTAGGCTTAACTAACAAATTAAAGAACACGAATAGCCTTTCAAGATTGAGCCTAATCATAACAGGATTAAGAACATTTGATCTAGGATCAACTAGGCGATATTGACTTGAATAGATATTACGGTAAGTTTAATAAATCTAAGTCAAAGTTCAATATCGGTCCCTTCCGATGCATACTCCATGCGTCCAACCTGAGCTTTACTTTAACCAATGCTCTGAAAAGAACATGGCACTTCTCCAAATGCAAGTAAACTCTGTTGTAGATTATCATATCAGTAAAACCCTATGTCTGATAAATCTAGGAAACTTTATTCACATAGTCATTTTACTTTCCAATGTGTTGACAGCACAATAAAAAGGATCAAGTATGTGAAAAGGGTTTCAGATGAATTTATACATTATATACATATAATCATGAAATAAATCATGTGAACCATGCAACATTAAATGTTATTTCTGATCTATATTAATAAGTAAATCTGATTATATTGAAATGAGTTTTATTTAGGGCGTAAAACCCAACAAACTCCCACTTGCACTAATATAAAACAAAAAGTGCGTTTCAAATAATCTCAACACCTCGATATACAAATCAAGTGTAGTAGTAGTGAACTCCTCGTAATAGGATCTGAAAGGTTGAATTAACCACAACCTTTTCTCCACCATTACTCTTCCTTAATCACAAAATTATTGATAATGTGAAATTCCTCTCTATATGTCTACTCTCTTGGGATACTGGATTCTATATCTTTGGCAACTACTTTTGGTTAATCAGGAAATTAACACTAGTAGTTTAGGCAATTTGGAATGGTGCCAAAAAATGTATAGAACTTTCCTTAGACTGAATAAGTACCTTTCCTGCAACTTTAACATTCAGTCCCTTCCTGGTAGACCCAGAGACTTCAGATAAGTTTTTACACTTCTCCAAAATCACTATTCCACCCCCAGAGTAACCACCATCTTATCAGAAAGATTTTCTAGCACAAAGGCAAATTTCGAAATCTGATGTGGTGTAGTCTAAGAGTTTTAAACACACTCTTATAGACTAACATATAGTTCCTCTTCTTAATCTTAGGATTTACTTGATTGTCTTCCAATATTCTTCTCCTGGATTAATCTGATACCTACTCATTACTCCCACTCAACAGCAGGTGTCTGGTCTAAGGCATACAAAAGCATATCTGAGACCTCTCACTGTTGATTTAAGAAATTCTTTCATGGCTTTATCTTTTCTGGAATAGTTAAGACTTTTCCTTAGATAAATAAAATCTATGTTTAAGAAGTTGTGAAGCTTCTATAGATTGCCATTAGAAAGAAAATGCTCCAGCATCTCACTAAAGTAAGTTGCTTGCATTAGAGTAAGTAATTACCAGGTATACCACAAGCCATAGGTTTAGATAAACTCAAACCTATAATACTAGGAACAGGAAGTTTTGTTAAGTCCATTGAATGGACTTATAAACGAAAATTACCTTTTATGTCCTTGTAATAGAAAACTTTAGGTTATTCCATGTGAATGGATTAAACCATAGTTCTTTTGGCTTTCTTCTTAGTTTCTTATCTTGACAATCCATTAGGTTTTTAAACTCACAATAGATTTTAATCACTAGTGTCTCCCAAGTCATAAGAAGGTGAGTTCCTAGAAACTCTCCCACTACGACAAGGTACCGTGAATTATGTCGAAGAAAACTAAATGGTATTGATCTCTTCGGTTGTGACAAGACAACAGAGGCAGTGGGATCATCATATGTAAGATGATAGAACACTTTTGGAATCAAGAATTAAATATCTCCTTTATTTGCTACTTGATTTTCAGACTTAGTCATTTTCTTAGAAAAGTAGTATTTGTTTGAACAAACACTTTCTTATCTATTGACAATGGGATGGTCCACCCCTAATCACTTAGAACAGCTAACAAACCATGGTTAACAGTTCTAGCTTTTCTTAAGATTTTGATTAGGACATCCATGAATCTAGTAATGATTTACATTAAGTATACAACCATTACATCATTCTGAAATTGTATTACCATAGAAGGAATTAGGCAACGACTAGTAACTAATCATCAACATGCAACTCGAAATTTCTGGGGAGGTAAGTTTGGATATAATTCAAAAATCAAATTAATGATCTTTGAACTGCATATCTACTAACTATTTCTCCACCCCTATCAGTTCGTAAGATCTTTAACCACTTACCTTAATGGTTTTAACCATTGCTAGAAATTTATGAAAATTTTCAAACATTTCAAATTTCTTTACATAAGGTATAATCTAGAGTTACGTTTTAGGAATACAACGAAAAACTCATATCCACCCCTGAATGTACATCCATCTGTGAATGAGATGAACTACTTTCAGTGGATATAGGCATATTAACTTTTTGCAGAGATTGATCTTGTTAAATCCACTATGAACAAGATACAAATGCCATAGATTAAAAAATGTGGTAGTGTCTTTTGATGACTTAGGTTTAGTTACATCAAAGAGTTCTTAGAATAGTGCAAGTGGATCCTGGTCACAGAATACCAAACTCATATTCCATACAGTTTGAATCCATTAATAAAAGATGGATATTAAACACTTGGAAAGTGTAACTGTATTGCTTCCTGGAAATAGAAATATAAGAAAATTTCTGTTTGGATTCTAAAATTAAAGTCAAAGACTTAAATTCAACCAAATATAATGAGTAATTCTTTCTTGGACCACCACTACTAATTTAAACTATAAGTCAGATTTGCCCATACAAGTAGGAGATTTCTAAGATTGAGGATTTATATCAATTGGGAATAGAATTTCGGGATTATAATCATATGCGTCATTTAATTTCTTAAGAGAAAATATAGAATGACATGAAATGATTTATAGACCATTCATCCAATGATATGTTATTGAGCTAATTCGAAATGAATAAGCTAAGAGGAATTAGGATAATTTCGTTATTTAAATAAGAATCCAACGATGCTCCGATTAACGCGAGTCAAAGTAATCTTATTTATAAATCTTCTTGTTTCATATCGTAAAAATACTAGTCTAAGGTGTCATCAATTGATGAACAGCTAGATGTTGTATATACAATATTTATCTTTCGAGATCTAACACTATTATGTATGTCTAATGGTGAAAATCCACTAGGGATTTATCTCATTAGATAAACAAGCCAAGTTAGACCAACAATGAAGATTCGAAATTAAACTACAACTTAATAACAGAAAATAACATGGTTCAATATAAATTCATACACAATTCAGAAATTATTAAACATATAGCAAGTAGGAATGACAAGAGAAGATACTAAAACATACAATCCTAAATAGTTTCCAAGGTTTCCAACAAACTGATACAGTGTCCCGGTAGGCGAGAGTAAAAGTATCATTCATTGAATAGAGTTGTCAGCTCATCTAAAATAGAAACCATTCTAGTAACCTTTTACTCGATCAAAATAAGAATCCAACGTTGTCCCGGTAGGCGAGAGTCAAGGTTATTCTCATTTTATGAGCTTCCACCATTGTTTCATGTTTCATAAGTTTATCTCTAAATAGTCACCGTAGGGGAGAGTCTAATAGAGACAAAAACTTACAAAACACTTATCAAATGAGATCTTACGGTGTTAAATGCGTTAAACGAATAACCATCCATAGGGGGACGAAGTCTAGTGTCTCGAGTTTATATTGAAAACATTTAACTTTTGTAAGACCAACAATGGAGATCGAATATCTTAATAATAATAAAGCTCATTATTTAAAAAGAGTTGTATTTTCTTTGATACTTATTTTAATCTATTTATTTTAAATATATATTTATTTAATTAAAATTCCCAATTTAGAATGAAAAATTCTAAATATAAATTTTAATTTAATATTTATAAATTTTACTTAGATAGATATGAAAATAACATGAATTATTTCCATCTTACTAATAATTTCCAATAAATATTTAGAAAAATATTCAATTTAAGTTGTTACAAAATTAATTTAAATTAATTTACAACTCAAATTTAATTTTCTATAAATATATATTGCATTTCGAAAAATTAAAGTATTCAAGGATACAATTTTCGAAAATGCATGTTAAAATAAAAAATAAATTCTGGAAAAATTATTCTAATTTAATGTTGGCCCAAAATTAATTAATAAAATTAATTTACAACAAAAAATATAATTTTCCTATTTAATTAAATATATAAGAAAAATTTCAAATATTTAAGTATGATGATGAAAATTAACTTAAATATTAATTTTCTATTTAATTAAATACACTAGAAAAAATACTTCAAGCAAAAATATCACCTATCTAGATTTTCCTTTGACTAATTAATTCAATTTCTAATAATATATTTTAATTCATTTATTTTAAATTAATCAATTAATGAAAAAATCATTGATTTAAGTTGGTCCAAAATTAAAATAAATTATTTACAACTTTAATCTATTTTTCAAATAAAATTCGAAATTCCAGCATTTAAGAAATGCAATTTCGAAATTTGATTAATAAAATAAAGAAAAAATATATTTTGAAAATTATTTAAATTTAGTTGAAAAATTAAATTTCAACCAAAAAATAATTTTCTATTTAATTAAGTGTCATGAAAAAGAAATATTTAAGTATCATGATGAAAATCAACTTAGATATTTAATTTTCAAATTAATTAAATGTATTAAATTCAAGAAATAAATAATTAAGTGTAGAGAAGGCTTAATTATTAATCTCTAGTTTAATACTAGGAAAAATATACTTAAAATAAATTGTACCAAAATTAATTATTTAAATAATTAATTTCACAGTGTATAATATTTTCCTATTTAATTTAGAAATAATAAGTAGTCTAGAAATAACTATCTAGAAAATATCTTATTTCACTAAGTATATTTTCCACAAAATTTGAAAAAATATCTAATTTAAGTTGTATTAGAAAAAATCTAGAACTTAAATATTTTCAAATTTAAATTTAATTAAATATCAAAAATTAAGTTGTAACCACTTAATTTGAACATATTCCATTTTAAGTTAATATTCGAAAAGATATTAACTTAAAAAATATCTAAAGAATCTTAATAACCAATGCCTAAAATTCCTCAACTTAATTTTGAAATTTTAAATCCAAAAGATATTCAGATTTAAGCTGGTTAGTTATAGATAACTAAATGTCAACTTAAATAGGAATATTAAATGAAAAATTTAAATTAAGCTTCAAAAAGAATCAAGATGGTTATAATTCTATATTTAATTAAATACTAGAAAATACATATAGTTTAACATAGAATAAAAAATTCTTTAACTATAATTTTCTTAAATTAATTTCAAAGTGAATGAAATTAATTATGTTGCTAATCAATTTTTATTAGGTTAAACTAGTTTAATTAACCTAGTACAGTTATTCAAATTAGGCAAATGGGCCTTCACAATTAGGGTGGTTCATGTGAGGGGGTACTGGGTTCAGTATGTCGTACCCACTACTATGACTCCCAACTCTCACACAAGGCCCAAAAGAGAGGAATTTAACCTTAAAATGAACAACTGTTATTAATTGAATAGGCCCAAAAACTAAATGGGCCTAAATAAAATCTATCAAGAACTATGACATTTTATTTAGCAACAACAACCTATATGCATCTATAATGAAATTAAACACATAGGCTCACACAAGCACACTTTGGATGGGTCCTATCATGTTGCTAGGTCATACACAGATGAAAGAAGATTGTAAATATACCTGTTACAAATTATTTACTTGACCAAGGGAGCCATGAGATCATTAGATCTGGAAAAAAGTAACCATGGCTATTTGCAATCAAGTAATAATAGGTTTTAAAAACTTAGAAACAAGCTAAAACACATACTCCTGCAACAAGGTTAGCTGGATAGTTGGATGTAGGATTTATTTAATTTTAAATAATTAATTTCGAAAATTAAATAATTAAATAAAAAAAAAATTCGAAAATTTAAAAAAAAATTGAAATGAAAATTTCGAAATTAAATTAAAAAATTTAAATTTAAAATTAAACCTACAATTTTGAAAAATTAGGTTTCAACCAACCTAAATATCATTTCAAAATTTGCTAACTACTTTTAAAAATTAAATGTTATTTTATAAATAAAAAATGAAAAAGATAAATGAATATCTTTTTCAGATTTTAAATGTAATTTAAATAAATAAAATAACAAAATTTAAAAGTTAGCAAAATATCTTACATCTTTTTAAAATTACATGATTATAATTATCTTATTTTAAATTTAAATAAGGTCAAATTATTTAAAAAAAGATTTAATTTAAAATATTTAAAATCTGACCTTAAATTTAAAAATAAGATAAGATATAATCAAATTTAAAAATAGGATAGATTATTAAGCAAAAAAGATAGATACTAACTATTTTTAAATTCAAATTACACTAATATCATGAATTAAATTTAAAAAATATTAAATTAATTCATTATGATAATTAGAGTTGAATTAGGAATAGTAATAGTATAAATACAGAACTACACAAAAAATCGGAAGTTAATTCCATGAAAAAGCATGAAAAAACGAAGAAAAACGAAAAAATTGCGAGCTGTACGGATGGGATGCTGTGCATACCCGTCCGCGCGCGCAGGAGGGTGATTTGGACGAGTTTGTGCGGCAGAATCATGTCGTGCATGATTTCCGCACGCGCATGCAAGTTTTAGCACAACTCTGATTTTTTTGAATCTTCAAAAAATCATAACTAATTCAAATTAAATCGAAATTGAGTTCTGAAAAAAAGTAACTTGCTTAATTTTTTCCATACTATCCAATAAAAATAATTCCAGAAACAGATATTCAATTATTTTCACGAAAATTCACAAACACCAATCAATCATCAAATAACACTCAATACAGCATGATACCATCCAAAAACAAACAAACAATTGTTTTAAAGTCCAAATTTCTTGCAAGTAAATCAATTACCATGGCTCTGAGCCAGTTGTTGAAATTTATTTTACCAGGATCTTAGATCTACTCACAAGTATGTTGATTAACACCCTAAACATGAACTTTCTAAAACGATGAAATAAACACATATAAAGTTTAGGAAACCTTACATTGGGTGCAGCGGAATTAAATGACTCCTTCCATTCAGATCTCTAACCCTTGTATCCTTTCTGTAGCAGAGTATTACCAAGATCTGAACCAGAATCTCTTTCTCTGAATCCTTGATGCTGAAACTCATTTGCTGATGATCTTTCTTCACGATCTTCCTCACTATGATTGAGGTATTGCTTGCTGTGTGTGGGCACTACTCTAATCACTAAGGTAATTTCGAAATTGTAAGAAAGAAGAAAGAGAGAGGGTGGCGGCCAAGGTAGAGAGAGAAAAGCTCAGGTTTTTCTGATTCAGAAGTGTAGAAAATTTAGTGTAATTTTCCTGAAGCCTTCACTATCTATTTATAGCATTCCACTAGGGTTAGGTTTGAATTATTTTGCATTAAAATAATGAAAATATCAGTTTAAAATGCCTACAAAAGTGGCCGGCCATGGCTTGATGGATTTGGGCCTTGCTTTTTGCAATTTTGCAATTTTAACACTTTTGTATCTGATTTTCTCAAAAATACCAATTTTCTAATTCAACCATTTAAATGCAAATTCTAACTATTTAATAACTATAAATAATTATTAAATAATATTGTCATTTATCATATTTATTAATTGAACCTTACAAAGTATCATAATTAACAAATATGCCCCTATTAACTCTTTCTTTACAATTTCGCCCTTACTTAGTGAAAATTTCACAAATAGACATAGTCTAAATTGAGAATTATAATTGATTAATCAAAACCAATTACATGAGTCTTACAAGCAATATTATCTCAACTAGTGCGGGGACCATGGGTCTATATAACCGAGCTTCCAATAAGTAGATCAAGAATTTAGCACTAAAATTCACTAACTTATTAATTCTTCATTGAATCCACGCATAGAACTTAGAATTGCACTCTCAGTATATAGAATGCTCTATATGTTCCACCATATAGATGCATCATTAGTTATCCATTGTTATAATCCTAATGTGATCAATATCCTCTATATGAATGATCTACACTGTAAAGGGATTAGATTACCGTTACACCCTACAATGTATTTTATCCTTAAAACACTTGACCCCGTATAAATGATATTTCAGCTTATGTGAAATGAGTACTCCACCATTTATGTTCGTTTGGTCAAGCTCGAAGGAGATCATCCTTTGCTTACTATTCGCCAGATAAAAGCTATAGATTTCATGTTTATGTTAGCGCTCCCACTCAATTGCACTACCGTGTTCCCAAAATGTACGTATCACCCTGACCTAAAAGTAGGCTTAACTGACAAATCAAAGAACACGAATAGCCTTTCAAGATTGAGCCTAATCATAACAGGATTAAGAACATTTGATCTAGGATCAACTAGGCGATAATTACTTGAATAGATATTACGGTAAGTTTAATAAATCTAAGTCAAAGTTCAATATCGGTCCCTTCCGATGCATACTCTATGCATCCAACCTGAGGTTTACTTTAACCAATGCTCTGGAAAGAACATAGCACTTCTCCAAATGCAAGTAAACTCTGTTGTAGATTATCATATCAGTAAAATCCTATGTCTGATAAATATAGGAAACTTTATTCACATAGTCATGTTTACTTTCCAATGTGTTAACGGCACAATAAACAGGATCAAGTATGTGAAAAGGGTTTCAGATGAATTTATACATTATATACATATAATCATGAAATAAATCATGTGAACCATGCAACATTAAATGTTATTTCTGATCTATATTAATAAGTAAATCTGATTATATTGAAATGAGTTTTATTTAGGGCATAAAACCTAACAAATATCATGTTCCCAAAATATACGTATCACCCTGACCCAAAAGTAGGCTTAACTAATAAATCAAAGAACATGAATAGCACTCCTGAGTTGAGCCTAAGCATATCAGAATTTAGATTCTTTTAATCTTAAGATCAACTACTGATATTGACTTGGAAAGATATAACGATAAGTTTGTAATATCTTAACTAAGTTGCAATATCGGTCCAGTCCAATGTATACTCCATACATTCGAAACTAGTATACTTTACTAATGTCCTGGAAAGAGCATAACTTTTACTCCAAGTGTAAGTACACATTATCGGTGATTATCACATTAGTGTAAATTCAAAACACTGATGAAACAGGGACTTAGTCTTTTGATTCATATGATCACAATCACATTCCACTGTGTTGACGATACTGTAATTGTGAATAAACATATGATCTGGATTTAACTGATTTTGTGTGTAAATGTAATAAACATATTAAACCATTAGCATGTAAAATTCATGCAACCATAAATCACTTCAAATTTCTGATATTGATAACTAGTCAGATTGTAAAGAGTTTTATTTAGGGCATAAAACCCAACATGTATCTGGTTTAGTGTACTCAATTTGGAGGGCACGAAACACTAAAATATTGGAAGGAAAACAGGTGAAAGTCGAGCATCTTCTGCAACAAACCAAAGCAAATGTCAAGCAAAGGATATCCCTCTGCTGGCCGAAGAAAGTGCAAAAAATGGATCTGGTATGGTATAATCAATTGTAAAAAAATATATATATATATAGAGGAAGAGGGCATGTACAGAGGTGTATAAGGCATAGAGTATTTGATCTAAAGTGTTGTTTACATTAGTTTTGATGTATAGAAGATTACGGACCATGATTGGTGCCTTTAGTTTGTAAAAATTTGATTGTGGGCAGTACAAACTTTCTGATTCATCAAAAAAAAAAAAAAAAAAAAATCTACTTTCTCTCTTTTGGTAGGTGGATGGCAGGACCTTGACCATATTAATTCATAAACATTCAAATATACTATCTGTTAACGCAGATTTTCGTTAACTAAATTTGAACCTCACAATGATAATTCAACATAGAAATAATAAAGCTATAGAAAAATAAAATATGAACACTGGGAGTTTTTTTACGTGGTTTTGCAGTTAAAATTCTGCATAGTCTACGAGTCAATCTTATTCAGATTTCTGAGTATTTTTTTCAGGGCCTCTTGCGTTAGAGTTTTTTTCGTCCCCCCTCTTTGATCTTGTATGCCACTATTTATCATTGCATAGTGGCAGTTAATTACAAGGCTGACCAAAATGTAATTACAGTCATTATCCCTTAAATCGTGGGATCTGATTACATATCATGAAATGTAAATGCGGTGTATGATTTTGAAAATCATTTAGCTGTAATTTTCCCGCTTTTACTGGTTCAGAATTATCGTGTATTAAACACGTCTTTAATTGTTGAATCTGGAGATGTCTCGATAGAAATTTGATTGCAGTGATCCTAATGGCGAGCTGGAACCATTCTTCTTTCCGAGGTCGACATGATATGTTTTGCGTCGATTGCAGGTATATGAAAATCTTCTGACTTGCCATGGTTATGAGTCTCGCTTTTGTTAGTTGGATGAAACTATAGGAAGTTTCCTCGTAGCGAGATGGTCATCTCGCATTCTTGTACTCCGAGCCAGTCCGATTTTGACACTTAATTTTGCTTTTTGTAGCTAAGGTCAGGGCCGGCCCAATCATTTTGGGGGCCTTGTGCAAAATTTTAAAATTGGGCCCCTTAGAAAAAAAAAAATCATGTATATTATAACTACAATTTTATTAGTAACTTTTTTTTTTTTTCTTAAAGATTGGTTCATAAATTTTTAATTATAGATTTTTTTATTTATGTATATATAATATGAAAAAAAAAATAGGCCTTTATTTTAAAAAAAAAAAAAAAATTGGGCCTTAAAAAAATGGGGCCTTGTGCAATGGCCCAAGCTGCCCAATGCTTGGGCCGGCCCTGGCTAAGGTATGTGTTACTTTTCTTCGGTGCCTCGCTATTCTCCTTTAGCGACATATGGCTTCTCGTTAATACAATAAGTGTCAGTTCGTACATTGATTCATCGCTTAAGACCTTTCAGTCAGCGGGTTGTAAATATACTCGGGTACTTGCGTAATTAATGAGTTATTTCATAAAAAGATACGACACCGATTCACATTCCCTTTTACCGTGGCACGTGTCCAGTTGAATTTTGAGTATAACACTATCATATCTTTTTTAAAAAGTATTTAAGTGGAAAACTTATATACAACTCAAGATGTATATATTACTTAATCGGGTATGAGTGTATATTATATATGTGTGTTCCACTATTATTTTTTTAAACAATTTTTTTTGACTAAAGAAGAGATTTCATTAATTAAAGACAAAACCGATACATAAGCACTAGGACACAACTAACCGGCCCCAAGAAACACAGCCAAAAGAACTATAGAGTTAGGCGATAATATAATTTTATTTTAAGTATATTTTAATATTTTTATTCTTTAATGATTTTCTAAATAGAACAAATGTTGAGGATAGAAAAATGTGATATTTATTAGAATACAATAAATATCATGAAGAAACGTTTTTCTAATTTTGATTAAGTAAATATATCATTTTATTAAACAATTATAATGAGTTTTATGTATTCTTTTTATTTGATAGAAGATTGAAGTACAATAATTATAGTTCGAGGTAAAAAAATCTTATTTATTATAATATACTTATGTATAGTAAAAAAAATTAATTAAAATAGTATTATTATATTTTGCTTATATTAATTTTGATAATGCTTAGTCAATATCTTTGATACCGCGATAATGACAACTGTTTTGACTGAAGTGTCTATTACAAGTGAAATATAATGACAACAAATTTGAAAGACTACGAGTGAGATATGATGACGATAATAAATTTGAATGTAGTAGCGCTACAAGTAAAATATGGTGATTAAAATAACTTTGAATATAATAGCGATTGCAAGTGAGATGTGATGACAACGACTTAAAACTTTTTTTTTTTCAATTTACATAACTAAAATATAACTTTTGCATCATAATATGTAGTAACTTAGATAAAATTTTCGTAGGTTACAATGTTTAACATATTTTTAATAAACATATTTAAAAATCATGATTTTTTTTTTTTTTTATATTTTGTTAATTATAAAGATTTTAAATTTTAAATATTTACGCGGATATTAAAATTAGACTTTTGTTTGTATTTATTGAATCAATCAACTAAATAAATAGTTTATTTTAAATATTTGTTTGATGAGTTTATTTTTATAAATTTACATAAAGAAAATAAAAAATTATTTGAATTAACTTGATTTAATTAATAAATGTTATTTAAAACATTTATGATATATAATTTCAATTTCATAATAAGTATCAACTGAAAATATCTAACAATTTGTATCTAATTTTAAATATTCTTTCTCGTACTATAAATACTTTAAAATTTTAAGTTTAGATTTTTATTTTATTATTTTAAAATTTTAAATTATTTTATTCATTAATAATAATTCAAAAAAAAAAATCTTCAATATATCTATGTATATATATAAAGGAGAAGTATGAGACGGAGAGGTGGCGATATAAAATCACCTTAAATACCTTTATTTATTCTCTCCTTAATCCTCTACTTTTTCATTATTTTAATTAAAAAAAAATTATAATTAAAAAAATTATACTCTATATATTTTTTTAATAATTCTCTTATTTTTAACTATTCTAATTAAAAAAAAATCGTATAGATTCATTTTTTTTTAAATGTCGTGTACACTCCATTTAAACATATATATATATGATATACAATTAATAATGAAAACTTTTTCGTATTATATGAAAACTTCCCTCTCTTGCTTTTCCAATTATGACTTAGTAATACATCTTCTTTCACAAATTTACAATTTCACAATTAATCCAATTTTATATTATATTAAATAATCATAATTTGCATGTCTTTCACAAAGTTACACTCTAATATGTTCTTAATAACATGAAAAAAAATATGTGTAGGTCTCAACTTTTATCAATGTTATATGTTTGTATACATTATATCATGATTAATATATGTTTTTTGGTTATGCACCAGAAATTTTATGAATGTATAATACTTTATATTAAATAATTGAGATTTTGGTGGAGTTTTTTACGATTTTTTTTATTATGCTTGGAAAGATTATTACTCTACATTTAGTAGTATTAGCAGTTGGTTTCAATTATATTAATTATTTTTATGTTCAATAGATTTATTTTTTGTTTTTTCTTAAATGGACGATTTTTTGGTTTAGTTAGTATGATTTAGGGATTTTGAATATCAATTTCTTTCAATTATTTTTAAAATTTTTTACCTAACTATCCTTAAAATATAAAAGATTGGAAAATTCTACAATACACCCCCTTAAAATGAATATATTGATGCATCCCTATCTGTTTTAGCATCCGAAAAAATTTTTTAGTCAAATTTTTTCTCACGGTCATGTACGTTATAGTTATTTAAGACATCTTGCAAAATTTTAAGAATAAATTATTCCGAATTTTTAAAAAATTTGTAGGATATCTTAAATAGCTATAACGTACATGAATATGAAAAAAAAATTAGCCAAATTTTTTTTTCTGGATGCCGAAACAAGTTAAGGGTGCATCAGTACATCCATTTTAAGGGGGTGCATTGTAGAATCACCCTAAAAGATTATATATATATATATATATATAATCTTTTAGGGTGATTCTACAATGCAATCCCTTAAAATGGATGTACTGATGAACCCTTAACTTGTTTCGACATCTAGAAGAATTTTTTAATCTAATTTTTTTTTTCATATTTATGTACGTTGTATCTATTTAAGATATCTTACAAAATTTTGAAAAATTCGGAATAATTTACAATATAGAAAACAATGTTCAAAAAGTCTATTTTACACGCGTATAAAATAAAATAGTTACGAGTGCAACACATTGTTTGAACGTAATTTTAGGCGTGTTAAACTTTTCCAAATTTCTTAAAATTTTGCAGGATGTCTTAAATAACTATAACGTACATGACTATGAGAAAAAATTTGACCAAAAAATTATTTTGGATGCTAAACCAGATAGGGGTGCATCAATATATCCATTTTAAGGGGGTGCATTGTAGAATTTTCTTATATAATATTCCAGTTTAATATAGTTGTATAATAATTAACAGGAGTTGTATTCAATTTTTTAGTTTTCAACTTTTCACGTTTTCAATTTTTAAACTTTTTAATTATTATACATTATAAATCAACATAAAAAATCATTGGGAAATTCTACAATAGACACCTCAAAATAAGATATATCAATGCACCCCTTAAACTCTAAATAAATCAATGCACCCCTTAAACTCTTAATAATTATTGGGTGTTATATCAAGTCTACACATTATTTGGTGGGATGCAGTACAAGAAATATTTTTTGTATTTAAAACACACACGTACAAACCCTAGAATTATGTGTTTTGTTATATTTTTAAACCCCACTCACCCACCCCTTTGTTAAAAAAAAACAGTCGAAAATCTTCTTTACAAAATAAAAAAAAAAAAAAAAAAAGAAGAGTTGAATCTCATATAAAACAAGGGAGAAAGATTTTGAAGGCAAGGAATTAGCAGGTAATTACACACTCCTTTTTTCTTCTTGTTTCATTGTTGTATGCACATTTTTTTTATTTAATTCTCACCTAAAAATTCAGTTTTGTTCCCTCTTTACATCTACCATCTTCTAGTCTTTGTGGAGTCCTTTTTGATTTCGTTGTAATCCTTTAGTTTTCTACACTGGTTTTGTGTGTATGTGCTGGTTTTTTTCTTGTTTTCCTTTGTTTTTTACTGGTTTTTACTGCTGCCCTATTTTTCGGGTCCTTTAATGAAGTTTATTTAAGATTAAAAAAAAAAAAAAACTCATATCCTAATCCAATCAGATAATGCCAAGTCATCAAATGGTCCAACCCATAAGTTTGGTTTTTTTTTTTTTTTTGTAGTGCATGTAAACTCAATATTATACTGAATTGAAGGTCTAGTCTAGAACACAAATACTTCCTCATGTTCTAAATTCAGAATGAACTTTGATAATATTAAAAAACAATGGTTCCTAATTAAATTACAATTATCTAAATCGATAACTTGAAATAGATAATATCAAATGAGAACTCCAAATAAATAAATGCTAGATCTTTCAACTATCTTTCTAGGCGTTCAGATGATGATATACACTTTGGAAATCTGAATGGGAGTGTTGTAAGAGGTTGATCATTAGATAATCCTTGACTAGCTAAACCCAAGGTATAACCTAAGGCAATACCCACCGGAACAGCAACTGCATTTCCTACTTGCATATATCTTTGTTTAATTGGTCCACTAAGTTTATAACAATCGGGAAATCCTTGCAGCCGTGCTAGTTCACGTACAGAGAGCACTCTATCTTGCTCTGGATGAATAATTATCTGGTTGTGAGGTTCAGCTCTGGTCACTACAGTTCCAATCGTTTCGTCCCATACGTTTGGTTATTGCCACAAAACAACCCCAGTGGAACTTAACCTGGTCCATTATCACTTGGTGTGCAATAGTCCATACAAAATTATAGGTGTAAAGACCACAATAATTGCTCCCTAATTTGTAGTCTTCCAAACCAATCTCATACAAATTAAAATGTAAGGTAAAAAAAGGAGTAAGATTACAGTAATTGTGTTTTCTTTCAAAATCTCCAAGCTTTTTTATATCAGAGGAATGGAAAAAGACAGGATGGAAGAGTGAATAAATTGGAGATATAAAGAGAGTAAGCAATAGGGGAAGTGGAGAATATGAGAGAGTACGATAGGACGAAATATGAAATCTGAATCTAGCTACTAGGTAGGTAGGCCTATCAAAATGAATTCTTCCCCCACACTTATCTTCCTGGGTTAATTATTAAAAAAATAACTAATTTATGGGATAAATTTAGCATAACAAAATTACATTCCATGTTTGTTGATTTTTTCCCCTTTGTTTAATATTTTTTATTTTTCTGATTGTTGCCTCATTACTTTTCTTGTAAAATACCAGTAGAAAAGTGTGTATTTTGCAATTTAGTTGTGAAATTATTTATAGAGTTCTGGATGTATTTTTTACAATGGTGGATAATATGACTAGTTTAGATAATATTAGATAGGTATTTTCATACAATGGGGATTAGTTTCAAAGTTAAAAGGAACCCCTTCCTTCCAGATGATTACAACCCCTATATCTTTGTATTTTTTTTTTCTTTGGTTGTTCATTTTTTTTTCTCTCCTTTGTATTTGGATTTTTGGTTTATAATGCATTCATTTGCTTCTTTTTGGGTGCTTTCTTTTCTGAAAAAAAAAATTATATATGCTGAAAATAATTAGAGTCATTGCTATTACCCAACACCAATAATTGAGATTAGGAACTCTGTCTTAAATATATGAAAGTCTTATGGTCATCTTTATAGTTCTCTGAAAGTGACAATGTGTGTTTACTTCTCATAGCAAAATTAAAATTGAAAATTTGATGAAATATATTCAAGTAATCCTAAATACATAAGATGTGCTTCACTTTTTAAATATTGAAACACTACTGAAATATAAAATGGTGACAATATTATTGAACTTGTAAAAAGAAGTATATTTTATATTTATAGTCTCATCATAGCACATATATATAGGCTCTATCAAAAAAAGTTCAAAGGAATGTGTTTGGTAGGGGAAATCAAATTCATGGTTTGAAGGAATTTTAAAAAAATAATTAACATTTTAGAGGAGCTATTTGGATTCTTTGGAAACTAAAAATAATGGTGTCTTCTTGAATCTCTTCTATGATAACTCCAGAAGCCATGTTTCATGGACAATTATATCTCTTGCTCAATTAGTGTTCAGATTGTGTAGTTTTTTAGTGTTAGTTCATAATATTTAAGCCCAATCTTCTTATTTAATTGTTTAAGTGCTTTTTTCATTATCGTTTGACAGTACAATATTGATTAAAAATTTTCTCTTTTTAATGGATATTGAATGCAACTCTTTTTGGTGGAGTAGCATTAGGCGTTGCTGATAAATATTTTCTCTCAAAGTTTAACACATTTGGAATATTTATTGTGTGAGGTTAGAATTTCACCCTTATTGAGTTTGAAGCTTCATTATAATGACTTAATTAACAATATAAAGTGTCAAGTTCAGACATGTTACATCACCTATTTTATTTTTTATGAAACATTGTTGTTGGTTTTTTTAGATGGAGAAATATCTACTACAACACTTGGATGAAGAATTGAGGCGTTTACAAAGTGTGACCCAGCAGATGGAAGAGTGTATTCATTCAAAGAATCACGAGGTTAATAGATTGCTTGAAGTAATTTTGAGGGCAGAGGAGGGTAGAAAAAATTCAACGAATCAAATTTTGTCTAGTTTAGCAAAAACAATTGATAAAATAAATAGTTTTGAAGGTCAATGTTCAAAGGGGCATATGCAAACCGATTTGGCGGAGAGTAACATGGAAAAAGATGCTAAACAATTTCAGATGAAGCAATCTAATGTTGGTGAAGTGAAAACTAATGTAATGACTTCAATTGAATGTGTAGATGGTAAACCAGTAAATAGTAGTGAGAGTGAGGTGAAGTTTGTCTCTGATTTGAAAAGGAGTGGTAATGTGATTGAAGGTGAAAGTTCAAGTGGAAAGCGTTGTAGGACTGTGCCAAGCCGTATACCCTCTTTTACCCAATTTGGGCAAACATTGAAGGATTTAGGACACATTAAGGTTAACTATTGAGAACATATAATATCTAATTGCTCTACTTTGTTCATTATTGTGTTGTGTAAATTGGAGAGAAATGGTTTAGAATTTCAATTTTTTGTTGAATTTCATAATTTTGTGTTTGCTCTTTGTTAGGGGATTGATGGTGTTGAAATAAGAGGATCTCAAAAGTCATTATCAGCTTGTAAATTATCAGTTAGACAAAGTTCATGTGTTAAGGTATTGAATCATTCTTTCTTAATATATTTAGAGTGAAATTTTTTTGTTCTTTTTCCCAATTAGATAATAAATATTGAAATTGTTAAATATATATCTTTTCATGCACAGGGTGTGTCTGAGATATGTCCTGTTGGTCAGGATACTAGTAGTGGGTTAGATGTTTTGGAACTTTGTAATTTGAAGGAGAAGAAGGACATTGGACCTTTTAAAGTTAATGTTTCACTAGTTAATGTCGAGATGGATAAGATAATCTCGTATTTGTTTGAGAAGAGCTTAAAATCAAGGTATATATTGCCTGTACTATGTTTTTTCTTTTTATAATAAAAAAAAAACAGTAGTTATTTTGCTATTTAAAAGTGTGTGAAGAAGTGAGATGTCAAGTATGTCAATTCTAGTGCTGATATTTTATTTAGATAATGATGTTTTTTATTATTTTAATGTAGTGACATTCTAGTTGACACTGAATTTCATCAGTTGAAGCGTCATATATTTCAAACACTTGCTCCTTCTCAGAACATTAATGGAGAGGTTGGTGAATGAGTATGTATATTATTTTAAGTATATTTAATTTCTTTTGTTAACACAACATTTGGTTTATTTTGATATACAACATTTAGATAATAAACATTGTATCGGAGATGTGTACACATAAAAGGAGAGATTCTATGAGTAAGACTGGTTCAAACTGGTACCTAACTACTTGGATGCCGGTAATAAGTTCGGTCATGCATATTTTTTTTTATGGTATTTTTTTTTAATTGAATACGATACATCTGTTATATTTATATTTTAATTTATGTTTGAGATACAGAGTAAGTTTACTTATTCCAAGAAAAGCCAACGAAATGGTGGAACAAATAATCCAATGAGATCATTCTTTTTAGGAGATTTGGCTTTGTGCGAGAAAGTATATTAATATGAAATTTATAATTATATCATAATACAAGGATTGTAGTTTTATTTATGTACTTGTTGTTTACATATTTTTTTTCTTCAGATATTTGTTCCTGTTCATGTAAGGTCCGAGGATCATTGGATCTTGTTGATAGTAAAGATGAAAGGGATAATAGAAATATGGGACTCACTTCATGGTGGAAAGTCTGTTGGGAATGAAATTTTGAAGGAAGCGGTTAGATAAATTACCATTATGGTGTCTCTTTTGCTTAGATAAAAAATTTAGATTGTTTTTTATCTGAAGAAATAAAAAAGTTGCATGGGGGAAATAAGTGGTCATTTACAGAATTTGAAGTTATTATGATGG
Organism: Cannabis sativa; assembly: GCF_029168945.1. Taxonomy (NCBI): domain Eukaryota; kingdom Viridiplantae; phylum Streptophyta; class Magnoliopsida; order Rosales; family Cannabaceae; genus Cannabis; species Cannabis sativa. The sequence continues at coordinate 37,895,967 of NC_083604.1, read as the reverse complement.
ATGTACCTCAACAGCCTAACACTTTTGACTGTGGGATCTATGTTATCAACTTCATGGAGGAACGAGATACACAGTTTCTTGTCCCCCCTAATGTATGTATCTTTTAGTGGTCTTATTTGAAGAAATTATTTTTTTGTTAATAGTTTATTATAAATTTGGCTAACTAAATGTTTTACCTTTTAGTATGACAGTGATAATGAGTGTATGCGTGTTGCTTGGAAAATATTTTCTTCAAGCTTCAACAAAGTTAGGGAGTCTCAAATCATGTACACATAGACCAAGAATTTAAAGTTGCATCTCTGTGGCTGTCGAAACTTTTTCCTGGATAGTAGTATTTTTTTATTATCTTTTATGAACAAGAATAGTTGTAATTTTTCTTTTTTGAATGAACAAGGAAAAATTATTGATTTGAATGAGTACACTTGTTTTTTTGAAAGAGGTATTACTTTTCAAGTCATTATAACATTTCTATCTATAAATTTATTCCATTTCAAGTTTTGTTTGCTGCTTTTAAATTTATTCCATTCCAAAGTTTTATTTTGTGATATACTCCTTTTTCATGTTACGAAAATTCTAGACAACAAAAGAGTCGTATATAAATATATACACTCCTATTTCTTGGCATTATTTTTAACCTTACTAATTGAAATTATTAATCAAATGAAACACAATTTTAAATGACAAGTAATAAACAATTTTAAAGGCTCATTACACATGTACCTCTTTCAAAAATTCATGTTTCTTGTCATCTTTACCATTTTAAATTTGTTGTAGATTTTCATGTGTCTAATAAGTGTATTAAACTTTTTAAATTAATACCAATGAATGGACTACTCTTTTTATGAAATTAATCTGCGGATGCAATAGGAGTCAGCTCCCTCGGTCTCTAATACGAGGGTCAAACGCAGCACATAAGGTCGGCCTTCAGTTCTGCAGAGCCAGCAAGCACAAACGCTGCTGCAAAAAACAGCAGCAGCCCCAACTCTAACAAATACCAGCTGCTAACTATATTAATAAATACATGTTTTTTTACAAGCTTCATAAGGACCCTTGCTCTTAACTCTAATTTGCACAGCTTTCTTGACATCTTCGCTTAGTCTACTTGCAGCAGTACACACCATATCTCGAAGATGCATCAGTTTCTGTTTTGCCAAATCATATACAAGGCAGCAGCAACAACTGCATTCTAGACTCGATTTTGAAAATCATGAGGCATAGTCTTGAACCTTAAAGCAACTTAGCAACAGAATTGGGCCAATGAATACCACCTAGCTATTTACTTATGTCTTCAAAAACCTGTTTAGCATAAACACAAGTAAAAAGCACATGGTCATGAGTTTCAAACTCGTTATATGTACATAATAGTATTGTTGATTAATTTGCACTACATTTCCTATTCTATAATTTCCTATATCTTGAATTGATTGCTTTCCAGCTCAATTCATCAAACAATTAACGAATTATAATTAATTAATTAAAACCAATTATATGAGTCTTACAAGCAATATTATCTCAACTAGTGGGGGGACCATGGGTCTATATAATCGAGCTTCTAATAAGCAGATCAAGAATTTATAACCTAAATTCACTGACTTATTAATTCTTCGTTGAATCCACGCATAGAACTTAGAATTGCACTCTCAGTATATAGAATGCTCTATATGTTCCACCATATAGACACATCATTAGTTATCCATTGTTATAATCCTAATTTGATCAATGATCCTCTATATGAATGATCTACACTGTAAAGGGATTAGATTACCCTTACACCCTACAATGTATTTTATCCTTAAAACACTTAACTCCGTATAAATGATATTTCTGCTTATGTGAAATGAGTACTCCACCATTTATTTTCGTTTGGTCAAACTCGAAGGAGATCATCCTTTACTTTCTATTCGCCAGATAGAAGCTATAGATTCCATGTTTATATTAGCGCTCCCACTCAATTGCACTACCGTGTTCCCAAAATGTACGTATCTCCCTGACCTAAAAGTAGGCTTAAGTAACAAATCAAAGAACACGAATAGCCTCTTGAGATTGAGCCTAATCATAACAGGATTAAGATCATTTGATCTAGGATCAACTAGGCGATATTGACTTGAATAGATATTACGGTAAGTTTAATAAATCTAAGTCAAAGTCAATATCGGTCCCTTCCGATGCATACTCCATGCATCCAACCTGAGCTTTACTTTAACCAATGCTTTGGAAAGAACATAGCATTTCTCCAAATGCAAGTAAACTCTGTTGTAGATTATCATATCAGTAAAACCCTATGTCTGATAAATCTAGGAAACTTTATTCACATAGTCATGTTTACTTTCCAATATGTTGACAACACAATAAACAGGATCAAGTATGTGAAAAGGGTTTCAGATGAATTCATACATTATGTACATATAATCATGAAATAAATCATGTGAACCATGCAACATTAAATGTTATTTCTGATCTATATTAATAAGTAAATCTGATTATATTGAAATGAGTTTTATTTAGGGCATAAAACCCAACATCGCCCGCCTCTCACCGGACATGTCCCGAAGAATCTTCACGACCTCGTCTATCCCCCCGAATTCGGACAGGACGAAGCCATGATTGACGATGGTCCTGGAGAGGAGACTGGTCTCCGCAGAATAAAAGGTTGCTAGAATGTTTGTCATTTTAGATGAGCTGACAACTCTATTCAATGGATGATAGCTTTGACTCTCGCCTAAACGGGACACTGATATCAGTTTGTTGAAAACCTTGGAAATTATTTAGGATTGCATATTTTAGTATTTTCTCTAGTCATTCTTACTTGCTATGTGCTAATAATTTCTGAATAAGATTTTGTGTTAAACCATAATTGGTATCTATTTATTATCTTGTAGTATCCTGAATTGCAATGTCGAATCCCATGTTGTCACTATTAACTAAAAATAAGCTAAATGGGTCTAACTTCCCAAAATGGAGAGAGAACATTAACATTGCTCTCATAGGTGAAAGTGCCTCGTTTGTGTTGACTGAGCCGTCCCCTGAGCAGCCAGGTGACAATGCAACCAAAACTGTGAAAGAGAAGTTCGAGCGTTGGCAGAATGCTAACAATAAAGCTCGTTACTTCATGCTTTCCAGCATGGTTGACACCTTGAAAACAAGGTTTGCTAACACTGTCACGGCTGCAGAAATCATGACGCAGTTAACTGAGCTATTCGGTATGGCATCTATCCAGTCCCGTTTTGACGCGACTAAGAAATTCATCAACGCACGGATGGAACCCCATCAGAATGTGCGTGATCACCTTCTCCAGATGGCTAGTTTTTTCCAGGAAGCCCAGAATCATGGTGCTGAAATGGATCAGACTACTCAAGTGAGTCTCATCTTGAATAGTCTGACTCTAGATTTTCTGCCCAACACATCAAATTATGTCATGAATAAGAAGGAACAAGACTTTCATACTTTAGTCAACGACCTTCAGACATATGAAAATTTGATTGGAGGTCCCAAGAAAAGAGGGAATAAACCTCAGAATTCTGGAAATGGTAATAAGACGAGTAATCCTGAGGCACACGTTGCTTCTACTTCCAAATCCAATAATAAGAAGAAGTGGAAAAATGCCAAGAAGCGAGCTCAAGCTGCGAAAGCAGCTAAGAACAAAAAGGCTGGAGCTTCTGGTGATACACCAAAAGGAAAGTGTTTCTACTGCAATGAGAAAGGCCATTGGAAATCCCAATGTCCTAAGCTTCTTGCAAAGAAACAAGGTATTCCTTTATAAACTGATGTGTTTTAGTGAATTATTATCCTTTTGGATTATTAATTCTGGACTACTAACCTTGTTTATTATTCTTCTTATAGCTCAAGCTTCTTAAACTCGGATGCTGTCTTAGCGAGTTAGATTAGAAAGTTGGATGGTGGATGGAGGTCGTCTACGATAAAGAAGAAGCTCTTTTTTTTTTTGAATTAATTGTTTAGTTTTTCAAACAATTTGAATTTCAAGTTTTGGGATTTTATTCCCTGTTTGGTTCTCATAATATTGCAAACAATTTTTGGTTTATAATAAAGTTCTTTTTTTTTTAAAAAAATAAATTGCAATTTATGAGTTGAGCTTCAGTACTTTATCTTATCTATTACCAATTGTTATGATTATTGTGTTTGTATGTGTATGTGATTTTATTATTGATGCAAATTCTATAGGTATTTAAACTCCTTACAGAGTTATTACTACATACACACTAGAAATTATTTCTATGTTTATGAATAATTGTTAATGAAAAAACAATTATTTGAGAATTTGTTTAATAAAAAGATCTTTTGATCTGATAGGGGTGGAGAAAAGTTAAGAATAATATGCAGTTCAACGATCTTTTATATCTAATGAACTCTGGATTATATTCAACTCCACAGACTCTCTATCACACTTAGAGATTTACAACCCTTAGGGGTGGATCATAATCTCTATAAACTTAGGGGTGGACTTTATTCCACAATACCCTTTGTGACACATAATTTTAAACATGGAAATAATATAATAAATTAGCTATTATCAGAATAAATCCTTGATTTTGATTATATGTTCTAGTTTAGATTTACTGTTGTAATAGTTAATGATACCATTAAAGTTCTTTGATAATCTCATTACCTTAGTTGAGTGGGAGAATATTAAAATTCCTTACCCATCTTTGTTTGGTTGATAATTGTGATAGGAACTTAAGAACAGCTCTGATAAAAACAAGTCTAACCATTCACACGGATAGAGATAACCTGTTAGAATTATGAGAATAAGATAGAAGAATTCTTGCATAGTCTATTCGAAAGACTTGATTCAAGATTTCTAATCCTCATAACATTTTATGGTATCTTGATTTGATTGCTTAATCTCTAGCAAGTATTTTACACTTCAAATACTAGACTGCTATGTTGTTGACCTAATCTTAGAGAAACTTACAGTTTCAGACTAAGATAATAAGTCACAATGAGATGTTCCCAGAAACAATAGTAAAAGGTTAAAAGTTTCTAACCAGACATCTGCTATTGAGTGGGAGCCATCTGAGATGTAATCAAATAGGGAACATTAGTGGACAATTAAGAAAGATTTATGAAAGTGACCTATATGTTAGATATTAAGGAACTATGCATTAGTGATCCTAATATTCACACCGACTCTTAAGAATTTTGAGATGGTGGTTACTCTGGGGGTGGAGGAATTATTGTAGAAGAGTGTAAAAACCCATCTATAATAATTCAAGCTTCATCAGAGAAGATATAACTTTGTAAATTCGAAATTACCAGAAAGTTATTTTACTGAAGAAAATTATACACTGCATTATCTCAATTCCAAATTTTAAAATTTGAGAGATATGTCTTCTGTTTGTTCAGATGTACTTAATGGGCAGTAAGGATTTCAGTATCCCTTGATGAGTAAAGCATATAGTTAAGAAGGTTTCATAAGTTTTATGAACCTGTTTCCAGAAATATGGGTGGATTCAACTATACTACACTTGATCAGAGGATCAAGGCAAAAGATTAATTGTAATGCACAACTAGTTTTATGTTAGTGCAAGTGGGAGTTTGTTGGGTTTTGTGCCCTAAATAAAACCCATTACAATCTGATTAGTTATCAATTTAGAATTTTGAAGTGATTTATGATTACATGTATGTTACATGTTTATGGTTTAATATATATATATTCGATATATGCACAAAATCAGTTAAATCCAGAACATATAGTTATTCACAATTACAGTATTGTCAATACAGTGGAATGTGATTGTGATTATATGATTCAAAAGATTTGGTCCCTGTTCATCAGTGTTTTGGATTTACACTGATGTGATAATCAGTGATGAAGTATACTTACACTTGGAGTAAATGTTATGTTCTTTCCAGAACATTGGCAAAGTATACTGGTTTCGAATGTATGGAGTATCCATTGGACTGGACCGATATTGAACTTGGTCAAAGATATTGTAAACTTAGCGTTGTATCTTTCCAAGTCAATGTTAGAAGTTGATCTTAGATTAAGAGAATCTAAATCCTGATATGCTTAGGCTCAATCTCAGGAGTGCTATTCATGTTCTTGGATTTATTAGTTAAGCCTACTTTTGGGTCAGGGTGATACGTATATTTTGGGAACATGATAGCATAACTGAGTGGGAGTACTGAACATAAATATGGAAATCTATAGCTTCTACTAGTGTATAGAAGTAAAGTGATGATTCCCTTCGAGCTTTATTAAATAGAAGTAAATGGATGAGCTCTTGTTTCAGTGACTGTATATTAGATCACTAAAACATCATTTACAGGTAACTAAGTGTTCAAAGGGGCAAAATACATTGAGGGGTGTAAACGGTAAATTGGTCCCATCTCGATGTAAATCATCTATATAGAGGATCTCTAAATCACATTAAGATTATAACAATGGTTAAATGAGATAGCATATTGATATCGTGAAACATATGATATGCTCTATATAAGTCTGAGAGTGCAATTCCAAGTTCTAAGAGTGGATTCAACAAGGAATTAATAAGTTAGGGATTTACTTGGTAAATCGGTTCAACTTATTGGAAGCTCAGCATATAGATCCATGGTCCCCATTCTAGTTGAGACTATACTGTTTGTAAGACTCTATAATTGATTTATGATTAATCAATTATAATTCTAAAAGTTAGACTATGTCTAATTTGTGAATTCTCACAGTTTAAGGATGAAATTGTAAATAAAAGGGTTTCTAGGTTTAATTATTAATTAAGAGACTTTGCATGTCTAATTAATAATTATTTTAAATGGCAATATTATTTAATAATCTATTTTAGTTATTAAATAATTAGTTTTGGCATTTAAATGATTAGAATTGGAAAAAGGATATTTTTGGAGAAATAGAAATAAAATTGTAGAAACTGCAAAATTCAAGTGAGGCCCAATCACACCATGGTCGGCCACCCTTTGCATGTTTTCCCAATTATTATTTTCAATTTAAATTGTCATGTAATTGCTAATCAAAGCCTAGCAAAAATAGGAAAGTGGTGGATCACACTAAATAAGACAGTTATTCAATTACACAGTAAAAGAGGAAACTGTTTATTTGGAAAGTTGTGCTCTTCCCTTTTCCTATTTATAGCCGCCCCCTCTCTCTACTCTTGGTATGTTCTTGCAATGTCTTTGTGTGCAATCACTATACACAAAATCAAGAGAGAATTTCGAAAAACCTAGTGAGAGAGAAGTGCCCACACACATCACTCAGTACCTCATCATAGTTTGGAAGACTGTGAAGGATCACATCCAACTGAAGAACTTTCGAGCTCAGATCTTGATTATACTCTGCTACAGATAGGAATCAAGGGTTAGAGATCTGAGTGGAAGGAGACACTTAATTCCGCTGCCATCACTGTAAGCTATTCTTAACTTTTATGTGTTTAGTTCATCGTTTTAGAAGTTCAATTTTAGGTTGTTAAATAACATACTTGTGAGTAGATCTAAGTTCCTGGTAAAATATAATTCCAATAATAGATAGGCTGAAGAGTCCAAGGGACGGGCACTAGAGGTCCAAAACCCATCCGGGACCGGCCTAAATAATCGCCTAAGTGAGAGAAGTAATACTCTTTGGCATGATCCCCCCACCGAGTGGAGGGCATCCTAAACCTATGGAGACGTTCATTGAACCCTATAGGCCTAAGACTAGCATACTCACGGACAGGAGGGACGTAATGTATCGTTAAAGGGGACTTAGCAGAACCAGAAGTGCTGGCATCGGGAGCCCCCGTATTCGGCATTGGTACCGCAGGCCTTGGTCTGGGGGTCCTTCGCTCCACCGGGCTCCCAATACGAAGGGGCCTTCCAGCGGCCACCTGGGCCTTATTATAAGCCTGCTCCTGTGCCTTCTGGAAGAGGTATTTCTGGTACTTATCTTCTGCAGTGGCGATAATATCCTCCCAGAGTACCTTCTCCGCACCCGGAACCCTCACATTGGGGCAGAAGACTTTAGAAAGGTTGGAGTAATCCACCGACTGATGCCCCTGGATCAGCTTGGCCCTCCGGCAGTGCTCCGTCGTGACCAACTCCCCGACGTCGAGGGCCTTCTTGTCATATGTGGCGAAGGTCTTAGCTCGTTGGAGGAAAAGCTGAGTAGGTTCAGTTCGCGCATAAGGAGGGATCCTAACCCACTCCGTGAGAAGCTCCGGATGTTCCACAGCCTGGAACCCAGAGGAGAAGAAGAAGCGGTGACGGTATTCCTTCACATGTTTCTGGTGGTTAAAAGGGACCGGGCCCTCATTCAAAGGATGGGCGCGAAACCATAAAAACCGTCCTTAAACTTATCTCCCTTTTTAGGGACGGAAACGAGTTCATAAAAATACAAAATCTCTGCCGGACTGGGAGAGCCCCAGCCCCGGGCAGAGTAAAAAATAAATAAGCCTGAAAGCAGGCGGTAAGCTTGAGGAATGAGTTGGTATGGCGCAAGGCCGACAAATACAAGAAAATTAATAAAGTAATCCTGAAGGGGAAGCATGGCCCCGGCCATCAAGTGCGTTTGGCTCCAAGCTCCGAAGCCCCCGTAGTTGTGATTGGGGGTCTCCGCGTCCTGGGGCGGCCGGTGGTAAGTCTCGGAAGTCGAAGGCTTGATGCCTGCCACCACCATAATGTGTTCCAGCTGGTGGGGGCAAGTAAGGGTAGAGTGAAGCTCAGCCGCTTCCCACCCCTTAGCACGGGACTTATACCCTTCCTGGGCCACTCGACCCTTCATTACTTCCTCCAAGGTGGCTAGACGTTTCCCTTCCTTCTATGAAGATTTGGAACCGGATGCGGACATCTTAGTTCTGAAAAAGATTGATAATTTCAGCAGTCAGGTCCCAAACCAAACCCTAAGTCAAAAAAGGGAATGGGGGTCCCCTAACCGCTGGAAAGATGCCCCCTCCGGACATTTGTCAAATAATAGAAAGCCTTATAAGGTTTTTCCTTGACAAAAGTCGGCTGCAAGACTCCCACAGATGGTGACATTACGAATAAACAAAGAAAAGGCAAAAAGGGTAAAAATCGAGAAGACAAAGTCCTCTCTGAACCCTTGAAGATCATCACGTGAAGAAAAGATGGGTCCTTGACAAAAAAATACGTAGAGTAGAAATAACTCGAACACCAGAAAAGAGGAATCTAACGTTTTACACAAAAACTCAAGACAGAAATTCCCAAAAAGCTCAAACATCAAACCCAGAAAAAGCAGATGAACAGTAAAGCATGCGATGTACACAAACAATAAACTAAAGTACGAGGTGCGAAGAACTTACATAAAGCTTGAGAACTGGGCGTTGGTGTTGATCGACGGTAAAAAGTTGATTGGCAGCGACGAAGGAAAAGAAGTAAGAAATCTATGGTGTTAGGAGGTTTCTGTTTCTCTCTGGAAAACTTGAGAAAGTTTGGTGAAATTCTGAAAGTAACCAAATGAAATGAGAAGGGTGGTTTTTATAGGCCAAAACTCATGTGAAACAGCTGTGATCAGCTACCATCTAACAGCTGGGAAGGCGCACGATTCGAATTCCTGAGATCCAGCGGTTGGATTGGATCGTCATCGAGACGATGGAAACGCTTGAGTATCCGTCTGACACCCATTAATGCGCCGTATCAATCAATGGACAAGGAACGAATCGACTCCTGCAAAAAGTGAATCGCTGCAGTAATGGTGATCATTAAATGCACCCTTACGTGCCCAAAGCACGTGTCAGGAAACCGAGGAGTCAACCGGAGGCATTTAAGCAAACCTTGTTCACTTCACAATTAAACAAGGCTTGGGGGGTAAATGTTGCCCCTGATTTTCCCAATATACGTGGACCAACCAGACAAGGACACGTGGCAGCAAAGGGTTTAGCACTTAAATTAAATAGCTAAGTCTTTATAAAGCAAAGCATTATTTTGGGTATGACTCTCGGAGAAGGTATGCAAGGCCTCATATGCTCCCGGAGAGTCAGATGACACCAAAGCATCTCCGGGTGCTGTCAGGTTTCCTCTGAGCAGTCATCTCGCATTTAATGTCGCATGGGAGGAGGCGTATTGGAACTGCCACACGCAATTAAGTCTGACGACACAACCCCCGATCTGCACCTACAAGGCTATGACCAATAAAGTCTAGTGACGGCTACTTTGTGAAGAATCACATCAGTCAAAAGGGATTAAGGATAGCCCTCATAAAATCCCTACGGCACCTAGGGATTAGACCATGCATTATCCATGATATATTCCTTGGGAATACACAACTTTACTGATAGTTACAGAAATACATGTACCTTAATTCTGGGGATCACCCCACGAAAACACTATAAATACCCCCAAAGCTCATTAATGGGGGTCGAGAATTCTGGGTTGCATAAGTGCTAGAAGAGTAAAAACTCACCAAGAACATTCTCTGTATTAAATACAATCATAAATACACAGACTCGTGGACTAAGGCTCATTAACGCCCCAACCACGTAAAACTCTCTCTCTCTCTCTCTCTCTCTCTCTCTCTCTCTCTCTCTCTCTCTCTCTCTCTCTCTCTCTCTCTCTCTCTCTCTCGCGATTTCTTATAGCTCTCTAAACTGTTATTATTTTATTGGTTGCCGAAAATCTCGGTCAACAACCACTAACCAGCAAAGTTATTTCTTGAAAACAATTGATTGATCTGCTATTTCTTGAAATACTTAGTCACGGCAAAAAATTAAGTACATCATAGCAAAAGTGGTCTCTAATTTCTTGATGCCCCAATTAAACAAACATCATAATCACTGTATATTCTTCTTTAAAATCACCTCTCGTCATTGCAATTTCACTCTCCACGAGCTGCAGTCACTCCTTTTAATGGCTTTGCTCATAACTTCATTATTTGAGTAATAATGAAGCTTGATCTTCCTCTGCCTCTCCTTCTTCCATTGGTTCATTTGGCACATGCACACATTAACTGCAAGGCAATGTACTCATTAATTAATTCATGAATTCAACGCAAAAGGTTTGTCTTTACTATGTCATAAATTAGCTGTTATTTGCTATATCTTGAGTGTTAGGCAATGCATGATATGAGGTGGTAACCTATGTTAAAAGTGATTATGAGTCATGACAGCAAATAACCTTGTTACTCTTCCTTCATCTGTAACAAAATGGTGAAGACATTTTGATAGACTTGCTGTATTAATATTACAAAAGAGTACACATAATAAGAAATTCTTGAACACATAATAAACTTCTGTCACTTATTATTAGGAGACCTTAAATTAATTCGATCTTAACAGATGAAGACCAGAGAAGTGGAGCATCCCACGATTCACTCAGGGCATACATCTGTCATTAATTTTGCTTCTTCGGCGTTGCTCTGACCGTGGTGTAATGTATCAACTGAATTTCAAATTGATGCAGGTTCATTCACAAAAGACCCATTTCAACAAGAAATTAAGAGAAAAAAATAAAATTAGTTGAAGGGATAAGAAATTATTGGATCTTAATAACAGAGAAAAATAGAAAATCACTACAAAAAGCAATTGGAACATAACATCATCATTTATATATATATATAACAGAATTCTTAGTTTATGAGAAATTTATGGGTGACTTTTTGTTTATATTAAAAATTAAATAGTTTATTATTAAAATAAAATAGTTTATGAGAAATTTATGGGTCACTTTTTATTTATATATAATAAATGGTTTATGAAAAATTCAAATAATAGAAACTTTTCATTTTTTTCTTTTTTTTTATCATTTTTTTTTTACTTTTTTGAATAAAGATAAATATGAAATTTTAATCGTATAGAGTTTTATTTTAATAATTTAATAATATTTTGTTATAGAATACTATCACTTTTTGTTAAACATGGTTTTTCTTTTTTGTCGACACTACCATATTCAATTTATCAACGAAAAAATAGACAATCTACATATATGCAGACCCGACTAGAATGAAAAGTATAAAATACAAAAATTACACTATTGTCTCTATCGAAGCAAATGAAGATTGGAATCCACTAATGACTATCATTAGTTTTCTTATCTACAATTTTTAGACAAATGCTATCTTCAATTATTAACAATTTAGAGATTAATTTTTAATTTTCTTTTTATCTTACACCTATTTAAATAATGTTTCTTTAAGTATTGGAACATCAATTTTTAATTTATTTTTGGATTGACTTAAGAACATATTTAAATCATCAAAGCTTTCTTAAACACTAATATATTGCATTCGGTATTCACTTGTAATTGACAGCATTATAAACTATAATATTTAGATACACGTAATAATAATCTCACCTAATAACTAATAATATTTTTTTTTAATTTTTAATTGTATCACTTTCAAATAACATAGAAAAAACTAGCATAAAATTTAGTATACGTGCCTCGCACGTAATTTTTGCTAGTATATATATATATACGTAAATCTGAAAAAGGAGAAAAAAAAAACTCAAAGTAAAAAAAACAAAAAAAAATTCAGATATTGATAAACTTACTTTGTAACTTTGAGGACCAAGCCGACGGAGGTGAGAGAAGAACGAAGAAAACGCCGGGGAGGGAGGTGGACGATCTCCAATTTTGGATTTTCTGGTCTGAAATGGCGATTTTAGATTATGTAAGTTTGGAGAAGACAAAGCAGCTGAAAGGTAAAAGGAATTAAAAATGTCCTCGGTACACAGACTTAACACCAACAACAACCGCGAATTTTCCCGCTAATGCGAAAATACAAATAACAATGACATGTCCTCGGTATAGGTGTCCTCGTTAGAGACCCAGTTTCTTGTAAATACACTGATTGATTGAGAATAACTATTGTTGTGTGGAAGTGGAAGCTAAATTATTGTTATCCTAACATGGGCGCTTCAATTTTTATCCTGCCCAGTTTCTTCATTTGCTGTAAATTTTATTTAATTGTTCTATTTGTTTATCTATAACTGCTCTCTAAAGATTTAAAGCTATATTTCTATGGTTGTCAATGCTTATGAACGATGCCTCAGTATTGCGGAAGAGACAATGTAACATGAAAAGAGTTTATTTCATTAAATTGAATGAATGAATTACAGGGAAGTAAAGTGCATATATATATGCAGCTAAGGTCGGTCAGAGAAGTCCCACCGAAATAACAGGACAATCACAACTAACAGCTAACAACCTAAACTAATATAACAGCCTTAACTAACTTAATCAGACTAAGTATTGTATATGCAGAAACAGAGGAAAAACAGAATACATATAATTCGTGTTACCCCCCCCTCAAGATGGATCATAAATGTCATGGATGGCCATCTTGGATAAATGGCAATTGAGAGTGGTAGAAGGGAGAGGTTTTGTAAAGGCATCTGCAAGTTGAAGGTTGCTGCTAACAGGTATGAGTCGGATGGTGGAGTTGGCAATTTTCTCACGAATGAAGTGACAGTCTAGCTCGATGTGTTTGGTTCGTTCGTGAAAAGTGGGGTTGTTGGCTATGTGAATGGCTGACTGGTTGTCACAGTAAATAAAAGCTGGTGTTGGTTGTGCGATGTGAAGGTCGGTGAGGAGGTATTGAATCCAAGTCATCTCGCTAGTGGTGGCGGCGAGAGCACGATACTCGGCCTCAGCGGAGCTTTTAGATACAGTAGCTTGCTTCTTAGTTTTCCAGGAAATGAGGCAGTCCCCTAAAAAAATACAAAAACCGGTGGTAGATCGCCGAGTTGTGGGACAAGTGGCCCAATCAGAATCGGAGAAGCCGCGAAGATGAAGAGAAGAATTGGTGGAGTAGAAAATTCCTTGGCCAGGTGAACCTTTTAAATAGCGAAGGAGATGGTGAAGGGCTGTCAAGTGTGGCGTTCGGGGGCAGGACATGAATTGACTGAGTGTGTTGACAGCAAACGTAATATCTGGCCGAGATAGAGTCAAGTAGAGTAATCGACCAATGAGTTGTCTGTAATGGGAAGGATTGTCTAAGATGTCTCCTTCGGTATCATCCAATCTTTGTCTTGGATCCATAGGAGCCTTGGCAGGCTTGCTACTAGTGTAACCTGTGTCATGGAGGAGTTGTAAGGTGTATTTCCTTTGAGACAAAAACAGACCAGCCTTGGCTCGGGCAATCTCAAAGCCAAGGAAATATTTGAGGGGACCCAAAGTTTTTAGTCGAAATCTGGCTTGTAGAGAATCTTGTAGAGCATGAAGAATGTCAATGTTGGGACCGGTGATGATAATATCGTCGACATAGACCAAGAGAGCAATAAAGGTGTTATGAGATCCCTTTGTGAAGAGTGTGTAGTCAGCTTGGGATTGAGTAAAACCTTCTTGTAAGAGTGCGTCAGTGAGCTTTTTATACCATTGCCGCGAGGATTGGCGAAGACCATATATTGATTTGTGTAGCTTGCAGACAAGGTTGGTCCCTGTGACAGAAGATGGAAGTGTGAGTCCGGGTGGAATTTGCATATAAACTTCCTCTTCTAGATCACCGTTTAAAAATGCGTTGTTGATGTCGAGTTGTAATGTGTGCCATTGTTTTATTGTGACAATCGCCAAGAGAAGCTTGAATGTAACCATTTTGGCGACGGGGGAGAAGGTGTCGAAGAAGTCTAATCCTTCTTGTTGTGTGTAACCTTGAGCAACTAATCGAGCTTTGAGACGCTCCACACTACCATCACTGTTGTATTTGATTTTATAGACCCATCGGCACCCAATTGCTCGTTTACCAGGAGGAAGTGGTACTACAGTCCAAGTGTTGTTGGTAATTAGTGCTAAGAGTTCAGCATCCATTGCTTGTAACCATCTTTTGAATTGGATTGCTTGCTTGTAGTTTTGAGGTTCAAATTCGGCTGTAACTGCAAGGATAAATGCCTTATAAGTTTTTGAAAGCTTAGAGTATGAAATAAATTTTGAAATTGGATAAGCAGAATTTGATTTATCCTGTAGCAAATTATAGCATTCAAAATCTTGTAAATAGCTAGGTGGTTTGGAAACTCTTGTAGATCTTCTTGGTAAAGTAGGAGGTTGAGATGGAGAATTCGGTTGTTGCTGAATTGGAGCAGGATCTGAAATAAAGTCCTGCTGGTTTGAAGTTGCAGGCTGTTCTGTAGCAGATCGTTCCTGAGTAGGAGCAACTTCATCCTGAAAAAACGAGTTAGGCGAAATAGTGCTGGTTTCTGGTGTGTGATAATCCGTGATGTGTGTGCGAGTAACATGTGAAGATGGAATAACAAGGAGTGAGAAAGGATCAATTGTATGAGGAGTAGTATTAAGTTTGTGAAATGGATATACATTTTCGTGAAAAATCACATTTCTTGAAACAAATATTTGTTGAGTGTTTAAGTCATACAATTTATACCCTTTGATACCTCGAGGATAGCCAAGAAAAACACATGTTCTTGCTCTTGGTTCGAACTTGGTTCGGTGTGAAGTGATAGTGGAAGCAAAGGCCAAACATCCGAAACATTTGAGATCATTATAATCTGGTTTCTTACCAAATAATATCTCATAAGGTGTTCTCTTTTGTAAGTTTGGTGTAGGCGTTCGATTAATCAAGAACACGGCTGTTAATAAGCACTCAGTCCAATATTTGATAGGGACTTTGGACTGGAAAAATAAAGATCTTGCTACATTAAGGAGGTGCTGATGCTTTCGCTCAGCCACAGCGTTTTGTTCGGGGGTTTCAATGCATGTAAAATCATGCAATATCCCATGTTTAGCAAATAAGTCTTTGAAAGTAAGTTCAGGGGCATTGTCAGACCTGAATCGCTTAAAAATGCAATTGTATTGAGTTTGCAAATAAGAAATAAACTCTGGTATTATCGAAAGCACATCAGATTTGTGTTTGAGAAGATACACCCAAGTGAATCTTGAGTGGTCATCAACTAAAGTCAAAAAATATGTGTGGTTAGTATGAGAAGCAACATGATAAGGGCCCCAAATATCACAGTGTATAAGATCAAAACATTTAGAAGTAAAGTTTGCATTATTAGGGAAGGGGAGCCTTCTTTGTTTAGCTAAAGGACAGATGTAACAAGGCTCATTATTGTGCAAATTCTTTGTATTACAATGCAAAGTATCTTGAAGTAAATCTAAGTGTTTATTCGATAAATGTCCTAATCGTTTGTGCCAAACTTCAGCAGAGGTGAAGGCATTGATGGAAACGTTATTGATATCCAAAACATACAGACCGTTATTCGAATCACCTTTGCCAATCATCTTCTTGGTTTGTGATTCCTGTATGTAAAATTTATCAGCATAGAACTTAATAGAATGGTTGTCATCTTGGGTTAAACAACTGACAGAAATAATGTTAAAATTAAAAGAAGGGACATACAGCACTTCACGAAGAGTCATATGTTTGCCAAGACAAACATTACCACTCTTATTCACAATCAGATGTTCATTATTAGGTAAAAACAGTTTGGTTGGTTGAATAGGATGAAGACTTTGAAAAGATTTTATATCAGCGCATATATGTCTATTTGCACCAGAGTCAATGATCCACGAATTAGCTTCAGGTAGAAGGGAGTAATTTGTCAAGATCATACCTGACTTACCTGTCGACGGTCCTGGATCAGTGGGTTGCTGACTGCAATTCTGGGCAGCAAGAAGACTCAGCAATTGCTGATATTGGCTTGTAGTTAATTGGGGCAACACAGTATTGTTTTCATTGGCACTGGAACTGGTCTCATTTGTAGTGTGGAATTGATTTGCTGCTGCATCTTTCGACTTACCAGTTTTGTTGTATCCCGGTGGATAACCGTGTATTTTGTAGCACTTTTCTATTGTATGGCCATGCATGTTGCAGTGTGTGCAAAAGGGCCTGCCACGTTTTGGTGCTTGGTTCTTCGAACCACCTGGTTTTCCTGCATTCTTTTCTTCTTGAAAAGCAAATGCCATATTTCCATTTGGGTCCGAAGACATATTTTGCCCTCCCCTTTGATTTTCTTCCTGAGAAACCAAGTGAAAAACTCTATTAATCTCAGGTAAAGGGTCCATGACTAGGATATTACCTCTGACTTGGGCGTAAAAATCAGATAACCCCATGAGAAACGACATGATGTACTCCATGTTGTAATGGTCTTGCAACTTCTTGACTCCACCACATGAGCATCCATTACAGGTGCAGCTAGGCCTGAAATTGGTTAATTGTTCCCAAACAGTTTTCAGTTTAGTGAAGTACATGCTCACAGTTTGACTTTCTTGTTTCAAGTTCATCAAGTCTTTTCTGAGGTTATAGATATGAGCACCATTTCTTTGTTGGAATCTCACTTTGAGATCGTTCCAAATAGCGGAGGCTGATTCATCATACAAAATACTAGACGAAATTTCCTTAGAAACCGAGTTAATGATCCAAGAAATCACAATGTTGTTATTTCTAATCCAAGCATTGTAAAGAACATGATTAGAAATAGGGGGTTTAGAGATAGAACCGTTCAAGAAGCCAAGCTTGTTCTTCACAGAAATGGCTAACTCCATCGCACGACTCCAAGCAACATAGTTGTCTTGACCAGTCAGCAGCTGAGATACCAATATATTTCCAGGATTATCACCATGATGCAGAAAATATGGATCTGAGGGGTCTTCAATTTGACTTCTTGATCTGGTCAGTTGAGCGTTGCCTCCTACATCAGCCAATTGACTTTGATTTTCGCCATTGTTGGACTGGATTGAGGTTCCATCATCGGTTCTCGTTTCTTGGTTATTATTTGACATGATTCGAGAATAAGAGAAAAAACAGAAAAGAAGAAGAAGGAAGAATGTCGATGAAGAATTCACGTAAGAGAAGAATTCATCAATGCAGACAGAGATCTTTGCCGGAGAAGAGGAGATCGAACACGGCGAGAAGAAGCGGAGAGAAATCAGAATCGAAAGGAAGCATTTCTTCCTTG
The DNA here is from genome assembly GCF_029168945.1 of Cannabis sativa. Classification (NCBI taxonomy): domain Eukaryota; kingdom Viridiplantae; phylum Streptophyta; class Magnoliopsida; order Rosales; family Cannabaceae; genus Cannabis; species Cannabis sativa. The sequence goes on along the minus strand of NC_083604.1, from coordinate 37,878,163 downwards.
CTCTGATACCATATTGCGGAAGAGACAATGTAACATGAAAAGAGTTTATTTCATTAAATTGAATGAATGAATTACAGGGAAGTAAAGTGCATATATATATGCAGCTAAGGTCGGTCAGAGAAGTCCCACCGAAATAACAGGACAATCACAACTAACAGCTAACAACCTAAACTAATATAACAGCCTTAACTAACTTAATCAGACTAAGTATTGTATATGCAGAAACAGAGGAAAAACAGAATACATATAATTCGTGTTACTCAGCATTAATCCAGATTCTCGTAATGCAGAACATGTATTAATTTTCTATTAATTTATTCTTGCAAGTTTAAACTTTTTTCAATTATATATGTCGTATTCTATGGTTCACCGCATATAGATATATATTATTGTGTTCTTCCAACTTCCAATAAGTTTCAAACTCTTTATTTTCAGTACTCTTTCTCAAATTGTCATGACATTTTTCAATTTAAAAAGGAATCTTCTGGTGTGCACACCCATAGTATGGAACCTTGGACCAAATGGTGGCCTGATCCATGAATGAGGCTAAAGCAGAAGGAACTGACCTTGTGGAGCTTCCCATATCTTTTTCTTAAAGGGACAAATTAACATCTAGGAAAGCATGATTATGTAAAATAAAATTAACAAATATGGCTTATGGCTATTGCGATGATTGTTGAATGAAATTCGTGTGACTTTTTCTTAATAACTCAAGATGTTTTTTTGTATTGTATATATTCTCCTCATATTAATATTATATTGCATTATTAATTTCTGCATATAAATGTCTGAGAATATCGCGGAGCAACCACTCGCTGGTTTGCAAGCTGGTGTAATAATGGTTGTCTTGAGTTTTATCAATTTCTTCTCAACAACCATTCAAGTAAGATAGCATCTAATATGTATGTGAGCTCTGAAATTTTTTTCAGTTTACTAGGGATGTACGTCGGTCGGTTTGGTCGGGTTATAGCATATTTTTATTAACTCAATATAAATATCAGGTTGCAAATATTTAATCGTAACCTGTTCAATGAAAATTTAGAAAGATTTCAACCCGCCCAAATGATTTTGTCAGTTTGGTCGGTTAACCCGTCCAAACCGTTTTTTTTTTATATATAATTGTTATTGTTAGTTTCTAGAATTCAAGTAATTAAATTTTAAAAAAATATATATATTATTTATGTTTCAAGTTAAAAAATGTTATAATTTAAATTAATTTTAAGAACTTTAATATAAGATAAATATAATTGAGTAAATATAAAATAATAAAAAAAAAGTGATAATATGGGATATATTTTAAACTTTAACTTCAATATCCAAATACACTAAAACTTATTAACTATAAAATCTAAGTTTTAAGTTAAAAATTAAAATATCCAAACTTTAAATACAAAATAGTTTCACTAATAAATGTAATTTATATAATATAAGATATACACTTTTATTAAAAAATATATAAATCGTTTTAATTCGGTTTATTCGGGTTAATTGGGAGGTTTAGAATAATTTGTAAACCACCCAACATATTTATTGGGCGGTTTGGATTTTCATTGTATTATTTTAGGTTGTATTTTTTATCGGTTTATTCGGTTTGGTTTGGACGGTTTGTAAATTTTATTGAACAATCCTGCATTACAACGCCTTTTTAATTATGTATTCCTATGCAATGCTCAAATTGATTTACTTTTTTTTTAATCGAGATCTAGCATTTGTTTAAGCTATTAATTTATTATGTATCAGAGAGATGCTCCTTCCACTGTGATGAACATATGCAAGAAACTTCCTTCTGAATGTCCCTCCCCTTTTATGGAGGCTGTTCTGAAATTATGAAGAAGATAAGCATGTATTTGAATGTGTTTAGGGTTTTTCAAGACTTAGTCATAGATTTTCTTGTTTTGAGGCATATTATTGACCATCATGCTCATGCTTCTGGTTTATTTTCAGCTTGTTGACAATGTGGCAGTGCTATAAAAGCTTAAATTTATATCATCTTTTAACGCCTCCATTCTATCTATCTCTTCTTCTTTTTTTTTTTCTTTTTTAATCAGTTTGCATTTTTCTTGTTCGTTTTTTTTTTATGAGTTTATCTAATTACTTGTGTAATGTATTTTCTCAATTCAGTAGATGAGATTTTTGTAAGTGTAAGGTTCGACATTGTTAGCAATTAATAAAAGTTATATTAAGTTATTTGATTCATATATCACCACTCTTATTATTATAAATCAATGTGTGTAGTACTTTTTAAGAGGGCTAAATTTATTGATTTTAATTAATCAAACAAATTCTTTATCATAGTGGTAGCTTATTTCTGGATCAATTGCTTTGAGTGTTAGTGGTTCATTTGTGCCTTATTTTCTACAGGTAGACTAAATAAATAGTCCTCATAATATCCAAATGGCTTTTGGGCCATTTCTTCCTTTAAATCTCTATAATTACTCTTTAAGATATAACTATTTTACTTTGATTGTTTTCTATCAAAATCAGAGGAGATGGATGGTTTTCAGTTATTTTATTTTATTTAAGAAAAGACAAGGTTTGTAATCGTATTTATTGTTACCAGTTTATAATGTACGGTACTTATTGTTTGTAATCATTTGACAATTCAAAAGTAAAGAGTAGTGAGGAAAGTTTCTCAATTTAAAATGTATATGTGTATCATATATTATATTATAATCTCACTAATGATTAATAACATTTTTTTTCTTCAATTATTATTTTTTTTGAATTTTTTTTTTTCAATAATTAATTGTATCACTTTTAAATAAAATAGAAAATACCTAATATAAAATTTAGTATACGTGCCTCGCACGTAAATTTTTACTAGTTTATATATATATATATATATATGTGGAAATTATAATAGTTATTATCATTATTTTTTAAAATTTTGGTAAATAGATAGTTTTGTTTTTTTTTTTTTTAGCATAAGGTAGTCTATTTAGAATAATTTATGAGATGTGTTTTTTTTTTCATTTTTTATTGAAAAAAAAAAAAACCAGTAAAATTTTACAACAACAAATAAGAAAAATAAAAACTATTCATTATTAAGGGTTTTTTTATGAAAGTTAATAATAATAGTGGCATGAATAGTCTAAAATTTACAACACCAATTAAGAAAAACAAAGATTATTCGTTGTCAAGAGATATTTTCTTAAAGTTGATAATTATAGCATGAATAGTCTAAATAAAATAAAATAAAAAAATTAACACAAGAATATCAAACAACGTTAAATTACTAAAAAGAAAAAAAAAATCAGCATGTACTTGAGAAAATTGTATAAGAGTTTAATTACTAAATAAATTTGGGTTAATTTCACAAATGCACAAAAACAACAAAAAAACAACAAAAATACGGTTTCACGGAATTTTAAACATTTTTACGATTTTTTTGATTTTATTTACATAAAATACGGTCTTTTTATGTTGAAATTTTGTTCATTTGTTGTTAATTTTTTGTTATATGTATGTTATTTTTTGTTGTTTTTTTGTTGTTATTTTGATGTTATTTTCATGTTACTTTTATGTTGTTTTCTTGTTGATTTTATGTTGTTTTCGTGTTATTTTTTAGAAAACCGTAAAAATGTAAAAAAATACTTTTTGAACGTAAAAATGTAAATATTTTACAAAAAAAGGTGTCTTATGTAATTATTCCAATAAATTTTCTATACTAATGAAATATATAGTTGGGAGATTAGTTTCTTATCACTAATTACTTTTTTATTCATTTTAAAAGTGTTCATAAAATAATCAATCTAATTTTAGTTCATCCTAAACTATAAAGGATTAAAACTCAGAAAAAGTATATACGATGACAAATATAGTATGATAGTCATGCAATTAAATGGAATTACAAAATAAATTTAAATGATATCTTTTTCTTTAAAAAAAACTATGAGAATTGACCTCTCCAACCTACATATCCTCATACATATTAGATATGGAGAATAATTTTATTTTAATCTCAATAAATTGCACATGTATACCATCAACAATTTATCTATGAATAAAACTTCCACTAATATACAAAAAATAATTAGCAATTTTTTCAACAGTGTAAAAATTTGGTACATATATCTAATTATTTATATTATTATTGAGAACTCGTTGGTACATAAAAAAAACATATAAGATGAAATAACATAGCATAAAGATAATGTAAAAGAACAAAAGGGAGTGATATTAAAAGGAATGCCAAACCAACTCTTTCCTTTTGTTGATCATTCTTGATGAAAAATAAAAAAAAAATTAAAAAAAAATAATAAAAAAAATAGAAGAAGAAGGAGATAGGTCGAGAATAGGGAAAAAATAGAAAAATACAAAAAAGGAAAAAAAATTACAAAAATATTATGGGCTGGCCCATTAAACATTTATACAGTCCACATACAAATATTTACAAAAATACTACATGCACTAAGCCTTCAGCTGTACAGAGCGAACGATGAAGATGAACATACCTCGATCGTTTCAAAACCGCAAAACAACCAAAATAAAACCAAAATGAGGAAAAAAACAACAATTAATTTTGGCGAAATCAACTGGAAAAGAACACCTGCAATGATCTAAACAAAAAATGACGAAAAAAAATCAGAAAAACTGTGAAGAAACTGAAATTACACATTTGTTTTCTGTTTTATTCGATCAAAACAACTCCCCCTAATATCGAAATCCATATTCATGAAATGTAGATCTGTAACAAACAGATCTGAAGCTCCCACCAAATCCAAAACAATGTATGATGTGAAAAATTTTAAAAAAACCTCATGAATAATACATCTACGTTATATACAGTTGTATTTTGATTGATTACTGGTTTCCAATATAAATATATTTATTTAAAAACACAATAAGAAGAGTAAATTCGAATTAAGGTACAACCAGTTACGTATAAGTCTGTTTATTTTTTATTTTGGTTGCCTTATAGTCGCATTATCGTTTTATGATAGTTTATATATTGTGCAAGAATTTAATTTGACGGGGACTAAGAAATAGTAGTTATACATAGTAAGTTTTGTGCAAATAGTTGCATATTAGTTTTATAATTAAATAACATATGCAAGTAGCAAAACTATAATAAAACTACAAAACAACTGTATACAAACTAAAATACAGGAAAAACTCTTTGAACATCAACATTCATGATAAATCTCATTGTTACCCATTGATGATATAAAAATGGACAGGAAACAACTAGATAAAAAATATATTAAAAAAAATACATACAGAAGTGTTGGGTTTTATGCCCTAAATAAAACTCATTTCAATATAATCAGATTTACTTATTAATATAGATCAGAAATAACATTTAATGTTGCATGGTTCACATGATTTATTTCATGATTATTTACATAATGTATGAATTCTATTTAAGTCCAGAACATATCAATTTGTTAATGATTATAGTGTTGCCAACACAGTGGAATATAATCTTAATTATATGTTCGAAAGCTTATTCCCTGATTTGTCAGTTCACTGGATTTAGACTGACATGATAATCAGCGATAGGTATTCTTACACATTGATTAAGTGTTATGTCCTTTCCAGGACATTAGCAAAGTTTACCAGTATCGGATGTATGGAGTATACATCGGAAGGGACCGATATTGAACTTTGATTAGATATATTAAAATTTACCGTAATATCTATTCAATTCAATAGCACATGTTGATCCTAGATCAAATGATCTTGATCCTGATATGTTTAGGTTCGATCTCAAGAGTATTATACATGTTCTTTGATTCGTTAGTTAAGCCTACTTTTGGGTCAAGGTGATACGTGCATTTTAGGAACATGATAGTATAATTGAGTGGGAGCGCTAACATAAATATGGAATCTATAACTTCTATAGGATTTTAGAAGTGAAACGATGATATCCTTCGAGCTTGGCTAAACAGAGATAAATGGTGGAGATCTCATTTCACTTCGCTGAAATATCATTTATACGGAGCTAAGTGTTTTAAGGATAAAATACATTGAAGGTGTAACGGTAAATTATTTTGAAATTTTAGATTATTTTATTTTAATTATAAGATCAGATATTATTTTTTTATTAAATTTTAAATGATCTTACTTTGATATTAAAATATTATCTTTTAAAAATAATCTTGTACTAATTTCAAAATTTGCTAACCATATCATTTTTTCTTTTTCAATTTGTTATTTTCAAAATATATTTTATTAATTAAAATTACAAGATTAGGAATATGTTAGGTTTAACATTATATCTTATTAGACATTTTTTTATTAAAATTATATTTTGGCAAAAATAACATGAAGATTTGAAAAATTGGTTAGTTTAGTTTGAATAGATATTTTAGGGTTTCAAACCATAAATTTTTCAAACTTATTATTTTATTTTTTTTAAATATTCTAACCATATAAAATATCTTATTGAAAAGTTTATTTATGTAATATTTAAAGTTATTAAATTATAAGACTCAGAATACAATAAAATATATAAATTTAAAATTGAAGATATTTTATTATATTATCTTATTAGAAATTTTAAATAAATTTAAATTTTGAATAAACTTGATATTTGAAAAATTGGTTAGATATTTATTTTTGATTTTTTGTTTGAATTTAAGAAATTTAGGAGTTTGTTGAATTTTGAATTTTTTCAAATATTCTCTAACAACTTAAATTTGAATTCTAGTTAAGATAATTATTTTAAAATTTAATTTTATTTTAAATTTTAAAATTGAGATCTTTTAGCTTACTTTCCAGATATTCCAGATCAGTTATTATTGTTTGTATTGTTTGATTATATTATTATGTATTCAATTTTTTTTTACAAACCTATTATTTATTTGATATAAATTGCTATGATTAACTTGTTGACAGATCCAATGATCTAATTTTAATCATAGTCTAATTGTCAATAGATCTTATAAATAATTTGTAACAGGTAAATTTTACAATTTCTTTCATCTGTGTAAACCTAGTAACATGATAGGGCCCATCCAAATCTTTTGACCTGTGTGAGCCTATATGTTTGCTATTGGGCTTAGATGCATATAGGAAGCTCATTTAAGTTTTACTAAGTAAATGGACTAGGTTGCTAAAATAAATTTTGACATAAGTAAATTTATTTAGGCCCAATTAGATTTGGGCTTATTCAATGAATAACAATTGTTTATTTAAAGGTTAAATTTCTCTTTTTTGGGCCTTGTGTGAGAGTTGGGGGCCAATAGAAGTGGGTACGACATACTGAACCCAGCTCCCCCTCACATGAACTACCCCAATTGTGAAGGCCCATTTGCCTTATTTAAATAATTGTATTAGGTTAATTATATTAGTCTAACCTAATTAAAATTAAATTAGCAACATAATTAACTTTTAAAATATATGAAATTTAATTTTTCATTTAATATTTTAAAGTTAATTTTAGAAAAACACTTAGTAAATGAAATTATTCTAGATAGTTATTTCTAGAACTAGTTATTTTTTTCTAATATTTAATTAGAAAAATATCATAGATTGTGAAATTAATTGTTTAATAATTAATTTTGGTATAATCTAAGTTAAGTATATTTTTCCTAGTATTAAATTAGAATTAATAATTAAGTTTTCTCTATACTTAATTATTTATTTCTTGAATTTAATACATTTAATTAAATTGAAAATTTAAATATTTAAGTTGATTTTCATCATGATACTTAAATATTATTATTTTCATGTTATTTAATTAAAACTGAAAATTATTTTAAGTTTGAAAGCTTATTTCATAATAACTTAAATTTGAATAATTTTCAAAATATATTTTATTTTATTTTAGTAATCTTTTTCCACAATTTTGAAATTGCATTTCTTAAATGCAGAAATTTCAAATTTTATTTGAAAAATAGATTAAAGTTGTAAATTATTTATTTTAATTTTGGACCAACTTAAATCAATGATTTTTTCATTTAATGATTAATTAAAATAAATGAAGTAAAATATATTTAATTAGAAAATGAATTAATTAGTCAATGAAAGTCTAGATAGATATTATCTGTTTTGCTTGAAGTATTTTTCTAGTGTATTTAATTAAATAGAAAATTAATATTTAAGTTGATTTTCATCATCATACTTAAATATTTGAAATTTTTCTTATATATTTAATTAAATACGAAAATTATATTTTTTGTTGTAAATTAATTTTATTAATTAATTTTAGGCCAACATTAAATTAGAATAATTTTTCCAGGATTTATTTTTATTTTATTTTAACAAGAAATTTCGAAAATTGTATTCTTAAATACTTCAATTTTTCGAAATGCAATATATATTTATAGAAAATTAAATTTGAGTTGTAAATTAATTTAAATTAATTTTGTAACAACTTAAATTGAATATTTTTCTAAATATTTATTGGAAATTATTACTAAGATGGAAATAATTCATGTTATTTTCATATCCATCTAAGTAAAATTTATATTTAGAATTTTTCATTCTAAATTGGAAATTTTAATTAAATGAATATATATATTTAAAATAAATTGACTAAAATAAACAATAGAAGAAAATACACTTTAAATAATGAGCTTTATTATTAGGACATTCGATCTCCATTGTTGGTTTTACATAGCTTTTGTTTTAGTGAGTAATCCTCCCTAATGGAGGAACGTTCATTAGCAAGTTAGCACCGTTTAATCTCGAAAGATAAGTAGCTTTGTAAGTGTTTTATATGGTATGGATCACCCTAATAGTGGCGACTGTATTTGACTTACAAAATATGAAACAGTGGTGGAAGCTCATAAGATAGAATAGCATTGACTCTCGCCTAAACGGGACAACGCTGGATTCCAATCTTGATCGAATAAAAGGTTGCTAGAATGTTTAACATTTTAGATGAGCTGACAACTCTATTCAATGGATGGTAGCTTTGACTCTCGCCTAAACGGGACACTGATATCAGTTTGTTGAAAACCTTGGAAATTATTTAGGATTGTACGTTTTAGTATTTTCACTTGTCATTCCTACTTGCTATATGTTTATTAATTTCTGAATTGTGTATGAATTTATATTGAACCATGTTATTTTCTGTTATTAAATTGTAGTTTAATTTCGAATCTTCATTGTTGGTCTAACTTGGTTTGTTTTTCTAATGAGATAAATCCCTAATGGATTTTCACCATTAGACATACATAATAGTGTTAGATCTCGAAAGATAAATATTGTATATGCAACATCTAGTTGTTTATCAATTGATGACACCTTAGACTAGTATTTTACAATATGAAACAAGAAGATTGTATAAATAAGATTACTTTGACTCTCTCTAATCGGAGCATCGTTGGATTCTTATTTAAACAAGGAAACTATCCTAATTCCTCTTAGCTTATTCATTTCGAATTAGCTCAATAACATATCATTGGATGAATGGTCTATAAATCATTTAATGTCATTCTATTTTCTCTTAAGAAATTTAATGACGCATATGATTATATTCCCGAAATTCTATCCCAAAATGATATAAATCCTCAATCTTAGAAATCTCCTACTTGTATGGGCAAATCTGACTTAGAGTTAAAATTAGTAGTGGTGATCCAAGAAAGAATTACTCATGTATATTTGGTATAAATTTAAGTCCTTGACTTTAATTTTAGATTCCAAACAGAAATTTTCTTATATTTCTAATTCCAGGATACAATACAGTTACACTTTCACAAGTGTTTAATACCATTTTCTATCAATGGATGCAAACTGTATGGAATATGAGTTTAGTATTCTGTGACCAGGATCCACTTGCACTATTCTAAGAACTCTTTAATGTAACTAAACCTAAGTCATCAAAAAGACACAACAACACATTTTTAATCTATGTCATTTGTATCTTGATCATAGTGGTATTGACAAGATCAATCTCTGCAAAGAGTTAATATGCCTATATCCACTGAAAGTTGTTCATCTCATTCGCAGATGGATGTACATTCAGGGGTGGATATGAGTTTTTCGTTGAATTCTTAAAACGATAACTCTAGATTATACCTTATGCAAAGAAATTTGAAATGTTTGAAATTTCATGAATTTCTAACAATGGTGATAAACCATTAAGGTAAGTGGTTAAAGATCTTGCAAATTGATAGGGGTGGAGAAATAGTTAGTAGATATGCAGTTCAAAGATCATTAATTTGATTTTTGAATTATATCCAAACTTACCTCCCAGAAATTTCGATTTGCATATTGATGATTAGTTACTAGTCGTTGCCTAAATCCTTCTATGGTAATACAATTTCAGAATGATGCAATGGTTGTATACTTAATGTAAATCATTACTAGATTCATGGATGACCTAATCAAATTCTTAAGAAAAGTTAGAACTGTTAACCATGGTTTGCATGTTTGTTAGCTATTCTAAGTGATTAGGGGTGGAACATCCCATAGTCAATAGATAAGAAAGTGTTTGTTTAAACAAATACTACTTTTCTAAGAAAAATGACTAAGTCTGAAAATAAAGTAACAATTAAAGGAGATAATTTTTCTTGATTCCAAAAGTGTTCTATCATCTTATTTGACATATGATGATCACACTGCCTCTGTTGTCTTGTCACAACCGAAGAGGTTAATACCATTTAGTTTTCTTAGACATAATTCACGGTACCTTGTCGTAGTGGGAGAGTTTCAAGGAACTTCACTTCTTATGACTTGGAAGACACTAGTGATTAAAATCCATTGTGAGTTTAAACAAGTAATGGATTGTCAAGATAAGAAACTAAGAAGAAAAGCCAATAGAACTATGGTTTAATCCATTCACATGGAGTAACCTAAATTTTTCTATTACAAGGACATAAAAGGAAATTTTCATTAATAAGTCTATTCAATGGACTTAACAAAACTTCCTGTTCCTAGTATTATAGGTTTGAGTTTATCTAAACCTATGGCTTGTGGTATAACTGGTAATTACTTACTCTAATGCAAGCAACTTACTTTAGTAAGATGCTGAAGCATTTTCTCTCTAATGGCAATCTATAGAAGCTTCTCGACTTCTGGGCATAGATTTTATTTATCTAAGGAAAAGTCTCAACTATTCCAAAAAAGATAAAGCCATGAAAGAATTTCTTAAATCAACAGTGAGAGGTCTCAGATATGCTTTAGTATGTCTTAGACCAGACTCCTGCTGTTGAGTGGGAGTAATGAGTAGGTATCAGATTAATCCAGGAGAGGAACATTGGAAGACAATCAAGTAAATCTTAAGATTAAGAAGAGGAACTATATGTTAGTCAATAAGAGTGTGTTTAAAACTCTTAGACTACACCACATCAGATTTCGAGACTTGCCTTTGTGCTAGAGAGTCTGCTGATAAGATGGTGATTACTCTGGGGGTGGAGTAGTGATTTTGGAGAAGTGTAAAAATCTATCTGAAGTCTCTAGGTCTGCCAGAGAGAGACTGAATTAAAGTTGCAGGAAAGGTACTTATTCAGTCTAAGGAAAGTTCTATACAATTGTGGCACCGTTCCAACCTGTCTTAACTACTAGTGTTAATTTCCTGATTAACCAAAAGTAGTTGGCAAATGTATAGAATCCAGTATCCCAAAAGAGTAGACATATAGAGAGGAATTTCACATTATCAAGGATTTTGTGATTAAGGAAGAGTAATGGTGGAGGAAAGGTTGTGGTTAATTCAACCTGTCAGATCCTATTACGAGGAGTTTACTACTACTACACTTGATTTGTATATCAAGGTGTTGAGATTATTTGAAATGCACATTTTGTTTTATATTAGTGCAAGTGGGAGTTTGTTGGGTTTTATGCCCTAAATAAAACTCATTTCAATATAATCATATTTACTTATTAATATAGATCAAAAATAACATTTAATGTTGCATGGTTCACATGATTTATTTCATGATTATTTACATAATGTATGAATTCTATTTAAGTCCAGAACATATCAATTTGTTAATGATTATAGTGTTGTCAACACAGTGGAATATAATCTTAATTATATGTTCGAAAGTTTATTCCCTGATTTGTCAGTTCAGTGGATTTAGACTGACATGATAATTAGCGATAGGTATTCTTACACCTTGGATAAGTGTTATGTCCTTTCCAGGACATTGGCAAAGTTTACCAGTATCGGATGTATGGAGTGTATATCGGAAGGGACCAATATTGAACTTTGATTACATATATTAAAATTTACCGTAACATCTATTCAATTCAATATCACCTGTTGATCCTAGATCAAATGATCTTAATCCTGATATGTTTAGGTTCGATCTCAAGAGTATTATACATGTTCTTTGATTTGTTAGTTAAGCCTACTTTTGGGTCAGGGTGATACGTACATTTTGGGAACATGATAGTATAAGTGAGTGGGAGCGCTAACATAAATATGAAATCTATAACTTCTATAGGATTTTAGAAGTGAAACGATGATATCCTTCGAGCTTGGCTAAACAGAGATAAATGGTGGAGATCTCATTTCACTTCGCTGAAATATCATTTATACGGAGCTAAGTGTTTTAAGGATAAAATACATTGAAGGTGTAACGGTAACTTAGTGCATATTCAATGCAGATCATCTATTAGAGGATCATTGATCAAATTAGGATTATAACAATGGATAACTAATGATGTATCTATATCGTGGAACATATAGAGCGTTCTATATACTGAGAGTGCAATTCTAAGTTCTATGCATGGATTCAACAAAGAATTAATAAGTCAGTGAGTTTAGGATATAAATTTTTGATCTACTTATTGGAAGCTCGGATATATAGACCCATGGTCCTCATACTAGTTGAGACCATACTGCTTGTAAGACTCAGTTAATTGATTTTGATTAATCAATTATAATTCTAAAGTTAGACTATGTCTACTTTATGAATTTTCACTAAGCAAGGGTGAAATAGTAAAGAAAAGAGAATTCTAGGTTTATATTATTTTATTATTAATTTTTAGTTATTAAACAATTAGAATTGGCATTTAAATGGTTGAATTTGAAAATTGGCGTTTTTGAGAAAATGAGATGCAGAAATGATAAAACAGTAAAATTGCATAAGTGAGGCCCATTATCCAAGCCCATGGCCGGCAACACTTTATGGGTTTTATCATTTATTTTTTCATTATTTTAATGCCAAATAATTCTAACTTAAACCTAGGTGGTTACCTATAAATAGGTAGTGATGGCTTCAGAAAAAGATGATACATCTCATTCCTTCACAGAAAAACTTCTAGCCGCCACCTTCTTCTTCTCTTTTCTTCTTCAATATTTCGAAATCCTTGAGTGAATGAGTGAGTGCCCACACACATCAAGTGGTATCTCAATCATAGTGTGTAAGACTGTGGAAAATCAACCAACAAGAAGGAGATTCAGCATCAAAGGAAGGAGAGAAAGAGATCCAGGTTCAGATCTTGGTGATGCTCTGCTACAGAAAGGAATCAAGGGCTAGAGATCTGAACGGAAGGAGTCATTATATTCCGCTGCACCCAATGTAAGGTTTTTTAAACTTTATATGTGTTTATTTCCTTATTTTAGAATTCATATTAGGGTGTTAATGAAACATACTTGTTAGTAAATCTAGATCCTGGTAAAATATATCCAACAAGAAGGTGTTTACACTATTAAAAAACTATGAAAAAATTATTACAAAATGAGAAATCAATAAACACAAAACCCACAAAAGTTAAATATGAAAAAATTTTAAAAATGGGGGAAAACCAAAAAGAAACCGAAAACAAACCTGCGATCGGAGAGGAGCACCATCCTAACCATTTTTTTTTAGCAGGAGCATGAGAAATTTTTTCATGGGCAGTAACCTTTGATTTCTTTTTAGGAGGAGCTCGCTCACGTTTCGACAAATGAGGGGCAAAATCGGAGTCCTCGTCTTGAACAACAGGACGTTTTCTCTTATTCCTATTAGCTACAGATTTCAATCCTATTTTAGAACTTTTCTTTGGCACAGGGGAAGGAGAAGAGTTCAACTATGGAGGTTTTATTTTTTTTTAAAAAAAAAGAACTAAAAAGAAATTAAAAACAATAAAAAAAAAAAAGAAGAAGAGAGAAAGAGAGGGAAATGATGTAAGGTATGATTGATATAAGTCATCAATGGAGGTTACAAGATATTTTAAATAAAAAAAAATGAAAAGAAATAAAAAATCAAAGGAAAAAATGAAAAAAAAAAAGAAGTGATTGACGGTTGATTGAAGAGGGATGGGGGAGATGCACGTGTCATATGCATGGGGGGAGTGTGCATGTGGTATATATGTAATAAAATAAAGAAAAAACGTAAAAAAATGTTTAGGTAACCGTGTGTAAGTATATATGTAATAAAAATTCCATTTTGTATTTTTGGTTTAAAAATTTCACAAAAAAATAAGATTGATAAAAAGATAATTTTAAGTTATTTATAATTATGTTTAGCGTATTTTGTTTTAATATATATAGCTAGCAAAAATTTATAAATTAAAAAATAGTTATATATACACACATTCATGCCAAATATCTTAGCTATATATTTTTAATGTTAATTAATTTTTTAATTAATAAAATATTAAAAAAAATAAATAAAAATAAAGTCAAAAAGATAAGAACGTGTGATAATAGATTTATAAAATTAATAAAAAAAATTAAAAAATAAGATAATTAAGGAGAGAACAAATAAGATTGAATAGAGAGATTTTAGAGTGTCACGTCACCGCCTCATGTCTCTCCTTTATATATATACTAGGAAACAGACCGCGCTTTGCGTACGGCTATTTATAAATATTTTAAATTATACATATAAATATTAATTGAATAATAAAATCATATCAAATAATTTTAAATATATTATTATATATTTATGTATAATTTTAAAATTTTATTTATTAAAAAAATAATAAAACTCTATCACCGTAACTCACTTGGTCACTATTACATTTAAAGTTGATGTTATCAAAGTATCTCACTTGTAGTCATTATTAATATCATTCCTAGTAGGTTTGCTCTGTACATAATATTAATTAAACAACAATCGGTAAGTACTCACCTTTATACATAAATGAATCATTTTGTTACAAATTAATTAAGTGAATTATTACCATATTTCACTTATAGTCATCAATAATATCATTTCAGTAAGAGTTTGCTCTCTACATAAAATAAATCAAATAATAATCGTTACTTTTATAAATAAGTTAATTATTATGTTATAAATTAGTTAAGTGAATCATTAGTTATCATACATTATTATATAGTTTATTTATTTTTAATTAATTAATGATCTCTAATTTTTTTTTTTTTGACAAAATTAATGATCTCTAAAAAATTTAGTAGAAAAAAAAATAGAAAAATAAAAAATATTAAAGAGATAATAAATAGAAATATTTTAGACGTAGTCACTATATACCTCAACTTTATATATTTAAATATATAGATAATAAATGATTTAAATATTATTTATTCTAAAACTAATTACCTTATATTTAATTTTTACTAAGAAATTAATTAATATCAAACTATATATAATTATTTTGAATTAATTAATTAATAGCCAATTAATTTTTTTTAATTTATTTTACTTTAATTAATTGACATAATAATATTATATGAAAATATTTATTCAATATATTTATAACTATAAATTATATTTTGAATTCTAATTTATTCAAGCATTATGATATTTTGGTTGATATATATAAACTAAGCAATATAGCTGCTCTTCGCGTGACTATTTTAATTTTTATTTAGTATAATAATTAAAAAAGAATTACCTATAAAATAATTAAATAATAACTTAAAAATTAATCTAATATATAATAATATTAAAATTATACTATCGAATTATTTATTAAAAATAAAACTCAAAAAATTCTATTTTATTTATTAAGAAGTTTAAAATTTATATGAATAATGTATACATAGAATTTTAAATTTCTCTATCAAAAAATTATTAATAAAAAATAAAATAAATAAGATAGTATGGAGAAAAATTAGAGTATTATTATTATTATTATTATTATTATTATTATTTAAGTAAATATACTTTCTCCCAATCAATATTATTTATCTCTCATCAATTATTTAAAGTTGTTGTCATGTCATTATATCTCACCCGTTGTCATTACCGTATTCTATTTATAGTTGTTGTCATTGTTATCCCCAATAAGTTTACTCAATACATAATAATACAAATAAATAATATAATGAAGTGCTAATAAAGATGAAAAGATTAAAAGTTAAAAAAAAAATAAATAAATAAACACTACAATGTTATATCCATAGAAGCAAGATTAATAAGATATAGTGTTAAAACTTTATAGGGAAGAAAAGATTAAAAATTGAGAAATTTATAAAGAAAGCACTTAAAATTAAGAGATCTTTATTATTAATAATAATAAATTTTACTAAAATATTAAAAAATAAAAAATGAGAAATTATATACGATATAAGTTAAATTACCATATATATAAGTTAAATTTTAATTTTATTATGTAACATATATATCATTTAAATTTAAATATTTCAAAAAATGACTTATTCTACATCATAAATAATTTGAAGTTATCGACAACGGTAAAGTCGTCGATTATAAAAAAAAAATGTTTATATTTCTCCAAATTATTGAGAATATTTTGATGAGTGAGAAAAAGATTGAGAATATATATATATACTAGCAAAAAACTACGTGTGAGGCACGTATACTAAATTTTATGTTAGATTTTTTCTATGTTATTTGAAAGTGAGATTATTATTGAATACTGAATGCAATATATTAGTGTTTAAGAAAGCTTAATGATTTAAATATGTTCTTAAGTTAATCTAAAAATAAACTAAAAATTGATGTTCCAATACTTAAAGAAACATTACTTAAATGGGGGTAAGATAAAAAGAAAATTAAAAATCAATCTCTAAATTGTTGATAATTGAAGATAGCATTAGTCTAAAAATTGTAGATAAGAAAACTAATGATAGTCATTGGTGGATTTCAATCTTCATTTTCTTTGATAGAGACAATAGTGTAATTTTTGTATTTTGCACTTTTTATTCTAGCCGGGTCCGCATATATCTGGATTATCCATTTTTTCTTTGATAAATTGAATATGGTAGTGTCGACAAAGCGGCGGTGTTCCTGCAAACAGTGATGTATTTTCATTTAAGATGATTAGACATGGTGTGCATAATTTATTTAATTAAAAAATCAACTTATGAAAGGCATGTAAAACTATTTAATTTTTTAAAAACTACACCTCTGCAGTATATTTCATTAGTTGGGCAGCATTACACGAAAATATTTTTTCCACAATATCTGCGAACATGACAGCAGATAGGCTTTTTGTATTGTCATCAAGTTCAACATATGATATAGCACTGTAAAATGCATAATAAGATTGTTAGTATATATTTTTTTTATTTTAACTTAATTTCAATAACATCATATGTTTTTTGTAATATACCGTGGTGTAGGAAATCCTTCTTGGTCGCATGTTGGCTTGTCACATATTATTTTTTTATCGCAATTGTATAAATCTATTTTTTTATGACATGCGTCACATGACATGTAATAAAAATTCTGGAGAGTGTAGGAGCATTGAATACACGCTGATCTAGCCCAGCATCTTCTCTTACTTGAATTATTTGTGTTTCCAAATCTGGAAAATCTCCAAGTGAACGAAAGAATATAGAATACGGATGGATTCGAAGGATATTCATAAGTTGAGTTGTAACACATGGATCCAGTCTGCATTTTGAATCATTAAGTCGGTTCTCCAATTCATTCTCAGTGTCGTAAAAATATAGTTGCAGATTAGAGGGACGTCCATCAGATGGTAGTAAATTATTGATTGTGTGATAGATTTGCCCTTGGCTTCGGAAAGTATATATTCCTTTATTCTTTCGACACATCGATTTGTCGTAAGTAACTCCCATTGATGTAAAAGCAAATTTATTGCTGTAAGTTCGAATGTATGTTCGAAAATATGTAGATTCTTCGCTACTGGAAGTAAACAATTCATAAAGTTCATTCGACACATCGTTTGTTGCGAGATAAATTTTTCCATCGGCACAACAAAAGCTTGTTGTTTCATAAATGAAACGCTTTGCTTTGCAATGTTTGCATCGAGGGACGGATGGTAGAGAAAATGCTTCAGATGGCATCTCTTTTAGCAATTGACGAAATCGAGGTGAGGAACGAAGATGGAGACCTTTTTTATTGTAAAAAAATAATTAGGTATCAAATTCCAACTCACATAACATATTGATTTTAATTATAAATTGAAAGTGTCCCTTACCCCTACGAGGTCTTGTTACTCTTTTATTGTAGGTTGGTCCCCCAGCAAATTCATTTGGATTCTGATTATATATATATTAATATTTATCAAAAACAACATCCAAAATAATCATATGGAGATTCATCACGTGAAGGAAGTAGTAGAGTTTTGAAAAAAAAAATATGGGTCAAATGCAAACCTGATTGAAATTGACATTGCTCGAAGATGATGAATTTACAAATAAATTAGTTTCACAATCGACATTGGTAGAAACATTATCTCCACAAGAGAATTCATCTTCATTTATGGTAGTGTGAGTGAAATCATTTCGCAGTCTTTTTGTTTGTTGTTGACTTGACATTGTCGTATTCTCGACAATATATGTGTGAAGATCAATATGACTGGCATTACTACTTACACTAATCGGATTGATCTTAAATACTTTTTGTTTAACATATCTCTCTCTTTGTTTTTTACATATTTCTTTTTTTTTTTTTCGATTGGTAAATCTTTATATGGAATCCGCTTTGAAGGTTCTCTGTCACGATCTTGTAAAATTAAATTATGAACATTAATTTCATATGTATTAGTTTCTCTTAAACAAAATACATTTTTAAGTTTTAGGTATTTTGTGTATGACATCTTACCATGTGTCATTATACTAATGCAGAAAATGTATGTTTCAATTGTAAGAATCCAATCTACACAAGTAAAAAAAGATAGTGTAATAAAGTAATTGCAGACATTAAATTTAAATAATAATAATTCAGAAAATCCATACTTACATGAAACGGTTGGATCAAAAAAGAAAAACTCTATATGATTAAATATAGTATAGAATTTTCTTTTTGACAATATTCATTATATTTGAATATAACATTTGGACAAAATTCATTATTCACAATGAATTATTACAACTACTTTCTTTTTATATTTTCTTTTAATTTACAATCAATCAATGTCATTACTTTTTTTGAAATTTAATAGAAACAATAGAAACGAAATTTCAAAAAAAGTAATAACATTGATTGAGAGAGATAAGAACGAAATATGAGAGAGATGCATGATGAAGATATATTTTTCTTAAAAGAAACAAATGAAGAAGCGATGAATATTAACATTAAAATTTCATATTTATCTTTATTAAAAAAATAATAAAAAAAATATGATATTAAAGTGATGAATATTAACATTACTTGAGAGGATAAGCAGAGAGAAAAATCTGGAGAAGAAGAGAAGTGGTGTAACAGCCAACAAAAAAAAATTAGAGGGTATATGATTCTATTATATATATTGGAATGAAAAAAGAGAGAGAAGAGATGAGATATAAATGGGTTTTGGGTTGATGACATATATTATTATTCAAAGCTAGCTCTGATATAAATTAGAATAAGAATGTCCAAATTATAATAGGAAAAGGAATACATAGATATTTAATTTTTAAATTCTTTATGGCGAACTAAATAATAAATAAAAAAAAGATAAAAAATAAAACAAAAGCTAAATAACAAAAAAAAAATAATAAATAAAAAAAAGATAAAAAATAAAACAAAAGCTAAATAACAATTGATCTATGGATCACACCAATTATAGTAATAATAATAAGAAGAAAAAAAGAAGAGGAATAAATCATCAGAACGGTGCGTTTCGAAACAGGGGATGATGAGGAAATCTTTAATTAAATCTCCATATACATTAGTAAAGATACTTTTAACAGTTTTTTTTTATTATGTTCTCACCACTTTGAAGCTTTACGCCAGCCCCAAAAGAAGTCAAAAATGGCTAACATGGGGTTTGTTCCTGCGATGATAGTACTTGAAAAGAATAAAGAAATAAAAGACAAAAGGTCTTTATAAGCTTATTTATTTATTTGTTAACTATGTTATTAACTTTTAGAGAGTGGGTCTGGAAAACGAAGGTCGGGGGGAGTGAGAAAGTTGATTGTTATTTTTCACTCGAAATAATGAGCAGCAAATTTTATAAATCTGAAGAAGGAAGCATGTGTATTTATAGGTTATAAATAAATTCTAATTCTATTCTATTCATTAAATCGAAAACAAAGCCAAAAGCATCAATGTCACTCCACCATTAAACTTCGATTTGAGGTTTGATATCGATCAAAAGGCAGAGAAAGCTAAGTGGGCAGTGCAAATTTTGAATATTTAATATCAATTCAAATATTTAATATCAGTTCAAATATTAATAGAATTTGTTTTATTATTATTTTATTATATATAAATAATATTTTATTATTTTATTATTTTATTAAATAAAAATAAAAAGTCACCCATGAATTTCTCATAAACCAAGAATTTCAGTTATATAGGCACACTTTATATAGAATAGATATAAAATAGAAAAAGAAAAAGTAAAGAGAATATTAACAATAATTTGTAATATACCAAAAAATATATTATAATATAGAGAAAAGAAATACTAATAAAAAATCGATGTTTTGATGTTGCTCATTCATGTCACTACTATTGCTCATTATCTATCAAAAATTAAAAGTTGGCTAAACTCTTTAACACACACACAAAAAGAATAAAACATGTTGTAATACATCAAGAAATATATTATAAAATGTAGAGAAAATAAATATCAATAGAAAATCGATATTTAATGTTAATCATTGATGTCACTGTTATTGTTCATTATCTGTGAAGAATTAATAGTTGGTTGAACTCCTTAACACACACAAAAAAGAAAATAAATAAAATTAGAGAAAGATATGGAGAATTGACATTAAAAACAAAGATAAAAGAAAAAAATAAAAGAAAAAAAATGTATTGAGAGAAAGAAAAATAAAGAGATGAAATTAGTTTTACGTTTAGGATTATATATTTAAGGTTATATATGGAAAAAAAAAATACTAAAATACATTAAAAAAATAGATATGTTTTAGTTTTTTATTTTTTTAATGTATTTTTTGTTAGTTTTTTTCTTTTTTTTTTTTTTAGCTAAACCGTGGGATATTTTTTTTAAAATAATATATAAATTAGTTACTTAATTGTTTTTAGGAATTTTTATTATTATTTTAGATAATTAATATTTTTAAACCTATTAAAAAAATTAAAAAGTGAGAGAATTAAGGAGAAAATAGATAGATGTATTTGGAGTAATTCTAAAGCGTCATGTCACCGTCTTATACTTCTCATTTATATATATCTATTCTATATAAAGTGTGCCTATATAACTAAAATTCTTAGTTTATGAGAAATTCATGGGTGACTATATAATTTTTATTTAATAAAATAATAAAATATTATTTATCTATAATAAAATAATAATAAAATAAATCCTACTAATATTTGAACTGATATTAAATATTTGAACTGATATTTATGATTTTAACAATTTAAGTCCGGAACTCTCTTTTTGAAAAATAAACTATATAATATAAGATTGAATTTCAGTTGATTATTCTCTTTTTCTATTTTTATTTTTCCTGGTGAAGTGCAATTTTAGCTCCTTTACAACTTACAGTTTTCAGTTATCTCCTGCATGATGGAATTTAACGTAGATGTTTCTGTTTATGTTTAGGCTTTCAGTTTCTTTAGTATTGTGAAATCTGTTACACCATGATTGATTAAGACTGGCAGTTTTTGTTATTTATTTCTTTTTTTTTTTTTTTTGTTTCTTTTCATCTCTTATGTTCACTCTGGTTGATAGTTTGAAGTGTCTACCCTTATTTAGGAGTATATCCTACTCTACTCTTTTGCTATATCATTATCCTATTCTTATTTGATGCAGGGAGCTCTACTTAGAAAGCACATTGATGTCACTTTGGGTAGTGGAAATCTTAGGGAAGCAGTAAAACTCCCAACTGGAGAAAACCTAAACGAGTGGCTTGCTGTCAACAGTATCTCTCTCCCCCCTTATTGCAATATTATTATTTGTTTAGATGCTTTCTCTTCTGTTACATATTGTGTTTGATGATAATATCTGATCAAGTTTACATGATTCTAATAAGTAATAAAATACATTTTATATTTGTCTTTTGGTAATTGCTTACTTTCCACTAATTTTTACAACTTTGTAAAAAATATTAAGGATAAATTATTAACGAAAAAAAGGACAGACCTAGCTAGAAAAAAAAAATGTACAAAGCAAAAGAATAGGAACCTTTAATTATGTGTACTTTTAATTTTCTCTTCTTCAAAATTTATGCAATGATTTTATTAGTTTTATTTAATTATCAACATTTTAAAAATTGTTCTTTTTTTTAAAAAAAATAATAATAAATTTCACAATTTTAAGCTTTGCTTTATAATTATAACATTTGTTTTATTGTTTCTATTACTTATAAATTATTATCACTAATATATTGCATTCAATATTTACTTTTGAATTGTATTACTATTATTTTCTTACATTGAATAAATAAAAATAATTGATCCATTATTTTTTCGTGAAAGCAAAATAACTCCAATTTGTTTTTTAATTAATTAATCACTTTATATTAAAAAAATTTAATTAAACAAAAAAATTAAATTAAATTATATATAATTATGTATTGTATCATTAAAAAATTAAATTATATAACACCTAAAATAAAACAAAAGATACGTGCCTTGCACGTAACTTTCATCTAGTATATATATATATATATATATATATATATATATTGATTTGAATAATTATTCAAGTACTATTTTAAAAAAATTAAGATGTAATTTGGGTTGATATATATAGATTTAAACAATTATTCTAGCATTTTACCATTAATTTATTTATACATGATATTTTTTATTATCAAGATATGTTATAATTTTTTTTAGAAAGATTTTTTATAATTTAATTAAATAATTATCCTAAATAAATACCTAACCATATTCATATTTAAATTTAAATTAAATGGTATTTTTTTCCACAAAATAAGAAAAAGAGAATATTTTTTCGTTGATAAATTAAAAAAGAATATAGTTAAAACAATGTGAAATCTATTTACCAAAGATAAATAAAAAAAAAAATAATTTTTTTATATATTGAAAGAGAAAAAAAATTAATATTTCAAAATCTATAAAACACTCCCAACTTCTGACAATCAAGAGACCTAAAGAGTAAAGAGTATGAGAAGTTTATAACAAATTAATATTAAGAAATTTATATATATATTTATAAAAAATTTATAGAAACTATACAATATTACATCAATTTCTAAGTTTGTATGCTGCTTGGTAGCTACTACAGTATGTAATGGTTTGGTGAAAAAAATTAGACAAACAAAAAAAATATCTAGAGAAAAAGGAGATGCTAGATCTAATCTAACAAAAAAAAAAAAAAGAAAAATAAAATGATGAAAATATTAAAAATTAAAAATTTATTAAAGAACTGATAATAAATCTTTATTCAAGAATGCCAGATATAATTTTTAAGCAATAAAATGGTATAAATATAAAAAAAATGCTTGATATAATTTTCTAGGCAAAAAAATTAAGATATATAATCAAATTGTATAGAGATTAGAGATGGAAAGATTAAAAATTGTAATTTTTTTAGAAAACTCACAAAAAGAAAATTTTATAAGAAATTTATCACAAAATATTAGATAATAATAAAAATAAGAAATTAATTTATAATTTTCTCAAAAAAAAAAAAAAAAGATTAACTTATGATAATACATAACATAATAATATGTTACAAATATAATAAAGCAAAGAAATCACACTATGTACAAAAAAAAATTAAGAGCAAATGTGAAAGTATGCATGTTGGCATATTAAGAGTTAATGAATAAAAAATAATAGAGAAAATAAAAAATTTAAAAGTAGTATTTTATAAAATCATACATTTTTTATGCATCACTCTAATATCATTGTATAAATAATTAAAATTATTATCAAAAAATATATTTATAAGTGGATGAGAAAGATAAACAATCAGGAAAAAGAGACTAAAAAAAAATAAAAAGCCACTAAAGAAGATGTAAATATATTTTAGGTTTAGATTATTATTACTCTACTTATATTAAAATAAAATAATAATAACATAGATAGATTTATAAGTTGTTTTAGATTTTTTTTTTTTCTTATAACGAATGTATTTTAGTTTTAAAAGTTAAACATTTTTAAATTTTTATTATTATTAATTAATAGTTTTAAAAAATTATGAATAAAAAATTAGAAAAATTAAGAAAATAGATAGATGTGTTTAGAAGAATTTTAGACCGTCATGTCACCGTTTCATACTTCTCCTTTATATATATAGATATATAGATTAATAGTTTTAAAAAATTATGAATAAAAAATTAGAAAAATTAAGAAAATAGATAGATGTGTTTAGAAGAATTTTAGACCGTCATGTCACCGCTTCATATTTCTCCTTTATATATATATATAGATATCTTTATATATTAAAAGTGTCTATCTAACGGCATTTCTTAGCTTAACAGAATATACTTTAAAAATAAAAAAAAATATGCTGTTAAATTTAACGATGTTAATAGGTTTGATCCTCCCGTTAACTTTAAAAAATATATAAATAATTAAACCCAAAAAATTAAACAATCTTTTTTTTAACGTTTAAACCCAATAATTAAACCCAAAAAATATTAATATTAATATTGTTACACGATTAGCTTAACAGATTAGGCTTACACGATTTTTTTTTAAACCCAAAAAATTAAACAATCTTTTTTTAAACGTTTAAACCCAATAATTAAACCCAAAAAAATATATAAATAATTAAAACTAAAAAATTAAACAATCTTACGTTTAAACCCAATAATTAAATCCAAAAAATTAAACAATCTTTTTTTAAAATTAAAAAGAACTATACCGATACCGACCCTAAATAACAATCATCAATATAAAATTTAAACTCTATACAAAAAAAATCGTTTATAACATAAAACATTTGAATAACAATTTGTATATTATAGGTTTATACACACAATTATAACATTCTTAACAATTAGTTTTATAAAACATATCGTTTATAACATAATTTACAATTAGTCACTAAATTCTTAAACAAAAACCACAAGAACTTAAAATAAAATTAATATTTACGTGGCAAGCCACGTAACTCTCATCTAGTATAGATTAATAGTTTTAAAAAATTATGAATTAAAAATTAGAAAAATTAAGAAAATAAATAGATGTGTTTAGAAGAATTTTAAACCGTCATGCCACCGCTTCATATTTCTCCTTTATATATATAGACTAGTAAATAATTCGCGCTTCGCGGCAGATGAGAAAATTTTAAATTATATATATGAAATATATTAATAATAATTGAGTAATAAATTAAAATAATTTTTAATTTTTTTTAATAATATAATAAGCTTTTTTTATTTGAAAGATACTTGTGATATGTTAAGTATAGGATTATATATATTACGTATTCAATTTGATATTTGGTGCTAAATTATGTAGATACAAATTGTTCGTACGGTATAAGTAATAAAAAAATAAGATCCCTAAAAAAAAATAACATAAATTATTTGTTTAAATTTAAATCTATATTGAGTATATATAAATCACTTAGATATATTTAATTCATATTTACTTTTAAAAAATGTCTAACTAACAAAAACAAAGAGTCATAATTCTTAAATTAGTCTATTGGAAATGTGTTAAACATCACAAATCACAAAATTCATATTATATGATTTAAAAAGATAGAATATAATTAAAGCAAAAAATATATAAATTAAAAGATAAAATAAAGTCTAAAATCGTTATTATTACTGTATCTAACTTGTAGTTGTAAAAGTAATTAATTATAGTTATTTTAATGGATCAAAGAAAGTTATGATAGTTTTTGTTTTAAAAGAGAAAATATTTATTTTTTCTTTAATTGAACTAATTAGTTTTTTTTTTTTTTTAATACAATTCCCTTATTCTTTTTACTATCTAACAAATTAGATACTTGGAATTTTTTTTTTCTTTTTGTAGTAGACTACTACAAAATTGGGCTTTAGAGGCGGTTTTTAAGGGCTTTCAGCGTCGGTATTAGCGAAATTCGCTACCGACGATGTTCCGGGTGACGCTAAAGGGTTAAAAACAACCGACGCCATATGACCCCTATGGCGTCGGTTATTTCATAATAACCAACGCCATAGGAAGACGCCATAGGGGTCATATGGCGTCGGTTATTATGAAATAACCGACGCCATAGGGTCTTCCTATGGTTTTTTTTTTCAGCTTCCAATTTTATATTTTAGCATAATTTATATATATTATTTTATTATTAATATAATTAAATTAAGTATAAATTATATATAATAACCATAAATACAAATTAAATTGAAAAGTTGAATAAATACACATCTACATTACTCTAAGTGTTTGTATATTAGCTATCTTTTTATTAATATTTTATATTATGTGTTTGTATTTTTGTAGTATATTAGTATATTTTTATAATTTTTTTTTAATATATTAGTATCATTTTTGTAATATTGTATTTTTATAGATAAAGGGTTAAAATTTGCATGAAATTTTTTGAAAACTTTGAACATTATTAATAACTTTTGATCGAGTTGTTCGCTTGAGGCGATTTTTTTTTTTTGAACTTGGGTATTTTTTGTGTTTTATTTTGCTATTTTACTTAACATAAACTAATAGAATTCTTATTTTAAGTATTAGAATCAATGTTTATAATGTATTTGTTAATTCTATTGTGTTTTGGTATATTGGTAAAAACTTATCAATCTATCCTTTTGGTCACAAGTTCAAATCCCAATATAGACCTTTTTTGTATTTTTTTTATAGCTTACTATATCTATTCTTAGCACTCAACAATATATATCCTATGTATTACATCAATATTATTATAAAATTACTCTAAGCATTTAAAGATTATCTAAATATATATGAAAAATATTCTTATAAAAGTAGGTTAAAGAAAGCATACCTTATACCAAAAATTATGTACTTGTCTTCCGATAAAGTCACTTCCGATAAAATCCTAACAACCAAGTTTAAGAGAAATTAAAATCAAATATTGTCCTAATTTTACTGAAATTTCGGCAGCATAACGACTATAATTGAACGTTTCCGAAAAATTCAAACCTATTAATAACAACAAAACACAATTCAAAACAATATGAAATAATCACAACAACATTTAGCAATATAAAAATTTACCACCCATTCGACTGCAGTACATGTATTCACATAACCTACTTCACTAAGGATGAATATTGAAGATATTCAAACTCATCTAACATGCATATTATTTCACCCATCGATCCGGCGCATTACAATATATTACAGAACCTACTTCACTACGGATGAATATTTAAGATATTCAAACTCTACTAAGCATTCATAATTAATTTATAATAAAATTTAGTGAGTGTATACCTCGAGCTAACTAGAAACTGATCAATACCAAATAAGTCAGATCCTTGCAAATTGACCTCACAACCTACAACATAAAAAAATACTACAAAATTACAAATTTTTTTATTTAGCTACTTACTAGTTATATAATTTATGAGTATTTAGTTACTAACTAGTTAATTTATTACTAACTAGTTAAAAATACATGAATAGAATGAAAATTAGTAACTTGCTAAGTAGTTGTAATTAACTATCTACTAGCTACTAAAAAAAATAAAACACATGAATAAAATTGAAAATAGAAAAAAAAAATTGATACAAAATAGAGTTAATTTTTAAACTTTTGTTTCTAAACTAATTTTTTAGAAAACAATTTCTAAACTTTTATTTTAATACTCTCTTATCTCATTCTCATTCACAATATTTAACAAAACTATTAGTTTAAAATACTCAATATATACATATACAATATATAAAATACTCTCCTATTTATCTCATTTCTCATTCACAATATATACACACACAATACATATTCAATACAACACAAAATACATACATATATACTCTCCTATATCACATTTTTCATTCACAATATATATACACACAATACATTTCTCATTCATAATATATACACACAATACATATTTAATAATATAGAAAAACCCTAAAAAAATTTATAAAATAAAAAATAAAGCAATGTACAGTAATAAAATTAGTAGAAATTAGATTTATACCTTAATAGACGTTGAAATACAATGTTTTCTCCACTAAAAACGGTGGTCGGAGGTATAACCACCACCACTGTAACACCCTAACTAACATAGGCGTATTACGTGATTTTTAAACATACTGTTCAGCTCGTTGCTAATCAACGAGGTTTATGGAAAAACGTGATTAATTAAAATTTTGCTTTTTAATTAAACTTATAAACAATATTACAAAAGACTCGGGATCCCGGATATAAAATCATTTACAAAAAGATTTGACTGTTTAACTGTTACATAAAATAAAAGTCGTCTAACGACCAGTTACAAAAATCAGCCTTGCTGTCCCGAGGATCGTACGCTCCAGGCCTAACCGCCCCGACATGTACAATCTTCACGAGCTCGTTCACGGTCCATCAGCTTTAGCCTTGCCTTTACCTACACATAAACGTAGAACTGTGAGTCGACAGACTCAGTAAGAAAAGCATAATAATACTCATACATAATTCTAACTGCCGTGTCCAACACGATACTGAGTCTCGCTACTGTCGTGTCCAACACGATACTGAGCCACTACTGCCATGTCCAACATGGTACTGAGTTTTGAACGTTCACAGGGACGGTACTATTGACAAGTATCCTCCTGATCGGTCGAACCGGTCATACTCCGACTGCTGGTCATACTCCAGCCTGTACCGACGGGATAGGTCAGTAGCACGGAACCACCAACCAAATGTCAGCCTGATCGGTCGAACCGGTCATACTCCGGCTGCTGGTCATACTCCAGCCTGTACCGACGTGACAGGGTTGGATGGTTCGAAGCCTATATACATAACTAATGTAATCTAACAGGCTTCCTACATGCACGCTAAACATGTAATCTACATATGCATACTGTTATACTAATCTTACCTGGATTCCGAATTCAGGTGTGCCGGCCAACCTGACTGGAACTGTAGCTGAGCGGCGGATTACTGGCTCCTAAACCATAAAAATCACAACGCTATAAGTGACACGCTAAATCACTTCCCGGGGACTTAAACTAGGAACTAAAAGTTTCCCTATCGATAAAAAGCATGGCAATACCCCTTAAAACATAAAAACGAGGAAAAACACGGGTTCTGAAAATTCCCCAACCGGCAGACGGGTTGCCCAACCGAATTCCGGTTACGGGAATTATCGGACCCTCATCCGATTCCGGTTGCACAACCGGAATTCCGGTTCTCGCAGAATTTTTCAAAAATTCCTAACTCAACCAAATCAAACCCAATCTATACCAAACCTTCCAGACCTGCTCTAAATACCCCAAAGAACATATCCAAGGCATCAAACTAACCCAGAAATCACAGATACACAAATTGCCATTAAAGCTCAAGCTTTGAGTTCTAAACTCAAACTTGAGCAAATCCCACAAACATGCAATCAAACCTGGTTAATTCTACTTAAATATGCATGAATAAGCTTCTGAAAACAAACAAGAATAACAGCAACAACATAGTAACAGATTACACAACATTTCTTCAAAAATCATAACTTTTTGCATAGAAAACTCAAAGCTTTACACAACCTAACTAACATGCTTCAAAACAGCTCAAATAACTTCAATTAAACATGCTTTACACCTCAGAAATCAACAACAAAACACAACAATAATAACAGCCACAAAAAGCATGCATTTACTCAATATTTCACCCTTTTTTTCATAATTTTAAAGAATAAATCAAGAGAAGCTAACCTAGCTTGAAGAATGCTTAGAATGGATGAGAGTTTGCTTGAAAATCAAAGAGAAAATCAGCTTCATGCACCCCAATGCTTCAGCCGAAAAGAGAGAGAGCTTTGAGAGAGTTTTTTCTAGTTTTTTTCTAAGTGTTTTGTAAAAATGAAAGAAATACACATAATGCCACTTATCATATTCCATTTCAGCCAAGTAAACATTAAAAATAAACATTTAATTTTCAAATAAAAAGCCACTAAAAGACAAAACACTAATGGGGCAAAAAGACCATTTTGCCCCTCCACCATAAAATCACATAAATCATACTAAAGGGGTATTTTTGGGAAATTCTAAATTCCCGGCCATTCCCGACATTCCCAATGTCTAAAAACCCGTCCCAAACTAAAACATGCTAAGTTGTGATTTCTACTGAGCCAAACGCCGAGTTCCAAAATACCGGGCACCGGAAATGTAAAATATGAAAACTACTGAATAAGATAACCATGCATTTCTGAGTTCCATAAATAACAGTAATAAATTATTTAAATAGCTATAAATAATTTCATAATTAATCATAATTAACTGATAATTTCCAAATTAACTAAGCGGGCTTTACAACTATCCCCCCTTTAAAGGATTTCGTCCCCAAAATCTAACCTGAATAACTCTGGATATTGAGCTCTCATATCTGACTCTAGCTCCCAGGTGGCTTCTTCCACCTTGCTGTTTCTCCAGAGAACTTTGACCAAAGCTATGGTCTTATTTCGAAGGACTTTATCCTTTCTATCCAGGATCTGCACTGGCGGTTCCTCACAAGTCATGTCTGGCTGTAGCTCAAGACTCTCATAACTGAGTATATGAGAGGGATCTGAAACGTATTTTCTCAACATCGAGACATGGAATACGTTGTGAACTGCTGATAAGGCTGGAGGCAATGCTAACCGATATGCCACTTGACCTATCTTCTCGAGAATCTCGAAAGATCCTGTAAATCTAGGGCATAACTTGCCTCTTTTCCCGAAACGTTTAATCCCCTTCATCGGAGATACCCGTAAAAACACATGGTCCCCTACTTGGAACTCAACATCTCTGCGTTTCGGATCTGCGTAACTCTTCTGTCTGCTCTGTGAGGCAAGCATTCTAGCTTTTATCTTCTCTATCGCCTCATTGGTCCGCTGTACTGACTCAGGACCTAGGTATTTCCTCTCCCCTGTCTCATCCCAGTGGATAGGGGATCTACATTTCCTACCGTATAACAGTTCATAGGGAGCCATCCCTATCGTACTCTGATAACTGTTGTTGTAAGAAAATTCTATCAACGGTAGATACTTATTCCATGAGCCTTCAAAGTCCATAACACAGGCTCTCAACATGTCCTCCAATATCTGAATTGTCCTTTCGGACTGACCATCTGTCTGAGGATGGAATGCTGTACTGAATTTTAGCTTTGTACCCATTGCCCGTTGCAAACTTTGCCAAAATGTGGAGGTAAACTTCGGATCCCTGTCCGAAACTATAGACTTCGGTACCCCGTGAAGTCTTACGATCTCTCTAACATACATTTCTGCCAACTGATCTACTGAAAATGTTGTTCTAACCGACAGAAAATGAGCAGATTTCGTAAATCGGTCCACCACTACCCAGATGGAATCAAATAAACCCGTGGTCCTAGGTAACCCGACCACAAAATCCATCGTAATATCCTCCCATTTCCATTCAGGTAGGGTTAGAGGCTGCAACAACCCTGCTGGTCTCTGATGTTCAGCCTTAATCTGCTGACAAGCGAGGCATCTCGATACGAATTCTACCAAATTCTTCTTCATACCGTTCCACCAGAAGTACGGTTTCAAATCTTGGTACATCTTGGTGGTGCCGGGATGCAGAGAATACGGGGTAGAATGAGCCTCCTCAAAGATCTCATTTCTAAGTTCCACACTGTTCGGAACACAAACCCTGGCTTTATACAAAAGCATCCCACTATCTGACACTGAAAAGTCCTTGGCTTGACCAGCCAACACCTCATCTCGGATTTTCACTAACTCCGGATCTGTCATCTGAGCGACTTTTATTCTTTCCAACAGATCAGATTGCAGTGTTAAGTTGTGAAGCTGACCTACCACAAACTCAATGCTGGATCTAACCATATCCTCTGCTAGCTGAGGTGAGATCTGAACCATACTAGCTACTTGCCCGGGACCCTTTCTGCTCAGGGCATCTGCCACTACATTGGCTTTTCCGGGATGATAGAGGATCTCACAATCGTAATCCTTCACTAATTCCAACCAACGCCTTTGTCTCATATTCAAATCTTTCTGAGTAAAGAAATACTTGAGACTTTTATGGTCGGTATAGATCTCACACTTCTCCCCATAAAGGTAATGCCGCCAAATCTTCAGTGCAAAAACCACTGCGGCTAATTCTAAATCATGAGTCGGGTATCGCTGTTCATAATCCTTTAACTGACGGGAGGCATAAGCGATGACCCGATCGGCTTGCATCAACACACACCCCAAACCCTGTTTGGATGCGTCACAATATACTACGAACTTCTCCTTGTCCGAAGGCAAAGCTAGCACTGGAGCAGTAATCAACCTCTGTTTCAGCTCCTGAAAACTAGCTTCACATTTATCTGACCAGATAAACCGCTGATTCTTCTTTGTAAGCTCGGTTAGGGGCATTGAAATTTTGGAGAACCCTTCCACGAACCTACGGTAGTACCCAGCTAAACCCAAGAAGCTTCTGATCTCTGTCACTGTCTTCGGTCTCGGCCAATCCCTGACGGATTCAATCTTCCCGGGATCCACCTTGATCCCGTCTTTGCTCACAATGTGCCCTAGGAAGGACACCTGAGATAGCCAGAACTCACATTTCTTGAACTTGGCATAAAGCTTATGTTCTCGAAGCCGTTGCAGTACCATCTGAAGATGTAACTCATGCTCCTCTTTTGATTGAGAGTACACAAGGATGTCGTCGATAAACACAATCACACAGATATCGAGGAAATCCTTGAATACTCTATTCATCAGGTCCATGAATGCTGCAGGAGCATTGGTTAGTCCGAATGACATAACCAGAAACTCGTAATGTCCATACCTAGTGCGGAAAGCCGTCTTCGGAATGTCCTCCTCTCGGATTCTCAACTGATGATAACCCGAACGGAGATCAATCTTAGAAAAGACCGTCTTCCCCTGAAGCTGATCGAATAAATCATCGATCCTAGGTAATGGATATTTATTCTTCACCGTTAGCTTGTTCAACTCCCTGTAGTCGATGCACATCCTCATAGATCCATCCTTCTTCTTGACGAAGAAAACCGGGGCTCCCCAGGGTGACACACTGGGCCGAATGAACCCTATGTCAAGCAACCCTTGGAGCTGAATCTTTAATTCCTTAAGTTCAGCTGGAGCCATTCTATACGGGGCTTTGGAAACCGGTTCCACCCCTGGTGCCAAGTCAATCACAAAATCAATCTCCCGCTGAGGTGGTAACCCTGGAAGTTCTTCGGGAAAAACATCCAAAAATTCCCGAACCACTCTGATGTCCTCTGGCCGAATGGTATCTGGCCGAGTGGTGTCCACCACCACGGCCAGAAACCCTAAGCAACCGCCGTGCAACAATTCTCTCGCTGACATAGCCGAGATCACCGGGATCCGAGATCCCTGAACTGAACCAACAAATACAAATGGTTCTTCACTTTCCGGTTGGAAGATCACCATCTTCCTTTTACAATCAATGCTCGCCGAATATTTAGATAGGAAATCCATTCCTAAAATAATATCGAATTCGACTAAACTCATCTCTATCAGATCAGCACTTAACTCTCTACCATCTATCCTGATCGGCATAGACCTAATCCACCTATTGGAGATAACCAATTCTCCGCCAGGTAACAGGGTTCCAAACCCTGATTCGTATTTATCAAAGGGTCTACCCAATTTACTAAAGACTCTGGCCGCCACATAAGAATGTGTAGCCCCAGAATCAAACAGCACTGAATATAGTGAGTTGTTAATAGAAAGCTGACCTATGACAACTGATGGGCTGGCATCTGCATCAGCCTGCGTGAT
Source organism: Cannabis sativa (assembly GCF_029168945.1). Lineage (NCBI taxonomy): Eukaryota > Viridiplantae > Streptophyta > Magnoliopsida > Rosales > Cannabaceae > Cannabis > Cannabis sativa. Next base: position 37,844,211 of record NC_083604.1, on the reverse strand, counting down.
AGCAAATACCCTGGCTGGAGTGGGTATCGCTGGAGCTCTCGGTGCCTCTGGTCGGAGCTGGGGACAATCCCTCTTGAAGTGTCCGGGCATGCCACAATGAAAGCATCCCTGACCTTTGCACTCGCCCCGATGGTGCCTCTTGCAGCTAGGGCACTCGGGATAGGAGAATCGGGTCTCAGTACCACCAGGACGACTCCCTCTGTTCTGGTTCCCCCGGAACCTCTTGTTCTGACTCGAGCCACCGGAAGCAGTGGGTGCTCTCTTCCTCTGAGCAATGGCCGAACCACTACTCCCCCTGCTATAGCCTGATGCAGGAGGGGTAGGAGCTCCGCCACTCACTGGAGTACTGGCTGACTCTGACATGCACCCAACTGCGCCCTCAGCACGCAGTGCCTTCTCCAGCATCTGAGCATAGGTGGTGCTGTCGTCGGTGGTGATCATCAAGTCATTCCTGATCCTGGCATTCAACCCGTCCAGATACTTCTCCTTCTTACTGAAGTCGGTCGGCACAATTCCCGAGGCTAACCTCGCCAACCGATCAAACTGAGTAGTATACTCAGTGACGCTCATGTTCTCACGCTGGGTCAGGTGAGCGAACTCTTTCCTCTTGGCGCTTCTGACCGCCTCATTGTAATACTTTGCGTTGAAGAGTTCCTGGAACCTTTCCCAGGTCATGGTGGTGACGTCATGGATCTGAGACACCATGTCCCACCAGACCAAAGCGTCCTCCTGGAATTGAAACGTGGCGCACACCACTCTGTCGTTACCGGTGACACCCATGAAATTCAGAATCTTGGTGATCACCGTCAGCCATTTCTCGGCTTTCATTACGTCCGGACCTCCCAGGAAAACCGGAGGTGCTTGCTTCCGGAACCGCTCATATAGAGGTTCCAATCTATGGGCCGCCACCACTATCTCGGCACAGGCGGCGGGCAGGTGCCACCGGAACTACGGGCACAGAACCGGCAGTGAGCACCCCGCTCGTCTCAACCTACGAATCTCGAGGTCTTGTTCTTCGATCCGGCTTGCATCTTCGCAAACCGTAACTCCCACTCCCGGGCTCCACGATCGGCCGGGAGCCTGGGCAGCCTGTGGCGGGTTCTCATCACCCCGGCCACGAGCCCTGCCTCGAGGACCTCTACCTCGGCCCCTAACAGGTGGGGGAAACTGAGCTCCATGTCCTTGGTTCGACCCCACTGAATTGCCCTGACTCCTGGTAGTCCGCCTGGCGTCCATCTGATTAGAACCGCCTGCGAAACCAAGAGTTGGCATATCAGGTCGTATTCAAGGAGAGCTTACTAATGCCGCTTAATTTGGAAATTAAAAACGAAACATGCGCCTATTCTACTATCAGGCTACTAACATGCTTCCTAACAGGCTTTTCTTTTTCATAACTGAATAAAATAAACTACTAAAGCAATAAAGGCTTACTGAACCGTAAAACGAGCTAACTGTTGATGATGATTGTACATGTCGTGACGATCTTTGGAAGACAACCTGGCGGCTTTGATACCAAATTGTAACACCCTAACTAACATAGGCGTATTACGTGATTTTTAAACATACTGTGCAGCTCGTTGCTAATCAACGAGGTTTATGGAAAAACGTGATTAATTAAAATTTTGCTTTTTAATTAAACTTATAAACAATATTACAAAAGACTCGGGATCCCGAATATAAAATCATTTACAAAAAGATTTGACTGTTTAACTGTTACATAAAATAAAAGTCGTCTAACGACCAGTTACAAAAATCAGCCTTGCTGTCCCGAGGATCGTACGCTCCAGGCCTAACCGCCCCGACATGTACAATCTTCACGAGCTCGCTCACGGTCCATCAGCTTTAGCCTTGCCTTTACCTACACATAAACGTAGAACTGTGAGTCGACAGACTCAGTAAGAAAAGCATAATAATACTCATACATAATTCTAACTGCCGTGTCCAACACGATACTAAGTCCCGCTACTGTCGTGTCCAACACGATACTGAGCCACTACTGCCATGTCCAACATGGTACTGAGTTTTGAACGTTCACAGGGACGGTACTATTGACAAGTATCCTCCTGATCGGTCGAACCGGTCATACTCCGGCTGCTGGTCATACTCCAGCCTGTACCGACGGGATAGGTCAGTAGCACGGAACCACCAACCAAATGTCAGTCTGATCGGTCGAACCGATCATACTCCGGCTGCTGGTCATACTCCAGCTTGTACTGACGTGACAGGGTTGGATGGTTCGAAGCCTATATACATAACTAATGTAATCTAACAGGCTTCCTACATGCACGCTAAACATGTAATCTACATATGCATACTGTTATACTAATCTTACCTGGATTCCGAATTCAGGTGTGCCGGCCAACCTGACTGGAACTGTAGCTGAGCGGCGGACATCGGCTCCTAAACCATAAAAATCACAACGCTATAAGTGACACGCTAAATCACTTCCCGGGGACTTAAACTAGGAACTAAAAGTTTCCCTATCGATAAAAAGCATGGCAATACCCCTTAAAACATAAAAACGAGGAAAAACACGGGTTCTGAAAATTCCCCAACCGGCAGACCGGTTGCCCAACCGGAATTCCGGTTCTGGGAATTACTGGACCCTCATCCGGAATTCCGGTTGCACAACCGGAATTCCGGTTCCTCGCAGGAATTTTTCAAAAATTCCTAACTCAACCAAATCAAACCCAATCTATACCAAACCTTCCAGACCTGCTCTAAATACCCCAAAGAACATATCCAAGGCATCAAACTAACCCAGAAATCACAGATACACAAATTGCCATTAAAGCTCAAGCTTTGAGTTCTAAACTCAAACTTGAGCAAATCCCACAAACATGCAATCAAACCTGGTTAATTCTACTTAAATATGCATGAATAAGCTTCTGAAAACAAACAAGAACAACAGCAACAACATAGTAACAGATTACACAACATTTCTTCAAAAATCATAACTTTTTGCATAGAAAACTCAAAGCTTTACACAACCTAACTAACATGCTTCAAAACAGCTCAAATAACTTCAATTAAACATGCTTTACACCTCAGAAATCAACAACAAAACACAGCAATAATAACAGCCACAAAAAGCATGCATTTACTCAATATTTCACCCTTTTTTTCATAATTTTAAAGAATAAATCAAGAGAAGCTAACCTAGCTTGAAGAATGCTTAGAATGGATGAGAGTTTGCTTGAAAATCAAAGAGAAAATCAGCTTCATGCACCCCAATGCTTCAGCCGAAAAGAGAGAGAGCTTTGAGAGAGTTTTTTCTAATTTTTTTCTAAGTGTTTTGTAAAAATGAAAGAAATACACATAATGCCACTTATCATATTCCATTTCAGCCAAGTAAACATTAAAAATAAACATTTAATTTTCAAATAAAAAGCCACTAAAAGACAAAACACTAATGGGGCAAAAAGACCATTTTGCCCCTCCACCATAAAATCACATAAATCATACTAAAGGGGTATTTTTGGGAAATTCTAAATTCCCGGCCATTCCCGACATTCCCAATGTCTAAAAACCCGTCCCAAACTAAAACATGCTAAGTTGTGATTTCTACTGAGCCAAACGCCGAGTTCCAAAATACCGGGCACCGGAAATGCAAAATATGAAAACTACTGAATAACATAACCATGCATTTCTGAGTTCCATAAATAACAGTAATAAATTATTTAAATAGCTATAAATAATTTCATAATTAATCATAATTAACTGATAATTTCCAAATTAACTAAGCGGGCTTTACAACCACCACTACCTCTACCTTCGGTTTACCCTAAAAATGAGGAAAAATGTGATCTTTTCAGGTATATAGTTTTAGGTATGAAAAATAGAAGATTTAGAAACAAAAATGAGCTAAAATGGTGAAAAAATGGTGAAATGGGGGTGGTTTTTCGTGGTGGTTGGCGGAGAGGGTTTGGGGTTCTCTGGTTTGGGGGTTTCTGGGTTGGCTGGTCGAATGAGGAAGATGATGGGCTGGGCTAGGGTTATAAACCCTTTAGGCGTCGGTTTTTTTAGAAATAACCGATGCCATAGGGGGGACACCCTATGGCGTCGGTTATTTCCAAAAAACCGACGCCATAGGTGGTGTCAAAATCCCTTCCAAAAAATTACAACCCTATGACGTCGGTTCTTTAATATTTGCTGAAAAAAAGTGCCTCTAAAAACTTGGTTTGTAGTAGTATAGATAGATAAATCTGTTAAAATCCTATTTAATTATATAAATATATATTCATTATTTAAAATATTTTCTATGAAAATAGTAGTAATATTCTAATTTAATAAAATACTTTTCATAATTAATTATATAGTCAAATTTGAATTTAAATGATATTATCATTTAAATAAAAATCATAATTAATTTAAATTGAATTATATAATTAATATAAAATAAAAAAGAGTACAATAAATTAAAATTTATCAACTTTGAATTCACATCTCACTTCTAAAATATCTAAATAATAAAAATAAAATTTAATAATAACAATAAAATAAACGAGTGAGAAGACTTAGTACAAAATGAGACGTAGTTTTCAAGCGCCCAACGAGATTCCATCCCATTGATAGCATTAATCACCACCCTCGAATCATTCTCAACTATAATAAACTTGTAACCCATCTCCAAGGCAGTCGAAACCGCTAAACAGCACGCCTCAGCTTCTCCGCAAAGAACATCAGACAAATCCACCCGTGCCGTCTGAATTCTAACCACTCTTCCGAGATGGTTCCTGGCGACAACTGCAACACACATATTGTCAAAACCCACTTTTACATCACAATTCAGCTTAATCCAATCCCGGGGGGGAGGGGACCAAGCTTCCTTGAGATGAGAAGTAGGACTAGGTAACAAAGAAGCAGGTAAATGAGCATAGGAAAAATATATATCATCAACACATTTTTTCACATCAACAAGGCAATTATTGTGAACTTTGTCATTCCGCACCCTCCAAATTGTATCCACAATTATGGAGGCATACAAGAAAGCATCCTCTACTAGGACTCCTCTACGGTTTAGACCCCAGATGAACTTGACCCAATCCCAAACTCGGATTCCAGTATCACAAATGGGATAAAAACCCCAAGGAGAAGAACGCCAGAGATGAAAGGCCACGTCACAAGAAAGGAATAAGTGTTCCATAGTTTCTTCCCTTGATCCACAAAGAGGGCAACTTGTGTCCTCAATGTGGTATCTTTTATTGATCACAGATCTTGTAGGAAGGGCATTAGACAGAATACACCACCACAGGATCTTATGTCTTTCTAGGATTTTGCTATTCCAGAGCTTCTTCCAGAGATTCGGGGCAACCTTGCACTGGGGGGCTCTATCCAACGCTTGAACAAGATAAGCAGACTTACACGAGAAAATTCCATTACTTGTTTGAGTCCATATCCATCTGTCAGAGCCATGACCTGAGGGGTGGCCCCCTTTTAAAATGGCATCAACAGTTTCATGATCAAAGCTTTCATTTAGCTTATTAACGTTCCAGTGTCCATTGGATAGTAACAGGTCAGACACTCGGTTGAGATTAGTCGCACCTCCCCTGTTTGGTTTTGGACAAAAACCTTTATAGTGGGGAATCCAGGGATCCTCCCAAATAGCAGTATTCTCTCCATTAGCCACCAGCTTACAAGCACCTCTCTTTAAGATTGAGTTAGCCTTCACAACACTCTTCCAGAACCAAGAGTCAGAGTTTTTATACTTATATTTGAGAAAATCCTTCCCCTTTAAATATTTTTCCGTTAAAACTTTGCAGCACAACGATTGGCTACCAGTAAGGATATGCCACCCCCACTTAGCCAGAAACACCTGATTCATTTCTCTAGTTTTCCGGAAACCGAGACCACCAAGAGATTTGGGTAGGCACAACTTGTCCCACGCTTTTAAATGGAGCCCATGATTTCCTTTCTCAAACCCCACCAGAAATCCCTAACCAGGCCATCAATTCGGTTGACCATACGATTAGAGAGATTGGTGGTCTGCATAGCATACATTGGCAGCGAAAGGCCCACTGATTTTATCAGAGTTGCACGGCCCGCCTTTGACAAAGTCTTAGCCTTCCAGCCCTGAAGTTTTGAAGTGAGATTATCTAGAATGAAGTTGAAGTCAACATCCTTTTGTCTTGAACGGAAAAGGGGCAGGCCTAAATACTTGATGCACCCTTCAGGCGAATCAATCCCCAAAAGTTTCCTTGATCTCTCTCCTCATGCTCGATGGGGTATTCTTACTAAAGAAAACAGAGGTTTTTAACTTATTAACCTGTTGACCAGACCACAAACAGAATTTCTCCAGACAACTCCAGAATCCATCAACCTCGTTCAAATTGGCTCTACCCATCAGAATTAAATCATCCGCGAAAAAAATATGGGAGAGAATTGGACAACCCCTACTCAGCTTTATGCCTTGCTTCCCTAGGCTAGGGCATCATGTAATAACCTCGAAAGCACTTTCGCTGCCCAAATGAATAGATAGGGGGATAGGGGGTCACCTTGACGAAGACCACAAGAAGGGATAATTTTTCCAACCTGACCCCCATTCAGACAGATGTTTAAAGAAGTGGTGGATATGCATTGCAAGACCCAATTACGGAATCTCACAGGGGTCCCACAGCACTCCATCACATGGTCAATAAAACGCCAGCTCAGACGATCATAAGCCTTGACAAGATCAATTTTAATAGCAAAAAAACCTTCCTTGCCTTTCTTTTGGTTGAAAGAATGAATAACTTCTTGAACAATGACATTATTGTCATGTATGTTTCTACCTGGAACAAAGGCAGCTTGAGTAGGACAAATAAAGGAAGGTAACAATGGTTTTATTCTGTTCGCCAGGATCTTGGAAATAACCTTGTACACGACATTGCAGAGAGAGATGGGTCTAAAATGTCTGGTTCTCTTCGAGTTTTGAACCTTTGGAATGAGAATAATATTTGTTGCATTAATGCCTCTATGCATATTACCAGTTATAAAAAAGTCTGACACCGCCTCATAGAAATCAGCGCTAACAGACTCCCAATAGTGCTGGTAGAACAGAACTGACATCCCATCAGGCCCAGGAGCCTTATGCTAATTCATGGCAAAAAGGGTTCTTCTGATCTCGTCTGCACTAGGGCAGACAAGGAGATTCTCTGACTCCTCCAAAGATATTCTCTCTTGAAATAAATGACTACAATCATAGTCCTGCCCGTTGTCCGCCCCTGTGAAGATACCTTTGAAGAAATCAATGAACTCTCTGCCAATAAGCTCCCTACCAGTGATCCAAATATTGTCTTTGTTTAATAAACTCTCAATGGCATTTCTTCTCCCTTTAATAGTAGCAGACAGAAAGAAAAACTTTGAGCACTTATGTAAAGCCCGCTTAGTTAATTTAGAAATTAGCAGTTATTTATGTTAATCAGGAAATTATTTATAGCCATTTAAATAATTTATTATGGAATTCAGATATGCATAATTATGTCTTCAGTAGATTTTGTTTCGCATTTCCGGTGTCCGGTATTTTGGAACGCGGCGTTTGGCTCAGTAGAAATCACAACTTAGTATGTTAGTATTTTGGGGACGGGTTTAGACATTGGGAATGTCGGGAATGGCCGGGAATTTAGAATGTCCCAAAAATACCCCGTTAGTATGATTTTCATGATTTTATGGTGGAGGGGCAAAATGGTCTTTTTTGCCCCATTAGTGTTTTGTTTTATGTGATTTATTAAATGGAAAAATAAGTGTTTATGTTATTAAATGTTGGCTGAAATAAATGAATAAATGTGATATATATTACCTTTTCTCTCATTTTCAAACACTTAGTTATTTTTGAAGAAATTTCCAAAAACACACACACACAACTCTCTCTCTCTCTTTTCCTCTCTTTCGGCTGAGCTTGGGGGTTCAAAAGGGCTGGTTTTCTTTGGTGATTCAAGCTTGGGTTTGCAAACTTTATTGATCTCTTGTGTGGTATGTGTTTCCTAGGCCCTTTCTCTTTAAATTCTTGAAGAAAATGATGAAAAGTGTTGAAAATGCATGTGATTGTGAAATGTTCTTGCTGCTGTAATTTTGTTGTTAATTTATGGATTCAAAGCATGATTTTTGATGATAGATGAGTTATTTGAAGCATGAGTAGCTAGGTTGTTCAAGCTTTTAATTTATATGTGAAAATTGATGATTTTTGTGAGAAAATGCCATGTTTTGTTTCTGTATAATTGCTGGATGTTTTTGTTAGTTTGCAGAGGTATTTCTTTGCTTAGTTAAGTAGAATTAACTAGGCTAGGGTGCATGTTAGTGGGTTTAACCAAGTTTGAGTTCTTGAACTCAAAGCTTGGTCTTTAATGGTGAATTTTGCATGTGGGATTTCTGGGTAGGTTTGATGCTCTAGAATTGTTATTTGGGACCTATAGAGGAGGTCTGGAAAGTTTGGGATCAATTGGGTTCGAATTGGTCAAGTTATGAATTTTTGGTTGCTGCCTGCGAGGAACCGGAATTCCGGTTGAGCATCCGGAATTCCGGATGGGGGTTCAGATTTTCCCAGAACCGGAATTCCGGTTGGGCAACCGGTCTTCCGGTTGGGGATTTTTCAGAACCCTAGTTTTCCTCATTTTTGGGTTTTTAGGGGTATTGCCATGCTTTTTATCGATAGGGAAACTTTTAGTTTCGAGTTTTAGTCCCCCGGGAAGTGATTTAGCGTGTCACTTATAGCGTTGTGATTCTTATGGTTTAGGAGCCAGTAATCCGCCGTTCAGCTTCAGTTCCAGTCAGGTTGACCGGCACACCTGAAATCGGAATCCAGGTAAGATTAGTATAACAGTATGCATATGTAGATTACATGTTTAGCGTGCATGTAGGAAGCCTGTTAGATTACATTAGATATGTATTTAGGCTTCGAACCACCCAACCCTGTCACGTCGGTACAGGCTGGAGTATGACCAGCAGCCGGAGTATGACCGGTTCGACCGATCAGGCTGACACTGGTTGGTGGTTCAGTGCTATTGACCTATCCCGTCGGTACAGGCTGGAGTATGACCAGCAGCCGGAGTATGACCGGTTCGACCGATCAGGAGGATACTTGTCAATAGTACCGTCCCCTGAACGTTCAAAACTCAGTACCATGTTGGACATGGCAGTAGTGCTCAGTACCATGTTGGACATGGCAGTAGCGGGACTCAGTATCGTGTTGGACACGGCAGTCAGTTTTATGTATGATATTATTATGCTTTTCTTACTGAGTCTGTCGACTCACAGTTTACGTTCATGTGTAGGTAAAGGCAAGGCAGTTGCTGATGGACCGTGAGCGAGCTTATGAGATTGTACATGTCGGGGCGGTTAGGCCTGGAGCGTACGATCCTCGGGACAGCACGGCTGAGATTTTGTAACTGTCGTTAGACGACTTTATTTTGATGTAAAAGTTGAACAGTAAAAACGTTTGTAAATATTTTTATAAATCGGGATCCCGAGACTTTTTGTAAAATGGTTTATAAGTTTAATGAAAAAGCAAAATTTTAATTAATCACGTTTTTCCATAAACCTCGTTGATTAGCAACGAGCTGCACAGTACGTTTAAAAATCACGTAATACGCCTAAGATAGTTAGGGTGTTACAATTTGGTATCGAGCCGCTGTGTTGTCTTCCGAAGATCGTCACGACATGTACAATCATCATCAGCAGTTAGCTCGGTTCACGGTTCAGTAAGCCTTTATTGCTTTAGTAGTTTATTTTATTCAGTTATGAAAAAGAAAAGCCTGTTAGGAAGCATGTTAGTAGCCTGATAGTAGAATAGGCGCATGTTTCATTTCTAATTTCCAAATTAAGCGGCATTAGTAAGCTCGCCTTGAATACGACCTGATATGCCAACTCTTGGTTTCGCAGGCGGTTCTAACTAGATGGACGCCAGGCGGACTACCAGGAGTCGAGGCAACTCCGTGGGGTCGAATCAGGGAGAGGGCGCTCGGTTTCCCCCACCTGCTAGGGGCCGAGGTAGAGGTCCCCGAGGCAGGGCTCGTGGTCGGGGTGATGAGAACCCGCCACAGGCTGCCCAGGCTCCCCGGCCGATCGTGGAGCCCCGAATCGGGAGTTGCGGTTTGCGGAGATGCAAGCCGGGATCGAAGAGCAAGACCTCGAGATTCGGAGGTTGAGACAGCGGGGTGCTCCCGCCAGTTCCGGTGCCGGTAGTTCCGGTGGCACACCCCCTGCCGCCTGTGCCGAGATGGTAGTGGCGGCCCTGATTGGAACCTTTATATGAGCGGTTCCGAAGCAAGCACCTCCGTATTCCCGGGAGGTCCGGATGTGTCGAAAGCCGAGCGGTGGCTTACGGTGATCACCAGAATCTTGAACTTCATGGGTGTCACCGCAACGACAGCAGTGGTGTGCGCCACATTCCGGTTCCGGGGAGGATGCCCTGGTATGGTGGGACATGGTGTCTCAGATTCACGATGTCACCACCATGACCTGGGAAAGGTTCCAGGAACTCTTCAACGCGAAGTACTACAATGAGGCGGTTAGAAGCGCCAAGAGGAAAGAGTTCGTTCACCTGACCCAGCGGGAGAACATGAGTGTCACTGAGGATACTACTCAGTTTGACCGGTTGGCGAGGTTAGCCTCGGGAATTGTGCCGACCGACTTCAGCAGGAAGGAGAAGTACCTGGACGGGTTGAATCCCAAGATCAGGCATGACCTGATGATTACCACTGACGACAGCACCACCTACGCTCAGATGGTGGAGAAGGCACTGCGAGCTGAGGGCGCAGTGGGATGTATGTCAGATTCAGCCAGTACTCCGGTTGGTGGCGGAGCTCCTACCCCTCCTGCATCAGGCTTTAGCAGGGGGAGTAGTGGTTCGGCCATTGATCAGAGGAAGAGGGCACCCACTGCTTCCGGCGGCTCGAGTCAAAACAAGAGGTTCCGGGGGAACCAGAACAGAGGGAGTCGTCCTGGTGGTAATGAGACTCGCTTCTCCTATCCCGAGTGCCCTATCTGTAAGAGGCATCATCGGGGAGAGTGCAAGGGGTAGGGATGCTTTCATTGTGGCATGCCCGGGCACTTCAAGAGGGAATGTCCCCAGCTCCGGCCAGAGGCACCGAGAGCTCCAGCGATACCCACTCCAGCCAGGGTATTCGCGATCACGCAGGCTGATGCAGATGCCAGCCCATCAGTTGTTACAGGTCAGATTCTTATTAACGACTTGTTTTATTCAGTGCTGTTTGATTCTGGGGCTACACGTTCTTATGTGGCGGCCAGAGTCTTTAGTAAGTTGGGTAGACCCTTTGATAGATATGAGTCAGGGTTTGGAACCCTGTTACCTGGCGGAGAATTGGTTATCTCCAATAGGTGGATTAGGTCTATGCCGATCAGGATAGATGGTAGAGAGTTAAGCGCTGATCTGATAGAGATGAGCTTAGTCGAATTTGATATTATTTTAGGAATGGATTTCCTATCTAAATATTCGGCGAGCATTGATTGTAAGAGGAAGATGGTGGTCTTCCAACCGGAAAGTGAAGAACCGTTCGTATTTGTGGGTTCGGTTCAGGGATCTCGGATCCCGGTGATCTCGGCTATGTCAGCGAGAGAATTGTTGCACGGTGGGTGCTTAGGGTTTCTGGCCGTGGTGGTGGACACCACTCGGCCAGACACCACTCGGCCAGACACCATTCGGCCAGAGGACATCAGAGTGGTTCGGGAATTTTTGGACGTTTTTCCCGAAGAACTTCCAGGGTTACCACCTCATCGGGAGATCGACTTTGTGATTGACTTGGCACCAGGGGTGGATCCGGTTTCCAAAGCCCCGTATAGGATGGCTCCAGCTGAACTTAAGGAGTTAAAGATTCAGCTCCAGGGGTTGCTTGACATAGGGTTCATTCGGCCCAGTGTGTCACCTTGGGGAGCCCCGGTTTTGTTCGTGAAGAAGAAGGATGGCTCTATGAGGATGTGCATCGACTACAGAGAGTTGAACAAGCTGACGGTGAAGAATAAATACCCATTACCTAGGATCGATGACTTGTTCGATCAGCTTCAAGGGAAGACGGTCTTTTCTAAGATTGATCTCCGTTCGGGTTATCATCAGTTGAGGATCCGAGAGGAGGACATTCCAAAGACGGCTTTCCGCACTAGGTATGGACACTACGAGTTCCTGGTTATGTCATTCGGACTAACCAATGCTCCTGCAGCATTCATGGACCTGATGAATAGAGTGTTCAAGGATTTCCTCGATATCTGTGTAATTGTGTTTATCGACGACATCCTCGTGTACTCTCAGTCAGAAGAGGAGCATGAGTTACATCTTCAGATGGTACTGCAACGACTTCGAGAACATAGACTCTACGCCAAGTTCAAGAAATGTGAGTTCTGGTTGTCTCAGGTGTCCTTCCTAGGGCACATTGTGAGTAAAGATGGGATCAAGGTGGATCCCGGGAAGATTGAATCCGTCAGGGATTGGCCGAGACCGAAGACAGTGACAGAGATCAGAAGCTTTTTGGGATTAGCTGGGTATTACCGTAGGTTCGTGGAGGGGTTCTCCAAAATTTCAATGCCCCTAACCGAGCTTACAAAGAAGAATCAGCGATTTATCTGGACAGATAAATGCGAAGCTAGTTTTCAGGAGCTGAAACAGAGATTGATTCTTGCTCCGTGCTAGCTTTGCCTTCGGACAAGGAGAAGTTCGTGGTCTATTGTGACGCATCCAAACAGGGTTTGGGGTGCGTATTGATGCAAGCCGATCGGGTTATCGCTTACGCCTCCCGTCAGTTAAAGGATTATGAACAGCGATACCCGACTCATGATTTAGAATTGGCCGCAGTGGTTTTTGCACTGAAGATTTGGCGGCATTACTTGTATGGTGAGAAGTGCGAGATCTATACCGACCATAAAAGTCTCAAGTATTTCTTTACTCAGAAAGATTTGAACATGAGACAAAGGCGTTGGTTGGAACTAGTGAAGGATTATGATTGTGAGATCCTTTACCATCCCGGGAAAGCCAATGTTGTGGCCGATGCCCTGAGCAGAAAGGGTCCCGGGCAAGTGGCTAGCATGGTTCAGATCTCACCTCAGCTAGCAGAGGATATGGTCAGGTCCGACGTGAGTTTGTGGTAGGTCAGCTACACAACTTAACGCTGCAATCTGATCTGTTAGAAAGAATAAAAGTTGCTCAGACAACAGATCCGGAGTTAGTGAAGATCCGAGATGAGGTATTGGCTGGTCAAGCCAAGGACTTTTCAGTGTCAGACAGTGGGATGCTTTTGTATAAAGCCAGGGTTTGTGTCCCGAACAGTGTGGACTTGAGGAACGAGATCTTTGAGGAGGCTCATTCTACTCCATATTCTCTGCATCCCGGCACCACCAAGATGTACCAAGATTTGAAACCGTACTTCTGGTGGAGCGGTATGAAGAAGAATTTGGTAGAATTCGTATCGAGATGCCTCACGTGTCAGCAGATCAAGGCTGAACATCAGAGACCAGCAGGGTTGTTGCAGCCTCTAACCCTACCAGAATGGAAATGGGAGGATATTACTATGGATTTTGTGGTCGGATTACCTAGGACCACGGGTATGTATGATTCCATCTGGGTAGTGGTGGACCGATTTACGAAATCTGCTCATTTTCTGCCGGTCAGAACAACATTTTCAGTGGATCAGTTGGCAGAACTGTACGTCAGGGAAATAGTGAGACTTCACGGGGTACCGAAGTCTATTGTTTCGGACAGGGATCCGAAATTCACCTCCAAATTTTGGCAAAGTTTGCAACGGGCAATGGGTACGAAGCTAAAATTCAGTACAGCATTTCATCCTCAGACAGATGGTCAGTCCGAAAGGACAATTCAGATATTGGAGGATATGCTGAGAGCCTGTGTTATGGACTTTGAGGGTTCATGGAATAAATACCTACCGTTAATAGAGTTTTCGTACAACAACAGTTATCAGAGTACGATAGGGATGGCACCCTATGAACTGTTGTACGGTAGGAAGTGCAGATCCCCTATCCACTGGGATGAGACAGGGGAGAGGAAATACCTAGGTCCGGAGTCAGTTCAGCGGACCAATGAGGCAATAGAGAAGATTAAAGCTAGAATGCTTGCCTCCCAGAGCAGACAGAAGAGTTACGCAGATCCGAAACGTCGAGATGTTGAGTTCCGAGTAGGGGACCATGTGTTTTTGCGAGTATCTCCGATGAAGGGGATTAAACGTTTCGGGAAAAGAGGCAAGTTATGCCCTAGATTTACAGGACCTTTCGAGATTCTCGAGAAGATAGGTCAAGTGGCATATCGGTTAGCATTGCCTCCAGCCTTATCAGCAGTGCACAACGTATTTCATGTCTCAATGTTGAGAAAATACGTTTCAGACCCCTCTCATATACTCAGTTATGAGAGCCTTCAGCTTCAGTCAGATATGTCTTATGAGGAACAGCCAGTGCAGATCCTGGATAGAAAGGATAAAGTCCTTCGGAATAAGACCATAGCGTTGGTCAAGGTTCTCTGGAGAAACAGTAAGGTGGAAGAAGCCACCTGGGAGCTAGAATCAGATATGCGAGCTCAATATCCAGAGTTATTCAGGTTAGATTTCGGGGACGAAATCCTTTTAAGGGGGGGGATAGTTGTAAAGCCCGCTTAGTTAATTTGGAAATTAGCAGTTATTTATGTTAATCAGGAAATTATTTATAGCCATTTAAATAATTTATTATGGAATTCAGATATGCATAATTATGTCTTCAGTAGATTTTGTTTCGCATTTCCGGTGTCCGGTATTTTGGAACGCGGCGTTTGGCTCAGTAGAAATCACAACTTAGTATGTTAGTATTTTGGGGACGGGTTTAGACATTGGGAATGTCGGGAATGGCCGGGAATTTAGAATGTCCCAAAAATACCCCGTTAGTATGATTTTCATGATTTTATGGTGGAGGGGCAAAATGGTCTTTTTTGCCCCATTAGTGTTTTGTTTTATGTGATTTATTAAATGGAAAAATAAGTGTTTATGTTATTAAATGTTGGCTGAAATAAATGAATAAATGTGATATATATTACCTTTTCTCTCATTTTCAAACACTTAGTTATTTTTGAAGAAATTTCCAAAAACACACACACACAACTCTCTCTCTCTCTTTTCCTCTCTTTCGGCTGAGCTTGGGGGTTCAAAAGGGCTGGTTTTCTTTGGTGATTCAAGCTTGGGTTTGCAAACTTTATTGATCTCTTGTGTGGTATGTGTTTCCTAGGCCCTTTCTCTTTAAATTCTTGAAGAAAATGATGAAAAGTGTTGAAAATGCATGTGATTGTGAAATGTTCTTGCTGCTGTAATTTTGTTGTTAATTTATGGATTCAAAGCATGATTTTTGATGATAGATGAGTTATTTGAAGCATGAGTAGCTAGGTTGTTCAAGCTTTTAATTTATATGTGAAAATTGATGATTTTTGTGAGAAAATGCCATGTTTTGTTTCTGTATAATTCTTTGGATGTTTTTGTTAGTTTGCAGAGGTATTTCTTTGCTTAGTTAAGTAGAATTAACTAGGCTAGGGTGCATGTTAGTGGGTTTAACCAAGTTTGAGTTCTTGAACTCAAAGCTTGGTCTTTAATGGTGAATTTTGCATGTGGGATTTCTGGGTAGGTTTGATGCTCTAGAATTGTTATTTGGGACCTATAGAGGAGGTCTGGAAAGTTTGGGATCAATTGGGTTCGAATTGGTCAAGTTATGAATTTTTGGTTGCTGCCTGCGAGGAACCGGAATTCCGGTTGAGCATCCGGAATTCCGGATGGGGGTTCAGATTTTCCCAGAACCGGAATTCCGGTTGGGCAACCGGTCTTCCGGTTGGGGATTTTTCAGAACCCTAGTTTTCCTCATTTTTGGGTTTTTAGGGGTATTGCCATGCTTTTTATCGATAGGGAAACTTTTAGTTTCGAGTTTTAGTCCCCGGGAAGTGATTTAGCGTGTCACTTATAGCGTTGTGATTCTTATCGTTTAGGAGCCGTAATCCGCCGTTCGGCTTCGGTTCCGGTCGGGTTGACCGCACACTCGAAATCGGAATCCGGGTAAGATTAGTGTAACGGTATGCATATGTAGATTACATGTTTAGCGTGCATGTAGGAAGCCTTGTTAGATTACATTAGATATGTATTTAGGCTTCGAACCACCCAACCCCGTCACGCTCGGTACGGCTGGAGTATGACCGGCGGCGGAGTATGACCGGCTCGGCCGATCAGTGACGCCGGTTGGTGGTTCGGTGCTATTGACCTATCCCGTCGGTACAGCTGGAGTATGACCAAGCGGCGGAGTATGACCGGTTCGACCGATCAGGAGGATACTTGTCAATAGTACCGTCCCCTGAACGTTCAAAACTCAGTACCATGTTGGACATGGCAGTAGTGCTCAGTACCATGTTGGACATGGCAGTAGCGGGACTCAGTATCGTGTTGGACACGGCAGTCAGTTTTATGTATGATATTATTATGCTTTTCTTACTGAGTCTGTCGACTCACAGTTTACGTTCATGTGTAGGTAAAGGCAAGGCAGTTGCTGATGGACCGTGAGCGAGCTTATGAGATTGTACATGTCGGGGCGGTTAGGCCTGGAGCGTACGATCCTCGGGACAGCACGGCTGAGATTTTGTAACTGTCGTTAGACGACTTTATTTTGATGTAAAAGTTGAACAGTAAAAACGTTTGTAAATATTTTTATAAATCGGGATCCCGAGACTTTTTGTAAAATGGTTTATAAGTTTAATGAAAAAGCAAAATTTTAATTAATCACGTTTTTCCATAAACCTCGTTGATTAGCAACGAGCTGCACAGTACGTTTAAAAATCACGTAATACGCCTAAGATAGTTAGGGTGTTACAATTTGGTATCAGAGCCGCCAGTTGTCTTCCGAAGATCGTCACGACATGTACAATCATCATCGGCGAGTTAGCTCGGTTCACGGTTCAGTAAGCCTTTATTGCTTTAGTAGTTTATTTTATTCAGTTATGAAAAAGAAAAGCCTGTTAGGAAGCATGTTAGTAGCCTGATAGTAGAATAGGCGCATGTTTCATTTCTAATTTCCAAATTAAGCGGCATTAGTAAGCTCGCCTTGAATACGACCTGATATGCCAACTCTTGGTTTCG
Source organism: Cannabis sativa (assembly GCF_029168945.1). Classification (NCBI taxonomy): domain Eukaryota; kingdom Viridiplantae; phylum Streptophyta; class Magnoliopsida; order Rosales; family Cannabaceae; genus Cannabis; species Cannabis sativa. Next base: position 37,827,145 of record NC_083604.1, on the reverse strand, counting down.
CAGGCGGTTCTAACTAGATGGACGCCAGGCGGACTACCAGGAGTCGAGGCAACTCCGTGGGGTCGAATCAGGGAGAGGGAGCTCGGTTTCCCCCACCTGCTAGGGGCCGAGGTAGAGGTCCCCGAGGCAGGGCTCGTGGTCGGGGTGATGAGAACCCGCCACGGGCCGCCTGAGCTCCCCCGGCCGATCGGGGAGCCCCGAATCGGGAGTTGCGGTTTGCGGAGATGCAAGCCGGGATCGAAGAGCAAGACCTCGAGATTCGGAGGTTGAGACGACGGGGTGCTCCTGCGGTTCCGGTGCCGATAGTTCCGGTGGCACCTGCCCCTGCCGCCTGTGCCGAGATGGTAGTGGCGGCCCACGTATTGGAACCTTTATATGAGCGGTTCCGAAGCAAGCACCTCCGTATTCCCGGGAGGTCCGGATGTGTCGAAAGCCGAGCAGTGGCTTACGGTGATCACCGAATCTTGAACTTCATGGGTGTCACCGCAACGACAGCCAGTGGTGTGCGCCACATTCCGGTTCCTGTGAGGATGCCCCAGTATGGTGGGACATGGTGTCTCGGATTCACGATGTCACCACCATGACCTCGGGAAAGGTTCCGTGAACTCTTCAACGCGAAGTACTACAATGAGGCGGTTAGAAGCGCCAAGAGGAAAGAGTTCGTTCACACGACCCGGCGGGAGAACATGAGTGTCACCGAGGATACTACTCGGCCTTGGCCAGGTTGGCGAGGTTAGCCTCGGGAATTGTGCCGACCGACTTCGGCGGGGAAGGAGAAGTACCGGACGGGTTGAATCCCAAGATCGGGCATGACCCGATGATTACCACCGACGACGGCACCACCTACGCTCGGATGGTGGAGAAGGCACCGCGAGGCGAGGGCGCGGTGGGATGTATGTCGGATTCGGCCCGGTACTCGGTTGGTGGCGGAGCTCCTACCCCTCTGCATCGGGCTTTAGCAGGGGGAGTAGTGGTTCGGCCATTGATCAGAGGAAGAGGGCACCCACTGCTTCCGGCGGCTCGAGTCAAAACAAGAGGTTCCGGGGGAACCAGAACAGAGGGAGTCGTCCTGGTGGTAATGAGACTCGCTTCTCCTATCCCGAGTGCCCTATCTGTAAGAGGCATCATCGGGGAGAGTGCAAGGGGTAGGGATGCTTTCATTGTGGCATGCCCGGGCACTTCAAGAGGGAATGTCCCCAGCTCCGGCCAGAGGCACCGAGAGCTCCAGCGATACCCACTCCCGGCCCGGGGTATTCGCGATCACGCAGGCGATGCGGATGCCGGCCCATCGGTTGTTACAGTCGGATTCTTATTAACGACTTGTTTTATTCGATCTTGTTTGATTACGGGGCTACACGTTCTTATGTGGCGGCCGAGTCTTTAGTAAGTTGGGTAGACCCTTTGATAGATATGAGTCGGGGTTTGGAACCACGATTACAGCGGAGAATTGGTTATCTCCAATAGGTGGATTAGGTCTATGCCGATCAGGATAGATGGTAGAGAGTTAAGCGCTGATCTGATAGAGATGAGCTTAGTCGAATTTGATATTATTTTAGGAATGGATTTCCTATCTAAATATTCGGCGAGCATTGATTGTAAGAGGAAGATGGTGGTCTTCCAACCGGAAAGTGAAGAACCGTTCGTATTTGTGGGTTCGGTTCAGGGATCTCGGATCCCGGTGATCTCGGCTATGTCAGCGAGAGAATTGTTGCACGGTGGGTGCTTAGGGTTTCTGGCCGTGGTGGTGGACACCACTCGGCCAGACACCATTCGGCCAGAGGACATCAGAGTGGTTCGGGAATTTTTGGACGTTTTTCCCGAAGAACTTCCAGGGTTACCACCTCATCGGGAGATCGACTTTGTGATTGACTTGGCACCAGGGGTGGATCCGGTTTCCAAAGCCCCGTATAGGATGGCTCCAGCTGAACTTAAGGAGTTAAAGATTCAGCTCCAGGGGTTGCTTGACATAGGGTTCATTCGGCCCAGTGTGTCACCTTGGGGAGCCCCGGTTTTGTTCGTGAAGAAGAAGGATGGCTCTATGAGGATGTGCATCGACTACAGAGAGTTGAACAAGCTGACGGTGAAGAATAAATACCCATTACCTAGGATCGATGACTTGTTCGATCAGCTTCAGGGGAAGACGGTCTTTTCTAAGATTGATCTCCGTTCGGGTTATCATCAGTTGAGGATCCGAGAGGAGGACATTCCAAAGACGGCTTTCCGCACTAGGTATGGACACTACGAGTTCCTGGTTATGTCATTCGGACTAACCAATGCTCCTGCAGCATTCATGGACCTGATGAATAGAGTGTTCAAGGATTTCCTCGATATCTGTGTAATTGTGTTTATCGACGACATCCTCGTGTACTCTCAGTCAGAAGAGGAGCATGAGTTACATCTTCAGATGGTACTGCAACGACTTCGAGAACATAGACTCTACGCCAAGTTCAAGAAATGTGAGTTCTGGTTGTCTCAGGTGTCCTTCCTAGGGCACATTGTGAGTAAAGATGGGATCAAGGTGGATCCCGGGAAGATTGAATCCGTCAGGGATTGGCCGAGACCGAAGACAGTGACAGAGATCAGAAGCTTTTTGGGATTAGCTGGGTATTACCGTAGGTTCGTGGAGGGGTTCTCCAAAATTTCAATGCCCCTAACCGAGCTTACAAAGAAGAATCAGCGATTTATCTGGACAGATAAATGCGAAGCTAGTTTTCAGGAGCTGAAACAGAGATTGATTACTGCTCCGGTGCTAGCTTTGCCTTCGGACAAGGAGAAGTTCGTGGTCTATTGTGACGCATCCAAACAGGGTTTGGGGTGCGTATTGATGCAAGCCGATCGGGTTATCGCTTACGCCTCCCGTCAGTTAAAGGATTATGAACAACGATACCCGACTCATGATTTAGAATTGGCCGCAGTGGTTTTTGCACTGAAGATTTGGCGGCATTACTTGTATGGTGAGAAGTGCGAGATCTATACCGACCATAAAAGTCTCAAGTATTTCTTTACTCAGAAAGATTTGAACATGAGACAAAGGCGTTGGTTGGAACTAGTGAAGGATTATGATTGTGAGATCCTTTACCATCCCGGGAAAGCCAATGTTGTGGCCGATGCCCTGAGCAGAAAGGGTCCCGGGCAAGTGGCTAGCATGGTTCAGATCTCACCTCAGCTAGCAGAGGATATGGTCAGGTCCGACGTGAGTTTGTGGTAGGTCGGCTACACAACTTAACGCCGCAATCGATACGTTAGAAAGAATAAAAGTTGCTCGGACAACGGTCCGGAGTTAGTGAAGATCCGAGATGAGGTATTGGCTGGTCAAGCCAAGGACTTTTCAGTGTCAGACAGTGGGATGCTTTTGTATAAAGCCAGGGTTTGTGTCCCGAACAGTGTGGACTTGAGGAACGAGATCTTTGAGGAGGCTCATTCTACTCCATATTCTCTGCATCCCGGCACCACCAAGATGTACCAAGATTTGAAACCGTACTTCTGGTGGAGCGGTATGAAGAAGAATTTGGTAGAATTCGTATCGAGATGCCTCACTTGTCGGCGGATCAAGGCTGAACATCGTAGACCGAGCGGGTTGTTGCAGCCTCTAACCCTACCAGAATGGAAATGGGAGGATATTACTATGGATTTTGTGGTCGGGTTACCTAGGACCACGGGTATGTATGATTCCATCTGGGTAGTGGTGGACCGATTTACGAAATCTGCTCATTTTCTGCCGGTTAGAACAACATTTTCAGTGGATCAGTTGGCAGAACTGTACGTCAGGGAAATAGTGAGACTTCACGGGGTACCGAAGTCTATTGTTTCGGACAGGGATCCGAAATTCACCTCCAAATTTTGGCAGAGTTTGCAACGGGCAATGGGTACGAAGCTAAAATTCAGTACAGCATTTCATCCTCAGACAGATGGTCAATCCAAGAGGACAATTCGGATATTGGAGGATATGCCGAGAGCCCGTGTTATGGACTTTGAGGGTTCATGGAATAAATACCTACCGTTAATAGAGTTTTCGTACAACAACGGTTATCGTAGTACGATAGGGATGGCACCCTATGAACCGTTGTACGGTAGGAAGTGCGGATCCCCTATCCTTTGGGATGAGACAGGGAGAGGAAATACCTAGGTCCGAGTCGGTTCGGCGGACCAATGAGGCAATAGAGAAGATTAAAGCTAGAATGCTTGCCTCCCAGAGCAGACAGAAGAGTTACGCAGATCCGAAACGTCGAGATGTTGAGTTCCGAGTAGGGGACCATGTGTTTTTGCGAGTATCTCCGATGAAGGGGATTAAACGTTTCGGGAAAAGAGGCAAGTTATGCCCTAGATTTACAGGACCTTTCGAGATTCTCGAGAAGATAGGTCAAGTGGCATATCGGTTAGCATTGCCTCCAGCCTTATCAGCAGTGCACAACGTATTTCATGTCTCAATGTTGAGAAAATACGTTTCAGACCCCTCTCATATACTCGATTATGAGAGCCTTCGGCTTCGATCGGATATGTCTTATGAGGAACGGACGGTGCGGATCCCGGATAGAAAGGATAAAGTCCTTCGGAATAAGACCATAGCGTTGGTCAAGGTTCTCTGGAGAAACAGTAAGGTGGAAGAAGCCACCCGGGAGCTAGAATCGATATGCGAGCTCAATATCCGAGTTATTCAGGTTAGATTTCGGGGACGAAATCCTTTTAAGGGGGGATAGTTGTAAAGCCCGCTTAGTTAATTTGGAAATTAGCGATTATTTATGTTAATCAGGAAATTATTTATAGCCATTTAAATAATTTATTATGGAATTCAGATATGCATAATTATGTCTTCAGTAGATTTTGTTTCGCATTTCCGGTGTCCGGTATTTTGGAACGCGGCGTTTGGCTCAGTAGAAATCACAACTTAGTATGTTAGTATTTTGGGGACGGGTTTAGACATTGGGAATGTCGGGAATGGCCGGGAATTTAGAATGTCCCAAAAATACCCCGTTAGTATGATTTTCATGATTTTATGGTGGAGGGGCAAAATGGTCTTTTTTGCCCCATTAGTGTTTTGTTTTATGTGATTTATTAAATGGAAAAATAAGTGTTTATGTTATTAAATGTTGGCTGAAATAAATGAATAAATGTGATATATATTACCTTTTCTCTCATTTTCAAACACTTAGTTATTTTTGAAGAAATTTCCAAAAACACACACACACAACTCTCTCTCTCTCTTTTCCTCTCTTTCGGCTGAGCTTGGGGGTTCAAAAGGGCTGGTTTTCTTTGGTGATTCAAGCTTGGGTTTGCAAACTTTATTGATCTCTTGTGTGGTATGTGTTTCCTAGGCCCTTTCTCTTTAAATTCTTGAAGAAAATGATGAAAAGTGTTGAAAATGCATGTGATTGTGAAATGTTCTTGCTGCTGTAATTTTGTTGTTAATTTATGGATTCAAAGCATGATTTTTGATGATAGATGAGTTATTTGAAGCATGAGTAGCTAGGTTGTTCAAGCTTTTAATTTATATGTGAAAATTGATGATTTTTGTGAGAAAATGCCATGTTTTGTTTCTGTATAATTGCTGGATGTTTTTGTTAGTTTGCAGAGGTATTTCTTTGCTTAGTTAAGTAGAATTAACTAGGCTAGGGTGCATGTTAGTGGGTTTAACCAAGTTTGAGTTCTTGAACTCAAAGCTTGGTCTTTAATGGTGAATTTTGCATGTGGGATTTCTGGGTAGGTTTGATGCTCTAGAATTGTTATTTGGGACCTATAGAGGAGGTCTGGAAAGTTTGGGATCAATTGGGTTCGAATTGGTCAAGTTATGAATTTTTGGTTGCTGCCTGCGAGGAACCGGAATTCCGGTTGAGCATCCGGAATTCCGGATGGGGGTTCAGATTTTCCCAGAACCGGAATTCCGGTTGGGCAACCGGTCTTCCGGTTGGGGATTTTTCAGAACCCTAGTTTTCCTCATTTTTGGGTTTTTAGGGGTATTGCCATGCTTTTTATCGATAGGGAAACTTTTAGTTTCGAGTTTTAGTCCCCGGGAAGTAATTTAGCGTGTCACTTATAGCGTTGTGATTCTTATGGTTTAGGAGCCGATGCAATCCGCCGTTCGCTTCGGTTCCAGTCGAGTTGACGGCACACACGAAATCGGAATCCAGGTAAGATTAGTATAACAGTATGCATATGTAGATTACATGTTTAGCGTGCATGTAGGAAGCCTGTTAGATTACATTAGATATGTATTTAGGCTTTGAACCACCCAACCCTGTCACGTCGGTACAGGCTGGAGTATGACCAAGCGGCGGAGTATGACCGGATTCGACCGATCAGCCGACACCGGTTGGTGGTTCGGTGCTATTGACCTATCCCGTCGGTACAGCTGGAGTATGACCAAGACGGCGGAGTATGACCGGTTCGACCGATCGGGAGGATACTTGTCAATAGTACCGTCCCACGAACGTTCAAAACTCGGTACCATGTTGGACATGGCGGTAGTGCTCGCACCATGTTGGACATGGCGATGGCGGGACTCGGTATCGTGTTGGACACTGGGCAATGGGCTTTATGTATGATATTATTATGCTTTTCTTACTGAGTCTGTCGACTCACAGTTTACGTTCATGTGTAGGTAAAGGCAAGGCAGTTGCTGATGGACCGTGAGCGAGCTTATGAGATTGTACATGTCGGGGCGGTTAGGCCTGGAGCGTACGATCCTCGGGACAGCACGGCTGAGATTTTGTAACTGTCGTTAGACGACTTTATTTTGATGTAAAAGTTGAACAGTAAAAACGTTTGTAAATATTTTTATAAATCGGGATCCCGAGACTTTTTGTAAAATGGTTTATAAGTTTAATGAAAAAGCAAAATTTTAATTAATCACGTTTTTCCATAAACCTCGTTGATTAGCAACGAGCTGCACAGTACGTTTAAAAATCACGTAATACGCCTAAGATAGTTAGGGTGTTACAACTTATCCCCATCTTTGAGCCAAGAAATCCTTGCTCTTTGTTTCCAATAGATCGCTTTCCTTTCTCGGGATTCGTTTAAAGCTCGACGAATATCACACTCTCGGTTCCAGTCTCGGGACCCAGCAGGAAGGCTCTGCAAAGAGTTGAGTTGATTTTCTAGGTGCTTGATCTCCAAATCAAGCTTGCCAAATTGAGTCTGATTCCAGTGCAGGAGAGCAACCCTAGTGGCGCCTACTTTTTTGAACACACGCGCAGGAGCCCAAGAGTGATTAACCGACTTCCAAGCACTTGCTACCACCAATCTACTTCTCTCATCACGAGTCCATCCTTCCTCAAACTTGAAGCATCTCTTGATCTTGGGTTCGAAACCACCCGACTGAAGGAACAACGGCCTGTGATCGGAGTTGCTGGTATGGACCGAGCAGAGAATAGCTCTTGGAAAAAGATTGAACCAAGAACTGTTGGCTAAACCTTTATCGAGGGCAGACTTAACATGACCTCTACCAGAACGATGATTATCCCAAGTCTTCTTATCTCCTTGGATAGCCATATTGATAAGACCACGGGAGTCAATAAGATTAGAGATTATCGGGATAAAGGGGTCCCTACCCGAGGACCCTTCTCTTTCAGAATCACAGAGAACAAAATTAAAATCTCCCAAAATAAGCCAAGGACTGCCAAATCTATCTCCCAATTTCAAAAATTCAGTCCAAAAATTTTTCTTTGCATGCAAATAGGGAGGGCCATAAACACAAAAGAGTAACCACGGGTGGGAAGGGGGATCCGAATACACTAAACCAGAGATATGATTGCGCGAGCAAGATAAACATTCAAAACTAAAACCAGACTTCCAAGCCAAAATAATATCACCAGCAGAACCAGTCGGCGACACACAAATATTAAAGTAAAAGTGGAGGGTCTTAAGAGTACGTACCAGAGGCTTAGCATCCACTTTTAGCTTGGACAGAAAAACAAAATCCGGAGAGCGCGATGTGATTAGGGACTTCAGTTCCAGAACTGCAGAGGTTTGCCCCAACCCTCTATAGTTCCAAGGAATGCCTCTCATGGCTCCTGTGGAGGAGATTTGACATTCTCCTCCATAGGGTTACGAGAGTAAGCAGACACACTGGAACCAGAATCTTCTATAACAAACGAGCCAGCTAGCGGGTTCTTCATAATTCCGGACCGGCTCGGAGAAGTAGATGAATTCTCAGAAGGCTCATTCGACACCACTTTGGACTCGTTATCATGCTGTTTAGTATCCCAAGGGAAGTCACGAATGACACCAGGATATTTGCGGTGAATTTTATGCGGCCTAGAACAGAGTGAGGCAGAGGCTTCAAATTTTCTTTTCTTAAAAGGCGTGGTCCTCTCATTTACGTCCGATGAAGTCGGGACGCCAATGTCCCCTCTAATCTTACGAATTTCATACAAGTCTAACTTCCCAAAGTGTTTAAGATCATGTAATAAATTTTCTTGGGCTTGAAAAAAACGAGATAGAGCCTTGTCTTCATCAGATTGTATTTTTGCTACACAAGCATCCTCAGGAGTAGTAGATGGAAGCAAGGTAATGGGCTGCCATGGTTGCCCGTCTCTCTGTCTATCAATTTGTTCTGGCCCACAAGGAGAGGAGTTACCTCTAACAAGCCTCGGGCTCCCACAATTACCAACAAGTGATGAAAGTTCATTACAAATTAATGTTTGAGGCCCAGCAGATTTATTTTTTAAAATCAAGTTGAGTCGGCCCAACTTTTGCATTACTAAAAGTAACCAGCCCACTCTTAGACAAATTCGGCCCAACAAACCCCGGCCCACTTCTCAGCTCACCTCCTTGAAAATTCTTAATTGCCACGTCAGCATCCTTCTTATCAAAGAGCCCAACTTTTAATCCCACACTTGGCCCAACAGAACTAGGCCCAGAGCCTAGCTCATTTACACCAACGGTAATAAAATTTAAATCCTTTGACCCATCCATTGACCGGTCCTTGTCTTCAATCATCAAACAAGGATAATGAGCAGGAGCCTTTTCCAAACGCAGGAGCTCTGTGTCACCTCCTATACCCGAAATAGAATCATCTCTCACAGAGCCAGCAGGACGATTCTTGGGATGCCACTCCATGCGCAGGGGCTTTTCGAGGTTGACAGCAACACGAGAGGTCACCATCGACAGACGCCTCGACCGTCGACTGAGATTGACTCTTCTGCCCTTCGGATCTTTAACACCCTCAGCCACGGTCGCCATAACAGAGGTAGGCTCCCAGCACTCTTCCCCAGGGCCGCCGAAATCAAACCACGGGAGCCGAACGAATCAGGCCCAGAGAAAACATCAAGGTACGATGAAGAGATAGAAAGCCACAGACCATACATCGGAGACTGAATACCTTCATTATTGACAACCATAATCGGTGATGACAGCTTACATCCCCTCCGTTGATGTCCCAGACAACCACAGTAGTAACAAAAGATACCTATTTTTTCAACTTAACTTGAACCCATTTCTTAACCCCAGAGGCCAAATCAAAAAAACACCCTGCAAACAGAGGCTTGTTGAAGTCAATATCCACCTGCACTTTCAAGAAGTTTTCCCACAAAGCTGGTTTGTCTTCCTCCAGATCAGAATTCACCACCTTTCCAACTAAACCTCCCAACAGGTTGCCATTCGCCACTGAAAAGTATTCATGGGGGAGGTTATGAAGTTGGATCCATACACGCAAGAGCTTGAACACCACCAGCCCATTAGTTGCCGGAGTCCAATCTTGAAGCACAAGCGTATACCCTCGGATACACCAGGGGCCATTAACCAAAGCCCAGTTCCTATCTTCGGCCGAGTCAAAGCCAAATCTGAACACATTGGATGCTTTCGAGACATCCACCATCGCCACAACAGCAACATGTTTTTTCCAAACTTTGGCCACAAAGTCCAAAACAGAAGACTCTTCCACAACCATAGGAGCAATGACTTTTCCATAAAGACAACAAGAAGATAGAGCCTTGAGAGATCAAACACACGGAGACAACTTGACCGAAGTTTCAAGGCAGGAAAAACACTTGCCTTTAAAAGGAGATTCGGTAGCATTAAAGGACTCCATAAATACCTGACAGAAAGCAGACAAAAGAAACAAAGGAACTTTAAGAATCTTCACCAACCCACACGACACACAGAATAAACAAAACCAAAAGGAGCCACCCAAAAAGGACTAAGCACAAACCGCCAACCACACACTTTACCTCATAACCAGAAAACATGGAATAAAACCAAGAGTCAACTCAGGCCTAGAACCAACGAATAAACAAAGAGAAACAAAGACAAAACTTGAGACACCAGGAGTTCACACCGCCATACAAGCATCAAATCCCAGCTCTCTCGCTCACACTCTCTCTACTTACCATTTCATATACATATGATATTGTTGGAAGTTATTTTACCAGGAACTTAGATCTACTCACAAGTATGTTGATTTAACAACCTAAATATGAACTTCTAAAACGATGGAAAATTAAACACATAAAAGTATCAGAAATCTTACATTGGGTGCAGCGGAATATATGTCTCCTCCCACTCAGATCTCTAACCCTTGATTCCTTTCTGTAGCAGAGTATAATCAAGATCTGAGCCCGATAGTCCTTCTTTATTGTTTCTGAATTCTACACAACCTTCCTCACTATGATTGAGGTATTACTTGATGTGTGTGGGCACTACTCTAACACTTATAGATTTTGAACAGTGAAGAAATAGAGAGAGAGAGGGTGGCGGCTTAGAGAGAGTTTTGAGTGAGAAAATTCTGTCAGAATAATGTGTGTTCAAAACTGAAGCCTTTGCCTTCTATTTATAGAAGGCCACCCAGGGCTATGGTTGAATTAATTGACATTTAAAATTGAAAAAATCAATGAGAAAAGGAAGCTTGAGTGGCCGGCCTAGGCATTGTGGAAACAAGGCTTGCCACTTTTCTAACTTTCCTTTTCCTACATTGGTAGTTTCCTTTTTTTTTATCAAAAACTGCCAATTCATTTGTTCAACCACATAAATGTCAAATCTAATTATTTAATAATTAAAATTAATTATTAAAAATATATTGTCATTTATTTTATTAATAATAAATTAATTAAAGTTTCCTAATTAATAAATATGCCCTTCAAAATCTCTATTTACTGTTTTGCCCTTAATAAGTGATAAATTCTCAAATAGACACAGTCTATCTTGAGAATTATAATTGATTAATTAAAATCAATTAAATGAGTCTTACAAGTAATATTATCTCAACTAGTGGGGGACCATGGGTCTATATATCCGAGCTTCCAATAAGCAGATCTAGAATTTACTACTTAAATTCACTGACTTATTAATTCTTCGTTGAATCCACGCATATAACTTAGAATTGCACTCTCAGTATATAGAATGCTCTATATGTTCCACCATATAGACACATCATTAGTTATCCATTGTTATAATCCTAATGTGATCAATGATCCTCTATATGGATGATTTACACTGTAAAGGGACTAAATTACCGTAACACCCTACAATGTATTTTATCCTTAAAACACTTAACCCTGTATGAATGATATTTCAACTAAGTGAAATGAGTACTCAATCATTTATCTCGTTTGGTTAAGCTCGAAGGAAATCACCCTTTGCTTACTATTCGCCAGATAGAAGCTATAGATTCCATATTTATGTTAGCGCTCCCACTCAATCGCACTACCGTGTTCCCAAAATGCATGTATTACCCTGACCCAAAAGTAGGCTTAACTAACAAATCAAAGAACACGAATAATACTCTTGAGATTGAGCCTAACCATATCAGGATTTTGATCATGTGATCTAGGATCAACTTAGTGATATTGAATTGAATAGATATTTACGGTCAGTTTTATAAATCTCTTTCAAAGTTCAATATCGGTCCATTCCAATGTATACTCCATGCATCCAACCTGAGCTTTACTTTAACCAATGTTCTGGAAAGAACATAGCATTTCTCCAAATGCAAGTAAACTCTGTTGTAGATTGTCATATCAGTAAAACCCAGTGTTCTGATAAATCTAGGAATACTTTATTCACATAGTCATGTTTACTTTCCACTGTGTTGACAACACAATAAACATGATCAAGTATGTGAAAGGGGTTTGGATGAATTTATAAATCAAATAGACAAACAATTGATTAAGTGAACCAAAACTACAAATGAATGAAAAATACTTCTGTTACTTTATTGATATTGAATAATCTGGATTACATTGAAATAGAGTTTTATTTATGGCATAAAACCCAACAAATATGACATATCTCATATAATCTTTCTTATTAAACACCTCTGCTTTTGAAATTTCATGTCAATTTGTTCCCTAACCCCAAATCTCATTTGGTTTATCCCAATTATTGTGTTCCCCAACAAATAATACATTATACATATATACATGACAATTAAAAATACTGCATATAACATATATATATATGTATGAGGTTGGTTGTAAAAAAAAGTGAAATCTATATATAAAAATTTTATATATAATTAATTAATTATATGCATTATTAAAGTTTAAATGTATATAAATAAATAATCATAAATATACATGTATATAAATTAATTTATGACATATATAACATTTTATATTAAATAGAAGTAAAGTTTAAATTTTTCCTTCATCAGACAAAACACAAGGCAAAATAATAATAATAAAAAATATCACTAAGAATATATTTTTTTTAGGAAAAAAGTAAAAAAGTGCATGAGAGTATGTACATTGAAAAAAAAATGGAGCAATTTAACTTATTACTTTCTAAAAGAACCACAATTATATATATATATATATATATATATATTTAGAAGATTATATTTTATAAATATATATTAAAATTAAAGTACTACAACTCGAATAATATGGTAAGTTAGTATTATTTTTAAGTAATTAGTATGCATAGAGAAATTTAAATATTTATAAATTTAATAAAAAATAAAAAAATTACTAGAGAATTAAAGAAAGAATAGATAGAAGTATTTTGAGTGAAAACTTTTAAATTCTTCATATGATTTCAAGCACCACGACTCCGAGCACTCCCAAGTCCATTGTTAATTTTATCATAATACAAGTTTATAATTAAAAAACCAAATAAACATATAAATTATAATATATATCTATTCTATATAAAGTGTGCCTATATAACTAAAATTCTTGGTTTATGAGAAATTTATGGGTGATTTTTTATTTTTATTTAATAAAATAATAAAATATTATTTATATATAATAAAATAATAATAAAACCAATCTCATTAATATTTGAACTGATATTTAAGATTCTGATATTTGTTTTCTTTAATCTTATACTTTTAACTGAATTTAAATGTCTCAAGTATATATATTATATAATGACATATATTTTACTCTCACTGATTAATCTTTTATTGTTCCCCATAAATATAATAGTGTGCATTCTTTTTTATTATTATTATAAATTGTTGTCGTTGCATATTGAATTTGTATTTGACTTGACTAATCTCAGTAATAGTGTGGTAGTGGCTTTCTTACAACAATGTACTTGAGGTCGATAGACGATTAATGTGTGAGTAAAGAGCAAGTACAAATAGTATAGGTATTCTTTCTTTTCTCTTTATCTCTTCATCTCCTATCTCTTTGAATTATATTTGTATTTATAATTTTTATTAATTTATTGCAAATTTCAGTGATGATAACATTAGGTTCGAGATGCTTGAGGTTGTATTTTGTTGAAAATACAGTAAAGAATAAGAAAAATTGTTACAAATGTTATAAAGAAGACATTTATTTAGTGAATCAATTATAATTTGTGTGGAAATCTCAAATTTTGAGTTATCTATATACTTTCTTTCCATGTATAGTTATTTTTCATTAATCTAATCCTTATATTTATAATGATTATATTTAATACTATTCATGAAATCTCCATTCTCCCTAAGCAATACATAGTTTATTTATTTCTATAATTTTGTGCTAATTTTATTTTATATTTTTTATGTGCCAATTATAAAGTGGTAATATATATATTTATATATATCTCATATTTTCTTAAGGTAGAGTTTATATTCAATTTCATATATTGGCTAATTGTTGGTACTATCTGGTTCTATTTTTTTTGTAATTTTTTGTCTTATTAAACTAATTATTATACTTTAAGTTACTCATTGAGTAAGGTAAAATAATTACCTTAACCTCTGAAATTTATACTTAGTTATGAAGATTTTGACAACAAAGCTCAATACAATTTAAGTAAAATCTTATTTTCAAGTTTAGCAACAAAATTCAAAATGAAGAAAAAAAAAGTTTGAGCATGAATTTAGTGAAGCTATGAAAATTCAAAACATATACTGCTAAGATATTTTTTGAAACAATAATAATCAATTCTTATTTTTCAAATTAAAACAATAATTCAATTAAAAAATTATGATAATAAAAAATTAAATTAAATTTAAATGTAAACTATACTTAAGATATTTTTCAAAAAATATATAACTTTTATTTTTTCTCAAATTATCTTAAGAATTATTTTAGAATATGTATATATTTTCACATTATATATGTATGACTAAGTTTTTAAATTAATTAATATAGCATATTATTATTAATAAATTAACTACGTAAAATAATAGATATGGTTATATATGTAGAATATTATTAAAATAATTATTCTATAGATTTTAAAATATATATCAATAATAATTATTATAATCTATAAAATTGATTGTTATATCTATTTTCTACCTAAGTGTGCCTATATAACAGAATTCTTAGTTTATGAGAAATTCATGGATGACTTTTTATTTATATTAAAAATAAAATGGTTTATTAATAAAAATAATATAGTTTATGAGAAATTCATGGGTTACTTTATATAATGAAATAAATAAAATAAATCTCATTAAATCTAAAAAAATACAATTGGGTTTTTGCTTTATATATATTATATATATTGCTAAATAATTTTTCTATTTGTTTTTTTGACTCGATCAGGTTATAATTGTTTGCCTCCACATCTAAATCTGAATATATAAAATGTGGCTATATAAACGAATTTTGGTTTATGAGAAATTATTGACTGACTTTTTTTAAAAATATTATCTTTTTTTTTATATATAAAATGTGGCTATATAACAGAATTTTTGGTTTAATATTATTATTTATTTTTCTGTCAAAATATTAACAGAATATTCTAATACTTGACAGAATATTCTGATTAGAAAACGTTAATTATAATTGATTAATTTTAGATAAATAATCCTACCAAAATTTAATATAACAAATTTTTCTCTCTAGAGCAAAAATCCCAGCCTCCAACATAACGTTTACCAGTTTATAACATTAGTTATAATTTCTTAAGCTATATTTTATAATTTTAATTTTCATATTAAAATTTGAAAAATACTAATGAAGACAACATGCTACATGCTATTATACAAAAGTATTGCATTTATATATTAGAATATTTTATATATGGAAATTATTTTCTAATTAAGGAAATAATTTTCTATTTAAGGAAATAAATAAATAATTGATTTTCTGATAAATGAATATTTTATATTCATTGAATCTGGACAAAATCAATTATGTAATATTCTATATATGGTCAGATTTCTATATTCATTACCTGATTTGATTTCCTGAATTAATTGTCAAAATATTCTGACAATTAATGTGGCGCGAATGCTTGATGGAGTATCTCACCTATAAATATAGGGTCTCGGTCCCGAGCTCCTCACTCATTCTGAAACATTCAGCAAATTCCATCTAAAGAGAGTTGAGAGAGCGAGGAAGCCCGAACTCCAAAACTGAAGCTATCGCAGGGATTGAAGCTCAAAGATCAATGGCTGGAGGTACATCGATCCTTTCATTGCATATATTATTGATATGATTTCATTATATTTTCCGCATTTTCATATCATTGTATATGCTATATTATATACACTATATATATAGTCTAACAGTTGGTATCAGAGCGGATTTATCTCTGCCTTGATTTTATTTGAGTTTCATATATATATATACATACATATACTGTTCATATATATACATATTTGTTTTCGGTTCTGTATATATATATATTTATATTCATACCATTTATATTATATATACTTTTTAATCAGTATATACATATATATATAGTTTATTGTTCATATATACATATATATTATATACTCATACATTCGTACGTGTATATATATATATTTTATATGTATATATGTTTATATATATATATTGTATATTATATATATGTTTTGTCACATAATAATAATCATAATATTCATTTTTTTTATTATGTGATATATACATGCATATATATATATACATGCGTATATATATCGGTCCATGTTTTTGTTTTTTCCTTTTTTCATTTTTCGGTGTTTATTTCGAATTCTATATACATTACTATATTCGTATAGTATTATAGATCGATCTAAGCATTGAAAATTCATTGAAAAACTTAAAGATGGAAAAAATTTTCAGTTAAAACTTTTTCGGACCCGATTAGTTTCGTGATATTAAAGTATATATTTTTTCGTGTTTTCGTGCATAAAATCTATGTGGATCTCTTTATTAGTTGATTTAGAACATTTTAGATTTGAAAACACGCAATTTGGTCGTCGGAAACGCAATTTCCGATCGGGTTTGGGTCGGGTTCGACGGACCCGCGTGCAGAAAAACGGGTCAAAATCGACCCGGTTGGCTGAAGAAGACGACGCAAAACGACATGTCGTTTGTGGAAAAACGACGTGTCGTTTGGCGTAAAACGACGTGTCGTTTGAATGGCACATTGCGGTTTGTCGTTGTTGAAAAACGACATGTCGTTTTTCACATTGTGGAAAACGACATGTCGTTCATACTCTTGTGAATCGGCCACGCATTGAAAAAACGACGTGTCGTTTTTACGTTAGGGAAAACGACGTGTCGTTTTCTTCTTCATTTTCAGCCCTTCAAATTTTGGAAAAACGACGTGTCGTTTTGCTCTTTGCAAAAACGACATGTCGTTTGGCAGTATGGATTTTTCAAAAAAAAAAAAAAAAAGGGAAAAATTCCGAATTTTTTTATAAATTTTTATTTTTTTGGAATATTAATTATTTTCCCATTTCAGTGTTAATTTAGTCAATAAATTGCATTTAGTTAATTTATCATTTTTGTTTAATACATATATTTAGTATAAATTGAAAATGGAAATTTGTTTAAATTTGGTAATTTATTACATGATTTATTTAGGCATGTAAAAATTGTGCTAATTTGTGCATTTAATTAAATATTACCAAATTTATGCAATTTATTGTCTAAATTAATTTTGAAAAATCTGCCATTAATTTCATATTAAGGAATTTGCATTTAATTAATGATCATACATTAATTGTATTATTTTGTATTTAATTGACAAATTTATGTTTAATGCAATTAATTTAGATTTGTATGATTTAAATGCTATACATAAATTGCTAGATATATTTAGAAATATTCAAACATTAAGATAGGTTGAATATTTTATTTAGCAATTAAGTTTCATAAAACTTCATAAAATTATTCATAAAATATTCATAAAACTTAATAAAATGAATAAAATATGAATAAAACGTAAGTAGTTTTGTGGTTTGACATAAGAAAACATGAACACAGGACAAATGCTCATATCTAGAACGGTTTTTAATGATCTTCGGACGACCACACTAGGAGCACTAATCTCAGTGATTGTCTATTATGTTAATAACGAAATTACTTTTAGGTAGAGCCCAATACCTAATGTCTAAAGTGAAAATATAATTTTTTATAATTAGGGAGTAGCCACAGCATCTTTAATTATATAAAATTATATATTAATTAAAATTCACCTTAATGGACAAAACTTGTAATTAATTATTTGGATATAATAATTTTACCCCACAGGGATTTTATTATATTTTTATAATTAATTAGGATAATATATTAAGTTAAATTCTCTTAATTTACCCCACAGGGAGTTATGAGGATTTGAATTAATAGTGTTATCACAAATTTTAATTAAAGATAGATTTCATTCCTCCATTATTTCTAAATTAAATACTTCATTAAATCTATCATAAAGTTCATCCAATTTTATTAGATTTAAAATTTAGCCCACAGGCAATTTTAGATTTAATAAAATTTTCATCTTCATCATGTTTCTACATTGGTAAAACATGAATTCATTAAAGCCTCAATTCTTTTAACATCTAAATTTTTTGTAATCCTATTCTTGCAACTATTTCATCCACCTCTAAATATGCTGAAATTACTAGTGAAATCACTGAGCTTAGGAGTGACAACTTCAAAATCTGGAAGGAACGAGTTCTTCTCCACCTAGCTTGCACTGACATGGATTATGCAATAAGAAAAGATGAACCAGCTGCTATCACTGATACTAGCACCGCCGTCGAGATTGCCTTTGCGTGAAAAGTGGGAGCAATCTAATCGTCTACTCGCATCATGTTCATTATGTCCAGAATTCCTATGGGAATGCGTGGATCGGTGGAGCCATCTGAGAAGGTGAAAGACTTTATCAAAGTTATGGATGAGCAGTTTGACACTTCAGATAAATCTTTATTCATCAACCTCATCCAAGAGTTCTCGTCCACAAAACTCACCGGTGTTAAAGGAGTTCGAGAACATATTTCTAAAATGAGGGACATCACTGCTCATTTGAAGAAACTCGACGTTATCATTCCTGATACCTTCCTGGTTCATTACATCCTTCACAATCTTCCTCCACAGTATGGGCCTTTCAAAATTTCCTACAACACACATAAAGAAAAATGGACTATCAATGAATTGATGACCATGTGTGTTCAAGAGGAAGCCGAGGCTCCTACGGGAGCAAGGAGAAAGTGTTCACTGACCACTCAACCTAAGAAACGCAAGCCATTCAAAAAGAACAAAGGGAAAAAGCCCATGGCTCCCAAGGCTGCCATAAAGAAAGATTCCATCAAATGTTTCTTTTGTAAACAAAAGGGACATGCTAAAAGGGAGTGCGGCCGGTTCAAGAAATGGATGGATGACAAAGGTAATCCAATTTCCTTAGTATGTTATGAATCTAATATGGCTAATGTTAATCTTAACACATGGTGGATTGATTCCGGTTCAACAATTCACATAACAAATTCCTTGCAGGATATTCAAAATCTAAGGAAGCCAGTGGCAAGTGAGCAAAGCATCTTATCTGGAAACAAGATGGGCTCACATGTGGAAGCTATTGGAACATGCAATTTAGTTTTAAGTAATGGTTTTATTTTAAAGTTAGAAAAGACCTTTTATGTACCAAGTTTCTCTAGAAACTTGATTTCGATTTCAAGACTTATACCCTTTGGTTTTTCCTTTACATTTTCGAGACAAATATTTTAATTTATATTATAAATGCGAATGTGTTGGAAATGGTATTTTGTACGATGGTCTTTACTGCCTTAATTTACAAAATAATACCACTAATAATGTTATGCATGTTCACGCTGGCACTAAAAGATGTGTTATGAAAGAGGATTCCTGTACATTGTGGCACCGGAGATTGGGACATATCTCCATTGATAGAATTAAAAGGTTGGTAAAAGATGGGGTACTCAATACCTTAGATTTTACTGACTTTGATACTTGTGTGGATTGCATTAAGGGAAAGCAAACCTCCAAGTCTGTCAAAACTGGTGTCCATAGGAGTTACGAAGTATTAGAAATCATACATACTGATATATGTAGTCCAGATATGGAGTCACATGGTCAGAAATACTTCATCTCATTCATAGATGATTACTCACGCTACATGTATATCTACTTACTTCATAATAAAAGTGAAGCATTAGATGTCTTTAAGATATTTAAAGCTGAAGTAGAGAAACAATGCAACAAGCAAATTAAGATAGTGAGATCAGATAGAGGAGGTGAGTATTATGGTAGATACACAGAAGATGGACAAGCACAGTGCATTTGCGAAGTTTCTTGAAGAAAATGGGATTGTTGCCCATTACACCTTGCCGTACACCCGAGCAAAATGGTGTTGCGAAAGAAGAAACCGAACATTAATGGACATGGTGCGGAGTATGCTTAGTAGCAACTCTAACCTTCCTAAATCCTTGTGGACTGAAGCATTAAAGACATCCGTGTACATATTAAACCGAGTTCCAACAAAGGCAGTCTCAAAAACTCCTTTTGAATTATGGAAAGGTTGGAAACCAAGTTTGAATCATGTACGCATTTGGGGATGTCCATCTGAAGTCAGAATATATAATCCACAAGAGAAGAAATTGGACCCAAGGACCATAAGCGGATTCTTTATAGGGTACACTGAAAAGTCTAAATGTTACAAGTTTTATTGTCCATCTCATAGCACAAGAATTGTGGAATCAAGGAATGCAAAATTTCTTGAGAATGCCTTGATCGATGGGAGTGATCAATCAAAGGACTTAGGTCATGAGAAAGATCCTTCAGAACCTTCCACTTCAAAGGCAAGATTGATAATGGTTAACACTCCTGTCGTTCAAACGAATGTTGAACAACCATTACCAATCACTGAAGATCCACAAGTTGGTAATGATAATCCAGTAGATCAAAATGTTCAAGAGTTGCACACCGTTGAACAACTTTCTTGAACTCCGCTTCTTGCTCCCCAAGAGCCTGTTGGTGAAGTCTTAAGAAGATCTACTAGACCTATCAAACCAAGGATTTATAAAGACTATGTTGTGTATTTATTAGAATGCGATATTGGAATTGGAAATGATCCGAAACGTTTTTACAAGCTATGAACGAGTAGAGAATCAAAATTGTGGTACAATGCTATGGATGATGAAATGAATTCTATGAGGTGCAACGAGTCCGGGAACTTGTAAAGTTGCCTAATGGGGCGAGAGCCATTGGTGTAAATGGGTCTATAAAACTAAGAAAGACTCATTAGGCAACACTTTGAGAGGTACAAAGCGAGACTTGTTGCTAAAGGATTCACTCAAGAGGAAGGAATTGACTATACGGAGACTTTTTCTCTGTATCAAAGAAAGATTCCCTCGAGTCATCTTGGCATTAGTTGCTCATTTTGATTTAGAGGCTGGAGCGAGATGGATGTAAAAGCTTGCTTTTCGAATGGTGATCTAGAGGAGGAGGTATACATGAAACAACCGAAGGATTCTCCTCTAGTGAAGGTCGGGATTTGGTATGCAAGCTCGATGTCCATCTATGGATTAAAACAAGCATCCCGCCAATGGTATTTAAAATTTCATGATGTCATCTCTTCCTTTGGATTTGAAGAGAATGTCATGGACCAATGCATATACCTGAAGGAAAGTGGGAGTAAAATTTGTTTTCTTGTTTTATATGTGGACGATATTCTTCTTGCATCCAATGATAAAGGGTTGCTACGTGAAGTGAAACAATTTCTTTCAAAGAACTTTGAGATGAAAGACATGGGTGAAGCATCCTATGTCATAGGCATTAAGATTCATAGAGATAGATACCGAGGTATCTTAGGTTTATCTCAAGAAGCCTACATCAACAGAGTTTTAGAAAGATTTCATATGAAAGATTGTTCACCGAGCGTTGCTCCAATTATGAAGGGTGATAAATTAAATTTGAGCCAGTGCCCAAAGAATGATTTTGAAAGAGAACAAATGAAGAACATTCCTTATGCTTATAACTGGCAGTCGGAAGCCTAATGTATGCTCAGGTGTGCACAAGACCCGACATTGCTTATTCTGTCGGAATGTTAGGAAGATTTCGGAAGTAACCGGGGATAGACCACCGGAAAGCCGCAAAGAAAGTAATGAGGTATCTTCGGGGTACTAAGGATTACAAACCGATGTTCAAACGAACCGACAATCTAGAAGTAGTTGGCTACTCGGACTCGGATTTATTTGGTTGCCTTTGATTCACGTAAATCTACATCTGGTTACGTGTTTATGTTTCGGTGGAGCTGTGTCCTGGAGGAGTAACAAACAAACCTTGACTGCTACTTCTACTATGGAGGCTGAGTTCGTTTCTTGTTTTGAGGCTACATCACATGGTGTATGGCTAAAGAGTTTCATTTCAGGCCTTAGAGTGGTTGATTCCATTGCAAGGCCGCTAAAGATGTTCTGTGACAATTCATTTCTTGTTTTCATGGCTAAGAACAACAAAAGTGGAAGTCGAAGCAAGCACATCGACATTAAGTACTTAGCTATTAGAGAACGTGTTAAGGAAAATAAAGTGGTCATTCAACACATTAGCACTGAATTGATGATTGCCGATCCTATGACAAAAAGCTTGCCACCTCATAAATTCAAGGATCATGTAGAGAACATGGGACTTGGTTCCCTTATGTAATTTGTACAAATAAAGTTATTATTAATGAAACTCTTATTTTGATTTTTCTCATATTTATGCGCATCTTAATTTTACATTTGAGAAAAATTTCAGAGGACCTAAATAAACATAAGGTTTAAGGTTTATTCACTTAAGTACATTGCCACATAAAGTACATTGTTATATAATAAATGTATTGTAATACATGGAAGATAATACTCGATTCATAATGAGGACATGTCGCTATGATTCGTATGTTTATTATATAATGAGGAACGTTGGGTTTGAATATTTTAGTTTAAATGCTGACCAAGTGGGAGAATATTAGAATATTTTATATATGGAAATTATTTTCTAATTAAGGAAATAATTTTCTATTTAAGGAAATAAATAAATAATTGATTTTCTGATAAATGAATATTTTATATTCATTGAATCTGGACAAAATCAATTATGTAATATTCTATATATGGTCAGATTTCTATATTCATTACCTGATTTGATTTCCTGAATTAATTGTCAAAATATTCTGACAATTAATGTGGCGCAGATACTGATGGAGTATCTCACCTATAAATATAGGGTCTCGGTCCCCGAGCTCCTCACTCATTCTGAAACATTCAGCAAATTCCATCTAAAGAGAGTTGAGAGAGCGAGGAAGCCCGAACTCCAAAACTGAAGCTATCGCAGGGATTGAAGCTCAAAGATCAATGGCTGGAGGTACATCGATCCTTTCATTGCATATATTATTGATATGATTTCATTATATTTTCCGCATTTTCATATCATTGTATATGCTATATTATATACACTATATATATAGTCTAATTTATATATCCCACGATGTTTCAAAAATACTTTTGAAAGTTCATCTTGAATTAATTATTAATATGTAATAAAAGATATTAGTTATTATATTATTACTTCAAACAAAGGAAAGTTCTAGCGGTGCTTTTACTTTCTAATCATCTCTTGGTTTCGGGCAGAAAGTCATATTCATGTGTTATGTGTACGTTAAATTTTTGTTAATAGGCCAGGGAAGAGAGTATAGTCTTACAAAACTTGAAATGTGAACCTGAGTTGTCAGCACATACATAACCTCAATTTTGGCTTCTTTAACCAGCTGCCACACAAAAGTTACTTACTCTAAATTTATAACCATTTACAATTTTTTAACACTCAAAAAGTTACCAAGTTTGTTTTCCATAGCTCTACTTATTAAGGTAAAAAAATATTTTCAGATTGACTCCTCTATTCCGTTTATTAAATGAATTGTTTTCAAGTTGACACATTAACTTAAAAATGACACAATAATGACCTACTACAAAGTATACACTTATATTCATTCTATTTATTGAGAATCAAAACTTCAATCTTCTCCACTAGATTAGCCATACACACACAATATTATTTGGACATAAACACAGGACACAATATTATAACTCAAACTCATAAACACTTAGTCGAAACTTGAATGAATAATGCCACTCTTTTAAGTTTTAATTAAGACTATATATGACTAGGCAATTTTGGTTATTGTATTATCATTGCTGCTACATAGTTGATCATTTTTAGATTTTTGATGTGAAATTTTGTATTGTGAGCTTTTTACAGTTTCTAATAGACTTCAATGAGTAATAGATTTATATAATTATACTTGGAATAAATTTTGATAATTTTGTTTGGTAGATTCCTATTTTGTTATTAGGTAACATAATATTATTATTCGTTAGGTCTGTCACAATTATTAGAATGAATCAATTTAAAATCCTTTCACTATATTGAAAGGTGAGATTGATTTTAATATGAGCTTAATTATATATTTTATTTTGTATATCTATTGTTTTATTTGAAAACAGGTGAATAAATGACTACACTATATACAACAATTAAGGACATCACTCCAACTACAAAAAGTTGGAAGAATAAAATGAGAGTGTTAGAAAAATTTGAAAAGCGGACAAATAAGAGTTTACCACTCAAATATCAAATACTTAATGTTAGCAGACAAAAAAGTATACAATCAGTTAATTTACTGTTGAAATTGTCAATACTCTACTAATAAATGCTATATTTTCCGAATTTTTCCTGTACACCCGTTGCAACAAATTATTATTTCATAAATATATATTTTTTTCTTAAAAATGAACACAGGGTAATTGTTGAACCTAATAACAAATAAATATATATTTTATTTTTAATTGTATCACTTTTTAATAACGTAGAAAAAAACTAACATAAAATTTAGTATACGTGCCTCGCACGTAATTTTTTGCTAGTATATATATATAGGGAAAATCTACTGTAAAACATGTTCTTTTGTCCTCATAGCATAGGTAAAGAAAATAAGCCAATAGAAATTAAAAGAAAATGGAATGTGCAAATATTTTGTTAGAGTAGGCATAGAGGATTATTTTTTTTTATTATTTTTTTTAACTAATTATTATTAATAGACTTATTATATTTTTTTTCTTTAGAAATATACATATCCTTTTATATATATATTATATATTCTTATGTATATTATATTATAAAAAATCATTTTTTTTCTTCTATGTGTATTAAACATTGCCGTATAACTTCATAAAACAGAATATATTTAGATGTTAATGAAGAACTTGGACTACTATAAGTTAGCAGCTAGACGTGCTTGAGGTTCTCTATTAGAAAAAAATATCCAACACAGAATTGCTATTTTTTTTTTTTATAATTAATTTCTCTTAATAGAAAAAAAAATAGAAAAAAAAAACAGAGGCAGTAACTCCGTCAACTTTTTCGACACGGGCAGCTACTCCGACAATTTTTCTAGCGCTGACAACAAACTCCGAAAAAGTCATTGGAATTAGCATTGTCGCCAAAAAAATATTAAGAAACTGGTTCCTTCATCAAGAAACCACTCGGCGTTCCGAACAGAATATATTCGGAAGGTTTCTTCATCAAGAAACTGGTTTCTTGATGAAGAAATCAGTTTCGATTGGTAATTTTTCCAGTGATTTTTTTGGCAACAATGCCAATTCTAACGACTTTTCCAGTGTTAGCAGCAGCTCTGACACTTTTCCAACACCGGTAGCGCTCCGACGATAAAAAAAGATGTTAATCTAGAAACCCATAAAATTTATTAATCAATAAAATGAAAGAAAAATAGAAGTTCTCACTCTAAATGTTTTTATTGTAAATTCTTGAGTGATCCAAACTTTGTAATAATAGTAATAATAATAATAATAATAATAATAATAATATAATACTCCA
Source organism: Cannabis sativa (assembly GCF_029168945.1). Lineage (NCBI taxonomy): Eukaryota > Viridiplantae > Streptophyta > Magnoliopsida > Rosales > Cannabaceae > Cannabis > Cannabis sativa. Next base: position 37,801,688 of record NC_083604.1, on the reverse strand, counting down.
TATTGATAAAAAAAAAAACCTCTAAAACTTATTGATGAATAAAAGAAAAAAAAAATTTCAACAAAAAAAATGAAATAAAGAAAAAAGAAAAAAAAAAAGGAGAACACTAGTTTATAAATATATCAAGTGAGAAAAAAAATAATAAAGCAACAGTAATATTGGTTCAAATTAAAAATTAATAATTTTTTTAATCATTAATATTATTTTATTTTTTAAAAATAAATATATAATTAAATATTATTATAATATATATAAAGTTTTAATTGTATACAAGCAGTTCTATAGTAAGAGTATACACCTTATATCATAATAACCACAGGATTTAAAATCAATGGTCAAGAAAAGTTCCCTACCGGTAGGGAACTTTTGCTAGGTCCTACCATAGTCTTGCCCTATATATATATATATTGTATACAACTAAAAAAAAATATAATACCTTGATTATGATTACTCTTCAACAATGTGGTCTTATAATTAAAGACTAAAACACATAATACTTGATAAGAATCTTTTTTTCTTAGGGTTTGAAGAATCGCATAATATGGAGAGGTATAGATCAATTTTTGTTCATTAGGAATGGGAATTGTTGAAAGAAAATCTAAAAATCTAATATGGTATATTGTGTGATGCATACTTTGGTCATCTAACAATAGATAGAGAGAGAGGAGAATACGAGAAGAATAAAAGGAATGTGATATATATTTATAATATATATATAAATATATAGATTAAAAATTAAAAACTATTAAACTAATCTTAAATTAAACAACCGTATATCTTGATTTGAGATACATATATAGAGTAATTTTATTAGTTAGTTAATGTATACAATTAATTAATATATATTAGCGTGATTGAATTTATATTAGTTAGTTAATATATACAATTTTTTTTTTTGAATGGAGTTAATATATACAATTAGTTAATATATAATTAAAAAATAAATGAAATAGAAAGATATGCTCCAGATTGATATATAATTATAATAAAAAATAAAAAAAAAATGAGAGAATTAAGGAGAAAATAGATAGAAGTATTTGAGACGATTTTAACTCTATAATAATCAATATTAAAAAAATTAATAAAAAAAGTAGAAAAATAGAAAAAATAAAAAATGAGTTATTAATAAAAAAGTAGAAAAAATAGAGAAAAAAGAATGAATACTTTAAAGTATTTTTAGACCGTCACGTCACTGTCTCTAGGTCCCTTTATTTCTACCTCATCACATGGGAAAGTTTTTTGGGCCAATAAGAATGAAATGAGTGCATGATACATGTTATGGTAGTATATTTCTATGCATGTGATTTTTTTTAGTTTTTTTTTTCTTTTTTTGAGTTAAGTGATTTTTTTAGTTCAAATAATAATAAAAAAAAAAACTACAGTTATTTTACTAAGTCCCAAACGTGAATTGGGGGCTGGTCATTATATGGGTTTGATTGTGGTTGTTGTGGTTTGTTATTTTAAAAAACGATATCACTATAAAAAATTGCTACAAATTGTTTATATATATAAGTTACAAAAAACAGCTTCTTTTAGTGACAACTATTTAGTCACAATATAAATTTTTTGTGAATAAATGTGACTTTTCGTCACAACAAAAAATTACTTGTGACTAAAACATAGTATTTAGACACAAGTCGCCACTAATTTACTTTTACTCACAACAAGTATTGTGACTAAAACCACATTTAGTCACAACAAATTGTAACTTTTGTGACTAATACTTTTAGGCACGGACCTTTTAGTCACAACATAGGAATAATAATTAATAATTAGTCACAAATTTCGTTGTGACTAAAAGTAAGATTTTTTGTAGTGATAGTTAATTTCAACTAATAAAACTACATTAGGAGTTATTCTTTAGTCTTATTTGAATTTAGTTGTGTAGGTGATTATTTATTTATTTATGTTTGAATTATATTTCAAAGTGAAGTGAACACATTATTAATTTGCATTTTTTGGAAAGAAAAAAATATATTCTATATATCTAATGTAAAATCTCATCAAAATAAATCTTTAAAAGTTATTTTGAACTTTTAGTTTTTTACATTAATTTTATGAAAATATTATTAGGAAGTATTTTTTTTTTTTTTTTGGAAGAAATAGCAATTTTATTAAATTTAACATTCCGAATATAAGATATCCAACATAGTAGTTGTAGCGTTAGACTCATAAATGCTACGATCACAGTAGACTCAAGCTAGCCTAACAACGGTATGTATTAGTCGGTTTGCTGACTGTTTTACAAAACGAATTTTAACACTATATATATTGATAGCAAAGTTGGTAAATATTTGTTTTTTTTTTAAAATAAGTACCTATATAAAAAAAATTAAACTAATTTTTTTAAAAATAATAATAATTTAAATTAAAAATTAATAATTTTTTATAAATATTGATATTATTTTTTAAAATAAATATATCATTAAATATTATTATAATATATAAAGTTTTAATTGCATACAAGCAGTCTTATCGTAAGAGTATACACCTTATATTATCATAACTACACGATTTAAAATCAATGGTTAAAAAAAGTACCCTACCGGTAGGAAACTTTTGTTAGGTCCTACCATAGTGTTGCCCTATATAGATATATATGGGTATACTCTTAATGGGTATTACCCATGTACGGGTATTTTATTCTTGACCATTGAAACAAATATCTAATGGTTGATATTTATAATTGTTAGAACTATTATTTTCTGTAGTGACAAATTATGTCCAGTAGCATTCCAGTTGCGTCTGGGACTCGTAGTGTTTTGTCTGGGCTTCGTACTGTTAGTGTTAGTCCACCTCAGCGAAGATATTTTAGGTTTTAATTGTTCAGATGGTAACAACTGTCTATTTCAAGTTTCTTGGTTTAGCTGGATATAAATATGATTTCTCGGTATTTTGTTGACAAACTTTTGATCGGAGATTCGGGATTACGTTTCTTTCGTCTTGTTTCTTCTGTATGTTCCATGGCAGGTCAGATCTTGGAGCTTGAGGATGTTCATCAATGGCAGAATGATCTGAATCTGGAATTGCTGAGTTCAAACTGAAGGGAGTTCAGTGTCATCTTCATCATCAGATCTGAAGGGATTTCAGGTTGAAGACATGTTGAAGAAGAGCTCAGTTGCGGCCTGAGGATTGTGCATTAACAATCAGTGTTCTTGATTGTTGTTGGCAATTCATTACTAATTGCTGTTAAGGTTGTATTTGATTCCTTTAGAGAGAATTGGAAATTGTAATATGAACCTTTGAGAATTAGTGGATGAATTTACCTTGGTTCGGGGAACCCAAGCACTAGCCGCCTAGAATGAGTTTCTAGGGCAGGTGAAGCTTGTAAAATTCTGGTGTTGAATCTTTGATTTTGTTCTTTTTATATTCAAGCTTAAATCAAGATAAAATCAATCTAAATATGAAAAAGATAGGTTAGACAAGAATTTGGGCTTACATTTGGTATCAGAGCCAGCTATTTCTGTTAGAAATATTGATCCTTAGGGTTCTCGTAAGATTCGTTATTCTGAAATTTATTGTTGCTGCAATTCTTGATTTTTTTGCATTTTTTCTTTCTGCAACACCCAGTTGGAACTAACCCCTCTCCAGACACGACTCTGGGAGTATACTGCTCTCTATCTTTGTTTTGTTTTTCCTTGTTAGTACAGGAATGGAGATGTTTAGAGAAGGAGGGTCCACATCACGACCCCCAATGCTGGAAGGTGCTAATTACCCATAGTGGAAAACCAAAATGCGAGCATTCTTGAGGGCGGTGAATGAAAGAGTTTGGATGGCCATAGAAGATAGTTGGACATGCCCAACGATGATGGATAACGGTGTCACCAAACCAAAACCTACGAGCTTGTGGACTCCAGATGAGATGGAGAGGGCCAATTTTAATTCGAAGGCCATGCATGATTGGTTCAATGCAGTGTCCACAAATCAATTGAAGGTCATTGCAAACTATGAGATGGCCAAAGAGGCTTGGGAAAAACTACGAATTAAAAATGAAGGAACGGATGCTGTAAAGAAATCCCGTCTTCGTGCTTTGGCAAAAGCGTTTGAAGATTTATCAATGGAGGAAGAAGAAACGGTGGCTGAGTTCCATGCTAAATTGTGTGACATATCAAATGAATCTTATGCTTTGGGAAAGACTTATTCTAATGCAAAGCTGGTTCGTAAAGTCCTTGGAGTTCTACCTAGGACATTTATGTCTAAGGTAACCTCCATTGAAGAAATGAGAAACGTTGAGGAACTGGATCTTGATGAACTGATTGGATCCTTGCAGAATTATGAAATGTCATTAACAAGGTGGAAGAAAGAAAAAAAGAGGATGGATGTGAACAAAGAAAAAGGGGACAACAATATTGCGTTCATTCACAAAGAAGAAAATAAGTCTATCCCAGATTTGTCTGCTGGTTTCTCAGATGAAGCTGTAGATTTGCTGACCAAGAACTATGCAAAATTCTTGAAAAAGAAGTACAAGAAACTGTGTTCTGAAGGTAAGAAAAATGCTTCCAAAAGAAATCCTCTTGGGAACTTCTGGCATGGTCAGCAACCCAGTGACAATAAGAGCATGGGCATTCAGTGTAGAGAATGTGATGGGTTCGGACACATTCAGGCCGAGTGTGCTAACACTCTCAAAAAGAAGAAAGCCCTTGTTGCCACCTGGAGCGATAGTGACGAAGAAAAAGACTCTATTGCAAGCAAAAGTTCTAATGAGGATAAACAGGTAGTGGCTTTCATGGCTCAAAGTCATCAGTCTGTTGAATCTGAGGATGATGGAGTCTCCACTGTGTCTGAATTCGACAGTAATGGAAGACAAAATGCATATGAAGAGATGTTTGCTCAATGGGAATATATGACCAAGCAGATTAGAGGTCTGAATAGTGCTAAGGAGCAGATAGAGTCTGAAAAAGTCAAGCTGGAGGACACTGTTAAGAATCTCAACAAACTTCTTGATGAGAAGGACAATGAGATCTACAAGCTTTCAGCTGAACTCATAAGAGCTAAACAGGCTTTAGAGTTTATCCCTCCAGGAACGGCTGCCATCAATCAAACTCTTCAACTTCAAAAACCTTATGGTGATCGAACCTCTATCGGATACAAGATGTTGTATAAGCAAGGAGATAACTTGGGGGTAGAAGAGTCCATTACACCAGTGATCAACCTAGACAAAAAGGATGACAAGCAATCATCATTTCCCTCGACACCTCAGTCCTCAGACCCCACTGGAAAATTCCATGTTCCATCTGGACCTACCAAGGTGAAGTTAGAAGGAAGAAGAATTGCCCCGGAGAATATATCTCAGATGGAGAGATTCATCCCAGTGTGTCACTTCTGTAACAGGAGGGGTCATATTCGACCCAGATGCTATAAGCTGCAGAACTACTTGAAAGCTATGATCAATCGACCTATGAGTTTTCAAAAACCCAATAAAACTCGAAAAGAAGGATCTCAATGTGAGTGGAGATTGAGGGCTGATCGTGAATCGAATGTTGGGTTGGTAGCTCAAGTTTCACTGTCTGCATTTCTGGAAGGACAGTGGTACTTGGATAATGGTTGCTCTCGACACATGACGGGCAACAAGAAATTGTTAGTCAATTACAAAGAAGCAAAGGAGGGAGTTGTCACTTTTGGTGATGGAAATAAGGGCCATATTATTGGAAAAGGAGACTTGGTGATGAGTAGAGATGCACCTCTTACTGAAGTACTGTATGTGAAAGGACTCAAGGCAAATCTGATAAGCATCGGTCAACTTTGAGATGCAAATTACACTGTAAGTTTTTCTAAAACTCATTGTTTAGTTTCATTTGATGGGTGCTCAGTCTTAACAGGGAAGAGATCTAGTGATGGTAGTTATTTGTTGGACAATGTTGTCCTATGTAATAGTGCATCATTAGATAAATCAGATATTGGAGACTAAACTGCTATTCCAAAAGTTTTAACCAAAAGAAATAAGAGTGTTAAATCATCACCTCGTCTTTCAAGAGCTCATTCACTATTATTAGTGCTATGGTATGGTCTTCTAAACCTTATACTGTTGAATCTTGGGTTTAAACAAAGAAATGATGATGTTTTTGTCCTAGTGTATGCTGGTTTTGATCATGTTGTACATCGTACTCCCTTGCTTCAAAAGAAATATGATACACACATGATATGTTGTCTAGTGTTCCTCATTGCTTGTTTATGTGTCTTCATGTGTGATAATGAAAGTTCCACAAACATTTCTCAAAATGCACATTGACTCAAAATATATAGATAACGGATATCATTTTTTAGAATTGGTTGAGTAAAAATACATTGGATAATCACATATTATTCTTGATGCTCTCTTGGATTTTTGTTTAATAAAGCCTTGAATTCTCATATTAATGTGTGCAACTTGGGAAGTTTTTTTATGTGTTCTATCTGATTAATTCGTTGTGGTATATGATCATTATCTTTCTCTGTTTGTTCAGCTAAGCCTTGATTGCTATCATTTTTTTTCTATGAGGCACTTCATGTCCCATCTACAGGTTCTCCAGTTCTATCGAGGAAGCTCTAAATAGGTGAATTTTTCAGGATCTTTTGAACCTTTATTTTTCCCAGCTAAAAAGGCTACCTCTTTTAGATGCAATGGGAAGAGCTTTCTTATTTAGTCCATTTACTAATAAGTAGTATGCTCCTTCTATATTAGTATTTCTAATTAAAAGAGGACGGCTACATCTCTGAGGGAGAGTGAAAGTCGTAGCTGGTTGCAAAAGAAAGAGCCGGAGTATCTAAAGATAAAAAAGGCAAAAAAAAAAATGGGCAGCTTAATAAAAATTTTGAGAGAGTGAGCCAATGTTCTCACATGAGGTCACTTGCACACACTAAAGAAAAATCTTGGTTCAAAATCCTGTAAAAAATTCCTTGTTTATTGTCTTTCTCAAGTGTGTGTGAATATGTGGATTGGTAGAAGTTGTCTCATCTTTTTATTAAGTATGGCTCATTGTGAAGTTGAATGAATTTGTTCTTTGCTCAAATGATCATTGCTCACTTGTTAATTGATTAGGCCACTCATTGTGTTTCCTCTTTACAAGTTGAACATGTTAATTCTTGAGATATATCATTTGGCATGTTTTTGATTGAAATAAAAATAAATCTCATTTGTAGCATCATTCGTAATATTGTGGTGATCTGATTGTTTTGCTTAGTTAATCTCTCATTTTTTTTTATATCTAATATCCATATGTTTTAGGTCATGTTGTGAGATGGTTTGTCTTTCTTCTTTAATGTTGTAATAGATACTTTGGAATTTCTTTGCAATGAGGAGTCTATGTTGTTAGAATTTATTTTACCAGGATCTTAGATCTACTTACAAGTATGTTGTTTAAACACCCTAAATATGAACTTTCTAAAACGATAAATTAAACACATATAAAGTTAAGAAAACCTTACATTGATAAAGCGGAATTAATGTCTCCTTCCACTCAGATCTCTAACCCCTGTATCCTTTCTGTAGCAGAGTATAATCAAGATCTGAGCCCGAATGTCCTTCTTCTTCAAGTTTGATCCTTCGCAGTCTTCCAATCTATGATTGAGTTACTGCTTGCTGTGTGAGGGTTTCGAAATTGATGAAGGGAAAAGAGAAGAGAGGGTTTCGGCCAGGTATAGAAAGTGAGGAAGGCTCAGTTTTTCTGAAAAGAGAAATTTTTGACAGAAAGCTAATGAAAGCATGTGATTTGACTGAGCCATCACTTTCTATTTATAGGCAACTACTAGGTTTAGGTTAGGAATTATTTGGCATTAAAATAATGAAACAATCAATTTAAAAAACCTCATTAAGTAGCCGACCATGGTGTTGTAGTGGGCCCCACTTGATTTTTGCAGTTTTATCAAATTTTATCTCTATTTTCTCAAAAACGCCAATTTTCCAATTCTAACCTTTTAAATGCCAAAACTAATTATTTAATAACTAAAATAGATTATTAAATAATATTGTCATTTAATTTAATTATTAATTAGACATATAAAGTCCATTAATAAATAAATAAACCTAGAAACTCTTTTCTTTACAATTTCACCCCTGCTTAGTGAAAATTCATAAAATTAGACATAGTCTAACTTTAGAATTATAATTGATCAATCACGAATCAATTAATGAGTCTTACAAGCAGAATGTTCTCAACTAGAATGGGAACCATGGATCTATATGCTGAGCTTCCAATAAGTGAACCAAATTTACCAAGTAAATTCCTACTTATTAATTCTTCGTTGAATCCACTCTTAGAACTTAGAATTGCACTTTCAGACTTATATAGAGCATATTATATGTTTCACGATATCAATATGCTATCTCATTTAACCATTGTTATAATCTTATTGTGATTTAAAGATCCTCTATATAGATGATCTACATCGAGATGGGATTTCTTTACCGTCCTCACCCCTCAATGTATTTTGCCCCTTAAAACACTTAGCTACCTGTAAATGGTGTTTAGTGATCTAATAATTAGTCAGTTAAACAGGAGCTCATCCATTTACTTCTATTTGCTAAGCTCGAAGGGAATCATCACTTGACTTCTATACACCAGTAGAAGCTATAGATTCCATATTTATGTTCAGCACTCCCACTCAATCATACTATCATGTTCCCAAAATATACGTATCACCCTGACCTAAAAGTAGGCTTAACTAATAAATCAAAGAACATGAATAGCACTACTGAGTTGAGCCCAAGCATATCAGGATTTAGATTCTTTTAATCTTAAGATCAACTACTGATATTGACTTGGAAAGATATATATAACGGTAAGTTTGTAATATCTTAACTTAGTTGCAATATCGGTCCAGTCCAATGTATACTCCATACATTCGAAACTAGTATACTTTACTAATGTCCTGGAAAGAACATAACACTTACTCCAAGTGTAAGTATACATCACCGCTGATTATCACATTAGTGTAAATCCAATAACACTGATGAAACAGGGACCAATACTTTTGATTCATATGATCACAATCACATTCCTTTGTATTGACGATACTGTAATTATGAATAAACATATGATCTGGATTTAACTGATTCTGTGTGTAAATGTAATAAACATATTTAAACCATTAGCATGTTAAAATTCATGCAAACATCAATCACTTCAAATTTCTTATATTGATAACTAATCAGATTGTAAAGCGTTTTATTTAGGGCATAAAACCCAACAAACTCCCACTTGCACTAACATAAAACAAACTGTGCAAATAGGTCAATCTGATGTCTTGATTCTTCAGATCAAGTGTAGTATATTTGAATCCACCAAAACTTCTGGAACTAGTTCATAAATTCTCTTATGAAACATCCTTTAGTATATGCTTTACTTATCAAGGGACACTGAAATCTTTACTGTTTTAAAAGTACATCTGAATAAACAGAAGACACATCTCTCATATTTTAAAATATGTAATTGAGATAATACAGTGTAGACTTTTCTTCAGCAATATAACTTTCTGGTATTTTCGAATAGACAAAGTTATAATTCTTCTCTGGTAGAGCTTGAATTTTTATACAATAATTCCTCCACCCCAAAGTAAGCACCATCTCATGGATCTCGAAATGAGTTGGTGAGATACCAGGACAACTGATACACAGTTCCTTAATATCTATCATATAGATCACTTTCATAAATCTTTCTTGAATATCTTCTAATGTTCCCTATTTGATTACATCTTAGATAGCTCCCACTCAATAGCAGATGTCTGGTTAAACAATACTTTTAACCTCTGTTTGTTTAGAGAGTTATCTAGTTGTGACTTTTTGTATTAGTCTTAAAACTTTAAGTTAAGACTAAGTCATCAACATAGCAGACTAGTACTTGAAGTGAAAAATACATGCCAGAGATAAAGTAATCAAAATTAAGATACCATCAAATTTTATGGGGATTAAGAATTCTTGGTTCAAGTCATTCGAATAGACTGAACTAGAGTCCTTTATCTTATTCTCATAATTCTGATAAGCTATTCCTATCCATGTGAATGGTTAGATTTGTTTTTCAGTAGTGTTCTCAAGTACCTATGTAAAGCCCGCTTAGTTAATTTGGAAATTAGCAGTTGGTTATGATTAATTAAGAAATTATTTATAGCTATTTAAATAATTTATTACTGTTATTTATGGAATTCAGAAATGCATGGTTATGTTATTCAGTAGTTGCATATTTTGCATTTCCGGTGCCCGGTATTTTGGAACTCGGCGTTTGGCTCAGTAGAAATCACAACTTAGTATGTTAGTAGTTTGGGGACGGGTTTTAGACATTGGGAATGTCGGGAATGGCCGGGAATTTAGAATGTCCCAAAAAAAAAATACCCCTTTAGTGTGAATTATGTGGTTTTATGGTGGAGGGGCAAATTGGTCTTTTTGCCCCATTAGTGTTTTGTCTTATGTGAGTTTATTATTTGAAAAGTAAATAATTATTTATGTGTATACTTGGCTGAAATGAATAGTGTATGTGTTATATTTCATTTACTCTTTTTATTAAAAATGCTAAGTTAGAAAAATAGATTTTTTTCCAAAGAAAACTCTCTCTTTTCCTCTCTTGTTCGGCCAAGCTTGGGGAGCAGCTAGGGCTGGATTTTTCCTTGTTGAATTCAAGTTATTTTAGCAAGATCAAAGTGATTTTCATTGAGGTATTTCTTGGCTTTAGTTTCTTACTTGGTTTTTCTTGAAAAAAATGATGAAAATGATGATGCATGCACGATTAATTGAGGTTGTTCTTTCTTGTGTTTTGTTGATGTTTTCTGTGGTTTAAAGCATGATTTTTAGTTGGTAATTAAGCTCTTGTGAAGTATGATTCCTAGGTTGAGCATGCTAGAGGTTTATTATTGCAAAAGTTTGATTTTCAACATGAATTATTGTGAATACGATTCTTGTGATGTTCTTGTTGTTTTTAATTGTTTTTCAGAGGCTTAGATAAGCTTGATTAAGTTGAATTAAGCTAGTGAAATGCATGTTTAGGTGTTTTTGCTCAAGTTTGAGTTTAGAACTCAAGCTTGAGCTCCAATGGCATTTTTCATGTTTGAGGTTTTACGGGTGGTTTTGATGCCTTGGATATGTTCTCGGGATGGTATAGAACAGTTCTGGAAAGTTTGGTACCAATTGGGGTTGAATTGGTCGAGTTATGAAAAATTTGGTTTCTTTGCCTGCGAGGAACCGGAATTCGGTTGTGCATCCGGAATTCCGGATGAGGGTTCTGAATTTTCCGGAACCGGAATTCGGTTGGGCAACCGGTCTACCGGTTGGGGAAAATTCGGGGACCACTAGTTTTCCTCGTTTTTGTGTTTTTAGGGGTATTGCCATGCTTTTTATCGATAGGGAAACTTTTAGTTCCTAGTTTTAGTCCCGGGAAGTGATTTAGCGTGTCACTTATAGCGTTGTGATTTTTATGGTTTAGGAGCCGATGTCCGCCGCTCGGCTTCGGTTCCACTCGGGTTGGCGGCACACATTTGAATTCGGAATCCGGGTAAGATTAGTATAACGGTATGCATATGTAGATTACATGTTTAGCGAGCATGTAGGAAGCACTGTTAGATTACATTAGTTATGTATGTTGGCTTCGAACCATCCAACCCTATCACGTCGGTACGGCTGGAGTATGACCGACGGCGGAGTATGACCGGTTTGGCCGTCAGTGACACTTGGTTGGTGGTTCCGTGCTATTGACGTATCCCGTCTGTACAGCTGGAGTATGACCAGCGGCGGAGTATGACCGGTTCGACCGATCGGGAGGATATAGTAACACGTCGGTACGGCTGGAGTATGACCGACGGCGGAGTATGGCCGGTTCGGCCGATCAGGTTGTTACGTGTCAATAGTACCGTCCCTATGAACGTTCGAACTCAGTACCATGTTGGACATGGCAGTAGTGGCTCAGTACCATGTTGGACATGGCGATGGCGGGACTCGGTATCGTGTTGGACACGGCGAGTTAGTATTATGTATGATATTATTATGCTTTTCTTGCGAGTACGTCGACTCACAGTTTATGTTCATGTGTAGGTAAAGGCAAGGCTATAGCTGATGGACCGTGAGCGAGCTTATGAGATTGTACATGTCGGGGCGGTTAGGCCTGGAGCGTACGATCCTCGGGACAGCAAGGCTGAAATTTTTGTAACTGGTCGTTAGACGACTTTTAATTTTATGTAATAGTTAAACAGTTAAAACTTTTGTAAATGATTTTATAAATCGGGATCCCGAGTCTTTTGTAATATGGTTTTATAAGTTTAATTAAAAAGCAAAATTTTAATTAATCACGTTTTTCCATAAACCTCGTTGATTAGCAACGAGCTGCACAGTACGTTTAAAAAGCACGTAATACGCCTAAGGTAGTTAGGGTGTTACAATTTGGTATCAGAGCCGCCAGGTTGTCTTCCGAAGATCGTCACGACATGTACAATCATCATCAGCAGTTAGCTCGTTTCACGGTTCAGTAAGCCTTTATTGCTTTAGTAGTTTATTTTATTCAGTTATGAAAAAGAAAAGCCTGTTAGGAAGCATGTTAGTAGCCTGATAGTAGAATAGGCGCATGTTTCGTTTTTAATTTCCAAATTAAGCGGCATTAGTAAGCTCTCGATGATCGTGACCTGAGTGCCAACTCGGGATTTCGAGGCGGTTCAGACTAGATGGACGTCAGACAAAATATTAGGAGTCAGGGCATCTCAGTCGGGTCAGATCAAGGTCGAGGAGCTCAGTTCCCCTCAAGTGTTATGGGCCGAGGTAGAGGTCCCAGGGGCAGGGTTCGCGGTTGGAGTGATGTTAACTCGCCGCAGGCTGCCCAAGTCAATCAGGAAGCCCAGAATTGGGAAGTTACGGTTTGCGGAAATGCAAGCCCGAATAGAAGAGCAAGATCTCGAGATTCAGAGGTTGAGCCAGCAGGGTGCTCTTGCCGGCCCAAAGGTTCGTAGTTCCAGTGGCACCTGCCCCTGCTGCCCAGGCCGAGATAGTGGTGGCGGCCATTAGATTGGAACCTTTGTACGAGCGGTTCCGGAAGCAGGCACCTCCGGTTTTCCTGGGAGGTCCGGACGTGATGAAAGCCGAGCAGTGGCTGACGGTGATCACCAAGATCTTGAACTTTATGGGTGTCACCGGGAACGACAGAGTGGTGAGTGCCACTTTTCAGTTTTAAGAAGACGCTGCGGTACGGTGGGACATGGTGTCTTAGATCCATGACGTTATCACTATGACCTGGGAAAGGTTTTAGGAACTCTTCAGCGTTAAATGTTATAACGAGGCGGTCAGAAGCGCCAAGAGGAAAGAGTTCGCCCACCTGACCCAGCGAGAGAATATGAGCATGACGGAATATATTACTCAGTTCAGCCGGTTGGCGAGGTTAGCCTCGGGATTTGCGCCAACCGATTTCAGTAAGAAAGAAAATATCTCGATGGACTTAAGGTGAAGATCAAGTATGACCTTATGATCACTACCGACGATAAGACCATCTAAGTTGAGATGGCGAAGAAAGCATGGTGAGCTGAGGGCGCAACTAGATGTATGTGGAATCAGTTAGGACTTCGGAATGTGGCGGGGCTCCTACCCCTTCTGCGTCAGGTTTCAGCAGGGGAGGTAGTGGTTCGGCCATGGACCTGAGGAGGAAATCATCCACTGCATCTGGTGGCTCGAGGCAGAACAAGAGGTTCCGAGGGAACCAGAATCAAGACAGTCGTCAGGCTAGTGTTGAGACCCGTTATTCCTAATGGAGTGTCTCATTAGTAAGAGGCATCCTCCGGGTGAGTGTTTAGGTCAAGAATGTCTTATGTGGCAACCAAAGTCTTTAGAAAATTGGAAAGACTGTATGATAGATATGAATCAGGGTTTGGAACCCTATTACCTGGCGGAGGATTGGTTATCTCCAATAGGTGGATTAGGCCTGGGCCGATCAGGATAGATGGTAGAGAGTTAAGTGCTGATCTGGTAGAGATGAGCTTAGTCGAATTTGATATTATTTTAGGAATGGATTTCCTATCTAAATATTCGGCGAGCATTGACTGTAAGAGGAAGATGGTGGTCTTCCAACCGGAAAGTGAAGAACCGTTTGTATTTGTGGGTTCGGTTCAGGGATCTCGGATCCCGGTGATCTCGGCTATGTCAGCGAGAGAATTATTGCACGGCGGGTGCTTAGGGTTTACGGCCGTGGTGGTGGACACCACTCGGCCGGACACCCGTTCGGCCGGAAGGACATCAGAGTGGTTCGGGAATTTTTGGACGTTTTTCCCGAAGAACTTCCAGGGTTACCACCTCAGCGGGAGATTGACTTCGTGATTGACTTGGCACCAGGGGTGGATCCGGTTTCCAAAGCCCCGTATAGGATGGCTCCAGCTGAACTTAAGGAATTAAAGATTCAGCTCCAAGGGTTGCTTGACATAGGGTTCATTCGGCCCAGTGTGTCACCACAGGGAGCCCGGTTTTGTTCGTCAAGAAGAAGGATGGATCTATGAGGATGTGCATCGACTACAGGGAGTTGAACAAGCTAACAGTGAAGAATAAATATCCATTACCTAGGATCGATGACTTGTTCGATCAGCTTCAGGGGAAGACGGTCTTTTCTAAGATTGATCTCCGTTCGGGTTATCATCAGTTGAGAATCCGAGAGGAGGACATTCCAAAGACGGCTTTCCGCACTAGATATGGACATTACGAGTTTCTGGTTATGTCATTAGGACTAACCAATGCTCCTGCAGCATTCATGGACCTGATGAATAGAGTATTCAAGGATTTCCTCGATATCTGTGTGATTGTGTTTATCGACGACATCCTCGTGTACTCTCAATCAGAAGAGGAGCATGAGTTACATCTTCAGATGGTACTGCAACGACTTCGAGAACATAAGCTTTACGCCAAGTTCAAGAAATGTGAGTTCTGGCTATCTCAGGTGTCCTTCCTAGGGCACATTGTGAGTAAAGATGGGATCAAGGTGGATCCCGGGAAGATTGAATCCGTCAGGGATTGGCCGAGACCGAAGACAGTGACAGAGATCAGAAGCTTCTTGGGATTAACTGGGTACTACCGTAGGTTCGTGGAGGGGTTCTCCAAGATATCAATGCCCCTAACCGAGCTTACAAAGAAGAATCAGCGGTTTATTTGGTCAGATAAGTGCGAAGCTAGCTTTCAGGAGCTGAAACAGAGGTTGATTACTGCTCCGGTACTAGCTTTGCCTTCGGACAAGGAGAAGTTCGTAGTCTTCTGTGACGCATCCAAACAGGGTTTGGGGTGCGTATTGATGCAAGCCGATCGGGTTATCGCTTATGCCTCCCGTCAGTTAAAGGATTATGAACAGCGATACCCGACTCATGATTTAGAATTGGCCGCAGTGGTTTTTGCACTGAAGATTTGGCGGCATTACCTTTATGGGGAGAAGTGCGAGATCTACACCGACCATAAAAGTCTCAAGTATTTCTTTACTCAGAAAGATTTGAGCATGAGACAAAGGCGTTGGTTGGAATTAGTGAAAGATTACGATTGTGAGATCCTCTATCATCCCGGAAAAGCCAATGTAGTGGCCGATGCCCTGAGCAGAAAGGGTCCCGGGCAAGTAGCTAGTATGGTTCAGATCTCACCTCAGCTAGAAGAGGATATGGTTAGATCCAGCATTGAGTTTGTGGTAGGTCAGCTTCACAACTTGACGCTGCAATCTGATCTGTTGGAAAGAATAAAAGTCGCTCAGATGACAGATCCGGAGTTAGTGAAAATCCGAGATGAGGTGTTGGCTGGTCAAGCCAAGGACTTTTCAGTGTCAGATAGTGGGATGCTTTTGTATAAAGCCAGGGTTTGTGTTCCGAACAGTGTGGAACTTAGAAATGAGATCTTTGAGGAGGCTCATTCTACCCCGTATTCTCTGCATCCCGGCACCACCAAGATGTACCAAGATTTGAAACCGTACTTCTGGTGGAGCGGTATGAAGAAGAATTTGGTAGAATTCGTATCGAGATGCCTCACTTGTCAGCAGATTAAGGCTGAACATCAGAGACCAGCAGGGTTGTTACAGCCTCTAACCCTACTAGAATGGAAATGGGAAGGTTTTACGATGGATTTTGTGGTCGGGTTACCTAGGACCACGGGTTTATTTGATTCCATCTGGGTAGTGGTGGATCAATTTGCGAAATCTGCTCATTTTCTGCCGGTTAGAACAACGTTTTCAGCGGATCAATTGGCAGAACTGTATGTCAGAGAAATAGTAAGACTTCACGGGGTACCGAAGTCTATAGTTTCGGATAGAGATCCGAAGTTCACCTCCAAATTTTGGCAAAGTTTGTAACAGGCAATGGGTACAAAGCTGAAATTCAGTACAGCATTCCATCCTCAGACAGATGGTCAGTCCGAAAGGACAATTCAGATATTGGAGGACATGCTGAGAGCCTGTGTTTTGGACTTTGAAGGCTCATGGAGTAAGTATCTACCGTTGATAGAATTTTCTTACAACAACAGTCATCAGAGTACGATAGGGATGGCTCCCTATGAACTGTTGTACGGTAGAAAATGTAGATCCCCTATCCACTGGGATGAGATAGGGGAGAGGAAATACCTAGGTCCAGAGTCAGTTCAGCGGACCAATGAGGCGATAGAGAAGATAAAAGCTAGAATGCTTGCCTCACGGAAGGCACGAAGAGTTACGCAGATCCGAAACGCAGAGATGTTGAGTTCCAAGTAGGGGAACATGTGTTTTTACGGGTATCTCCGATGAAGGGGATTAAACGTTTCGGGAAGAGAGGCAAGTTATGCCCTAGGTTTACAGGACCTTTCGAGATTCTCGAGAAGATAGGTCAAGTGGCATATCGGTTAGCATTGCCTCCAGCCTTATCAGCAGTGCACAACGTATTCCATGTCTCAATGTTGAGAAAATACGTTTCAGACCCCTCTCATATACTCAGTTATGAGAGTCTTCAGCTTCAGCCAGACATGACCTATGAGAAACAGCCAGTGCAGATCCTGGATAGAAAGGATAAAGTCCTTCGGAATAAGACCATAGCTTTGGTCAAGGTACTCTGGAGAAACAGCAAGGTGGAGGAAGCCACCTGGGAGCTAGAGTCAGATATGAGAGCTCAATATCCAGAGTTATTCAGGTTAGATTTCGGGGACAAAATCCTTTTAAGGGGGGGATAGTTGTAAAGCCCGCTTAGTTAATTTGGAAATTAGCAGTTGGTTATGATTAATTAAGAAATTATTTATAGCTATTTAAATAATTTATTACTGTTATTTATGGAATTCAGAAATGCATGGTTATGTTATTCAGTAGTTGCATATTTTGCATTTCCGGTGCCCGGTATTTTGGAACTCGGCGTTTGGCTCAGTAGAAATCACAACTTAGTATGTTAGTAGTTTGGGGACGGGTTTTAGACATTGGGAATGTCGGGAATGGCCGGGAATTTAGAATGTCCCAAAAAAAAAAATACCCCTTTAGTGTGAATTATGTGGTTTTATGGTGGAGGGGCAAATTGGTCTTTTTGCCCCATTAGTGTTTTGTCTTATGTGAGTTTATTATTTGAAAAGTAAATAATTATTTATGTGTATACTTGGCTGAAATGAATAGTGTATGTGTTATATTTCATTTACTCTTTTTATTAAAAATGCTAAGTTAGAAAAATAGATTTTTTTCCAAAGAAAACTCTCTCTTTTCCTCTCTTGTTCGGCCAAGCTTGGGGAGCAGCTAGGGCTGGATTTTTCCTTGTTGAATTCAAGTTATTTTAGCAAGATCAAAGTGATTTTCATTGAGGTATTTCTTGGCTTTAGTTTCTTACTTGGTTTTTCTTGAAAAAAATGATGAAAATGATGATGCATGCATGATTAATTGAGGTTGTTGCTGCTGTGTTTTGTTGATGTTTTCTGTGGTTTAAAGCATGATTTTTAGTTGGTAATTAAGCTCTTGTGAAGTATGATTCCTAGGTTGAGCATGCTAGAGGTTTATTATTGCAAAAGTTTGATTTTCAACATGAATTATTGTGAATCTGTTCTGTGATGTTGCTGTTGTTTTTAATTGTTTTTCAGAGGCTTAGATAAGCTTGATTAAGTTGAATTAAGCTAGTGAAATGCATGTTTAGGTGTTTTTGCTCAAGTTTGAGTTTAGAACTCAAGCTTGAGCTCCAATGGCATTTTTCATGTTTGAGGTTTCTGGGTGGTTTTGATGCCTTGGATATGTTCTAGGGATGGTATAGAACAGGTCTGGAAAGTTTGGTACCAATTGGGGTTGAATTGGTCGAGTTATGAAAAATTTGGTTTGCTGCCTGCGAGGAACCGGAATTCCGGTTGTGCATCCGGAATTCCGGATGAGGGTTCTGAATTTTCCAGAACCGGAATTCCGGTTGGGCAACCGGTCTACCGGTTGGGGAAAATTCAGGGACCCTAGTTTTCCTCGTTTTTATGTTTTTAGGGGTATTGCCATGCTTTTTATCGATAGGGAAACTTTTAGTTCCTAGTTTTAGTCCCCGGGAAGTGATTTAGCGTGTCACTTATAGCGTTGTGATTTTTATGGTTTAGGAGCCGATGTCCGCTCAGCTTCAGTTCCAGTCAGGTTGACCGACACACCGAATTCGGAATCCAGGTAAGATTAGTATAACAGTATGCATATGTAGATTACATGTTTAGAGAGCATGTAGGAAGCCTGTTAGATTACATTAGTTGTATGTTGGCTTCGAACCATCCAACCCTGTCACGTCGGTACGGGCGGAGTATGACCGACGGCGGAGTATGACCGGTTTGACCGATCAGTGACACTTGGTTGGTGGTTCCGTGCTATTGACGTATCCCGTCGGTACAGCTGGAGTATGACCAGCGGCGGAGTATGACCGGTTCGACCGATCAGGAGGATATAGTAACACGTCGGTACAGGCTGGAGTATGACCAGCAGCCGGAGTATGACCGGTTCGACCGATCAGGTTGTTACGTGTCAATAGTACCGTCCCTATGAACGTTCAGAACTCAGTACCATGTTGGACATGGCAGTAGTGGCTCAGTACCATGTTGGACATGGCAGTAGCGGGACTCAGTATCGTGTTGGACACGGCAGTTAGTATTATGTATGATATTATTATGCTTTTCTTACTGAGTCTGTCGACTCACAGTTTATGTTCATGTGTAGGTAAAGGCAAGGCTATAGCTGATGGACCGTGAGCGAGCTTATGAGATTGTACATGTCGGGGCGGTTAGGCCTGGAGCGTACGATCCTCGGGACAGCAAGGCTGAAATTTTTGTAACTGGTCGTTAGACGACTTTTAATTTTATGTAATAGTTAAACAGTTAAAACTTTTGTAAATGATTTTATAAATCGGGATCCCGAGTCTTTTGTAATATGGTTTTATAAGTTTAATTAAAAAGCAAAATTTTAATTAATCACGTTTTCCCATAAACCTCGTTGATTAGCAACGAGCTGCACAGTACGTTTAAAAAGCACGTAATACGCCTAAGGTAGTTAGGGTGTTACAACCTATCACAAGTATCAACCTGATGAAGATGGGTATAGAACTTTAAAATTCTCCCACTCAATTAAGGTAGTGTGAAACTTTAACAAAGAACTTTTATAGGTATCAATCTTTTATTTACAACAGTAAAAACAAAATGGAACATACAATCAAGATCAAGAATTTATATTGACAATAGCTGACTCATTATATTACTTCCATGTTTAAAGAAGATATGTGTTTCATAGGGAATTGTGGAATGGACTCCACCCCTAAAATATACATATAGGGTACCTGTGGATAACCTCCACCCTTAAGTATATAGAGATTATGATTCACCCTTAAAGGTTGTAAAGATCATGATTCTCTAAGTGTGATAGATTTTATGTGGAGTTGAATACTATCCAGAGTTCATTAGATATAAAAGATCGTTGAACTGCATAGTTTTCTTAACTTTTCTCCACCCCTATCAGATCAAAAGATCCTTTTATTAAACAAATTCTTAATAATTGTAATAGAATTAACAATTATTTATAAACATAGAATTAATTTCTAATGTCTATTTAATATAACTCTATGAAGAGTTGTAAATATTATAGAATTTGCATCAATAATAAAAACACTTACACATACAAACATACAAATATAATGTGGTAATAATTGATGAAGATAAAATAAATGAAGCTCAATCTCATAAATTGCAATGGTGATTTCGAAAACAAAGAAACTTTATTAATAATAAATTTTTAAAAAAATGTATTGCAACAATATGAGAAAAACAGGGATAAATATCCCTAACTAAAATGTGACAGTCAGTAGTCCCGTGATCCGTAAGGGGAAATACCGGGTAAGTTGTGCAATCCTACATCGCCTGGGGAATGTCTAGTGGGATGATTCTGAGACTGTGTAGGTATGGGACTACACAGTTAAAGAGAGCTTAAATGGATTAATTGGTACTACCTATATCAACAAGGTGCATCTTGTTTTTCGGTAGCCCATCTCGAAAGAACTCCATAGTTAAGCGTGCTTGGCCTGGAGTAATTTCAAGGATGGGTGACCTCCTGGGAAGTTTTCTCAGGATGCGTGTGAGTGAGGACAAAGCACGCTGAAAACACTCGTGTTGGTCTGTAGGGTCAGTCATCAGTCCATGAAGCAGCCAGAGTGATGAACTCGTGTATAAGAGCCATTAGTCCGTGGGTGTAAGGGCCCAATGGAGGCTTGAAGCGGGGACGTTACAAATGGTATCAGAGCCTTGACCCAGCCGGAAGTGTGGTCGACGAGGACGTCGGACCCCGTAAGGGGGGGTGATTGTGACAGTCAGTAGTCCCGTGATCCGTAAGGGGAAATACCGGGTAAGTTGTGCAATCCCACATCGCCTGGGGAAGGTCTAGTGGGATGATTCTGAGACTGTGTAGGTATGGGACTACACAGTTAAAGAGAGCTTAAATGGATTAATTGGTACTACCTATATCAACAAGGTGCATCTTGTTTTTCGGTAGCCCATCTCGAAAGAACTCCATAGTTAAGCGTGCTTGGCCTGGAGTAATTTCAAGGATGGGTGACCTCCTGGGAAGTTTTCCCAAGATGTGTGTGAGTGAGGACAAAGCACACTGAAAACACTCGTGTTGGTCTGTAGGGTCAGTCATTAGTCCATGAAGCAACCAGAATGATGAACTCGTGTATAAGAGCCATTAGTCCGTGGGTGTAAGGGCCCAATGGAGGCTTGAAGCGGGGACGTTACATAAAATTTGAAATCCAAATTGTCTTTAAACTAAAACAATTAATTCAAAAACTAAATTGAAGAGCTTCATCTTCATCTAGACGATTTCACCCTTTGATCCAGCTTTCTGATCCAACTCATTTGAGTTCAAGTAGCTTGGCCTATAAGAAGAAGAAAACAAATAAACAAAGTTAGTCCAGAATTATAAATCCAATTGGATAACAATTCACTAAAACTCTTAAAGTTTATAAATAGAAATACCTTGTTTCTTTGCAAGAAGTTTAGGACATTGGGGTTTCCAATGACCTTTTTCATTGCAGTAGAAACACTTTCCTTTAAGTGTAGCATCACCAGAAGGAGCAGCCTTTTTCATGGCTTTTGTTCGCTTCTTGGTGTTCTTCCACTTCTTCTTCGATTTGGGCTTTGAAGCAGAGGCAACATTTGCTTCAGGTTTCATCGTCCCATTACCATTCCCAGGATTATGAGGTTTACTCCCTTTCTTCTTGGGTCCTCCAATCAAATTTTCATAAGTTTGAAGGTCATTGACTAATTCCTGAAAGTCAATTTCCTTCTTATTCATGACATAATTTGAAGTGTATGGTAGAGATGCTGGAGTCAGGCTATTCAAGATAAGACTTACTTGAGTAGCACTGTCCATTTCAGCACCATGATCCTGGGCTTCTTAGAAATAACTTGACATTAGGAGAACATGGTCATGCACGTTTTGATGAGGTTCCATCCGTGCATTAATTTACTTCTTAGTCGCGTCAAAGCGTGACTGAAGTGATGCCTTACCGAATAGCTCATTTAACTTCGTCATAACTTCAGCAGCCTTCTCGGTTTTAGAAAACCGAGTTTTGAGGGTGTCAACCATGCTAGATAGCATAAAGTATAGAGCTTTGTCATTTGCTTTCTACCAACGCTCATACTTTTCTTTCATAGCTTTGGAAGCATTGTCCCCAGGCACTTCAGGTGACGGCTCAGTTAAAACAAACAAGGCACTTTCTCCTATGAGAGCAATATTAATGTTCTCATTCCACTTATTAAAGTTAGATCCATTCAGCTTGTTTTCAGTCAACAGTGATAACATGGGATTCATTTTAATAATACAGGATACTACAAAATAATAAAAATCAACAAATAGACATTAATAATGGTTTAACACAAAATCAATTCAGAAATTATAAGCACATAGCAAGTAGGAATGATATGAGAAAATACTTAAAAAATTCAATCCTAAATAATTTCCAAGATTTTTCAACAAACTGATATCAGTGTCCCGTTTAGGCGAGAGTCAAAGCTACCATCCATTGAATAGAGTTGTCAGCTCATCTAAAATGTTAAACATTCTAGCAACCTTTTATTCGATCAAGATTGGAATCCAGCGTTGTCCTGTTTAGGCGAGAGTCAAGGCTATTCCATCTTATGAGCTACTACCATTGTTTCGCAATTTGCAAGTCAAATATGGTCGCCACCATTAGGGTGATCTATACCATATAAAACACTTACAAACTACTTATCATTCGAGATTAAACGGTGCGAAATTGCTAATGAACGTTCCTCCATTAGGGAGGATTACTCACTAAAACAAACGCGGTGTAAAACCCACAATGGAGATCGAATATCTTAATAATAATAAAGCTCATTCTTTAAAATGTATTTTCTTTATTATTCTAATAAATAAATTCCAATTAAATTCGAAATTAAGAATTAAAAATTCAAAAAAAATAAGAATTTAATATAATATTTATAAAATTATACTTAGATGGTGATTGAAATAAAATTAATTATTTCCATCTTAGTAATAATCTTAAATATAAATATTAAGGAAATTAATTTAAGTTGAATTAAATTAGATTAATTAGCAACTTAAAAATTTCCTTGAGAATATATATTTATTGAGTTCGAAATTTTAAAGTATAAAAACTATACAATTTTCGAAAGAAAAAATAATAAAAATTAGAAAAGAAATACTTCAAGCAAAAATATCACCTATCTAGATTTTCTTTTGACTAGTTAATTCAATTTCTAATAATATATAATTTAAATTCATTTATTTTAAATTTATCAATTAAATGAAAAAAAAAATCATTGATTGAAGTTGGCCCAATAATTAATTAAAATAAATAATTAATTTACAACTCAATCTATTTTCAAGATAAAAAATTCAAAAATATTGCATAAATAAAATACAATTTTCGAAATTGATTAAGAAAATAAAGAAAAAATATATATTGAAAATTATTTAAATTTAAGTTGAAAAATTAAATTTCAACCTAAAAATAATTTTCTATTTAATTAAGTGTCGTGAAAAAATAAATAAATATTAAGTATCATGATGAAAATCAACTTAAATATTTAAATTTTTCAAGTTAATTAAATGTATTAAATTCAAGAAATAAATAATTAAGTGTAGAGAAGGCTTAATTATTAATTTCTAGTTTAATACTAGGAAAAATATACTTAATAAAATTGTACCAAAATCAATTATTTAAATAATTAATTTCACAAAGTATAATATTTTCCTATTTAAATATTAGAAATAATAAGTAGTCTAGAAATTACTATCTAGAAAATATCTTATTTGACTAAGTATCTTTTCAACAAAAATTTGAAAAATATCTAATTTAAGTTATATAGAAAAAATCTAAAACTTAAATAATTTCAAATTTAGATTTAATTAAATATCAAAAATTAAGTTATAACCACTTAATTTGAAGATATCTTTTTAAGTTAATATTCGAAAATATATTAACCTAAAAAATATCTAAAATATTCCATTTTAAGTTAATATTTGAAAAGATATTAACTTAAAAAATATCTCAAGAATCTTTAATAACTAATGCCTAGAATTCCTCAACTTAGTTTAAAATTTAAATAAAATATTCAAATTTAAGTTAGATATGAAAAATCAGTTGATATAACTAATTTATAACTTAAATAGGAATATTTAATTAAATAAGCTCCAGAAAGAATCTAGTTAGTTAAAATTCTATATTTAATTAAATACAAGAAAAATACAAATAGTTTGTCTAGAAATAATATCTAAAACTAAAAGTGTTTTTCTTAAAATTAACTTTAAAATATTAAAATAAAAATAAATTTTCATATATTTTAAAAGTTAATTATGTTGCTAATTCAATTTTATTAGGTCAAACTAATATAATTAACCTAGTACAGTTATTCAAATCAGGCAAATGGGCATTCACAATTGGGGTAGTTCATGTGAGGGGGTGCTGGGTTCAGTATGTCGTACCCACTTCTATGGCTCCTAACTCTCACACAAGGCCAAAAAGAGAGGAATTTAACCTTAAAATGAATAACCGTTATTAATTGAATAGGTCCAAGAACTAAATGGACCTAAATAAAATCTATCATGGTGTGACATTTTATTTAGCAACAACCTATATGCATCTATATAATAAAATAAACACATAGGCTCACACAGGTACACATTTGGATGGATCCTATCATGTTGCCAGGTCATACACAGATGAAAGAAGATTTGTAAAATTTACCTGTTACAAATTATTAACTTGACCAAGGGAGCCATCAGATCATTAGATCTGGCAAAAAGTAACCACGGCTATTTGCAATCAAGTAATAATAGGTTTTGAAAACTTACAGACAAGCTAAAACCACATACTCTTGCAACAAGGTTAGCTGGATAGTTGGAAGTAGGATTTATTTAATTTTAAATAAATAAATTTCGAAAAATAAATAATTAAATAAAAAAAAATTTTAATTTTCGAAAAAATAAAAAAAATATACTTATTTTTGAAAATAAAAAAAAATTATTAATTTAAATTTCGAATTTATTTAAAAAAAAAAATATTTAAAATTAAACCTACAATTTTGAAAAATTAGGTTTCAACTAACCTAAATATCATTTCAAAATTTGCTAACTACTTTTAAAAATTAAATATTATTTTATAAATAAAAATTAAATAAAAATTAGAAAAGATAAATTAAATATCTTTTCGAGATTTTAAATTTAATTTAAATAAATAAAATAACAAAATTTAAAAGTTAGCAAAATATCTTACATCTATTTAAAATTACATGATTATAGTTATCTTATTTTAAATTTAAATAAGGTCAAAATATTTAAAAAAAAATTAATTTAAAAAATTTAATATCTGACCTTAAATTTAAAAATAAGATAAGATATAATCAAATTTAAAGATAAGATAAATAATTAAGCAAAAAGATAGATATTTACTTATTTCAAATTCAAATTACACTAATATCTTGAATTAAATTTAAAAAATATTAAATTAATTCATTATGATAATTAGAGTTGAATTAGGAATAGTAAATCTATAAATACAAAACTATACAAAAAATCAGAAGTTAATTCCATGAAAAAGCATGAAAAAACGAAGAAAAACGAAAAAATTGTGAGCTGTACGGACAGTTTTCGCGCGCGCATGAAAATTTCAGCACAACTCCGTTTTTTTCGAATCTTCAAAAAATCATAACTAATTCAAATTAAATCGAAATTGAGTTCTGTAAAAAAGTAACTTGCTTAATTTTTTCCATACTATCCAATAAAAATAATTCCACAAACAGATATTTAATTATTTTACACGAAAATTCACAAACATCAATCAATCATCAAATAACACTCAATACAACATGGTGTTAGATAAATTAACAATTAACCCAAGATCTATTTGTATATAACATAGAACACAATAATAAGATATAATAATTAGGTATGTGTACCTGATTGATCCATAGCAATTATCTCTGATTGATCCACAGCAGTTACTCCAATTTGATAGTGCAATACTATCAACTAAGTCTTCCTCCCTAGATCTCTAAATCAGAAGCAGTTTATTTTATCTGATTATCAAAAGGTATACAATTGTGATGAGACAATATGTATTTATAGAGTTAGGGAGGGGACTTAGCTACAAAACCCTAGTTAGGCTGGGCCTGCTCATCAAAGGCTTCAGTCAACTAGAAAAGCCCACACTTCTGCTTCACCTAGACTTTACTCACAGATGCTAAGCCCATTAACAATTGATCACCAACAACATGGGCTAACACAGCAAAGAACTATCCAATCAACCCAAGTTTTAATAAAACCAATAAAATTTAATGTAAGCCCAAATAAAAAGTCTAACATTCTCCCACTTGGGCTACATTGATTTTAATACATATATATTATATATCAAAATAATTTTTGTTTGAAAACGACTCATGGGTTGAACAACAGGAAAACATTTGTGGCCACTTTAAAAACTGATAGTTCTCTGATAGCATCTCAACATACCGGTCCAATTTAACCTTTGATAATGAACTATGACAGTCATATTGTTTTTAGCTCAACAAAAGACATTCATAATCACAAATACCAAAGTATTAAATCGACATGGTCAATAAGTCTAGTAGTGTGGTAAGGAATTATGTTCAACATGTGATCAATATAAAATAACATAATATCCTTATCAGTCCTCAGTTTCACTGATACCGTGATGCTTAATAAATAAGCCAGTGAAATTAAACATACACCACTTAAAATAAGTAAGTGTCACTAAACTTGCTTAAATAATTAAGCCAACAACATATCATTGTCAATAAGCAAATAAATTTAAAAGACAATGATCACAACAATATGAACCACATGCTTTCAATTCAATCATTCTCGAGAATACAACAAAACATAATTGAAAACATATCCATTCAATAATAAAAAATATTGAAACATAAAATGTAGTTCATAACTTTATTCAGAAAATTATAAATAATAATTTCTAAAAACAAACAGAAAACAAAACTCCCACTAACCCAAAAGATCAAAAGATTCTAAAATGCCCATATTAACAACATGTTTATTAAACAGCACGGCACTTAACCCTTTGGTTAGAGGATCAGCTAACATCGACTCGGTCTTGCAATTTTCAATAACAATGTCTCCTTTCTTGACCAAGTCTCTGACAGTGAGATACTTTATTTCCATATGTTTAGAAGCACTACTAATCTTGTTATTCTTTGAAAAGAAAACAGCAGCATCATTATCACAATAGATTAGCATAGGTGTGGAAATAGAATCAACCACTCGTATCTCCGAAATAAAATTCTTCAGCCACAAAGCTTGCAAAGATGCCCCATAACATGCAACAAACTCAGCATACATAGTAGATGACGTGATCAAAGTCTGTTTGACACTCTTCCAAGAAATAGCAGCACCTGCCAAGGTGAAAATATAGCCAGAAGTTGACTTTAAATCATCTACACAACCACCAAAATCTGAATCTGAATAACCAACAACTCGAAGATTGTCAACATGCTTATACACAAGCATAAAACTCTTCGTTCTTTGCAAATATCTCAAAACTTTCTTGGCTGCAACCCAATGATCAAGGCCAGGATCAGATAAATATCTCCCAAGAACATTGACTACGAAAGCTATGTCAGGTCGAGTGCAAACCTGAGCATACATCAAACTCCCTACTACACTTGCATAAGGGATGTTCTTCATTGCTCCTCTTTCCAAGTCGTTCTTAGGACATTGCTGCTTAGTGAACTTGTCCCATTTCAGAATAGGAACAGAACCAGCTTTACATAAATCCATGTTGAACCTTTTGAGCACACGATTAATGTAAGCTTCTTGAGATAAGCCAAGAACTTTTCGATTCCTGTCACGATGGATCTCAATCCCCAAAACATAGGATGCCTCCCCAAGATCTTTCATATCAAAATTGGAAGACAGAAAATTTTTGGTCTCATTTAGTAGTGACAAATCACTGCTGGCAAGTAAAATGTCATCTACATAAAGAACAAGAAAAATATAACGACTCCCACCGATCTTCATATAAATACACTGATCAAACTTGTTCTCTACGAAACCAAACGATGTCACAACCTTGTCAAACTTCAAGTACCACTGGCGAGATGCCTGTTTGAGACCATAAATGGATCGTTTCAACTTGCAAACTAAGTGTTCTTTTCCATTCTCCTTGTAGCCTTCAGGTTGAGACATATAGACTTCCTCATTCAATTCTCCATTCAGAAAAGCAGTTTTAACATCCATTTGATGCAACTCTAAATCAAAATGCGCAACTAAGGCCATAATAATTCTGAATGAATCTTTAGTGGAAACAGGTGAGAAAGTTTCAGTGTAATCAATACCTTCTCTTTGAGTAAAGCCTTTAGCCACTAAACGCGCTTTAAACCTTTCAATCTGTCCCTTTTTATCCCTTTTAGCCTTTAAAATCCACTTACAACCTATTGGTTTGAAACCATCAGGTAATAAAACTAGCTCCCATACACCATTTTTCTTCATGGAGTCGATCTCATCATCCGTAGCTGCTAACCATTTTGAAGATTGTGGACTATTAAGTGCTTCACTAAAAGTGACAGGATCCACAAAATGATCAATATCATATTCTCCTTCTCCAAGATAAACAAAATTATCATGACACTTTGTTGACTTCTTTTGTCTCTGAGATCTTCTTAGAGGAGGTACTTCTGGAATAACTTCTCTTTGTTGATCATTATTTTGAATAACATCTTCCACAACTGGAATTTCTTCAATAACAGGATTCTCATTAACAATAGGAGCTTCATCATTAATAAGCCCTTCATCAATAATAGGTCCTTCATTATCTTCGATATCGGGAGCAATGTATTCATCAACAATGGGAGCATTACCAACTGGAGTAGGATGGAGACTACTATTATCATCTCTTGAAAATGACATAGGAATACAAATTCCTTTAGATGACTCCCCCATTTCAAGAGATGTTGAAGGAATTTTCTCAGCAACATCAAATTCCAAAAATTTAGCGATGCGAGATTCAACAATTCGCGTACCACGAGTAGGACAGTAAAAGCGGTAGCCTTTCGAGCGCATTGGATAACCAATGAAATAACAGCGATTTGTTCTCGGATCTAACTTTTTCAAATTAGGATCATAAATCTTTACTTCAGCTGGACAACCCCATACTCGAAGATGATTAAGACTAGGCTTCCGCCCAGTCCATAACTCAAAAGGGGTCTTGGGAACACGATTTAAAATATAAGTTGCAGTCATAAGTGCTTCACCCCATAAAAACTCTGGAAGATTTGTTCTACTCATCATACTTCTAACCATATCCATGAGAGTGCGATTTCTCCTTTCAGCAACGCCATTTTGCTCAGGTGAACCAGGCATAGTGTATTGAGCAACTATACCATTTTCTTGTAAGTACTCTGCAAAAAGCCCCATGTGTTGTCCAGATTCTGTATAACGACCATAATATTCTCCTCCACGATCAGAATGAACAACTTTGATGACTCTTCCTAATTGTTTCTCAACCTCATTTCGAAAAATTTTGAGTTTATCAAGGGCGTCAGATTTTTCTTTAATTAAATAGGTGAATCCATAACGAGAAAAATCATCGATAAAAGTGATAAAATACTTATTTCTGCACAACGTGGTGGAATAAGGACCACTGATGTCTGTGTGGATAATTTCCAATAAAGATTGACTGCGGTTTGCAGTCTTCTTTCTTGTTTTAGTCAATTTTCCACGAGTACAATCAACACAAGTATCCCAATCAGAAGCATCAAGAGGAGGAAGTATTTCAGATTTAATTAAACGATCAACCCTTTCTCTGGAAATATGACCCAATCTTTTGTGCCATAACAATAAGGATGTTTCCTTAATATGAGGTCTTTTACCCACAGAATTCACAACATTAAAAGAGGAATCTAAAGGAGCCAATGACAACTTGTAAAGACCATCAGAATAAAAGCAATTTCCAATAATTCGAGAGTCAAGCATAATGTCAACATTATCATTTGCAAAATGAAAAGAATATCCTTGTTTAACCAAAAGCGGAAGCGAAACTAAATTCCTTTTAAAAGTAGGAACATAAAAAGTATTGTTCTAAATAATCTTATCACGAGACTGTAATTCAAGAATAAATGTTCCAACATAGATAACGTCAACTCCAATATCATTGCCCACTTTAAGCTTGGACTCCCTCTCACTTGGCTTCCTGAGATCCTTTAGCCCCTGTAAGGAAGCAGAAACATGAACAGTAGCACCACTGTCTAACCACCAAGAATCAATAGGAACATCAACTAGATTAGATTCAAAACAAACACATGCCAATGGATTACCTGATTGTGCTTGCTTCTTTTCTAACCAAGTCTTAAATTTGTGACAGTCTGTTCTCCGATGCCCCAATTTTTCACAAAAGTAACACTTCACATTAGAGTATTTGGACTTTCCGTTGTTATTCTTCTGTTTATTCTTATGCTCCTTACCATTACCATTCTGTTTAGTAGCACCATCATTTTTATTCTTGAATTTTCCTTTTCCTTTGTTGGGCTTGAGGTGAGAAACATAGTTAGCAGATTCATTCTTCTCCCTTTTAAGCTTGCTTTCTTCAGCTACACACTGAGAAATTAGGTCGCTGATAGTCCATGTTTGATTGTAAGTGTTGTAGGCTGTCTTGATAAGGCTGAAAGAGGCAGGAAGAGCATGAAGAGCTCGATGAATAATGAAAGAGTCAGGAAGAGGAATATTATGATCTTTCAACTTGGACTGAACATTTACCAATTTCAGAATAAAATCACGCACTCCTTTTAATTCATCATACTTAATGGTTGTCATTTCATCCATAAGATGTCCAGCTTCAGCGTTTTCACCAGTGTCATATAGTTTTTCTACAGCATTGAAAAACTCTTTGGCATTTGTAGTGTCTGGCAAACCACTCAATAGATGTTCAGGAATGGATCTTTTCATAGTAAGAAGACTGAGACGACTTGACTTTTCCCATTGTGCATGATGAGTTCTCTCGGCAGCTGTACTGGAGTGAGTAAGTTCAGCAGGTTTTTCTTCTCGTAGGCACAAGTCCATATCCATTATGCCTAAAGTAAATTCCACATCTCGTTTCCATGTCTTGTAGTTGGAAGCATTCAAAATATGGATGGAAGCATTATTGTTGTTCACAGAAAAGGAGACTGAAAAATTCAAAAATTAAAACTTGAATAAGCAATATGAGCAATGTATTAGAAAATATTGTAGAATCAACTGGTCATTATAAACTCCCCTTTGGGGTGAGAATATAACACACACATGATCTACCTTCATGAAGTTAACAACAAAGAAAAAATACATATCATTTAAGAATTTTATTACCTTTGGGCAAATAAATTTCTTAAAAATATGTATTAATTCAAGCAAAAAATAATAATAAATTTATATATTTAAATTATTACCTTTGGGCAAATAATTAAAATATATACATTTAATATTAACTCACTTCATGGAATGTGAACTAATATATGTAAATACTACCTTTGGGCAAGTAATTACACATATAGTCAACCAAAAATATAATATTTTCTTCAACATGTGAAATTTGGTGATAAAACAATCATTGAAAATTAATAATTTTCAACCAAATTTCCAAAAGAGATATATAATTGCTTTTATTATATTGATAAGCAAAAAATAAAGTGTCCACCATAACACATTATTTTTGTATCAAACAACCAAGTTTTATAACTTTAGAACAACAATTAATGAAAAAAAATGTGAAATAAAGAATATTGGTGGAGATTACATAGTCAAGATAAACGAAACAAGAGAGTGACTATGTCATATGGAACGAGAAGAAACTCAAAAAATTTTCTATGATTGACAAATTTCGAAAAATTATCAAAAAATATTTTTAATAATTTTTAACTACATAATTATCATTAAAATAATAATAATTATTAAATGGAGTCAAAAAATTAATTAAAAATCATAGAAAAATCAGAAATTAAATTCTAATAACGCTGAAAAAAAAAATCGTCGAAAACGGACCTCCCAGCCGGCCCCACGCGCCCCCACGCGCCGCCTGCGCGAGTGGGCTTCGCGGCTGGGAGTGGTCTTCTTCCTCCAGCCGGTTCTGGGAAACGGGTCACGCGACCCGGTTGCTCCGATTCGGGTCTGCTCGTTTTTCCGGCCAAAAACTCGTCGAAAAGTGGGGATTTTGGATGGGTTTTGCTCGGGATTCAATTTCTAGTTGATTTACACTATTAATTTCGTGTATTAAAAAATAAATGGGTAGATCTATTCTAAAATCACTCCCAAAATTGAAGAACACAAAAGAAAAAAAAATTGTAATGCTAACCTTAGTTAAATCCGAAATTAATTATGTAGGAACATTGATAAACAATTAATTATGAGAAATCTATTATCAATTGTAAATCAAAAACAATAAAATCAAAATACACAAATATAATTTCACATTATAATCATATAAACCCTAAAACTTTAAATTTAAAATTCTCTTAATATACACAATGATTTTATGCATATAATATATCAATTGAAAGAGAATTTAACGATCAATAAAACCCCTAAAGTTTTAAGATTTATAAACAAAAAATTGCACATAAAATAATAACGAAATTGATATGAAATTATGGATAATTAACATATACAAATTAATTATACTAATTATAGGTTCTAAATCATATACAATAGGCAATCTGATACCACATGTTAAATAAATTAACAATTAACCCAAGATCTATTTGTATATAACATAGAACACAATAATAAGATATAATAATTAGGTATGTGTACCTGATTGATCCATAGCAATTATCTCTGATTGATCCACAGCAGTTACTCCAATTTGATAGTGCAATACTATCAACTAAGTCTTCCTCCTTAGATCTCTAAATCAGAAGCAGTTTATTTTATCTGATTATCAAAAGGTATACAATTGTGATGAGACAATATGTATTTATAGAGTTAGGGAGGGGACTTAGCTACAAAACCCTAGTTAGGCTGGGCCTGCTCATCAAAGGCTTCAGTCAACTAGAAAAGCCCACACTTCTGCTTCACCTAGACTTTACTCACAGATGCTAAGCCCATTAACAATTGATCACCAACAACATGGGCTAACACAGCAAAGAACTATCCAATCAACCCAAGTTTTAATAAAACCAATAAAATTTAATGTAAGCCCAAATAAAAAGTCTAACACATGGTACCATCCAAAAACAAACAAACAATCGTTTTAAAGTCCAAATTTCTTGTAAGTAAATCAATTACCATGGCTCTGAGGCCAGTTGTTGAAATTTATTTTACCAGGATCTTAGATCTACTCACAAGTATGTTGTTTAAACACCCTAAATATGAACTTTCTAAAACGATAAATTAAACACATATAAAGTTAAGAAAACCTTACATTGATGCAGCGGAATTAATGTCTCCTTCCACTCAGATGTCTAACCCTTGTATCCTATCTGTAGCAGAGTATAATCAAGATCTGAGCCCGAATGTCCTTCTTCTTCAAGTTTGATCCTTCACAGTCTTCCAATCTATGATTGAGTTACTGCTTGATGTGTGTGGGCACTTACTCTTTCACTAGGGTTCGAAATTGATGAAGGGAAAAGAGAAGAGAGGGTTTCGGCCAGGTATAGAAAGTGAGGAAGGCTCAGTTTTTCTGAAGAGAGAAATTTCTGACAGAAAGCTAATGAAAGCATGTGATTTGACTGAGCCATCACTTTCTATTTATAGGCAACTACTAGGTTTAGGTTAGGAATTATTTGACATTAAAATAATGAAAAAATCAATTTGAAAAACCTCATTAAGTGGCCGGCCATGGTGTTGTAGTGGGCCCTACTTGATTTTGCAGTTTTATCAAATTTTATCTCTATTTTCTCAAAAATGCCAATTTTCCAATTCTAACATTTTAAATGGCAAAACTAATTATTTAATAACTAAAATAGATTATTAAATAATATTGTCATTTAATTTAATTATTAATTAGACATATAAAGTCCATTAATAAATAAATAAACCTAGAAACTCTTTTCTTTACAATTTCACCCCTGCTTAGTGAAAATTCATAAAATTAGACATAGTCTAACTTTAGAATTATAATTGATCAATCACGAATCAATTAATGAGTCTTACAAGCAGAATGTTCTCAACTAGAATGGGGACCATGGATCTATATGCTGAGCTTCCAATAAGTGAACCAAATTTACCAAGTAAATTCCTACTTATTAATTCTTCGTTGAATCCACTCTTAGAACTTAGAATTGCACTTTCAGACTTATATAGAGCATATTATATGTTTCACGATATCAATATGCTATCTCATTTAACCATTGTTATAATCTTATTGTGATTTAAAGATCCTCTATATAGATGATCTACATCGAGATGGGATTTCTTTACCGTCCTCACCCCTCAATGTATTTTGCCCCTTAAAACACTTAGCTACCTGTAAATGGTGTTTAGTGATCTAATAATTAGTCAGTTAAACAAGAGCTCATCCATTTACTTCTATTTGCTAAGCTCGAAGGGAATCATCACGTGACTTCTATACACCAGTAGAAGCTATAGATTCCATATTTATGTTCAGCACTCCCACTCAATCATACTATCATGTTCCCAAAATATACGTATCACCCTGACCTAAAAGTAGGCTTAACTAATAAATCAAAGAACATGAATAGCACTTCTGAGTTGAGCCCAAGCATATCAAGATTTAGATTCTTTTAATCTTAAGATCAATTACTGATATTGACTTGGAAAGATATATATATAACGGTAAGTTTGTAATATCTTAACTTAGTTGCAATATCGGTCCAGTCTAATGTATACTCCATACATTCGAAACTAGTATACTTTACTAATGTCCTGGAAAGAACATAACACTTACTCCAAGTGTAAGTATACACCATCGCTGATTATCACATTAGTGTAAATCCAACAACACTGATGAAACAGGGACCAATACTTTTGATTTATATGATCACAATCACATTCCACTGTGTTGACGATACTGTAATTATGAATAGACATATGATCTGGATTTAACTGATTCTGTGTAAATGTAATAAACATATTTAAACCATTAGCATGTTAAAATTCATGCAAACATCAATCACTTCAAGAATAATTATCTTTTTTACCCCTGTACTTATGACACTATACTATTATGCCCCTTAATCTATTCAGCTTGTTACAAATAGTCCTTGTATAATTTTATATGCATACATTTACTCCTTCTGTTTATTTTGTTTAAAAATACCGTTTGTATTGATGATGTGGTATTATAACAAAGAATAGAGTAGTAATTTTATCTCTTTTTAGAGGGAAAATTGACTATGAGGTGGCATAATAACTGACAATGAAAGATGATTAAAAAATAATTTCATAACCTTTTAAAAAAATTTAATAAAAATAACTTTATTAAAATAATTCTAATCATTTTTTAGCAGTTCAACTTAGAAAAAGGTGTAAAATTAAGATTCTACAGTATTTGAAGAGATAGATATCACTAGAAAGAACATGGGATTTTTGGAAAATTAAGGTAATGATATTCTATTTTTTGGGATGTTATTTTTCATTTTGTTTTTCCTGTGATTGTAATTTTTATGACTTGTAATTTATTTTCCTAATGGTATATAATTTTTCAACTACTATCTATGTATAATGCCATATTATTAATTTAACAGTCAACTTTAGTCAATTTTAACGATAGAAGGATTATACTATTCCAACTGATATATTTTAAGGAGTATTTTTAACTACACTTATAGATTAAGGGGCATAATAGTATAGTGTCATAAGTACAGGGACTAAAAAAGCTAATTATTCTCACTTCAAATTTCTTATATTGATAACTAATTAGATTGTAAAGAGTTTTATTTAGGGCATAAAACCCAACAAACTCCCACTTGCACTAACATAAGACAAACTGTGCAAATAGGTCAATCTGATGTCTTGATTCTTCAGATCAAGTGTAGTATATTTGAATCCACCCAAACTTCTGGAACTAGTTCATAAATTCTCTTAGGAAACATCCTTTACTATATGCTTTACTTATCAAGGGATACTGAAATCTTTACTGTTTTAAAGAGTTTTATTTAGGGCATAAAACCCAACATATGTTGCATTTTCTGTCGCCATTCAGGGGGAGCTCTTTGATAAACTTCTAATTTTCTTAGGGTGACAATTTGACATGGATTATGCTCAATGAAGGGGGAGAAATACTTATCCTTTGTGTGTAAAGTGGTAGTGGTGCATTTGTTGTTTGGTTGTTTAAAGTGTTTGCTTTTCTGTTTGTTTAGACTTTGTTATATTTTGATGGTTGCTTTGTTTCGCACTGGTATTGTTGTCATTGACCATAATTTGTCAAGGGGGAGATTGTTAGAACTATTATTTTCTATAGTGACAAATTATGTCCAGTAGCATTCCAGTTGCGTCTGGGACTCGTAGTGTTTTGTCTGGGGTTCGTACTGTTAGTGTTAGTCCACGTCAGCAAAGATATTTTAGGTTTTAATTGTTCAGATGGTAACAGCTGTCTATTTCAGGTTTCTTGGTTTAGCTGGATATAAATGCGATTTCTGGGTATTTTGTTGACAAACTTTTGATCGGAGATTTGGGATTACGTTTTTTTCGTCTTGTTTCTTCTCTATGTTCCATGGCAGGTCAGATCTTGGAGCTTGAGGATGTTCATCAATGGCGGAATGATCTGAATCTAGAATTGCTGAGTTCAAACTGAAGGGAGTTCAGTGTCATCTTCATCATCAGATCTGAAGGGATTTCAGGTTGAAGACATGTTGAAGAAGAGCTCAGTTGCAGCACAAGGGATTGTGCATTAACAATCAGTGTTCTTGATTGTTGTTGGTAATTCATTACTAATTGTTGTTAAGGTTGTATTTGATTCCTTTAGAGAGAATTGGAAATTGTAATATGAACCTTTGAGAATTAGTGGATGAATTTACCCTGGTTCGGGGAACCCAAGCACTAGCCGCCTAGAATAGTTTCTAGGGCTGGTGAAGCTTGTAAAATTCTGGTGTTGAATCTTTGATTTTGTTCTTTTTATATTCAAGCTTAAATCAAGATAAAATCAATCTAAATATGAAAAAGATAGGTTAGACAAGAACTTGGGCTTACAATAATCATTAATTAAATATTAAAAAATTAATATTTCCTATTTTGCTAATTTTGTTATTCTCTATATTCCTAAAATATATAAAACTATTAATAGAAATAAAAAATTTATACATAGAATTATTATTTAAAAAATAACACACTAAAAAAACTAACAATACTTTTTTTTTTTTATAAAAATTATTTTAAAGATTAAAAAGAAAAAAAAATGTATATTTATCTTTTAATAAAATTTCTTCAAACTACAATTCTAAATTGCATTACCGAGAACAAAAAAAAATAATTTTAAGCTTTAAGCCTTAATACATATAAAATGTATAAGATTTTTTCTAAACCTAAAATCTTTAATTTCATAATAATTAACAATCATTTATATGTTTTTATTTTTTAAAAAATACTTAAGCTTACCAAAACCTATAAGAACAAAATCAATGAAGAAAATTCTAACAAAGAAACTGAACGAAGAAAAAAGGTGTCATAAACATTATTGAATAATGGCAGTTGCCAACACAAGAATTTCAGCACAAAAAATTATACTTGACCCCTAGACAAGATTATCATCTTCCAATCCTAAGAATATAAATAATGAACAACACCTCATTAGTTATTCTAGGAGAATGATGCATGGTAATGTCAAAAAAATTATTAGATAATAATAATATTTCTCTAACAATGATACCCTAAGTAAGAACTAAGATGTATTGTAGTGTTTTATTTTTAAGAGCATGAATAATATTAAGACAATTAGATTTCACAATCAAGCTCTTATTCTCCTAATAAAAAGAAACACATTAATATACATGTAAATGATTCTTAGTTTTACGATAATAAATTATTAATAAACTCACAATTTCATAAAATAATAAAGTAGTAATTTTAATTAATTTTTAAAAATAATTTATAATTTTTTCAAACTATTGGTTGTAATTATTATTTCCAATTTTATAAAAAATAATTACAATTTTTTTCAAAAAAATAATTGTTGGAAACTTACCATAAAAGGTTATTAGATTGTTACCTTATTAATTTTTTTTAGTGTCCGGTATTACCCATTAAGAAGTGTTCCATAGATATATAGATAGATAGATAGATAGATCGATAGATTGTTAACTATATAATAATTAATATTAAAAAATTAATAAAAAAGTAGAAAAAATAGAAGAAAAAAAATGAGTGCTTAATAAAAAAGTAGAAAAAATAGAGAAAAAAGAATGAGTACTTTAAAGTATTTTTAGCCCATCACGTCACCGCCTCATATTTTTTTTTATGTATATAGATATATAGATTGTGCTCCAATACACAAGATGTATAATAAAAAAAATAATTATATTAATGATAATTTAATATTTTATTGAGAATATAAAAATTAAAATTTTTATTCTTTTATTATTTAAATAATATTAATATGATAAAGTATATAGTTTATTAAAAGTCAATAAATCATACTAATTAGGGATATTATTGAAGATTAAAATATAGTACTTATTGTATGTTAAATTTTATACAATATTATATCTTAAGTTAAATTTAATATAATTTTTTAGCTTAGAGTCATATTTATCATACTTTTTTTGAAATAAAATCACCATCTTTATTAATTGCAATTCATAGTGATTACATGATTAAATTTGGAGTAACATCACTACTCCTGATAACACGATCGGCCTCGAGCTAAGAAGTGAGCAACACTATTTGCAGAACGTCTAATAAAATTGACAGAAACATCTCTCAAATCATTTTAACATCATCTTACAATCAGAAATAACACTTCCAAAGTATGAAACCATAGGAAGAGAACTACGTAACGCTTGCACCACTATAAGACTATTAGTTTCAGTGACAACCTCCTTCCAATCCTTTGCCTTAATCCAACTCAGCGCCTCCTTAACACCTAAGGTTTCTACCATTTCGGGGTACAGCACTCCTGAACGACAGCAGCTAAACGCCTC
Organism: Cannabis sativa; assembly: GCF_029168945.1. Lineage (NCBI taxonomy): Eukaryota > Viridiplantae > Streptophyta > Magnoliopsida > Rosales > Cannabaceae > Cannabis > Cannabis sativa. Next base: position 37,762,723 of record NC_083604.1, on the reverse strand, counting down.
CACCAACGCACTAGTTTCGTCTCTAATTACCCCCGCGAAGCTATAAGTTCCATTATCTGAAAAAAAAAATAGCAGCATCAACGTTAATCTTCAAGGTATTAACAGCTGGTTTGATCCATGTTTCATCACCATCTACATCTGTAAGGAAAGCACCAGTGGGAATCATAGTTGTATCTTGAGCTCGAGTCCAATCTGTGAGGAGGACTTTAGCTAAATGAACAACGCTCTCAACCGTGGGAATTTTCTTAGACCAAACTAATTCATTACGATGCCTCCATATCGCCCTACACGTCATTGCAACTAGCCTTCGTTTTTCCTCATCTACCTGTTGTAGGACCGAAGCAAACCAGTTGGCAAAAGAACCAACTACTGTCAAATTAACACCAGCAACCAACTGTTGCCAACATGCCTTGGCAAAAGAGCAATCCACCAGGCTATGGTAGATTGTTTCATCAGTTTCTTTGCACACAGGGAAAACGGCATCAACCGGCACATGTCTAGAGCGGAGTCTTGTTTTTGTCGGCAAACAATTAGTAGCAGCCTATCGTAAAAAGTCTTTCACTTTTGGGGGAACACTTAGCTTCCAAAGAGTATTCCAAAACATTGAATTATCATCCCGTGCCCCCAATTCTTTGCTCACTTACAAGAACTTATAAACTGATTTGACTGAAAAATAGCCCGAGCTTTCCCAACTCCAATACCAAGCATCACATAAACGACTTGAAGACAAGGAAATGCTAAGAATCAAATTAGCATCCCTTTCAGTAAACAAATCATGCACCAAGTCAATATCCCAAGCCAGTGAATCAGTTTCCATAAGCGCTTTAACATTCTGATCAACAAGAGCAGGATTAATAAAAGTTACCCTTGGATTATCATCATCTAAGAGCCACGGATCCAACAAGACATTAATCCGAGAACCATCACTAACTCTACACCTGGCCCCTTTTCGAACAATCCCTTGAGTTTCATAAATGCTACGCCAGACAAAACTTGGATTGCTACCTAACTCTGCATTTAAAATTGTACCATTGCGGTAGTACCTAGCTTTAAAAAGCTTACTGACGAGAGAGTCCAAATGACTAAAAAGTCTCCATCCTTATTTACAAAGCAAACTCAAGTTAAAGTCTCTCAGATTTTGAAATCCCATACCACCTTTAGACTTATGCACCGTCAATCTATCCCACTTTTTCCAATGGATGCCTTTGTTATTTTAAGACGATCGCCACGAAAACTTACACATCAATTGCTCCATCTCATTACAAGTTTTCACAGGGAACAAGAAAAGATTCATTGCATAACTAGGAAGAGATTGGGCAATAGTTTTTATGAGCAATTCCTTCCCTACTCGAGAAAGCAATCTTCCTTCCCAACCTTGAATCCTTTTCCGTATTTTTTCCTCCAAGAACCCAAGTAAGGTCGTTTTATTACGCCCCAAAATATTTGGCAGCCCCAAATATGTGCTATCATCACCTGCCTCATTAACTCCCAACATAGAGCAAAGTCGTTGTCGCACCCCACTACCAGTATTAGCACTAAAAAGGATAGAGGACTTCTGCAAATTAACTTGTTGTCCTGAAGCCTTTTGGAAAATTCGAACAACTCAATCATATTTGTAGCGCTATCCTCAGATGCTTTACGAAACACATAACAATCATCATCAAAGAACATGTGTGATAACACAGGAGCCTTTCTAGAAACTTTACAACCCAGAATCTTCCCCAACCGTTCATAGTATCTTATCAATGTTGAGAATCCTTCTACACACAGAAGAAACAGATAAGGTGAAAGAGGATCACCCTGTCTTAAACCTCGTGTAGGAATGATAGGCCCAATTTCATGACCCCCAGATCTGATAGTGTAGGAGATAAAACTAACACATTGCATTATCAGCTTAACCACTAGCTCATCAAATCCCAACCTCCTCAACATAGCCTGTAAAAAGCCCCACTCAACCCGATCATAAGCTTAGCTCATGTCCAACTTAAGTGCCATAAACCCTTCCTTCTGTTGGGTTTTATGCCCTAAATAAAACTCCATTTCAATATAATCCATTTTATTTAACATCAATAAGGAAACAGAAGTATTTTAAATTCATTTGTGTATGTTTTGGTTCATCTTGTCAATTGCTTGTCTATTTGATTTATAAATTCATCTGAAACCCTTTTCACATACTTGATCATGTTTATTGTGTTGTCAATGTTGGAAATTATTTTACCAGGATCTTAGATCTACTCACAAGTATGTTTATTAACACCCTAAATATGAACTTTCAAAAACGATGAAATAAACACATATAAAGTTTAGGAAACCTTACATTGGGTGCAGCGGAATATAATGACTCCTTCCGTTCAGATATCTAGCCCTTGATTCCTTTCTGTAGCAGAGCATTATCAATATCTGAACCTGGATCTCTTTCTCTGATTCTTTAGTGCTGAAAGTCTTTCTTCACGATCTTCCTCACTATGGTTGAGGTATCACTTGCTGTGTGTGGGCACTACTCTTACACTAAGAATTTCGAAATTTGAGAGGGAAGAAAGAGAGAGGGAGTGGTCGGCCAGATAGGGAGAGAGAAGGCTCAGGTTTTCTGATTCAGAAGTGTCAGAAGAAAAGTGTAATTTTCCTGAAGCCTTCACTATCTATTTATTGCATTCCACTAGGGTTAGGTTTGAATTATTTGGTATTAAATAATAAAAATATCAGTTTAAATTGCCTACAAAAGTGGCCGACCCTATACAAGTGGATTTGGGCCTCAATTTTTGCAATTTTGCAGTTTTATCTTTTCTGCATCTGATTTTCTCAAAAACGCCAATTTCTTAATTCAACCATTTAAATGCCAATTCTAACTATTTAATAACTACAAATAATTATTAAATAATATTGTCATTTATCATATTTATTAATTGAACCATACAAAGTATCATCATTAACAAATATGCCCCTAAAACTTTTTCTTTACAATTTCGCCCTTACTTAGTGAAAAATTCTCAAATAGACATAGTCTAATTTGAGAATTATAATTGATTAATCAAAACCAATTACATGAGTCTTACAAGCAATATTATCTCAACTAGTGCGGGGACCGTGAGTCTATATAACCGAGCTTCCAATAAGTAGATCAAGAATTTAGCACTAAAATTCACTAACTTATTAATTCTTCGTTGAATCCACGCATAGAACTTAGAATTGCACTCTCAGTATATAGAATGCTCTATATGTTCCACCATATAGACGCATCATTAGTTATCCATTGTTAAAATCCTAATTTGATCAATGATCCTCTATATGAATGATCTACACTGTAAAGCGATTAGATTACCGTAACACCCTACTATGTATTTTATCCTTAAAACACTTGACCCCGTATAAATGATATTTCAGCTTGTGTGAAATGAGTACTCCACCATTTATGTTCGTTTGGTCAAGCTCGAAGGAGATCATCTTTTGCTTACTATTCGCCAGATAGAAGCTATAGATTCCATGTTTATGCTAGCGCTCCCACTCAACTGCACTACCGTGTTTCCAAAATGTACGTATCACCCTGACCTAAAAGTAGGCTTAACTAACAAATCAAAGAACACGAATAGCCTTTCAAGATTGAGCCTAATGATAACAGGATTAAGAACATTTGATCTAGGATCAACTAGGCGATATTGACTTGAATAGATATTACGGTAAGTTTAATAAATCTAAGTCAAAGTTCAATATCGGTCTCTTCCGATGCATACTCCATGCATCCAACCTGAGCTTTACTTTAACCAATGCTCTTGAAAGAACATAGCACTTCTCCAAATGCAAGTAAACTCTGTTGTAGATTATCATATCAGTAAAACCCTATGTCTGATAAATCTAGGAAACTTATTCACATAGTCATGTTTACTTTCCAATGTGTTGACGGCACAATAAACAGGATCAAGTATGTGAAAGGGTTTCAGATGAATTTATACATTATGTACATATAATCATGAAATAAATCATGTGAACCATGCAACATTAAATGTTAATTCTGATCTATATTAATAAGTAAATCTGATTATATTGAAATGAGTTTTATTTAGGGCATAAAACCCAACAAACTCCCTCTTGCACTAATATAAAACAAAAAGTGCGTTTCAAATAATCTCAACACCTCGATATACAAATAAAGTGTAGTAGTAGTAAACTCCTCGTAATAGGATATGAAAGGTTGAATTAACCACAACCTTTTCTCCACCATTACTCTTCCTTAATCACAAAATTATTGATAATGTGAAATTCCTCTCTATATGTCTACTCTCTTGGGATACTGGATTCTATACATACCTTTGGCAACTACTTTTGGTTAATCAGTAAATTAACACTAGTAGTTTAGGCAATTTGGAATGGTGCCAAAAATGTATTGAACTTTCCTTAGACTGAATAAGTACCTTTCCTGCAACTTTAACATTCAGTCCCTTTCTAGTAGACCTAGAGACTTCAGATAGGTTTTTACACTTCTCCAAAATCACTATTCCACCCCCAGAGTAATCACCATCTTATCAGAAAGATTTTCTAGCACAAAGGTAAATTTCAAAATCTGATGTGGTGTAGTCTAAGAGTTTTAAACACACCCTTATAGACTAACATATAGTTCCTCTTCTTAATCTTAGGATTTACTTGATTGTCTTCCAATGTTCTTCTCCTGGATTAATCTGATACCTACTCATTACTCCCACTCAACAGTAGGTGTCTGGTCTAAGGCATACAAAAGCATATCTAAGACCTCTCACTGTTGATATAAGAAATTCTTTCATGGCTTTATCTTTTCTGGAATAGTTGAGACTTTTCCTTAGATAAATAAAATCTATACCTAAGAAGTTGTGAAGCTTCTATAGATTGCCATTAGAAAGAAAATGCTTCAGTATCTTACTAAAGTAAGTTGCTTGCATTAGAGTAAGTAATTCCCAGGTATACCACAAGCCATAGGTTTAGATAAACTCAAACCTATAATACTAGGAACATGAAGTTTTGTTAAGTCCATTGAATGGACTTATAAACGAAAATTTCCTTTTATGTCCTTGTAATAGAAAACTTTAGGTTATTCCATGTGAATGGATTAAAATATAGTTCTTTTGGCTTTCTTCTTTGTTTCTTATCTAGACAATCCATTACTTGTTTAAACTCACAATGGATTTTAATCACTAGTGTCTCCCAAGTCATAAGAAGGTGAGTTCCTAGAAACTCTCCCACTACGAAAAGTTACCGTGAATTATGTCTAAGAAAACTAAATGGTATTAACCTCTTTGGTTGTGACAAGACAACAGAGGCAGTGGGATCATCATATGTCAAATAAGATGATAGAACACTTTTGGAATCAAGAATTAAATATCTCTTTTATTTGCTACTTTATTTTTCAGACTTAGTCATTATCTTAGAAAAGTAGTATTTGTTTGAACAAACATTTTCTTTTAATTGACTATGGGATGATCCGCCCCTAATCACGTAGAATAGCTAACAAACCATGGTTAATAGTTCTAGCTTTTCTCAAGATTTTGATTACGTCATCCATGAATCTAGTAATGATTTACATTAAGCACCTAACCATTACATCATTCTGAAATTGTATTACCATAGAAGGATTTAGGCAACGACTAGTAACTAATCATCAATATGCAACTCGAAATTTCTGGGGAGGTAAGTTTGGATATAATTCAAAAATCAATTTAATGATCTTTGAACTGCATATCAACTAACTATTTCTCCACCCCTATCAGTTCGCAAGATCTTTAACCACTTACCTTAATGGTTTTAACCATTGCTAGAAATTAATGAAAATTTTCAAACATTTCAAATTTCTTGCTAAAAGGTATAATCTAGAGTTATCGTTTTAAGAATACAACGAAAAACTCATATCCACCCCTGAATGTACATCCATCTGCGAATGAGATGAACTACTTTCAGTGGATATAGGCATATTAACTCTTTGCAGAGATTGATCTTGTCAAATCCACTATGAACAAGATACAAATGCCATAGATTAAAAAAAATGTGGTAGTGTCTTTTGATGACTTAGGTTTAGTTACATCAAAGAATTCTTAGAATAGTGCAAGTGGATCCTAGTCACATAATACCTAACTCATATTCCATACAGTTTGAATCCATTAATAGAAGATGGATATTAAACCCTTGTGAAGGTGTAACTGTATTGCATCCTGGAATTATAAATATAAGAAAATTTCTGTTTGGAATCTAAAATTAAAGTCAAAGACTTAAATTTATACCAAATATAATGAGTAATTCTATCTTGGACCACCACTACTAATTTAACTCTAAGTCAGATTTGCCCATAAAGTAGGAGATTTCTAAGATTGAGGATTTATATCAATTGGGAATAGAATTTCGGGATTATAATCATATGCGTCATTTATTTTCTTAAGAGAAAATATAGAATGACATGAAATGATTTATAGACCATTCATCCAATGATATGTTATTGAGCTAATTCGAAATGAATAAGCTAAGAGGAATTAGGATAATTTCGTTTATTAAATAAGAATCCAACGATGCTTCGATTAGCGAAAATCAAAGTAATCTTATTTATACAATCTTCTTGTTTCATATCGTAAAAATACTAGTCTAAGGTGTCATCAGTTGATGAACAGCTAGATGTCGCATATACAATATTTATCTTTCGAGATCTAACACTATTATGTATGTCTAATGGTGAAAATCCATTAGGGATTTATCTCACTAGATAAACAAGCCAAGTTAGACCAACAATGAAGATTCGAAATTAAACTACAACTTAATAACAGAAAATAACATGGTTCAATATAAATTCATACACAATTCAGAAATTATTATACATATAGCAAGTAGGAATGACAACTGAAAATACTAAAACTTACAATCCTAAATAATTTCCAAAGTTTTTCAACAAACTGATACAGTGTCCCGTTTAGGCGAGAGTCAAAGCATCATCCATTGAATAGAGTTGTCAGCTCATCTAAAATGATAACCACTCTAGCAACCTTTTATTCGATCAAGATTGGAATTCAGCGTTGTCCCGTTTAGGCGAGAGTCAAGGCAATTCTATCTTATGAGCTTCCACCATTGTTTTATAATTTGCAAGTCAAGTATGGTCGCCACCATTAGGGTGATCTATACCATACAAAACACTTACAAACTACTTATCATTCGAGATTAAACGGTGCAAAATTGCTAATGAACGTTCCTCCATTAGCGAGGATTACTTACTAAAACAAACGCGGTGTAAAACCCACAATGGGGATCGAATGTCTTTTGATTAAAAGCTCATTATTTAAAAAGGGTTGTATTTTCTTTGATTCTCTTTATTTAATCTGTTTATTTTAAATATATATTTATATAATTAAAATTTCCAATTTACAATGAAAAATTCTAAATATAAATTTTAATTAAATATTTATAAATTTTACTTAGACGGATATGAAAATAACATAAATTATTTCCATCTTAGTAATAATTTCCAATAAATATTTAGAAAAATATTCAATTTAAGTTGTTACAAAATTAATTTAAATTAATTTACAACTCAAATTTTATTTTCTATAAATATATATTGCATTTCGAAAAATTAAAGTATTTAAGAATACAATTTTCGAAAAATGCAATTATTCTAATTTAATGTTGGCCCAAAATTAATTAATAAAATTAATTTACAACAAAAATATAATTTTCTTATTTAATTAAATATATATAAGAAAAATTTCAAATATTTAAGTATGATGATGAAAATCAACTTAAATATTAATTTTCTAATTAATTAAATACACTAGAAAAATACTTCAAGCAAAAATATCACCTATCTAGATTTTCCTTTGACTAATTAATTCAATTTCTAATAATATATTTTAATTCATTTATTTTAAATTAATCAATAAATGAAAAAATCATTGATTTAAGTTGGTCCAAAAATTAATTAAAATAAATAATTAATTTACAACTTAATCTTTTTTTCAAGATAAAATTCGAAATTCCAGCATTTAAGAAATGCAATTTTGAAATTTGATTAATAAAATAAAGAAAAAATAATTTTGAAAATTATTTAAATTTAGTTGAAAAAATAAATTTCAACTAAAAATAATTTTCTATTTAATTAAGTGTCATGAAAAAGAAATATTTAAGTATCATGATGAAAATCAACTTAGATATTTAATTTTCAAATTAATTAAATGTATTAAATTCAAGAAATAAATAATTAAGTGTAGAGAAGGCTTAATTATTAATCTCTAGTTTAATACTAGGAAAATATACTTAAAATAAATTGTACCAAAATTAATTATTTAAATAATTAATTTCACAATGTATAATATTTTCCTATTTAATATTAGAAATAATAAGTAGTCTAGAAATAATTATCTAGAAAATATTTTATTTGACTAAGTATCTTTTCCACAAAATTTGAAAAAAAAATATCTAATTTAAGTTGTATTAGAAAAAATCTAGAACTTAAATATTTTCAAATTTAAATTTAATTAAATATCAAAAATTAAGTTGTAACCACTTAATTTGAAAATATTCCATTTTAAGTTAATATTCGAAAAGATCTTAACTTAAAAAATATCTAAAATATTCCATTTTAAGTTAATATTCGAAAAGATATTAACTTAAAAAATATCTAAAGAATCTTAATAACCAATGCCTAAAATTCCTCAACTTAATTTTGAAATTTTAAATCCAAAAGATATTCAGATTTAAGTTGATTAGTTAGATATAACTAAATATCAACTTAAATAGGAATATTTAATGAAAAATTTAAATTAAGCTTCAGAAAGAATCTAGATGGTTATAATTCTATATTTAATTAAATACAAGAAAATACACATAGTTTAGCTTAGAATAAAATTCTTTAAACTATGATTTTCTTAAATTAATTTCAAAAATAAATGAAATTAATTATGTTGCTAATCAATTTTATTAGGTTAAACTAGTTTAATTAACCTAGTACAGTTATTCAAATCAGGCAAATGGGCCTTCACAATTGGGGTGGTTCATGTGAGGGGGTGCTGGGTTCAGTATGTCGTACCCACTACTATGGCTCCCAACTCTCACACAAGGCCCAAAAGAGAGGAATTTAACCTTAAAATGAACAACTGTTATCAATTGAATAGGCCCAAAAACTAAATGGGCCTAAATAAAATCTATAAAGAACTATGACATTTTATTTAGCAACAACAACCTATATGCATCTATAATGAAATTAAACACATAGGCTCACACAGGCACACTTTGGATGGGTCCTATCATGTTGCTAGGTCATACACAGATGAAAGAAGATTGTAAATATACATGTTACAAATTATTAACTTGACCAAGGGAGCCATCAGATCATTAGATCTGGCAAAAAGTTAACCATGGCTATTTGCAATCAAGCAATAATAGGTTTTGAAAACTTACAAACAAGCTAAAACACATACTCCTACAACAAGGTTAGCTGGATAGTTGGATGTAGGATTTATTTAATTTTAAATAAATAATTTCGAAAAATAAAATAATTAATTAAATAAATAAAATATTTATTTTCGAAAATTTAAAATAAAATAAATGAAATTTCGAAAATTTGAAAAAATTTAAATTTAAAATTAAACCTACAATTTTGAAAAATTAGGTTTCAACCAACCTAAATATCATTTCAAAATTTGCTAACTACTTTTAAAAATTTAATGTTATTTTATAAATAAAAATTAAATAAAAAATTAAAAAAGATAAATGAATATCTTTTTTCAGATTTTAAATGTAATTTAAATAAATAAAATAACAAAATTTAAAAGTAAGCAAAATATCTTACATCTTTTTAAAATTACATGATTATAGTTATCTTATTTTAAATTTAAATAAGGTCAAATTATTTAAAAAAGATTTAATTTAAAATATTTTAAATCTGACCTTAAATTTAAAAATAAGATAAGATATAATCAAATTTAAAAATAAGATAGATTATTAAGCAAAAAAGATAGATACTAACTATTTTTAAATTCAAATTACACTAATATCTTGAATTAAATTTAAAAAACATTAAATTAATTCAAAATGATAATTAGAATTGAATTAGGAATAGTAATAGTATAAATACAGAACTACACAAAAAATCAGAAGTTAATTCTATGAAAAAGCATGAAAAAACGAAGAAAAACGAAAAAATTGTGAGTTGTACGGAAGCATACTGTCCATGGGCGCACTTGGGGCTGCGTAGGAAATTTAAACTGATATTTTCATTATTTTAATGCCACATAATTCAAACATAACCCTATGTGGTATGCTATAAATAGATAGTGAAGGCTTCATGAAATATAACACTTTCACTTCTGGTTTCCTTCAGAGAAAAACCTGAGCCTTCACTCTCTATACTTAGCCGCCACCTTCTTCTCTCTCTTCTTCATTCTAAATTTCGAACCTCTTAGTGATAGAGTAGTGCCCACACACAGCAAGTGATACCTCAATCATAGTGAGGAAGATCGTGAAGACAGACATTCAACAAGAAGGAGATTCAACACTAAAGAAAGGAGAGAAAAAGATCCAGGTTCAGATCTTGATAATACTCTGCGACAGAAAGGATACAAGGGTTAGAGATCTGAACAGAAGGAGACATAATATTCCGCTGCACCTAATGTAAGGTTTCTCATACTTTATATGTGTTTAATTTTATAATCGTTTTAGAAGTTCATATTTAGGGTGTTAATCAACATACTTGTGAGTAGATCTAAGATCCTAGTAAAATAATTTCCAACAACCCCATTTGCTTCCTTTTCAAATAATGCATAACCTCAAGGAGATTAGAATATTATCAGTTATCAATCTTCCTGGCAAAAAGGCACTTTGGGTTTCAGAAATAACACTCGGGAGAAAAACTTTCAAGCGATTAGCTAGCACCTTGGATACAATCTTATAGGCCACATTACATAAAGCAATTGGTCTAAGATCACCCATACTCTCAAGTTTAGACTTCTTCGGGATAAGCACAATATTTGTTTCTTTTAAATGATCAGACAACTCACCAAAAGTAAAGAAGTGTTGAACTAACTGAATGATGTCCTTGGTGACAATATCCCAAAATTTCTGATAGAAACCAGTATTAAACCCATCAAGACCAGGTGATTTATCTGGATGCATCTGGAAAAGAACTTTTCGAACCTCCTCAGCTTCAACCAGAATAACAAGAGTCTCATTCATAGCAGTCGACACCCGACTATGCACACAAGCCGTGACCCTTTCCCAATCAATTTTTGAAGCGGTGAACAACTCTCTAAAAAAATCTTCAACGACACCAGGTAAACCATTTTCCCAATCCACCCAAACTCCACTTCTATTTTTCAGTGACAAAATATGATTATTTTTCCGCCCGGTACTTGCACAAGCATGGAAATACTTAGTGTTTTGGTAACCCAATTTCAACCACAATTGCTTGGATCGCTGTTTTAAAAATACATCCTTCTGAGCCAGGACTTCAAATAAACAGTTTTGAGCCTCCTTGTATCTATTAATTGAATCAACATCCATTCTATTTCTCATCAGCTTCATTATTTTATTATAGTTGCTTATTGGCTGCTTAAAATTGTCTGTTATATCCTTCCCCCATTCGGCCAAAGCAGTACTACAACATTTGATTTTTGAGCTTAAGGGATCCGACTCATGAACCTCCCAATTATCATGCACAATCTGGCGACACATAGGCTCATGCACCCAAGCATTTTCAAACCAAAATTTCTTTATAGTCACCATCTTCTTGAACAAGTTAAGAGTCAACCAAATAGGGCAATGATCAGAAGTAGATATTTTCAAGTTTTCTAACCTTGCATCAAGAAAAAGACCATTCCAACTGTGAGTGATTAGAGCTCTATCCAATCGAACTTCAGTCCATGCCTCCGTACCCCTCCCCTTCTCCCAAGTAAAAGGATAGCCCACCAACTCCATATCAATAAGGTTGCATTCCGACACCACATCTTGAAACCCCTAAAGTAAAGAGCTTGGATAAGGACAACCACCTCTTTTGTCACTATGATGGACATTATTCATATCGCCCATTAAACACCATGGAAGAGCCGAGTCCCCAGCCAGCTGACGAATAAGTCTCCAAGATTTCCCACACAAACTCCTTTGAGGTTGACCATAAAAGCCAGTTGCACGAAACAAAGGATGGCCTTCAAGTTTCAACTCCAAATCAATGTGGTTGTTACTAAAACTAAGAAGCTTGCCATCATCTTGATTTTTCCACACATTGCAAGAACACCGCTTTGACCACAGGCCTCAACAATAAAACTTCCATCATAGTGTTGGAAGTTATTTTACCAGGATCTTAAATCTACTCACAAGTATGTTGATTTAACAACCTAAATATGAACTTCTAAAACGATGGAAAATTAAACACATAAAAGTAAGAGAAATCTTACATTGGGTGCAGCAGAACATATGTCTCCTCCCACTCAGATCTCTAACCCTTGATTCCTTTCTGTCGCAGAGTATAATCAAGATCTGAGCCTGAATGTCCTTCTTTGTTGTTTCTGAATTCTACACAGCCTTCCTCACTATGATTGAGGTATTACTTGATGTGTGTGGGCACTACTCTATCACTCATAGATTTCGAAACAGAGAAGGTAGAAAGAGAGAGGGTGGCGGCTCAGAGAGAGTTTTTGTGTGAGAAAATTCTGTCAGAATATTGTTTGTACAAAAACTGAAGCCTTTACCTTCTATTTATAAAAGACCACCTAGGGCTATGGTTGAATTAATTGACATTTAAAAATTGAAAAATCAATGTGAAAAGGGAATCATAGTGGCCGGCCTAGGCATTGTGGAAACAAGGCTTGCCACTTTTCCAACTTTCCTTTTCCTACATTGCCAGTTTCCTATTTTGTCAAAAACTGCCAATTCCTTTGTTCAACCACATAAATGTCAAATCTAATTATTTAATAATTAAAATTAATTATCAAATAATATATTGTCATTTATTTATTAATAATAAAACTAATTAAAGTTTCCTAATTAATAAATATGCCCTTCAAAATCTCTATTTATTGTTTTGCCCTTAATAAGTGATAAATTCTCAAATAGACATAGTCTAACTTGAGAATTATAATTGATTAATTAAAATCAATTAAATGAGTCTTACAAGTAATGTTGTCGCAACTAGTGGGAGGACCATGGGTCTATATATCTGAGCTTCCAATAAGCAGATCTAGAATTTACTACTTAAATTCACTGACTTATTAATTCTTCGTTGAATCCACGCATAGAACTTAGAATTGCACTCTCAGTATATAGAATGCTCTATATGTTCCACCATATAGACACATCATTAGTTATCCATTGTTATAATCCTAATTTGATCAATGATCCTCTATATGGATGATTTACATTGTAAAGAGACTAAATTACCGTAACACCCTACAATGTATTTTATCCTTAAAACACTTAACCCTGTATAAATGATATTTCAGCTAAGTGAAATGAGTACTCCACCATTTATCTCGTTTGGTTAAGCTCGAAGGAAATCATCCTTTGCTTACTATTCGCTAGATAGAAGCTATAGATTCCATATTTATGTTAGCGCTCCCACTCAATTGCACTACCGTGTTCCCAAAATGTACGTATCACCCTGACCCAAAAGTACGCTTAACTAACAAATCAAAGAACACGAATAACACTCTTGAGATTGAGCCTAACCATATCAGGATTTAGATCATGTGATATAGGATCAACTTAGTGATATTGAATTGAATAGATATTACGGTAAGTTTTATAAATCTATTTCAAAGTTCAATATCGGTCCATTCCAATGCATACTCCATGCATCCAACCTGAGCTTTACTTTAACCAATGTTCTGGAAAGAACGTAGCATTTCTCCAAATGCAAGTAAACTCCGTTGTAGATTGTCATATCAGTAAAACCCAGTGCTCTGATAAATCTAGGAATCCTTTATTCACATAGTCATGTTTACTTTCCACTGTGCTGACAACACAATAAACATGATCATGTGAAAGGGGTTTGGATGAACTTATAAATCAAATAGACAAACAATTGATAAAGTGAACCAAAACATACACAAATGAATGAAAAATACTTCTGTTACTTTATTGATATTGAATAATCTGGATTACATTGAAATAGAATTTTATTTAGGGCATAAAACCCAACAAACTCCCACTTGCACTATTATAAAACAAATCAGTACATTTCAATTAACCGTAAATTCTGACGGTGATTTTCGAATGCAGTTACTGCCAAGACTTTGGTGAATGGATCAGCTAAGTTGTCATGTGTGTCCACTTTCTCCACCAGTACCTCCCCTCTTGCCACATATGTTGGAATTTATTTTACCAGGATCTTAGATCTACTCACAAGTATGTTGATTAACATCCTAAATAAGAACTTTCTAAAACGATAAATTAAACACATATAAAGTTTAAGAAACCTTACATTGGGTGCAGCGGAATATCATGACTCCTTCCGTTCAGATATCTAGCCCTTGATTCCTTTCTGTAGCAGAGCATTATCAATATCTGAACCTGGATCTCTTTCTCTGAATCTTTGATGCTGAAACTCCTTTGCTGATGATCTTTCTTCACGATCTTCCTCACTATGATTGAGGTATCACTTGATGTGTGTGGGCACTACTCTAATCACTATGGATTTCGAAATTCAAAGGAAGAAGAAAGAAGAAGTGGCAGCTAAAGATAGGGAGAGAGAAGGCTCAGTTTTTCTGAATCAGAAAGTGTCAGAAGAAAAGTCTTATTTTTCTGAAGCCTTCACTATCTACTTATAGCATTCCACTAGGGTTAGATTTGAATTATATGGCATTAAAATAATGAAAAAATCAACTTAAAAACCTACAATAGGTGGCCGGCCATATACTAATGGATTGGGCCTTGCTTTTTGCAATTTTGGAATTCTAACACCTTTTGTATCTGATTTTCTCAAAAATGCCAATTTCCTAATTCAACCATTTAATGCCAATTCTAACTATTTAATAACTATAAATAATTATTAAATCATATTGTCATTTATCATATTTATTAATTGAACCATACAAAGTATCATAATTAACAAATATGCCCCTATAAACTCTTTCTTACAATTTCGCCCTTACTTAGTGAAAAATTCACAAATAGACATAGTCTAATTTGAGAATTATAATTGATTAATCAAAATCAATTACATGATTCTTACAAGCAATATTATCTCAACTAGTGGGGGGACCATGGGTCTATATAACCGAGCTTCCAATAAGTAGATCAAGAATTTATTACTAAAATTCACTAACTTATTAATTCTTCGTTGAATCCACGCATAGAACTTAGAATTGCACTCTGAGTATATAGAATGCTCTATATGTTCCACCATATAGACACATCATTAGTTATCCATTGTTATAATCCTAATTTGATCAGTTATCCTCTATATAAATGATCTACACAGTAAAAGGGATTAAATTACCGTAACACCCTACTATGTATTTTATCCTTAACACTTGACCCCGTATAAATGATATTTCAGCTTATGTGAAATGAGATCTCCACCATTTATTTTCGTTTGGTCAAGCTCGAAGGAGATCATCTTTTGCTTACTATTCGCCAGATAGAAGCTATAGATTCCATGTTTATGCTAGCGCTCCCACTCAATTGCACTACCGTGTTCCCAAAATGTACGTATCACCCTGACCTAAAAGTAGGCTTAACTAACAATTCAAGGAACACGAATAGCCTTTCAAGATTGAGCCTAATCATAACAAGATTAAGATCATTTGATCTAGGATCAACTAGGCGATATTGACTTGAATAGATTTTACGGTAAGTTTAATTAAATCTAAGTCAAAGTTCAATATCAGTCCCTTCCGATGCATACTCCATGCATCCAACCTGAGCTTTACTTTAACCAATGTTCTGGAAAGAACATAGTATTTCTCCAAATACAAGTAAACTTTTGTTGTAGATTATCATATCAGTAAAACCCTGTGTCTGATAAATCTAGGAAACTTTATTCACATAGTCATGTTTACTTTCCAATGTGTTGACGGCACAATAAACAGGATCAAGTATGTGAAAAGGGTTTCAGATGAATCTATACATTATGTACATATAATCATGAAATAAATCATGTGAACCATGCAACATTAAATGTTATTTCTGATCTATATTAATAAGTAAATCTAATTATATTGAAATGAGTTTTATTTAGGGCATAAAACGCAACAAACTCCCACTTGCACTAATATAAAACAAAAAGTGCGTTTCAAATAATCTCAACACCTCGATATACAAATCAAGTGTAGTAGTAGTAAACTCCTCGTAATAGGATCTGGAAGGTTGAATTAACCACAACCTTTTCTCCACTATTACTCTTCCTTTAATCACAAAATCATTAATAATGTGAAATTCCTCTCTATATGTCTATTCTCTTGGGATACTGGATTCTATATCTTTGCCAACTACTTTTGGTTAATCAGGAAATTAACACTAGTAGTTTAAGGCAATTTGGAATGGTGCCAAAGATGTATAGAACTTTCCTTAGACTGAATAAGTACCTTTCCTGCAACTTTAACATTCAGTCCCTCTCTGGTAGACCTAGAGACTTCAGATAGGTTTTTACACTTCTCCAAAATCACTATTCCACCCCCAGAGTAACCACCATCTTATCAGAAAGATTTACTAGCACATAGGCTAATTTTGAAATCTGATGTGGTGTAGTCTAAGAGTTTTAAACACACCCTTATAGACTAACATATAGTTCCTCTTCTTAATCTTAAGATTTACTTGATTGTCTTCCAATGTTCTTCTCCTGGATTAATCGGATACCTACTCATCACTCCCACTCAACAGTAGGTGTCTGGTCTAAGGCATACAAAAGCATATCTAAGACCTCTCACTGTTGATATAAGAAATTCTTTCATGGCTTTATCTTTTCTGGAATAGTTAAGACTTTTCCTTAGATAAATAAAATCTATACCTAAGAAGTTGTGAAGCTTCTATAGATTTCCATTAGAAAGAAGATGCTTCAGCGTCTTACTAAAGTAAGTTGCTTGCATTAGAGTAAGTAATTACCAAGTATACCACAAGCCATAGGTTTAGATAAACTCAAACCTATAATACCAGGAACAAGAAGTTTTGTTAAGTCTATTGAATGGACTTATAAACAAAAATTTCCTTTTATGTCCTTGTAATAGAAAACTTTAGGTTATTCCATGTGAATGGATTAAACCATAGTTCTATTGGCTTTCTTCTTAGTTTCTTATTTTGACAATCCATTACTTGTTTAAACTCACAATGGATTTTAATCACTAGTGTCTCCCAAGTCATAAGAAGGTGAGTTCCTAGAAACTCTCCCACTACGACAAGGCACCGTGAATTATGTCTAAGAAAACTAAATGGTATTGATCTCTTCGGTTGTGACAAGACAACAGAGGCTGTAACACCCTAACTGACTTAGGCGTATTACGTGATTTTTTAAACGTACTGTGCAGCTCGTTGCTAATCAACGAGGTTTATGGAAAAACGTGATTAATTAAAATTTTGCTTTTGAAATAAACTTATAAAACAATATTACAAAAGACTCGGGATCCCGATTATAAAATCATTTACAAAAAGATTTAACTGATTAACTGTTACATAAAATAAAAGTCGTCTAACGACCAGTTACAAAAATCAGCCTCGCTGTCCCGATGATCGTACGCTCCAGGCCTAACCGCCCCGACATGTACAATCTCATAAGCTCGCTCACGGTCCATCAGCTTTAGCCTTGCCTTTACCTACACATAACGTAGAACTGTGAGTCGACAGACTCAGTAAGAAAAGCATAATAATACTCATACATAATACTAACTGCCGTGTCCAACACGATACTGAGTCCCGCTACTGCCATGTCCAACATGGTACTGAGCCACTACTGCCATGTCCAACATGGTGCGAGTTACGAACGTTCATAGGGACGGTACTATTGACACGTAACAACTGATCGGTCGAGCCGGTCATACTCCATTGCTGGTCATACTCCGGCTGTACCGACGTGTTACTATATCCTCTGATCGGTCGAACCGGTCATACTCCGTGCTCGGTCATACTCCAGCCTGTACCGACGGGATACGTCAATAGCACGGAACCACCAACCAGTGTCAGCCTGATCGGTCAAACCGGTCATACTCCGGCTGCTGGTCATACTCCAGCCTGTACCGACGTGACAGGGTTGGATGGTTCGAAGCCAACATACATAACTAATGTAATCTAATAGGCTTCCTACATGCACGCTAAACATGTAATCCACATATGCATACTATTATACTAATCTTACCTGGATTCCGAATTCAGGTGTGCCGGTCAACCCTCCGACCGGAACCGAAGCCGAGCGGCGGACATCGGCTCCTAAACCATAAAAATCACAACGCTATAAGTGACACGCTAAATCACTTCCCGGGGACTAAAACTAGGAACTAAAAGTTTCCCTATCGATAAAAAGCATGGCAATACCCCTTAAAACATAAAAACGAGGAAAAACACGGGTTCTGAAAATTCCCCAACCGGTAGACCGGTTGCCCAACCGGAATTCCGGTTCTGGGAAATTCAGGACCCTCATCCGGAATTCCGGATGCACAACCGGAATTCCGGTTCCTCGCAGGCAGCAACATCAAATTCTCATAACTTGCACAATTCAACCCCAAATCACCTCAAACTTTCCCGGACACATTCTATACCTTCCCTAGAACATATCCAAGGCATCAAAACAACCCAGAAACCTCAAACATGAAAAATGCCATTGGAGCTCAAGCTTTGAGTTCTAAACTCAAACTTGAGCAAAACCACCTGATCATGCATTCCACTAGCTTAATTCTACTTAATCAAGCTTATCTAAGCCTCTGAAAACAATTAAAAACAACAGCAACATCACAGAAACAGATTCACTATATTTTCTTCCAAAAATCACATTTTTGCATTGAAAACTCAAAGCTTTGAACAACCTAGCTAACATGCTTCAAACAATTCATTTAACTTCAATTAGACATGATTTAAACTTCAGAAATCAACAATCAAACATAGCAATATCAACAGCCACAAAAAGCATGCATTTACTCAACTTTTCACCATTTTCTTCAAGAAAATAAAGGAGGAAAAATAAGCAACACCTACCACAAACAAGAGTTCCAAAGTTTTGATGAATCTAGCTAGAAATTGATGGAAAAACCCAGCTTTTGTAACCCCATGCACCAGCCGAAATAGAGAGAGAGAATGAGAGTTGATCTTTTGAAATTTTCTTTCTTTTCTTTACTTAGTAATTTTTTTGAAAATAGAATAATGAATAAAACACTTACATAAACTCATTTCAGCCAAATAACACTCAAATAATTATTTATTTTTCAAATAATAAACTCACATAGGACAAAACACTAATGGGGCAAAAAGACCATTTTGCCCCTCCACCATAAAATCACATAAAAGTCACTAAAGGGGTATTTTTGGGAAATTCTAAATTCCCGGCCATTCCCGACATTCCCAATGTCTAAAACCCGCCCCCAAACTACTAGCATACTAAGTTGTGATTTCTACTGAGCCAAACGCCGAGTTCCAAAATACCGGGCACCGGAATTACAAAATAGGCAAGCTACTGAATAACATAAATAACAGTATAATAAATTATTTAAATAGCTATAAATAATTTCATAATAAATCATAAACAACTGCTAATTTCCAAATTAACTAAGCGGGCTTTACAACTATCCCCCCCTTAAAAGGATTTCGTCCCCGAAATCTAACCTGAATAACTCTGGATATTGAGCTCTCATATCTGACTCTAGCTCCCAGGTGGCTTCCTCCACCTTGCTGTTTCTCCAGAGAACTTTGACCAATGCTATGGTCTTATTCCGAAGGACTTTATCCTTTCTATCCAGGATCTGCACTGGCTGTTCTTCATAAGTTATGTCTGGCTGTAGCTGAAGGCTCTCATAACTGAGTATATGAGAGGGGTCTGAAACGTATTTTCTCAACATCGAGACATGGAATACGTTGTGAGCTGCTGATAAGGCTGGAGGCAATGCTAACCGATATGCCACTTGACCTATCCTCTCGAGAATCTCGAAAGGTCCTGTAAACCTAGGGCATAACTTGCCTCTTTTCCCGAAACGTTTAATCCCCTTCATCGGAGATACCCGTAAAAACACATGTTCCCCTACTTGGAACTCAACATCTCTGCGTTTCGGATCTGCGTAACTCTTCTGTCTGCTCTGTGAATCAAGCATTCTAGCTTTTTATCTTTTCTATCGCCTCATTGGTCCGCTGAACTGACTCTGGACCTAGGTATTTCCTCTCCCCTGTCTCATCCCAGGGGATAGGGGATCTACATTTCCTACCGTACAACAGTTCATAGGGAGCCATCCCTATTGTACTCTGATAACTGTTGTTGTAAGAGAATTCTATCAACGGTAGATACTTACTCCATGAGCCTTCAAAGTCCATAACACAGGCTCTCAACATGTCCTCCAATATCTAAAATGTCCTTTCGGACTGACCATCTGTCTGAGGATGGAATGCTGTACTAAATTTTAGCTTTGTACCCATTGCCCGTTGCAAACTTTGCCAAAATTTGGAGGTGAACTTCGGATCCCTGTCCGAAACTATAGACTTCGGTACCCCGTGAAGTCTCACTATCTCTCTAACGTACAGTTCTGCCAACTGATCCACTGAAAATGTTGTTCTAACCGGCAGAAAATGAGCAGATTTCGTAAATCGATCAACCACTACCCAGATGGAATCAAATAAACCCGTGGTCCTAGGTAACCCGACCACAAAATCCATCGTAATATCCTCCCATTTCCATTCTGGTAGGGTTAGAGGCTGCAACAACCCTGCTGGTCTCTGATGTTCAGCCTTAATCTGCTGACAAGTGAGACATCTCGATACGAATTCTACCAAATTCTTCTTCATACCGCTCCACCAGAAGTACGGTTTCAAATCTTGGTACATCTTAGTGGTGCCAGGATACAGAGAATACGGAGTAGAATGAGCCTCCTCAAAGATCTCATTTCTAAGTTCCACACTGTTCGGAACACAAACCCTGGCTTTATACAAAAGCATCCCACTATCTGACACTGAAAAGTCCTTGGCTTGACCAGCCAACACCTCATCTCGGATTTTCACTAACTCCGGATCTGAGCGACTTTTATTCTTTCCAACAGATCAGATTGCAGCGTCAAGTTGTGAAGCTGACCTACCACAAACTCAATGCTGGATCTAACAATATCCTCTGCTAGCTGAGGTGAGATCTGAACCATGCTAGCTACTTGCCCGGGACCCTTTCTGCTCAGGGCATCGGCCACTACATTGGCTTTTCCGGGATGATAGAGGATCTCGCAATCGTAATCCTTCATTATTTCCAACCAACGCCTTTGTCTCATGTTCAAATCTTTCTGAGTAAAGAAATACTTGAGACTTTTATGGTCGATATAGATCTCACACTTCTCCCCATACAGGTAATGCCGCCAAATCTTCAGTGCAAAAACCACTGCGGCCAATTCTAAATCATGAGTCGGGTATCGCTGTTCATAATCCTTTAACTGACAGGAGGCATAAGCGATAACCCGATCGGCTTGCATCAGTACACACCCCAAACCCTGTTTGGATGCGTCGCAATAAACTACGAACTTCTCTTTGTCCAAAGGCAAAGCTAGCATCGGAGCAGTAATCAACCTCTGTTTTAGCTCCTGAAAGCTAGCTTCACATTTATCTGACCAGATAAATCGCTGATTCTTCTTTGTAAGCTCGGTTAGGGGCATTGAAATTTTGGAGAACCCCTCCACGAACCTACGGTAGTACCCAGCTAATCCCAAGAAGCTTCTGATCTCTGTCACTGTCTTCGGTCTCGGCTAATCCCTGACGGATTCAATCTTCCCGGGATCCACCTTGATCCCATCCTTGCTCACAATGTGCCCTAGGAAGGACACTTGAGCTAGCCAGAACTCACATTTCTTGAACTTGGCATAAAGTCTATGTTCTCGAAGCCGTTGCAGTACCATCTGAAGATGTAACTCATGCTCCTCTTCTGATTGAGAGTACACGAGGATGTCGTCGATAAACACAATCACACAAATATCGAGGAAATCCTTGAATACTCTATTCATCAGGTCCATGAATGCTGCAGGAGCATTGGTTAGTCCGAATGACATAACCAGAAACTCGTAATGTCCATACCTAGTGCGGAAAGCCGTCTTCGGAATGTCATCCTCTCGGATTCTCAACTGATGATAACCCGAACGGAGATCAATCTTAGAAAAGACCGTCTTCCCCTGAAGCTGATCGAACAAGTCATCGATCCTAGGTAAGGGATATTTATTCTTCACCGTCAGCTTGTTCAATTCCCTGCAGTCGATGCACATCCTCATAGATCCATCCTTCTTCTTGACGAACAAAACCGGGGTTC
Source organism: Cannabis sativa (assembly GCF_029168945.1). Taxonomy (NCBI): domain Eukaryota; kingdom Viridiplantae; phylum Streptophyta; class Magnoliopsida; order Rosales; family Cannabaceae; genus Cannabis; species Cannabis sativa. The sequence goes on along the minus strand of NC_083604.1, from coordinate 37,740,333 downwards.
CCCAGGGTGACACACTGGGCCGAAAGAACCCTATGTCAAGCAATCCCTGGAGCTGAATCTTTAATTCCTTAAGTTCAGCTGGAGCCATTCTATACGGGGCTTTGGAAACCGGTTCCACCCCTGGTGCCAAGTCAATCACGAAATCAATCTCTCGCTGAGGTGGTAACCCTGGAAGTTCTTCGGGAAAAACGTCCAAAAATTCCCGAACCATTCTGATGTCTTCTGGCCGAATGGTATCTGGCCGAGGGTGTCCACCACCACGGCCAGAAACCCTAAGCAACCGCCGTGTAACAATTCTCTCGCTGGCATAGCCGAGATCACCGGGATCCGAGATCCCTGAACTGAACCAACAAATACAAACGGTTCTTCACTTTCCGGTTGGAAGACCACCATCTTCCTTTTACAGTCAACGCTCGCCGAATATTTAGATAAGAAGTCCATTCCTAGAATAATATCGAATTCGACTAAACTCATCTCTATCAGATCAGCACTTAACTCTCTACCATCTATCCTGATCGGCATAGACCTAATCCACCTATTGGAGATAACCAATTCTCCGCCAGGTAACAGGGTTCCAAACCCTGATTCATATCTATCGTACGGTCTATCCAATTTACTAGAGATTCTAGCAGCCACACAAAACATCTTTGACCCAAGCACTCACCCCGAGAATGCCTCTTTACTAATAAGACACTCCAGTAGGAATAACGGGTCTTAACACTACCCTGACGATCGTCTTGATTCTGGTTCCCTCGGAACCTCTTGTTCTGCCTCGAGCCACCAGATGCAGTGGATGATTCCTCCTCCAGTCCATGGCCGAACCACTACCTCCCCTGCTGAAACCTGACGCAGAAGGGGTAGGAGCCCCGCCACATTCCGGAGTCCTAACTGATTCCACATACATCTAACTGCGCCCTCAGCTCACCATGCTTTCTCCGCCATCTCAGCATAGATGGTCTTATCGTCGGTAGTGATCATAAGGTCATACTTGATCTTCACATTAAGTCCATCCCGATATTTTTCTTTCTTACTGAAATCGGTTGGCACAAATCCCGAGGCTAACCTCGCCAACCGGTTGAACTGAGTAATATATTCCGTCATGCTCATATTCTCTCGCTGGGTCAGGTGGGCGAACTCTTTCCTCTTGGCGCTTCTGACCGCCTCGTTATAACATTTAACGCTGAAGAGTTCCTAAAACCTTTCCCAGGTCATAGTGATGACGTCATGGATCTGAGACACCATGTCCTACCAGACCAGAGCGTCTTCTTAAAACTGAAAAGTGGCACACTCCACTCTGTCGTTCCCGGTGACACCCATAAAGTTTAGAATCTTGGTGATCACCGTCAGCCACTGCTCGGCTTTCATTACGTCCGGACCTCCCAGGAAAACTGGAGGTGCTTGCTTCCGGAACCGCTCGTACAAAGGTTCCAATCTATGGGTCGCCACCACTATCTCGGCCTGGGCAGCAGGGGCAGGTGCCACCGGAACTACGGGCACTGGAACTGCGGGAGCACCCTGCTGTCTCAACCTCTGAATCTCGAGATCTTGCTCTTCTATCCGGGCTTGCATTTCCGCAAACCGTAACTTCCCAATTCTGGGCTTCCTGATTGACTTGGGCAGCCTGCGGCGAGTTAACATCACTCCAACCGCGAACCCTGCCCCTGGGACCTCTACCTCGGCCCAAAACACTTGAGGGGAACTGAGCTCCTCGACCTTGATCTGACCCGACTGAGACGCCCTGACTCCTAATATTTCGTCTGGCGTCCATCTAGTCTGAACCTGTAACACCCTAACTATCTTAGGCGTATTACGTGATTTTTAAACATACTGTGCAACTCGTTGCTAATCAACGAGGTTTATGGAAAAACATGATTAATTAAAATTTTGCTTTTTCATTAAACTTATAAACCATATTATAAAAGTCTCGGGATCCCGATTTATAAAATCATTTACAAACGTTTTAACTGTTTAACTTTTACATCAAAATAAAGTCGTCTAACGACAGTTACAAAAATCTCAGCCGTGCTGTCCCGAGGATCGTACGCTCCAGGCCTAACCGCCCCGACATGTACAATCTCATAAGCTCGCTCACGGTCCATCAGCTAAAGCCTTGCTTTTACCTACACATGAACATAAACTGTGAGTCGACAGACTCAGTAAGAAAAGCATAATAATACTCATACATAATACTAACTGCCGTGTCCAACACGATACTGAGTCCCGCTACTGCCATGTCCAACATGGTGCGAGCCACTTCTTGCCATGTCCAACATGGTGCGAGTTACGAACGTTCATAGGGACGGTACGATTGACACGTAACAACCTGATCGGTCGAACCGGTCATACTCCGCCGCTAATCATACTCCGGCTGTCTGTACCGACGTGTTACTATATCCTCTCGATCGGTCGAACCGGTCATACTCCGGCGCGGTTATACTCCGGCTGTACCGACGGGATACGTCAATAGCACGGAACCACCAACCGGTGTCGGCTGATCGGTCAAGCCGGTCATACTCCGGCTTGGTCATACTCCGGCCACCATGCCAGACGTGACAGGGTTGGATGGTTCGAAGCCAACAGACAACTAATGTAATCTAATAGGCTTCCTACATGCTCGCTAAACATGTAATCTACATATGCATCTTGTTATACTAATCTTACGGATTCGATTTCAGTGTGCGGTCAACTGACTGGCCCGAAGGCGAACGGCGGATTACTGGCTCCTAAACCATAAAAATCACAACGCTATAAGTGACACGCTAAATCACTTCCGGGGACTAAAACTTGAAACTAAAAGTTTCCTATCGATAAAAAGCATGGCAATACCCCTAAAAACCCAAAAACGAGGAAAACTAGGGTTCTGAAAAATCCCCAATCCCATCGAATAGGTTGCCCAACCGGAATTCCGGTTCACGGGAAAATTCAGGACCCCATCCGGAATTCCGGATGCTCAACCGGAATTCCGGTTCCTCGCAGGCAGCCAACTAAAAATCTCCTAACTTGACCAATTCAAACCCAATTGGTCCCAAACTTTCCAGACCTGTTCTATATGCCCCAAATAACAATTCCAAGGCATCAAACCTACCCAAAAACCACATACACAAATTTTGCCATTGGAGCTCAAGCTTTGACTTCCAAACTCAAGCTTGAGCAAAACCACATAAACAAGCAATCCACAAGCTTAATTCTACTAAACTAAGCATAAAAATACCTCTGCAAACTAACAGAAACATCCAGCAATAACACAGAAACATATCATAGCATTTCATCCAAAAATCACATATTTTACATAAAAACAACAAAGCTTTGAACACCCTATCTAGCATGCTTCAAACCACTCAATTAACATCACATAAACATACTTTGAATCACACAATTTAACCATAAAAACACAGCAGCAAACTCAACTAGAAATCATGCATGCATCTCATTTTTTTTCCACATTTTTCTCAAGAAATTTAAAGAGAAGGAACTAGGGAACACATACCACAACAAGAGATCTCTAGAGTAGCAAATTAGGGCTTGAATCTCTACCAAAAATCCCAGCTTTGAACCCCAAGTCTCAGCCGAAATGCAAGAGGAAAAGAGAGAGAGCTTTCTATTTTTTTAAACTTTCTAATTTTTTGACTAAGTGTAAAATGAGAGAAAAAGGGATTTTCAAGCTTAATATACCATTTTAATAAATCCATTTCAGCCAAAAGCAATTAAATAAATAAACATTTATTTCATTTAATAAACTCATATAAGACAAAACACTAATGGGGCAAAAAGACCATTTTGCCCCTCCACCATAAAATCACTAAAATCATGCTAAAGGGGTATTTTTGGGACATTCTAAATTCCCGGCCAATCCCGACATTCCCAATGTCTAAAACCCGTCCCCAAAATACTAACATACTAAGTTGTGATTTCTACTGAGCCAAACGCCGAGTTCCAAAATACCGGACACCGGAAATGCGAAATATAAAAACTGCTGATGACATAATTATGCATATCTGAATTTCATAATTAACAATGATAAATTATTTAAATAGCTATAAATAATTTCCTGATTAACATAAATAACTGCTAATTTCCAAATTAACTAAGCGGGCTTTACAACTATTCCCCCCTTAAAAGGATTTCGTCCCCGAAATCTAACCTGAATAACTCTGGATATTGAGCTCGCATATCTGACTCAAGCTCCCAGGTGGCTTCTTCCACCTTACTGTTTCTCCAGAGAACCTTGACCAACGCTATGGTCTTATTCCGAAGGACTTTATCCTTCCTATCCAGGATCTGCACTGGCTGCTCCTCATAAGACATGTCTGACTGAAGCTGAAGGCTCTCATAACTGAGTATATGAGAGGGGTCTGAAACGTATTTTCTCAACATTGAGACATGAAATACGTTGTGCACTGCTGATAAAGCTGGAGGCAATGCTAACCGATATGCCACTTGACCTATCTTCTCGAGAATCTCGAAAGGTCCTGTAAACCTAGGGCATAACTTGCCTCTTTTCCCGAAACGTTTAATCCCCTTCATCGGAGATACTCGCAAAAACACATGGTCCCCTACTCGGAACTCAACATTCCTACGTTTTGGATCTGCGTAACTCTTCTGTCTGCTCTGTGAAGCAAGCATTCTAGCTTTAATCTTTTCTATTGCCTCATTGGTCCGCTGAACTGACTCTGGACCTAGGTATTTCCTCTCCCCTGTCTCATCCCAGTGGATAGGGGATCTACACTTTCTACCGTACAACAGTTCGTAGGGTGCCATCCCTATCGTACTCTGGTAACTGTTGTTGTACGAGAACTCTATTAACGGTAGGTATTTATTCCATGAACCCTCAAAGTCCATAACACAGGCTCTCAGCATATCCTCCAATATCTGAATTGTCCTTTCGGACTGACCATCTGTCTGAGGATGGAATGCTGTACTGAATTTTAGCTTCGTACCCATTGCCCGTTGCAAACTTTGCCAAAATTTGGAGGTGAATTTCGGATCCCTGTCCGAAACTATAGACTTCGGTACCCCGTGAAGTCTCACTATCTCCCTGACATATAACTCTGCCAACTGATCCACTGTAAACGTTGTCCTGACCGGCGTGAAAATGAGCATTTCGTAAATCGATCCACCACTACCCGGATGGAGTCATACATACCCGTGGTCCTAGGTAACCCGACCACAAAATCCATCGTAATATCCTCCCATTTCCATTACGGTAGGGTTAGAGGCTGCAACAACCCTGCTGGTCTCTGATGTTCAGCCTTGATCTGCTGACACGTGAGGCATCTCGAAACGAATTCTACCAAATTCTTCTTCATACCGCTCCACCAGAAGTACGGTTTCAAATCTTGGTACATCTTGGTGGTGCCGGGATGTAGAGAATATGGAGTAGAATGAGCCTCCTCAAAGATCTCGTTCCTCAAGTCCACCTTTGTTCGGGACACAAACCCTGGCTTTATACAAAAGCACCCCACTAGCTGACACTGAAAAGTCTTTGGCTTGACCAGCCAATACCTCATCTCGGATCTTCACTAACTCCGGATCTGTCGTCTGAGCAACCTTTATTCTTTCTAACAGATCAGATTGCAGCGTTAAGTTGTGTAGCTGACCTACCACAAACTCAATGCTGGACCTGACCATATCCTCTGCTAGCTGAGGTGAGATCTGAACTATGCTAGCCACTTGCCCGGGACCCTTTCTGCTCAGGGCATCGGCCACTACATTGGCTTTCCCGGGATGGTAAAGGATCTCACAATCATAATCCTTTACTAGTTCCAACCAACGCCTTTGTCTCATGTTCAAATCTTTCTGAGTAAAGAAATACTTGAGACTTTTATGGTCGGTATAGATCTCGCACTTCTCCCCATAAAGGTAATGCCGCCAAATCTTCAGTGCAAAAACCACTGCGGCCAATTCTAAATCATGAGTCGGGTATCGCTGTTCATAGTCCTTTAACTGACGGGAGGCATAAGCGATAACCCGATCGGCTTGCATCAATACGCACCCCAAACCCTGTTTGGATGCGTCACAGTAGACTACGAACTTCTCCTCGTCCGAAGGCAAAGCTAGTACCGGAGCAGTAATCAATCTCTGTTTCAGCTCCTGAAAACTAGCTTCGCATTTATCTGACCAGATAAATCGCTGATTCTTCTTTGTAAGCTCGGTTAGGGGCATTGAAATTTTGGAGAACCCCTCCACGAACCTACGGTAGTACCCAGCTAATCCCAAGAAGCTTCTGATCTCTGTCACTGTCTTCGGTCTCGGCCAATCCCTGACGGATTCAATCTTCCCGGGATCCACCTTGATCCCATCTTTACTCACAATGTGCCCTAGGAAGGACACCTGAGACAACCAGAACTCACATTTCTTGAACTTGGCGTAGAGTTTATGTTCTCGAAGTCGTTGCAGTACCATCTGAAGACGTAACTCATGCTCCTCTTCTGATTGAGAGTACACGAGGATGTCGTCGATAAAGACAATCACACAGATATCAAGGAAATCCTTGAATACTCTATTCATCAGGTCCATGAATGCTGCAGGAGCATTGGTTAGTCCGAATGACATAACCAGAAACTCGTAGTGTCCATACCTAGTGCGGAAAGCCGTCTTTGGAATGTCCTCCTCTCGGATCCTCAACTGATGATAACCCGAACGGAGATCAATCCTAGAAAAGACCGTCTTCCCCTGGAGCTGATCGAACAAGTCATCGATCCTAGGTAATGGATATTTATTCTTCACCGTCAGCTTGTTCAACTCTCTGTAGTCGATGCACATCCTCATAGATCCATCCTTCTTCTTGACGAACAAAACCGGGGCTCCCCAGGGTGACACACTGGGCCGAATGAACCCTATGTCAAGCAACCCTTGGAGCTGAATCTTTAATTCCTTAAGTTCAGCTGGAGCCATTCTATACGGGGCTTTGGAAACCGGATCCACCCCTGGTGCCAAGTCAATCACGAAATCGATCTCCCGCTGAGGTGGTAACCCTGGAAGTTCTTCGGGAAAGACGTCCAAAAATTCCCGAACCACTCTGATGTCCTCTGGCCGAATGGAGTCTGGCCGAGTGGTATCCACCACTACGGCCAGAAACCCTAAGCACCCGCCGTGCCACAACTCTCTCGCTGACATAGCCGAGATCACCGGGATCCGAGATCCCTGAACCGAACCCACAAACACGAACGGTTCTTCACTTTCTGGTTGGAAGACTACCATCTTCCTCTTACAGTCAATGCTCGCCGAATATTTATATAGGAAATCCATTCCTAAAATAATATCAAATTTGACTAAGCTCATCTCTATCAGATCAGCGCTTAACTCTCTACCATCTATCCTGATCGGCATAGACCTAATCCACCTATTGGAGATAACCAATTCTCCGCCAGGTAACAGGGTTCCAAACCCTGATTCATATCTATCAAAGGGGTCTACCCAATTTACTAGAGATTCTAGCAGCCACACAAAAACAACCTTGACCCAAGCACTCACCCGGAGGATGCCTCTTACTAATGAGACACTCCATTAGGAATAACGGGTCTCAACACTAGCCTGACGACTGTCTTGATTCTGGTTCCCTCAGAACCTCTTGTTCTGCCTCGAGCCACCGGATGCAGTGGATGATTTCCTCCTCCAGTCCATGGCCGAACCACTACCTCCCCTGCTGAAACCTGACGTAGAAGGGGTAGGAGCCCCGCCACATTCCGAAGTCCTAACTGATTCCACATACATCTAGTTGCGCCCTCAGCTCACCATGCTTTCTTCGCCATCTCAACTTAGATGGTATTATCGTCGGTAGTGATCATAAGGTCATACTTGATCTTCACCTTAAGTCCATCGAGATATTTTCTTTCTTACTGAAATCGGTTGGCGCAAATCCTGAGACTAACCTCGCCAACCGGCTGAACTGAGTAATATATTCCGTCATGCTCCTATTCTCTCGTTGGGTCAGGTGGGCGAACTCTTTCCTCTTGGCGCTTCTGACCGCCTCGTTATAACATTTAACGCTGAAGAGTTCCTAAAACCTTTCCCAGGTCATAGTGATAACGTCATGGATCTAAGACACCATGTCCCACCAGACCAGAGCATCTTCTTAAAACTGAAAAGTGGCACTCACCACTCTGTCGTTCCTGGTGACATCCATAAAGTTCAAGATCTTGGTGATCACCGTCAGCCACTGCTCGGCTTTCATCACGTCCCACCTCCCGGAGCAAACCGGAGGTGCCTCGCTTCCGAACCGCTCGTACCAAGGTTCCAATCTAATGGCCGCCACCACTATCTCGGCACAGGCGGCAGGGGCGGGTGCCACCGGAACTACGGAGCCGGGACTGCAAGAGCACCCTGCTGTCTCAACCTCTGAATCTCGAGATCTTGCTCTTCTATCCGGGCTTGCATTTCCGCAAACCGCAACTTCCCAATTCTGGGGCTTCCTGATTGACTTGGGCAGCCTGCGGCGAGTTAACATCACTCCAACCGCGAACCCTGCCCCTGGGACCTCTACCTCGGCCCATAACACTTGAGGGGAACTGAGCTCCTCGACCTTGATCTGACCCGACTGAGATGCCCTAACTCCTAACATTTCGTCTGGCGTCCATCTAGTCTGAACCGCCTCGAAATCCCGAGTTGGCACTCAGGTCACGATCATCGAGAGCTTACTAATGCCGCTTAATTTGGAAATTAAAAACGAAACATGCGCCTATTCTACTATCAGGCTACTAACATGCTTCCTAACAGGCTTTTCTTTTTCATAATTGAATAAAATAAACTGCTAAAGCAATAAAGGCTTACTGAACCGTGAACCGAGCTACCTGCTGATGATGATTGTACATGTCGTGACGATCTTCGGAAGACAACCTGGCGGCTCTGATACCAAATTGTAACACCCTAACTATCTTAGGCGTATTACGTGATTTTTAAACATACTGTGCAGCTCGTTGCTAATCAACGAGGTTTATGGAAAAACGTGATTAATTAAAATTTTGCTTTTTCATTAAACTTATAAACCATATTATAAAAGTCTCGGGATCCCGATTTATAAAATCATTTACAAACGTTTTAACTGTTTAACTTTTACATCAAAATAAAGTCGTCTAACGACAGTTACAAAAATCTCGGACGTCTTGTCCCGAGATCGTACGCTCCAGGCCTAACCGCCCCGACATGTACAATCTCATAAGCTCGCTCACGGTCCATCGGGCCTAAAGCCTTGCTTTTACCTACACATGAACATAAACCGTGAGTCGACGGACTCGGTAAGAAAAAGCATAATAATACTCATACATAATACTAACCGCCGTGTCCAACACGATGCGAGTCCCGCCATCGCCATGTCCAACATGGTGCGAGCCACTACCGCCATGTCCAACATGGTACCGAGTTACGAACGTTCATAGGGACGGTACTATTGACACGTAACAACCCGATCGGTCGAGCCGGTCATACTCCGGCCGTCGGTCATACTCCACATGTACCGACGTGTTACTATATCCTCCCGATCGGTCGAACCGGTCATACTCCGGCTTGGTCATACTCCGGCTGTACCGACGGGATACGTCAATAGCACGGAACCACCAACCAAGAGTCGGCTGATCGGTCAAACCGGTCATACTCCGCTTGGTCATACTCCACATGTACCGACGTGACAGGGTTGGATGGTTCGAAGCCAACATACAACTAATGTAATCTAATAGGCTTCCTACATGCTCGCTAAACATGTAATCTACATATGCATACTGTTATACTAATCTTACCCGGATTCCGATTTCAGTGTGTGCCTCAACCCGACCGGAACCGAAGCCGAACGGCGGACATCGCTCCTAAACCATAAAAATCACAACGCTATAAGTTGACACGCTAAATCACTTCCCGGGGACTAAAACTTGAAACTAAAAGTTTCCCTATCGATAAAAAGCATGGAAATACCCCTAAAAACCCAAAAACGAGGAAAACTAGGGTTACGAAAAATCCCCAACCGGCAAGATCTGGTTGCCCAACCGAATTCCGGTTCGGGAAAATTCAGACCCCATCCGAGATTCCGGATGCTCAACCGAATTCCGGTTCCTCGCAGGCAGCCAACTAAAAATCTCCTAACTTGACCAATTCAAACCCAATTGGTCCCAAACTTTCCAGACCTGTTCTATATGCCCCAAATAACAATTCCAAGGCATCAAACCTACCCAGAAACCACATACACAAATTTTGCCATTGGAGCTCAAGCTTTGAGTTCCAAACTCAAGCTTGAGCAAAACCACATAAACAAGCAATCCACAAGCTTAATTCTACTAAACTAAGCATAAAAATACCTCTGCAAACTAACAGAAACATCCAGCAATAACACAGAAACATATCATAGCATTTCATCCAAAAATCACATATTTTACATAAAAACAACAAAGCTTTGAACACCCTATCTAGCATGCTTCAAACCACTCAATTAACATCACATAAACATACTTTGAATCACACAATTTAACCATAAAAACACAGCAGCAAACTCAACTAGAAATCATGCATGCATCTCATTTTTTTCCACATTTTTCTCAAGAAATTTAAAGAGAAGGAACTAGGGAACACATACCACAACAAGAGATCTCTAGAGTAGCAAATTAGGGCTTGAATCTCTACCAAAAATCCCAGCTTTGAACCCCAAGTCTCAGCCGAAATGCAAGAGGAAAAGAGAGAGAGCTTTCTATTTTTTTAAACTTTCTAATTTTTTGACTAAGTGTAAAATGAGAGAAAAAGGGATTTTCAAGCTTAATATACCATTTTAATAAATCCATTTCAGCCAAAAGCAATTAAATAAATAAACATTTATTTCATTTAATAAACTCATATAAGACAAAACACTAATGGGGCAAAAAGACCATTTTGCCCCTCCACCATAAAATGACTAAAATCATGCTAAAGGGGTATTTTTGGGACATTCTAAATTCCCGGCCAATCCCGACATTCCCAATGTCTAAAACCCGTCCCCAAAATACTAACATACTAAGTTGTGATTTCTACTGAGCCAAACGCCGAGTTCCAAAATACCGGACACCGGAAATGCGAAATATAAAAACTGCTGATGACATAATTATGCATATCTGAATTTCATAATTAACAATGATAAATTATTTAAATAGCTATAAATAATTTCCTGATTAACATAAATAACTGCTAATTTCCAAATTTACTAAGCGGGCTTTACAGAACCGCCTCGAAATCCCGAGTTGGCACTTTAGGTCACGATCATCGAGAGCTTACTAATGCCGCTTAATTTGGAAATTAAAAACGAAACATGCGCCTATTCTACTATCAGGCTACTAACATGCTTCCTAACAGGCTTTTCTTTTTCATAACTGAATAAAATAAACTACTAAAGCAATAAAGGGTTACTGAACCGTGAACCGAGCTAACTGCTGATGATGATTGTACATGTCGTGACGATCTTCGGAAGACAACCTGGCGGCTCTGATACCAAATTGTAACACCCTAACTGACTTAGGCGTATTACGTGATTTTTTAAACGTACTGTGCAGCTCGTTGCTAATCAACGAGGTTTATGGAAAAACGTGATTAATTAAAATTTTGCTTTTTAAATAAACTTATAAAACAATATTACAAAAGACTCGGGATCCCGATTATAAAATCATTTACAAAAAGATTTAACTGATTAACTGTTACATAAAATAAAAGTCGTCTAACGACCAGTTACAAAAATCAGCCTCGCTGTCCCGCTGATCGTACGCTCCAGGCCTAACCGCCCCGACATGTACAATCTCATAAGCTCGCTCACGGTCCATCAGCTTTAGCCTTGCCTTTACCTACACATAACGTAGAACTGTGAGTCGACAGACTCAGTAAGAAAAGCATAATAATACTCATACATAATACTAACTGACGTGTCCAACACGATACTGAGTCCCGCTACTGCCATGTCCAACATGGTACTGAGCCACTACTGCCATGTCCAACATGGTGCGAGTTACTGAACGTTCATAGGGACGGTACTATTGACACGTAACAACTCGATCGGTCGAACCGGTCATACTCCGGCTGGTCATACTCCGGCTGTCTGACGTGTTACTATATCCTCACGATCGGTCGAGCCGGTCATACTCCCGCTTGGTCATACTCCAGCATGCAGAACGGGATACGTCAATAGCACGGAACCACCAACCGATGTCGGCTGATCGGTCAAACCGGTCATACTCCGGCTGCTGGTCATACTCCAGCCTGTACCGACGTGACAGGGTTGGATGGTTCGAAGCCAACATACATAACTAATGTAATCTAATAGGCTTCCTACATGCACGCTAAACATGTAATCTACATATGCATATTGTTATACTAATCTTACCTGGATTCCGAATTCAGGTGTCTTGGTCAACCCGATCGGAATCGAAGCCGACGGCGGATTGCGGCTCCTAAACCATAAAAATCACAACGCTATAAGTGACACGCTAAATCACTTCCGGGGACTAAAACTAGGAACTAAAAGTTTCCCTATCGATAAAAAGCATGGCAATACCCCTTAAAACATAAAAACGAGGAAAAACACGGGTTCGAAAATTCCCCAACCGGTAGGCCAGGTTGCCCAACCGGAATTCCGGTTACGGGAAAGTCGGGACCCTCATCCGAATTCCGGATGCACAACCGGAATTCCGGTTCCTCGCGACGACAACATCAAATTCTCATAACTTGCACAATTCAACCCCAAATCACCTCAAACTTTCCAGACCTGTTCTATACCTTCCCTAGAACATATCCAAGGCATCAAAACAACCCAGAAACCTCAAACATGAAAAATGCCATTGGAGCTCAAGCTTTGAGTTCTAAACTCAAACTTGAGCAAAACCACCTGATCATGCATTCCACTAGCTTAATTCTACTTAATCAAGCTTATCTAAGCCTCTGAAAACAATTAAAAACAACAGCAACATCACAGAAACAGATTCACTATATTTTCTTCCAAAAATCACATTTTTGCATTGAAAACTCAAAGCTTTGAACAACCTAGCTAACATGCTTCAAACAATTCATTTAACTTCAATTAGACATGATTTAAACTTCAGAAATCAACAATCAAACACAGCAATATCAACAGCCACAAAAAGCATGCATTTACTCAACTTTTCACCATTTTCTTCAAGAAAATAAAGGAGGAAAAATAAGCAACACCTACCACAAACAAGAGTTCCAAAGTTTTGATGAATCTAGCTAGAAATTGATGGAAAAACCCAGCTTTTGTAACCCCATGCACCAGCCGAAATAGAGAGAGAGAATGAGAGTTGATCTTTTGAAATTTTCTTTCTTTTCTTTACTTAGTAATTTTTTTGAAAATAGAATAATGAATAAAACACTTACATAAACTCATTTCAGCCAAATAACACTCAAATAATTATTTATTTTTCAAATAATAAACTCACATAGGACAAAACACTAATGGGGCAAAAAGACCATTTTGCCCCTCCACCATAAAATCACATAAAAGTCACTAAAGGGGTATTTTTGGGAAATTCTAAATTCCCGGCCATTCCCGACATTCCCAATGTCTAAAACCCGCCCCCAAACTACTAGCATACTAAGTTGTGATTTCTACTGAGCCAAACGCCGAGTTCCAAAATACCGGGCACCGGAATTACAAAATAGGCAAGCTACTGAATAACATAAATAACAGTATAATAAATTATTTAAATAGCTATAAATAATTTCATAATAAATCATAAACAACTGCTAATTTCCAAATTAACTAAGCGGGCTTTACAGAGGCAGTGGGATCATCATATGTTATATAAGATGATAGAACACTTTTGCAATCAAGAATTAAATATCTCCTTTATTTGCTACTTGTTTTTCAGACTTAGTCATTTTCTTAGAAAAGTAGTATTTGTTTGAACAAACACTTTCTTATCTATTGACAATGGGATGGTCCACCCCTAATCACTTAGAATAGCTAACAAACCATGGTTAACAGTTCTAGCTTTTCTTAAGATTTTGATTAGGTCATCCATGAATCTAGTAATGATTTACATTAAGTATACAACCATTACATCATTCTGAAATTGTATTACCATAGAAGGATTTAGGCAACGACTAGTAACTAATCATCAATATGCAACTCGAAATTTCTGGGGAGGTAAGTTTGGATATAATTCAAAAATCAATTTAATGATCTTTGAACTGCATATCTACTAACTATTTCTCCACCCCTATCAGTTCGCAAGATCTTTAACCTTTACCTTAATGGTTTTAACCATTGCTAGAAATTAATGAAATTTTTCAAACATTTCAAATTTCTTGCTAAAAGGTATAATCTAGAGTTATCGTTTTAAGAATACAACGAAAAACTCATATCCACCCCTGAATGTACATCCATCTGCGAATGAGATGAACTACTTTCAGTGGATATAGGCATATTAACTCTTTGCAGAGATTGATCTTGTCAAATCCACTATGAACAAGATACAAATGCCATAGATTAAAAAAATGTGGTAGTGTCTATGATGACATAGGTTTAGTTACATCAAAGAGTTCTTAGAATAGTGCAAGTGGATCCTGGTCACAGAATACCTAACTCATATTCCATACAGTTTTAATCCATTAATAGAAGATGGATATTAAACACTTGAGAAAGTGTAACTGTATTATATTCTGGAATTAGAAATATAAGAAAATTTCTATTTGGAATCTAAAATTAAAGTCAAAGACTTAAATTTATACCAAATATTATGAGTAATTCTATCTTGGACCAGCACTACTAATACAAACTCTAAGTCAGATTTGCCCATACAAGTAGGAGATTTCTAAGATTGAGGATTTATATCAATTGGGAATAGAATTTCGGGATTATAATCATATGCGTCATTTAATTTCTGAAGAGAAAATATAATGACATGAAATGATTTATAGACCATTCATCCAATGATATGTTTTGAAGCTAATTCGAAATGAATAAGCTAAGAGGAATTAGGATAATTTCGTTTATAAATAAGAATCCAACGATGCTTCGATTAGCGAAAGACAAAGTAATCTTATTTATGTAATCTTCTTGTTTCATATTGTAAAAATACTAGTCTAAGGTGTCATCAATTGATGAACAAAATGCATGTCGCATATACAATATTTATCTTTCGATATCTAACACTATTATGAATGTCTAATGGTGAAAATCCACTAGGGATTTATCTCATTAGATAAACAAGTCAAGTTAGACCAACAATGAAGATTCGAAATTAAACTACAACTTAATAACAGAAAATAACATGGTTCAATATAAATTCATACACAATTCAGAAATTATAAGCATATAGCAAGTAGGAATGACAAGTGAAAATACTAAAACTTACAATCCTAAATAATTTCCAAGGTTTTTCAACAAACTGATACAGTGTTCCGTTTAGGCGAGAGTCAAAGCATCCTCCATTGAATAGAGTTGTCAGCTCATCTAAAATGATAACCATTCTAGCAACCTTTTATTCGATCAAGATTGGAATTCAGCGTTGTCCCGTTTAGGCGAGAGTCAAGGCAATTCTATCTTATGAGCTTCCACCATTGTTTCATAATTTGTAAGTCAAGTATGGTCGCCACCATTAGGGTGATCTATACCATACAAAACACTTACAAACTACTTATCATGCGAGGTTAAACGATGCAAAATTGCTAATGAACATTCCTCCATTAGGGAGGATTACTCACTAAAACAAACGCGGTGTAAAACCCACAATGGAGATCGAATATCTTAATAATAATCAAGCTCATTATTTAAAGTGAGTTGTATTTTCTTTGATTCTCTTTATTTATTCTATTTATTTTAAATATATATTTATTTAAAATTTCCAATTTAGAATGAAAAATTCTAAATATAAATTTTAATTTAATATTTATAAATTTTACTTAGATGGATATGAAAATAACATGAATTATTTCCATCTTAGTAATAATTTCCAATAAATATTTAGAAAAATATTCAATTTAAGTTGTTACAAAATTAATTTAAATTAATTTACAACTCAAATTTAATTTTCTATAAATATATATTGCATTTCGAAAAATTAAAGTATATAAGAATACAATTTTCGAAAAATGCATATTAAACTAAAAATAAAACCTGGAAAAATTATTCTAATTTAATGTTGGCCCAAAATTAATTAATAAAATTAATTTACAACAAAAAATATAATTTTGCTATTTAATTAAATATATAAGAAAAATTTCAAATATTTAAGTATGATGATGAAAATCAACTTAAATATTAATTTTCTATTTAATTAAATACACTAGAAAAATACTTCAAGCAAAAATATCACCTATCTAGATTTTCCTTTGACTAATTAATTCAATTTCTAATAATATACTTTAATTCAATTTATTTTAAATTAATCAATAAATGAAAAAATCATTGATTTAAGTTAATCCAAGAATTAATTAAAATAAATAATTAATTGACAACTTAATCTATTTTTCAAGTTAAAATTCGAAATTCTAGCATTTAAGAAATGCAATTTCGAAAATTGATTAATAAAATAAAAAAAAAATATATTTTGAAAATTATTTAAATTTAGTTGAAAAATTAAATTTCAACTAAAAATAATTTTCTATTTAATTAAATGTCATGAAAAAGAAATATTTAAGTATGATGATAAAAATCAACTTAGATATTAAATTTTCAAATTAATTAAATGTATTAAATTCAAGAAATAAATAATTAAGTGTAGAGAAGGCTTAATTATTAATCTCTAGTTTAATACTAGGAAAAAATATACTTCAAATAAATTGTACCAAAATCAATTATTTAAATAATTAATTTCACAATTTATAATATTTTCCTATTTAATATTAGAAATAATAAGTAGTCTAGAAATAACTATCTAGAAAATATCTTATTTGACTAAGTATCTTTTCCACAAAATTTGAAAAAAACAATATCTAATTTAAGTTGTACTAGAAAAAATCTAGAACTTAAATATTTTTTAAATTTAAATTGAATTGAATATCAAAAATTAAGTTGTAACCACTTAATTCAAAAATATTCCATTTTAAGTTAATATTCGAAAAGATATTAACTTAAAAAATATGTAAAGAATCTTAATAACCAATGCCTAAAATTCCTCAACTTAATTTTGAAATTTGAAATTCAAAAGATATTCAGATTTAAGTTGGTTAGTTGTAGATAATATTTAATGAAAAATTTAAATTAAGTTCCAGAAAGAATCTAGATGGTTATAATTCTATATTTAATTAAATACAAGAAAATACATATAGTTTAGCTTAGAATAAAAAAATCTTTAAACTATAATTTTCTTAAATTAAT
The DNA here is from genome assembly GCF_029168945.1 of Cannabis sativa. NCBI lineage: Eukaryota > Viridiplantae > Streptophyta > Magnoliopsida > Rosales > Cannabaceae > Cannabis > Cannabis sativa. Next base: position 37,723,058 of record NC_083604.1, on the reverse strand, counting down.
TTCAAAATAAATGAAATTAATTATGTTGCTAATCAATTTTTATTAGGTTAAACTAGTGTAATTAACCTAGTACAGTTGTTCAAATCAGGCAAATGGGCCTTCACAATTGGGGTGGTTCATGTGAGGGGGTGCTGGGTTCAGTATGTCGTACCCACTTCTATGGCTCCCAACTCTCACACAAGGCCCAAAAGAGAGGAATTTAACCTTAATAAGAACAACTGTTATTAATTGAATAAGCCCAATAACTAAATGGGCCTAAATAAATTCTATCAAGAACTATGATAATTTATTTTAGCAACAACAACCTATATGCATCTATCATAAAATTAAACACATAGGCTCACACAGGCACACTTTGGATGGGTCCTATCATGTTGCTAGGCCATACACAAATGAAAGAAGATTGTAAATATACCTGTTACAAATTATTAACTTGACCAAGGGAGCCATCATAGATCTGGCAAAAAGTAACCATGGCTATTTGCAATCAAGGAATAATAGGTTTTGAAAACTTACAAACAAGCTAAAACACATACTCCTGCAACAAGGTTAGTTGGATAGTTGGATATAGGATTTATTTAATTTTAAATTAAATTATTAATTTCGAAAATAATTAATTAAATAAAATAATTTTCGAAAATTTAAAAAAAAAATTAAAAAAAATTCGAAATTTTTAAAAAAATTAAAATTTAAAATTAAACCTACAATTTTGAAAAATTAGGTTTCAACCAACCTAAATATCATTTCAAAATTTGCTAACTACTTTTAAATTTTAAATGTTATTTTATAAATAAAAATTAAATAAAAATTAGAAAAGATAAGTTAAATATCTTTTTAAGATTTTAAATTTAATTTAAATAAATAAAATAACAAAATTTAAAAAAAATTAGCAAAATATCATATATTATTTAAAAATTACATGATTATAAATATCTTATTTTTAAATTTAAAATAAGATAAGATATAATCAAATTTTAAAATAAGATAGATTTTTAAGCAAGAAGATAGATACTAATTCTATTCAAATTCAAATTACACTAATATCTTGAATTAAATTTAAAAAATATTAAATTAATTCAAAAAGATAATTAGAATTGAATTAGGAATAGTAATAGTATAAATACAAAACTATACCAAAAATCGGAAGTTAATTCCATGAAAAAGCATGAAAAATCGAAGAAAAACGAAAAAATTGTGAACTGTACGGACAGATTTGCGATCGCAGGAAAATATCAGCATAGCCCCGATTTTTTTCAAATCTTCAAAAATTCATAACTAATTCAAATAAAATCGAAATTTAGTTCTGTAAAAGGCTAACTTGCTTAATTTTTTCCATACTATCCAATAAAAATAATTCCAGAAACAAAATCGCAATTATTTTTCACGAAAATTTACAAACATCAATCAATCATCAAATAACACTCAATACAACATGATACCATCCAATGAACATACAAACAATCGTTTTAAAGTCCAAATTTCTTGCAAGTAAATCAATTACCATGGCTCTGGGGCCGGTTGTTGGAATTTATTTTACCAGGATCTTAGATCTACTCACAAGTATGTTGATTAACATCCTAAATAAGAACTTTCTAAAACGATAAATTAAACACATATAAAGTTTAAGAAACCTTACATTGGGTGCAGCGGAATATAATGACTCCTTCCGTTTAGATATCTAGCCCTTGATTCCTTTCTGTAGCAGAGCATTATCAATATCTGAACCTGGATCTCTTTCTCTGAATCTTTGATGCTGAAACTCCTTTGCTGATGATCTTTCTTCACGATCTTCCTCACTATGATTGAGGTATCACTTGATGTGTGTGGGCACTACTCTAATCACTAAGGATTTCGAAATTCAAAGGAAGAAGAAAGAAGAAGTGGCAGCTAAAGATAGGGAGAGAGAAGTCTTATTTTTCTGAAGCCTTCACTATCAATTTATAGCATTCCACTAGGGTTAGATTTGAATTATATGGCATTAAAATAATAAAAAAAATCAACTTAAAAACCTACAATAGGTGGCCGGCCATACACTAATGGATTAGGCCTTGCTTTTTGCAATTTTGCAATTTTAACACCTTTTGTATCTGATTTTCTCAAAAATGCCAATTTCCTAATTCAACCATTTAATGTCAATTCTAACTATTTAATAACTATAAATAATTATGAAATAATATTGTCATTTATCATATTTATTAATTGAACCATACAAAGTATCATAATTAACAAATATGCCCCTATAAACTCTTTCTTTACAATTTCGCCCTTACTTAGTGAAAAATTCATAAATAGACATAGTCTAATTTGAGAATTATAATTGATTAATCAAAATCAATTACATGAGTCTTACAAGCAATATTATCTCAACTAGCGGGGGCACCATGGGTCTATATAACCGAGCTTCCAATAAGTAGATCAAGAATTTATTACTAAAATTCACTAACTTATTAATTCTTCGTTGAATCCACGCATAGAACTTAGAATTGCACTCTCAGTATATAGAATGCTCTATATGTTCCACCATATAGACACATCATTAGTTATCCATTGTTACAATCCTAATTTGATCAGTTGTCCTCTATATGAATGATCTACACAGTAAAGGGATTAAATTACCGTAACACCCTACTATGTATTTTATCCTTAAAACACTTGACCCCGTATAAATGATATTTCAGCTTATGTGAAATGAGATCTCCACCATTTATTTTCGTTTGGTCAAGCTCGAAGGAGATCATCCTTTGCTTACTATTCGCCAGATAGAAGCTATAGATTCCATGTTTATGCTAGCGCTCCCACTCAATTGCACTACCGTGTTCCCAAAATGTACGTATCACCCTGACCTAAAAGTAGGCTTAACTAACAATTCAAGGAACACGAATAGCCTTTCAAGATTGAGCCTTATCATAATAGGATTAAGATCATTTGATCTAGGATCAACTAGGCGATATTGACTTGAATAGATTTTACGGTAAGTTTAATTAAATCTAAGTCAAAGTTCAATATCGGTCCCTTCCGATGCATACTCCATGCATCCAACCTGAGCTTTACTTTAACCAATGTTCTGGAAAGAACATAGTATTTCTCCAAATACAAGTAAACTCTTGTTGTAGATTATCATATCAGTAAAACCCTGTGTCTGATAAATCTAGGAAACTTTATTCACATAGTCATGTTTACTTTCCAATGTGTTGACGGCACAATAAACAGGATCAAGTATGTGAAAAGGGTTTCAGATGAATCTATACATTATGTACATATAATCATGAAATAAATCATGTGAACCATGCAACATTAAATGTTATTTCTGATCTATATTAATAAGTAAATCTAATTATATTGAAATGAGTATTATTTAGGGCATAAAACCCAACAACATATTCTCTGATAATATGATATTTTCTTTCTATATGCTTACTTCTCTTGTGGCTCCGAGGTTCCTTACTGTTGGCTATAGCTCCATTGTTTTCACAAAGCAGGACTAGAGGCTTTTCCATTCCAGGTACTACACCAAGACTGGTGAAGAACTTTCTAAGCCAGACAACCTCTTTAGCTGCTTCAGCCGCAGCTATGTATTCTGCCTCCATGGTAGAATCCGAAATCGCGGTTTGCTTTGCACTTCTCCAAACCACTGCTCCACCCCCATGAGTAAACACCATCCCAGATGTAGATTTCCTGTCTTCAAGACATGCCTGGAAATCTGAGTCTGTATAGCCTATGGGATTTAGAGCACCACCCTTGTAGACTAATACATAATCTCTTGTACTCTTTAAGTATTTCAAAATATACTTAACAGCATTCCAATGTTCCTGTCCTGGAATTGACTGATACCTGCTCACGATTCCAACTGCATAGCAGATGTCAGGTCTAGTGCATAGCATTGCATACATTAGACTTCCAACTGCACAAGCATAAGGAACTTTTGCCATGTCTTCTATCTCTTGAGGATCAGTAGGGCACTGTTCCTTAGATAGACGGATACCATATCTAGAAGGCATATTTGCCCCATTTGTATTAGTCATGGAGAATCTCTCTAGAACTTTGTCAATGTAAGTTGTTTGAGAGAGAGCAAGGGATCTATTCTTCCGGTTTCTGATAATCTGAATACCGAGAACATAGGCTGCCTCACCCAAGTCTTTCATGTCAAATTGAGTGTCAAGCCATTCCTTGATGTGAGTCATTTTCTTGACATTGTTGCCAATGATGAAAATGTCATCAACATAAAGGACCAGGAATACTACTACTTGGTCTTCCTTGAGTTGGTAAACAAAAGGTTCATCTTCACTCTGATGAAAGCCGTAGGTTTTAATGATCTCATCAAACCTTTTATTCCATGAGCGAGAAGCTTGCTTAAGTCCATAAATGGGCCTATTTAACTTGCAAACTTTATTTTCCTCCCCAGGAAGAACATAACCTTCTGGTTGCTCCATATAGATGGTTTCTTCAAGAAGCCCATTAAGGAAGGCTGTCTTGACATCCATTTGCCAAATTTCATAATCGAAAGCGGCAGCAATGGAGGGAAGAATTCGAATGGATTTGAGCATGGCAACCGGACTAAAAGTTTCCTCATAGTCCACACCTTCTCTTTGGGTATAACACTTGGCGACCAGTCTAGCTTTGAAAGTTTCGACTTCGCCTCCAGCGCCTCTTTTCTTCTTGTAAACCCATTTACATCCAATTGGACGCTAATCATTAGGTGGATCTACATATTCCCAGACTTTGTTCTTTTTCATGGAATCCATTTCTGAATCCATGCTGGCTGACCATCGCTTCCGTTGCAGACTTGTCATTGCCTGTTTATAGGTTAATGGGTCGTCATCAATACCGTCACCAACGACCATATTGATTTCACCATCCAAGCCATAACGAGATGGTTTTGTAGAAACCCCTCCACTAAGACGAGGTGCGGTGACCTTCTGAACAGGAGCTTTGGTAGTAGTTTTCTCAGTTGCTACAACTGAGGTAGTGGGATGGTCCTCTTCTTGAGTAGAAGAGGATGGAACATTTGAAGGAACTGTATCTGTAAGCATTTCCTCTAATACAATTTCACTTTTCGGTTTATTGTCTTTCATATAGTTATCTTCAAGGAAAGTAGCATTTGTAGAAACAAATACTTTGTTATCCTTGTGACTATAAAATAGTACACCCCTAGTCTCTTTAGAATTTCCGACAAACATGCAAACTTCAGTTCGCGACTCCAGTTTGCCTTCTTTCTTTCTCAAGACGTGAGCAGGGCACCCCCAAATCCTATAATGGCGTAAACTAGGTGTACGACCATTCCATAGTTCGACGAGTGTCTTAGGGACTGCTTTAGATGGTACAACATTTAAAATGTCGTTTGCCATTTGAATAGCATATCCCCAGAAGGACGTAGATAGAGTTGAATAACTCAGCATAGACCTAACCATTTCCAAGAGAGTGCGATTTCTTCTTTCTGCAACTCCATTTTGCTATGGAGTGCTTGGGGCAGTATATTGGGATTCAATTCCAAGTTCAGTTAAATGATCTTTGAACTGCATATCCATATATTCTCCACCCCTATCAGTTCGCAAGATCTTTAATGTTTTACGTAATTGGTTTTGAGCCAAAGCATGAAATTCCTGAAACTTTTCAAACGTTTCAGATTTCTTTTGCATTAGGTAAAGAAAACTGTATCTAGAGAAGTCATCAATGAAAGTGACGAAATAATCATAACCACCTCGGGCTTTTACATTTAGAGGTCCGCAAACATCTGAATGCACTAACCCTAGGGGTTGTTTGGCACGCTCTCCCTTTGCAGAGAAAGAACATTTGGTCATTTTTCCTTCTAGGCAGGACTCGCATACTGGCAGTTCTCCTACGACAACATTTTTCAATGGACCGTCTTTGGTTAGCCTATTGAGTCTATCAAAGCCTATATGACCTAAATGTAAATGCCATAGATAAGTTTGATCATCATTATTAATCTATTTTCTCTTAAGGCTTCTAGGTTTAGCTACATTGAAAAGTTCAGTATTTAGTGAGATTTGAGTATCAGGTCTTAAAACATAGAGCCCTTGTTCCATGTTAGCAACACATATATGAAATCTATTACGAGAAATTGAACAATTTGAACTCGAAAAATTCAATATATAAAATTGTGTTTGTAAACATGAAACGCTAATCAAGTTTCTACTAAAATTGGGAATATATAAACATTCTCTAAAAGTAAAAACTTCTTTGTATGAAACTTGATTCGGGCTGTTCCTCTAGCTTTAACTGATACCAACTCGCCATTTCCAACTTTTAGCTTTAACTCATCTGGGTGAAGATTCTCCCAAGTTTCAAGCAGCTGCAATGAAGAACATACATGATTAGTAGATCCAGAATCAACAATCCAGGTGGATTTGTCATTCTCTAAAACACATGATTCAAAGACAAAAGCATCACCTTCGTTTGAATTGTCTAGAAGCCTGGGACATTGTTCTTCTTTATGTCCCTTTCCATTACAATTCGCACATAGAACATGATGTCTGATAATTGTACTTGAAGAAGCAGCTTTGTTAGAGCCCTCATGCTTAATCTTCTTCCTCTGATTAAAGTTTGCAATACCAGGAGGTCCCATTGCAATCAGATTCCGCTCATGGGCCCTCAACTCAGTCTCGAGTTTGTCCATGTCGGAGGAGTGAGGATTGTTCAACAAGTAATATAGAACAAAACTATCATACTCTTGAGGAAGACTATTAAGGATGAGTCGTACCCATTGTTCCTTTGATAAATCAATTCCTAGTAGATTTGCCTTTTGGAATTTCAGATTCATCAACAATAGGTGCGAGTTAATGCAACTACCAGGATGCATTTTCACACTATTGAGTTCTTTTGCAAAGATACTAACTAGGAGTGGATCGGGGTGAGGGTTATTCATATTGACACTACAACATATCAATAAACAGAAGTAAGGTTTTGGTTCTATAAATTCATACACAAGTTCAGAAAATAACAAATAATCACATATGTTATAAAAATACTAAAACTAACATAGTTTATTTTCCAAGGTTTTCAACGAACTGATACAGTGTCTTGTTAGGCGAGAGTCAAAGCATCATCCATTGAATAGAGTTGTCAATTCATCTAAAATGTCAAACATTCTAGCAACCTTCTATTCGATCAAGATTGGAATTCAGCGTTGTCCCGTTTAGGTGAGAGTCAAGGCAATTCTATCTTATGAGCTTCTACCATTGTTTCATACTCTTGTAAGTCTTATACAGTCGCCACCATTAGGGTGGTCATAAACTATATAAAAAACTTATAAGAATACTTATCTTTCGAGATTAAACGGTGCTAACTTGCTAATGAACGTTCCTCCATTAGGGAGGATTACTCACTAAAACAATAGCTATGTAAAACCAACAATGGAGATCGAATTTCTCTTGATTAAAGCTCATTATTTAAAATATGTATTTTGTTTAATCATTTATATTCCATATCTCAATAATGAAACATTACAAATTAAAGTAAAAACTTTAATTAAATTTCAAAAATGGAATAAATTTGAAAAATATCTTATTTAAGTTGTTTAGAAAAATCTAAATATCCAACTTAAATATTCTTCAATCAATGACTTAATTAAATATTAACAATTAAGTAGTAACCACTTAATTTAGAAGATATTCCATTTTAAGTTCCCATATTTATAAAATATCAACTTAAAAAATATCCAAAGAATCTTAATAACCAATTCTTAAAATTCCTCAACTTAATTTATAATAGGAAATTCAAAAGATATTCAATTCTAAGTTGATTTGTTAGATTTAACTAAATCTCAACTCAAATAGGAATATTTAATGAAATTATAAAATTAAGATTCAGACAGAATTTACATGGTTATAATTCAATATTTAATTAAACACAAGAAAAATACATATAGTTTTTCTAGAATATTATTCATCAAACTATATTTTTCTTAAATTAATTTCAAGGAAGAATGAAATTAATTATGTTGCTAATCAATTTTATTAGGTTAAACTAATATAATTAACCTAGCACAGTTATCAAAATCAGGCAAATGGGGCTTCACAATTGGGGTTCATGTGAGGGGGGGCTGGGTCCAGTATGTTGTACCCACTTCTATGGCTCCCAACTCTCACACAAGGCCCAAAAGAGAGGAATTTAACCTTAAAATGAACAACTGTTATTAATTGAATAGGCTCACTACTAAATGAGCCTAAATAAAATCTATCAAGTTATGACACTTTATTTAGCAACACCCTATATGTATCTATAACAGAAATTAAACATATAGGCTCACACAAGCACACAAATTTGGATGGATCCTATCATGTTACTAGGTCATACACAGATGAAAGAAGATTGTAAAAATTACCTGTTACAAATTATTTACTTGATCTATCATCAATTGAACCATTGGTTAAAATTAGATCATTGGATCTATCAACAAGTTAACCATGGAAATTTAGATCAAGCAATAATAGGTTTTAGAAAACTTACAAACAATCTAAAACACATACTCCTGCAACAAGTTAGATTTGGATAGTTGGATGTAGGATTTATTTAATTTTTAAACATATATTTCGAAAAAAATAAAAAACATTCGGTTTAAAAAAAATATTTAAAAATTAAACATACAATTTTGAAAAATTAGGTTTTAAGTAACCTAAATATCCTTTCAAAATAAATTGCTAACTTTCCTTTTAAATTTCATGTTATTTAATAAATTAAATAATAAAATAGAATATGGTAAATACATACCCTTTTCTTATTTTACAAGTTAATTTAAGTAAGAATAACAAAATTTAAAAGTTAACAAAAATATCTTATTTTCTCTTTTAAAATATCATGATTATTTTGATCTTATTCTAAATAAGGTCAAGTTACCAAAAAAAATATCTGACCTTAAAAAAAATAAAATAATCAAATTTTAAAGGAAATAAGAAAAGAGGTAAGCAAAACTTGATTTTTTTTTTCTATTTTCAAAATCAAATTAAACTAATATCTAAAATTAATTTTGGAAAATCAAATTAATTTATTTCTGATAATTAGAATTGAAATTTGAAAAACAAAAATCAATATACAAAACTACACAAAAAATCGGAAGTTAATTCCATGAAAAAGCATGAAAAATCGAAAAAATTGAAAAATTTGATGAACAGTACGGATGGTATGCAAAGTGTCACGGGCCGCCTATTTGGACACCCCAAGTAGGTGGAACGTGCGGCACTTGCTGGCACACCGAGCTAGCAAGTCAGCCTAAACGCGCCTGCAGGCAAACAAGTTCAAAGGTTAGGCACGATACATGTCTCGCACATGTTGAGTGCAAACAAGAAGCATGAGCAAGCAAACACAAAGCGTCCCCCAAGGACCAATCTCACACAACCCACAAGCAAACATATAGACAAATGGCACGCAATGGCCCAACAAAGGCAACAAACAGGCATCACAAAGACCATATAGAAGCATACACAAGAAGCATAGATAAACATCGTTTTATTAATATATGGCCTTGATAGGGCAAGGGAGTACACAGCTGGGCCCCTATCATGCTGGTGACAAGGTGCTTCATAAGTCACCTGGTCACCCCCCCTAAAGAGCTTAATGGGGTTTTAAGGGATTTCCAGGAACATAGATGATTTTAGCTCTGTAGACATATGTGAAGGAAATACAAATAAAGAAAGCTAAACAACAAAAGGTTCCCAACCCCCATGAGGTGCTTGGTGCAAGACTTGACTAATGATCAAGCACCAAGGCATGCTCATGTTACAAAATGGCCCTAGTGTGGGTGTGCCATGGGGCAGCACGCCACATTCTCCCCCACTTAATTGTTCGGCGTCCTCGATGAACCTGCTGCATGATCTTCATTCTTCTGTATAAACTGCTGCAAGCCCTCCGCCTTTTCCCAACTGATCTCGTCATCAGCAAGGCCCTTCCATTTGACCAGGTACTCTTTTCTCTTCTTTTTCTTCACACGAACAGTTCTTTCGGCAAGGATTTCTTCTGGTTCTCTGCTGCTGCGTCGTTGAATGCTGATGTCGTCCCTGGTAGACTGGTTGCGCGTTGGATCTTCTGGATCTTCATGATACGGCTTGAGGTTGCTGACGTGCAGGACCGGGTGTATCTTCATCCACGAAGGTAGTTCGACTTTGTAGGATGCTAGGCCAATTTTGGAGATGACTGGAACAGGGCCCTCGTATTTGCGTACGAGTCTGATGTCCTTGTCCCCTCGGAATCTCAATTGTTCTGGCCGCAGTTTGATCAACACTAAGTCACCTGTCTTGAACTCCAGCGGTCGGCGCTTCTGATCTGCCCACTTCTTCATTCTTCGTGAGGCTTTCTCTAAATATGCTTGGGCAATCTCTGTGTTCTTCTTCCAGTCTTTTGTAAAATTAAAGGCCCGCGGATTCCGTCCGTGGTATTCATCCACTGTGTGGGGTAACAGTGGTTGCTGTCCGTTCACAACTTCAAAAGGGCTCTTGTTTGATGAAGAACTCTTCTGAGAGTTGAAACAAAATTGAGCTACGTCTAGTAGTTGTGGCTAATTCTTCTGGTTGGCATTGACAAAGTGCCGCAAATACTCCTCCAACATCCCATTGAATCTATCTGTCTGCCCATCTGTCTGTGGATGGTAGCTCGAGGAGATGTTCATCTGTGACCCAAGAAGCTTGAATAATTCAGACCAGAAGGTCCCTGTGAATCTTCGATCTCGGTCACTTACTATATTCTGGGGTACTCCCCAGTATTTTACTATATGCTTGAAGAAAAGTTGAGTCGTCTCTTCTGTGGGATTAATCGCTTCGACACCGGGATGAAGGTTGCATACTTAGAAAATCTATCCACAATCACCAAGATTGCATTCAAGTCCCCAGTCTTCGGCAAACCTGAGATGAAATCAAGCGAGACACTCTCCCATGGCCTGCTTGGGACCGACAGAGGTTCTAACAACCCTGGCGTCTTATGCCTCTCCACTTTGTCTTGTTGGCAGACGAGACAGGTCCTTGTGTAGTCCACCACATCTTCCCGCATCTGCGGCCAATAGTACCCATGCTTCAAAAGGGCATGCGTCCTATGCCACCCTTGATGACCCGCCCACAACGTGTCATGACACTCACTCAGCAGCGTCCTCCTTAGATCGCCTGCCTTTGGAACGAACAACCGCCCACCTTTGGCCCACAAGAGGTCATCCTCTACCCAAAACTGAGTTGTCTTTCCCTTTCTTGCGAGAGTCATGATGTTCTTTGCAACTGGGTCCTTCTCCAAGTTCTCCTTGATGCGCTCTTTGATTGGTGTACCCACTTGGCTAGCTGACATGCCCGCTAACACCTTTAGTGCCGCCAACTCTGCTTTACGACTAAGGGCATCAGCTGCCTGATTAAGACGTCCAGCCTTGTGCTCGAAGTAGAAGTCGAATTCTGCCAAGAATTCCTGCCATCTGGCCTGCTTGGGAGTCAGTTTTGGCTGTGTGAGGAAATGACTAACAGCAGTATTGTCCGTCTTCACCACAAACTTTGACCCCAGCAAATAATGCCTCCACGTCCGTAAACAATGAATAACTGCCAAGAGCTCTTTCTCTTGCGCAGTGTACCGCCTCTCTGCTTCGGAAAGTTTGCGGCTCTCAAATGCCACGGGGTGGCCCTCCTGCACGAGTACCCCTCCTAAAGCATAATCTGACGTATCAGTCTGTACTTCAAAAGGCTTGCATACATCGGGCAGGGCTAATACAGGATCTTCGACCATGGCTTCTTTCAGACTTCGAAAAGCTTCTTCGCACTTCTCCGACCACGTCCATGTAACACCCTTCTTCAATAACTCTGTTAAGGGTGTCGCTCTTCTCGAATAGCCCTCCACAAATCTTCTATAGTAATTGGCTAGACCGAGAAACGAGCGAAGTTGTTTCACGTTGGTTGGGGTCGTCCACTCTTGGATCGCCCGCACCTTTTCCATGTCCATACGGATTTTCCCGTGTTCCACAATATGACCAAGGAACTTGATACTTTTCTGAGCAAAAGAACACTTCTCGCGCTTTACATATAACTGTTCCTTCCTCAACTTCTGAAACACCGTTGTCAAGTGTTCCTGATGCTCTTCTAAAGTGGCGTTGTAGACCACGATATCATCCAAGTACACCACCACGAACTTGTCTAGGACGTCATGGAAGACTTCATTCATCAGTGTACAGAATGTGGCTGGCGCATTTGTCAACCCAAACGGCATGACGCGAAACTCAAACGCCCCATACCGAGTAACACAAGTCGTCTTAGGTTCATCCCCTTCTGCGATACGAACTTGATAGTATCCTGATCTCAAGTCCAACTTCGTGAAGTATTTTGCCCCACTCAGCTGGTCAAACAGATCCGCGATCAAGGGAATGGGGTATCTGTTGCGCACAGTCACCTTGTTGAGGGCGCGGTAGTCTATGCACAGTCTCAAGGCCCCGTCCTTCTTCTTTTGGAACAACACGGGGGCACCAAAAGGTGCCTTTGAAGGTTTGATGAATTCTGCCTCCAGCATCTCCGTTAGCTGACTCTTCAACTCCTTAAGTTCCGGAGGAGACATTCGATATCTTTGCTTTAGTGGGGCCTTTGCACCTGGCACCAGCTCAATTTGGTGATCAACTCCCCTCCTGGGAGGCAGTCTCTTTGGAAGCTCGTCTGGCATCACATCCTTGAATTCATCTAACACCTTCTTGATTACAGGTGGAGTGGACTCTTCCACTTTTTCGTCGTACACGGTGGGAGCGATGACAAATGTTGGCCTCTTCTTCTTCAGGCCCCTTTTCAGTTGCAGGGCTGATAGTAGCTTGACTTCTGGGGGCTGTCTCACTTTGGCGGGTACCATTGAAGGATTCTCACCCATAATCAGGAGATTCCCTGTTGCTGGAATTGGAATGGCCCCCTTCTCTGCTAGAAACTCCATTCCCAACACCACATCGAAGTCATCCATGCGAACCGCTACGAGGTCAAGTTGTCCCTCCCATCCGTCAATCTTAACATTCACCTTTCTGGCCACTCCAGTTGTGGCCATGGCCTTGGAATTGACTGCCTTCATGCGACCCGCATCTTTCTCCAGTTTTAGGCCCACTCTCTTAGCTTCAATTTCTGAGATGAAGTTGTGTGTTGCGCCGGTGTCAATCAGTACACTCTTGGCCTGCTTACCGTTTAAAGTGGCCTCCACAAACATCAACCCCTTCCCAAGGGCTTTCTTCCCTCCGACGCCATGCTTCTTAAGAGCAGCCATTAATCGAACAGCGCTCATGTGCGCGCAGTCTTCATCCTCATCATCTTCCCCGCATCCTTGCTCCTCTTGAGCAATGGATGCCTTTATGGCACTCAGCTTGGACTGGTGGGGGCAAGCAGCCGCCCTATGTGGGCCTTGGCAAAGCCAACACTTAAGGGGCTTCTTCCCCGTTGCAGCATCACTTTTGGAGGAGGAACTAGATTCAGGAGTCCTCTTGTCTCCTCCCCCACTTTTACTCGGCCACTGCTTTCCTGACTTCTTGCTCGCGGCATTGTTGGCGCTGGTCTGAGGATTCGTCTTCTTTGGCTGCGAATTCTCAGAGGTGTAGTCGATCGATCGTTCGGCCGCAGCTTGAGCAGTGGCGAGATCTGCCACACGCTGCCTTTGCAGCTCTTGTTTAGCCCATGGCTTGAGTCCTTCAAGGAAGTAGAAAAGTCTGTCGACTTCATTCATATCTTTGATGTCGAGCATCAATCCAGAGAACTTCTTCACATAGTCTCGGGATCGTCCCGACTTGCTTTAGCTCTCTAAGCTGACGTCGAGCGAGGTAGGCGACATTCTCTGGCAGAAATTGGGCGTTCAATTCCTTCTTGAGATCTTCCCAAGTGTCGATGGTGCATTTACCATTCTGAATATCTTCATATTTCGTCCTCCACCACAACTTGGCGTCCCCGGACAAATACATGGTAGCTGTCGCTACCTTGGCTTCTTCAGAGTCGGTCCGCACAACCCTAAAGTACTGCTCCATGTCAAACAGAAAGTTTTGGAGCTCCTTGGCATCCCTCGCCCCTCCATAGCATTTGGGCTCGGGTGCTCTCGGTCGGCCATACTCCATACCTCCGTGCCCCCCGGTATTTGCACGCTCTGCTGCTATCATGGTAAGATTTAGCTTGGTTGACATCCCTGCTAATTCTTCCCGGATGGCTGTGACCGACACATTACAATCCTCGATCGTATCGTTGAGGGAGTCTTGTAATGCAGCCTGCCCATTTTGTAGTACAGTGATAGCAGCCTGCATGTCTGCTGTTGCTTGTTCTAATGCCTTGATGCGATCCTCCATCTGAGGTGCACCTGATGTTCCGGTAGCAGCATCTCTTCTCTCGATCGCAGCTACCCTGGCCAACAAGTTAGCATAGTCTTGAGCCAACGAGGCAACTTGTTGTTGTGTCACTGTTGGCCCTGAGTTCTGATTGTTAGGGGCTAGATCCCTGACCCTCTCGTCCAGGCCATCTAATTCCCCTATGCGCCTCTCAAGCTCTTGAATCCTTTGGGTGTTGCTCACCATTATGTCGTGTTACCAAGCTTCCCTTTTCTCTTGGCTCTGATACCAACTGTCACGGGCCGCCTATTTGGACACCCCAAGTAGGTGGAACGTGCGGCACTTGCTGGCACACCGAGCTAGCAAGTCAGCCTAAACGCGCCTGCAGGCAAACAAGTTCAAAGGTTAGGCACGATACATGTCTCGCACATGTTGAGTGCAAACAAGAAGCATGAGCAAGCAAACACAAAGCGTCCCCAAGGACCAATCTCACACAACCCACAAGCAAACATATAGACAAATGGCACGCAATGGCCCAACAAAGGCAACAAACAGGCATCACAAAGACCATATAGAAGCATACACAAGAAGCATGGATAAACATCGTTTTATTAATATATGGCCTTGATAGGGCAAGGGAGTACACAGCTGGGCCCCTATCATGCTGGTGACAAGGTGCTTCATAAGTCACCTGGTCACCCCCCCCTAAAGAGCTTAATGGGGTTTTAAGGGATTTCCAGGAACATAGATGATTTTAGCTCTGTAGACATATGTGAAGGAAATACAAATAAAGAAAGCTAAACAACAAAAGGTTCCCAACCCCCATGAGGTGCTTGGTGCGAGACTTGACTAATGATCAAGCACCAAGGCATGCTCATGTTACAAAATGGCCCTAGTGTGGGTGTGCCATGGGGCAGCACGCCACACAAAGCATACCCATCCGCGCGCGCCCAAAGGATGCATGCCGAGATCTCATGGCGCAGGAGGCTGCTTGCAGCCATTCCGCGCGCGTGGGAGGGTGTTCATCATCCCGATTTTTTCTAATTTTCAAAAATTCATAACTAATTCAAATTAAATCGAAATCGAGTTCTGTAAAAAAGTAAATTGCTTAGAATTTTTCAAAATATCCAATAAAAATAATTACAGAGACAGAAAAGTAACTATTTTTCCCAAAATTCACAAACAACAATCAAACATCAATACGACACACAAAACAACATGATACCATCCAAAACACAAACAAATCATTTTAAGTCCAAATTTCTTGCAAGCAAATAAATTACCATGGCTCTGGTGCCAGTTGTTGGAAGTTGTTTTACCAGGATCTTAGATCTACTCACAAGTATGTTGATTTAACAACCTAAATATGAACTTCTAAAACGATGGAAAATTAAACACATAAAAGTAAGAGAAATCTTACATTGGGTGCAGCAGAATATATGTCTCCTCCCACTCAGATCTCTAACCCTTGATTCCTTTCTATCGCAGAGTATAATCAAGATCTGAGCCTGAATGTCCTTCTTTGTTGTTTCTGAATTCTACACAGCCTTCCTCACTATGATTGAGGTATTACTTGATGTGTGTGGGCACTACTCTATCACTCATAGATTTCGAAACAGAGAAGGTAGAGAGAGAGAGAGGGTGGCGGCTCAGAGAGAGTTTTTGTGTGAGAAAATTCTGTCAGAATATTGTTTGTACAAAAACTGAAGCCTTTACCTTCTATTTGTAGAAGACCACCTAGGGCTATGGTTGAATTAATTGACATTTAAAAATTGAAAAATCAATGTCAAAAGGGAAGCATAGTGGCCGGCCTAGGCATTGTGGAAACAAGGCTTGCCACTTTTCCAACTTTCATTTTCCTACATAGCTAGTTTCCTGTTTTGTTAAAAACTGCCAATTCCTTTGTTCAACCACATAAATGTCAAATCTAATTATTTAATAATTAAAATTAATTATCAAATAATATATTGTCATTATTTATTAATAATAAAACTAATTAAAGTTTCCTAATTAATAAATATGCCCTTCAAAATCTCTATTTACTGTTTTGCCCTTAATAAGTGATAAATTCTCAAATAGACACAGTCTACCTTGAGAATTATAATTGATTAATTAAAATCAATTAAATGAGTCTTACAAGTAATATTGTCTCAACTAGTGGGGGGACCATGGGTCTATATATCCGAGCTTCCAATAAGCAGATCTAGAATTTACTACTTAAATTCACTGACTTATTAATTCTTCGTTGAATCCACGCATAGAACTTAGAATTACACTCTCAGTATATAGAATGCTCTATATGTTCCACCATGTAGACACATCATTAGTTATCCATTGTTATAATCCTAATTTGATCAATGATCCTCTATATGGATGATTTACATTGTAAAGGGACTAAATTACCGTAACACCCTACAATGTATTTTATCCTTAAAACACTTAACCCTGTATAAATGATATTTCAGCTAAGTGAAATGAGTACTCCACCATTTATCTCGTTTGGTTAAGCTCAAAGGAAATCATCCTTTGCTTACTATTCGCCAGATAGAAGCTATAGATTCCATATTTATGTTAGCGCTCCCGCTCAATTGCACTACCGTGTTCCCAAAATGTACGTATCACCCTGACCAAAAAGTAGGCTTAACTAACAAATCAAAGAACACGAATAACACTCTTGAGATTGAGCCTAACCATATCAGGAATTAGATCATGCGATCTAGGATCAACTTAGTGATATTGAATTGAATAGATATTACGGTATGTTTTATAAATCTATTTCAAAGTTCAATATCGGTTCATTCCAATGCATAGTCCATGCATCCAACCCGAGCTTTACTTTAACCAATGTTCTGGAAAGAACATTTCTTTAAATGCAAGTAAACTCTATTGTAGATTGTTATATCAGTAAAACCCAGTGTTCTGATAAATCTAGGAATCCTTTATTCACATAGTCATGTTTACTTTCCACTGTGTTGACAACACAATAAACATGATCAAGTATGTGAAAGGGGTTTGGATGAATTTATAAATCAAATAGACAAACAATTGATAAAGTGAACCAAAACATACACAAATGAATGAAAAATACTTCTGTTACTTTATTGATATTGAATAATCTGGATTACATTGAAATAGAGTTTTATTTAGGGCATAAAACCTAACACATAGCCCAATAAAGCTCTCACACATTCAACTTTCTCTTTCTTACATAATGTCTCACACAAAAAAATTAAAGTGGATCTCTTTTGAAAAACAATTTCCTTAAGGAATTGAACAACCCGTGGATTCCCAAGCCCGCGGCAATTCCAACTTAACAAACTCATAACTCCCAGCGGGTCCCAACAGGAGAACCCGCCAATAACAAGTTTTTTTTTTTTTAAGAATACCACTTTTACCATGTGATGTATCTAATTCAACCCCCTTATTCCTACGGAAATGTACAAAAATACTGGAATTTAGGTTAACTTTTACAAAAATACTGTAACACGGAAAAGTTTTCAAAAATACTGTGTTTTTATAAAACACCAGTAGAACACAAAACCGAACAACTCAAAACGACAGTAGAACAACTAAAAAACACCGGTAGAACACCAGTGAAAACTTAACACAGTATACTACAGTATGAAACTTATAAAAAAACACAGTAAAAAAGTAAAAAATACCGTCTGGTAGTATTTTTGTAAAAAAATAGTAAAAGTTAATATACCATGTAAATTTCCCTATTCCTAACCTCCTCCACGTGGTCACCTTGTGGGTCCATATCCACATTTATCACTCCTTCAGCCCAATGTAATGGGCTAGTATCTTCCCCTCCATTTACACATATCATTTCGGCCCAATATCTCCCTCTCACTTTCTTGGCCCAACAAACTTTCCTCCAGCTGACATATACCCTCTTCCACACGCCTCCTCTTAGTATCATAAACAACTAATCCCTCTTTTTGAAATTTAAAATTATTTTTTGATATAGGCTCATTAACATCAATCCTACTTTTTCCCTCTTGATTTTCGACCAGCCCATAACCACCTGTAACTCTGAGATTTCCATCTCCCTGGTACGTGCGATTCCCCATCGTCCCCTCTCTGAAGCCCGACCCTAGTTGCTGGTTGTTATTTATCATACTTTTTAGAACACTATTAAAACAATAATTAATAATTAAGTATGCTAAAATATAATTTATTGGAAATGCTCTAAAAAATGGGTAGAGTTGAGTTTATAGTTCAAATTCAATGAAAGTTGCATTAATTGATGCTATTCCTGTTCCATATGGCTGGTCAATAAGTACCATGCACCTTCTCTGAACCCTGAGACATGTCTGGTCTCTTGAATGAATAGTTAGGCATGTGAACTAATCTGTTATCTGAACCTCATAATGGTTCTCAATGACCAAATTGAAGATGATCAATATGACTTTGTTGGGTTTCAATAAGAGAGTCTGAATTCTTTCATGTGACTAGGCAGGCAGCCTAGGAATAATAATGAACCTTTACCTACCTACTTGGCAGTCTACCACACAACTTTCTACCGTTCACGCCATGAAACGTGTAAATATTCGGCTTCGGTTCGATTGTGTGTTAAGTGTATTAATTAGACATTATAAAATAGAAAGATTTATTATAATATATAACATTAACTTCGGCCACGACACAAAATATTCTATAAAATAAAAGCATATTTGACATTTCTAATTGGAAAAAATAAAATGAACTGGGTCCCACAAGTTGTTGACAATAGGATTCGTCACCTTGCCCGAATCACAACATCAAAAAAGCCCGTGAGGCTGGGTGAGCTGGAACTCTAACATCAAAACATTTGGCTTCTAATTCTCCTCCATTCAACTTTATTTATTTTTCATTTATTTTCTTCAATAAACATAATACTTATCTTTGCTTCCAATCCTTGTCAAAATGTTATCAGTTTTCTCTTTAAAGAAAAAATAAAAATATAATCAATTTTAATTAATAATACCTTTTGCTAAAGAGACTCTCTTTTACGAAAACCACCAAAATAGAAACAATAGCAATACGACACCAAATATAAGCACTTTGTCTATCTACTCATTAACTTTACCATTATTTTAGAACAGATTAAACTAAATAGCAATATAATTAGAAAGTATAGAAGGGGGGTATACTTATAAGTGAGAAGCGAATTCGGTAATAAATCAAGAATTGAAATGAAAATTTTACAACAAAATGAAAAATAATAATAATAAAGACAATGAGAGTGTCATTTCCAAAATTGCATACAAAGAAATCAACCCACCGAATTGTTCCAAGAACTGGAACCCAAAAATAGGAGTATTTGATATCTCTAATATGTAAAGTAAGGGGGAAAACACCAGAACAAAATATGATCAAATCAATGAAAAAATTTATATATAAAAAAAATTCCCATCTCTAAAACCAATCTGTACAGCCAAAAGAATCTGTGAAAAATCAACTGTATGAAAGAATCATGAGAAGAATAATCATAACAAGAAACTCGAACGCCCACCGCCGTTCAATCTTGATGAAGAAGACGAGGGCAATAATGTTGAGCCCAGAAGCTCAGCGTCTTTGCCCATCTTCTGATCATGATGGTACAATGGCTTGTAAAGATCGTACGGCTCCCAGAGACTATCAAGAGGACACGGCTTGCCCTCGTCGAGTCTCACCCATGGCTTTCCCTTTCCGCTCCAGTGAAGCAAACTGACCGGACCCGGATGCAGGGACCTACAGCTTCCCCTGACATTGTCACCGCCGAGACCGTGCTGGTTCCACCGGTGGTCAATGGCCTCAACATTACCGCCGAAGACCAATAAAAACGGCGGTAAAGAACCCAGATCGTAAATCCTCTTCTTCCTCTGAACTTCCATCCAGTTTTCGATTCTCTTCCGAAAATTCCCTTCTCTCCACCTCACTAGATCCATGACCATGACTCCTGTGTTGAAATAGCAGGGTTTACGGGACCCAAATACTCGAGAAAGAAGCGGGTCAGACCAGAATCCGTCGGTGAAGTACTTGGTGAAGTTGGCATGGCAGTATTCTGGAGCTCCGATAACCCGTGACCCAGTCAATGTTATGTTCCAGAGCTTGTGGATGTCGTCGACGACGACCACGTCGGAGTCTAGGTAAATGACCCGGTCAACGCAGGGATCGAGTATGTCGCCGAGGTAATTTCTTGCGTAGTTTAAGGGGTTCTCTAAGGCTTCGCGAATCGAGGAAGATATGAGGTTGATGACGGTGTCTTCTCTGAAGATGTAGACCTTGAACCGGAGAGAGGGGAAAGTGGATCGGACGAGTTGAGCCAAGACTCGGGGACTCACCTGGTCGAACTCGGCGGCAATGAAGTGAAAGAAGACGTTATTGGGACACGAGGCGTGTTTCAGGACAGAGTGTACGGCGGCTACGGATCCCCTGAGGTACTCTTTATCCAAGGTCATGGCAACGTGGACCAGAGAAGGGTCACAAGAGGACACAGCCATTCTCCGACCAACAACGTTAGCACCGCCGAACGCTACGGCACACTCAGCTCCGTTACGGTACTCCGGTGCTTCAGTGAATCTGAGCAACCCATCAGGCGACCCAAACTCGTATCCGTCGACTGTCGGAAATGACCGAATCCCGAAGCAAAATGGTAACAAAATGAGGCAAACGACGGTGAGGAAGACCAAAACGACGGCGTTTACTCTCAAGGGAACCATTCTTTGAAGTCTTCTTGGGAAGAAGAAAGAGCCTTTGTTTCGGTTTCTTGAAAAGATAAGTTGCATGTAAAAAGTGTGGGGAGAAGATTAAAGGGACTAGAATGAGAGGATTCTAGAAATTTAATGCTCTGAATGGAAATAAGACCAAATTAAAGGCTCAAAAAGAAATGATGAGCAGGGCAAGGCTGAGGCTGTGCTGCTCTGTTTGGATTTCACGCGGTACCCCTTCCTTCCCAAGCAGGGAGACGTTGACATAAAAGGAAGGAGGGACCCGTTTAGGCGTTTAGTCTCTCTGGTTTGGGCTTCGGACAAATTATATATACACACATAGTTTCTTTAATAATTAAAAAAATTAATATATATATAGCAATTATGTATTTATACATCTATTATCTATAGATATTTGTATCAATACGTATGGCCTATTGGATTCTCTTACTGTCTTTTTCTTTATTTTATCGAGGAGTTATAAAAAGGGGAAAGAAGCCTGGTTAGAGTGCGGCGTAAACCACTGGTTATGGAAGTAAGGAATATATAGGAGAGTTCAATTTATACTCCGTAAAAAAAAAGATAAATACACTTTATTTTTTAAAAAATTTAAATTTAAATAATTTTTAAAAATTATTCTTAATATCTTTTTTATTATTTTTTTTTCTCTCATTATTTTATATTAATTTAAATACTTATTTTGATTTCAATTTCATAATTTTTTTTAACTTATGTATATACTTTTTTTATTATTTTTTTAAGAAGTTTCAATAATTTTTTATTTTAATTTTTTTATCATAATATTTAAAATATAATTTATTTTTATTTGATAGGTATATTTTTTTTAAGAATATGAATTGGAAGAAAAAAAATAAAAAAACTTAGTACAATTAAAGATATAAATTTTAAGGGAATTACCCCATATACTATTTTTTTTAACTCTTTTTTTTTTTTCAAATTTACGGTTTGAGTTTCTAAAGTGATTGCAGCACTAGTTGCAATAGGGGTTTCTATACGATTTTTTATTGCAATTTAGGTTGCAGCGCTAGTTGCAATAGGAGTTTTTATATAAAATTTCGTAAAAATACAAAAAAAAAAAAAACTATTTTGAAGTATAAAAATAAAAAAAATCCCTAAATTTTATATAAAATAAAAATTATTAAAATAAGGTATCCTTAAAAATTTTGGGATATAAATAAAATTTCCCTAAATATAAATTTAAATTTTTATCTTTTATATATTAAAAAAATGGTAATAGTGATGAAGTTTAAAAAAAAAATACTGCACCATTTTTAAAGGTATGTGTCAATGTATCATTTTTTCCCATAATGTGACTAAGTGGGCGTTTACCCACAAGTTATTTGGTGATATTCCGCTATCTACCATCCCGTTAAACATGTTATATAAATGACCGTGAGATCTAACTTATTCTATTAATGAAATATGCTTTTATTCAAAAAAAAAAAAAATTGTATGAAAATTAATTTTTAGTCAAATTTTTTCTATGGTCATGTAAATTATAGTTATTTAAGATTTTTTGTAAAATTTTAAGAAATTCGAAAAAATTTAACACGTCGAAAATAAGGTTCAAACAGTATGTTGCACACGTGATTATTTTATTTTACACTCGTATGAAATAGACTGTTTGAACACTGCTTTATATATTGTAAATTGTTTTGAATTTTATAAAATTTTGTAGGATATCTTAAATAACTATAACGTACACGAATATGAAGAAAATTAGACTAAAAAATTCTTATGAATGTAGAAATAAGTAGAGGGTACATCAATGCATCCCTTCTGAGGGAGTGCATTGTAAAAGCGCCTAAAATTTAATTGTGTATTAATAGCACTATTAGAATACGTAAAAGTTCAATTAGATATGCTTTATGATTTGAAATAGGAGAAGGCACAAGCATATTATTATTGTGCAATTAAGTAAGAGTACTAGTGGTATTCAATAACAATACTCTTTAACTAGATATATAACAATTCACACTTTGTAACTAATAAAGCACTTTTTATTTTATAATTGTTTACTAAATTGTTTGAAACTAATTATAAAAATAAATAAGCTTAAAAAGAAACATATTATAGATGAAGAGACCTAATTTTTACGTGGTTTGATTGTTAACGAACACTAATCCACAAGTCAATATTATTAAGCTAGAAAAACTCTAAATTATTTCTTACAAGTATTTTTGCTCTAGTTGAAGAATCCTAATTCTTAGTTCTTCTTCTCAGGAATTAAAAAAATCTCTCTCTTTTCATGAAGGAGTAATGTTATCCCGATTTTTGACGTGGCATGCTTACGAGGTCAATATCAGTACCATGTGGCAATGCAGCTTGCCTACAAGAAGGTCAACTGAGCACCTCAGCCAACAAGAATCTCGACTCTTAAACGGGACAAGTGACAGACCAGCTTCCTCAAAGGAGCTGGTCGACCACCCCTGGGCAGCCCTACGGCTGGCCAGCCTCTGGACACAAGGCTAACCAGCCTGCTCTCTACAGGTCCCTGGCCGGCCAGGACTGGACCTGGCAGGATCCTTTGCACAGTTTTACACGTGGACTAGGAGTTGGGCTGGGAATTTGGCCTTAACAACCCAATAAAGTAGCTAGAAAATATATATGTTTAAGGCCATTTTAGTCTTTTATATTTAATCAATTTAATATATAAATATCTAAGGATTTCAACTGTAAATTAGAGTTTAAGCTCTCCTGTATAAAGAGCCTTAACTCTAACTTAAAGGAGCTAAGTCTAATTCTAGCCTTTAGCCTCAAGCCTTAACTAGTCGTGAATCAAATCCTAGGTGAGTACATAACTCTATGTGAAAAAATGGTGGCCTACTTGAGCAAAATCAAAGACTTACTAAGTCAGCTCAAAGGCTACACAATCAGGCAGATCCCCGTAGAGCAGAATGCTACAACATATGCACTTACCCATCTAGCATGTAGCTGTTGGAAAATATTTTACCAAGATCTAGATTTACTACCATGTATGTGTTGGGTTTTATGCCTTAAATAAAACTCTTTACAATCTGATTAGTTATCAATATAAGAAATTTAAAGTGATTGATGTTTGCATGAATTCTACATGCTAATGGTTTAATATGTTTATTCACAATTACAGTATCGTCAACACAGTGGAATGTGATTGTGATCATATGAATCAAAAGACTTGGTCCCTGTTTCATCAGTGTTATTGGATTTACACTAATGTGATAATCAGCGATGATGTATACTTACACTTGGAGTAAGTGTTATGTTCTTTCCAGGACATTAGTAAAGTATACTAGTTTCGAATGTATGGAGTATACATTGGACTAGACCGATATTGCAACTAAGTTAAGATATTACAAACTTACCGTTATACATATCTTTCCAAGTCAATATCAGTAGTTGATCTTAAGATTAAAAGAATCTAAATCCTGATATGCTTAGGCTCAACTCAGGAGTGCTATTCATGTTTTTTGATTTATTAGTTAAGCCTACTTTTGGGTCAGGGTGATACGTATATTTTGGGAACATGATAGTATGATTGAGTGGGAGTGCTGGACATAAATATGGAATCTATAGCTTCTACTGGTGTATAGAAGTCAAGTAATGATTCCCTTCCAGCTTAGCAAATAGAAGTAAATGGATGAGCTCTTGTTTAACTGACTAATTATTAGATCACTAAACACCATTTACAGGTAGCTAAGTGTTTTAAGGGGCAAAATACATTGAGGGGTGAGAACGGTAAAGGAATCCCATCTCGATGTAGATCATCTATATAGAGGATCTTTAAATCACAATAAGATTATAACAATGGTTAAATGAGATAGCATATTGATATCGTGGAACATACAATATGCTCTATATAAGTCTGAGAGTGCAATTCTAAGTTCTAAGAGTGGATTCAACGAAGAATTAATAAGTAGGAATTTACTTGGTAAATTTGGTTCACTTATTGGAAGCTCAGCATATAGATCCATGATCCCCATTCTAGTTGAGAACATTCTGCTTGTAAGACTCATTAATTGATTCGTGATTGATCAATTATAATTCTAAAGTTAGACTATGTCTAATTTCATGAATTTTCACTAAGCAGGGGTGAAATTGTAAAGAAAAGAGTTTCTAGGTTTATTTATTTATTAATGGACTTTATATGTCTAATTAATAATTAAATTAAATGACAATATTATTTAATAATCTATTTTAGTTATTAAATAATTAGTTTTGGCATTTAAAAGGTTAGAATTGGAAAATTGGCGTTTTTGAGAAAATAGAGATAAAATTTGATAAAACTGCAAAATCAAGTGAGGCCCATTATAACACCATGGCCGGCCACTTAAGTTGGTTTTTCAAATTAATATTTTCATTATTTTAATGCCAAATAATTCCTAACCTAAACCTAGTAGTTGCCTATAAATAGAAAGTGATGGCTCAGTCACATAACAAGCTTTCATTAGTAATCTGACAGAAATTTCTCTCTTCAGAAAAACTGAGCCTTCCCCACTTTCTATACCTGGCCGAAATCATCCCTCTCTTTTCCCTTCATCAATTTCGTGACCCTAGTGAAAGAGTAAGTGCCCACACACAGCAAGCAGTAACTCAATCATAGATTGGAAGACTGTGAAGGATCAAACTTGAAGAAGAAGGACATTCGGGCTCAGATCTTGATTATACTCTGCTACAGAAAGGATACAAGGGTTAGAGATCTGAGTGGAAGGAGACATTAATTCCGCTGCATCAATGTAAGGTTTTCTTAACTTTATATGTGTTTAATTTATCGTTTTAGAAAGTTCATATTTAGGGTGTTTAAACAACATACTTGTGAGTAGATCTAAGATCCTGGTAAAATATATTCCAACAGTATGTTATTTAACATCCTAAATATGATTTCTAAAATAATGTAAATAAACACATATAAAGTTTCAGAAAACCTTATAGTGGGTGCAGCGGAATATTAATGGTTCCTTCCACTCAGATCTCAAATCCTTGTATCCTGTCTGTAGCAGGGTATCACCAAGATCTGAGCTCGAATGTCCTTTTCTTGATTCTGGATTCTTCACAGCCTTACACACTATGATTGAGATACCACTTGATGTGTGTGGGTACTCACTCTATCACTCAAGATATGAAAATATGAAGAAGGAAAGAGAGGGGCTGGTTCGAATTCAATAGAAGGAGAAGGCTCAGGAAAATTTTAACTGGAGGTGAATTTTCATCATCTTTAAGTGTGAGCCGTCACTATCTATTTATAGGCAACCACCTAGGTTTAGGTTAGGACTTATTAGGCATTAAAATAATTGAAAAAATTAAGTGAAAATTACCATACAAGTGGCCGACCATAGTAATGGGCCCCACTTTGGAATTTTTCCACTTTTGACAAATTTCCCTTTATTTTCTCAAAAATACTATTTTTCCAATTCTAACCATTTAAATGCCAAAACTATTTATTTAATAATTAAAATTAATTATCAAATAAAATTACCATTTAATATATTTATTAATTGGACTTAATAAAGTCTCTTAATTAATAAATATAACCTAGAATCTCTTTTCTTCAAAATTATGCCATTGCTTAGTGAAAATTCATAAACAAGACATAGTCTAATTTTAGAATTATAATTGATAAATTAGAATTAATTAACTGAGTCTTACAAGCAGTATGGTCTGAACTAGTATGGGGACCATGGGCCTATACAACCGAGCTTCCAACAAGCAGAACTAGAATTGACCAAGTAAATTCCCTGACTTATTAATTCATTATTGCATCCACCATAGAACTTGGAATTGCACTCTCAGTCATATAGGACGCTCTATATGTTCCACGATATAGATACGCTATAAACATTTAACCATCGTTCTAATCTCAATAATCGAAGATCCTCTATAGATGATTTACACAGAGTAGGGATAAATTTACCGTATCACCCCTCAATGTATTTTATCCTTAAAACACTTAGCTTCCTATAAATGATTTTTCAGTGAGCTAATATAATCACTGAAACAAGAGCTCTTCCATTTATCTCTATTAAGCCAAGCTCGAAGGAAATCATCGTTTCACTTCTATGTCCTTATAGAAGCTATAGATTCCATATCTATGTTTAGCGCTCGCACTCAATCATACTACCATGTTCCCAAAATGTACGTATCACCCTGACCAGAAAGTAGGCTTAACTAACAAATCAAAGAACATGAATAACACTCCTGAGATTGAACCTAAGCATGTCAGGATTAAGATCTTTTAATCTAATGATCAACTAGTGATATTGACTTAGAAAGATACAACGGTAAGATTATAATATCTTTACCAAGATCAATATCGGTCCCAGTCCAATGTATACTCCATACATCTGAAACTAGTATACTTTGCCAATGTTCTGGAAAGAACATAGCACTTATCCAAAATGTAAGTATACTTCATCGCTGATTATCACATCAGTGTAAATTCGAGTAATCGATGAATCAGGAACTTTGTCTTTTGAAGCATATAATCACAATCACATTCTACTGTGTTGACATCACTGTAACTTTGAATGACTATATGTTCAGGACTTACTAGATTTTGTATATATTAAACCATATAAACATGAAAACTACATGTAAAGATAAATGACTTCTAATCTTTCATTGATAACAAATCAGATTAGATTGAAATGGGTTTTATTTAGGGCATAAAATCCCAACAAACTCCCACTTGCACTAACATAAAACAAGTAGTGCATTTCAATCAATCTATTGTCTTGATCTTCAGATCAAGTGTAGTATATTTGACTCAACCCAAATTTCTGGAACTGTAAGTCTGTGGCAAGCTACTGCTTTCTCCACCATTACTTCCTTTGTGACCATAAAACATTATGCAACATTATTTACTATGTGCATTACATATCTAGGGATACTGAATTCTTTACTGCTTATTAAGTGCATCTGAATAAACAGAAGACATATCTCTCATTCTATCTAAAATAGAATAGATACAACATAGTGTAGAATTTTCTTCAGTTGAATAACTTTCAGTATTTCGAAATTACAAAGTTATGTATCTTCACTGATGAAGCTTAAATTATTATAGATTGGTTTTAACACTCTTCTAGAATAATTCCTCCACCCCCAGAGTAACCACCATCTCGGATCCTTTATGAGTTGGTGTAGATATAAGGACTTCTAATATATACATCCCTATCATCTAACATATAGGTCACATTCAACAATCTTTCTTGATTGTCTCCTTATGTTCCTTGTTTGATTACTTCTCAAATGGCTCCCACTCAACAATAGGAGTCTGGTTAAATTCATACATAGAAGTACATTTAACCTCTTACTATTGTTTTTGAGGGATATCTTGTTGTGACATATTATCTTAGTCTGAAATTATAAGTTCCTTTTAGACTAAGTCATCAACATAACAATCTAGTATTTTAACTTAATGTTCAATACTTGCTTAAGATTAAGTAATCACTAGAGATACCATAAAACTATTCACGAGGATTAGGAATTTTTGCCTAAGTCATTCGAATAGACTATGGAAGAATTCTATTATCTTATTCTCAAAATTCTGATAAGTTATTTCTATCCATATGAATGGTAGATTTACTTTCTCAGTTGTGTATTAAAGTTCCTATCACAAGTGTCATCAAAATGAAGATGGGTTTAGAATTTTAAAATTCTCCCACTCAAATAAGGTATTGTGATACTATGACCAAGAATTTTTATTGGTATCAATTGTTATTACAAGAGTAATATATTAATTGGAACAGAAATTAAGATCAAGAATATGTTCTAAAATAATTTGCTAATTTTGTTCATTATATTACATCCATGTTTAATTAAAATATGTGTGCCATAGAGATACTGTGGTGTATTGAGTATAGTATAGAGTTCAAAATGAACTACATATTTCAATAGTATAGTCCACCCTTAAGTATATAGAGATCATGTGGAGTTATGAATATAATCTAGAGTTCAATAGATATAAAAGATCATTGAACTGCATATTATTCTTAACTTCTTCCACCCCTATCAGATCAAAAGATCTTTTTATTAACAAATTCTTAATAATTGTTTTAGAATTAACAATAATTCATAAACATAGAATTGAAATTCTAAGTGTTTATGTGGCATTCATCTTTGTAGAGTTTAAAATACCATAAAATGTGTATCAATAATAAAACACAAACACATAAAAAATATTATAAACATATAAATATAATTGGTATAGGCATACACAAGATAAAGTAAATGAAGCTCAATTCATAAATGTAATTCATTTCCAAAAGAGAAAACTTTATTATAATATTCTCCAAAATAAAATGAATTGTCTGCAATAATATGAAAATTAGGGAATAAAAATCCCAAACCAATAATTGAAATCCAAATTGTTCAAGAATTGAAACAATTAATTCAAAAATATATATAATAAAGAAGATTCTGAGCTTCATCTTCAATCTTGGACTATCTCCACCCATTTGTCCAATCGTCTGACTCAACTCGCTAGGATAGCAATCCAAGTTCAAGCAGCTGGAGCTGAAATAAGAAGAAAAATAAACATGGTAAGTAGGTCCAGAATTAATAACCCAAGGGGATAATAATTCTCTAAAATACATGAGTTTATATCATATAAAGAAATACATTGTTTCTTTGCTAGAAACTTAGGGCATTGGGGTTTCCAGTGGCCCTTTTCATTGCAATAGAAGCATTTTCCTTTTGACTTATCACCGGGAGTAGCAGCCTTTTTCTTTTTAACTGTTTTCACAGCTTGAACATGCTTCTTGCTATTCTTCCACTTCTTCTTGTTGTTGGGTTTGGAAGTAAAGGCAATGTTTGCCTCAGCCTTAGCCGCCCCATTAGCATTCCCAGAATTAGGAGCTTTAGATCCTCCTTTCTGTGGTCCTCCAATCAAATTTTCAAATGTCTGAAGGTTGTTGACCAACTCGTGAAAGTCAAGTTCCAACTTGTTCATGACATAATTTGAAGTAAAAGGTAGAAAGGCTGGAGTCAAACTGTTCAAGATCAGACTCACTTGAGTTGTCTGATCCATAACAGCTCCATGATTCTCAGCTTCTTGGAAGTAACTTATCATCTGGAGAAGGTGATCACGCACGTTCTGATGAGACTCACTTCGTGCATTGATGAAATACTTTGTCGCCTCAAAGCGAGCTTGAATTGATGCCATCCCGAATAGCTCAGTTAACTGGTTCATGATTTCTGCAGCCGTGAGAGTGATAGCAAACCTTGTTTTTAAGGTGTCAACCATGCTAGACAGCATGAAGTATCGAGCTTTGTTGTTGGCATTCTGCCAACGCTCGAACTTCTCCTTTATTGCTTTGGTTGCATTCTCACCCGGCTGCTTAGGAGTCGCTTCAGTTAACACAAACAGGGCATTTTCACCAATGAGAGCCATTTAATGTTCTCTCTCCATTTGGTAAAGTTAAATCCATTCAACTTATTATCAGTCAACAGTGACACCATAGGGTTGGTCATTGTCATGTTGGATACTACAAATAACAATAAACAGAAATCAAGTAAGGTTCAACACAAAATCTCATTCAAAAATTATTAGCACATAGCAAGTAGGAATGACAAGCGAAAATACTAAAACCTACAATCCTAAATAATTTCCAAGGTCTTCAACAAACTGATATCAGTGTCCCGTTTAGGTGAGAGTCAAAGATATCATCCATTGAATAGAGTTGTCAGCTCATCTAAAATGATAAACATTCTAGCAACCTTTTATTCGATCAAGATCAGAATCCAGCGTTGTCCCGTTTAGGCGAGAGTCAAGGCTATTCTATCTTATGAGCTTCTACCGTTGTTTCATACTTTTGTAAGTCTTACTAATAGTCGCCAGCATTAGGGTGATCCATACTAAAAATAAAATACTTACAAATAATGCTTATCTTTCGAGATTCTACGGCGTTAAATTGTTAATGAACGTTCCTCCATTAGGGAGGATTACTCACTAAAACAAGAACTATGTAGAACCAACAATGGAAATCGAATATTCTAATAATATAACTCATTATTTAAAATGTATTTTCTTCTAATATTTATTTTAATCTATCTATCTTAAATATATATTTATTTAATTAAAATTTCCAATTTAGAATAAAATTCTAAATATAAATTTTAATTTAATATTTATAAAATTATACTTAGATGGATTGAAAATAAATTAAATTATTTTCCACCTTAGTAATAATTTTCAATAAATATTTCGAAAATTATTCAATTTAAGTTGTATCAAAATTAATTAATAATTAATTTACAACTCAAATTTAATTTTCTATAAATATATATTGCATTTCAAAAATTAATGTATTTAAAATAAATATAATTTTCGAAAATTCTATAAAATAAAATAAAATAAATCTTGAAAAATTATTCTAATTTTATGTTGGTCCAAAATTAATTTTAAAAAATTAATTTTCAACACAAATATAATTTTCCTATTTAATTAAATATTAAGAAATTTTTCAAATATTTAGGTATCATGATTAAAATCAAATTAAATATTAATTTTCTATTTAATTAAATATCACTAGAAAAATACTTAAAGCAAACAACAATAACTATCTAGACTTTCGTTGACTAATTAATTTATTTTCTAATTATTATGTATTTTAGTTCATTTATTTTAATTAATTATTTAAATGAAAAATTTATTGATTTAAGTTGGTTGAAAATTAATTAAAAAATAATTAATTTTCAACTTTAATCTATTTTTCAAAAATTCAAAATTTTCTGCCTTTAAATAAAAATACACTTTCGAATTCTATATAAAAAATTTAAATTAAAATATATTTTGAAAAATTATTCAAATTTAAATTGTTCTGAAATTAAAAATTTCCAACTTAAAATAATTTTCTATTTAATTAAATATTCCGAAAAATAATAATATTTAAGTATCAAGAATGAAATCAACTTAAATATTTAATTTTCAGTTTAATTAAATGTATTAAATATAAGAATTAAATAATCAAGTATAAAATAAACTTAATTATTAAATCTAATTTAATACTAGGAAAAATATTCTTAATTAAGTTGATTCAAAATTAATTAATAAATAATTGATTTTCAACTTAAAATATTTTCCTAATTAAATATTAGAAAATATAACTAATCACTAGAAATTACTATCTAGAATATATTTCAATTAACTAAGTGTTTTTCTAAAATTAACTTTAAAATATTCAATGAAAAATAAATTTCATATATTTTAAAGTTAATTATGTTGCTAATTCAATTTTAATTAAGTTAGACTAATATAATTAACCTAATACAATTATTTAAATAAGGTAAATGAGCCTTCACAATTGGGGTGGTTCATGTGAGGGAGGGTTGGGTTTAGTATGTCGTACCCACTACAAAGGCCCCCTAACTCTCACACAAGGCCCAAAGGAGAAGAACTTAACCATTAAATAAATAATTTTTATTAATTGAATAAGCCCAATTCTAATTGGGCCTAAATAAAATTACCTAAGTGAAATTTTATTTTAACAACCTAGTCCATTTAATTAATAAATTTAAACGACATAAAAGCAAACATATAGGCTCAGAAAGCTCAAATGATTTAGATGGACCCTATCATGTTACTAGGTTTACACAGATGAAAGAAATTGCAAAATTTACTTGTTTCAAATTATTTATAAGATCTATTGATAATTGAACTATGATTAAAATAAGATCATTGGATCTGTCAACAAGTTAATCATAGCAATTTAGATCAAATAAATAATAGGTTCGTAAATTTTTTTTTTTGAATATATAATTAAATAATCAAACAATACAAACCAAAAACAAGTAACAAATAATCTAGAAGTAGGCTAAGATTTCTCTATTTTAAAATTTAAAAAAATAATTAAATTTTTTTTTAAAAAAAAAACTTAACTAGAATTTAAATTTAGGTTGTTAGAGAATATTTAAAAAATTCAAAAACTAACAAACTCCTAAATTTCCTAAATTCTAACTTAAATTCAAAAATCTAACCAATGTTTTAAATTTTAAGTTTATTCAAAATTTAAATTATTTAAATTTCTAATAAGATAATATAATATAATATCTTGAATTTTTTTTAAAAAAATAGATATTCCTAGTATTATATTCTTAGTTTTATAATTTAATAAATTTAAATATTACAAAATAAACTATTTGAAAAATAAAACTCATTTCAATATAATCAAATTTACTAATTAATAAAGATCAGAAATCACATTTTATGTTGCATGGTTCACATGATTTATTTCATGATTTTATGTATAAATTCTAAGTCCAGAACATATGTATTTATTTTTGATTATAGTGTTGTCAGCACATTTGAATATAATCATGTTTATATGTTCAAAAGTTTAATTCCCTAATTTGTCAGTTCACTGGATTTAGACTGGCATGATAATCAGCGATAGGTATACTTACACCTTGGATAAGTGTTATGTCCTTTCCAGGGTATTGGCAAAGTTTACAAGTATCGGATGTATGGAGTATACATTGGAAGGGACCGATATTGAACTTGTATTAGAGATGATAAATTTACCGTAATATCTATTCAATTCAATATCACCTAGTTGATCTTAGATCAAATGATCTTAATCCTGACATGATTAGATTCGATCTCAAGAGTGTTATTCGTGTTCTTTGATTTGTTAGTTAAGCCTACTTTTTGGTCAGGGTGATACGTACATTTTGGGAACATGATAGTACAATTGAGTGGGAGCGCTAAACATAGATATGGAATCTATAGCTTCTATAGGTATTTAGAAGTGAAACGATGATTTCCTTCGAGCTTTGCTAAATAGAGATAAATGGTTGAGATCTCATTTTAGTGTTTATATTATTTCACTAAAATATCATTTATAGGTGGCAAGTGTTTTAAGGATAAAATACATTGAAACGGTGTAACGGTAATTTTATCCCTATGCAATGTAGATCATCTATAGAGGATCATTGATTATTGGGATTATAACAATGGATAATTAATAGCGTATCTATATCGTGGAACCTATAGAGCGTTCAATGTAACTGAGAGTGCAATTCTGAGTTCTATGAGTGGATGCAATGAGGATTTAATAAGTTA
Organism: Cannabis sativa; assembly: GCF_029168945.1. Lineage (NCBI taxonomy): Eukaryota > Viridiplantae > Streptophyta > Magnoliopsida > Rosales > Cannabaceae > Cannabis > Cannabis sativa. The sequence goes on along the minus strand of NC_083604.1, from coordinate 37,689,082 downwards.
GTGAATTTACTTGGTAAATTCTAGATCAGCTTATTGGAAGCTCGGTTATATAGGCCCATGGTCCCCATACTAGTTGAGACCATAATGCTTGTAAGACTTAGTTAATTAATTTTACTTAATCAATTATAATTCTAAAATTAGACTATGTCTAGTTTATGAATTTTTACTCTGCAAGGGCTGAAATGTGAAGAAAAGAGATCGTAGGTCTTATATATTAATTAAGAGACTTTGATAATTCTAATTAATAAATATATTAAATGACAATATTATTTAATAATTAATTTTTAATTAGTAAATAATTGGAATTGGCATTTAAGTGGTTAAATTAGAAAATTGGCGTTTTTAAGAAAATAAGATGGGAAAATGACAAAATGGCAAAATTGTAAAGTGGGGCCCATTATCCAACCCATGGCCGGCCACTATGCATGGATTTTACCATTTATTTTTCTATTATATTAATGCTAATTAAATCTAACATAAACCTAGGTGGTTACCTATAAATAGATAGTGATGGCTCACACTTAATGATAGATGAAATTGCACTTTCAGAAATTTCTCTTGAGCCTTCTTTCTATTAAGCCGAAACCACATTCTCTTCTTTCTTCTCTTCATATTTTTCAAACCTTGAGTGATAGAGTGAGTGCCCACACACATCAAGTGGTATCTCAATCATAGTGTGGAAGACTGTGAAGAATCCAATCAACAAGAACGAGAATCGGGATCAAGAAGGAGAGAAAGAGATCCTGGTTCAGATCTTAATAATGCTCTGCTACAGAAAGGAATCAAGGGCTAGAGATCTGAATGGAAGGAGTCACTATATTCCGCTGCACCCAATGTAAGGTTTCCTAAACTTTACATGTGTTTATTTCATTGTTTTAGAAATTCATATTAGGATGTTAATGAAACATACTTGTTAGTAAATCTAGATCCTGGTAAAATAATTTCCAACATTCACTAGATGCAAAACCTATTTAATAGAGTACCAAGAATATGCTACCTCTACCAGAACCTAGTCACAAACCTAATTACTACTCATAAAATGACAAATAAAGCACATACAGATTCAAAATAAGATACTAATTTCAAATATTGATCAAAACTTAAGAAGTTAGAGAGAGAAAAATTAATTGTTGAAGAACTGGGTGAAGATTCTGGACTTGCAAAGAAGTGTGACCTCAGAGAGCAAACACTAATGCTGAATGACGATGTCAAACTAACCGACAAAGATGGACAATCAAAATGATCAAGCCTTTCTTGAATAGCATAGGCGTGGTCAATCAAAGAATTGGTTTTAGAATTTAAATCTAGTGTTAGCAGCTGCCTCAGGGATACACAAGTGATCGCAAGAGGTGGAGTGTCTTGGTATTATCTCGTTCTAATTTGAAAAATGAGTCGGATGAATTCGTCAAAGAGTTCATTCATTCACTCAAGAAATCTTCACTTGGTTTTGTTCTCTAAAACTCTGGTTTAACTTGAAAATTTTGGAAATTTAAATAGAAGTGGTAAATGGTGGTCTTTTGAGATATTTATACGTTAAAGAAGCAATCCACGTGATATCCAGATCAAGGCTTTAGATCTTTATCCAAGGAAAAACAATACATATCCAATGATCTAGAATGCCACACCAGTCAAGCATTAAATGCCATATTTGGAATTGAGGAAATCAGCATGATTATATTCCCCTAGAGATTCACACCTAAGTAAATAGCTGCCAGATTAATGATTTTGCTCCAAGTACCTCCTTGGAAAACATTTGCTCCACAAACCAATGAAGTGATGCCACGTATCGCTTTAACTCAAAAAATGGAAAGTTGTATTCCATACACAAAAATTATTTAAAAATTGTAAAGATTTCACCTTTAGCCTCCACATGTCCATCCATGCAGATTGAAGTAAGCCTTCGCAACTCACAACGTTTTAGAGGCTTGAGGAAAAATGTTATCTGTGTTTCTAGCAAGGGACTCGTGGAGTCAAAGTAATAAATACAATTCAAATACTTTAGGACCAATTGACATCATTTGGCCAAACCCATAAACCAAACGTCCTTCTAGGTAAATAGCAAATAACTCGTCCAAGCGTGGTTCCATCCAGCATGGTTAATATCTGGAAGGCATACAACCACATAACCGGAAGAAGCTCTCAGTGTGTACACGAAAGTCCAGTATAGTTTCCTATTTTCTACTAAATCACATAAGATCAGGGATTGTCTCCCCAAAATCTCGAACAAAGGATAATATCTTACTAAATAAGGAAATAGAGTAATTAGAAATCAAGTAATTATTATGTCATTAATTACCCACGAAGATAGGACACTGTTTTGACATCTAGCATTGTGATGTGGTCTCCACGCCAGTGCCTCATGAGTCAGGCTTCACCAAATAAGCCCAAAATCAATGTATTATTTGTAAACTCCCCATTAGAGAGAAAATGGTAACTAATATGACCTCTAAACACTATAAATATTCAACAAACCCTATATGCAAAGGGTTGAAAATTGGTGGCCCATTTTCTCATGCAAAGATAGAGTGCTCATACTTTATTGTAGTCCCTTAGGCTTTCCTATAATATGATAATAATATTGATTTGTGGACTAAGACTTGTTAATGCCCCAACCACGTAAAATCCTTGAGTGTTCTTATTTTATTTTCCTTTTAATTATATTTCTTTGGCTCATATATTTAAATTATTGGTTTCCAAAAAATATCAGTAACCAATAGGGATGAACCGAGTATGGCCATACCCGGACTCGGTAGGATTTAAGGGTATCAACTAGACCCTCTGATAGGGTAAAATCCATTATTTATTGACTTTTGGGCCAATTGAGTGAGGCCCAATTCAAAAGGTGAAGATTGTCAGTACAAGCAAGGACCATTTGAAGGTTCCAGGTGTCATGTGATGTTGTGTCTATACCGAGAATGTCAGAGCATACGGTGTTGGACAAAAATGTGACCTTCTTTTAGTAGAGCACGCAGTCCACTGGGCTAAAACAGGGGACAAACTCCAACATAGTGGGGCCCGTGTCTCCTGGGTTCCGAGTTGGTAAGGTTCGGAATCCATTAGTGTGACTCTTCGGTTACTCGCTTGCGGATTACTTCCTCGAAGGCTCTAGATGCGTCTTGAGAGACTCTTTGTTTTTGACCCAAACATCTCCTTGTGAATCATGACAATCTGACATTGACGGTCTTAGCAGATTGTAGCTCATTTTTGGACTGGAGCTTTGATTCAACTTAATTATTGTGTGGAGGTTTTGGCCTCTCTCAGCTGATACTGGGCTTTAAAATTGTACATGTCACCCATCTAAAAATCATAACAATAATTAATACAAATTCATACCACATTAGTTACTCACTTTTGTTTTGTGAGTTGTGTGTGATATTTTATATATAAAAAAAGTTTTGAAAGGTGCTCAACTCATATGCTCATATGTATAGAAACGTTTAATGTGATGTAATGAGATTAGAATATTACTTAATAAATACTCATATTTTGGCCAGGAGCGTGATGAAATACGTATCAATGCATTCGGTACTATAAATGCAATAAATGACTTCATCGACACCAAAAATATAATAAGCATGGGATTTGGAGGAATGATGTAGTCGGATAGTGGCATGGAACTTATTCCATCGAATTAGACTACCCTCTACCGTAGAAGTTGACCACTTCAATACCACAAAGTAGGATTAATATATAGTAAGGGTTTTAATTTGATACATTTTACTATTTAAAGGTGTCGTTCATTACAATGAAGCCACCATTTTTCTCTCATCATTATTTTAATTAATAATATAGTTTTGTGTTAGTTGTAACGATGATAGCATGACCATGTAACCAACGAGCTCGTTCAACCTTTTTTTTTTTTTTCTTTATTTTCTATTTTCTCAAAGAGATCTCCCTTGATTTTTTTTTTCTTTTTTTATAGTTTTTATTGTTGTTATGAAAAATACAAGCTAACAACCTCTAATTAATAATAGAAGCTTCTACCTAATAACAGCAACTGTTTGAGTTAATACTATCTCAATAGAATTCTGCTCGTTTTGGTAGTTTCCTTGAAGGATTCCAACTTCTAAGTTTTTTTTTTTTTATACCAAATTCATGAAACAATTGACTAACAATCAATATTATGCCCACTAAAAAACCCTTCAAAATATACTCAGTGGTTCCAAATGTAGTTTTTAAACCAAATAAGTGAACCACTAATCATTAATATTTGACAACAGCAATTTTCCACTCTAAATTTTGAAAGGTTCAAAGTCATCATTTTAACAAAGTAAATAAATTATAAATCATTGCCATTACAATTTACAAACATAAGAATAAAGCTAAAAAATTATTCTAGTTCGGTGAGTTAGTGTACACTAGCGGTTTCTACTACATTATTTAAAGAATATTAATTTAAAGAACATTGTAAAAGAGAGAAATAGAGAACTTTCATGTCCTTCATTATATTTTTTATGATGTGAAACTATTGTTAATCTGACATAATTGGCATCAATGGTCATAAAAGTGATGTTCTGAGCAACGTCCGACAATTAAAGGATTCTTTGTGCCCTTTCCCTGAGCCCCAATGTGAAGGGAGGGCGACAATATGAGGGAATCTGCTGGAACCGAGTGTGGACGGTGTCCATTCCCTGGACGAAGTAGTACTGGTCCACAAAATTGCCTATCTTGCTCACATCGGAGTCCACGGTGCCCGTCAGCCACTTCTTCTAGATCTGAGAAAAGTAGAAATACCCCAACCTGTTCTGCTTGGGGATTGATTTCAGATGAAAGAGCCAGTTGGTGTTGTGCAGGGGGTTGCTCACCCCATCCCTGTGAGGCATAGACAATGAGCAGGACAGATAAATACTTGATGCCCTTCGGAGTGAACTGGGTCGGACAGAGATTGTAGTGATCCGCAATTCTCCTGAAGTACGGAAGCAAGGGCAATATAGCACCCTCCTTAGTGTGAGCGCCCGACCAATCGCAATACCTCTCCCTTAGACTGGTCGCCAGCTAGTTTGGAGGGGGAAGGAAGCATTCGACATCCCCTAAGTAACCGTGCTTCTTTAGATTCTTCATCTTTGCCCTAGTTACTATGGATGGAGGAGAAACTCCCCGAGCTCCTAGTGCCCCTTGTCTTCTCTGAGGAACACCCTCGGTGTATTCCTCAGTGACATAGTCTTCACCGACCTCCAGGATTTCACTGGCCTCAGACACAGGTTGTCCATCTTCATTGAAGCCCCCGAAGGGCAACCTCCGAGTTGCACCTTCCTCCTCAGCTTCAGATGGAGTATCAAGACGGACCTCGCCCTGATCTTCCACCTCTTAGACTTCAGCGTCCCCAATAATGTCTTCCTCCTCAACAGCAGGCCGGGCTTGTTCTACGTTAGGCATTGTGGCGAGCTGAGCTACGTGTGGGTCAGATAAAGAAGTCTTCCGCATAGTCTGTTTGGTTCGTCCCATTATCCTATTCCTGGACAGAGTCTGGTTGGTATGTTTGGTGATGGTGACAGTAAAAGTAGCAATGGGTGTACCTGCAGCTGCAGGATTTGGACGGCCTACATGCAAAGTATCAACTATATATGGTCAAACAATATATGTCCATTTGAAGGGAAGATAGCACCTCCACCTTTTCCTAAGCTCCCAGATGAAACGCCAGTAGCCTTGACCTTCGATCTGGCCGGGGTAAAAATGGTGCTGCACTTCGGGTTCTGGGGAAGGTGTATGTTCGCTACTTATCTCCCAATCTTCGAAGCTTGAATTGGAGAGACCGTGACTAGATGAGGACAGACTAACACGGAGACGAGGATGATCCTCGTACAAATGTTGAAGCAGATCCTGGTCGATATGATGTTCGCTTTCCCAAAACTCACCAGGGTTCATCTACAAAAGGTAGGACACAAGATGAGCATTTGGTCGGCATAACAAATGGAAACATGTTGGTTATACCGACTAGGTCTGATTAAAGGATCAAAAAATAGAATTTTCACATGATATTGAGGTTTGCAATCCAGAATTTCATAATTACGAATTAAGGTTTAATTTTCACTAAGCCCCGAATGGGTAAGCGAAATTGAATATCGTGGAATTGAAAGTAAGACGTGATTATAATCAAGGAACGTAAAGATTTTACAGTCCTAAAGCTAAGTTTTCTATGGTTTTCCTAGAACAAGTTCAAGAACAAAAATAAAATATTCGAACAAATAAGAGGAAAGAAACAAAGAACTTACACACTGTTCGAAGCTTGAGATTTGCTTGTATGACGCTGTTCGGTGTTTCCTGGGGATTCTTCAAAGGATTGAGAGAAAAAGATTTCTTGCTCTTATTCTTCAAGAACAAAAATGGCTAAAAGTGGTTGATTAAGGTCTTCAACCCTATTTTTAAGCTAATTAGTGAGGCAAAGTAATCATTTCAAAATTTAAATACCTTGATTTCCCCTCAAAAGTGGACGTTGTGCACTCAATTACCTGAAGAATAACCATCAAAATGTGCTAATTTTAAGGTGTGGCTCGAGGTACATGTCAATCAGCATTAATGGGCTAAAAACTGAAAAGACTCTTGGTCAGAGTCACATTGGATAATCAACCGACACTACAAACATGTGTCACCCGTTCAGATAAGGATCCAGACAGAGTGAAGTCCACGTGCGACCACAAGGGTCCCGCGCATACTTGGGGGCCAAATGTTATCCTATTTTTTTACACTATGACGTAGCAGAATACACGAGTGACACGTTTTCTGCATTTCTTACATCTAGGAAGAGATGAATATCTCGAACAGACTTCAAGTAACACATCTGCACGTATAACCTCTAATTACTCGAGCAGGGTAAAAGGAAGATTATTAGAGTAGGAATGGGTTTGGCTTTCCGAGCAACTCATTAAGACTTGGCTACTTCAGAATGATATCGTGAAGTGCAAGCACGAAGACAATGCCTACAATTGTGGGATTGAGTCATGGGAATACAACAACTTCTTCCAATTTCCTATTTAGTGTAGCATAATTATCTAACAAAAATTCTTTCCTAGTTTATACATTGTAAGCAAAAGGGAAACTTTCCCTCATGCATTAAGGCCCTATAAATAGTGATCTAGTCTCACTATGAAAGGGATCGAAGGAATTACTTCAGAGAGAGATCTAAGAGAATTACTCAGAGATTTCATTGTAAGAGCTTTGAGAGAAAACAATGTGTTCTTTGTTCTGAAGTTAATAAAATCTAAGGGGAGTAGGCTATTACCATACTAACGGTCCCGAACCTCTTCAAAATTTGGTGTTCTTTATTACTTATTGGTTTTTACCCTATTTTTATTATTTTTCAAATCGCTTAATAAATGACTCACTGTCAATGACAAAAAGCGAGGTCAACAGATGGGAAGCTATATTACAGGGGGTTTTCAATGCCATATTTGAGGTGTATCACTGGGACAGAGATTAGCGTAGTGATCCATAAGCTCCATGAAGGTTTTTGTTGTGATCACACTTCTGGGCCTAGCCTTTCCAAGAAAATCCTTCGGAAAGGGTATTTTTGGGCCACCATGAAGAAAGATTGTACGAAATATGTGAGGAAGTGCAAATAGTGTCAGAGATATGCTAAAGTCCCGCGTGCACCACCCACCAAAATTGCATTGATGAGCAGCCCATGGCCTTTTGCAGTCTGGGGAATTGATTTGGTAGGATCCCTCCCCACGGGTAAAGGCGGAGTCCAGTATGCAATTGTCTCAGTTGACTACTTAACCAAGCAGGTCAAAGCTGAACCTACGAATATTATTACTTCTAAGAAGGCGTTGGATTTTGTTGTCAAAAAAATTGTGTGTAGGTACGTACTCCCCTATAAGATTGTGTCGGACAACAGGAAGCAGTTCGATAGTGAGCGCTTCACTAACTTCTATAATTAGCACAGAATCGTGAAAAGCTTCTCAGCTGTAGCCTGGCCACAAGCCAAGTGGAGGTCGTCAACAAAATCCTCAAGACCACGTTGAATAAGAAGCTTCAGGCTTGCAAGGCCCATTGGCTAGAGGAACTCCCTCAAGTTCTCTAAGCCTATAGAATAATAGAAAGAACTTCAACGGGGCACATGCCATATGTAATGGCCTATGGGTGCGAAGCAGTGATCCCGGTAGAGACCACAGTCCCATTCCATCGACGAGATACTTACGACCCTCCCACAACCACTCCCTGCTATAAGAGTTTCTAGACTTAATTGAAGAGCTCCAGGAACAGTCGCAAGTCCAGCTCAAAATGTACCAAGGAAAGATCGCCCGATACTTTAACGCAAAGGTGAAAAGTCGTACATTCGATGTTGGTGATCTTGTTCTAAGAAGAGTAGTCCCATCTTCACAAGAATTGGGAGTGGGGGTACTTGGCCCAAACTAGGAAGGCCCCTATGAGATACTCGAGAAAATGGGACAAGGTACTTTTCAGTTGAAAAGGATGGATGGATCGAGGGTCCCTCACGCCTGGAATGCAGATCATTTATGCCGATACTACCAACAGGCAGAGGAAACCAAGCTTTGACAATATCTAGAATGTTTTGTGTAAAAATCTATGTAATTAACTTTTGTACGAATGGCCCTCAGGCATCATGCAATGAGAACAAAAATAGTTTACATCTGAATTTACACTTTACATTTTTTATGAGCCCTAGAAACCTGGGGACTGCTTTGGACATTATCAAAGTAGACCCTTTGATTGTTATGTCTCTGCCTAAATTTAAGGAATATGACAACTTCAATGGTCATAGGAGCATTTTAGCTTTTGCTCGTGGACAACCCTAAGGTACTTTACTGAATGGTTGTACCCACGCACAAGTTTCTTCACTAGATTCTCCTTCTTGCTGTTGCTATTTTTTCTTATGATTGCATGACTTGCAATTGCTCCTCTTGTTTACTCGTACTGTTGTCTCTGGAATGTTGAAGTCTTAGAATAACCAAACCTCAGCTGCCATGGATGAGGCCAGGAAATCCCAGGAAAAAGGAAAGAGAAAGAATAAGACCACGGCTTCAAGGACTCGGAAACTGCATTCGCCCTCAACATCCTCGTCATCAGACGTCCGAGAGATTCCTCCTCCCATCAAGATTGGACTTACTGCGTCAGGCCATTCTGCTTCAACTAGTGGGGAAAAGGGACCTGGCACCCCTGGAAAGCCTCTAAGGTTCTTGCCGCTCCAAGAGAGCAGTCTTTTTAAATTATTCCCCCTACAGGAGAGATAATCCCAGACACCACACCAAACACGGGGGGTTCTAATGACAACCTGGATAGACTTGTCTTCCCCCAAAGGGGACTCCAGCTAAGACTAAACACAAGGGATCAAAGACTTCCCCTAGTCTCAGTGCAAAGAGCCTCAAGTCTTCGATCCCAGACCCAGGGGCATCTGATGTACCGTCCACCAACTTGCCATTGCCCCAACAACAACAACAACTACAACAACAACCACCACAGCAACAACAACAGCAACAACTACAACAACAACAATATCAACAACCATAACAATAGCAACAACTACAACAACAACATCCAATGCAATCACAATCTAGGAGAGTGCCTCTGGCGCAGCAGCAACGATCTTTATCTCCTCATCAATTACTGATTGTGGCATCTCAATCTCCTACAGTGCAACACCTTCTCGAGAACACAACTCCTAGGCCAACCTCTGCTGACTCACCCCAACCCACTATAAAGGGTAGAGCTCCTTCATTACGATTCTCCTTCCCCATGAGGCTATCTATTCTTGGCCACGAATACCTCACAAAGGCTGCCATTTTGTAGAAGCACCATGAGCGAGAACAGGTAAATCTTTAGAAGCGAGCTACCTGGCTGTCTTCTATCAAGACAGCTGAGACTACTGAGGGAGTCCGCCAACCTTTGTCCCCCGGCCCTATGTTAGATTTGATTACAGTGAGCCAAAATCTGATACCTAAGGTGGGCAGAGTCATTGCCCCTTATGCTGTAAAAATATTGGATAACATGAGCCGTACACTTTATCAGTGGCCGCCAAACAGCAGGTTGCAGGGGTAAGCCTTAATTTTCTGATTTATTCTCACTTGCGATAAAAATTTTATTACCAAAGAATGCCTAATAATTTCTTTCTACTTTCCTTTCTCTAGATGGCATTGTTTATGAAGTGGACCGCCAAAGAAGTGGGGAATATGACTTTAGAATTAAACTAGCTCCGCGCCACAATTCAGTCCTTGACCATCAAAAATGGGGCCTTACATGATAAAGTTGAGCAGATCGAGACCTAGGAAGACTGGAAGGCCAAGCTGGCTGTGGAGGAGGAGAAGTGGGACACCAAATACTGTAGATGTATTTGGATCACAAAGCTAAAATTGAGCAAGAAGTCGAGGGTACTGTACGCTCCCTTCGAGAGGACTTAGCCAAGGCCACGAAGGAGAAAGACATAGTCGAGGCCCGCATGCTACTCAGTCTCAGACTATCTCCACCCTAATCCATCAAGTCAACAACTTCCAAGCGGACATCTGTAAGAAGGACTTACTCATCAAGGACCTTCAAGCCGAACACGACAAGGAGAACAAACTGGCAGAGTCCTTGATAACACAACATGGCCATCTCAGCCTTCTTCTCTAGGGGCATGTCGTAACTGTGATCGTCGATAGGAAACCATTGATAGATTACAAAATAAAGTTGACTGGAGTCCAACAAACGATGTGAATGCATACATTGCTTTAGTTGCCATGCGTAGAATGAGGGAAATTGCCTCCAACTCATTCACGATGCAGTTACAGCAACAACTAAGGCAGTAGCTAAGGCGGAGAAAGATCACCTTCGTTCCTTGAAGATGTCCTCTGTTGTGGTCCTTCACAACTTATGGAAGGCAAATCCTTCCATACTTCAGCTTATTGATGAGGCAGATAGGGAGAATGTTACCAGGAGAGTCCTCGCTATGAAATATAACACCTATATCAAGGAGTTTCCTCTCTCAGTTGATAGCGACAACGATGAAGAAACAAGTGTTGAAGTCTCAAGTTCTCAAGAGTTTACTAAAGCTAAGGTGTCTTCCAGCAGGGTTGAGGAGTACCATGTTCGAGACGTTGTTGAGCCTAACCCAGATCCAAAGGAGCCAACTAATGCCCCAGCCCTAATCGACTCAGTAGCACCTTCTCCTACCCAAGATCAATAGGGGTCACCTTTATTTCTTGTCGTCTATCTTTTCCTTTAAAACAATTTTTATACTTTTTTTGTCGCGGAATTGTATTTACTTTAGCCTGGTCCACGGGGCTCTATGTGACACTTCTCTTCAAGAACACCTTTGTTTGCCTTTATGCGAGGCACCATGTTTTGACTCTAATATTTCGTACTATTTTCAACCTTTAGCTTTGTACATTGGCCTGCATAGTTATTTTAAGGGCTGTCATCTTAGGCCGTTTAGAAGTTGTGGTTCCAATGGCTATTGCTTCAAACCTTTGACATTTGTCAACCTTTTATCCCTCTGCTGACCTAGGAGGTACTTAGGAAGTGCCTGCCTCCTGTTGCTACTGAAAACACGAATGGTTTTCTAGGCTGTTCCTAAATTACTGCATGATCATGGAGCCTTTATATTTTACGACCGTTTAGGCCTTTTTATAATTTAAGAAGGCCAATTTCACATGCTACAGACTTCAGACGGCATTTTCCTGGTCAGGATAAAGCCGAAGTCTATAGGAGTTTAAGCGAAGCCTTAACCGTATCAAATTTTTATACAAGTCTTTTTGAAAGCTCTTAAGAAGGAATTCAGATTAGTATTTCCCGTTTCAGGAATTTTTGGCTAAAAATGATTCTTCTTTCATTGGGTGTGTTTATTCTAGCTTTAAGAAGGAATTCAAGCGATTTTCCTTTTAAAGGAATTCGGTTGAAAATGCATCTTATTTTAAGCAAAAATTATAGATATTGAAAAATAAAGAAAATAATAACGAATTATAGCACACGGTACGTTTTTTTTTTTTGGGCACGGATGGCTAAGCATGATACCCCCCAAGTGAGTTGAGAAGTGTGGAGGGACACATGATGTGGAAGGGTCCATTACCTCTTCCTAAAGTACTAGCACCTAGTGTCCCCACATCTAGGTAAGCAACGAGAAATCTCTCTTGGATCTCATTTTCCTTAGGCAAAGGATCGGGATGGTGAGACATCCAATTAGAGTGTAGGGCATTGTCGTTTTTGGCTGTAGTTGTGATTATAATAGCCAAATCGGTGGCATTGCTTCCTTCACTTCCTTGGGAGGTTGGCGCTGCCCTCAAAGGCTAACTGTGTAAATACTCTAAAATTTTGTAATCAAGCCTGACCTGCGGAGGAGTTTAGTTGTCACCAGGTCCCCAACCTTCAATTGATCTTTCGAGAAGGCCCTATATCGGACTTCTTTCTTGATTATCTCCTCCGTCCTAACCCTTTGTGAGGGAAGCTCTACTACAAATCAAAAAGTGTTAGTCCAAGTATAGAAATTGGCAAAGTTTAAAAGCAAGTAAAACTTAAGATAAATCATTAGAATACCTGGGAGTTGGAAGCTTAACTGAAGAGATGGCACCCTGCTAGTAGGAAACCTGGAGGAAAAGAATCAGTATTCTTGGGGGTCATGAGTGCGATCCGTTTTGCAAACAGGGAAGTAAGAGTCCAAGCATTTATCCAGTCAGAAGAACCCCAGCTTTGACCTATCTGTCCTCATAGGGTTGGCCTTGACACTATAAAAATAAAGGATCTCCTCCAGGGAGGGAACCTCCAGTTTATTGATTTTGTAGAATACGTACCACCAAGCCAAGAGCCTTAATGATGAAGAAATCAACTGGAAGGGTACAATCCCAATTTTCACAACTAGGTCTGCGAAATAGGTTCTTAAGGGAAGGTGAGCCCCACTAGAAATATGGGACGAACTCCATGCATTAAACCCGTCAACATTAATGGATGCAGATTCTCCCATGACAGAAAGCTTGTGCCACAACAATCCATGGAAATTACGGAGGCTAACAACTTAAGAATATGCTTGCAACATTCCATAAGATCGAAAGCAGTTGGCTTTCTCATCCATTTCCCATATGGACTCAGGACGGACCTACACCAGCGAAGGAATTTCAACCCCTTCACCTCTCCTATTCCCCACAGGGAGGTCTCATTCAGTGATGGGTTTACTTTTTGGAATGGTTTCCAAGGCCTCCTCAAGTTGAGGTGTTAACATGAGAACCTCGGTTTGATCCTGTCACACAGAAAACCTTACTACAGTTAGGATAGGTTCACCCTCGACAGATATGGTTGTGCTTGCGAGGGGGTCTTCGTTTAAATCCATGGCTATGAAGGAAAAGGAAAATCCTTTGAAACAATGAACGGGTGAAGACGGGCTTTCTTTCACACACACTATCCTGTTATACGGCACGCAAACAATCCTAGGCCTAACGCAAGCAAGAACCTCCTTGCCCTAAACGTGAAATGCCAAAAAATTTAAATAGGGGGTTAATGCACTTACTTGTGGAATGATAAGTGGCCTGTCCAAAAGCCTGCTTGAAAGCTCTAAAGCCAGTCGATGCAACGATCACAGTTAACCTAAAAATTAAATGTTCCCCTTGAGGAAGAACTTCTCTGGTCCAGTCGAAGAGGAACGACGTCTAAGAAGAGTTTCTTGTGGAAAACGAGTAATAGCTGGATCAGATCTTCTAATTCTTCTTGCATGCAAAAGATGACAGAAAAGGGAAAAATGAAGTTGTAGAGCATGTAGTTTTTGTTGACCGAGGTTTTCGGCAACTAATAAAATATTATAAAGTTAGTGAGCTGTAAGAAATTGAGAGAAGGATTTTTACGTGGTTGGGGCGTTAATGAGCCTTAGTCCACAAGTCTTTGTTATTTATGGATGTCTTTAATACAGAGAATGTATTTGGGGAGTGTTTCACTCTTATAAATACAGAGAATGTTCTTGGTGAGTATTTACTCTACTTGCTCATATGCTGCCCAAGATTCTCGATCCCATTTAATGAGCTTTGAGGGGGTATTTATAGTGTTTTTGGTGGGGTGATCCCCAGAATTATCCTTACAAGTGTATCTGTAAGTATCCATAAAGTTGGGCATTCCCAATGAATATACCATGAAGCAATGCATGGTCAAATCCCTAGGTGCTGCAGGGTTTTTATGTGGAATGTCCTTATTGCCTTTTGACTGATGTGACTCTTCACAGTGTAGCCGTCGCTAGACTTAAATGATCATTACTTTGTAGCTGCTGGTTGGAGGTTGTGCCGTCAGACTTTATTGCGTGTAGCAGTCCGAACACGCTTCCTCCCATGCGGCATTTAATGCGACTTGATTGCTCAGGAAAAACCTGACACCTCGCGGAGATGCCTTAGCATTACTCGAGCTTTCGGGAGCATATGGGGTTCCATACGCCTTCTCCGGGAGCTACGTCCTGGACGCTGCCTTACGGCACAAAGACTTAGCAGATTTTGTAACTTGCTTGATCCACGTGTCCTTGTTTGGTTGGTCCACGTACATTGGGCAAGATCAGGGGCAACATTTACCCCCCAAGCCTTGTTTGTTTGACAAATAAAACAAGGCTTGTTCAGGTGCTTCCGCTTGACTCCTCGGTTTCCTGGCACGAGCTTTGAGCGCGTGAGGGTGCATTTAATGATGGCTTTTAATGCAGCGATTCACTTTTTGCAAAGGTCGATTCATTTCACGCCCATTGATTGATACGGCGCATTAATGGTGTCAGACGGATACTCAAACGTTTCCACCGCCTTAATTGCAAATCAATCTGGTCCGTTGATCTTTGAGAATTCGAATCGTGCGCTTCCCCCACCGTTTGATTGGTAGGTGATGACGCCTGTTCCTCATGCAGCTTTGCCTATAAAAGCCACCACCTTTTCTTCATTTTGGTTACTTCCCATTTCTTGCCAACTTTGCTCAAATTTCCCAGAGAGAAAATTCTCAGACCCGAAACAACGCCTTTAAACACTTTGCAATTTTCTCCAGTTCTTCTTCGTTTGTTACTATCAGTCCTTCTTGTCTTTATTCGATTCACAGCAGGACCCCCAGTTTCAACACTTCATCGTAAGTTCTTTGCACCCTTTGCTTTATTATTAAATGACATGCTGTTACTTATCTGTTTGTTCTTTTCTGGGTTTGCATTCGAAGTTTCTGGGCATGCAAGTGTTTAAATCCTTCATATAATCAGTTTGAGTTTACTGCTCTAGTGATAGGATTACTGTTGTTACGCGTTTGTTGTTATTTTTTGTAGAAGACCATACGTTCTTCGTATAATGGTTGCTTAGGGCATAGGACAGACTGTTTTCTTTCTATCTTCTACCTTTTCTTTTTCTTTAGTGTGCAAGGCCATCTTCTGTGAATTTATTGCACCCGACTCTTGTCCAGGGAATCCTCCTAGGGTTTCCTGTACGACAGGTGTCCGGAGGGGGCCTCTTTCCAGCGGTTAGGGGACCCCCATTCCCTTTTTCTTGGTTTAGGGTTTGGTATGGGCCTAACTGCTGGAATCTTACTCTTTTTACAGAATCAAAAAATGTCTGCTTCTGGCTCAAAATCATCGAAGAAGAGCGGTAAGCGCCTGGCTACCCTCGAGGAGGTCTCCCTGGGTCCTGTTGCCCAGGAGGGGTACAAGTCTCGGGCGACCGGATGGGAGGCGGCCGAGCTTCACTCCACTCTAACCTGTCCCCATCAGTTGGAGAACATCGTGGAGGTAGCTGGAATCAAGCCTTCCACATCAGGGACCTACCATCGGCCACCTCGCGACGCGGAGACGCCCAATCACAATTACGGCAGCTTCGGGGCCTGGAGCCAGACGCATCTGATGGCTGGGGCCATGCTTCCTCTTCAAGATTACATTGTTAATTTCTTAGTTTTTGTCGGCCTTGTGCCATACCAACTCATTCCCCAAGCATACCGCCTGCTTTCAGGCTTATTTATTTTTTATTCCGCCCGGGGATGGGGATCTCCCCGCTCGGCGGAAATATTGTATTTTTATGAACTTGTTTCCGTCCCCAAGAAGGGGGACAAACTTAAGGACGGTTTTTACGGGTTCCGGGCCCACCCTGCTAATGAGGGGGTGGTCCCGTATAATAGGCAGACTCATGTTAAGGAGTATCGCCATCGTTTTTTCTTCTCCTCCGGGTTCCGGGCGGTGGACCATCCGGAGCTCCTCACTGAGTGGGTTAGGATTCCTCCTTACGAACGGACTGCACCTACTCAGGTCTTTCTTCGGAGAGCCCAGGCCTTTGCCTCTTACGACCGGGCTGATCTTGACGTCGGGGGCCTGGTCACTACGGAGAACTGCAGGAAGGCAAAACTCATCCTTCCGCACTAATCCGTGGAGGACTCTAACCTTTCCCGGGTTATCTGTCCCAACGTGAGGGCACCGGTCGCGGAGAAAACCTTCCGGGATGAGATCATTGCCACTGCAGAGAAGAAGTACCAGGAGTATCTCTACCGGAAGGCTCAGGAGAAGGCATACTCTAAGGCCCTGGCGGCTTCCGGGAGGTCACTTCGCGTGGGGAGCCCGGTTGAGAGAAGGAGCCAGGCGATCGCCGGGAAGCCGCTTCATATTGGGGACTCGGCGGAGAAAAGGGCTCCCAGGCCACAGCCTTCGGCTCAGGAGCCGAACACTGGGGCTCCTGGTGCCAGCACTTCCGGCGCCGGCGGTAAGTCTCCTTTAGTAGTTCATTATGTCCCTTCTGTTGGCGAGTATGCCAGTCTTAGGCCCATAAGGTTCGACGAGCGTTTATATAGGTTTAGGATGCCCTCAACCCGGTGGGGAGATCATTTGAAGGAGTTTTATTTTTCCAACTTAGGAGATTTCCTAGGTCGGTCCCGTATGGGTCCTGATCCTCCGGAGCCCGTTCCTTTAGGCCCTTCAGCTTATATTACATCCAGCTGGTTCCGGCCTTCGGACAGCTATCTCGGAGATGATACTGCCAGCATCAAAATTCGGAACTTTGCTAGGGCCGAATTAGAGAGTCAGGGTAGGACTAGCTTGCTTGTCATATCTTGTGTTGGTGGTTTCCCACGGGTGTTCTAACACTTGCTTTCTTTTGTCGTAGCAGGTGCTTCTATGGATGCCATTTTGGCCGAACTTGCCGGGGTTCACACTCCTGAGGCTGCTCCTCCCTTTACTTCTTCCCCGATGGCCCCCGCTTTAAAGATTTCTTCCAGTGCTCCTCCAGACACTATTGATTTAGTGGATGACGAGGAGGTGCTGCCGGGAGAAGGTCAAGAAAAGCAATGGGGCTTTTTTGAGGAAGTTGAAGAAGGTGCAGGAGGGCTCCGGGCTCTTCCTGAGGAAGCTGAAAAAAGTGAAGAAGAGCAAGAAATTGCTCTGATTCGCAAACGTAAAGGCAAAATGATTGCCCAGGAGGAGCCCAAGCGGCCTCGGAGAGCTGATACTCCGGCCCACGGTCTCGATGGTGGGGTCTCTCCTATGGAAGAACATACTGCCCCTCCCAATATTGTGCTGACTCCGGTTCCTGGAGATGAGGCGAGACAGGAGCTCCGGATAGCTAAACACAACTACGCTATGGACGAATACTCCCGGGGGTATGCTGAGGTGGAAGCCCTTAGGAGGGTCTTGCGGGTTGAGATGCAAGACACCATCAACAACCCGGAATACCAGAATCCGTGGGACCTAAATTTGGACCCCATGTCGGACTGGTTCCGTCGCTTCCTTGGGCCCACCTTAGCTCCCTTTGCTGCGGAGATGACTGGAGAGTTTGCGTCTCAGCTTACCCGGTGTGCACCTAAGCGGTTCGCTACTTGTGCATCCTTGAACTCCATCTACCAAGTCCAAGATCTCAGTCACTCCCTCACTGTGGTAAGTATTTTGTAGTTTGCTTTTCCCCTTATTGTTTTCTTTTTTGGAGATTCTTTCTTATACTTGCATTGTTTTTTGTTTTGTTTTTTTTTTAGCTTGCTGCTGAGGTCGGCCGTCTCTCCAAGAACATAATCAACCATGGCTTCGTCCTGTCTGATTTTGGGGACATGGACGAAGTCAGGAAGATTCTTAGGGATCTTACTGCTGAGAGGGAGCTTTATCAAGAGGCTGCTGAGCGCTGGGAGGCCGCTGCCAAAGCTAATGAGGAAGAGGCTAAGCGGAGGGAAGCCCAGGCGGAGGCGATGATTCGGGATGAGACCCTGCGGAGAGACAGGCTGGAGGCCAGGCACCAGGAGGAGCTGAGGGCGGAAGGTGAGGCCACTGCAAAGGCCAGGCGGGAGCTTTGGGAGGCCAGGGATGCCTTGGATGAGATGGCTGCCAAGGTGAGATCCTTAGAGGAAACTCACCAGGCAAACTTAGAATCCAGGGCCACTCTGGCCGCGGAGCTGAAGGAGCTCAGGGACTTCAACGAACAAGCCTCAAAGAAGGCAAAAACGGCTGAGCTTCTTTCTCCCGTTTCCTGTAGCCGGTGCACCAAGCGTTTTGATGATGGCGTCTTCATGGCTTGGTCTACCAATGACTAGAATATCAAGCTTACCTTCTACCCCAAACCTGAGGAGATGATCGCCAAATTCCGGGAGAAGAAGAAAAAGCTTGATGCCATGGTGGAGGCACGCATCGGACCTCGTCTCCCTCCGCGCATCGATTAGGCCACTCCGAGATTAACCCAGTACAACCAGGATTTCACCCACTTCTCTTTCTTTTATATATATATATATTTGTTTATATACAGCTATTTTGAGACAATATTTATATAGCTGTTTTTATTTAAAGGGGAGACAATTTCTAAGGCCTGTCCCCGGGCCATTTGTATATATTTTGACCTGCCCTTTAGGGCTAGGATATTTATACGTGATCTTTTTTTATGCACATATTTCTCTTTTTGACCTGTCCTTTGGATCAGGATTTTTATACTTATGCTTTTTTTATTTTTGTGCATACTCTTTTTGACCTGCCCTTTGGGTCAGGATATTTTACTTAGTTTGTTTTCTGTCTGTCCGTGCAGTATACCCTAGTACCCCCCTGAGTGGCATAGAAACTTTGTTTTTAAGGCACTCAGTTTTATTCAACATGTGGAGGATGTATACATTTAGACGGTACAAACTCTTTAAACAAAGTCTAAGTTACTTTCTTGGCTATTGGTAATATTTTCTGAGGTGATCGGCATTCCAGGCCCTTGGCACAATGGTTCCATCCATTCTTTTTAGCTTGTAAGTGCCTGACGCGATTTCGTCCTCGATTTCATATGGTCCTTCCAAATTTGGCCCAAGTACCCCCACTCCGGGTTCTTGGGTGGCTGGGAAGACTCTTCTTAGGACCATATCCCCAATAGCAAATTTTATGTTTTTAACTTTAGAGTTAAAATACTTGGTCACCTTCTTTTGATAAGCTGCCATCCGTATTTGAGACTCGTCCCGGAGTTCTTCAACTTGATCCAAGGCTTCTTGAAGCAAAGCCTGATTCGTGGCTGGATCGTAAGTCGTTCTCCTGTGGGATGGGAATAACGTTTCTACCGGGACCATCGCTTCACAACTGTACGCCATTGAAAAAGGCGAGTGACCGATCGTGGTCTTGGGGGTCGTCCGGTAGGCCCATAACACTCTTGGCCACTCTTGAGGCCAATTGTTTTTGTAGGCCAACAGCTTTTTCTTCAAGGTGACCTTTAGGATTTTGTTGACTGCTTTTGCTTGACCGTTTGTTTGGGGTCTGGCCACCGCGGAGAAGCTTTTCACTACTCCGTGTTGGTTGCAGAAGTTTGTAAATTCCTCGCAATCGAATTGCTTTCCATTGTCAGAGACTATTTTGTGAGGCAAGCCATATCGACACACTATGTTTTTGTTAACAAAGTCTAGTGCTTTTTTAGCAGTTATGGTCTTCATGGGCTCAGCCTCCGTCCATTTGGTAAAGTAGTCTACTGCTACTATTGCATACTTTACTCCTCCTTTTCCTGTTGGCAGGGACCCAATAAGATCTATTCCCCATACCGCGAAGGGCCAGGGACTAGTCATCAGGGTAATTTCATTTGGAGGAACTCTCGGTATGTTCGCGAACCTTTGACACGAATCACACTTTTGGACGTAGTCTATGCAATCTTTTTTCATTGTTGGCCAGAAGTACCCCTGTCTCAATATTTTCTTTGAGAGACTGGGTCCTCCCGTATGATCTCCACAGAACCCTTCGTGGACCTCTAGCATGATTTGTCTAGCTTCAGGGTCCGATACACACCTTAAATAAGGCATGCTGAGTCCTCTTCGGTAGAGAATTTGATCCATCATCACATAACGATGAGCCTGATACTGAATCTTCCGAGACAGTGCCCTTTCTTGGGGCAACTCACCTTTTGTTATGTATTTTATGATGGGGACCATCCAGCTGGGTTCTTGCCCAACCGTTATTGTGGTCTCTTTTATTTTGATGCTTGGCTCTGCCAAGCGTTCCACTGGTACTACCCCCAACTCTTCGATTTCGCTATCTGAGGCTAACTTAGCCAGACAGTCCGCGTGAGCGTTCATTTCCCGGGGGATTCTTTCTATTTTGTAGTCCGTGAACTCGTGGAGTAGCTCCCGGACTATTGTTACGTACGCGGCCATTCGCTCGCCGCGTGTTTTGTATTCTCCTGATATCTGGTTTACGACCAGTTGGGAATCACTATAGACTTCCACTCTTTTGGCTCCTACGGCTTTTGCTAATTTCAGTCCTGCTATTAGGGCTTCATATTCGGCCTCATTGTTTGAAGCCACGAAGTCGAACCGTGGGGCCGCCTGGAGTCGCAGTCCGGTTGGTGATATCATCGCCACTCCGGCTCTGGAACCATTTTCATTGGAGACTCCGTCTACAATACTCTCCATGTGGGGATTGGCGGTACCGGCATATTCGCGGTAGCCTCGGCTTCGTTGCATTCAGTAATGAAGTCCGCCAAGGCTTGGCCTTTTATAGAAATTCGGGGTATGTAGTGCAAGTCAAATTGACTTAGCTCCATTGCCCACTTGAGGAGCCTTCCGGATGCTTCAGGTTTTTGGAGGACTTGCCGGAGCGGGTGGTTGGTCAGTATCTTGATCGGATGTGCTTGGAAGTATGGCCTCAATTTCCTTGATGCCATCAGGAGGCAAAAAACCAGTTTTTCAATGATGGGGTACCTTGCTTCGGCTCCTATCATGCGCTTACTGACATAGTACACAGGATGTTGAGTTTTCTCTTCTTCCCGGACTAGGGCAGCACTGACCGCGTGTTCGGAGACACCCAAATAAAGAAATAGGTCTTCTCCGAGAACGGGTTTTGATAGGTTAGGAGGCTTGGCCATGTGCTCTTTTAGTTTTTTGAATGCCTCCTCGCACTCGTCCGACCATTCAAACTTTTGGCACTTCTTCAATATGTTGAAGAAGGGTATGCACTTGTCCGTGGACCGTGAGATGAAGCGGCTTAGGGCAGCTACCTTTCCGGTCAGGCTCTGCACATCTTTATGCTTTTTGGGGGATGGCATGCTCAGGAGAGCCTGGATTTTTTCCGGATTTGCCTCAATCCCCCTTTGACTGACGATGAAGCCCAGAAACTTTCCTGACTTGACCCCAAAGGTGCATTTCTTTGGGTTGAGCTTCATGCCGTATCTCCGGACCACTTCGAAGCATTCCTCTAAGTCGCTTGCATGGCTGTTGCATGCTTTGGACTTGACGAGCATGTCATCTACATAAACCTCCATATTTCGTCCCAGGAGGCCTTTGAACATCCGGTTGACCATTCTCTGGTAGGTTGCTCCGGCGTTTTTTAGTCCGGAGGGCATGACTAGGTAACAGTATACCCCCTTATCGGTCCTGAAGCTAGTGCACTCCTGGTCTGCCGTATGCATCTTTATTTGATTGTACCCAGCATAGGCGTCCATGAAGGATAGTAGTTTGAATCAGAAGTGGCGTCTACCATCTGGTCGATCCTGGGCAGCGGGAAGCAGTCCTTTGGACAAGCTTTGTTTAGATCAGTGAAATCTATACAAACTCGCCAAGTTCCGTTCGGCTTGGGCACCAGGACCGGATTGGCTAGCCACTCCGGATAGTATACGTCGCGGATCATGCCGTTAGTCAAAAGTTTGTCCACCTCTTTCTCCAGAGCCTCGGCTTTCACCGAGTCGAGCGGGCGTCGCTTTTGCTGGACGGGGGGCATGTCCGGATTGACGTTGAGTACGTGGGTTGTAACACCCTAACTACCATAGGCGTATTACGTGATTTTTAAACATGTTGTGCAGCTCGTTGCTAATCAACGAGGTTTATGGAAAAACGTGATTAATTAAAATTTTTCTTTTTAATTAAACTTATAAAACAATATTACAAAAGACTCGAGATCCCGATTATAAAATCATTTACAAAAAGATTTAACTGTTTAACTGATACACAAAATAAATGTCGTCTAACGACCAGTTACTAAAATCAGCCTCGCTGTCCCGATGATCGTACGCTCCAGGCCTAACCGCCCCGACATGTACAATCTTCACAAGCTCGCTCACGGTCCATCAGCTTTACCCTTGCCTTTACCTACACATAAATGTAGAACTGTGAGTCGACAGACTCAGTAAGAAAAGCATAATAATACTCACCCAGAATTCCGATTATGATCAGACGCCCATACCCCTGATCATAACCCTAACTGCCGTGTCCAACACGATACTGAGTCCCGCTACTGCCGTGTCCAACACGGTACTGAGCCACTACTGCCATGTCCAACATGGTACTGAGTTCTGAACGTTCATAGGGACGGTACTATTGACACGTAACAGCCTGATCGGTCGAACCGGTCATACTCCGGCCATCGGTCATACTCCAGCCTGTACCGACGTGTTACTATATCCACCTGATCGGTCGAACCGGTCATACTCCGGCTGCTGGTCATACTCCAGCCTGTACCGACAGGATACGTCAATAGTACGGAACCACCAACCAAGTGTCAGCCTGATCAGTCAAACCGGTCATACTCCGGCTGCTGGTCATACTCCAGCCTGTACCGACGTGACAGGGTTGGATGGTTCGAAGCCAACATACATGTCTAATGTAATCTAACAGGCTTCCTACATGCACGCTAAACATGTAATCTACATATGCATACTGTTATACTAATCTTACCTGGATTCCGAATTCAGGTGTGCCGGTCAACCTGACTGGAACTTTAGCTGAGCGGCGGATTACAGGCTCCTAAACCATAAAAATCACAACACTATAAGTGACACGCTAAATCACTTCCCAGGGACTTAAACTAGGAACTAAAAGTTTCCCTATCGATATAAAACATGGCAATACCCCTTAAAACATAAAATCGAGAAAATCTAGGGTTTCTGAAATTTCCCCAACCGGCAGACCGGTTGCCCAACCGGAATTCCGGTTCTGGGAATTTTCGAAGCCCATCCGGAATTCCGGTTCCTCGCAGACAGAATTTCAAAAATTCATATCTCAACCAATTCAACCCCAAATTGATTCAAACCTTCCAGACCTACTCCATACATCCCAAATAACAATTCCAAGGCATTAAAACAACCCAGAAACCATAGATACAAAAAATGCCATTGGAGCTCAAGCTTTGAGTTCTAAACTCAAACTTGAGCAAAACCACCTAACATGCAATCAAACTAGCTTGAATCTACTTAAACAAGCATATCTAAGCCTCTGAAAACAATTAAGAACATCCAGCAACAACCCAGCAACAGATTAAACAATTTCTTTCAAAAATTACATTTTTGCATATAAAAACTATTTTTTTCTCAACCTAATAATCATGCTTTATAAACAGCTCATTTAACTTCAATTAAACATGCTTTAAACCTCAGAAATCAACAACAAAACACAGCAGCAACAATATTACAAATTCATGCATGCATCACCATTTTCATCATTCTTTTTTCAAGAAATTAATAGAGGAAGAACAAGAGCTAACCTAGCTTGCAATGGACCTTAAAAGGAGATGAATTAACAAGCAAACATCAAGGGAGAAGACCAGCTCCTTGCTGCTCAAAGGCTTGGCCGAAAATGAGAGGAATGGAAGAGAGAGTTTTGCAATTTTGAAAGCTTTTCTCTAATTTTGTGATTTTTTGTAAAATGAAGAAATGAAATAAAAGCCACTTATCATTTTATTTCAGCCAACAATTAGTCAAATAAACATTTATTTTTCAATAATAAATTCACTAGAAGACAAAATACTAATGGGGCAAAAAGACCATTTTGCCCCTCCACACTAAAACCACATAAATCATACTAAAGGGGTATTTTTGGGAAATTCTAAATTCCCGACCATTCCCGACATTCCCAATGTCTAATAAACCACCCCAAACAACTAACATACTAAGTTGTGATTTCTACTGAGCCAAACGCCGAGTTCCAAAATACCGGGCACCGAAAATGCAAATATGAAAACTACTGAATGACATAACCATGCATTTCTGAATTCCATAAATAACAGTATAATAAATTATTTAAATGGCTATAAATAATTTCATAATTAATCATAATTAACTGCTAATTTCCAAATTAACTAAGCGGGCTTTACATGGGTGATGACATGAGGGCTTATGCGAGTCATGTCTTCTTGGCGCCATGCAAAGATGTCGATGGCGCCCTTCAGTGTCTTTATTATTTTCTCTTTTTCCTCCGGATCTAGATTCTGCCCCAGCTGGAGTATTTTAGTGGAGTCGAGGTCGCACACTGATAATTCCTCAACATCCTCCATCGGTTCCACAATTTTTTTGGACCCCACACGGGGGTCTAATTCATCTTCTTCAGCCACTTCTGGCTCAACTGGTTCCCGGACCATTAGTACGGGCAGGTGGGTTGCGACATTATAACATTGTCTTGCTTCCCCCTGGTTTCCCCTCACCGTCCCGATCCTGGATTCCTGGGTGGGGAACTTTAGGCACAGGTGCCGAATCGATGTGACTGCGCCAAAATCTACCAAGGCCGGTCGGCCTAGGATCGCGTTGTAAGCGGTCGGACAGTCCACCACCACGAAAGTGCAGTATTTAAATGTGCTTTGGGGGGTGTCCGGGCACAAGGTGACTGGGAGCCTTACTTTTCCCATTGGGATAAGTGTCGTCCCATTAAACCCTGTGAGTTGGGACCCACTGGGCGAGAGGTCTCGGTCCGTCAAGCCTATTGCGGTGAAGGCTTCCTTGAAGAGTAGGTTCACGAAACTTCCATTGTCAATTAAGACTCTGTCCACCACTTTATTCGCGATGGGGGTCTCTATGACCAATGGGTCATGATGAGGGAAGCGCACTGTCTTGGCGTCTTCTTCCGTGAACGTGATGGGTTGGTCCATCAGCCGGGGCCTTTGAGCTGGGAGTTGAGTAACCTCCCAAACCTCATTGTGTTTCACGGCCCTTGCGTATCGTTTAAGCTCCTTGCGAGTAGTTCCTCCGATATGGGGACCTCCGGAGATCATGGCTACCCTCCCATTAGGCCTGGGCGGCAGACCGGGGATGTGCTGGGCGTCGCCCGTGGGAGCAGCTGGAGCTAATGCTCTTGCTGTACTCCCCGGTGTTCCCTGAGGCACACCCACAGTTGCCTAGCCCGGATTAAGGTGGGACAACCTATTTTTGATCCACTCGTAGAGGTGGCCTAACCGGATTAGGTTTTTAATCTCGTCCTTGAGATTCTTGCATTCATTGGTGCTATGACCGATGTCGTTGTGGTATTGGCATCTTTTGCTCGGATCTCTCCGGGAGCTATCCTTGTACAACGGTTGTGGCCTCCGGTAGTGTGTATTTTGCCTAGTAGCAAAGTACACACACTCTTGGGAGTCCGACAGTTCCATGTATTGAGTGTACTGGGGGGTGTACCCCCTTTTCTGGCGCTTCTCCCCCGTCCGGGTGCTACCTTTGGACGACCTTTTACTCCTCGAACCCTGGGAAGGGCCTGCCAGGCTAGCAGCCGGAGCAGAGTGCAAAGGAGTTTGTCCATTCATTCCGGACGGGTTGCCGAAATGGGATGATGCTGGTGCCAAGGCCTGGCCCTGACTATAGCCGGGGGTAGCAGAGAATTGTATGCCACTTGTTTGCGGAGTTGCGCTCGGGGTAGTACCCGAGGGCGATACTCCGGGCATGTACCCTGCTATCCCGGTGGGGTAGTATCCTCCGTAAGCCACGATTTGGGCTTCTTCGAGGTTGATATATTTTTGGACTCTCTTCTGGAAGTCCTGAAGGCTAGCAGCTCCTTCTTGCTGTAGTTCATTCCAGAAAGGAGTCCCAGTGCGGATGCCTGCTTGGAGGAGCGCAAGCTGTTGTCCGTCGTCAACTTTCTTGGTTTTCGAGGCTTCCTCTCGGAACCTCTTTATAATATTCTTCAAGGTCTCGGTGGGCAGTTGCTTGATATTAGTCAATGCACTGACCTCCAGGTTGACCTTTCTTGCGGCGACAAACTGTCCCCGGAAGTTGGTCTGTAGCTTGTTCCAACAACCCACGGATCCCGGTTCCAGTTTTTTGAACCATTCCTCCGCGGACCCACTTAGAGTAAGCGGGAAGCACAGATATTTGGCGTCATTGCTGACTCTCATGACCGTTATGACGCGGTTGAACCGTGACAAGTGGTCGCTAGGATCGGAGTTCCCGGTGTAAGCTGCCATTTCGGGCATCTTGAAGTTCTTAGGGAGTTCCGCCTCTAGGATGTGCTTAGCACATGGCTCCCGGTCCTCGCTGTCTGAGTCGGAGTCGTCTCCTTTCTGTCTCCGGGAGACTGGGGCAATGTCTTTTCAAAGTATGGCGAGTTCCGCCATAATTCCTTCATTTAACGTACCCGTGGAGACCGCGGGTCCGTATCTTTTTTGGTCAAGGTGATCTCGGAGATCACCTTGGTTCCCATTGATTTGATTTCTCAAATCAACGGGAGGACACCTCTGTCCTCTTCTCCCTCTACCCCCGTGCTCTTGGTGCACGGAAACGCTTTTTCGGTCCTCTCGATCCTGAGGGCCAAAGCTCCCTTTTTGGGGCTTGTCCCTCTGCGGACCTTTCCCTTTAGGGAAATCTGAGCGGACCTTTTGCGAATCCTGCACCTTTTTCTTTTGCCTTGGGGTAGAGGTAGGGTTTTTTGTTTGGTTCCCTTCAGCAGGGTACCTTATAGGGCTAGGCTCCCTAGACTTCTGCTGTTGGGAGCTAGGCGAGGACGTCTCTGGTTCCTTGCTAAGTCCAGCAGTCATTGCCTTGGGGTGCACGTGAATGCCAGCCGCCTCCATGGCTTTTTGCATGGCCAGCATTATTTCTTGCATTTTCTGGTTTTGTGGTTTCTGAGCTTCGATCTCGGCTTCGTGATCGATAGCTTTTTGTCTGAGAAGCACCAATTCCGAGTAACTACCTTCGTCGTAGGCATACTCATTGAGGTTTCCCTCGTAGTCATCATCTGGAATTCCTTCTTCTTCCTCGTTACCCTCAGCTGCTCTTGAGGCTACATCTTCCTCATTCGGGTCTTGAGCATCTTCTAGAGGGCGAGGCTGACGAGTACTTCTAGTCTCCACCATGTTTGTGAAGTCAAGTGTTCGTTTACAGTAGCTTTCTTCAGCTCTCAATGAAAGCACCAAAATGTTGACCGAGGTTTTCGGCAACTAATAAAATATTATAAAGTTAGTGAGCTGTAAGAAATTGAGAGAAGGATTTTTACGTGGTTGGGGCGTTAATGAGCCTTAGTCCACGAGTCTTTGTTATTTATGGATGTCTTTAATACAGAGAATGTATTTGGGGAGTGTTTCACTCTTATAAATACAGAGAATGTTCTTAGTGAGTATTTACTCTACTTGCTCATATGCTGCCCAAGATTCTCGATCCCATTTAATGAGCTTTGAGGGGGTATTTATAGTGTTTTTGGTGGGGTGATCCCCAGAATTATTCTTACAAGTGTATCTGTAAGTATCCATAAAGTTGGGCATTCCCAATGAATATACCATGGGCAATGCATGGTCAAATCCCTAGGTGCTGCAGGGTTTTTATGTGGAATGTCCTTATTGCCTTTTGACTGATGTGACTCTTCACAGTGTAGCCGTCGCTAGACTTAAATGATCATTACTTTGTAGCTGCTGGTTGGAGGTTGTGCCGTCAAACTTTATTGCGTGTAGCAGTCCCAACACGCTTCCTCCCATGCGACATTTAATGCGACTTGAATGCTCAGGAAAAACCTGACACCTCGCGGAGATGCCTTAGCATTACTCGAGCTTCCGGGAGCTACGTCCTGGACGCTGCCTTACGGCACAAAGACTTAGCAGATTTTGTAACTTGCTTGATCCACGTGTCCTTGTCTGGTTGGTCCACGTACATTGGGCAAGATCAGGGGCAACGGTTTTGAATAAAAAGAGTAAAAAATGCCACCCCAAAGGCGGTTTAGATTTCAAAAAGAAGACAAGACTATGAAAGATCAACACTTCAAAATTTTTGCAGTAAATCCAATGACTGGGGAGGTGAAGGTCCGTACGATTGGCCTAGGGCCCACCAAAATGTCAAGGTCCGTTTCTGCATGTCACTCAGGTGCCACTCCACCTTTTTTGCTCAGCGCACCTTGCCACACACGAAAAGGGGAAAGAAATACTTCGTGACATGGCGCGTTGTTACCACGCAAAAGGAAACAAATGTCCTATATACCCTCAGTAGAATACATCTCATGTGGAGGTGTGTCCGCAACCTAAACCTACAACACGTGTCAACGGTCAACACTAGTGACAATAGCAAGCTTTCGTGATCCAAATGATCTAAAAAACTTGGGGGTAAATGTTATCCAAGTTTTCATCAATCAGACACGTAGCATAATTAGCGAGGAGGATACGGTTGATGCACAGACTATTCGAGGTAATCAAGAAAAAGAATGACTCCTCGACCAGGAAGGGAATGAGATGCGGTGGCCTTTGGGAGTAACTTCCCTCAATAAGGAGCCTGGAAAACAATAAGGGTCTTAAAGATGTTGGCCACGTCAGCTTCTTGCAAAATATCACTCCGTAGACAGTTACACCTTTTTCTGACACTGGATCAAATCTTGTCCCCCGTGCAAGATCATGGTAGTGCGCGTACGCACCCTCAAGTATGCTTTTTGCCCAACGACCTGGTTAGAGACTATTTCACAAAGGACAGACCTTTCTACGACATGTGTCCAAGATCGTACAAAAGTCCTTACAAGCAGCTGTACACCACACGATGAAGAAGGTTCCTACTAGCCAATGGTCAGATCGTCCTCTCGCAGTACAAACCTTAATAAGTGTATGGGGTACGAAATCCTAGGTACGTAAAGGGTGTGTCATTTTCCCCATGTGTGCCTATAAATAGACACATACAATTCTTTACTTAACTCCGCTAAAATTCTAAGAAGGGTAATTTGTGGCATAACCTCCTTAAGTGACCAAGTTTTTGCAACTAACCCTTAATTCTAAAATTTGGGTGGTAAAACCTCCTAAATCCAAGTTCTGTTAGCACTTAGCCCTTTCCATCCATTTTTGGGTGTTAAGTGCCAGGTTCGAATGTCTACGTGTACACAGTGTACACGTGGCACAGTTTAATTAGTCCACGTAATAAATATTTAAAATGAAAATAAAAAATTTATTTTAAAAATAAAAAATTAAAAATCTTTTTCTTTAAAAATTAAAAAAATTTATTTTTATATTTTTTTCTTTTTCTTTTTCTTTTCATTCTTCTTCTTCTTCTATCCTCACGCCTCCTTCTTCTTCTCTCTCTAACTTCTTCATATCTGAAACCCTAGCCGACTCCCCAAAAATTAGCCCCATTAACCAGCTCCACGCACAACCACCACCAATCCCACGAGACCACCAGCAACTCCACCATCACCATTTCCATCCATCCACCCTCCTATCCACCACGAACCAGTCACCACTTCCATTTCCACCAATCCTTAAACCGAATTACCATCTCCACGAACCAACAGCTCAGTCCACCATTACCGTCAAAATCTGAAGCTTCACCACCATCACTGTTGTCATTTCCCCCCAATTTGAGAATCCAACAGCAAGACTCCACTCCGCCCACCAGCACCTCCGTCCATCCCCACGGAGCTGCAACATCACAAGGCCTAGCGAACAACCACGAAACTCGACCTCCAACCACCTTTTTCATCTATACCCGCACAACACCACAAACCACCATCTCCACAAAACCAACAGCACGAGCTAAACGCAAAGAGAAAGAAAAAGAAAGAAGGACAAGAGATCTGAAACACAGAAAAACAAACACCACCCTCTCCTAGTACGCAAGTGACAATCCCTGCCATACAAACACAGATAAACAAAAACCTTCTAACTAAATATTTTTGCTATAGATCTGAAACGTAAAGAAATGGGGTGAGTGTGGATGTTGAAAAGTTGCAGGAAAGCAGAGAAACAAGAAGTTCAACATATTTTCCCAAGAAAATGAGGAAAATATGAGAGGTTGTAGATGTGAGACCGGACCTGAGAGATCGACACCCTGGAGGGTAAGGGTTTCGATGGCATCTTGAAGGGACTCAACAAGATAGAAGAAGAAGAAGAAGAAGAAGAAGAAGAAGAAGAAGAAGAAGGAGGAGGAGGAGGGGTTTTCTTTTTAATTTTTATTTTTTAAAATTATTTTTTTAATTTTTTAAAGAAAAAGAATTTTTTAATTTTTTTATTTTTAAAATAATTAATTTTTTATTTTAATTTTAAATAATAATTACGTGGACCAATAAAATTGTGTCATGTGTACACAGTGTACGCGTAGACATTCTAACCTGGCACTTAACACCAAAAAATAGATGAAAATGGCTAAGTGCTAACAGAACTTAAGTTTAAGAGGTTTTACCACCAAAATTTTAAAATTGAGGGTTAGTTGCAAAAACCTAGCCACTTAAGGAGGTTATGCCGCAAATTGCCCTTCTAAGAAACCTCTCTCTCAAGAGAAGTAGAGCAACCTTCATTGTAATGTCTTGTAGTCTTGAAAACATTTGCCCAAAGAGACCAATAATATAGACTCGTGGACTAAGGATCGTTAATACCTGAACTAAGTAAAAAACTATTTGTTTATTATTTATTATCATTTATCTTTTTTAAGCTCTCAACATGTTGGTTTTCGAAAAACTTGATAAACAATTCTTCTAAATAATTATCTAAGTTATATTTTAATAAATAAAATTAAAATTTAGATTTTATTTAAAAAATTAAATAATTAATTAATTTTTTTAATAGTGTTAGTTTTAACTGTTAAGGAAAGAAAAATTATTAAACTTATAATTTTTTATAGAAATTTTTATTAGATAATCACATTTAATATAAAAAAGATTATAAACATTTCTAGTTTAAAACTGTACAACATCTTAATAATTTGAAATCATATCAAGTTTATTATTTATATACATTTTATAAATGTCTGTTATCAATTTTTTTGTTAATTGTTAAGAAAAAAAATGTTTGTTAATATAGAAGAAAACAAAATGTGCATGCAAGTGTCTATAATATATATTTTCTAATATAGAAACATTTTTAAACATTCTTTTTTTTAATCAAAAGCATCTACGAAAATAGAAAAGCATAAAGAATTATAGCCTTTTTTTCTGAAAATTGAAAATGATAGCCTTGTTAATTAATTTATCTTATTTTATTTGAAGTTGGCCGTAAGGAAAATGGAATGAAATGGCAGATCATAGGAAAGTTGAAAAGGGAGAAGGGGACAAGTCAGCAGCAGCATGGCACACAAAGGAATCAAGGTTCTTTATTTTGTGAGTGTTATTTTGGTTGAGAATGCTTATATGTTAGATGTTAGTTATTGTAATGTTTAAATTGAATTGTAGAGATAGATATGAGATTAGAGTAGAAATGAGGGGAAAGGAGGGGAGTTGGAAGAGAATCAATGGGAGATATTTTTAGCCTCCAGTAGTGAAATGGCAGCTGTGAGATTAAAGTGGCCAGCTGTCATTGATATTGACGGATGGCAGCTGCACTATAGCTGTCCGTGGAAACCTGATTGGCTCCACTTCCCATGTGATCACGTGCTTCCCAATTTCCAAGCTTCTTGCCCAACTGTGATCACTATTATCATTATGGTCTATCTATACACCAAATACCATACCGCATTTCGGTGCCTTTTTAATATTACACCTCTCTCTCTTATCTATTTATTACCACGCAATTCCACCTTTTCTTCCTTAATTACTTATTTGTGTTCACTGCGATCGATATGCCTGCGTTAATTACTTTGCTTCCTCAATACTCTTTTTCCATCTCATTCTTTCGTTTACCCAATAATTAATAGCATTTTCATCCTCCTCTGAATTATTTTTTTTTTCTTGTAAAATGTAGGGCTGTACATCGGTCGGTTTGGACGGTTTATCCTATATATTTTCTAACCCAATCTAAAGTTCGGGTTGCTAAAATTTAAGTGCAACCCGCCCAATTTAAAAAAAAAAATTATATAAACCGACCAACGGTTTGGGCGGTTTGGTCGGGTTAACCTGCCCAAACCGGCCAAATTTTTTTTTTTTTTTTAGTTTTAAAGTCAAAAAATTAACAAAAATTTTAAAAATAAATTAAAAATATCACATTCCACCAAAGTATAATACCATATGTATGACTTTAAAACTAATAATTAAGTATATAACTTTATATTATTATATATTTAATCATTTATATTATATATAATAGAAACTAAAAAGTTTAAGAAAAAAAATAAAAGTGTAAAATCGGGTTGGTCGGGTTGGTCGGTTTAATTGGGCGGGTTGGACCTATTTTCAACCCGCCAAATTAACAGATTGGGCGGTTTGTAATTTTTTCGGGTTATTTCGGTTTGTAATTTTTATCGGTTTTTTCGGTTCGGTTTGGGCGGGTTATTCGGTTTAGGCAGTTTACAAATTTTTTTGTACAGCCCTAGTAAAATGTTTTCTTTCCGTACGAAAAGTGCTAATTTAATTTTTTTTAGTGAATCTTCACACTTAAAATTATGAAAATTGTTAAAAGGCACCCGTCGTGCCAAGTATTTTCCTACGTGTCAATATTGCTATTGGTTTAATTTAGTATCAGGTCCTATATAATTTAATATAATAACTTTTAGAGAGTATCGCCAGCCAATCGCAAAGGGACACGTCTTAAAGGTACTAGGCACCACTGGTGCTCAATAACAATGCTCTAAAATTATATGTGAAATTAATTCAAATAAAATATATATGTGATATATCTTTTTATAATAATATTTATTATAGTTATAATATTATTTTTTTTTAAATTTTAAAAAAATTTATAATATCGAAAATAAAATTGTTCATATTCTAATTTACTAGTCGTATTCAAAAAACTCTACATTTATTTTTCAACACTGCAAATTATTTAAAATTTATTAAAAAATTTAAGATGATGTTGTAACTATAACAAATACTATCATAAAAAAATATTTAACATGTATTTTCAATCACAAAAATTAACTAAGAGATTGTAATTAAAATTTGACGGCGACACTCCTCTAAAATAATTACAACTTTTCCATTTCAATTACATTTCACTTATTTATTTATTGATTTTTTGAAATAATTTTTAGATGCTGCCACAATTATAATAAATATAGAAATATAATATTGATTTTTATTGAATGGTATTATAAGATACTTTGTATTATTAATACAAAAAATGGACTCCTTTATGTAGGAAAAACCCTTATAAAGAATAATAATAGAGTAATATCTATATGAAACTAATTGGAATAACAAAACTAACTAATACCAAGACTCTAACTTTTAATACGCCCCTTAAAATGAAGTGTACAAATTTTATACATTTATCTTGGAGAACACTAAGAATAGAGGATAATGTATAAGAAAAATAATGCTACTACCTTGAACTTTTCTTGCCATTTGGCCAATGAATCTTTATTCTTGACAACAATAATGGATCTTCTCGTTTCGATGGAAATGCTTATCCTTGATTTTGCACTACTAAAAAAAGGAGATCATGTGACTGTTTTTAGAATCAAATATTATATTTCTATTGGTTCGTAAGATGGACACTTATGCCACTGACACAAAATGAGATGGTATAGGCGTCGATTATAAACAATTGCCATTAAGTATTCTTGACTAACGGTAAAAGAGAGGGATGGAATAAGAAATCATTTTAAAAGATCGTTAACACTATACACGCTTGTTTCAAATCGACACACCAAAAAAAAAAAAAAATCAAAATCAGAGATATATCTCAGATACCATTATACAACAATAAAAATAAAAATAATTGTTATTTGTGTTTCTGAGCATGTGACACATGGCATATAAAAGAAGGGATTGCCCTCATAATCTCGATGGTTAAAAGCCCCCATTGTAATCCTGTCGCGGAGAAGCCTCACAGAACTCGGAACAAATCAAGATTGAGAGATTGTGTAACGCCCTAATGCTAAGGCACGCTACAGGGCATTTTCAATTACAGTGCTATCTTTGCTAATCAAAGAATTTTTTTAAAAAACGTGTCAAATTAAAACTTTTATAATAAATATTAAACTCTATAATTTACATAGTCATTTACAAACACCGGGATCCCAAATCTAAACTTTTATACAAAATATGCCAAAATACATAATCAGGTCGCACAACAACTACAAAATACTAAACCCCATATGTCCTGAAACTGAACACTCCAGGTCGCGCCGCCACGACATGTACAATCTCATCTCAGCCCAAGCTCACTCCTGTTCAGCCTTCACCTTTCCTTTATCTACACGTAGAAGTAGAACGGTGAGTCGACCGACTCAATAAGAGAAGCATATAACATATCATATAATACCGACTTGTATCTAGGCGCCATACACCTATTTACAAGGCTTAACAAATGAGTCAGAATGTTCCATACTAGAGTACAGCTACTATACCACATACACTATGTACCTCACTGTACGAGTGTTGGTAGGGTTGATTCGTACCCCGAGTACCCCTGAGTGATATACCACAGACACCCTGTACTTTTCCGTGCTGGTGCTGGTATTACTGTAATGTACTCTTAAACCATATTCACTATACCAATGCACTCTGTACCATAACAGTACAAGTGTTGGTAGTGCATCTAACATTTAAGCATGCATATACACATAACATATACATACACTCAGATATTGATATCACACATTATACACAATTCTTACCTTCTTTCAAGATTCAAGTGTGCTGGTCGACCTGAACGGAAAGTCTTGCGCTAGATGGATGCCCTAATCACATAATGAAACCGAGTAAATCACATGATCAAAATCCTAATCCGAGAAACCCGAACCCACAACTCTAGGTTCTACTATACTCTTTAAGGATCACACTAACTCAGGAAATAGGGAAACACCCAACTACGGTACTTAAATGCACGAGAATTGAGAAAATGGAACATTCGGGGAACCCTGCAAAAACCAGCTAACCGGTTTTACAAGTACTGGTAAAATGGGCTAGCCAATTTACACCAGTTTACCCAAAAACTCCATTTCTTGCTCAAAACTTTACCAAATGCAACCAAACCTTCCAGAGTACCTAATTAGAGTATACACAACCTATTCCAACCAGACATTCACAGAAAAACTCACTAAATCACAAAATGCCATTAAAGACTAAAGCTTGAGTTCCTAGGTTCAAACTTGCATAAATTCATCACAACACAACCCAACCAGCTACTAGAAGCTAAAATTAACTCAAATCAAACTTAGAATTCGAACCCTAAGCACTTCTAACCCTAACAGCCACCAATACCAAAAATCACAGACACAAACCAATTTCAAAGCTTCAAAAACTCAAGATAATGGTACTAGAGTTGCCTTAGCTTCAAGAATACTTGATTCCTTAGTTGAATTTTAGAATAAACACCAGGATAAAGGATGGTTCCTTCTGGTTTGCTTCGGCCGAAAGAGAAAAAGAGAAAGAGAATTTTCTATTTTTGGTTTTTCTTCCAATTTTCCTTTGATTTTGATTTTCACTTAATTTTTCAGCATAACACCTCATAAATCAACAAAAGGCAGCTGTCAACTAACCTACAAGCCACCTATTACTTTCCCATAAATGACTAAAATACCCTTTAAGCCTACACTTAGGCCAATTTTAAGCTTAGGGGAAAAAATGGTCAAAAACCATAACCGCGCTTAAACTCGATATTTTATTTTTTCCAATATATATTCCACTAAGAAATAAGGTTCCAAACTTACCCATGTGATCAAACTAGCCATCCATTGCATTTTACGTTGTCGCCGAGAAAAAATTACAAAAATAACATAATTCACAAATAGTTCATATAATACACCTAGAGTTTAATAAAATATCTGGAATTGAGAAATTATAACTCTAATGCCCATTTCTAATAATGGGGCCCACAATTAATTAAATTTATAAATAATTATAAAAATAACAGAAATTAGTGCTAATTGCCTTTACTAATCCAAATTACTAAAGCGATCATTACAATTATCCCCCTGTTGAAAGGATTTAATCCTCAAAATCTAACCTGAATAGCTCTGGATGTTGAGTCCTCATGTCAGACTTTAATTCCCAGGTGGCTTCCTCCACCTTGCTATTTCTCCAGAGCACTTTGACCAAGGCAATGGTCTTGTTCCGAAGAACTTTCTCTTTTCTATCAAGGATCTGAACAGGCTGCTTTTCATAGGATAAGTCTAACTATAGTTCAAGGGCTTCATAACTCAAGATATGAGTCGGGTCTAAAACATCTTTCCTCAACATTGAAATATGGAATACATTATGAACAGCCGACAATGATGGTGGTAAGGCTAGCCGATACGCTACCTGCCTAACCTTCTTAAGTATCTGAAATGGCCCAATGAACTTAGGGCTTAACTGTTGGAAATTATTTTACCAGGATCTTAGATCTACTCACAAGTATGTTGATTAACATCCTAAATATGAACTTTCTAAAACGATAAATTAAACACATATAAAGTTAAAGAAACTTTACATTGGGTGCAGCGGAATATAATGACTCCTTCCGTTCAGATATCTAGCCCTTGATTCCTTTCTGTAGCAGAGCATTATCAATATCTGAACCTGGATCTCTTTCTCTGAATCTTTGATGCTGAAACTCCTTTGCTGATGATCTTTCTTCACGATCTTCCTCACTATGATTGAGGTATCACTTGATGTGTGTGGGCACTACTCAAATCACTAAGGATTTCGAAATATTGAAGAAGAAGAGAGAGAGTGGTCAGCTAAAGATAGGGAGAGAGAAGGCTCAGTTTTTCTGAATAGAAAAAGTCAGAAGAAAAGTGTAAATTTCCTGAAGCCTTCACTATCTATTTATAGCATTCCACTAGGGTTAGATTTGAATTATATGGCATTAAAATAATGAAAAAATCAATTTAAAACACACACAATAGGTGGCCGGCCATGCCTTAGTGGATTGGGCCTTGGGCTTTGCAATTTTGCAATTTTAACACCTTTTGTATCTGATTTTCTCAAAAATGCCAATTTCCTAATTCAACCATTTAAATGCCAATTCTAACTATTTAATAACTATAAATAATTATTAAATAATATTGTCATTTATCATATTTATTAATTGAACCATACAAAGTATCATAATTAACAAATATGCCCCTATAAACTCTTTCTTTACAATTTCGCCCTTACTTAGTGAAAAATTCACAAATAGACATAGTCTAATTTGAGAATTATAATTGATTAATCAAAACCAATTACATGAGTCTTACAAGCAATATTATCTCAACTAGTGGGGGGACCATGGGTCTATATAATCGAGCTTCCAATAAGTAGATCAAGAATTTAGCACTAAAATTCACTAACTTATTAATTCTTCGTTGAATCCACGCATAGAACTTAGAATTGCACTCTCAGTATATAGAATGTTCTATATGTTCCACCATATAGACACATCATTAGTTATCCATTGTTATAATCCTAATGTGATCAATGATCCTCTATATGAATGATCTACACTGTAAAGGGATTAAATTAAAGTTACACCCTACAATGTATTTATTCCTTAAAACACTTGACCCCGTATAAATGATATTTCAGCTAATGTGAAATGAGTACTCCACCATTTATGTTCATTTGGTCAAGCTCGAAGGAGATCATCCTTTACTTACTATTCGCCAGATAGAAGCTATAGATTCCATGTTTATGATAGCGCTCCCACTCAATTGCACTACCGTGTTCCCAAAATGTACGTATCACCCTGACCTAAAAGTAGGCTTAACTAACAAATCAAAGAACATGAATAGCCTCTCGAGATTGAGCCTAATCATATCAGGATTAAGATCATTTGATCTAGGATCAACTAGGCGATATTGACTTGAATAGATATTACGGTAAGTTTAATAAATCTAAGTCAAAGTTCAATATCGGTCCCTTCCGATGCATACTCCATGCATCCAACCTGAGCTTTACTTTAACCAATGCTCTGGAAAGAACATAGCATTTCTCCAAATGCAAGTAAACTCTGTTGTAGATTATCATATCAGTAAAACCCTATGTCTGATAAATCTAGGAAACTTTTATTCACATAGTCATGTTTACTTTCCAATGTGTTGACGGCACAATAAACAGGATTAAGTATGTGAAAAGGGTTTCAGATGAATTTATACATTATGTACATATAATCATGAAATAAATCATGTGAACCATGCAACATTAAATGTTATTTCTGATCTATATTAATAAGTAAATCTGATTATATTGAAATGAGTTTTATTTAGGGCATAAAACCTAATATTAACTTACCCCTCTTCCTGAAGCGTCTAATACCTTTCACAAGTGAAAACCACAGGAAAACATGTTCCTCTGCCTGATATGTGACGTCTCTGTGCTTCGGATCAGCATAACTTTTCTGCCTGCTTTGAGAAGCAAGCATCCGAGCCTTGATCTTGTCTATAGCTTCATTGGTCCTCTGAACTAACTCTGGAACTAAGTATTTCCTTTCTCCAGTTTTGTCCCAATGAATAGGGGAGCGACATTTCCTACCATATAACATCTCATAGGGAGCCATCCCTATTGTACTCTGATAGCTATTGTTGTAGTAGAATTCAATTAGGGGCAAGTACTTACTCCATGAACCCTCAAAGTCCATGACACAGGCTCGCAATAAATCTTCAAGTATCTAAATTGTTCTTTCTGATTGCCCATCTGTCTGAGGGTGGAAAGCTGTGCTAAATTTCAGCTTTGTACCCATAGCTTTCTAAAGACTCATGGGATGGTCCACCCCTAATCACTTAGAATAGCTAAGAAACCATGGTTAACAGTTCTAGCTTTTCTTAAGATTTTGATTAGGTCATCCATGAATCTAGTAATGATTTACATTAAGTATACAACCATTACATCATTCTGAAATTGTATTACCATAGAAGGATTTAGGCAACGACTAGTAACTTGTAAAGCCCGCTTAGTTAATTTGGAAATTAGCAGTTATTTATGTTAATCAGGAAATTATTTATAGCCATTTAAATAATTTATTATGGAATTCAGATATGCATGAGTATGTTATCAGCAGTTTTTATATTTCGTATTTCCGGTGTCCGGTATTTTGGAACGCGGCGTTTGGCTCAGTAGAAATCACAACTTAGTATGTTAGTATTTTGGGGACGGGTTTTAGACATTGGGAATGTCGGGAATGGCCGGGAATTTAGAATGTCCCAAAAATACCCCTTTAGTATGTTTTGCATGATTTTATGGTGGAGGGGCAAAATGGTCTTTTTGCCCCATTAGTATTTTGTCTTATATGACTTTATGAAATGGAAAGTATATGTTGATTTTAATTATTCTTTTCTTGGCTGAAATTAATTGAATAATATGTTATAAAATCCTTTATTTCTCAAAATTCCATCACTTAGGCAAATTTTAAAGAAATTAGAAAATCATATAGAAAAACTCTCTCTCTCTCTTTTCCTCTCTTTCGGCTGAGACTTGGGGGTTCAAAAAGCTGGGTTTTCTTTGGTGATTCAAGCTCTAACTTGCAATTTTATTGATCTCTTGTGTGGTATGTGTTTCCTAGGCCCTTTCTCTTTAAATTCTTGAAGAAAAATGATGAAAATGGATGATAATGCATGTGATTTTTGAGAGATGTTTCTGCTGTGTTTTGTTGTTGTTTTATGTTGTTCAAAGCATGATTATTGTTGTTGTTTAAGCTATGTTAGAAGCATGTAGGTTAGATTGTTAAAGCCTTGAGTTTTCTATGAAAAAAAAGTATGAATTTTGGAAGGAAATTGTTATGTTTCTGTTCTGTGATATTGCTGTTGTTTCTAAATGTTTTCTGAGGTAATATTATGCTAGTTTAAGGTGGATTAAGCTAGTGGATTGCTTAGTTAGTTGGCTTTGCTCAAGCTTGAGTTTGAAACTCAAAGCTTGAGCTTTAATGGTGATTTTTGCATGTGAGGTTTCTGGGTAGGTTTGATGCTCTAGAATTGTTATTTGGGACCTATTGAGGAGGTCTGGAAAGTTTGGGATCAATTGGGTTCGAATTGGTCAAGATATGTGAATTTTTGCTTGCTGCCTGCGAGGAACCGGAATTCCGGTTGAGCATCCCAATTCGGATGGGGTCCCGAATTTTCTTTAACCGGAATTCCGGTTGGGCAACCGGACTTCCGGATGGGGGATTTTTCAGAACCCGAGTTTTCCTCGTTTTTGGGTTTTTAGGGGTATTGCCATGCTTTTTATCGATAGGGAAACTTTTAGTTTCGAGTTTTAGTCCCCGGGAAGTGATTTAGCGTGTCACTTATAGCGTTGTGATTTTTATGGTTTAGGAGCCGAAACCGCCGTTCGGCCTTCGGGCCCGGTCGGGTTGACGGCACACCCGAAATCGGAATCCGTGTCGATTAGTATAACGGTATGCATATGTAGTTTACATGTTTAGCGTGCATGTAGGAAGCCTCGTTAGATTACATTAGATATGTATTAGGCTTCGAACCATCCAACCCCGTCACGTCGGTACAAGCCGGAGTATGACCAAGAATGGAGTATGACCGGCTTGACCGATCAGCCGACACTTGGTTGGTGGTTCCGTGCTATTGACGTATCCCGTCTGCAGACAGCCGGAGTATGACCAGCACGGAGTATGACCGGTTCGACCGATCGGGAGGATATAGTAACACGTCCCAGACAGCCGGGAGTATGACCAAGCGGGAGTATGACCGGCTCGACCGATCAGGTTGTTACGTGTCAATAGTACCGTCCCCTGAACGTTCAAAACTCAGTACCATGTTGGACATGGCAGTAGTGCTCAGTACCATGTTGGACATGGCAGTAGCGGGACTCAGTATCGTGTTGGACACGGCAGTCAGTTTTATGTATGATATTATTATGCTTTTCTTACTGAGTCTGTCGACTCACAGTTTATTTGCATGTGTAGGTAAAGGCAAGGCAGTTGCTGATGGACCGTGAGCGAGCTTATGAGATTGTACATGTCGGGGCGGTTAGGCCTGGAGCGTACGATCCTCGGGACAGCACGGCTGAGATTTTGTAAATGTCGTTAGACGACTTTCTTTTGATGTAAAAGTTAAACAGTAAAAACGTTTGTAAATATTTTTATAAATCGGGATCCCGAGACTTTTTATAATATGGTTTATAAGTTTAATTAAAAAGCAAAATTTTAATTAATCACGTTTTTCCATAAACCTCGTTGATTAGCAACGAGCTGCACAGTACGTTTAAAAATCACGTAATACGCCTAAGATAGTTAGGGTGTTACATAACTAATCATCAATATGCAACTCAAAATTTCTGGGGAGGTAAGTTTGGATATAATTCAAAAATCAATTTAATGATCTTTGAACTGTGTTGACCGAGATTTTCGGCAACTATTAAAATATGATTATAATAAAGAGCTGTAAGAAAGTGAGATGAAGATTTTTACGTGGTTGGGGCGTTAATGAGCCTTAGTCCACGAGTCTTTGTTATTAATGGATGTATTAAATACAGATTCCACACTTGAGAGAATGTCTTTCTCATAAATACAGAGAATGTTCTTGGTGAGTATTTTCTCTTCTTGCTCTTTTGCAAACCAAGATTCTCGACCCCATTAAATGAGCTTTGAGGGGGTATTTATAGTGTTTTGGTGGGGTAATCCCTAGAATTGTTCTTACACATGTATCTGTAAGTATCCATAAAGTTGGGCATTTCCAATGAATATACCATGGGTGATGCATGGTCAAATCCCTAGGTGCGGTAGGGTTTTTATGAAGAATGTCCTTTTTGCCTTGTGATTGACGTGACTCTTCACAGAGTAGCCGTCGCTAGACTTAAATGATCATTACTGTAGCGCTGCTGTTTGGGGGTTGTGCCGTCAGACTTTATTGCGTGTTACAGTCCCAACACGCTTCCTCCCATGCGGCATTAAATGCGACTTGATTGCTCGAGAGAGATCTGACACATCCCGGAGAGGCTTCACGTCATGCGAGCTTCCCGGAGTACCTTGTACTCCGGGTGCCTCCTCCGGGACCCACGCTAACTGCGCTTCCTTGTGGCGCACAAAGACTTATCAAATGTTTACAGGTTATCTGATCCACGTGTCCTAATTCGACTAGTCCACGTATTTTGGGCGAATTCAGGGGCAACATTTACCCCCCAAGCCTTGTTTACTTAGTAAAAATAAACCAAGGCTTGCTTAAGTGCCTCCGGTCGACTCCTCGTTTCCCTGGCTCAAGCCTTGAGCGCGTGGGGGCACATTTAATGATGACATTTAATGCAGCGATTCGCCTTTTGCAGGAATGTCTCCAGCCGCCTCCTCGGTCTTTTGACACGAGCTTGGGGCGCGTGAAGGCGTGTCTAATGATGGCATTAAATGCAGCGATCCGCTTTTGCAGAGGTCGATTCGTTTCACGCCCTTTGATTGATGCGGCGCATTAATGGTGTCAGACGGATACTCAAACGTTTCCACCGCCTTTATGGCAGATTGATCTGATCCGTTGATTTTCGAGAATTCGAATCGTGCATCTCCCCCACCGTGCGATTGGTAGGTGATGATGCCTGTTCCTCATGCGTTTTTGCCTATAAAAGCCACCACCTTTCCTTCATTTCGGTTACTTTCCATTCCTTGCCATTTCTGCTCGAATTTCCCAGAGAGAAAATTCCTCAAAGTAGCACGAACTGTCTTAACACTTAGACACTTCTTTCAGTTTTCCAGTGTTTGACTTCGCCAGTTCTTCTCAACTTTCACTTTACCACATCCAGTACCCCCAGTTCAACGATCTACTGTAAGTTTCTTGCATCCTTAGATAACATGCTTATATTTTCTTCGTTCGTTTTCTGGGTTCGCACATAGAGATTTCTTGGTGTGTGAGTGTTTAAGTTCCTTGGGTGTTCTGCTTTATGTTTACTGCGTTAGTTGTAGAATCGCCATTATCATGCCTCTGTTATAATCGTACAGCTTTGTTGGAGAGAGTCATGTGTTCTTCGTTCAACAGTTGCTTAGGGCATAGAATGGTTTTTCTTTTTTTTTTCTTGTTGCAAAACCACTTTCTGCGATTTCACTGCACCCGACACTTGTTCAGGGATTCTCTCTAGGGTTTCTCATGTGACACGTGTCCGGAGGGGGCCTCTTTCCAGCGGTTAGGGGACCCCCACTCCCTTTTTCTTGACTTAGGGTTTGGTATGGGACCTAACTGCTGGAATTTTCTTTTTTCCCTTTTTGTTTTTCTCAGAACACAAAATGTCTGCTTCTGGCTCAAAATCTTCGAAGAAGAAGGGAAAAGACATGGCCACGCTGGAGGAGGTTTCCCTGGGACCTGTTGCCCAGGAGGGGTATAAATCCCGTGCGACTGGGTGGGAAGCGGCTGAGCTTCGATCCACCTTGACTTGTCCTCACCAGCTGGAGAATATTATAGAAGTCGCTGGGATCAAACCCTCCACCTCAGGGACCTTTCACCGGCCTCCTCGTGACTCGGAGACGCCTAATCATAACTATGATGGCTTCGGGGCTTGGAGTCAGACTCATTTGATGGCCGGTGCCATGCTCCCGCTCCAAGATTACTTTGTTAATTTCCTTGTATTTGTCGGCCTTGCGCCATACCAACTCATTCCTCAAGCTTACCGCCTGCTCTCAGGCTTATTTATTTTTTACACCGCCCGCGGCTGGGGGTCTCCCAGCCCGGCGGAAATTTTATATTTTTATGAACTTGTATCCGTCCCCAAGAAGGGGGACAAACTTAAGGATGGTTTTTATGGGTTCCGGATCCACCCTGCTAACGAGGGGGTGGTTCCGTATAATAGGCAGACTCACGTTAAGGAGTACCGCCACCGCTTTTTCTTCTCTTCCGGGTTCCGGGCCGTGGACCACCCGGAGCTTCTCACGG
The DNA here is from genome assembly GCF_029168945.1 of Cannabis sativa. Lineage (NCBI taxonomy): Eukaryota > Viridiplantae > Streptophyta > Magnoliopsida > Rosales > Cannabaceae > Cannabis > Cannabis sativa. The sequence goes on along the minus strand of NC_083604.1, from coordinate 37,644,980 downwards.
AGTGGGTGCGGATCCCACCTTACCAGCGGACGCTTCCCACTCAGGCTTTCCTTCGAAGGGCCCAAGCCTTTGCCTCCTATGACCGCGCCGATCTTGATGTCGGGGGCCTAGTCACCACGGAGAATTGTAGGAAGGCCAAACTTATCCTTTCTCACCAATTCGTGGATGACTCCAACCTCTCACGGGTCATCTGCCCCAACGTGAGGGCGCCAGTTGCGGAGAAGGCCTTCCGGGACGAGCTTATTGCCACGGCAGAGAAGAAGTACCAGGATTATCTCTACCGGAAGGCCCAGGAGAAAGCATACTCTCAGGCTCAGGCTGCCTCTGGGAGAGGACTCCGCGTGGGGAGTCCGGTGGTGCGAAGGAGCCAAGCCATTGCCGGGAAGTCTGAGGCTAAATTTTTTGACAAGATTCTTCAAGAAGAGATTGGGGATCGTCCTGCCAGGAGGCCCCTTCGTATTGAAGATTCTTCCGAGAAGCAAACTTCCCGGCCACAGCCTTCGGCCCCCGAACCAAACTCCGGGGCTCCCGGTGCTAGCACCTCTGGTGCCGGCGGTAAGTCTCCCTTGATAATTCGTTATGTTCCTTCCGTTGATGAATACACCAGTCATAGGCCCGTAGGGTTCGACGAGCGTCTTCGTAGATTTAAGATACCGTTGACCCGGTGGGGGGATCGTTTGAAGGAATTTTATTTTTCGAACTTAGGAGATTACCTAGGTCGGTCCCGGATGGGCTCCGGCCCTCCGGAACCTATTCCCTTAGGTCCATCAGCTTACATAACGTCCAGCTGGTTCCGGCCCTCGGACAGTTATCTCGGAGATGACGCCGCCAGCATTAAAGTACAGGACTTTGCTAGGGCTGAATTAGGAAGTTCGGGTAGGAGTAGCTTATTTGTTATGTCTTGTATAAGCGGTTCCTCACGGTCTTCTAACACTTGCTTATTTTGTGAATCAGGTATCTCCATGGATGCCATCCTGGACCAGCTTGCTGGAGTTCATACTCCCGTGGCTCCTCCGGCCTTTACCTCCTCTCCCCCGGCACCTTCCTTGAAGGTTTCTTCCAGCGCTCCCCCCGACACTATTGACTTAGTGGATGACGAGGAGGTGTTTCCGGGAGAAGGCCAAGGGAAGGGGTGGGACTTCTCGGAGGAAGCCGCTGAGGGTGCGGGAGAGCCTCGAGCCCTTCCGGAGGAAGCAGAGGAGGGCGAGGAGGAGCCTGAGGTGGCTCTGATTCGTAAGCGCAAGGGCAAGATGATTGCCCAGGATGAGCCAAAGAGGCCTCGGAGAGCCGACACTCCTGCCCATGGTCTGGACGGCGGGGTCTCCCCAATGGAGGAAAATCCTGCTCCTCCCCACATCGAGCTTACCCCGATTCCGGGGGACGAGGTGAGGCAGGAGCTTCGCATAGCCAAACACAACTATGCCATGGACGAGTACTCCCGGGGGTATGCCGAGGTGGAGGCCCTTAGGAGGATTCTGCGAGCCGAGGTTGAGGCGAGCATCAACCACCCGGAATACCAGGATCCGTGCGACCTTAATCTGGACCCCTTATCGGACTGGTTCCGTCGCTTCCTAGGGCCTACCTTGGCTCCTTTTGCCGCGGAGATGACCGGCGAGTTCGCTTCTCAGCTCACCCGTTGTGCGCCTAAGCGGTTTCCCACTTGCGCTTCCCTGAACTCCATCTTCCAGGTCCAGGACCTTAGCCATTCTCTCACGGTGGTAAGTACTTTGCAATTTTTGCGTTTCCTTTTATTGTTTGTATTTTACTTTCTCCTTTGAGAAATTCCTCCTTCTTATCCTTTCATTATGGTTCGGCTTTGCCGCCGAGGCCGGCCGCCTCTCCAAGAACATCATAAACCATGGCTTCACTCTGTCCGGAGCTTTGGGGACATGAATGATGTCGGGGAAGGTCCTCCAGACCTCACACGGGAGAGTGCGGATCTACCTGTGAGGTTGCCGAGCGCCAGGAGGCGGCTGCCAAGGCCAAGGAAGAGGAGGCCAAACGGAGGGAGGCCCAGGCCGAGGCCATGATCCGGGACGAGGCCCAGCGGAGGGACAGGATGGAGGCTCATCATCAGGAGGAACTAAGGGCTCAAACCGAGGCTGCTGAGAAGGCTGTGCGAGACCTCCGGAGGCTGTGGAGGCTTTGGACGAAATGGTCGCCAAAGTGAGATCTTTAGAGGAAACTCACCGGGCGGACATAGAGTCCAAGGCCGCTCTAGCTAACGGAGGCCCGAAGGAGCCGAGGGACTTTAAAGAACAATCCATCGTAGGCCAAGAGGGCCGAGCTCCTTTCTCCCGTTTCTTGCGCCCAGTGCCCGAAGCGCTTCGATGATGGTGTCTACATGGCTTGGGCCACCAATGATCAGAATATCAAGCTTGCTTTTTATCCCAAACCCGAGGAGATGATTGCCAAATTTCGGGAAAAGAAGAAGAAGCTTGATGCCGCGCTTGAGGCACGGATTGGACCTCGTCTTCCTCCGCGGGCCGACTGAGCTGCCGTATTATTGACCCAGATTCTACCCATTTCTTTTACAACTCTTTTTTTTTTGTTGTCGTTTGTACATATTTGCTGCTGCCTTAGAACAATTTACATATAGGTAGCAGCTTTCATTTGAAGGGGAGACAATTATATTTTAAGGCTTGTCCCCGGGCCGTTTATATGTATATGACCTGCCCTTTGGGCTAGGATATTTTTTTTTTTATGCGATCTTTATTTGTCACACTTATATTTTTTAACCTGTCCTTTGGCTCAGGGTTTTTATACTTATGCTTCTTATTTTTGTGCATACTTTTTGACCTGCCCTTTGGGTCAGGATATTTTACTTAGTTTGTTTTTTGTTTGTCCGTGCGGTATACCCTAGTACCCCCCTGAGTGGCATAGAAACTTTGTTTTTAAGGCACTCAGTTTTATTTAATATAGAGGAGGTATACATTTGGATGGTACAAACCCTTTGAACAAAATCTAAGTTTAATTCGCTACTGGTAATATTTTCTGAGGTGATCGGCATTCCAGGCTCTTGGGACGGTGGTTCCGTCCATTCTTTTTAGTTTGTAAGTGCCAGAACCGATCTCGTCCTCGATCTCATATGGTCCTTCCCAATTTGGTCCAAGTACCCCCACTCCGGGTTCTTGGGTGGCTGGGAAAACCCTTCTTAGGACCATATCCCCAATAGCGAATTTTTTGTTTTTAACCTTGGAGTTAAAATACTTGGTCACCTTCTTTTGATAAGCAGCCATCCGTATTTGAGACTCATCCCGGAGTTCTTCGACTTGATCCAAAGCCTCTTGGAGCGAAGGCTCGATTGGTGGCCGGATCATAAGTCGTCCTCCCGTGGGATGGGAATAATGTTTCCACCGGACCATTGCTTCACAACCGTACGCCATTGAGAACGGCGAGTGCCGGTTGTAGTTCCGGGGGTCGTCCGGTAGGCCCACAATACCCTTAGCAATTCTTCGGGCCGCTATTTTTACAGCGCCAGCCTTCTTTTTCAAAGTGACCTTGAGGATTTTATTGATCGCTTCCGCCCGGCCGTTTGTTTGAGGCCGGCTACCGCGAGAAGCTTTTTACCACTCCGTGTTGGTTGCAAAAGTCGCAAATTCCTCGCAATCGAATTGCTTTCCATTGTCCGAGACTATCTTGTGAGGCAAGCCGTATCGACACACTATGTTTTTGATAACAAAGTCCAATGCCTTCTTAGCGGCTATTGTCTTCATAGGCTCGGCCTCTCCGTCCACTTGGTGAAGTAGTCCACTCAAGCTACTATTGCATACTTTACCCCTCCTTTTCCCGTAGGTAGAGACCCCATGAGATCTATTCCCCTGTACCGCGAAGGGCTGTGGGCTGGTCATCAAAGTGATCTCATTTGGAGGAGCTCTCGGTATGTTCGCGTACCTTTGGCACGAGTCACACTTTTGGACAGTCTATACAATCTTTTTTCATTGTTGGCCAGAAGTACCCTTGCCTCAATATTTTCTTTGAGAGGCTGGGTCCTCCCGTATGATCTCCACAGAACCCTTCATGGACCTCCAGCATGATTTGTCTAGCTTCAGGGTCTGATACACACCTTAAATAAGGCATGCTGAGTCCTCTCCGGTAGAGAATTTGGTCCATCATTACATAACGATGAGCCTGATACTGAATCTGTCGAGACAAAGGCTGCCCTCTCTTGGGGCAACTCACCTGTGGTTATGTATTTTATGATGGGGACCATCCAGCTGGGTTCTTGCCCAACCGTTAGTGTGGTCTCTTTTATTTTGATGCTTGGTTCTGCCAAGCGTTCCACTGGCACTACCCCCAGCTCTTCGATTTCACTGTCCGAGGCTAACTTAGCCAGACAGTCCGCATGAGCGTTCTTCTCTCGGGGGATTCTTTCTATTTTATAGTCCGTGAACTCGTGGAGCAGTTCTCGGACTATTGCTACGTACGCGGCCATCCGTTCGCCGCGAGTTTGGTATTCTCCGGAGACCTGGTTTACGACCAGCTGAGAGTCACTGTAGACTTCCACTCTCTTGGCTCCTACAGCTTTAGCCAATTTTAGCACTGCTATCAGGGCCTCATATTCGGCCTCATTGTTTGAAGCTGTGAAGTTGAATCGGAGTGCTGCCTGGAGCCGCAATCCAGTAGGTGATATCATAGCCACTCCGGCTCCCGAACCGTTCTCATTAGAAGCTCCGTCTACAAATACCCTCCAAGTGGGGATTGGTGGTACCGGTGTATTGGCTGTTGCCTCGGCTTCATTACATTCGGTGATGAAGTCTGCCAAGGCTTGGCCTTTTATGGAAATCCGGGGCACGTAATGTAAGTCGAATTGACTCAGCTCCATCGCCCACTTGAGGAGTCTTCCGGATGCTTCAGGCTTCTGGAGAACTTGCCGGAGCGGATGATTGGTCAAGATTTTGATCGGATGGGCTTGGAAGTATGGCCTCAGCTTCCTTGATGCCATCAGGAGGCAGAATACTAATTTTTCAATGACCGGGTACCTTGTCTCGGCCCCTATCATGCGCTTACTGACATAGTACACAGGGTGCTGAGTTTTTTCTTCCTCCCGGACCAGTGCAGCGCTGACCGCGTGCTCGGAGACGGCCAAGTAAAGGAACAAGTCTTCTCCAAGGACGGGTTTTGATAGGATAGGAGGTTTTGCCATGTGGTCTTTTAACCTCTTGAATGCCTCCTCGCATTCATCCGACCATTCGAACTTTTGGCACTTCTTCAGTATGTTGAAGAAGGGTATGCACTTGTCCGTGGAGCGTGAGATAAAGCGGCTTAGTGCGGCTACCTTTCCGGTCAAGCTCTGCACGTCTTTATGTTTCTTGGGGGATGGCATGTCCAGGAGAGCTTGGATTTTCTCCGAGTTTGCTTCGATCCCCCTTTGGCTGACTATGAAGCCTAGGAATTTTCCCGACTTGACCCCGAAGGTGCATTTTTTCGGCTTGAGCTTCATGCCGTATCTCCGGACGACTTCGAAACATTCTTCTAAGTCGCTTGCATGGCTGTTGCACGCTTTGGATTTGACGAGCATGTCGTCCACATATACCTCCATGTTTCGTCCCAGGAGGCTTTTAAACATCCGGTTAACCATTCTTTGATAGGTTGCTCCGGCGTTTTTCAGTCCGAAAGGCATGACTAGGTAGCAGTATACCCCCTTATCGGTCCTGAAGCTAGTGCACTCCTGGTCTGCCTTATGCATTTTTATTTGGTTGTACCCAGCATAGGCATCCATGAAAGACAGCAGCTTAAATCCGGACGTGGCGTCTACCATTTGGTCGATCCTGGGTAGCGGGAAGCAGTCCTTTGGGCAAGCTTTATTTAGATCTGTGAAATCTATACAAACTCGCCAAGTCCCGTTCGGCTTGGGCACCAAGACCGGATTGGCCAGCCATTCCGGATAGTACACGTCGCGGATCATGCCATTGGACAAAAGTTTGTCCACCTCTTTCTCTAAGGCCTCGGCTTTCACCGAGTCGAGCGGGCGTCTCTTTTGCTGTACAGGGGGCATGTCCGGGTTGACATTGAGTACATGGGTGATGACATGAGGGCTTATGCCGGTCATGTCTTCTTGGCGCCATGCAAAGATGTCGATGGCGCCCTTCAGTGTTTTTACTATTTTTTCTTTTTCCTCCGGGTCCAGGCTCTTCCCTATCCGGAGTACTTTAGTGGAGTCGTCGTCGCACACTGGTATTTCTTCGACGTCCTCCATTGGTTCCACGACCCTTTCGGACCCTATACGAGGATCCAGCTCATCCTCTTCAGCCTTCTCTATTTCGGGGGATTCCCGGACCATGAGTACAGGTAGGTGGGTGGCAACATTGTAACACTGCCTGGCCTCTCCCTGATTTCCCCTCACAGTTCTGACTCCGGCTTCCTGGGTAGGGAACTTCAGGCATAGATGTCGGATTGAAGTAATCGCACCAAAGTCGACTAGGGCCGGTCGGCCTAGGATCGCGTTGTAGGCTGCTGGACAGTCTACCACCACGAAGGTGCAATACTTAAATGTGCTCTGGGGGGTATCCAGGCACAGGGTAACCGGGAGCCTGACTTTTCCCATCGGGATTAGCGTCGTCCCGTTAAACCCTGTGAGCTGTGACCCACTAGGCAAGAGGTCCCGGTCGGTCAACCCTATCGCAGTGAAGGCTTCTTTGAAGAGCAAGTTCACGGAACTCCCATTGTCAATCAGGACCCTAGCCACCACTTTATTTGCGATGGGGGTCTCTATGACCAACGGGTCATGGTGAGGAAAACGCACCGTCCTGGCGTCTTCTTCCGTGAACGTTATGGGTTGGTCCATTAGCCGAGGCCTTTGAGCTGGGAGTTGAGTAACCTCCCACACCTCACTGTGTTTTGCGGCCTCGGCATATCGTTTTCGCTCCTTGTGAGTGTTTCCTCCGATATGGGGACCTCCGGAGATCATAGCTACCCGTCCATTAGGCCGGGGCGGTAGCCCGGGGATATGCTGGGTGTCGCTCGGCGGAGCACTCGGAGGCAATACTCCTGCTGTACCCCCTGGCGTTCCCGGAGGCATACCTCCGGCCACCTGCCCCGGATTAAGGTGGGGCAACCTATTTTTGATCCACTCATAGAGGTGGCCCAAGCGGATCAGATTTTCAATCTCGTCTTTGAGATTCTTACACTCATTGGTGCTATGACCAATGTCGTTGTGGTACTCGCATCTTTTACTCGGATCTCTCCGGGAGCTATCCTTGTACAATGGCTGTGGTCTCCGGTAGTGCGTATTTTGCCTAGTGGCAAAATATACACGTTCCTGGGAGTCCGTGAGCTCTGTGTACTGAGTATATTGGGGTGTGTACCCCTTCTTTTGGCGCTTCTCTCCCGTTCGGGTGCTGCCCTTGGAGGACCTTTTGCTCCTCGACCTCTGGGTCGGGCCTGTCAAGCTAACAGTCGGGGCCGCCTGTGAAGGAGCTCGCCCATTCACCCCGGACGGGTTCCCGTAATGGGAAGATGCCGGTGCCAAAGCTTGGCCTTGGCTGTACCCGGGAGTAGCAGAGAATTGTATGCCACTTACTTGTGGAGTTGCGGTCGGGACAGTACCCGAGGGCGACACTCCTGGCATGTATCCTGCTATCCCGGTGGGATAATAGCCTCAGTAAGCCACGATCTGGGCTTCTTCGAGGTTAATATATTTTTGGACTCTCTTCTGGAAGTCCTGAAGGCTTGCAGCGCCTTCTTGCTGCAACTCGTTCCAGAAGGGAGTCCCAGTGCGGATTCCTGCTTGGAGAAGCGCAAGCTGTTGTCCGTCGTCGACCTTCTTGGTCTTCGAGGCTTCCTCTCGGAACCTCTTGATGTAATTCTTCAAGGTCTCGGTGGGCAGTTGCTTGATGTTGGTCAAGGCACTAACCTCCAAGTTAACCTTCCTGGCGGCGACAAACTGTCTCCGGAAGTTGGTTTGGAGTTTGTTCCAACAACCCACGGATCCTGGTTCCAGCTTTTTGAACCATTCCTCTGCTGATCCGCTCAGAGTGAGGGGGAAGCACAAGCATTTGGCGTCATTGCTGACCCGCATGACTGTCATGACACGGTTGAACCGTGACAAGTGATCACTGGGGTCGGAGTTCCTAGTATATGCCGCCATTTCGGGCATCTTGAAGTTTTTAGGGAGCTCCGCCTCTAGGATATGCTTGGCACATGGCTCCCGATCCTCACTGTCCGAGTCGGAGTCGTCTCCCTTCTGCCTCCGAGAGACTCGAGCAATATCTTTTCGAAGTATGGCAAGTTTCGCCATAATCCCTTCGTTTACAGTACCCGAAGAGACCACGGGCCTGTATCTTTTTTGGTCAAGGTGATCCCGGAGGTCACCTTGATTCCCATTGATTTGATTTCTCAGATCAATGGGAGGACATCTCTGTCCTCTTCTTCCTCTACCCCCTGGTTCCTGGTGCACAGAAACGCTTTTCCGGTCCCCTCGATCCTGAGGGCCAAGACTCCTTCTTTGGGGCTTGCCCCTCTGCGGACCTTTCCCTTTAGGGAAATCTGAGCGGACCCTTCGCGGATCCTGCACCTTTTTCTTTCGCTCAGGGGTAGAAGTAGGGTTTTTTGTTTGATTTTCCTCAGCAGGGTGCCTTATAGGGCTAGGTTCCCTTTGTCTTTGCTGCTGGGAATTAGGCGAGGACATCGCTGGTTCCCCGTCGAGCCCAGCGGCCATTGCCTTGGGATGCACGTGAATACCAGCAGCCTCCATGGCCTTCTGCATGGCTAGCATCACTTCCTGCATTTTTTGATTTTGCGCTTTCTGAGCTTCGATCTCAGCCTCATGATCGATAGCTTTTTGTCTAAGGAGCACCAACTCTGAGTAACTTCCTCTGTCGTAGGCATACTCGTCGAGGTTTTCCTCGTAGTTCTCGTCGGGAACTATTTCTTCTTCTTCTTCCTCGGACTCCTCTGCTGCTCTTGAGGCTACATCTTCCTCATTTGGATCTTGAGCATCTTCCAGAGGGCGAGGGTGACGTGTACTTCTTGTCTCCACCATTGTTGTGAAGTCAAATGCTTGTTATGCAGTAGCTTTCCTCAGCTCTCAATGAAAGCACCAAAATGTTAACCGAGATTTTCGGCAACTATTAAAATATGATTATAATAAAGAGCTGTAAGAAAGTGAGATGAAGATTTTTACGTGGTTGGGGCGTTAATGAGCCTTAGTCCACGAGTCTTTGTTATTAATGGATGTATTAAATACAGATTCCACACTTGAGAGAATGTCTTTCTCATAAATACAGAGAATGTTCTTGGTGAGTATTTTCTCTTCTTGCTCTTTTGCAAACCAAGATTCTCGACCCCATTAAATGAGCTTTGAGGGGGTATTTATAGTGTTTTGGTGGGGTAATCCCTAGAATTGTTCTTACACATGTATCTGTAAGTATCCATAAAGTTGGGCATTTCCAATGAATATACCATGGGTGATGCATGGTCAAATCCCTAGGTGCGGTAGGGTTTTTATGAAGAATGTCCTTTTTGCCTTGTGATTGACGTGACTCTTCGCAGAGTAGCCGTCGCTAGACTTAAATGATCATTACTGTAGCGCTGCTGTTTGGGGGTTGTGCCGTCAGACTTTATTGCGTGTTACAGTCCCAACACGCTTCCTCCCATGTGGCATTAAATGCGACTTGATTGCTCGAGAGAGATCTGACACATCCCGGAGAGGCTTCACGTCATGCGAGCTTCCCGGAGTACCTTGTACTCCGGGTGCCTCCTCCGGGACCCACGCTAACTGCGCTTCCTTGTGGCGCACAAAGACTTATCAAATGTTTACAGGTTATCTGATCCACGTGTCCTAATTCGACTAGTCCACGTATTTTGGGCGAATTCAGGGGCAACAAACTGCATATCTACTAACTATTTCTCCACCCCTATCAGTTCGCAAGATCTTTAACCACTTACCTTAATGGTTTTAACCATTGCTAGAAATTAATGAAATTTTTAAACATTTCAAATTTCTTTGCTAAAAGGTATAATCTAGAGTTATCGTTTTAAGAATACAACGAAAAACTCATATCCACCCCTGAATGTACATCCATCTGCGAATGAGATGAACTACTTTCAGTGGATATAGGCATATTAACTCTTTGCAGAGATTGATCTTGTCAAATCCACTATGAACAAGATACAAATGCCATAGATTAAAAGAATGGTAGTGTCTATTGATGACATAGGTTTAGTTACATCAAAGAGTTCTTAGAATACTGCAAGTGGATCCTGGTCACAGAATACCTAACTCATATTCCATACAGTTTTAATCCATTAATAAAAGATGGATATTAAACACTTGAGAAAGTGTAACTGTATTGTATCTGGAATTAGAAATATAAGAAAATTTCTATTTGGATTCTAAAATTAAAGTCAAAGACTTAAATTCAACCAAATATAATGAGTAATTCTTTCTTGGACCACCACTACTATTTAAACTCTAAGTCAGATCTGCCCATACAAGTAGGAGATTTCTAAGATTGAGGATTTATATCAATTGGGAATAGAATTTTGGGATTATAATCATATACGTCATTTAATTTTTTAAGAGAAAATATAGAATGACATGAAATGATTTATAGACCATTCATCCAATGATATGTTTTTAAAGCGAATTCGAAATGAATAAGCTAAGAGGAATTAGGATAATTTCGTTTAAAATATGAATCCAACTTTGCTTCGATTAGCGAAAGTCAAAGTAATCTTATTTATACAATCTTCTTGTTTCATATCGTAAAAACACTAGTCTAAGGTGTCATCAATTGATGAACAGCTAGATGTCGCATATACAATATTTATCTTTCGGGATCTAACACTATTATGTATGTCTAATGGTGAAAATCCACTAGGGATTTATCTCATTAGATAAACAAGCCAAGTTAGACCAACAATGAAGATTCGAAATTAAACTACAACTTAATAACAGAAAATAACATGGTTCAATATAAATTCATACACAATTCAGAAATTATAAGAATATAGCAAGTAGGAATGACAAGTGAAAATACTAAAACTTATAATCCTAAATAATTTCCAAGGTTTTCAACAAACTGATATCAGTGTCCCGTTTAGGCGAGAGTCAAAGCTACCATTCATTGAATAGAGTTGTCAGCTCGTCTAAAATGTTAAACATTCTAGCAACCTTTTATTCGATCAAGATTGGAATTCAGCGTTGTCCCGTTTAGGCGAGAGTCAAGGCAATTCTATCTTATGAGCTTCCACCATTGTTTCATAATTTGCAAGTCAAGTATGGTCGCCACCATTAGGGTGATCCATACCATACAAAACACTTACAAACTACTTATCATGCGAGGTTAAACGGTGCGAAATTACTAATGAACGTTCCTCCATTAGGGAGGATTACTCACTAAAATAAACGCGGTGTAAAACCCACAATGGAGATCGAATGTCTTAATAATAAAGCTCATTATTTAAAAAGAGTTGTATTTTCTTTGATTCTCTTTATTTATTCTATTTATTTTAAATATATATTTATTTAATTAAAATTTCCAATTTAGAATGAAAAATTCTAAATATAAATTTTAATTTAATATTTATAAATTTTACTGAGATGGATATGAAAATAATATGAATTATTTCCATCTTAGTAATAATTTCCAATAAATATTTAGAAAAAATATTTAAGTTGTTACAAAATTAATTTAAATTAATTTACAACTCAAATTTAATTTTCTATAAATATATATTGCATTTCGAAAAATTAAAGTATTTAAGAATACAATTTTCGAAATTGCATGTTAAAATAAAAAATAAATCCTGGAAAAATTATTCTAATTTAATGTTGACCCAAAATTAATTAATAAAATTAATTTACAACAAAAAATATAATTTTCCTATTTAATTAAATATATAAGAAAAATTTCAAATATTTAAGTATGATGATGAAAATCAACTTAAATATTAATTTTCTATTTAATTAAATACACTAGAAAAATACTTCAAGCAAAAATATCATCTATCTAGATTTTCCTTTAACTAATTAATTCAATTTCTAATACTATACTTTAATTCAATTTATTTTAAATTAATCAATCAATGAAAAAATTATTGATTTAAGTTGATCCAAGAATTAATTAAAATAAATAATTAATTTACAACTTAATCTATTTTTCAAGATAAAATTCGAAATTCTAGCATTTAAGAAATGCAATTTCGAAAATTGATTAATAAAATAAAGAAAAAAATATATTTTGAAAATTATTTGAATTTAGTTGAAAAAATAAATTTCAACTAAAAATAATTTTCTATTTAATTAAATGTCATGAAAAATAAATATTTAAGTATGATGATAAAAATCAACTTAGATATTTAATTTTCAAATTAATTAAATGTATTAAATTCAAGAAATAAATAATTAAGTGCAGAGAAGGCTTAATTATTAGTCTCTAGTTTAATACTAGGAAAAAATATACTTAAAATAAATTGTACCAAAATTAATTATTTAAATAATTAATTTCACAATTTATAATATTTTCCTATTTAATATTAGAAATAATAAGTAGTCTAGAAATAACTATCTAGAAAATATCTTATTTCACTAAGTATCTTTTCCACAAAATTTGAAAAAATATCTAATTTAAGTTCTATTAGAAAAAATCTAGAACTTAAATATTTTTCAAATTTAAATTTAATTAAATATCAAAAATTAAGTTGTAACCACTTAATTTGAAAATATTCCATTTTAAGTTAATATTCGAAAAGATATTAACTTAAAAAAATATCTAAAGAATCTTAATAACCAATGCCTAAAATTCCTCAACTTAATTTTTAAATTTGAAATTCAAAAGATATTCAGATTTAAGTTGGTTAGTTGTAGATAACTAAATATCAACTTAAATAGGAATATTTAATGAAAAATTTAAATTAAGCTCCAGAAAGAATCTAGATGGTTATAACTCTATATTTAATTAAATACAAGAAAATACATATAGTTTAGCTTAGAATAAAAAATTCTTTAAACTATATTTTTCTTAAATTAATTTTAAAATAAATGAAATTAATTATGTTGCTAATCAATTTTATTAGGTTAAACTAGTGTAATTAACCTAGTACAGTTGTTCAAATCAGGCAAATGGGCCTTCACAATTGGGGTGATTCATGTGAGGGGGTGCTGGGTTCAGTATGTCGTACCCACTTCTATGGCTCCCAACTCTCACACAAGGCCCAAAAGAGAGGAATTTAACCTTAATAAGAACAACTGTAATTAATTGAATAAGCCCAATAACTAAATGGGCCTAAATAAATTCTATCAATAACTATGATAATTTATTTTAGCAACATTAACCTATATGCATCTATAATAAAATTAAACATATAGGCTCACACAGGCACACTTTGTATGGGTCATATCATGTTGCTAGGTCATACACAGATGAAAGAAGATTGTAAATTATACCTGTTACAAATTATTATCTTGACCAAGGGAGCCATCAGATCATTAGATCTGATAAAAAGTAACCATGGCTATTTGCAATCAAGTAATAATAGGTTTTGAAAACTTACACATAAGCTAAAACACATACTCCTGCAACAAGGTTAGCTGGATAGTTGGATGTAGGATTTATTTAATTTTAGATTAAATATTTAATTTCGAAAATAATTAATTAAATAATAAAAAAATTTCGAAAATTAAAAAAAATTTGAAAAAATTCGAAAAATTAAAAAAAAAAATTAAATTTAAAATTAAACCTACAATTTTGAAAAATTAGGTTTCAACCAACCTAAATATCATTTCAAAAATTTGCTAACTACTTTTAAAAATTAAATGTTATTTTAAAAATAAAAATTAAATAAAAATTAGAAAAGATAAATGAAATAACTTTTCAGATTTTAAATTTAATTTAAATAAATAAAATAACAAAATTTAAAAGTTAGCAAAATATCTTACATCTATTTAAAATTACATGATTATAAATATCTTATTTTAAATTTAAATAAGGTCAAAATATCTAAAAAGATTTAAAAAAAAATCTTAAAAGATAATATATAATTAAAAATATCTTAAAAGATAAGATATTTTAAAAAATATCTTAAAAGATTTTATAAATATCTTATAAAATCTGACCTTAAATTAAAAAAAATAAGATATAATCAAATTTAAAAATAAGATAGATTTTTAAGCAAGAAGATAGATACTAATTCTATTCAAATTCAAATTACACTAATATCTTGAATTAAATTTAAAAAATATTAAATTAATTCAAAATGATAATTAGAATTGAATTAGGAATAGTAATAGTATAAATACAAAACTATACAAAAAATTGGAAGTTAATTCCATGAAAAAGCATGAAAAATCGAAGAAAAACAAAAAAATTCGAAACTGTACGGACAGATCTGCGATCGCAGGAAAAAATCAGCAGAGCCCCGATTTTTTCAAATCTTCAAAAAATCATAACTAATTCAAATAAAATCCAAAATAAGTTCTGTAAAAGGCTAACTTGCTTAATTTTTTCCATACTATCCAATAAAAATAATTCCAGAGATAAAATCGCAATTATTTTTCACGAAAATTTCACAAACATCAATCAATCATCAAATAACACTCAATACAACATGATATCATCCAAAGAACATACAAACAATCGTTTTAAAGTCCAAATTTCTTGCAAGTAAATCAATTACCATGGCTCTGAGGCCAGTTGTTGGAAATTATTTTACCAGGATCTTAGATCTACTCACAAGTATATTGATTAACATCCTAAATATGAACTTTCTAAAACGATAAATTAAACACATAAAGTTAAAGAAACCTTACATTGGGTGCAGCGGAATATAATGACTCCTTCCGTTCAGATATCTAGCCCTTGATTCCTTTCTGTAGCAGAGCATTATCAATATCTGAACCTGGATCTCTTTCTCTGAATCTTTGATGCTGAAACTCCTTTGCTGATGATCTTTCTTCACGATCTTCCTCACTATGATTGAGGTATCACTTGATGTGTGTGGGCACTACTCAAATCACTAAGGATTTCGAAATATTGAAGAAGAAGAGAGAGAGTGGTCAGCTAAAGATAGGGAGAGAGAAGGCTCAGTTTTTCTGAATAGAAAAAGTCAGAAGAAAAGTGTAATTTTCCTGAAGCCTTCACTATCTATTTATAGCATTCCACTAGGGTTAGATTTGAATTATATGGCATTAAAATAATGAAAAAATCAATTTAAAATACACACAATAGGGGGCCGGCCATGCCTTAGTGGATTGGGCCTTGGGCTTTGCAATTTTGCAATTTTAACACCTTTTGTATCTGATTTTCTCAAAAATGCCAATTTCCTAATTCAACCATTTAAATGCCAATTCTAACTATTTAATAACTATAAATAATTATTAAATAATATTGTCATTTATCATATTTATTAATTGAACCATACAAAGTATCATAATTAACAAATATGCCCCTATAAACTCTTTCTTTACAATTTCGCCCTTACTTAGTGAAAAATTCACAAATAGACATAGTCTAATTTGAGAATTATAATTGATTAATCAAAACCAATTACATGAGTCTTACAAGCAATATTATCTCAACTAGTGGGGGGACCATGGGTCTATATAACCGAGCTTCCAATAAGTAGATCAAGAATTTAGCACTAAAATTCACTAACTTATTAATTCTTCGTTGAATCCACGCATAGAACTTAGAATTGCACTCTCAGTATATAGAATGCTCTATATGTTCCACCATATAGACACATCATTAGTTATCCATTGTTATAATCCTAATGTGATCAATGATCCTCTATATGAATGATCTACACTGTAAAGGGATTAAATTACCGTTACACCCTACAATGTATTTATTCCTTAAAACACTTGACCCCGTATAAATGATATTTCAGCTAATGTGAAATGAGTACTCCACCATTTATGTTCGTTTGGTCAAGCTCGAAGGAGATCATCCTTTGCTTACTATTCGCCAGATAGAAGCTATAGATTCCATGTTTATGATAGCGCTCCCACTCAATTGCACTACCGTGTTCCCAAAATGTACGTATCACCCTGACCTAAAAGTAGGCTTAACTAACAAATCAAAGAACACGAATAGCCTCTCGAGATTGAGCCTAATCATATCAGGATTAAGATCATTTGATCTAGGATCAACTAGGCGATATTGACTTGAATAGATATTACGGTAAGTTTAATAAATCTAAGTCAAAGTTCAATATCGGTCCCTTCCGATGCATACTCCATGCATCCAACTCCGAAGCTTTACTTTAACCAATGCTCTGGAAAGAACATAGCATTTCTCCAAATGCAAGTAAACTCTGTTGTAGATTATCATATCAGTAAAACCCTATGTCTGATAAATCTAGGAAACTTTTATTCACATAGTCATGTTTACTTTCCAATGTGTTGACGGCACAATAAACAGGATTAAGTATGTGAAAAGGGTTTCAGATGAATTTATACATTATGTACATATAATCATGAAATAAATCATGTGAACCATGCAACATTAAATGTTATTTCTGATCTATATTAATAAGTAAATCTGATTATATTGAAATGAGTTTTATTTAGGGCATAAAACCTAATATTAACTTACCCCTCTTCCTGAAGCGTCTAATACCTTTCACAAGTGAAAACCACAGGAAAACATGTTCCTCTGCCTGATATGTGACGTCTCTGTGCTTCGGATCAGCATAACTTTTCTGCCTGCTTTGAGAAGCAAGCATCCGAGCCTTGATCTTGTCTATAGCTTCATTGGTCCTCTGAACTAACTCCGGAACTAAGTATTTCCTTTCTCCAGTTTTGTCCCAATGAATAGGGGAGCGACATTTCCTACCATATAACATCTCATAGGGAGCCATCCCTATTGTACTCTGATAGCTATTGTTGTAGTAGAATTCAATTAGGGGCAAGTACTTACTCCATGAACCCTCAAAGTCCATGACACAGGCTCGCAATAAATCTTCAAGTATCTAAATTGTTCTTTCTGATTGCCCATCTGTCTGAGTGTGGAAAGCTGTGCTAAATTTCAGCTTTGTACCCATAGCTTTCTAAAGACTCATGGAGACAAACTATCTCCTTTACATGTAGTTCAGCGTACTGATCTACTGAATAAGTAACTTTCACTGGCAGAAAGTGAGCTGATTTTTTAAATCTATCCACTATGACCCATACCAAATCATACATTCCTGTAGTTCTAGGAAAATCGGTTACAAAATCCATCGCAATGTCCTCCCACTTCCACTCAGGAATGGCTAAAGGTTGCAATAACCCTTTCAGCTTTTGATGTTCAGCTTCGATTTGCTAGCAGGTTAAGCATTTGGACACGTAGTCTACCACATCTCTTTTCATCCCATACCACCAGAAGTAGGGTTTTAAATCCTGATACACTTTGGTGGTTCCCGAATGCAGTGAATAAGGTGTGGTGTGAGCTTCATCAAGGATCTCTTTCTTAAGCTCATCAACCCTAGGAACACAAACTCGAGCCTTATACAATAACATTCCATTATTCGAGACAAATAACCCCTTACGATAAAGCTTCCCATCTAGTATCACATATTGAGGAGCCTAGTACTGGACCTTCTGAGAAGCAGCTTTGTCTGCCAAAAGCTCCCCTAAATTTAGGAATTGGTAGATGAGACATATCTAGGACTTGGAATGATCATCGATGGCATTTACCCCTACGTCTCAATACTTGAGGCTCCTAAGTGAGCCACAGGCACCACTCTTTATTGAATAATCTTCAAGTCTGTGGTGAGTTTTGCTAGCATGTCCACAAACGAATTTTGGTGTAGCCTTTAAACCCTTGCACCATCTCCTAGGACATTATCACATAACCAGCCATCTTTTCACATTCGGTATGATATTCCCTAGATATTTGATTCACCACTAATTGGGAGTCACTAAGTGTTGGAAATAATATTTATCCAGGATCTTAGATCTACTCACAAGTATGTTGATTTAACAACCTAATATTGAACTTCTAAAACGATGAACTAAACACATAAAAGTTAAGAATAAGTTACAGTGATGGCAGCGGAATTAATGTCTCCTTCCACTCAGATCTCTAACCCTTGATTCCTGTCTGTAGCAGAGTATAATCAAGATCTGAGCCCGAAAGTTCTTCAGTTGGATGTGATCCTTCACAGTCTTCCAAACTATAATGAGGTACTGAGTGATGTGTGTGGGCACTTCTCTCTCACTAGGAATTTCGAAATTCTCTCTTGTTTTTCTCTCTTGATTTCGTGTGACACTATGCATGCAAAAGCTTGCCCAAGCATACCTAGAGTAGAGGGAGGGGGCGGCTATATATAGGAAAAGGGAAGAGCACAACTTTCCAAATAAACAGTTTCCTCTTTTACTGTGTAATTGAATAACTGCCTTATTTAGTGTGATCCACCACTTTCCTATTTAGGCTAGGCTTTGATTAGCAATTATATGGCAATTTAAATTGAAAATAATAATTGGGAAACAAGCAAATGGTGGCCGGCCATGGTGTGTATGGGCCTCACTGGAATTTTGCAGTTTCCTCAATTTTATTTCTATTTCTCCAAAAATGTCATTTTTCCAATTCTAATCTTTTAAATGCCAAAACTAATTATTTAATAACTAAAATAGATTATTAAATAATATTGTCATTTAAAATAATTATTAATTAGACATGCAAAGTCTCTTAATTAATAATTAAACCTAGAAACCCTCCTATTTACAATTTCATCCTTAAACTGTGAGAATTCACAAATTAGACATAGTCTAACTTTTAGAATTATAATCGATTAATAATAAATCAATTACAGAGTCTTACAAACAGTATAGTCTCAACTAGAATGGGGACCATGGATCTATATGCTGAGCTTCCAATAAGTTGAACCGATTTACCAAGTAAATCCCTAACTTATTAATTCCTCGTTGAATCCACTCTTAGAACTTGGAATTGCACTCTCAGACTTATATACAGCATATCATATGTTTCACGATATCAATATGCTATCTCATTTAACCATTGTTATAATCTTAATGTGATTTAGAGATCCTCTATATAGATGATTTACATCGAGATGGGACCAATTTACCGTTTACACCCCTCAATGTATTTTGCTCCTTTGAACACTTAGTTACCTGTAAATGATGTTTTAGTGATCTGATATACGATCAACCGAAACAAGAGCTCATCCATTTACTTCTATTTAACTAAGCTCAAAAGGAATCATCACTTTACTTCTATACACCAGTAGAAGCTATAGATTTCCATATTTATGTTCAGCACTCCCACTCAGTTATGCTATCATGTTCCCAAAATATATGTATTATCCTGACCCAAAGGTAGGCTTAACTAATAAATCAAAGAACAAGAATAGCACTCCTGAGATTGAGCCTAAGCATATCAGGATTTAGATTCTCTTAATCTAAGATCAACTTCTGACATTGACTTGGAAAGATACAACGGTAAGTTTACAATATCTTTGACCAAGTTCAATATCGGTCCAGTCCAATGCATACTCCATACATTCGAAACCAGTATACTTTGCCAATGTTCTGGAAAGAACATAACACTTACTCCAAGTGTAAGTATACTTCATCGCTGATTATCACATTAGTGTAAATCCAAAACACTGATGAACAGGGACCAAGTCTTTTGAATCATATAATCACAATTACATTCCACTGATTGACAATACTGTAATTGTGAATAACTATATGTTCTGGATTTAACTGATTTTGTGCATATATCAAGTATATAAATTAAACCATAAACATGTAACATACATGTAATCATAATTCACTTCAAAATTCTAAATTGATAACTAATCAGATTGTAATGGGTTTTATTTAGGGCATAAAACCCAACACTAAGCACCTTGATATGTTGGGCTCTAACTTCCTTAGGCAATCGTAGTCCCGCAAGCATGGCCTCGTATTTAGCTTCATTCTTGGAGGTAGGAAATTTAAAACTGAGAGAACTTTAGAGATGATGTCCTTACAAAGAGAATAGAATGATTCTTGCTCTGACTCCCTTTTTAGTTGATGTTCTGGCAACGTAGATTTTCTAGGTAGGTAACTTTGGAACTGGATCATCCGATTGGTCACCTAATCTGAAATATTCCATCACAAAGTTAGCTAGGGCTTGACCTTTGATAAACACCCTTGGTTGATATTGGATATCAAACTAGATAAGTTCCATTGCCCATTTTAACAACCTACCAGATGCCTTTGACTTTTGAAGCACTTGGCAGAGAGGATGAGCTTTCTGGAGGTGACTAGTAAGCAAAAGGTCAATTTTTCAATTAAGGGATACCTGAATTTCGCACCCAGTAATCTTTTTGTTGATGTAGTACATCAGTAGCAGGACCCTTCCTTATTCTCGCACTAAGGCGGGACTTATGGCGTGATTAGATACTGCCAAATAAAGGTACAAATTTTCACATTCCACCCGCTTCGATAAGAAAGGCGCTTTAGTCAAATGCTCCTTTAATTTTTGGAAGGCCTCTTCACATTCCTTAGTCCATTCAAACTTCTTGTTTCCTTGAAACACATTAAAGAACAGGATGCATTTGTCTATGGACATCAAAATAAATTGATTGAGGGCCACAATTCTTTCGGTAACACTTTGTACATCCTTGTGATTTTTGGGAAAGGCATGTCAACGAAGGCATTAATCTTCTTTGAGTTTTCTTCAATTCCCCAAGAGGTGATGATGAAACCTAGGAACTTCCCAGAGGAGACACGAAATGTACATTTCATAGGATTGATCTGTTGGAAATATTTTAACAGGATCTAGATTTACTACCATGTATGTTTCATTAACATCCTAATATGAATTCTAAAACAATGAAATAAACACATATAAAGTTTAGGAAACCTTACATTGGGTGCAGCGGAATATAATGACTCCTTCCATTCAGATCTCTAGCCCTTGATTCCTTTCTGTAGCAAAGCATAATCAAGATCTGAACCTGGATCTCTTTCTCTCCTTCCTTTGATGTTGATTCTCGTTCTTGTTGTTTGGATTCTTCACAATCTTCCACACTATGATTGAGATACCACTTGATGTGTGTGGGCACTACTCTATCACTAGGGTTCGAAATTGAAGAGGAAAAGAGAGGGGAAGTGGTGGCTAGAAAGTTTTCTCTAAAAGGAATGAGATGCTTGTGCATAGTTTCCTGAAACCATCACTTTCTATTTATACAATACCACATAGGGTTCGGTTTGAATTGTATGGCATTAAAATAATGAAAAAATATAAATGGTAAAACACTTTGCATAGTGGCCGGCCATGATAAGGATAATGGGCCTCACTTTGTAATTTTTCCATTTTATCATTTTTCAATCCTATTTTCTCAAAAATGCTAATTTTCTAATTTAACCATTTAAATGCCAATTCTAATTATTTAATAACTAAAAATTAATTATTAAATAATATTGTCATTTAATATATTTATTAATTTAGACATATAAAGTCTCTTAATTAACAAATAAACCTAGAATCTCTTTTTCTTTACAATTTCGCCCTTGCTTAGTGAAAATTCATAAAGTAGACATAGTATAACTTTAGAATTATAATTGATTAATTAAAATCAATTAACTGAGTCTTACAAGCAGTATGGTCTCAACTAGTATGGGGACCATATATAACCGAGCTTCCAATAAGCCGAACCGAATTTACCAAGTAAATTCCCTAACTTATTAAATCCTTATTGAATCCACACTTAGAACTTGGAATTGCACTCTCAGTCATATAGAACGCTCTAAATGTTCCACGATATAGATACGCTATTAATTATCCATTGTTATAATCCTAATTTGATCAGTGACCCTCTAATAGATGATCTACATTGAACAGGAACTAAATTATCGTTACACCTTCAATGTATTTTATCCTTAAAACACTTAGCTCCGTGTAAATGATATTTCAGCGAAGTGAAATGAGATCTCCACCATTTATCTCTGTTTAGCCAAGCTCGAAGGATATCATCGTTTCACTTCTAAATTCCTATAGAAGTTATAGACTCCATATTTATGTTAGCGCTCCCACTCAATTATGCTATCATGTTCCAAAAATGTACGTATCACCCTGACCCAAAAGTAGGCTTAACTAACAAATCAAAGAACATGTATAATACTCTTGAGATCGAACCTAAACATATCAGGATTAAGATCATTTGATCTAGGATCAACAGGTGATATTGAATTGAATAGATATTACGTTAAATTTTGATATATCTAATCAAAGTTCAATATCGGTCCCTTCTGATGTATACTCCATACATCCGATACTGGTAAACTTTCCAATGCCCTGGAAAGGACATAACACTTATCCAAGGTGTAAGAATACCTATCGCTGATTATCATGTCAGTCTAAATCCAGTGAACTGAAAAATCAGGGAATAAACTTTCGGACATATAATTAAGATTATATTCCACTGTTTTGGCAACACTATAATCATTAACAAATTCATAGGTTCTGGACTTAAATAGAATTCATACATTATATATATAATCATGAAATAAATCATGTGAACCATGCAACATAAAATGTTATTTTTGATCTTTATTAATAAGTAAATCTGATTATATTGAAATGGGTTTTATTTAGGGCACAAGACCCAACATGATCTTCATCCCATACCTTTGGAAAACCGAGAAGGATTCTTCGAGGTCTGTACTGTGTTATTCAAATGTCTTAGATTTCCCCAACATGTCATCAACATAAACCTCCATATTTCTTCCCAACTGGTTCTTGAACATCTTATTAACTAGTCTCTGATAGGTTGCTCTGAAATTCTTCAGGCTAAATGGCATTACCTTGTAGCAGTACAAACCTTTATCCATTTAGAAGTTGGTTTGTTCTTCATCAACTATGTGCAATTTAATCTAATTATATCCGAAATAAGCATCCATGAACCTGAGCAACTTGTCTCCGGAGGCTGCATCCACCATCTAGTTTATTCGCAGAAGAGGAAAGCAGTCTTTAGGATAGGCCTTGTTGGGGTCCATGTATTCAATGCACATCCTCCATGTGCCATTGGGCATACGGACCAAAACTAGATTAGCCAGCTAAATAGGATACAAGGCTTCCCAGAGGAAGTCTTTGTAGTTAGCTTGTCTACTTCCGCTTTTACTGTTTCTACCCTTACCGAATCTCAGGGTCTCTACTTCTGGTAAACTGGTGTAGCGTCTTTGTTGATGTTCAAAGCATGGCAGATGTTATTACGATTGATCCCTGTCATGTCCAAATGACTCCATGCTAGGACATCTTGATATCTTTTAACAGTACTTATAATGCTTTCTTTCACCATTGGACGTAGATTTCTTCGCAAATGTTGACCTCATCCACATCCTCCATAGGTTTGATAATTCTTTTAGTTCCCACATGGGGGTCTAATTCATCTTCATAGTCCTCCTAGACGACTTCAACTTCCGCTTGAATCTCCATTTTGCAAGCAATAAGTACCTCTTCCCAGACCATAAACACAATTTGAATGGAGACATTATAACAAATTCTCACACTCGTCTGGTCACCTCTTACTCCAACGCATTCATTGTCACAGAAAAACTTCATACATAGATGCCTTATGGAAGTTACTGCTCCAAAATCTACCAAGACTGGATGTCCTAGTATTGCGTTGTATGTCGTGGGATAATCCACCACCACAAAAGTGAAACACTTGAAGGCACAAACATTTTTTCTCCTTTAAGGATTATAGGGAGTTTGATCTTTGCCATTGGCATCAAAGAGTCTCCATTGAAGCCTTGCAGGTGGATGGGACAAGGTGACAAGTCTACCTCTATGAGCCCAGTCGCCTAAAATGAAAATTTGAGTAGAATGTTCACTAAGCTTCAATTATCCACCAGGACTCTAGAAACTCCCTTGTTGGCTATTTGGGCTTCAATGAACAAGGGGTTATTATGGGTAAAGTGCACATGTTGGGCATCATCTTCTGTGAAAGTAATAGGCAAATTCATTGTTTAAGAATGTTGGGCTGGTGATTTCCCAAGGACACATGTTTCCCCTTCTCTATCTAACTTCATTAAATACCTCTAGTGGGACTTTTTGGTGCTTCCCTCAAGGTGTGGTCCTCCAGAGATCATACCCACGTGTCCATCAATCAGTGGCATAGCTAAATTTGAGGGATATGGGTTTCATGATCTCGGAGCCACTATGGTTACTACATCTAGAGCTGGTGGAGAAAGGAGTGGTGGAAATTGTACTCCGGAAGCGTGAAGATGCCCTACCCCTTTCAAAGGATTTTTGGTACCCTAATGTCCTGGAATAACCAATTGTCTATGAGCGACCCCATGTCCAAGATATATGATGAGAATCCAAACCCATTGCCCCAAATGTCACGCTTTGACCAGCATCTCAATTTCATCTTTTAGGTGGTTACATTCATTGGTGGAGTGTCCTACTTCTACATGATACTCGCAGCTCTTACTTGGATCTCTTTTGAATTTTCCCCCTTGAGGCGTCTATAGGGGCTTTCTATAGTAAACCATGTTGCAGGTTGCTCAATACACATTCTCTCAAGTATCCACTAGAATGGAGTACTTTGTGTATCTTGGTTCAGTCTTTCTTGGCTTTTTTGAAGTCTCACTTTATCACAGGCCCTTTTCTCCTCTCTTGTTTTGGGACTAACTTACATTCTGCTATGTAACGTCCGCTTTCAACTACCCAGGAGCGATATTGCATCCAATTGGTACCGCTCCATACCCAGAGAAATGGGTTTCCATGGGTGCTTGTATGGATGCAGATAGTTCGTAGATTGTCAGGGTATACTGTGTTATAGGAACAGGAATTGGTGAGGTGAATTCAGGAGTGGAAGCAGCAAGAGTTGGTGTCGGAGGGACTACAAATGCTTGTTGATAAGCCTCTTCCAAACTAATAAAGCCTTGTGCGTTAAGCATGAACTTAGACAACGTTCGACCCTCCTTCTTTCCATCTCTCCCCATAGGAAAGAGCCAATTACAAGTCCAGACTGTAGGGTCACAAGTTTCATGACATCGGTCACCTTAGTCTTACTTGTTACTTCCATCATTTGCTAATTAAAACTCTTCAAGTTTTCTCCTGCTTGTTGCTTGATGTTCGTAATGGACCCCATCTCCATGTCGTAGTCACGGGCAGTAGTAAATTGTTTCCTGAAGGCAGATTGCAACTCCTTCTAGGAATGAATTGATCAAGGAGAAGCATAAACAATTGGCGTCCTCACTGACTCTTTCCACTTGCATCATCTTGTTGTACTTGGCTAAAGGAGTTTTAGGATCAGTGTGCCCATCATACAACTCAATTTGTGGCATCTTTAAGGTCTCCAAGAGTGGAGCTTCTGTGATCCTTCTAACGCATGGCTCCAAGTCTTCATCATTAGAGTCGGTGAAGGTCCCGATTTGTTCACGGAGCAATTTTGTCAATTTAATTATCTGTTCTTCCAACCTTTTGGTGTCACTAACTAGGAGATCTCTTCCACAAAATTTGTCGTTCAAGTGGTTTCTATGGTTATTACCACATGACTACGCCTTCTCGCGTTTTACTTTCTTGTACTTGGCGTCTAGACGCCTTCTAAGATCCACCATGGACATACTGTCATCACATTACTGTCCCCCTGTCCGACCGCCCTGGTTTATTTAATCACTAGGGTAGTTTTTCCTTCCCTTAGGCTTTGGTATTTTTGTACCATTCTCTTTTGGTGCTACAGAGCCTTTATGGGCTGAAGGGCATTTGAGCTCGGAGGCGTGGGTCACCTTCTCTGCCTGAGAAGGCCTGTTGGTTAGATTCTTATTTTTCTAAGGACGTACAAGAGCATGTAGGTCCTTAGGGTCACTTACCTTTTCCTTCCCCTTGTCTTGTACAAGACAAGAAGTTTTAGCATTGGTAGGGTTTTCCCTAGTGTTTCCTCTAATGCACTCCACCGAGGGGTCATCATAAGAAGGCCCCTCTTTTAGATCTCCAAACTTGGCTCAAAAGTGGGCTATCATTTTCTTCATCTTTCGCGAAAACTTGTCTTGATAGGCTAGAATTTGTTTGGTCTCAAGCAACTCATTAGACATTTGAACTACTTCGGAGTCTTACCCATAATGGTAGTTGTCTTTGTACCCATCTTTGATGTTATCTCCACCATCTTCCTCCTCTTAATCATTCTCAGCACCCCTCTCATGTTGGGTTTTGTGCCCTAAATAAAACCCATTATAATTTGATTAGTTATCAATTTAGAATTTTGAAGTGATTTATGTTAACATGTATTTTACATGTTTATGATTTAATATACATATATAATATATGCACAAAATCAGTTAAATCCAAAACATATATTCATTCACAATTACAGTATTGTAAATACAGGGGAATGTGATTGTGATTATATGATTCAAAAGACATAGTCCCTGTTCATCAGTGTTTTGGATTTACACTGATGTGATAATCAGTGATGAAGTATACTTACACTTGGAGTAAGTGTTATGTTCTTTCTAGGACATTGGTAAAGTATACTAGTTTTGAATGTATGGAGTATACATTGGACTGGACCGATATTGTACTTAGATAAGATATTATAAACTTACCGTTGTATCTTTCCAAGTCAATATCAGAAGTTGATCTTAGATTAAGAGAATCTAAATCCTGATATGCTTAGGCTCAATCTCAGGAGTGCTATTCATGTTCTTTGATTTATTAGTTAAGCCTACTTTTGGGTCAGGGTGATACGTATATTTTGAGAACATGATAGCATAGCTGAGTGGGAGTGCTGAACATAAATATGGAATTTATAGCTTCTACTGGTGTATAGAAGTCAAGTGATGATTCCCTTCGAGCTTAGTTAAATAGAAGTAAATAGATGAGCTCTTGTTTCAGTGACTATACATTAGATCACTAAAACATCATTTACAGGTAACTTAGTGTTTTAAGGGCAAAAAACATTGAGGGGTGTAAACGGCCAATTTGTCCCATCTCGATGTAAATCATCTATATAGAGGATTTTTAATCACATTAAGATTATAACAATGGTTAAATGAGATAGCATATGTATATCGTGAAACATATAGTATGCTCTATATAAGTCTGAGAGTGCAATTCCAAGTTCTAAGAGTGGATTCAACAAGGAATTAATAAGTTAGGGATTTACTTGGTAAATCGGTTCAACTTATTGGAAGCTCAGCAATATAGATCCATGGTCCCCATTCTAGTTGAGACTATACTGCTTGTAAGACTCTATAAGTGATTCATGATTAATCAATTATAATTCTAAAAGTTAGACTATGTCTAATTTGTGAATTCTAACTGTTTAAGGATGAAATTGTAAATAAAAGGGTTTCTAGGTTTAATTATTAATTAAGAGACTTTGTATGTCTAATTAATAATTATATTAAATGACAATATTATTTAATAATCTATTTTAGTTATTAAATAATTAGTTTTGGCATTTAAATGGTTAGAATTGGAAAAGTGGCATTTTTAGAGAAATAGAAATAAAATTGAGGAAACTGCAAAATCCAAGTGAGGCCCATATTACACCATGGCCGGCCACCTCTTTGCATATTTCCCAATTATTATTTTCAATTTTAATTGCCATGTAATTGCTAATCAAAGCCTAACAATAATAGGAAAGTGGTGGATCACACTAAATAAGACAGTTAATCAATTACACAGTAAAAGAGGAAATTGTTTATTTGGAAAGTTGAGCTCTTCCCTTTTCCTATATAAGGCCGCCCCCTCTCTACTCTTGGTATGCTTTTGAATGCTTTGATATTCATGCCATATTGTATCACACGAAATCAAGAGAGAAAAAGAGAGAAAATTTCAAATTCCTTGTGAGAGAGAAGTGCCCACACACAGCATACAGTACCTCAATCATAGATTGGAAGATTGTGAAGGATCACATCCAACTGAAGGACATTCGGGCTCAGATCTTGATTATACTCTGCTACAAACAGGAATCAAGGGTTAGAGATCTGAGTGGAAGGAGACACTTAATTCCGCTGCCTTCACTGTAAGGTTTCTTAACTTTTATGTGTTTTTATTTATCGTTTTAGAAGTTCGTATTTAGGTTGTTAAATCAACATACTTGTGAGTAGATCTAAGATCCTGGTAAAATATAATTCCAACATCTCATCATCGATGTGGTCATACTGGTTGTTTAGTTCGTCCTCTCGATTATTCACGTTGGATGTATCCCCACCTCTCGCATCGATCGGACGTGTGTGCTCTGGTGAGAGGGGGTTAATTTCCTCCATGACGATCTCGAGGAAGCCTTGAAGAGTCTTAGGAACTATCAATATTCGTATAAAAACCATGGAAAAAGTAACATCGTAAGCTTTATATCTTTCTTCAGCTCTCAATAGAAGCACCAAAATATTTATCAGAAACTAAATATTTGAGAACTAAATAAATAATAAAATGCAGTTATAAAGAGATGGAGATTTTTTGCATGGTTCAGGTGTTAATTAACCTTAGTCCACTCTTTCGTGTGAAAACCATGGCAACAGTAACACCGTAAGCATTATGTCTTTCTTCAGCTCTCAATAGAAGCACCAAAATATTTATCAAGATTTTTAGAAACTAAATATTTGAGAACTAAATAAATAATAAAATGCAGTAATAAAGAGATGGAGATTTTTTACATGGTTCGGGTGTTAATTAACGTTAGTCCACAAGTCAGCCTATTAGCCTCTCAGGGCATGTTTGATGTGTTTACAATATTTTTGTAGGAAACCCTAACTTTGTACTCTAGTTTCTCTTGAAGAAGAAGACAACAAAGAGTAATCTTGGTAGAGTTTCATCTAAGTAGGTTGTGATCCCCCCCCTTCGTATGGAATTAGAAGGATATTTATAGGCTAAGTGGCGGATATGGACATACCCATGACCCGTCTAAGGTTTCTGCTCAAAGCCCACTAATGGAGTATATTACATGCAAAGTGAGAGGTGACTATTTGGTCCCTTGGAAATAATTGTGACCATCCATGTTGCAGCTGGAGAATTGGGACCATTTGTACAAAGTGGACATGTAATCTAAAGTTTTTAACTTAAAACCAGAGGCTGCCTATCACCCAAAGCTTTCACCTTTAAAAGCAGAGGTCTGAAATATCCGTCTGTTAAAAAGGTGGTGGAGTTGTGGGCACTACCATGCTTGAATTCAGGGGACAAAATCTTATCCTGCATAAAGAAAAAGCATAGTCGTCACTTGTTAACATGACTTGTATCGAAGGTAGACATTTGGAACACTCCAAGTTGGTCGACATTCACATTAAGACCTTCGAGTACTCGTCTGGGTATCAGCTGGGCAGGCTTCCATGTTTGGACCCCTCTGGTTCTTGGAGAGGCAACATGCCTTCCGCATCCGGGAAGCTAAGGCAGGCGCATGTTCACTTTTGTATAATATTTAGTCTTGACTTATTCTCGATTCCATGAGACTTCTCCGTGACAGGATCATGATGGGGGATTTCCATTAGGAAAATTATGAGACTAATTTATTCCTTTAAATGTCGCGTGTCACATGCTCATAAACACGGATAATAGGTACAAAATAATTCACTTTATCTAGGTCTCTTTAAATTGAATACAAATGTTGTGGATCAGGAAAATTGAAAGATTGACTTAAGTGCAGTGGTTAAAGATGGGCAAAGCCATAAAGTTTCAAGTTTTTCTATTCATATACGGAATAAAAAACTCTACTCAAGTTGAAACATTCGCTTTGAAATCAACCTTACAACGGTGTGAAGTCACAAGGATGCCAATTGCTAAAGTTGAGTCTGATTCTAAGATGTTAATCGTAAGGTTAATTATAATTATAAAGATAAATCAGCTTTAGTGGATATTCTCATGGATATTTGTAACTCTTTATCTTATTTTTCTAAAGTCACTCTTAGGCATATTCTTAGACAAAATAATATGGATGCTCATATACTAGTAAAAAGGTTTTAGGGCTAAATAAAGAAGTGGTGTGAAACGGTTTGTTGTCCACTCTTTTATGATTTGTAACATGTATTGAATGTTTCTTACTAATAAAAGTTACAAATTCTTTAAAAAAAATGTAATAGAAACAATATCTAATTGGGTTGTGAAGTGGTCACGTAATGAAGTTGTAGCATAACTTCTAATAAATGAGAAAATTAAAAATTTAATGAGTTCTTATACTTCTTTTTTGTGTAAAAATATAGTTTTTTTTTCAAAAAGATTATTTTGTAAAAAAAAATTGAAGAAAAAGTTAAAAATAATAGGAAAATCAAGTAAGGATAACCAGAAACTCTTGTGGTAACCAGATAACAGAGAGATAACCAGTTACCATAAAACAGTAATCAAGTACCTTATGCTATTTTTTTATATTTTTTTTCTAAAATTTTAACATTAAAATATAAATTCCCTTAAATATAAATGTAAATGTTATCTTTTTTGCTAAAAATTAATTATAATTACACGGTCGAGGTTAATTATAGGGGAACTTACAAATATAATGTGTTTAGGGGGCTACTTTACTTTTATACTGTCACACTAAGAAATTTACAAAATACTGTCCTCAATTTAAAAAATTTCGTTTATACTGTACAAAGGCCAAAACGCACATGAAGCCTTCATTCTCAAAACCTACCATCGTAACCATTAGAGCAACATCAAAATAACCAAAAAATAACTATCATTCCAGTTAGAAAGTAATTATTTAAGATTCCAATCCTAGAATAATAACATAAAAAATCAACTAAAACAACAGTAAAACTACAAAATAAAGTTACAAAAAAATAATATTATACCTCAATAACTCTTTTGCCAGTGGGAATTTCCATAACATTACGAGAGGAAACCTTCACCTTGAAAATTTTTCCCTTACCCTAAATACATTGAAAAACAATTTGGAACAATAAAAAAAAACAATCATTAAAGAATATAAAAATTAAGTATATAATACTAAATACCGAATAGCACATACATTACAACAAAACATATAAAATTTAACAAAATTAGAGAGTGATGAACAAAATCTCAAATTGTTATCTGAGATTGGACATGCACAAACAAAAAATAAAAACTGAAAAAGAAGCTTAAGTAGCTGAAGAAATTTTTGAAGATGATGGAGATGAGAAGATCAAGAAGTAATGGTAATTACAATTGAAAAAATATTGATCAATTTTTCAAACAAATGAAGAAGAAAAAACTAGAAAAAAAAAAGGTTAAGAAGAAGAAGAAAATTTTGAAAATGATGGAGATGAGAAGATCAGTAAGTAATGAGTTTGGAGTAACGTGCATTCAGTTGTTTTAAAAAAATCTGACTCAAAAGAACAATTTAGAACAACAACAAAATAATTGTTAAAAAATATTAAAAATATGCATTCAATAAGTAACAAAAAATACGAAATACACAACAACAAAAACAACAAAAATAAAATTAAAATGAATAGAAGACATAGATTAGAGAAAAAGAACCTAGAACATCTACAACAAAAAAGAAAAAAAAAAATCTTAAACAACTGAAAAATAACATAAATATCTTCGACACTTTGTGTATCTCAAAATCTTCATCACCAAGTTTGAAATCAGAGATTGAATCTTCAATGATCAGTTTCGAATTAATTTTCTCTTTTCTAGAGAATGAGCAATTAATTTTCTTTTCGAAGCTATAAAAGATGTAGGGCTATGGGGTTTTCTTTGAAATTTTTTTACATGTTGTTAATTTACTAACAAAAACAAGAGAAAAAGAGGAAGAAGAAGAACTAAAACGAAAATAGAAAATTAAAAAAAATTGGCTATCTATGAAAATATAAGCAATAAACGTGGAAGCTTGGAGAGTTAGATTTTAATCATCATTTAAAAAAAAATTAAAAAAAATGGAGAAAAGCTGTAGAGGAAGAAAAATTGAAAATAAAAAGAGAAAAAAGAAAAAGAAGAAACTACAAATAGAGAAGAAAAAATGGAGATTGATGTATGTTTAATATTAGAGCTTTAATTTTTTTAAGAAAAGAAAAATGAATAAATTTCAATATTGTAACTCTTGTGACAAGACTAATAAAGTCAACAATTATTATATATTTTCTTTTCTAAAAAAAAATAATAAAAAAAGTCTTTCTCACCCAATGCTACTCAAGGAGTCAAAGATCGATTTAATAGTGTGCTAGGAATGTCTATTTGTGCTCTCCATGAGAAATATTTGGGCCTCCCATCTTATGCTGGCAAAGATAAAAAGGAGCTCTTTAGCAGTATCAAAGATCATATTTGAAAACTTATGAATCAATGGGATGCTAAACTCTTTTCTATTGGTGGTAGAGAGGTACTACTCAAAGTTGTTGTCAATTCCATCCCAACATATGCTATGAGTTGTTTCAGTCTTCCAAAGAAATTTTGCAACCAGTTAGAGTCTATGATGGCTAATTTTTGGTGGGGATCCAACACAAATAACTCTAAGATATACTGGAAGAAATAGAAATTCATGTGTCTTCTAAAGCTAACGGCAGTATAGGTTTTCGTTCTTTCATTCACTTCAATCAGGCTCTTCTGGAAAAACAAGCATGGAGAATAATGGATATCCCAGACTCTCTTTTAGCAAGGGTCCTCAAAGCCCGATACTTTAAGAATGGAGATTTCCTTTCGGCACATTTTGGCGTTCTGCCTTCTCTCACTTGGCAGAGTATATGTGATGGCAAAAAATTGTTGTTGAAAGGCCTCACATGCAAAATTGGTACTGGACAGAATGTAAGATGTGCATCAAATCCATGGTTACCAGGAAATACTACTTTTACCCCTTACTCTTATGGTGGTGACCCTCTTTTCACAGTGAAACATTACATCTCAACAAATAGGCAATGATATACACAGATTTTAGAGCATCATTTCGGTGCTATTGACATTGAGTGTATCCTTTCTATTCCTCTTAGTCCTTTCCCTAAAGAAGACAAGCTTATTTGGCACCATTCGGATACGGGTTTTTATACTGTGAAAACTGGGTATCATTTAGCAGTTAGCTTGGACTCCATGGATGAACATTCATCATCTTCATCACATAGACATTGGTGGAACCGGTTATGGTCTCTAAGGCTACCCAAAAAAGTTAAAATCTTTGCTTGGCGATTGGTTAATGATGCGCTTCCAACCTCCGTGAATAGGGCCCATAGAAAGATCACTCCTTTTACTGCTCGTACTCTTTGTAAATGTGGATGGGAATCAGCGAGACATACCATTTTTCGTTGTGATCGTGCTAAGGCAGTGTGGAAAAAGTTTCGTTACAATGTTTATATGCCGAATATAGGTAACATAAAAGGTTTTGATATTTTCTCCCACCTGGCTGCTGCTCACAATGATGCTGATCTAGAGTTGATTACATGTCTTATGTGGAGTATTTGGTTTGAACGAAACAAAGAAATACATGGTACTAAGCCTAAACCAGCAGACCTGATTTGTACCTTTGTTGTTTCTCATTTGGCTCAATATCAAAAGGCGACAACACCAGCACAAAACCAGGCTGCTATACCTGCTACAAAATCAGAAAATAGAATTGGCCAAGCACAACACCAACGCCTGCCTGTGAGATCTCCACCAGTATGGAAACCACCGACTGTAGGATGCTACAAATTAAACTTGGATGCAGCGTGTGAAAATGAAGGAGCAATTCTTGGATTTGGAGCTCTAATCCGAGACCATACTAGAGCTGTTATTGTTGGCTTTTTGAAACCTTACAGAGGGTGTTTTTTTACCCAAAGAAATGGAGGCAGCAATGTTTCATAGTGTGCAATGGGCTATTGAGTATCAAATTCCAATCCATTTTATAGAGATAGATTCTCTTTTGGTAGCCAATACGGTTAATAATATGTTATCTACTAGATTTGTAGCACCTTTTCAAGATTTGGTAGATGATATTTGTTATCTTTTGTCCTCTTTTTCTAGAGCAAAAGTATCTCATGTTAAACGAGATGCTAATAAAGCGGCTCATGCTTTAGCTAAATTTGCTCTTCGATTTGATGAAGATATTTTTTGGTTGGGGAAAATACCCTCCCCAATCTACTTTGTTGTTATTAATGACTCTCATTTTTTATTTTTTAATGATAACAGTTTTTTCTAAAAAAAAACACAATATAAATAAACTTTTTGTATATTATATAGTATACAATATAAAAGGAGTTACAAAAATACTATGTACTAGTATAAATATAATAATTTAAAAAAAAAATATTAGACAGTGCAAATACCCCTTAATTATATATATACTTGGATACATATAAAGAGACGAGCAATCTGAAGTGGGAAATAAAGTTATATTAATATAAGATGTAGTTAGTTGCAATTGTTAAAGAGTTATCTTCAATGGGAATCGAGTTGATTGAGATTTGAAGAACCAAGTTGTGTTAAATTAATTATAAATGATGAGCATATAACTCAAGTACTTAATTTCATTATTATTATTCCAAGGCCTAGCCTCTCACATTTTGGTCTCACTATGACATGAAAGAAATATTTAATAAGTTTGACCCAAAGTTCCAATGAGATAAACACGTGGGTTATGCTCTAATGTGATTCTCCTCATATCTCAAAATAGAAACAAAATTATATTGTTGCTTCAAATGCATGTTGAAGAAGAGCAGTGAGCAATATTATATCTCCAAATTAATCAGAATGTTTTCTTTTGGGGTTAATATTTTCATAATCTGACAAATGATCAGAGCATTGTGATAGATTGTAAGGATCTTATTCTTAAATATAATAAAGAACGGACGGAGAAGATTAAAAAGGTTAAAAGTAAAGAAAATAGGACAATGAATAAATTTTAACTGCACGTGTGGTAACTTTTGCAGGGTATTGGAACCATGATGCACGAATGTAAATCATTAGTGAAACTACAATAATAAGATAATGTAGTATAAAGCATCAACAAATCAGCTTGGTTGTAGTGGTAGAGATTTAGAGTGAGAGACCAATCAATTCTTTGAATTACACAATTATTCTTCTCTATCTACACATTATATATATAAATATTATATATATATATATATATATATATTAATGCCTTCATTTTGATGCATAAAATATATGTAAAAATAAATAGAAAAGGGAATAGGTAGTGGTGGTGTGAGTTAGGTGAGTGAGTGTTGAAGGTGTGCTTTGTTTACTTTGGATGCTCTGAATTATTGACAGTATCACAGAACGATGACGGAGCGATAATTGGACGGTGCTGCTTTGTCTTAATAAAATTGCCACGTGGAGATAAAACAAGTCAGCAGCTAGTAGTATTATCATATTCAAAAAAAAAAAAAAATATAGTATAGTAGTTATATAATAATACTAATCTCTTCGAATTGTGTGGAATGAAGTTTGGATCTAGTTATAGCTTCTCAATTATAGATTCATTATGAAAGTTCGGTTATATTTTATTTAGTGATAAATTATATTTAAATTTAAAATTTGATAATATTTTATAATTTCTTTTAATAATATGAGTAATTCTTTTATTTTTTTTTTTACTTTTAATAATTAATAGAGATTTTTTTATTTTTACATTCTAAGCCAGTTTTTTTTTTTTTTTTTGTATTTTTACAAAAATATTTTTAATAAACTTATTTAATTTTAATCTTTTATAATTATTTAATAAAAGAACTATCTTCAAATTTTACAGTAAATAAAAGAATATGTTCTCATCATCGTATTTCACTTGTAGTCGTCACTACATCTAAAGTAGAAATTTAATAAAAAAAACATAAAATTTAATAAAATTAAGTTAATACGATAAAAAGAATAGCAGCTACGGAAAATTATATATATGTAAGATAATTTTATAATCTACTTTAATAAATTACTTGATAAATCCCTACAATAAAAATTTGACAATTAACAAATACTATTTAAGATTAAGAGTTATTTATTTTATTTTTATTTTTTAAAAAAGTTAATAATCATATAACATTTATTTAAAGTGTCTCTAAAAACATATAGCTATAGTGTTCTACCTCAACATTCAGAATATAAAATAAATAATATTAACTATAAGAATATCCTAAAGAGCAACTTTACTAAAAATAGACTACATTGAAATATAAAGGTAAAAGAATGCATCCTTTGCCACATAAGAAAAAAAATAAGACAAATATATAGACCATTACTTCAAATCTATTATCACTACATCATCTCATTGTTATAATAGATCACATAAAATATTCTGATGAAAACCATTATTAACAAAGGAAGAAGAAGACTCATAGTTTCCAAAAAAAAAAAACTATAATCACATATTTATTCATTGATAAAAAATGGTGACCATACAAAATATAATTATCTTACAAAATTTTAAGAGTGATAGACATATTTGGAATATAGATAAGATGCTTTGGTAAAATTTTAGAGTGATATATATTTTTAAAATATCTCACAAATTTATTATTATTTTTTAAAATAATTTTTTTAAACCTAATATATAAGGCAAGTAATTAGGTAGATTTTTTTTTTTAAAAAAATATTATTAATTAATAATATTAAAAAATTAAAAAATAAATAAATATTTATAAACTTAATAAAAAATTAAAAAAAAATATGATAATTAAGGATATAACAAATAGTGCTATTTAGAAATATGGGAAAGGGTGATGTGACCGCTTTATAATTTACCTTTATATAAATATATAGATATTTATAATAAATATCTCTTATAGTGAAGAAAAAGAATAAAAAATTAAAAAATTTACACGAAATTAAAGATCTAAAATATAAAGATAAATGATAAAGTTTTATATATATATATATATATATATCTTTATATATTAAAAGTGTCTATCTAACGGCATTTCTTGGTTTAACAGAATATACTTAAAAATAAAAGAATATTCTGTTAAATTTAACGATTAGGTTTGATCTCCCGTTAACAAATAAACCCAATAATTAAACCCAAAAAATTAAGCAATCTTTTAAATATTAATAATCTTTTTTTTTTATTCTGACGTCAAGTTACTTATCAACAAAATAATAAAAAGATTTAATAAAATTAAAATAAAAGAAGATTACCTAAGTTACATATTCCTTTTGAAATCCCTAAAATTCTTCCTAGAGAAACTCTAACCACCAGTCCACCCAAAACTCTCTTCATGAAAACTAACCCCATTGGAAACGATCCCCATCATTCATTGAAACCCTCTTCAACTGGTGGTCTCTCTCTCTCTAAGAGTTTCTTTTCCACTCTCACTCGTCTCTTCCTTCACATTTTTGTAGGTAATTTCTTTGAAAATTTAAATTCAATTCTTTTACTTTTACAATCAAAAATGGAAATTCCACCTTTTTATTTATTTTTATATATATTTAATACAAAATAATTAATGATTCTATCTCACTATCATTTTATACAGTGATAGTTGGAAAGGCCAAGAGCTCTCTCTCAAAACCTAGGGTTTTACATTTCTAAAGCTCAACCTCTTCAATTCGCAGCAGCAACAGCCATACATAAAGAACGATTTGGGCTCTTGATCGCTACTTCACCATATCTTTGGAGGCTGCATCTTTTAATTATGTAATGTTATTATTTAACATGTATTCCTTGTTTTTTACTTTTTGAACTTTAGATTGATCCTATGGTGGTTTTTTATTTGGTTATGGCTTTATTCAATTTCTTGCTACGTAAGTCCAAATTTTCTTCCATAGCTCTGTTTTTTTATATGTATGGTGTAATTATCTATCAGTATAAGTCTATCACGGCCTTATGAAACTTAAGATAGCATTTTGAGTATTATTATGCTAAAGGGTAGATTTTTCCTGACCTTTCTTAAATCTATTGCGACTGAAGTCTGTGTGGATGGAGTACATCACTTTCTTAAAGTCATTGCCGGTTCGTTCTTATCTCTCTGATTTTGAGTATTATTTGAATTTTTACCTTTTGAACTTCAGATTGATCCTATGGTGGTTATTTATACTAAAAGGAGGGATGAAACACTTATAGAGCTTGGTCGTACTGAAGTAATTTTAAATTCAGTAGATCTACGTGGATCACAAAACATACACTTACTTATCATTTTGAGGTTGTGCAGTATTTGGTGTAAGTTTTAGAGCTATATTTCTTTTTCCTTAAAAAATACAATCTGCATCTTATTGGTTTTAAGATGATTGTATATCTAAAGTTTTATCTTTTATCTACAGGTTTCAAGTGTATGACATTGACACTCAGTTTCATAATGTAGATGTGAAGGTATAATAAATTTTTCCTCTTACCAACAGATGATTTTGAGGGAATGTTGTTGAATTACATATTGAAATATAATATTCCAAAGGCATGTACAACCTATCCAGATATGTGGACATGATAAAACTACCCTCTCTTGCTTTATTTAATGAGCTTAAAAGATTTCCAGGTTTATATATTTCTATTTTCTTTTAAAAAATTTAAAACTATAGGAGAGTGAGCCAAAGTCTGAGCATTTTTTATCTTTTTACTTACCTGTAAACATTACATAATGTCTAGCCAACCCCACGGAGCTTGGTTTATTAGAATAAGAATATTGCATCATTTACATACAGTATCACATTTCCTCCCATTATTGTCAGGTTGCCATCATTCAAAAAACTACGAAGAAATTATCCGCCAAAAAATAGAGAATTCAGTTGCATGTAGATTCAAAACGAACGATGAATCTAAAGTACAATCAATTCACCATTCAAGCAGCTGAACTAATGGAAATATTAGGAAGAAGATTCACTATACTCTTTTTAGTTTTTCTAATAATATCCCATTTATTAAGACTTTTTTTAATAATTTTTTTTTTCTATTTTAAGATCGCACATTTTCTTTAATTTTTGTTACATAATATTTGCTTTAAATTTTACAAAACCTATACCTTGTTCTTCTAAATTTTTTATAAGTAAATAATAAATATTATTTTGTTAAGATTTATATATACACAATTATATTTTACTAACCAAATATAATAGCACAAATGTTACTTTAATACAACAAATCATTCTCATAATCATACCTTAGTTATAGAAATCTAAACAAAAATAAAGAATTAAACTTTAAATAAAACTAATATTTACGTGCATTGGCACGTAACTTCTAACTAGTATATATATATAGATTATGTAATTTTTGATGCAAAGAAGAAAGAGAAAGAACTATATCCAAAATAGTAACTTCAAAAATAATATATAATTCATGATTTAGAGAAAAAAAAACTATAAAACACCACATATATATATATATATATCAAAAAAAAAAATCCTAGACAGATTATTAAAAATTATAAGAAATAATGATTAAAATTAAATAATAAATAGAGATTAAATATGGATAATTTAATAATTAATTTACTTGCTTTCTATATTTCTTCCAATGCAAACATAGTAAAGTAAAAGATTGAGTGAAAAATAATCATCAACTTAACTTAAATATAATAATAATAATTTGAAGCCAAAAGTTTTTGAGAGATAGGCTAAGATGATTATAGATAGTAGTTGAATTTAATGGCTTATGATTATATAAATATATATATGGAAGAGATTTTAATGGTTACATTTTTATTGTAACCATCATGGTTACATTTTTTTTTAAGCCATTGGATTACTATTAAATGGTTGTGATTAATTTGGAAATAAAATAAAAATAAATAATAAATAACTTGTAACCTGAAAGTAACCTAATAATTTATTTCCTTATAAAACTTTAATTAAGATTAATTATATTTTAAAATTAAATTAATTATAATTATTAATTAATTTTTTGTAGTTTATTACTATATAAGGATCTTTAAGCAATTTATTTTTTTGCACTTAAATTATTTAAAATTTTGTAGTAAAACTTTTTATAATTTAAAATTATAGACATATAATTTCATAATTTAAATTTTATTATACTTGTAATCTTAATTTTAAATTATTACACTTAATTATTTAATTTTTTTTATTTAAATATTTAAATATTTAAAAAGTAAAAAGTGAAATAAGTTGAAGAATTTTTTAGAAAAGATATTGCTACACTTGTTATCGGTTGACTAACTTGAGGCCTCATATATCTTTTTTTTTTTTTGAAGGGAAACCGATACAGGTTAAAATACCAAAGGTAACAAAGTTACGCAACCAGATGAGGATTTTCTTCCATCTATAACAGTTCATTGTCTATCCTAAGGGCATGCAGAGATACCCCAGGAGAACTAGACTATAAAACCATAATATCATAAAAGAAAACCTCAAAACTGATAAAATTTTCTCAATTTGTTGTAGAATTAAAACAATTTGCTCGTTGATGTATACTTAAAAATGTACTGAAGCTTCCTAATACACTTAGTATCAAATAATATTGAAGGTTGGAGTATACTAAAAGTGAGTGGAGATGGTATCCAAAATGGAGCCTTATGTGTCGGAAGTTAAAAGGTTTGAGGAGTTTTGCTGGGTTGGTTCTTCACTCGACTGGGTATAAATCTGGGAAAGAGTTTAGGGAATAGAAGGTTTTGGTTGTTGGATCTAGTAATTCTGGTATGGAGATTTCTCTTGGTCTTGCTAATAATGATGCTTGAGGCTTCATACTTAGTTCATCTAATTGTAACAAAATAATTAAATATCATTTAAAAATAATTAATTATTTAAAAATTTATTATAAAAAGAGAATCTTAATTTGTGTAGAAAGAAGTTTAATTTTTATAAAAAAAAAAAATAAATTTTATTATAAATATTATAATTAAATGACTTAATTGTTAAAATAATTAGAGTAAGGATTTAAATATAAATAAAAAAAATTATTTATAAATATTAATTGCTAAAAGAGGTTTTGTTAAAGATTTAATTAATTATTTTAAGAAAATAGTTTATTATAATTAATTATTTTAAGAAAATAGTTAACTATAATTAATTAATTCTAAAAAAGGAATGTTTACCTATTAGTAACCTGCTATTACAGGTCAAAGAAAAATGTAACCATGATGGTTACAATAAAAATGTAACCATTGAATAATCACCCATATATATATATATATAAATTTGTGAGTAGATGGACCAAAAATTTAATATCCAGTTTAGTTTAGGTATATTATTCATGTTGGAAATTATTTTACCAGGATCTTAGATCTACTCACAAGTGTGTTAATTAACACCCTAAATATGAACTTTCTAAAACGATGAAATAAACACATATAAAGTTTAAGAAACCTTGCATTGGGTGCAGCGGAATAATATGACTCCTTCCGTTCAGATCTCTAACCCTTGTATCCTTTCTGTCGCAGAGTATTATCAAGATCTGAACCTAGATCTCTTTCTCTGATTCTTTAGTGCTGAAAACTCCTTCTTGCTGAAAGTCTTTCTTCACGATCTTCCTCACTATGATTGAGGTATCACTTACTGTGTGTGGGCACTACTCTAATCACTAAGTGTTTCGAAATCTTAAGGAAGAAGAGAGAGAGAGAGTGGGTGGCCAAGGTAGAGAGAGAGGCTCAGGTTTTTCTGAATGAAAAGTTGTAATTTTCCTCAAGCCTTCACTATCTATTTATAGCATTCCACTAGGGTTAGGTTTGAATTATTTGGCATTAAAATAATAAAAATATCAGAGGATAATTCCTATAAAAGTGGTCGGCCATGGCAGTGTGGATTTGGGCCTCACTTTTTGCAATTTTGCAGTTTTATCACTTTTGCATCTGATTTTCTCAAAAATGCTAATTTTCTAATTCAACCATTTAAATGCAAATTCTAACTATTTAATAACTATAAATAATTATTAAACAATATTGTAATTTATCATATTTATTAATTGAACCATACAAAGTATCATAATTAACAAATATGCCCCTAAAACTCTTTCTTTACAATTTCGCCCTTACTTAGTGAAAAATTAACAAATAGACATAGTCTAATTTGAGAATTATAATTGATTAATCAAAACCAATTACATGAGTCTTACAAGCAATATTATCTCAACTAGTGGGGGGACCATGGATCTGTAAAACCAAGCTTCCAATAAGCAGATCAAGAATTTATTACCTAAATTCACTGACTTATTAATTCTTCGTTGAATCCACGCATAGAACTTAGAATTACACTCTCAGTATATAGAATGCTCTATATGTTCCACCATATAGACACATCATTAGTTATCCATTGTTATAATCCTAATTTGATCAATGATCCTCTATATGAATGATCTACACTGTAAAGGGATTAGATTACCGTTACACCCTACTATGTATTTTATCCTTAAAACACTTGACCCCGTATAAATGATATTTCAGCTTATGTGAAATGAGTACTCCACTATTTATTTTCGTTTGGTCAAGCTCGAAGGAGATCATCCTTTGCTTACTATTCGCCAGATAGAAGCTATAGATTCCATGTTTATGTTAGCGCTCCCACTTAATTGCACTACCGTGTTCCCAAAATGTACGTATCACCCTGACCTAAAAGTAGGCTTAACTAACAAATCAAAGAACACGAATAGCCTCCTGAGATTGAGCCTAATCATAACAGATTAAGATCATTTGGTCTAGAATCAACTAGGCGATATTGACTTGAATAGATTTTACGATAAGTTTAATAAATATAAGTTAAAGTTCAATATCGGTCCCTTCCGATGCATACTCCATGCATCCAACCTGAGCTTTACTTTAACCAATGTTCTGGAAAGAACATAACATTTCTCCAAATGCAAGTAAACTCTTGTTGTAGATTATCATATCAGTAAAACCCTGTGTCTGATAAATCTAGGAAACTTTATTCACATAGTCATGTTTACTTTCCAAAGTGTTGACAACACAATAAACAGGATCAAGTATGTGAAAAGGGTTTCAGATGAATTTATAAATCAAATAGACAAGCAATTGATAAGGTGAACCAAAACATACACAAATGAATGAAAAATACTTCTGTTTCTTTATTGATGTTGAATAAAATAGATTACATTGAAATGGAGTTTTATTTAGGGCATAAAACCCAACAAACTCCCACTTGCACTAATATAAAACTAATCGGTACATATCAATTAATCCTAAATTCTGACGGTGCTTTTCAAATGCAGTCACGGCCAAGACTTTGGTGAATGGATCAGCTAGGTTGTCCTCTGTGTCCACTTTCTCAACTAGTACATCCCCTCTTGCCACGTATTCTCTGATAATGTGATACTTCCTTTCAATGTGTTTGCTTCTCTTGTGGCTTCGAGGTTCCTTACTGTTAGCTATCGCTCCATTATTATCACAAAGTAGGACCAGAGACTTTTTCATTCCAGGGATGACACCGATGCTGGTGAAGAACTTTCTTAGCCAAACAAGTTCTTTAGCAGCTTCGGCTGCAGCTATGTATTCAGCTTCCATAGTCGAGTCTGATATCGCGGTTTGTTTTGCACTTCTCCAAACCACTGCTCCACCACCAAGAGTA
This sequence comes from Cannabis sativa, assembly GCF_029168945.1. NCBI lineage: Eukaryota > Viridiplantae > Streptophyta > Magnoliopsida > Rosales > Cannabaceae > Cannabis > Cannabis sativa. The sequence goes on along the minus strand of NC_083604.1, from coordinate 37,601,757 downwards.
AACACCATCCCAGATGTAGATTTCCTGTCTTCAAGACTTGCCTGGAAATCTGAATCAGTGTAGCCTATGGGATTTAAAGCACCACCCTTGTAGACTAACACAAGATTCCTTTTACTCTTTAAGTATTTCAAAATATACTTAACTGCATTCCAATGTTGTTGTCCTGGATTTGACTGATACCTGCTCACGATTCCAACTGCATAGCAAATGTCAGGTCTAGTGTATAACATTGCATACATTAGACTTCCAACTGCAGAAGCATAGGGAATTTTTGCCATGTCCTCTATCTCTTGAGGATCAGTCGGAGACTGTTCCTTAGATAGACGGATCCCATATCTAGAAGGCATGTTTGCCCCATTGGTGTTGTTCATGGAGAATCTCTCTAAAACTTTGTCAATGTAGGTTGTTTGAGAGAGAGCAAGAGATCTGTTCTTCCGGTTTCTGATAATCTGAATACCAAGAACATAGGCTGCTTCACGCAAATCTTTCATATCAAATTGAGTGCTGAGTCATTCCTTGATGTGAGTCATTTTCTTGATATTGTTTCCAATAATCAAAATGTCATCAACATAACGGACCAGGAATACTACTACTTGGTCTTCCTTGAGTTGGTAAACACAAGGTTCATCTTCATTCTGAAGAAAGCCGTAGGTCTTGATGATTTCATCAAACCTTTTGTTCCATGAGCGAGAAGCTTGCTTAAGTCCATAGATAGACCTATTTAATTTGCAAACTTTCTTTTCCTGCCCTGGAAGAACATAGCCTTCTGGTTGCTCCATATAGATGGTTTCTTCAAGTACCCCATTAAGGAAGGCAGTCTTGACATCCATTTGCAAGATTTCATAATCGAAAGCAACAGCTATGGAGAGAAGAATTCGGATGGATTTGAGCATGGCAACAGAACTAAAAGTTTCCTCATAGTCCACGCCTTCTCTTTGGGTATAACCCTTGGCTACAAGTCTAGCTTTAAAAGTTTCGACTTCGCCTCCAGCTCCTCTTTTCTTCTTGTAAACCCATTTGCATCTTATCGGATGATAGTCGTCAGGTGCGTCTACATATTCCCAGACTTTGTTCTTTTTCATGGAATCCATTTCTGAATCCATGCCGACCGACCATCGTTTCCGTTGCGGACTAGCCATTGCCTGTTTATAGGTTAATGGACCGTCTTCAATACCGTCACCAACGATCATATTGATTTCACCATCCAAGCCATAACGAGCTGGTTTTGTTGAAACCCTCCCACTACGACGAGGAGCGGTCGTCTTCTGAACAAGAACTTTGGTAGTAGTTCTCTCAGTTGGTTCGACTGAGGGAGTAGGATTGTCTTCTTCACGAGTGGAAGAGGACGGAACATTGGAAGGACTTATATCTGAAAGCATTTCCTCCAACAGTACTTTACTTTGTGATTTGAAATTCTTAATATAGTCATCTTCAAGGAAAGTTGTGTTTGTAGAAACAAACACTTTATCATCCTTGCGACTATAAAATAGTCCACCCCTAGTCTCTTTAGAATTACCGACAAACATGCAAACTTCAATTCATGACTCAAGTTTGCCATCTTTCTTTCTTAAGACATGAGCAGGGCACCCCCAGATTCTGTAATGGCGTAAACTAGGTGTACGACCAATCCATAGTTCTAAAGGTGTCTTAGGGATTGATTTAGATGGAACAACATTTAAAATGTCGGTTGCCATCTGAATTGCATATCCCCAGAAGGACGTAGGTAGAGTTGAAAAACTAAGCATGGACCTAACCATTTCCAAAAGCGTGCGATTCCGTCTTTTTGCAACTCCATTTTGCTGTGGAGTGCTAGGGGCAGTTAATTGGGATTCAATTCCAAGTTCAATTAAATGATCTTTGAACTGTATATCCATATATTCTCCACCCCTATCAGTTCGCAAGATCTTTAATGTTTTACCCAATTAGTTTTGAGCCAATGCGTGAAATTCCTGAAACTTTGCAAATGTTTCAGATTTGTTATGCATATGGTAAATATGTCCATATCTAGAGTAATCGTCAATGAAAGTGACAAAATACTCATAACCACCTCGAGCTTTTACATTCAAAGGTCCGCTGACATCGGAATGCACTAACACTAGGGGTTGTTTGGCACGCTCTCCCTTTGCAGAGAAAGAACGTTTAGTCATTTTTCCTTCTAGGCAGGACTCACATACTGGCAGTTCACCTAAGACGACATTTTTCAATGGACCGCCTTTGGTTAGCCTATTGAGTATATCAAAGCCTATATGACCTAAACGTAAATGCCATAGATATGTTTCATTATCATCAATGATCTTTTGCTTTTTGTGGTTTCTAGGTATGGCTACTTTGAAAAGTTCATTATGTAGGGCAAATGGTGTTTCTGGTCTAAGAACATAAAGCCCCTGTTCCATGGATGCAACACAAATTTGAATGTCATTTCGAGAAATGGTAGAACCAGAACTCGAAAAATCTAATTTGGATTGTTGCAATTGTAAGCATGAAACAAAAACCAAGTTTCTACTGAAATTTGGAATGTATAAGACATTGTCTAATTCCAAAATTCTGTTTTGAAACTTGAGTTTGGCTTTTCCTCTAGCTCTAACCGAAACCATTTCGCCATTACCAACTTTAAGTTTCAATTCTCCGGATTTCAAATAATTCCAATTCTCAAACAATTGCAATGAACAATTTACATGGTTTGTAGACCCAGAATCAAGAATCCAAATGGATTTATCATTCTCTAACACACATGATTCGAAGACTAAAGCATTACTGCTTATTCGTTTGTGATTTGTTGTTCTTGATTGTACAATTTGTTGTGAAGTATAACTTGAGGAAGTGGAATCACTTTCTCTTATCTTCTCAACTAAGCTTGAAGTAGTAGGATTTATGGAGTTATGAACTATTTGCTCTTCAGAGTGAACAATTCCCAGCTTACCTGCTTTCTGGAATTTAAAGTCCATCATGAGCATATGTGAAGTATTACTCTGACAAGGAGTTCATAACTTCAAGTTCAATTGCTAAGATATTAACTAAGAGTGGAATGGGAAGAGGGTTATTGGCACTACAACACATCAATAAAACAAAAGTAAGGTTTTGGTTCAAAATTCATACACAAGTTCAGAAAATAACAAATAATCACATATGTTATAAAAATACTAAATCTAATATAGTTTATTTTCCAAGGTTTCCAACATAATGAAATACAGTGTCCCGGTAGGCGAGAGTCAAAGATAACATTAGTTGAATAGAGTAGCCAGCTCATCTAAAATTAAACATTTTAGCAACCTTTTATTCGATCAAAATGAGAATCCAACGTTGTTCCGGTAGGCGAGAGTCAAGGTTATTCTCATTTTATGAGCTTCCACCATTGTTTCATGTTTTATGAGTTTATCTCTAAGTAGTCACCGTAGGGGAGAGTCTAATAGAGACGAAAACTCACAAAACACTTATCAAATGAAATCTTACGGTGTTAAAAGTGTTCAACGAATAACCATCCATAGGGGGACGAAGTCTAGCGTCTCGAGGTTATATTGAAAAAATTTAACTATTGTAAGACCAACAATGGAGATCGAATATCTTTTGATTAAAGCTCATTATTTTAAAAAAAATATGTATTTATTTAATCATCTGTTCCATATTATAATAATGAAAAATTACAAATTAAAGTTGGTTTAAATAAAAAATCAACTTTAATTATTTTTTAATTATTATTTAAATTCGAATAAATATCGAACAAGTTCCATATTATAATAATGAAAAATTACAAATTAAAGTTGGTTTAAATAAAAAAATCTACTTTAATTAAATTTCAATTATTATTTAAATTCGAATATAATGGAACAAATTTGAAAATATCTTGTTTAAGTTGTTTTAGAAGAATCTAAAAATCAACTTAAATATCTTTCAAATTAGACTTAATTAAATTAAAATTAAGTTGTAACCACTTAATTTGAAAATATTCCATTTTAAGTTAATATTTGAAAAAATATCAACTTAAAAAATATCTTAAGAATCTTAATAACCAATGCCTAAAATTCCTCAACTTAATTTTGAAATTTTAAATTCAAAAGATATTCAGATTTAAGCTGGTTAGTTATAGATAACTAAATATCAACTTAAATAGGAATATTTAATGAAAAATTTAAATTAAGCTTCAGAAAGAATCTAGATGGTTATAATTCTATATTTATTTAAATACAAGAAAATACATATAGTTTAGCTTAGAATATAAAATTCTTTAAACTATGGTTTTCTTAAATTAATTTCAAAATAAATGAAATTAATTATGTTGCTAATCAATTTTATTAGGTTAAACTAATTTAATTAACCTAGTACAGTTATTCAAATCAGGCGAATGGGCCTTCATAATTGGGGTGGTTCATGTGAGGGGGTGCTGGGTTCAGTATGTCGTACCCACTTCTATGGCTCCCAACTCTCACATAAGGCCCAAAAGAGAGGAATTTAACCTTAAAATGGACAACTGTTATTAATTGAATAGGCCCAAAAACTAAATGGGCCTAAATAAAATCTATCAAGAACTATGATATTTGATTTAGAAACAACAACCTATATGCATCTATAATAAAATTAAACACATAGGCTCACACAGGCACACAATTTGGATGGATCCTATCATGTTGCAAGGTCATACACCTGTTACAAATTATTTACTTGACCAAGGGAGCCATGAGTTAAAATCAGATCATTGGATCTGTCAACAAGTTAACCATGGCTATTTGCAATCAAGCAATAATAGGTTTTAAAAACTTACAAACAAGCTAAAACATATACTCCTGCAACAAGGTTAGCTGGATAGCTGGATGTAGGATTTATTTAATTTTAAATAAATAATTTCGAAAAATTAATTAAATAAAAAAATTTATTTTCGAAAATTAATATAATAAAATTTAAAAATTTCGAAATTAATATTATAATATTTAAAATTAAACCTACAATTTTGAAAAATTAGGTTTCAACCAACCTAAATATCATTTCAAAATTTGCTAACTACTTTAAAAAATTTAATGTTATTTTATAAATAAAAATTAAAAAAGATAAATAAATATCTTTTTCAAATTTTATAATTTAATTTAAATAAATAAAATAACAAAATTTAAAAGTTAGCAAAATATCTTACATCTATTTAAAATTACATGATTATAGTTATCTTATTTTAAATTTAAATAAGGTCAAATTATTTAAAAAAAATTAATTTAAAAAATTTAATATCTGACCTTAAATTTAAAAATAAGATAAGATATAATAAAATTTAAAAATAAGATAGATAATTAAGCAAAAAAGATAGATATTTACTATTTTTCAAATTCAAATTACACTAATATCATGAATTAAATTTAAAAAATATTAATTAATTTAATTATGATAATTAGAATTGAATTAGGAATAGTTTATGTATAAATACAGAACTACACAAAAAATCGGAAGTTAAATCCATGAAATAGCATGAAAAATCGAAGAAAAATGAAAAAATTGCGAGATGTACGGACAGTATGCTGTGCATACCCGTCCGTGCGCGCAATGGGGATGCATGGGCGAAAGGACACGGCACAGGGAGGATTTGCATGATTTCTGCGCGCGTGTCCCTGTTGCTCAATCCCGAAATTTTTTCGAAACTTCAAAAAATCATAACTAATTCAAATTAAATCGAAATTGAGTTCTGTAAAAAAGTAACTTGCTTAATTTTTTTCCATACTATCCAATAAAAGTAATTCTAGAAACAGATATTCAATTATTTTTCACGAAAATTCACAAACATCAATCAATCATCATATAACACTCAATACAACATGATACCATCCAAAACATCAAACAATCATTTTAAAGTCCAAATTTCTTGCAAGCAAATCAATTACCATGGCTCTGAGGCCAGTTGTTGGAAATTATTTTACCAAGATCTTAGATCTACTCACAAGTATGTTGATTAACACCTTAAATATGAACTTTCTAAAACGATGAAATAAATACCTCTAAAGTTTAAGAAACCTTACATTGGGTGCAGCGGAATAATATGACTCCTTTCGTTCAGATCTCTAACCCTTGTATTCTTTCTGTCGCAGAGTATTATCAAGATCTGAACCTAGATCTCTTTCTCTGATTCTTTAGTGCTGAAAACTCCTTATTGCTGAAAGTCTTTCTTTACGATCTTCCTCACTATGATTGAGGTATCACTTACTGTGTGTGGGCACTACTCTAATCACTAAGTGTTTCGAAATCTTAAGGAAGAAGAGAGAGAGAGAGTGGGCGGCCAAGGTAGAGAGAGAGGCTCAGGTTTTTCTGAATGAAAAGTTGTAATTTTCCTGAAGCCTTCACTGTCTATTTATAGCATTCCAGTAGGGTTAGGTTTGAATTATTTGGCATTAATAATAAAAATATCAGAGGATAATTCCTATAAAAGTGGCCGGCCATGGCAGTGTGGATTTGGGCCTCACTTTTTGCAATTTTACAGTTTTATCACTTTTGCATCTGATTTTCTCAAAAATGCCAATTTTCTAATTCAACCATTTAAATGCCAATTCTAACTATTTAATAACTATAAATAATTATTAAACAATATTGTAATTTATCATATTTATTAATTGAACCATAGAAAGTATCATAATTAACAAATATGCCCCTAAAACTCTTTCTTTACAATTTCGCCCTTACTTAGTGAAAAATTAACAAATAGACATAGTCTAATTTGAGAATTATAATTGATTAATCAAAATCAATTACATGAGTCTTACAAGCAATATTATCTCAACTAGTGGGGGGACCATGGATCTATATAACCAAGCTTCCAATAAGCAGATCAAGAATTTATTACCTAAATTCACTGACTTATTAATTCTTCGTTGAATCCACGCATAGAACTTAGAATTGCACTCTCAGTATATAGAATGTTCTATATGTTATACCATATAGACACATCATTAGTTATCCATTGTTATAATCCTAATTTGATCAATGATCCTCTATATGAATGATCTACAGTGTAAAGGGATTAGATTACCGTTACACCCTACTATGTATTTTATCCTTAAAACACTTGACCCCGTATAAATGATATTTCAGCTTATGTGAAATGAGTACTCCACCATTTATTTTCGTTTGGTCAAGCTCGAAGGAGATCATCCTTTGCTTACTATTCGCCAGATAGAAGCTATAGATTCTATGTTTATGTTAGCGCTCCCACTCAATTGCACTACCGTGTTCCCAAAATGTACGTATCACCCTAACCTAAAAGTAGGCGTAACTAACAAATCAAGGAACACGAATAGCCTCCTGAGATTGAGCCTAATCATAACAAGATTAAGATCATTTGATCTAGGATCAACTAGGCGATATTGACTTGAATAGATTTTACAGCAAGTTTAATAAATCTAAGTCAAAGTTCAATATCGGTCCCTTCCGATGCATACTCCATGCATCCAACCTGAGCTTTACTTTAACCAATGTTCTGGAAAGAACATAGCATTTCTCCAAATGCAAGTAAACTCTTGTTGTAGATTATCATATCAGTAAAACCCTGTGTCTGATAAATCTAGGAAACTTTATTCACATAGTCATGTTTACTTTTCAAAGTGTTGACAACACAATAAAAAGGATCAAGTATGTGAAAAGGGTTTCAGATGAATTTATAAATCAAATAGACAAGCAATTGATAAGGTGAACAAAAACATACACAAATGAATGAAAAATACTTCTATTTCTTTATTGATGTTGAATAAAATAGATTACATTGAAATGGAGTTTTATTTAGGGTATAAAACCCAACAATTTAGTTTTTCAATAGATCTTGAAATTGCATCAAAAATAAAAGAATGATTAGAAAAAAAAAAAAAAAAAAGAGAGACTTTTTGGAATTTGGATTTCAGCGACATGTGCCTGTGGTGCAATTATATGGTTTGTGGATCAGTAAAGTGAAAACATAGTAAGAATATGTTAATATTGTTCTAGCTCAATAATCAGAAAGTTTTACCTTCTCATACCGTCAAAATTCAAAAGAACCTTCACTCAACAATAGCTGCTAAAAATTAAAATAGAATAGGAACTCATGTATATAGTTATATCCTCCTATATATGGCATGGTTAGAAGTGATATTTATTTATTTTTATTTAAATTATATTTTTTTTCTTAATTAATATAGATATTTATAAACCTAATTAAATAAAATGGACTAAAAATGAAATTTATACAATTAGTTCAAGATTTTTTAATAAAATATTAGAAAATAGAAGTTGGTAGGTGTTGACCGAGATTTTCGGCAACTATTAAAATATGATTATAGTAAAGAGCTGTAAGAAAGTGAGATGAGGATTTTTACGTGGTTGGGGCGTTAATGAGCCTTAGTCCACGAGTCTTTGTTATTAATGGATGTATTTAATACAGATTCCACACTTGAGAGAATGTTCTTCTCATAAATACAGAGAATGTTCTTGGTGAGTATTTTCTCTTCTTGCTCTTATGCAAACCAAGATTCTCGACCCCATTAAATGAGCTTTGAGGGGGTATTTATAGTGTTTTGGTGGGATGATCCCTAGGATCGTTCTTACACATGTATCTGTAAGTATCCATAAAGTCGGGTATTTCCAATGAATATACCATGGGTGATGCATGGTCAAATCCCTAGGTGTTGTAGGGTTTTTATGAGGAATGTCCTTTTTGCCTTGTGATTGACGTGACTCGTCGCAGAGTAGCCGTCGCTAGACTTAAATGATCATTACTGTAGCGCTGTTGTTCGGGGGTTGTGCCGTCAGACTTTATTGCGTGTTACAGTCCCAACACGTTTCCTCCCATGCGGCATTTAATGCGACTTGATTGCTCAGGAGAGGCCTGACACATCCCGGAGAGGTTTCATGCTATGCGAGCTTCCGGGAGTACCTTGTAATCCGGGTGCCTCCTCCGGGACCTATGCCCAGGGTGCTTCCTTGTGGCGTACAAAGACTTATCAAATATTTACAAGTTATCTGATCCACGTGTCCCTTTTCGACTGGTCCACGTATTTTGGGCGAATTCAGGGGCAACATTTACCCCCCAAGCCTTGTTTACTTGGAAAAATAAACCAAGGCTTGCTTAAGTGCCTCCGGTTGACTCCTCGTTTCCCTGGCTCAAACCCAGAGCGCGTGAGGACACATTTAATGATGATATTTAATGCAGCGATTCGCTTTTTGCAGGGATGTCTCCGGCCGCCTCCTTGGTTTCCTGACACGAGCTTGGGGCGCGTGAAAGGGTGTCTAATGATGGCATTAAATGCAGCGATTCGCTTTTTGCAGAGGTCGATTCGTTTCACGCCCTTTGATTGATGCGGCGCATTAATGGTGTCAGACGGATACTCAAACGTTTCCACCGCCTTTATGGCAGCTTGATCTGATCCGTTGATTTTCGGGAATTCGAATCGTGCATCTCCCCCACCGTACGATTGGTAGGTGGTGACGCCTGCTCCTCATGCACTTTTGCCTATAAAAGCCACCACTTTTCCTTCATTTTGGTTACTTTCCATTCCTTGCCATTTTTGTTCGAATTTCCCAGAGAGAAAATTCTTCAAAGCAGCACGAACTGTCTTAGCACTTTAGACATTTCTTCCACCTTTCCAGTGTTTGCTATCACCAGTTCTTCTCAACTTTACTCAACCTCATTCAAGACCCCCAGTTCAACAATTTACTGTAAGTTTTTTGCATCCTTTGATAATGACATGCTTTTACTTGCTTTGTTTGTTTTCCTGGGTTCGTACTTTGAGACTTCTGGGCATGCGAGTGTTGAGGTTCTTCGGGTGTTCTGTTTTATGTCTACTGCTTTAGTTGTAGGATCGCCATTATCATGCCTCTGTTATAATCGTGCATTTTTGTTGAAGAGAGCCATGTGTTCTTCGTTCAACAGTTGCTTAGGGCATAGAATGGGTTTTTTTTTTTCTTTTTACTTTGTAAAACCACTTTCTGCGATTTCACTGCACCCGACACTTGTTCAAGGAATCTTTCTAGGGTTTCCCATGTGACACGTGTCCGGAGGGGGCCTCTTTCCAACGGTTAGGGGACCCCCACTCCCTTTTTCTTGACTTAGGATTTGGTATGGATCCTAACTGCTGGAATTTTCTTTTTCCCTTTTGTTTTTCACAGAACACAAAATGTCTGCTTCTGGTTCGAAATCTTCGAAGAAGAGTGGGAAAAGCATGGCCACGTTGGAGGAGGTTTCCCTGGGGCCTGTTGCCCAGGAGGGGTACAAATCCCGAGCGACCGGGTGGGAAGCGGCTGAGCTTCGATCCAACCTGACTTGTCCTCACCAGCTGGAGAACATTATAGAAGTTGCTGGGATCAAACCTTCTACTTCAGGGACCTATCACCGGCCTCCTCGCGACTCGGAGACGCCTAATCACAACTATGACGGCTTCGGGGCTTGGAGTCAGACTCACTTGATGGCCGGCGCCATGCTCCCACTTCAAGATTATTTTGTTAATTTCCTTGTATTTGTCGGCCTTGCGCCATACCAACTCATTCCTCAAGCTTACCGCCTGCTTTCAGGCTTATTTATTTTTTATACCGCCCGCGGATGGGGATCTCCCAGCCCGGCGGAAATTTTATATTTTTATGAACTTGTATCCGTCCCCAAGAAAGGGGACAAACTTAAGGACGGTTTTTATGGGTTCCGGATCCATCCTGCTAACGAAGGGGTGGTTCCGTATAATAGGCAGACTCATGTTAAGGAGTATCGCCATCGCTTTTTCTTCTCCTCCGGGTTTAGGGCCGTGGACCACCCGGAGCTTCTCACGGAGTGGGTGCGGATCCCACCTTACCAGCGGACGCCCCCTACTCAGACTTTCCTCCGAAGGGCCCAAGCCTTTGCCTCCTACGACCGCGCCGATCTCGATGTTGGGGGCTTAGTCACCACGGAGAATTGTAGGAAGGCCAAACTTATCCTTCCTCACCAATCCGTGGAGGACTCCAACCTTTCGCGGGTCATTTGTCCCAACGTGAGGGCGCCGGTTGCGGAGAAGGCTTTCCGGGATGAGCTCATTGCCACGGCAGAGGAAAAATACCAAGATTATCTCTACCGGAAGGCCCAGGAGAAAGCATACTCTCAGGCCCAGGCTGCCTCTGGGAGAGGGCTTCGCGTGGGGAGTCCGGTGGTGCAGAGGAGTCAAGCCATTGCCGGGAAGTCCGAGGCTAAATTTTTTGACAAGATTCTTCAAGAAGAGATTGGGGATCGTCCTGCCAGGAGGCCCCTTCGTATTGAAGATTCTTCCGAGAAGCAAACTTCCCGGCCACAGCCTTCGGTCCCCGAACCAAACTCGGGGGCTCCTGGTGCTAGCACCTCCGGTGCCGGCGGTAAGTCTCCCTTGATAATTCGTTATGTTCCTTCCGTTGATGAATACACCAGTCGTAGGCCCGTAGGGTTCGACGAGCGTCTTCGTAGATTTAGGATGCCATCGACCCGGTGGGGAGATCGTTTGAAGGAATTTTATTTTTCGAACTTAGGAGATTACCTAGGTCGGTCCCGGATGGGCTCCGACCCTCCGGAACCTATTCCCTTAGGTCCTTCAGCTTACATAACGTCCAGCTGGTTCCGGCCCTCGGACAGTTATCTCGGAGATGACGCTGCCAGCATTAAAGTTCAGGACTTTGCTAGGGCCGAATTAGGAAGTTCGGGTAGGAGTAGCTTATTTGTTGTATCTTGTATAAGCGGTTCCTCACGGACTTCTAACACTTGCTTATTTTGTGAAACAGGTATCTCCATGGACGCCATTCTGGAACAGCTTGCCGGAGTTCATACTCCCGTAGCTCCTCCGGCCTTCACCTCTTCTCCCCCGGCCCCTTCCTTGAAAGTTTCTTCCAGCGCTCCCCCCGACACTATTGACTTAGTGGATGACGAGGAGGTGCTTCCTGGAGAAGGCCAAGGGCAAGGATGGAACTTCTCGGAGGATGTCGCTGAGGGTGCGGGAGAGCCTCGAGCCCTTCTGGAGGAAGCTGAGGAGGGCGAAGAGGAGCCTGAGGTGGCTCTGGTCCGTAAGCGCAAGGGCAAGATGATTGCCCAGGATGAGCCCAAGAAGCCTCGGAGGGCCGATACTCCTGCTCATGGTCTGGACGGCGGGGTCTCCCCGATGGAGGAAAATCCTGCTCCTCCCAACATCGTGCTTACCCCGATTCCGGGGGACGAGGTGAGGCAGGAGCTTCGCATAGCCAAGCATAACTATGCTATGGATGAGTACTCCCGGGGTATGCCGAAGTGGAAGCCCTTAGGAGGATTCTGCGGGCCGAGGTTGAGGCGAGCATCAACCACCCGGAGTACCAGGATCCGTGGGACCTTAATCTGGACCCCTTATCGGACTGGTTCCGTCGCTTCCTAGGGCCTACCTTGGCTCCTTTTGCCGCGGAGATGACCGGCGAGTTCGCTTCTCAGCTCACCCGTTGCGCGCCTAAGCGGTTTGCCACTTGCGCTTCCCTGAACTCCATCTTCCAGGTCCAGGACCTCAGCCATTCTCTCACGGTGGTAAGTACTTTGCAATTTTTGCTTTTCCTTTTATTGTTTATATTTTATTTTTTCCTTTGAGAAATTTCTCCTTCTTATCCTTTCATTACGGTTCAGCTTGCTGCTGAGGCTGGCCGCCTCTCCAAGAACATCATAAATCATGGCTTCGTTCTGTCCGACTTTGGGGACATGAACGATGTCAGGAAGGTCCTTCAGGACCTCACAGCGGAGAGGCAGATCTACCAGGAGGCTGCCGAGCGCCAGGAGGCGGCTGCCAAGGCCAAGGAAGAAGAGGCCAAACGGAGGGAGGCTCAGGCGGAGGCCATGATCCGGGACGAGGCCCAGCGGAGGGACAGGATGGAGGCCCAACACCAAGAGGAACTAAGGGCTCAAACCGAGGCTGCTGACAAGGCCAGGCGAGACCTCCGGGAGGCCAGGGAGGCTTTGGATGAAATGGTCGCCAAGGTGAGATCTTTAGAGGAAACTCACCAGGCGGACATAGAGTCCAAGGCCGCTCTAGCTGCGGAGCTGAAGGAGCTGAGGGACTTCAAAGAACAATCCATCAGGAAGGCCAAGAGGGCCGAGCTCCTCTCTCCCGTTTCCTGCGCCCGGTGTCCGAAGCGCTTCGACGATGGAGTCTACATGGCTTGGTCCAACAACGATCAAAATATCAAGCTTACTTTTTATCCCAAACCCGAGGAAATGATCGCCAAATTTCGGGAAAAGAAGAAAAAGCTTGATGCCGTGCTGGAGGCACATATCGGACCTCGCCTTCCTCCGCGGGCTGACTGAGCTGTCGTACAACTGACCAAGATTCCACCCGTTTCTTTTATAACTCTTCTTTTTTTTTTTTTGTACATATTTGTTGCTGCCTTAGAACAATATATATATAGGTAGCAGCTTTTATTTGAAGGGGAGACAATTATATTTTTAAGGCCTGTCCCCGGGCCATTTATATGTATATGACCTGCCCTTTGGGCTAGGATATTTTTTTATGCGATCTTTCTTTTGTCACACTTATGTTTTTTTTTTTGACCTGTCCTTTGGATCAGGATATTTTACTTAGTTTGTTTTTCTGTTTGTCCGTGCGATATACCCTAGTACCCCCCTGAGTGGCATAGAAACTTTGTTTTTAAGGCACTCAGTTTTATTTAAGATAGAGGAGGTATACATTTGGACGGTACAAACCCTTTGAACAAAATCTAAGTTTTATTTCGCCACTGGTAATATTTTCTGAGGTGATCGGCATTCCAGGCTCTTGCGACGGTGGTTCCGTCCATTATTTTTAGTTTGTAAGTGCCGGAACCGATCTCGTCCTCGATCTCATATGGTCCTTCCCAATTTGGTCCAAGTACCCCCACTCCGGGTTCTTGGGTGGCTGGGAAAACCCTTCTTAGGACCATATCCCCAATAGCGAATTTTCTGTTTTTAACCTTGGAGTTAAAATACTTGGTCACCTTCTTTTGATAAGCAGCCATCCGTATTTGAGACTCATCCCGGAGTTCTTCGACTTGATCCAAAGCTTCTTGGAGCAGTGCCTGATTAGTGGCAGGATCGTAAGTCTTCCTCCTGTGGGATGGGAATAATGTTTCTACCGGGACCATTGCTTCAAAACCGTACGCCATTGAGAAGGGCGAGTGGCCGGTTGTGGTTCTGGGGGTCGTCCGGTAGGCCCATAATACCCTTGGCAATTCTTCAGGCCAGTTATTTTTACAGGCCAGCAGCTTCTTTTTCAAGGTGACCTTTAGGATTTTATTCACCGCTTCCGCCTGGCCGTTTGTTTGAGGCCTGGCTACCGCGGAGAAGCTTTTCACTACTCCGTGTTGGTTGCAGAAGTCGGTAAATTCCTCGCAATCAAATTGCTTTCCATTGTCTGAGACTATTTTGTGAGGCAAGCCGTATCGACACACTATGTTTTTGATAACAAAGTCCAATGCCTTCTTAGCAGTTATTGTCTTCATAGGCTCTGCCTCTGTCCATTTGGTGAAGTAGTCTACTGCTACCATTGCATACTTTACCCCTCCTTTCCCCGTAGGTAGAGACCCGATGAGATCTATTCCCCAGACCGCGAAGGGCCAGGGGCTGGTCATCAGGGTGATCTCGTTTGGAGGAGCTCTCGGTATGTTTGCGTACCTTTGGCACGAGTCACACTTTTGGACATAGTCTATACAATCTTTTTTCGTTGTTGGCCAGAAGTACCCTTGCCTCAATATTTTCTTTGAGAGGCTGGGTCCTCCCGTATGATCTCCACAGAACCCTTCATGGACCTCTAGCATGATTTGTCTAGCTTCAGGGTCCGATACACACCTTAAATAAGGCATGCTGAGTCCTCTCCGGTAGAGAATTTGGTCCATCATTACATAACGAGGAGCCTGATACTGAATCTTTCGAGACAGTGCCCTCTCTTGGGGCAACTCACCTGTGGTTATGTATTTTATGATGGGGACCATCCAGCTGGGTTCTTGCCCAACCGTTAGTGTGGTCTATTTTATTTTGATGCTTGGCTCTGCCAAGCGTTCCACTGGTACTACCCCCAGCTCTTTGATTTCGCTGTCCGAGGCTAACTTAGCCAGGCAGTCCGCGTGAGCGTTCTTTTCTCGGGGGATTCTTTCTATTTTATAGTCCGTGAACTCGTGGAGCAGTTCTCGGACTATTGTTACGTACGCGGCCATCCGCTCGCCGCGAGTTTGGTACTCTCCGGATACCTGGTTTACGACCAGTTGAGAGTCACTGTAGACTTCCACTCTTTTGGCTCCTACAGCTTTTGCCAATTTCAGCCCTGCTATCAAGGCTTCATATTTAGCCTCGTTGTTTGAAGCTGTGAAGTTAAATCGGAGTGCTGCCTGGAGCCGCAGTCCAGTTGGTGAGATCATAGCCACTCCGGCTCCCGAACCGTTCTCATTAGAAGCTCCGTCTACAAACACCTTCCAGGTGGGGATTGGTGGTACAGGCGTATTAGCTGTTGCCTCGGCTTCATTGCATTCGGTAATGAAGTCTGCCAAGGCTTGGCCTTTTATGGAAATCCGGGGTACGTAGTGTAAGTCGAATTGACTTAGCTCCATTGCCCACTTGAGGAGTCTTCCGGATGCTTCAGGCTTCTGGAGAACTTGCCGGAGCGGATGATTGGTTAAGATTTTGATTGGATGGGCTTGGAAGTATGGCCTCAGCTTCCTTGATGCCATCAGGAGGCAGAATACTAATTTTTCAATGACCGGGTACCTTGTCTCGGCCCCTATCATGCGCTTACTGACATAGTACACGGGGTGCTGAATTTTTTCTTCCTCCGGACCCGGGCGGCGGCGGCCGCGTGCTCGGAGACGGCCAAGTAAAGGAACAAGTCTTCTCCAAGGACGGGTTTCGATAGGATAGGAGGTTTGGCCATGTGGTCTTTTAACTTCTTGAATGCCTCCTCGCATTCATCCGACCATTCGAACTTTTGGCATTTCTTCAGTACGTTGAAGAAGGGTATGCACTTGTCCGTGGATCGTGAGATAAAGCGGCTCAGTGCGGCTACCTTTCCGGTCAAGCTCTGCACGTCTTTATGCTTCTTGGGGGATGGCATGTCCAGGAGAGCTTGGATTTTCTCCGGGTTTGCTTCGATCCCCCTTTGGCTGACTATGAAGCCCAGGAATTTTCCTGACTTGACCCCAAAGGTGCACTTTTTCGGGTTGAGCTTCATACCGTATCTCCGGACGACTTCGAAACATTCTTCTAAGTCGCTTGCATGGCTGTTGCATGCTTTGGATTTGACGAGCATGTCGTCTACATATACCTCCATGTTTCGTCCCAGGAGGCTTTTAAACATCCGGTTAACCATTCTTTGATAGGTTGCTCCGGCGTTTTTCAGTCCGAAAGGCATGACTAGGTAGCAGTATACCCCCTTATCGGTCCTGAAGCTAGTGCACTCCTGGTCTGCCGTATGCATTTTTATTTGGTTGTACCCAGCATAGGCATCCATGAAAGACAGCAGTTTAAATCCGGACGTGGCGTCTACCATCTGGTCGATCCTGGGTAGCGGGAAGCAGTCCTTTGGGCAGGCTTTGTTTAGATCTGTGAAATCTATACAAACTCGCCAAGTCCCGTTCGGCTTGGGCACCAGGACCGGATTGGCCAGCCATTCCGGATAGTACACGTCGCGGATCATGCCACTGGACAAAAGTTTGTCCACCTCTTTCTCTAAGGCCTCGGTTTTCACCGAGTCGAGCGGGCGTCTCTTTTGCTGTACGGGGGGCATGTCCGGGTTGACATTGAGTACATGGGTGATGACATGAGGGCTTATGCCGGTCATGTCCTCTTGGCGCCATGCAAAGATGTCGATGGCGCCCTTCAGTGTTTTTATTATTCTGTCCCTTTCCTCCAGATCCAGGCTTTTCCCTATCCGGAGTACTTTGGTGGAGTCGTCGTCGCACACTGGTATTTCTTCGACGTCCTCCATTGGTTCCACGACCCTTTCGGATCCTACGCGAGGATCTAGCTCATCCTCTTCAACCTTCTCTATCTCGGGATACTCCCGGACCATGAGCACAGGTAGGTGGGTGGCAACATTGTAACACTGCCTGGCTTCTCCTTGATTTCCCCTCACAGTTCCGACTCCGGCCTCCTGGGTAGGGAATTTTAGGCACAAGTGTCGGATTGAAGTAATTGCACCAAAGTCCACTAGGGCCGGTCGGCCAAGGATCGCGTTGTAGGCTGTTGGACAGTCTACCACCACGAAGGTGCAATATTTAAATGTGCTCTGGGGGGGTATCCGGGCACAGGGTAACTGGGAGCCTTACTTTTCCCATCGGGATTAGCGTCGTCCCGTTAAACCCCGTGAGCTGCGACCCACTAGGTGAGAGGTCCCGGTCGGTCAACCCTATCGCAGTGAAGGCTTCTTTGAAGAGCAGGTTCACGGAACTCCCATTGTCAATCAAGACCCTAGCCACCACTTTATTTGCGATGGAGGTCTCTATGACCAGCGGGTCGTGGTGAGGAAAACGCACAGTCTTGGCGTCCTCTTCCGTGAACGTTATAGGTTGGTCCATTAGCCGAGGCCTTTGAGTTGGGAGTTGAGTAACCTCCCACACCTCATTGTGTTTCGCGGCCTCGGCATATCGTTTTCGCTCCTTGCGAGTGTTTCCTCCGATATGGGGACCTCCGGAGATCATGGCTAACCGCCCATTAGGCTGGGGCGGTAGCCCGGGAATATGCTGGGTGTCACCTGCGGGAGCAGCTAGAGGCAATACTCCTGCTGTACCCCCTGGTGTTCCCGGAGGCATACCCCCAGCCACCTGCCCTGGATTAAGGTGGGGCAACCTATTTTTGATCCACTCATAGAGGTGGCCCAAGCGGATTAGGTTTTCAATCTCGTCTTTGAGATTCTTACACTCATTGGTGCTATGACCAATGTCGTTGTGGTACTCGCATCTTTTACTCGGATCTCTCCGGGAGCTGTCTTTGTACAATGGCTGCGGTCTCCGGTAGTGCGTATTTTGCCTAGTGGCAAAGTACACACGTTCCTGGGAGTCCGTGAGCTCTGTGTACTGAGTATATTGGGGTGTGTACCCCTTCTTCTGGCGCTTCTCTCCCGTTCGGGTGCTACCCTTGGAGGACCTTTTGCTCCTCGACCCCTGGGTAGGGCCTGTTAAACTAACAGTCGGGGCAGCCTGTGAAGGAGCTCGTCCACTCACCCCAGACGGGTTGCCATAATGGGAAGATGCTGGTGCCAAAGCTTGGCCCTGGCTGCACCCGGGAGTAGCAGAGAACTGTATGCCACTCACTTGTGGAGTCGCGGTCGGGGCAATACCCGAGGGCGGCACTCCTGGCATGTATCCTGCTATCCCGGTGGGATAATAGCCTCTGTAAGCCACGATCTGGGCTTCTTCGAGGTTAATATACTTTTGGACCCTTTTCTGGAAGTCCTGGAGGCTAGCAGCACTTTCCTGCTGCAATTCATTCCAGAAGGGAGTCCCAGTGCGGATTCCTGCTTGGAGAAGTGCAAGCTGTTGTCCGTCATCAACCTTCTTGGTCTTCGAGGCTTCCTCTCGGAACCTCTTGATGTAATTCTTCAAGGTCTCGGTGGGCAGTTGCTTGATGTTGGTCAAGGCACTAACCTCCAAGTTAACCTTTCTGGCGGCGACAAACTGTCTCCGGAAGTTGGTTTGGAGTTTGTTCCAACAACCCACGGATCCTGGTTCCAGCTTTTTGAACCATTCCTCCGTTGATCCGCTCAGAGTGAGGGGGAAGCACAGGCATTTGGCGTCATTACTGACCCGCATGACTGTCATGACGCGGTTGAACCATGACAGGTGGTCACTGGGATCGGAGTTCCCGGTATATGCCGCCATTTCGGGCATCTTGAAATTTTTAGGGAGCTCCGCCTCCAGGATATGCTTGGCACATGGCTCCCGATCCTCGCTGTCCGAGTCGGAGTCGTCTCCCTTCTGCCTCCGGGAGACTCGAGCAATGTCTTTTCGAAGTATGGCGAGTTCCGCCATGATCCCTTCGTTTAACGTACCCGAGGAAACCACGGGCCTGTATCTTTTTTGGTCAAGGTGATCCCGGAGGTCACCTTGATTCCCATTGATTTGATTTCTCAGATCAATGGGAGGACATCTCTGTCCTCTTCTCCCTCAACCCCCTGGTTCCTGGTGCACAGAAACGCTTTTTCGGTCCCCTCGATCCTGAGGGCCAAGACTCCCTCTTTGGGGCTTGCCCCTCTGCGGACCTTTCCCTTTGGGGAAATCTGAGCGGACCCTTCGCGGATCCTGCACCTTTTTCTTTCGCCCAGGGGTAGAAGTAGGGTTTTTTGTTTGATTTTCCTCAGCAGGATGCCTTATAGGGCTAGGTTCCCTAGGCTTTTGCTGCTGGGAATTACGCGAAGACGTCACTGGCTCTCCATCGAGCCCAGCGGCCATTGCCTTGGGGTGCACGTGAATACCAGCTGCCTCCATGGCTTTTTGCATGGCTAGCATCACTTCCTGCATTTTTTGGTTTTGCGCTTTTTGAGCTTCGATCTCGGCTTCATGATCGATAGCTTTTTGTCTGAGGAGCACCAGCTCCGAGTAACTTCCTCCGTCGTAGGCATACTCGTCGAGGTTTTCCTCGTAGTCCTCGTCGGGGACTATTTCTTCTTCTTCTTCCTCGGACTCCTCTGCCACTCTTGAGGCCACATCTTCCTCATTTGGATCTTGAGCGTCTTCCAGAGGGCGAGGATGACGTGTACTTCTTGTCTCCACCATTCTTGTGAAGTCGAATGCTTGTTATGCAGCAGCTTTCCTCGGCTCTCAATGAAAGCACCAAAATGTTGACCGAGATTTATGGCAACTATTAAAATATGATTATAGTAAAGAGCTGTAAGAAAGTGAGATGAGGATTTTTACGTGGTTGGGGCGTTAATGAGCCTTAGTCCACGAGTCTTTGTTATTAATGGATGTATTTAATACAGATTCCACACTTGAGAGAATGTTCTTCTCATAAATACAGAGAATGTTCTTGGTGAGTATTTTCTCTTCTTGCTCTTATGCAAACCAAGATTCTCGACCCCATTAAATGAGCTTTGAGGGGGTATTTATAGTGTTTTGGTGGGATGATCCCTAGGATCGTTCTTACACATGTATCTGTAAGTATCCATAAAGTCGGGTATTTCCAATGAATATACCATGGGTGATGCATGGTCAAATCCCTAGGTGTTGTAGGGTTTTTATGAGGAATGTCCTTTTTGCCTTGTGATTGACGTGACTCGTCGCAGAGTAGCCGTCGCTAGACTTAAATGATCATTACTGTAGCGCTGTTGTTCGGGGGTTGTGCCGTCAGACTTTATTGCGTGTTACAGTCCCAACACGTTTCCTCCCATGCGGCATTTAATGCGACTTGATTGCTCAGGAGAGGCCTGACACATCCCGGAGAGGTTTCATGCTATGCGAGCTTCCGGGAGTACCTTGTACTCCGGGTGCCTCCTCCGGGACCTATGCCCAGGGTGCTTCCTTGTGGCGTACAAAGACTTATCAAATATTTACAAGTTATCTGATCCACGTGTCCCTTTTCGACTGGTCCACGTATTTTGGGCGAATTCAGGGGCAACAGTAGGCTTAATTCAATTTTTTTTAATAAAATATTAAGAAAAATAATAAAATAAAATTTAAATTATAAAAAAGAGAGAATTAAGGAGAAAATAGAAAAACCTATTTGAAGTGATTTTAGACCGCCATGTCACTGCCACATTCTTCTCCTTTATATATATAGATACTTTTTTAACCAAGTAACTTTTTCATTTTGATCTCTTTTCTTCTGATTCTTGTCTTATTTTTCTTGAATAGGTGATTAAGCAGATTTTTTAAGGACCTTGGCAATTTTGGTTCGAAAATACACGGTTGAGGGAGCCTCTTGGTGTTCGGATTATAAAAAAAAAATTAAGACGATGGAATTAATCTTTTTATCTAGTAGAAAATTCAAAATTGTGGAGAGGTGCTTGTTGTTTGGGAAAATTGCTATACTGGTGATTTCAAGAATAAAATTATGGAATGTAAAGTTCAATTACGTCAGCTTAAAGGTAGGAAGGATGAAGATTATGTAACGTGGTATGGGGAAACCGAGAAGTAGCTGTTTGAAGTTCTTACTAAGCTGAAAGTTTTCTTAAAACAAAGATCAAAGCAACTTTAACTTAAAGAAGGTGACAAAAATAATAAGTATTTCAATGTCTCTACTAGTGTGCATAAAAGACATAATAAGAACCATAAGTTGAAAGACGAAAGTGGTGCTTGGGTTGATTGGGAGTTGGGGTTGAAGGACCTCATGGTTATGTATTTTTCGGAGATTTTTTTGACCTCTATCACTCGATGGGAAAATGTTCTAAATTGCATCCAGACATGAATGGGATGTTATTGTGTCCTGTTACTAATGATGAGGTAAGGCGAGCTTTGTTTCACATACATCCAGATAAGTCTCTAGGCCCAGATGAGATGACTCTTGGATGTTAATAGAAGTGATGGTAGGTGGTAGGTAAAGATCTTATTTCGTTGGTTCATGCTTTCTTTCATACGAATTCAGTTCTGTGGGGGTGAATGATAGTAATCTGGTGTTAATTTCAAAAAATAAGTGTCTTTAATCTATAGCTTATGATAGGGTTTAATGGCCTTTTTTGGTGGTTATGCTCTTAAGGATGGGTTTTGATAGTCCACGGGTGGAGTTGATTATGACATCGGTCTCATTTGTTAAATATTGGGTCAATCTTGTGGTTTCTCTTTAGGGCTGATTACTGTAACTCGAGGTATTCGCTAAGGGGATCCTTTGTCTCCTTACTTGTTTATCTTATGTGCAGAAGGATTGTCTGCTCTTATTAACGACTATGTACAGAGGGGCTGGCTTAAAGGTTGTAAAGTTGTTTAGGGTTGACTTATTATCTCCCATATGTTCTTTGCGGATGACAGTTATTTGTATTGTCAAGCATTAGAGGATGAGGCTAATAGGGTAATGTCGTTGCTTTGTAGTTTTGAAATAGCTTCGGGTCAGAAGGTAAATCTAGCGAAATCTTCTGTTTTCTTTACCAAGAATACTGATGTTATTATGTGTGCTCCATCTTAGGTATAGTGGAAGTTGGCGAAAACTGTTTGTATCTTGGACTCCAGAATACTATGAACCGCAACAAGTCAGTCATGTTGGGCTTTCTTAAGGAAAAGATGAGGAATCAAATCAAAGGGTGGGATGGTATGTTTTTATCTAGAACTGGTAAAGAGGTTTTGTTGAAGATGGTGGTGCAATCTCTCCCCACCTATGCTATGAGAGTTTTTCTTTTGCCTAAAAAGGTGTGTGATGAGATGGAAAAATTAATGTGATCTTTTTGGTGGAAGAATTCGGCTAAAAATGGTAGTGCGATTCCCTGGATGAGTTGGAACGAATGTGTGTCCCAAAGTTCATGGGGGACTTAGGTTTTGAATGCTTCATGATTGTGTTGCTTGGAAAACAGGGCTAACATCTTCATTTTGGTCAAGATTCTTTAGTTAGTCATGTGTTCAAAGCTTGTTATTATCCTTGTGGGTCCTACTTGGGGTGGAGTTGGAAAGAAATTCGAGTTTTATATTGAAAAATATCCATGAAGCACAATCTCTTATTTGAAAATGAGGGTTTATGGTTGTTGGATCTAGAATGAGTATTAATATCCTTAATTAGGGACCCTTGGCTTCCGAGAACCCATTTGTGGTTTCAGATCACCCTAGTTTGGCAAATCAAAAGGTCTCTAGTCTTATGAAGGTTGGAGAGTCATCTTGGGATGAAGAGGTTCTTAAAATATTTTTGTAGAGAGGGACATTAAGCCTATTTTGATCATTCCTTTGTTCCCCTCAATGTCTAATGATATTTGGCAGTGCAATGGTGAAAGTTCTGGTGTATATTCGGTCGAGAGTGTGTATTGACTTCTTCAAGAGCTTAAAGGTGAGCTAGTTGGAGTTGGTAACTCGGTCTTTTGGAAAAAATTGTGGGATTTGAGAGTGCCTCCTAAATAAAGTCAAGGATTTGGTTTGCAGGGCTGCTTCCAAGAGTCTTCCTACCCGTGTCTAATTAGGCGTGAAACATGTTCCTCTCCCCTTGTTGTTGTGTCCAAGGTGCTTACAAATCTGAGAGTATTTCTCATTGTCTTGTGGGATGTTCGTTTACTTTTGCTTGTTGGATGATGGCGAGTATTTTTGTGGTAGAGATTGGTGACAATTCTTTTGGGGGATGGCTTCATGATAGATTCCAGTTTTAGGATTATGGGATGAAACATAGATTTGTTATGCTTTGTTGGTTGTTGTGGTCTGTGCGCAATAACAAGGTGTGGAATGGTAAGAATAAAAATGTTAAAGAGGTGGTTTTGTTGGCTAAGGGTAATTTTGATCAATGGAGTTGTTCTAAGGATAAAATATTTGGTTTCCCTTTGTTTTCTTTACAAGACGCAACCAAAGACACGAAGTCTTGGATTGCACTAGTTGGTAATACGATAAAAATCAATGTTGATGCAGCTATCTTTAGCAATCTGAATAAGTATGGGTATGGTTGAGTGGCACAATACTCTTCTGGTCACCTTATTATGGCTTGGACAATAAGTCGAATGGGGGTGGTTGATCTTGTTCTTGCTGAAGCTATCGGGCTTAAGGAGGTGTTGAGTTGGTTGAAAGAAACAGGGTGACATGATGTGGTGGTGGAGTCGGACAGTTTGGTCACGATCCAAGCAACCTGAAGTTTGTTAGATATGCTTCTATTTTCGGGTTCTGCATTTCTAAGTACAGACGGATTCTTTTTAGTTTGAATAATATCTTCTTAATTTTATCAAGCGATCCGTTAATCGTGTTGCTTACTAATTGGCTAGAGTTTCGTGATTAAATGTTGGTTGTACCTATTCGGATTCTACGATTCCAAATAGTTTATGTGATGTACTTTTGAATGATTTGAGCTAAGGAAATTGCATCTTTCTATTAATAATAATAATAATAATAATAATAATAATAATAATATCTTTGATGTGTCTACCTACTGTCCAAACTCCAAAAGAGAAAAAATATAGAGGAAATTATACTTACAATGGGATTTTAAAAGTTCTTATGATAAATATGGCACATTTAAGTTTGATCAATTTATATGGTATTTTTTTGTTTTAGGTCTTTTTATGGTATTTGATATGCCATATATATGTAATTAGGTTTTCAAATCCCATATTTAATGTTTTTATTTGTTTAGAAAGTTTTATTTTTATTGATGCCGAAAAAGTCACCGGAGTTTGCTGTTGGTGCCGGAAAAGTCGCCGGAGTAGCGGTCGGTGCCGAAAAAGTCATCGGAGTTGCTGCTGGCGCCAGAAAATTTGTCGAAATTGGCATTGTCGCTGGTTTCTTGGTGATTTTTCCGTTGACAATGCCAATTCTGACGACTTTTCTGACGCTAGCAGCTACTCCGACTACTTTTCCGGCACTGACAGTAAACTTTGGAAAAGTCATCAGAATTGGCATAGTTGCTGGAAAAATTACCAAGAAACTGGTTTCTAGTTTCTTGATGAAGAAACCAGTTTTTTGGTGATTTTTCTGATGAAAATGACAATTCTGAGTCTCTGACAACTTTTATGGCGTTGGTAGCAACTCTGACGACTAATACACCGGCAGCTATTCCGGTGACTTTTTTAGTACCGACAGTAAACTCTAGGAAATTTGTCGGAATTGGCATTGCCACCGGAAAAATTACCGGAAAAATCACCAAGAAACTGGTTTTTTTTCTTCATCAAGAAACCAATTTCTTGATGAAGAAACCAGTTTCTTGGTAATTTTTTTTGTATTTTTTTTCTCTATTTGGTTGCTTGATGAAACTAGTTTCAATTATTTTCAGTGTATATCATTTTTGTTTTGTTTTCATAATCTTTATTATTGTTGTGTAACAAAATTAGTTCATTGATGAAGAAACCACTTTCTTGGTGAAGAAACCGGTTTCTTGATGAAAAAACCGCTTTCATGGTGATTTTTCTAGTGATTTTGCTGGCGACAATGCTAATTCTGACGACTTTTTTGACGCCGGCAATAACTCCGGCGATTTTTCAGACACCGGCAACTACTTCGGCGACTTTTTCGGCACCGACATCAAACTCCATAATATTGTCGGACTTGGCATTGTCACCGGTAAAATTACCGAAAAATCACCAAGAAACCGGTTTCCAAGAAAGCAATTTCTTCATCATGAAACCAGTTTCTTGGTGATTTTTTCAGCGACAATGCTATTTCTGACGACTATTTCGGCGCCGGCAGCAACTCCGGCAACTTTTTCGGCACCGGCGGCTACTTCGATGACTTTTTCGGTGCTGGCAGTAAATTCCGGTGACTTTTCCGGCACGAGTGACAACTTCGGCGATCACTATAGTTTTATTTGTTTCATTTTTTAAAAAAAATAAATATGAAGGGAATTTTAATATTTTTTATGGTAATTTAATTAAGTTTTTATTTTTTATGAATTTTAAATTCAGATTTCTTTTTAATGTTTCATATGGTTTTTTTAGAAAAAAAACTATATTTTTAGTTTGATTGGTTAGATAATGTCATATTTATTGGCATTTACTTTTTATGTCATTTTTATTATAACCTTGATAATTTTTTTCATATTTTTGAAAATAGCCCCAAAATATAAGATAGTGCTTAGATTGGGCCAAGCCAACTTAAGAATGAGGACTTATTAAGTGACGCAGATGAAGGACCAAGTTTATTCACGACCAAACCGTCAAACCTACGGTTGTATATAAGCATTAAACCCTTAGTTATTTATCTGCGTCATTCCGATTTATCTTCACCAATGAGTTAAGTACACATGACATACGGGCAAAGGGAAATCATGGGCGAGTAAGTAGCAATGAATTATTATGTAGTTTGTCACCATTAAAATCTCTGTGTTTTCATGTCTGCCTCTTCTCTACGATCGACTAGGCTGATAAGTTTTCTTCTTTTCATTATTTTTAGTGTTTTCTTACTGTTCTGTTATGTTTTAATAACTCTACCATAGTTTTCTTTCCTTTAACACAATTTTTTCTATTTTGTTTATTTCCCAATGTGTATGATTTTATTAAACTGTATGGTTGATTGTAGAAAGGACGGTTATTTTGGATCCGGTGGAAACTCTCAGTCCTATCCCTTTCCTCCGATGACTGGAGGTGGTAGCGACTTCAGTCGAAGGTCCATAAGTGATGGCGCAAATCGCTAGTTGTCACTCTGTGGCCCGAGATTTTTGCAGGTTGACCATTATTAGCTTCTTAAATGTTGAGTAATTTTTGGATTGCCATGTATATGAGCGGACGGTGACTCAATTTCATGATGGCATATGCTTGACTTATGTATTTTGATTGTTTTATTACTTTATTTTTTTAAGGTAAGAATTATTCTTTTTATACTCTTTAGTATACAAATAATTTGTACGCCTTAACTTCTTTTCTTTTTGAAAAACTTTAATTTCTAATTAATTATAATTTATTTCAGTTTTATATAGTTAATTTTTCCTTTTAACTCACATTTTCTCGTTTTTTAATTTTATTTTTGATTGCAATATTTATATATATTTAGTACGTTTTTGTAATTTTATTTATGTTATTAATTAATATTATTTTTTTCTCTTTCCTTTTTAGTAGGTTTTGTTTTTCCTAATTCTTTCTATTTGTCTTGATTTGATTTAGCCTCTTTGGTGGTTATCTGTATTAATTTTTCAATCTTATTTGATTTTGTTTTATATGATATTAATTAATAATTTAGTTTTGTTTAATTTATTAGTATTAACAACTTTTCAACAAAGACAGCTGGAATCTAGAGGGTTGGCTGAGCCGAGTTTTATGCGTGATTACCGTTTCGGTATTAAATTTTATATTTATTTATTAATAAGAATAAATTAGGTTATTTAAATTATTTGCTCTACTGTTTTAAATATAGTATTTATATTGCTTTTTAAACGTTTTTGTCGTTTTTGATATTTGAAGTAATTTTGTATTGCAATGTAATAATTAGTAGTTTGTTCCTTTTTAATTTTAATTTTATTGTCGGTATTAATTTGTCAATTTTTTCATTTAATTTGATTGCATGGTATTAAATTTAATATAATTTAAGTAGCTCCATTATTTCTCAAACTTTTACATAGAGATTTATTTTCAAATTAAATAGCTATTAAATGCTTTCTATTATTATTTATTTTTTTTAATTTAATATCTATAGTCAAACAAATTACATTTCAAAAAGCATATTTATTACTATTTTATATAATTATATTAATTATATTAATTAATTTTATTCTAATTAATGATTTTGTTTACTAGTAATTATGTTGTCTTAAAGCATTTTATTGATTTTTTTGATTAATAATATAGGATACTTTTTTGAGTATTTATTTTATTTATTATTGATTGTATATGTTCTTGTATATAGTAATTCTATATTAAATAATTTTATTTTACATAGTTTTTTTTAAAAAAAAAATTATTTTAATTATGACTAATATGGTTTTTTAGTTTTTATGGCTAATGTGTCTTTTGGTTTTGTAAGGCAATATGTTTAGTTTTGTAAGTGGCTTGTTTTTTTGATTTGTTAGGCCAATATGGCTAGTTTTTTTGAATGGTCAATGTGGCTAGTTTTCTTTTGTACGACCAATGTGGCTAGTTTTTTGGTTTTTATAAGGTCAGTATGGCTAGTTTTTGGTTTTGTAAGGCTAGTATGGTTAGTTTTTGGTTTTGTAAGGCCAGTGTGGCTAGTTTTAATTTGTAAGGTCAGTATGACTAATTATAGTTTTGTAAGGCTAACATGGATAGTTTTTGGTTTTGTAAAGTTATTATATGGTTAGTTTTATTTTGTAAGGTCAGTTTGGTCTAATAATAACACATCAAATGTAGTGTATTCACCGTCAGCATTGGAGATGAGAATAGATACATCAGAGAATTCTATGTGACTATTCATAAAAAAAAAATCATATTTTATTTTATTTTATTTTATTTTATTTGTAAGGGAAATTTCATATTTTATTAAATATTTATTATATATTAATTTTTCTCTCTTTATTTTGTAGGTGTTCTATTAGTGGGGCGGAAGTGACAACTCTCAGCTTTGAAGTTTTTTTGATATTAAGGTTTTATTGTCTAGTTCTCCTGGGTATCTCTGCATGCCCTTAGGATAGACAATGAATGGTTTAGATGGAAGAAAATTCTCATATGGTTGCGTAACTTTGTTACCTTTGTTATTTTAACCTGTATCGGTTTCCTTTAAAAAAAATTATTATAGACAGGTTAATAGAATAGGTTATTTAAAAAGTGATTAGCTGCCATCATTAATATTGTGCTAATATAATATTTTTTTGGTTTAAAAATTAAAAGTACTTATTGCTTTTAAACTATTTCGGTTGCAGGTTCTTTTTTAGTTTTCCAGGCAGAAGCAGTTGCATTACTAATAGATTTGCGTTGGGCTCAAGATGTGGGGCTTCCCGTGGAGAGGGTTTTTTCTGATTCACATTCTTTAGTCTCAACTTTGGAGGGTCAGACAATGTATTTGCATGAACTGGGGGTTATCTTTTCTGATATTAAAGTTTTATTGTTTAGTTTTCTTGAGGCATCTCTCTCTCATGCGCAGCAACTTTATTGTTGAGGCTCATAGATTGGCTAAGCATGCCTTTAGGATAGACAATGAACTTTCTTGGATGAAAAACTTTTGTTACCCTTGTTATTTTAACCTTTATCGGTTACCCCAACAAAAAAAACAAAAAACCCTTAGTTATTTATTATTATTATTATTATTATTATTATTATTATTATTATTATTATTTTGATAAATGTAACTTCTATTAATAAACAATGAAGTTATATTTACAATTCATAATATTTGGAATCTTACCATTTTAAATTTCTCTTTATCTATCCCTAATACATATTTTACAATATTATGAGCTTTAACATTTACATCTCTACATACATGAACAACTAATGACAGCTTTTTCAAAAAATAGCTTTTAGCTTTTTCAAAAGCTGTGCCAAACGGACCCTTAGACTAGTTACTTTTCAGAAATCCTATGTACTAACTTTGTATAAACTAACCTTAAAAAAAAACTTTGCATATACTTTTATAAAATCCTAATTACGTTGTATAAACTTTTGCCAAATCCTAACTAATGTAATTATGGAGAGTGTTAATTACAACCTCTTAACTTTGTAGTTAATTTTGACACCTGAAATCACATACTAGAATAATTTTTTCAATTTTTTATAGCGGCATTGAAAACAGAGTTCATGATATTCTAATTTACCACGCGTGTTCAAAAAACTTCAAACCTATATGTTTTTCAATATAAAGGCTGTTGAAAATAGTTGTTGCGGAAAATAAAATGAACGAATTTACCGAATTAAAATCTGAGTTGAGTCGCGGACTAGGTCGCTCTCTTT
Source organism: Cannabis sativa (assembly GCF_029168945.1). Taxonomy (NCBI): domain Eukaryota; kingdom Viridiplantae; phylum Streptophyta; class Magnoliopsida; order Rosales; family Cannabaceae; genus Cannabis; species Cannabis sativa. The sequence continues at coordinate 37,572,427 of NC_083604.1, read as the reverse complement.
AAGACGTTCGCGGCACTGTCTAGAACTGTGCAAGCCGACTATCAACCTCGTCGTCCCCAAAATAAAATAGCCCAGTCAAAAATACTGTATCGGAGCTCTATTGCACGATAGAGAACCGTCAAAATACCACACTCAATAATTGTACTACTGCTCGGAATACATATTCGCCAGCTCAGCTCAGTTAGTCAGACAAATGCCGCCAGCGCGCGCGTGTGTAGTGGTTCAGTGTTGGAGTCCTCACCCATGTGCACAAAATTGGGTACCCCTTGGGGCCCCAACCCAAGTTTTAAATTTGCACATTATATACACTTCTAATGTAGTGTTTCCATCACATGTGGGACTCCATTCACTCACGCACTCCGCTTCTTATTTTTAAAAAATTTAACAAAATTTCAACAATCCCCCACTTGAAATTTTTAAAAAATATTTTCTCGAGCAATAGTCTATGAAATAAGATAGAGCATAGACAAAGGTATCTTTCGATTTGAACATTTGCATTGTGTATACAACTTAGAATATACTAGAGTAACTCGTAGTCTTGAACTCTATCTCTAATGATATACCACGCACAATCTTTCTTGGGTGTAGTCCAAAAGCTTGTGCTTTAATGGCCATGCATGTCTAGCCCAATATAGTGAACACTCTAGAAATTTGTCCAAATTTTATAGGAAGCGGCCCCACTTCCACATTCACGTAAGTGAGTCTATCAAGAGTACTCCTATAGCTCGGTACTCTACTCCACATAGAGTATAGATCTCATTAAGAGTTTCTATTATATCAACCTTATATCACTTTAGAAATTCATGCTTCACATTTCTTATAACAATAGTATGATCTCGTTCCTATCACATCATAACTTGTTATTACCCATTAAGCCTATTTTTTGGGATCTCCAATCTATAGGTCGGGTTACCATTATGAGTGACTCATTATTCTAAGGGCAGTAGTCCCATACCTTTCGAGGTTTTAAGAACTTTCTCTCTAGCTAATCCTTTCGTCGAAGGATCATCTAAGTTTTCATTAGTGCGTACATGATCCACTCTTACTGCTTCTATAGAGAGGAACTCTCTAACAATACTATGTTTACGAAGTATCTATCTTCTCTTAACATTATAATAACAGTTTTGAACTTTTGCAATAGCCGTGGTACTATCGCAGTGGATCAACACATCTGGTATCAGTCTTTTCTATAAAGGGATCTCAGCTAGCAGGCTTCTCAACTGACCTGCTTCTTCACTAGCAGTTGCTAGTGCTATCATTTCAGACTCCATGGTGGACTTTTTGTTTCTTTGATTTCCAAGAAACAACTCCACCAGCTATACTAAAAATATAGCCACTAGTTGCTTTGGAATCATTTGATAAAGTATTCTAATCAACATCGCTATATCCTTCAAGGACAGCTGGAAACTTTTGATAATGCAATCCAAGATTTATAGTTCTTTTAAGGTATCTCATGACCCTCTCAATAGCACGTCAATGCTCTATACTAGGTCTACTGGTAAACCTGCATAATAATCCCACGACATAGGCAATGTCGGGTCTAGTACAGTCAATAGCATATCAAAAGTTATTGATTATGCTAGCATAATCTAACTGTCTTACTCTATCTCCAGTGTTCTTAAATAATTTTACACTTGGATCATATGGGGTACAAGCACGTTTACAGTTAAAGTAATTATATTTCTTTAGAATTTTCTCAATGTAATGAGATTGATCTACAGAAATTCCCTTGTCAGACCTAGTAATCTTTATTCCAATGATTACACTTTCTTCTCAGAGGTCTTTCATATCAAAAATGGAACACAACATTGATTTTAACATATTCATGGCATGAATGTTAGAGCCAAAAATGAGCAAGTCATCCACATATAGACATATGATTGTGCATATGTCATTTTCAGATTTGTAATAGATGCACTTGTCACTTTCATTAACTTTAAAGCTATTTGAAATGACTAAAGTGTCAAATTCTTCATGCCACTGCTTAGGTGCTTGTTTTAAACCACATAGAGATTTATCCAACTTGTAGACCTTATGCTCCTGGTCAGGGATCACGAACCCTTTGGGTTGATCCATGTAGATGTCCTCTTCTAATTCACCATTGAGGAACACAGTATTAACATCCATTTGGTGCACAGCTAAGTGTTGGGTTTTATGCCCTAAATAAAACTCATTTCAATATAATCAGATTTACTTATTAATATAGATCAGAAATAACATTTAATGTTGCATGGTTCACATGATTTATTTCATGATTATATGTACATAATGTATAAATTCATCTGAAACCCTTTTCACATACTTGATCCTGTTTATTGTGCCGTCAACACATTGGAAAGTAAACATGACTATGTGAATAAAGTTTCCTAGATTTATCAGACACAGGGTTTTACTGATATGATAATCTACAACAAGAGTTTACTTGTATTTGGAGAAATACTATGTTCTTTCCAGAACATGGGTTAAAGTAAAGCTCAGGTTGGATGCATGGAGTATGCATCGGAAGGGACCGATATTGAACTTTGACTTAGATTTAATTAAACTTACCGTAGAATCTATTCAAGTCAATATCGCCAAGTTGATCCTAGATCAAATGATCTTAATCCTGTTATGATTAGGCTCAATCTTGAAAGGCTATTCGTGTTCTTTGATTTGTTAGTTAAGCCTACTTTTAGGTCAGGGTGATACGTACATTTTGGGAACACGGTAGTGCAATTGAGTGGGAGCGCTAGCATAAACATGGAATCTATAGCTTCTATCTGGCGAATAGTAAGCAAAGGATGATCTCCTTCGAGCTTGACCAAACGAAAATAAATGGTGGAGATCTCATTTCACATAAGCTGAAATATCATTTATACGGGGTCAAGTGTTTTAAGGAATAAATACATTGTAGGGTGTAACGGTAATTTAATCCCTTTACAGTGTAGATCATTCATATAGAGGATCATTGATCACATTAGGATTATAACAATGGATAACTAATGATGTGTCTATATGGTGGAACATATAGAGCATTCTATATACTGAGAGTGCAATTCTAAGTTCTATGCGTGGATTCAACGAAGAATTAATAAGTCAGTGAATTTTAGTCCTAAAATCTTGATCTACTTATTGGAAGCTCGGTTATATAGACCCATGGTCCCCCCCTAGTTGAGATAATATTGTTTGTAAGACTCATGTGATTGGTTTTGATTAATCAATTATAATTCACGAATTAGACTATGTCTATTTGTGAAATTTTCACTAAGTAAGGGCGAAATTGTAAAGAAAGAGTTAATAGGGGCATATTTGTTAATTATGATACTTTGTATGGTTCAATTAATAAATATGATAAATGAAAATATTATTTAATAATTATTTATAGTTATTAAATAGTTAGAATTGGCATTTAAATGGTTGAATTAGGAAATTGGCATTTTTGAGAAAATCAGATACAAAAGGTGTTAAAATTGCAAAATTGCAAAAAGCAAGGCCCAATCCACTAAGTGCATGGCCGGCCACCTTTGTAGGTATTTTAAGTTGATTTTTTCATTATTTTAATGCCATATAATTCAAATCTAACCCTAGTGGAATGCTATAAATAGATAGTGAAGGCTTCAGGAAAATTACACTTCTGATTCAGAAAACCTGAGCCTCTCTCTCTACCTTGGCCGCCACCCTCACTCTCTCTTCTTCCTTGATAATTTCGACTTACCTTAGTGATTAGAGTAGTGCCCACACACATCAAGCAATACCTCAATCATAGTGAGGAAGATCGTGAAGAAAGATCATCAGCAAAGGAGATTCAGCATCAAGGATTCAGAGAAAGAGATCCAGGTTCAAATATTGATAATGCTCTGCTACAGAAAGGAATCAAGGGCTAGATATCTGAACGGAAGGAGTCATATTATTCCGCTGCACCCAATGTAAGGTTTCTTAAACTTTATATGTGTTTAATTTATCGTTTTAGAAAGTTCTTATTTAGGATGTTAATAAACATACTTGTGAGTAGATCTAAGATCCTGGTAAAATAAATTCCAACAACTGGCCTCAGAGCCATGATAATTGATTTACTTGCAAGAAATTTGGACTTAAAAACGATTGTTTGTTTGTTTTTGGATGGTATCATGTTGTATTGAGTGTTATTTGATGATTGATTGATGTTTGTAAATTTTCGTAAAAAATTATTGCGATTCTGTTTCTGGAATTATTTTTATTGGATAGTATGGAAAAAATTAAGCAAGTTAGCCTTTTACATAACTCAATTTCGATTTTATTTGAATTAGTTATGAATTTTTGAAGATTTGGAAAAATCGGAGCTGTGCTGAAATTTTCCTGCGATCGCGAAAACTGTCCGTACAGTTCACAATTTTTTCGTTTTTCTTCGATTTTTCATGCTTTTTCATGGAATTAACTTCCGATTTTTTGTATAGTTTTTTATATATACTACTACTGTTCCTAATTCAATTCTAATTATCATTTTGAATTAATTTAATATTTTTTAAATTTAATTCAAGATATTAGTGTAATTTGAATTTGAATAAAATTAGTATCTATCTTCTTGCTTAAAAATCTATCTTATTTTTAAATTTGATTATATCTTATCTTATTTTTAAATTTAAGGTCAGATTTTATATATATTTTTTTTAAATTAAATCTTTTTTAGATATTTTGACCTTATTTAAATTTAAAAAAAGATAATTATAATCATGTAATTTTAAATAGATGTAAGATATTTTGCTAACTTTTAAATTTTGTTATTTTATTTATTTAAATTAAATTTAAAATCTGAAAAAGATATTTCATTTATCTTTTCTAATTTTTTATTTAATTTTTATTTATAAAATAACATTTAATTTTTAAAAGTAGTTAGCAAATTTTGAAATGATATTTAGGTTGGATGAAACATAATTTTTCAAAATTTTAGGTTTAATTTTAAATTTAATTTTTTTTTAATTTCGAATTTTTCAAATTTTTTTTTAAATTTTTGAAAATATTTTTTTTAATTAATTATTTTATTTCGAAATTAATTATTTAATTTAAAATTAAATAAATCCTACATCCAACTATCCAGCTAACCTTGTTGCAGGAGTATGTGTTTTAGCTTGTTTGTAAGTTTTCAAAACCTATTATTACTTGATTGCAAATAGCCATGGTTACTTTTTGCCAGATCTAATGATCTGATGGCTCCCTTGGTCAAGTTAATAATTTGTAACAGGTATATTTACAATCTTCTTTCATCTGTGTATGACCTAGCAACATGATAGGACCCATCCAAAGTGTGCCTGTGTGAGCCTATGTGTTTAATTTGATTATAGATACATATAGGTTGTTGTTGCTAAAATAAATTATCATAGTTCTTGATAGAATTTATTTAGGCCCATTTAGTTATTGGGCTTATTCAATTAACAACAGTTGTTCTTATTAAGGTTAAATTCCTCTCTTTTGGGCCTTGTGTGAGAGTTGGGAGCCATAGAAGTGCGTACGACATACTGAACCCAGCACCCCCTCACATGAACCACCCCAATTGTGAAGGCCCATTTGCCTGATTTGAACAACTGTACTAGGTTAATTACACTAGTTTAACCTAATAAAAATTGATTAGCAACATAATTAATTTCATTTATTTTGAAATTAATTTAAGAAAATTATAGTTTAAAGAATTTTTTATTCTAAGCTAAACTATATGTATTTTCTTGTATTTAATTAAATATAGAATTATAACCATCTAGATTCTTTCTGGAACTTAATTTAAATTTTTTCATTAAATATTCTTATTTAAGTTGATATTTAGTTAACTACAACTAACCAACTTAAATCTGAATATCTTTTGAATTTCAAATTTCAAAATTAAGTTGAGGAATTTTAGGCATTGGTTATTAAGATTCTTTAGATATTTTTTAAGTTAATATCTTTTCGAATATTAACTTAAAATGGAATATTTTCAAATTAAGTGGTTACAACTTAATTTTTGATATTTAATTAAATTTAAATTTGAAAAATATTTAAATTCTAGATTTTTTCTAATACAACTTAAATTAGATATTTTTTTCAAATTTTGTGGAAAAGATACTTAGTTAAATAAGATATTTTCTAGATAGTTATTTCTAGACTACTTATTATTTCTAATATTAAATAGGAAAATATTATACATTGTGAAATTAATTATTTATATAATTAATTTTGGTACAATTTATTTTAAGTATATTTCCTAGTATTAAACTAGAGACTAATAATTAAGCCTTCTCTACACTTAATTATTTATTTCTTGAATTTAATACATTTAATTAATTTGAAAATTGAATATCTAAGTTGATTTTTATCATCATACTTAAATATTTCTTTTTCATGACATTTAATTAAATAGAAAATTATTTTTAGTTCAGATTTATTTTTTCAACTAAATTTAAATAATTTTAAAAATATATTTTTTCTTTATTTTATTAATCAATTTTCGAAATTGCATTTCTTAAATGCTAGAATTTTGAATTTTATCTTTAAAAATAGATTAAGTTGTAAATTAATTATTTATTTTAATTAATTCTTGGATCAACTTAAATCAATGATTTTTTTCATTTATTGATTAATTTAAAATAAATTGAATTAAAGTATATTATTAGAAATTGAATTAATTAGTCAAAGGAAAATCTAGATAGATGATATTTTTGCTTGAAGTATTTTTCTAGTGTATTTAATTAAATAGAAAATTAATATTTAAGTTGATTTTCATCATCATACTTAAATATTTGAAATTTTTCTTATATATTTAATTAAATAGGAAAATTATATTTTTTGTTGTAAATTAATTTTATTAATTAATTTTGGGCCAACATTCAATTAGAATAATTTTTCCAGGATTAATTTTTTATTTTAACATGCATTTTCGAAAATTGTATTCTTAAATACTTTAATTTTTCGAAATGCAATATATATTTATAGAAAATTAAATTTGAGTTGTAAATTAATTTATATTAATTTTGTAACAACTTAAATTGAATATTTTTCTAAATATTTATTGGAAATTATTACTGAGATGGAAATAATTCATGTTATTTTCATATCCATCTAAGTAAAATTTATAAATATTAAATTAAAATTTATATTTAGAATTTTTCATTCTAAATTGGAAATTTTAAATAAATATATATTTAAAATAAATAAATTAAATAAAGAGAATCAAAGAAAATACAACTCACTTTAAATAATGAGCTTGATTATTATTAAGATATTCGATCTCCATTGTTGGTCTTACAAAAGTTAAATGTTTTCAATATAACCTCGGGACGCTAGACTTCGTCCCCCTATGGATGGTTATTCGTTGAACGCATTTAACACCGTAAGATTTCATTTGATAAGTGTTTTGTGAGTCTTCGTCTCTATTTAGACTCTCCCCTACGGTGACTACTTAGAGATAAACTCATAAAACATGAAACAATGGTGGAAGCTCATAAAATAAGAATAACCTTGACTCTCGCCTACCGGGACAACGTTGGATTCTTATTTTGATCGAATAAAAGGTTGCTAGAATGGTTTCTATTTTAGATGAGCTGACAACTTTATTCAATAAATGATGCTTTGACTCTCGCCTCTTAGGGACCTTTGTATCAGTTTGTTGAAAACCTTGGAAATTATTTAGGATTGTATGTTTTAGTATTTTCACTAGTCATTCCTACTTGCTATATGTTTATAATTTCTTAATTGTGTATGAATTTATATTGAACCATGTTATTTTCTGTTATTAAGTTGTAGATTAATTTCGAATCTTCATTGTTGGTCTAACATGTTTGTTTTTCTAATGAGATAAATCCCTAATGGATTTTCACCATTAGACATACATAATAGTGTAAGATCTCAAAAGATAAATATTGTATATGCAACATCTAGCTGTTCATCAATTGATGACACCTTAGACTAGTATTTTTACAATATGAAACAAGAAGATTACATAAATAAGATTACTTTGTCTTTCGCTAATCGAGGCATCGTTGGATTCTTATTTTAAACGAAATTATCCTAATTCCTCTTAGCTTATTCATTTCGAATTAGCTCAATAATATATCATTGGATGAATGGTCTATAAATCATTTCATGTCATTATATTTTCTCTTAAGAAATTAAATGACGCATATGATTATAATCCCGAAATTCTATTCCCAATTGATATAAATCCTCAATCTTAGAAATCTCCTACTTGTATGAGCAAATCTGACTTAGAGTTTGTAATAGTAGTGGTGGTCCAAGAAAGAATTACTCATTATATTTGGTTGAATTTAAGTCTTTGACTTTAATTTTAGAATCCAAACAGAAATTTTCTTATATTTCTAATTCCAGAATACAATACAGTTACACTTTCTCACGTGTTTAATATTCATCTTCTATTAATGGATTAAAACTGTATGGAATATGAGTTAGGTATTCTGTGACTAAGATCCACTTGCACTATTCTAAGAACTCTTTGATGTAACTAAACCTAAGTCATCAAAAAGACACAACCAAATTTTTATTAATCTATGGCATTTGTATCTTGTTCATAGTGGATTTGACGAGATCAATCTCTGCAAAGAGTTAATATGCCTATATCCACTGAAAGTAATTCATCTCATTCGCAGATGGATGTACATTCAGGGGTGGATATGAGTTTTTCGTTGTATTCTTAAAACGATAACTCTAGATTATACCTTTTAGCAAGAAATTTGAAATGTTTGAAAAATTTCATTAATTTCTAGCAATGGTTAAAACCATTAAGGTAAGTGGTTAAAGATCTTGCGGGCGATAGGGGTGGAGAAATAGTTAGTAGATATGCAGTTCAAAGATCATTAAATTGATTTTTGAATTATATCCAAACTTACCTCCCCAGAAATTTCGAGTTGCATGTTGATGATTAGTTACTAGTCGTTGCCTAATTCCTTCTATGGTAATACAATTTCAGAATGATGTAATGGTTGTATACTTAATGTAAATCATTACTAGATTCATGGATGACCTAATCAAAATCTTAAGAAAAGCTAGAACTGTTAACCATGGTTTCTTAGCTATTCTAAGTGATTAGGGGTGGACCATCCCATTGTCAATAGATAAGAAAGTGTTTGTTCAAACAAATACTACTTTTCTAAGATAATGACTAAGTCTGAAAACAAGTAGAAAATAAAGGAGACTTTTTTTCTTGATTCCAAAAGTGTTGTATCATCTTATATAACATATGATGATCCCACTGCCTCTGTTGTCTTGTCACAACCGAAGAGGTCAATACCATTTTCTTAGACATAATTCACGGTACCTTGTCGTAGTGGGAGAGTTTCTAGGAACTCACCTTCTTATGACTTGGGAGACACTAGTGATTAATATCCATTGTGAGTTTAAACAAGTAATGGATTATTAAGATAAGAAACTAAGAAGAAAGCCAATAGAACTATGGTTTAATCCATTCACATGGAATAACCTAAAGTTTTCTATTACAAGGACATAAAAGGAAATTTTCGTTTATAAGTCCATTTAATGGACTTAACAAAACTTCTTGTTCCTAGTATTATAGGTTTGAGTTTATCTAAACCTATGGCTTGTGGTATACCTGGTAATTACTTACTCTAATGCAAGCAACTTACTTTAGTAAGATGCTGAAGCATTTTCTTTCTAATGGCAATCTATAGAAGCTTCACAACTTCTTAGGTATAGATTTTATTTATCTAAGGAAAAGTCTTAACTATTCCAGAAAAGATAAAGCCATGAAATAATTTCTTATATCAACAGTGAGAGGTCTTAGATATGCTTTTGTATGCCTTAGACCAGACACCTGCTGTTGAGTGGGAGTAATGAGTAGGTATCAGATTAATCCAGGAGAAGAACATTGGAAGACAATCAAGTATATCTTAAGATTAAGAAGAGGAACTATATGTTAGTCTATAAGGGTGTGTTTAAAACTCTTAGACTACACCATATCAGATTTCGAAATTTACCTTTGTGCTAGTAAATCTTTCTGATAAGATGGTGGTTACTCTGGGGTGGAATAGTGATTTTGGAGAAGTGTAAAAACCTATCTGAAGTCTCTAGGTCTACCAGAGAGAGACTGAATGTTAAAGATGCAGGAAAGGTACTTATTCAGTCTAAGGAAAGTTCTATACATCTTTGGCACCATTCCAAATTGCCTTAAACTACTAGTGTTAATTTCCTGATTAACCAAAAGTAGTTGCCAAAGGTATAGAATCCAGTATCCCAAGAGAGTAGACATATAGAGAGGAATTTCACATTATCAATGATTTTGTGATTAAGGAAGAGTAATGGTGGAGAAAAGGTTGTGGTTAATTCAACCTTTCAGATCCTATTACGAGGAGTTTACTACTACTACACTTGATTTGCATATCAAGGTGTTGAGATTATTTGAAACGCACTTTTTGTTTTATATTAGTGCAAGTGGGAGTTTGTTGGGTTTTATGCCCTAAATAAAACTCATTTCAATATAATCAGATTTACTTATTAATATAGATCAGAAATAACATTTAATGTTGCATGGTTCACATGATTTATTTCATGATTATATGTACATAATGTATAAATTCATCTGAAACCCTTTTCACATACTTGATCCTGTTTATTGTGCCGTCAACACATTGGAAAGTAAACATGACTATGTGAATAAAGTTTCCTAGATTTATCAGACACAGGGTTTTACTGATATGATAATCTACAACAAGAGTTTACTTGTATTTGGAGAAATACTATGTTCTTTCCAGAACATGGGTTAAAGTAAAGCTCAGGTTGGATGCATGGAGTATGCATCGGAAGGGACCGATATTGAACTTTGACTTAGATTTAATTAAACTTACCGTAGAATCTATTCAAGTCAATATCGCCAAGTTGATCCTAGATCAAATGATCTTAATCCTGTTATGATTAGGCTCAATCTTGAAAGGCTATTCGTGTTCTTTGATTTGTTAGTTAAGCCTACTTTTAGGTCAGGGTGATACGTACATTTTGGGAACACGGTAGTGCAATTGAGTGGGAGCGCTAGCATAAACATGGAATCTATAGCTTCTATCTGGCGAATAGTAAGCAAAGGATGATCTCCTTCGAGCTTGACCAAACGAAAATAAATGGTGGAGATCTCATTTCACATAAGCTGAAATATCATTTATACGGGGTCAAGTGTTTTAAGGAATAAATACATTGTAGGGTGTAACGGTAATTTAATCCCTTTACAGTGTAGATCATTCATATAGAGGATCATTGATCACATTAGGATTATAACAATGGATAACTAATGATGTGTCTATATGGTGGAACATATAGAGCATTCTATATACTGAGAGTGCAATTCTAAGTTCTATGCGTGGATTCAACGAAGAATTAATAAGTCAGTGAATTTTAGTCCTAAATTCTTGATCTACTTATTGGAAGCTCGGTTATATAGACCCATGGTCCCCCCACTAGTTGAGATAATATTGTTTGTAAGACTCATGTGATTGGTTTTGATTAATCAATTATAATTCACGAATTAGACTATGTCTATTTGTGAAATTTTCACTAAGTAAGGGCGAAATTGTAAAGAAAGAGTTAATAGGGGCATATTTGTTAATTATGATACTTTGTATGGTTCAATTAATAAATATGATAAATGACAATATTATTTAATAATTATTTATAGTTATTAAATAGTTAGAATTGGCATTTAAATGGTTGAATTAGGAAATTGGCATTTTTGAGAAAATCAGATACAAAAGGTGTTAAAATTGCAAAATTGCAAAAAGCAAGGCCCAATCCACTAAGTGCATGGCCGGCCACCTTTGTAGGTATTTTAAGTTGATTTTTTCATTATTTTAATGCCATATAATTCAAATCTAACCCTAGTGGAATGCTATAAATAGATAGTGAAGGCTTCAGGAAAATTACACTTCTGATTCAGAAAACCTGAGCCTCTCTCTCTACCTTGGCCGCCACCCTCATTCTCTCTTCTTCCTTGATAATTTCGACTTACCTTAGTGATTAGAGTAGTGCCCACACACATCAAGCAATACCTCAATCATAGTGAGGAAGATCGTGAAAAAAGATCATCAGCAAAGGAGATTCAGCATCAAGGATTCAGAGAAAGAGATCCAGGTTCAAATATTGATAATGCTCTGCTACAGAAAGGAATCAAGGGCTAGATATCTGAACGGAAGGAGTCATATTATTCCGCTGCACCCAATGTAAGGTTTCTTAAACTTTATATGTGTTTAATTTATCGTTTTAGAAAGTTCTTATTTAGGATGTTAATAAACATACTTGTGAGTAGATCTAAGATCCTGGTAAAATAAATTCCAACACTAAGTTGTATATGGCAACTAGTAAAATTAAAACTCTAATGGATGTTATCCTAGTGACTAGTAAAAAGGTGTCAAAGAAATCTACATTCTCTCTGTCTAAAACCCTTGGCTACTAAACGAGCCTTGTATTTGTCAACAGTTCCATCGGATTTCAATTTCTTTTTCATAATCTACTTACAACCTATAGGCTTGCAGTCAGGTGGTAAGTTTACAACGTGCCAGGTTTTGTTGGTCACAAGAGAGTCCATCTCTTCATCTATGGCCTCTTGCCAAAGGTCCACATCTAAAAAAGACAAAGCTTCTTGGAGGTTAGTAGGATCCTCCTTTAAGGTATAAGCACAAAAATTTGAACCAAAGTCTTTAGCTACCCTCGCTCTCTTACTTCTTCTAGGTTCAGTTTCTAAATCCTTAGTACTTTCATCACTCCTAATCACTAGAATGTTGCTAGTTGATGCGCCTCCACGATTTCTCAATTTAAATGGAAATTTATCTTCAAAAAAATCAAAGTCATTAGATTCCATTATCACATGCACATTAAGATCGTAGAACCTATAGGCTTTGCTATTAACATCATACCCTAAAAATACACATTCATGGGCTCTACTTGCAAGCTTAATTCTCATAGGATCAAGAATACGAACATAGTTAAACAACCCCAAGTTTAGTAATAGGAAATGTTTGGTTGTTTATTTTTCAAAATCTCATAAGGAGAAATTTTTCTTTTTGATTTAGGTACCCTATTAAGCACATAGCAAACAGTTAAGAGAATTTCTCCCCACCAATGATTAAGCGATACTAGAATTAAGTAAAATGGTTACAATAGATTTAGTAAAATTTCTATTCTTTCTTTCAAATTTACCATTCATTTCAAGTGAATGTGGTGAAGTCTTATCATGTATAATTTCATGTGAGTTATAAAAATTAACAAATGTAGTGGAATCATATTCAGTGCCTCAATCACTACGTAGCTTCTTGATCTTTCTATTACGTTGATTCTCAATCTCAACCACTAATAACTTAAACATATCAAGAGCTTCACTCTTATTTTTTATTAAATACACATAGATAAAATTAGAGCAATCGTCAATAAAAGTGATAAAGTAATGTTTTCCGTTTCTTGTTAATTCACAAATATTTGAATGAATTAATTCTAGAAGCTACTTTCTCTAGTTACACATTTATGTGGTGTTTTTGTGATCTTAGCCTGGCTACAAAAGTTACATTTTTCAAAATCATTCAAAGATAATTTAGGGATTAAACCTAAACTAATAATATTTTTAATTATTCGTTTGTTAACGTTACAAAGTCTAGCATGCCAAGTATTAAAAGAACACAACAAGTATAGAAATATTCACTTCATTAACTTCAATATTCAATTTAAACATTTCTTCAGTAGCATACCCTTTCTCCACAAAAATCCCATTCTTAGTTAAAGTAAACAAATCTACCCCTATAGTTTGTGTGAACCCCGCCTTATTGAGGAGATAGCTCGAGACCAAATTCTTTCTCATCTTTGGAGTATGCATGACTTCTTTGAGAATCATAGTTTTTCTAGAGGTAAACTTTAATTCCAGATCACCAGTACCAGCAACAATAGTAGTGTGAGAGTCACCTAACAACTCTTTCTTATCCTCGATTGCAGTTGTGTATGTTTTGAACATAGCATGATAAAAGCAAACATGGCGAGAAGCGCTAATGTCTACGCACCACCCTTCTGATCCACCAATCAGGTTGATCTCTGAAATCATAGTTGTATAAGGTAGCTCTTCAGTCAGGTTAGCTTGTGGAGCAGAACTAGACCTGTTTCGACACTTGCGTGCCATATGACCTAGTTTGTTATAAAGAAAGCACAAAAACGGTGTCAAGTCATTCTTATTACGGGGTTGCTGCTATTTGTTTTGGTTCCTTGGAAACTAATTTTGATTGTTATTCCGAGAATTATTGTTGCGGTTTGGAGCATGCTTGGGACTCTGATTCTTGAAATTTTTCCCAGTGGGTTTTAGAATCCCACTGGATTTCTTAGTGTTGTTGTTGGACACAACAAGAACTTCTTCTTTCTGGTCCTGTTTACGAGCCTCCTCCTCAATGTAAAGGCGAGTGATTGGACTTTCCAAAGAAAATTCTTTTGTTTTGTGTCTGAGAATATTTTTAAAATCTTTCCAACCATGAGGTAATTTGTCAATAATAACAGCAATTTGGAATTATTCATCTAAGGATATACCTTCAGAAATTATTTTGTGAGCAATTTTTTAAAGTTCATGAGACTGAGCCTCCACTAACTTGTCATCAGTCATCTGGAATTTGAGGTAGCGACTGACAGCGTACTTCTTAGTTCCAACCTCCTCAGTGTCGTATTTCTTTTGAAGTGCGTCTCAGATTTTCTTGGCAATTTTGTTAGAATTATAGTAGTCATACAAATCATCAGATAAGCCATTCAAAATATAATTTTTGAACAAAAAATCATTCTCAACCTAGCTTGCTAATCAGCAGTTTGCTTCTGTTTTTCATTATCCTTAGCAGTATCACAAACAACGGATTTATTAGTCGTCAGAACATAAGCAACCTTTTTCATAGTGAGGAAAAATAACATTTTCCGTTTTCATATTTTAAAATGGCTTCTCTCAAAACGAAAAACATTTGTTTATATCAACAACACCAAAATTCTCATCGGTAGTCATGACAGAAACAAATCGTTTTAAAATTGTTAAAAATAGTTGTTGTAGAAAATAAAAGGAACGAATTTACCAAATTAAAACTTGAGTTGAGTTGCGGACTAGGTCGCTCTTTTTAAGACGTTCGCGGTACTACTTAGAACTCTGCAAGCAGACTATTAGCCTAATCGTCCCCAAGATAAAATAACCCGATCAAGAATACTGTATCGAAGCTCTATTGCACGATAAAAAACCGTCGAAATATCACACCAAATAATCTAGTACTGCTCAGATACATATATATTATAATCGTATATATATATATTGCATATATTTTTTTTGTGAAAAAAGGATATCGTTCCCATGTTGGTTCTGATGCATTATATAAGAACACACAGAATGAAGTAACAAGAAGAAAATCATTTTTCTGATCGTGGGGATCGTATAAACGATACTGAAAATACAAAGTGAGAAATCGTCTTACTAATTAATTAAACGCATTTAAAACTATTTGAATTAATTAAATAAAAAATAATAATTTAATAAATAAATTTTTTCCAAAAAGATAAAGTGACACCACACTTCCCAGGTCAGCACGATCAATCAAACGAACTGTGGCAGCGTGCTTGTGGTAGCCTAGTGTGTAAATCCTCACTCATACGCACTAAATTGAGTACCTATTGGGCCATAACCCAAGTTCAAAATTTACTCATTATATACACTTCTAATAAAATATTTTTATCAGCTTTATTTTTCATTTTTGTAAAATTTTACAAAATTCCAACAAAAATTAAATGAAAATTGACGTGTAAATACATGCGTAATGTTTAATAGAGTAATTTTGTTTTTTTTTTTTTATTCAATATTTATTTTAAATACACTAGGCTTTGGTTTAATAGCACGATAAGTGGCATCCCTAAGTGTATCCAATCCATCATAAATTTGGCACAGGGAACTAGTGTGAAGTTTTCAATTTAAAATGAATTGACAATGAACATCACGAAACTACCCAAATTTCGTGTATTTGACTGACAAACATCTCTAGTGGCGAAAATTGGAGATTAGCAAATCACTACAGAAGATACAACCCAAGCTAAACCGGAAGTTAGTAAATTGAACAGAAAAAATCTTATAGAAAGCATGCCAGGTATGTCAGGATCAAAAGCCTTACATCCTCAATCAGCAAAAGTTGTGGGCTTACCAACAAAAGTGAGAAAAAAAAAAAAAAAAAAACACCGACGGGTGGCACGAATTAAACTCCCGTCCCATTTCTTGAGAAGAATTCCCTATACAAAAAGGATACTTAACCTTAACCAGATGAAAAAACCATTTTTACTCAAAAACAACTTATTGCTTTATTATTATTATTTTTTTTCTCTTTTCCGGCAAGCGGACAAGTGTAGTCCAATTTAGGAGAAAGCAGCGAGGAGGCAAGAATGGTCAGTTTAGGGTAATTTCCCCTTCATTTCCGTTCACGGGAGCACAGATCTAATTTCTTTCCTATCGGGACCAAAAACCTGGCAAATGAAACCACATTACTTTCATCAGTATCGAGTAATGGAGAAAAAAATTTCTTACTAATTTAATTACACTTTCAAGCTGTCAAATGTTAATCTCACCTCAAGTCCAGCATCTTTCACATAAATATTTGTGAAGAGTTCATGCGTATCTGGCATTGGACTCTCCTAAAAAAACAAAATGGAAAAAGAAAAAAAATCAAACATCCTATAACGATCGGAGCAATGAACCAATCAAATTATGAATCAGAAATATGCATGTTACCTTTGCCTTTGCAATGGCTTCGTCAACTTCTTTTCTTACTTCCTTCTCAGTAT
The DNA here is from genome assembly GCF_029168945.1 of Cannabis sativa. Lineage (NCBI taxonomy): Eukaryota > Viridiplantae > Streptophyta > Magnoliopsida > Rosales > Cannabaceae > Cannabis > Cannabis sativa. The sequence goes on along the minus strand of NC_083604.1, from coordinate 37,555,666 downwards.
CCTGTAAAAGCAGAATAACTGTATCAGCAGTAACGAAAGGTTGGAATTTTTTAAGGATGATAATTATCATTTATTTTTTTAGGGAGCTTCATTGCATATTTCGATTATTTGTTCTTCAGAAATATAAAATATTTTTCAACTTTATTGTAATTAAAATACAAGGAAAAATTGTTAAACTTCCACGGACTGGATCCACAGATTCCATAACCTACTGAAAAAGTTCAGACGAAATGGGTATAAATAGAATTCGATGAAAACATCCAACAACAAAATGATGAGAACCAACAAAGAAAAAGTGGTTCCTAAAAACAAGTAGACGGATGTCAAGTTTAAGGTGATTTTACAATGCACCCCTTTAAAAGATATGTACTGATACACTCTCTATTTGTTTCGACATCTAGAATAATTTTTTAATCTATTTTTTTTTCATATTCATGTACGTTATAGCTATTTAAGATATTCTATAAAATTTTGAGAAATTCAAAATAATTTACAATATAGAAAACAATGTTTAAACAGTCTATTTTACACGCGTATAAAATAAAATAATCACGAGTGCAACACACGATTTCAATGCAATTTTCGGCGTGTTAACTTATTTGAATTTCTTAAATTTTACAGGATGTCTTAAATAACTATAATTTACATGATTATGAGACGAAATTTGACTAAAAATTATTTCGGATAATAAACGGATAGAGATGTTTCAGTGCATAGAATTTTCCTCAAGTTTATTATTATTATTATTGTTATTATCATTGAGTAAATTAAAATTTTGCTCCCAAGCTATTACCACTATCTTATTATGCCCATTGAACCTTTTCAGGTTTTAAATGCCCTTAAACTATTATCGTTACATTATTGGGCCCCTTGGCTAATAGAATGATGTGGCAGTGACAACTGTCACATGATTGCTACATGTATTATTTAAATAAAAAATAACTAATAATAAATTTAAATATATATTCAATACTAAAAAATAATACTGAACTAAATTAATGATTAACATAAACATTTTATTTAAATGTATAATTAATTATTAATTATTTTTATTTGATTAATACACGTGGTAGTGACAGGTCACTTGTCACTACCACGTCATTGTTTAAAGTGCCATAAATTCTTTTAGACACGTTAGATAAAAAACTAAGAGAAGAAGCAAAATATATATATTTGGAATGGGTTAATGTTAGCAAGGAAATGATAATGTGAAACATTACCTCGTTTGTTTTGAAAGCTTAACCTTGGAATGTTATTCTATTAGTTATATAACTACACCCTTGAGAAGGATAATGTTGAGGTGGGATTGAATTATTCCATTCCATTATATTAATTAAATATAACATAGTGATAAAATATATAGTTTTAATTAATAAAAAAATACAATAAAATTTAATATTTACTAATTAATAAATATACTTCTTTTATAAATAATTATTTTATTTTATGTATAATTAACATTAAATAGATATAATAAAAAAAATATTTTTATTTTAATTTTTTAAAATAATATATAAGATTCCTATACTCAACCAAACAATGTAATTCAATTAAAGCATAATATTCTCTTTCATAATATTCCCTATAGTCAAATTATTTTAAAAACCTCACAATATTTCCTATAATCAAATTATTTTGAACACCTCGTACCAAACACCTAGTTCAGAAGTATTTAAAACAACGTGAAAGTTCGTGGGGGCATAATAAGATAGTGATAATAGTTTGGGGAGTAAAAAATCAAATTCACTCTTTCTTCTTCTTACTATTATCATTATTATCATTATCATTTTCCAAATGAATAAAAAACAAACAAACAATTTCCAGCGAAATGATAAAGGGCAGAAAAAGAGAAAGGAATTACTTACCTTGAGATCCTTCTCAGTAGCAATATCATGAGATAATATCAACTTTCTTATCCTCTCAATTGGATCACGCTCCTAAAAATTAATAAAGAAAAGCACTTCAGTATTATACAAACAAACACAAAGGAAGTTATCTCCTAAAGAGAAATCTCAAAAGTACATGCACCAACCTGTCTCACACCAGAGATCTCGTCACGTGTGCGATAGGTACTTCCAGGATCAGACATGGAATGACCATGGTACCTATAAGTATCCATTTCGAGAATCTGAACAAAATTACAAAGATATTACATAGGTTAACCAAAAAATTCTATAGAGAGGAAAAGGCCAAGAGAGACACAAAGTACCAATGACGCTAGAAAAGAAACCAAGGCAAATATTCTAAGTCATTCAGATTCACATTATACAGAATAAATAGAACATAGTATTTCTATACAAGGAAACTTCACAAACATGTGGAGTAACCTTACAAAAATTTAAACATACTTGCATAACAAAAATAAATGGGAGAGTGACAAGACCAGATGGGGTAAAATTCAAGTGCAAAGGTGTTGGGATTCCACATCGACTAGATATAGAATCTGTTGGTTGTTTATAATCACTTGCTCACCCTCCTCAAATACGCTAGTCTTAGAACTCACAAGTAATGGTCCAAATTTTTAAAAGAACTCACAAGTAATCAAATGGTATTAGAGAAGCATCCTCTATTGGGACTCACATTATGAAAGAGGAGGCCCACAGAAGTGGTGAGCTGCAGAAAGGGGAATAACTGGAGAAGCCTAGAATGGACCGCCACAAAGTGGTCTTCTGGATATGTCAGCTATAGAAGGGGTGTACTGTGAAGAGCCTACATCAACTCTGTCTGGGATTGTTTGGAGGTTTATACATGAAGATACAATGCCTAAGAGATCTTTTTTGCTTTCTATTTTTTAATAAACATAACATGTGGCTTTGAAAAAACATTTATCCAAAGGAGCATAGACTTAAAATGGCAGTAAATATGTTCCAAATATTTGAATTGAATCACACAATTTACATCCTCAGATTGGTTTTCAAAGCATAGTCTATATTTTTCTATATGTAAAGTGCAAAATTCTGCAAAGAAAACTCATCAAATTAAGCTCTTACTCACATCATCTCATGGATCCAATATACTTAAGAAAATACAATTTCCTTGTCATTTTTCTACTCTATATGGTGCTGCATATAAGAGCTTAAATTACCAGTGCATAGTCTCATCATTGTTTTCAAATCCATTCGAGGGGTGGTCCAAAAATGTACATGAGGCTACGCCTCAGCTGTTGCTATTGAGGCATACGCCGCACACTGATGAGGCGTATGAGACACACACCTCAGCCTTGGGCTTGGCTTTGTGTGTTAGGGCTGTTGTATTGTGGGCTCCCTTGGGCTTTATTTCAGAGCTATTTTTAGGCTTTTAAATGACTTGAATGGGCTTTAGTTTGAGTCTTTTATTAACAGATTTTCAATAAATAGAATAGGAAAGATAAATGAAAGCCTAAAAATCTTAAACCATCGAGGCATACGACGTCCCTTCCGCCTCTAAGTCACAATAAATCTTAACAGAGTCACTGCAGCCACTCCCACTGTTCGTCTCCCTGAAGAGCTATCTCCTTCTTCACTCTTTCTCAAAGTCAAGGCAGCTCCTAAGCTAGTGTTGGAACTAAGAAAATGTCTTCTTTATATATTTAGATTTTTACCATTCCTCCAAGTTAGGAATTTTCATTAGAACTTCAACCTTTTATGAATTTAGTATATGAATATTATGAGTTTTATGATATATTATAAAGTTTTTCTTCTTATTGTTGTAGCGTACACCTTGTTACCCGATTCCATTTCTCAAACCAGAGTCTCATACTTATCTACAACAAGTCATGCAGGAACTACAGTTTTGATTTATTTTATTTAGATAATGATGATTAAAAGATGATCATTAATTTTGAATTTTGATTTCAATTTTGAATTTTGAAATTTGGTTTTCATTGTTTTTTAATGATTAATGAATAATTGTGTAGGATTTCATTCATGGCATGTTACTTACTAATGCATGTTCATGTTATCAATCAACTATTATTGAACATTTATTTAAATAGACAATAATTAAGGTTAAACTCACTCCTCATTAAAAAACTATTAACAATCTACTTGCCCAACCAATACTACAGATTTTAATGAATTATGACCCGAAACTAACCCTAGACCCATGCACTTTAAAACAAGCAAATGTCCCTAAATTCTATACTTTCAGCTGCAGAACATAAGAAGAAAAACAACCTAGAACAACCGCAAAGCTTTTCTGTGTTTGGAAACCTTTGAGTTGCCAGCAATAGTACTGGAGCAATAAATTCTTTTTTGTATCCTTTAAATAATCTGATAATACTATCCAGTATCGACTACATGTTTCTTTTGCAAGAAAGTTAGAGAACACTAGCAATAACTCACAATTGGTCCGTTCTTCAAAGCGTGCTCTTTCGCGAATTTGCATGCCTGTTTCACCGCAAGGGCATCCATGCCATCAACCTGTTCAAAAGAGAATATAGATCATGTATCGTTGACTGAATACCCCAGTTACTAGAGCAAATAGTTGAGTAGCTACGATTTGCGGTGCACCCATACAAGCTACAGCATATTTTCAAGCCTATATATCACCTCATCACAATTGAAATTAAAAAAAAAAAGGACAAGCATTTGCACAACAAATAAAGGGCATAAGAACTGCTTTAACTTGTATAAAGCAAAATTATTCGAACCAAAAAACCTGTAATAAAAAACACGTATAATCTCCCTATTAAACTGCATGACTAATGAACGAGGCAAAAAAAAGGATATAACGGAGAGGGAAAATGGAAAAAAGAAAAGTAGCTTTGAAACTAGTGGGCAACAGAAATAAAGTGAATGGCCTTAACAAGTAAACAAGCGCTACAAATTTGTTTCTATCCCAACTAACTCCATTTTAACTAGTAGCAACCGTCCAACATTCTCCACCAACTATTCCAACTAAATCCATTTCAACAAGTGGTATTTTTCAGTGATGCAATGCATTGTAGCTTTGCTAAATATGCAATTTCAATTTCCAACAACTCTTTTCAGCTGGAAAAGTGTGGACAAAACCCAGAAAGACAATAAAATTTGAATGCAGCGTAATACAGAATCAACAAAAAGATGATCACGAATTTACTAGCCTCACCTTCAAGCCAGGAACATAGTCCCCACGCTTGTAATACGCCGGGCTCTTAGCTGCTCTCCACTCGGCAGTGCCCATTCCATCTGTATTAAAGAGAACCCAAATCAAAACCAAACTAACCCACGAAAGACCAATCTTAAAATACAATTCTTGAGCAATGCTTACAATGGTTGTTCTCGCAAACCAAAATGGCCGGCAGATCCCAAAGCGCAGAGATGTTAAGGGCCTCGAAGAGCTGCCCCTGATTGGCCGCACCATCACCGTACATAGCAAAGGACACAGCTTCGTCCTTGGAATACTTCTGGGCGAAAGCCAACCCACATCCAAGCGGGACCTGAGCCCCAACAATGCCGTGACCGCCATAAAAGCCAAACTCTTTTTTGTAAAAATGCATCGAACCTCCTTTTCCTCTTGAGCAACCGGCCTGGCGACCCATAAGCTCAGCAAACACCTCCAAGAGTGTCCCACCACGGCCGAGGAAGATACAGTGGTCACGGTAAGCAGTGATAATGGCGTCCTTTTTGGTGATTGCGGCCTCCATGCCGACGGCGACAGCCTCCTGTCCGTCGTAGAGATGGCAAAACCCTCGGATCAACTTGGCCTTATAAAGCGAGTCTGCAGCGATCTCCATTCGGCGCATCAGAGCCATGTCGCGGAAGAAGGTGAGAAGCTCCTTGGGCGTGGTTTCAACGGAGCGCGAGGGCTCTTCGATATTGTGCGCTGTGAAAGGGACCGAAGTCTCGATCGTGAGGGTGGTGGAGTCGCCGTTCGCCGCCGATGAGATCGGACGGCGGAGAGGAAGAGTGCATGAGAAGGCGGCTGTGAGCGGCCTTATGAGATTAGATCGAGATGGTGAGGTAGCTATGTGTGATAGAGTCATCTCGATCGTCGGCTTTGTTCCGGCGAAGAGAGAGAAAGATCTCTGAGTTTTTTGAGAGAGAAAGTGTTTGTGTGAGAAAATGAGGTGTTTGGTAGGGGAGGAATGTAAAGTAAGAGTCAATGGTGGGCGAGAGAAAATAGTGGGTTAATTCTGATGTGTTTAGTACTTTTAGTTTTTATTGTATTATATTGAATTAGGAAATAAACTGTGTGCCATTTTATTTTATTTATTGATAATTAAGTTATAAAAATATATTAAAAATGATAGTTTTTTAATAGTATGATTAATTATTCTACTAAATTCTTTTTTTTAAAAAAAAAGAAAAAATTTTATTTAAAAAAATTAGTAAGATACAATTAAACAAAGCACAAGCCAACAACAACCAAACGGCAGCCACTAAACCAGTAGCCACCAAGAAAAGCAAAGGACTACCAATTTTTAACTACATTTAGTAAATACAAATTTCTTTGACTCCTTTTAAAGGGGTATTTACTCAAAACTCTAAGCTGAACAATACTTCTCACTTCCAAGCTAATGTTTTTGGGAGCAGCACAAGTCAAGTCAAAACTACACTGATTTCTATTAGCCCACAACTGATAAAAGACAGCTGCTGTCACCATGTTTAAGAGACGATTTTGGAGGTCTTGCTTCTTGAAATTACACCTGTAGCTAAGGTCAGTGTTCGAACTAGGCCAACTGTGAACTCCAAGCCAAGAGCTCCCTTCTCTTTGCACCTGCTTAGTGAAGACGCAGTTGTAGAAAATGTGCTCGTGAGTTTCAGCCTCACTTTCGCACACCGGACACAAGATGTTTTGCAACGGCAAAATCTTACTAAGAAAATCTCGAGTAAGCAATTGGGTGTTGATGATTTGCCAATAAACAAATCTATGTTTAAGCAGCAGCAAGTTGTCCCAAATGCCTCTTGAGTACTGGATTTTCGGCTTCTCTACAAGAAGGTTGTAGAAAACCTTCGCTTTGAGTTTGGTACCTGTCACCGCAAGCCTCAACATGGCCTCATCTGTAAAATCCCGAAGCTTCAACAATTTCTTAAAATACCAGGTGGTATCTTGAGTCTTTGGGAAGCTCCATATGTCTCTACCCTTCAAATAAATGGAGTTGATCAATTTAACCCATAGGCAATCTTGTTTGTTGGAAATAGGCCAAAGAAATTTTGCCATAAGAGCCTTGTTCCAATTTTTACCATCACGGAAGCCAACTCCACCAAGACCCTTAGGGAGGCAAACTTTTTCCCAAGAGGCACGGTGAAGCTTGCTCCTGTTGCCATTAGAACCCCACAGAAAATCTCGACAACTCTTATCAATGGCAGCCATTACCTTAGAGGGAATAATGAATATGCTCATCCAAAAGTTCCTTATGCTATTCTACTAAAAAATTTCATAATTTTTATACAAAAAAAAAAATAAATTAATATGGTAAAAAAATTCATCATACAATTTTTTTATCTAAAAAAGAAAGCAACAAAAAGATATTTTTAAACGTTAGAATAAAATAAAAATAATAGACGTTGAAAAATTCTCACACAAAATAGAGATCTAAAAAATCAATTGATAAATCTATAGAAAATTCATCATATGATTTTAAACTTGTTGTCATTCAAAGCCGATGTCATCACCGTATCTCACTTGTTGTTGTCACTGTATTCAAAGTCGTTATCGTTATCGTATCTTATTTGTAGTTATCACTATTGATCAAAATAAGTTTGCTCTGTACATAAAATAAATCATATACTTAAGTTAATTAACTACTAACTTTTTTATACATAAGTGAATCATTTTGTTATAAATTCCTTACTTGCCTAATCAAATAATTTGTGACCTAAAAAAGAAAGAAAAAAATATATCAAAAAAATATAAGGTAATAAAAGACTAAACCAAAACCAAAATAGAGATAAAAAAAGATTAAAAATTGAAAAATCCTCATCAAGAATAAAGATTTTGAAAAAAAAAAAATTGACAAATCTGTGACAAAAAAAACTCATCATATAATTTGTGGTCTAAAAAAGAAAGAGAAATAAGAGATATTATCAAACAATATAGGATAATAACAGACTAGACCAAAACCAAAATAGAGATTAACAAATATTAAAAATTGAAAAAATTCTCATCGAGAATAGAGATATCGGAAAAAATTGATAAATCTATATAAAAAAAAAACTCATCATATAATTTGTGATTTAAAACAGATAGAGAAAGAAAAATTATTGTCAAATAATATAGGATAATAAAAGACTAAATTAAAATAGAGATTGTTGCTATAATTTATAAACACTACGCAAGTATACGCAATCAAGTAGTAAATCTCACACAGGTGAGGTCGATCCCACAGGGAATTCGATTAAATACCACTAAACTATACTTATAATTCTATCTGGCAGATCAAAAGTAATTATGATTTAAAAATAGTAAAGTATGAAAGTAATTCAGAAAACTTAATAACACAATTGAAAGTTGAGCAAGATGAGATAATAGGGAGGAGAATCCTGTTGTTGTTTATCCAAATCGTTAATGCTTAATTACTATCCTATTCTTGAAGTGAATGACAGATTATGAAATAACCTAGCTCCTTTCAGATCTTCTAGATTCTAAATCACATGTTATCTAATTAATTCCTTAATTAAACTAACATGAAATCAGCATTAAGTAATAATCTACTCGTCACATAAGTCATGTGAATACTTTCGTTTTACATAGAACATCGATTATCTTAATTTTAGCATTCTCAATTCTCACTTTTCAGATTTTGAATTGAGATCATAGAGCATGCACAAGGTGATCAATCTTAAACATGAAATTAAGAACAAATTAAGATAATTTCACACACAAGAATTGAGGAATGGTAATTAAACATTAACTAGGCAAAACATTAAACAACAATCATCATCCTCCCTAAATGGGAAATTTAGTTCAGAAACAAATCCATAACCATTCCTAAAGCAATATTCAACATAAAGAAATTAATGAGGAATAAAGAAAAGAACTGTTGGTGCATGAATTCTGGATCTTCACTTGAATCTCTGTGCTCTTCCTGCCGCTCTCAGCTGTATTTTAGGGTTTCTGATCGCTCTCCCTGACTTCCAATCGCAGTTTTCTATTTATAACTAAAATTTAGGGTTCGATGGACGAAAATGCCCCTGGTCCGTACGGGATCTCGCGGCGGCCAAGCTTCCTCTCGCCGCGGCGAGATAATTGCAAAAATCAGGTCTCTCTGTAACTCTTAAATGGCCGCGGCGAGACTCCCCATCGTCGCGGCGACTGTAGCTTCTAAATTTTCGAGATCTAGCCGCGGCCAAGTTGTGTCTAGCCACGGCCATATATACACAATTCCTCAAAAATTGTGTTTTCTTCGGCTCAACACATCTTTTATTGAATTTCTGCACCCGAGACCTCTTTTATTCCAAAGAACCTGAAAACATAGAAAACAAGCGTAATTCCGTCCCAACACAGCAAAAAACGCACATAAATTAGATCCAAAACATAGGCTAAAAATAGCCTAACAAACTCCCCCAAACTGACTCTTTACTCGTCCCCGAGTAAACTAAGACTAAACTAAAGCAAACAAACAATGATAACTAAACTTTCCGACGATTGAACTGCTACCACCACCTGCACAACTTCAATCCATCAATAACCAGAATTTCAACTTGCCAACTCTAAGAACTAATTTGAATGTGCGATTTACAAGTAAGTAATTCATACAAACATAAAACATCGCAATTGCCATCTATATCACAACTGTTCTAAACTTTCCAACATCCCACTAACACATGATCAATAAGTTTGAATGACATACCTCTCTCCACTAATGTTGACAACTTTCTATTTGGAATCAATAGGTCTTTTTCGGTTCGCATCGCATGGCTTAGGTACATGGGTAGGTGAGAAGTCATTTAGGCTACACTATACCATAAGCACTATTAACCAAGCAAGCCTAGACATTTATTTATTTTTTCTTTCTTTTCTTCCATATATCCCAAAAACAGTAGTAAGAGATTGCAATTTTTTTCTTTATGCATGTACCTCATAATTTTCTTAGCTTTTTTTCTTCAAGAAGACATTTTTGCATTTTTTTCCTTTTTTTCTTCCTTCTATTTTTTTTTCAGAGGCACAACACACAATATTATTTTTTTTTCTCAATCTCTCACCCCTACACTTTATTTCTCCACTTACAACACTTTATCCCCCCCAAACTTGCTTAAAGGCTCATGGCATAATAAGGTATGTTCAGGGTGAAAAGAGTTAAATATAACGAATTCAGCTCAGTTAAGTGGTGAAATTTTTTAAAACAGGCTAAGGCTCAACTTTGGGTATACTATGGTAAGAATTTTTAGGTAGGCTTGAAAGGCTCAATCGTTTCAAAGAAAACTTGCCTAAATCACTTTCCAAACAGAAAAAAAAATCAAGGATTTCGCTTCAAGAGAGTATGTCAACCAAATTCTATTTCATGTATAGTCAATCATTCCACAAACCAAATAGAACAGAAGTGATATGTGAGAATAACAAATGTTTTAAGTCTACATGAATCACTTCCTAGCACACATCCATCTTAATTCAAACAGTTGCAAGTCAAGCACACAGTTATGTTTTAATCCATTGCACAAGTGAATAACAGCGGTTCAATCAATCTTTCAATTTAGCTATCAACACAGGACTAAAAAAAAAAACTAAAACAAACTAATTAACGAAAATAAATAAACTGAAAAAATTTAAGTCTCCCCCCCAAACTAAAAATGCACATTCTCCCCAATGTGTGAAAATAAACCAGGGTGAGAGAAACTTACCTGAGCCCCTTAGAAGGGGTTTGGCGGCGGTGGCTGGTCATAAGGGTTGAAGCGGGGTGGCATGGCAAAATAGTTTGGATCGTCCACACCGATATTCATCCTCGTGACAAGTGTGTTCAATTGAGCCACCTGCTGCTCATCAAAGATACTTCGCTGGGCCATGTAATTTTGCATATGGATATTCTGCTGAATCAAATAATTCAGCTGATTGTGAGTGTACTGCATGGCGGGGTCAAGAGGCCCGGCAAGGCGTGGTGGTTCAATGTCCTCATGTTCCTCTTCTTCTCTTGCCGGAGGATCTCTCTGAACTGGTGGTTGACCATGAGGATGAGGAGGTTTGAAGCGAAGAACAGTGGACAAATTAATACTGCGTTGTGGTGGCGCCTTAGTATCATATGAGTACTGCAGTACCCCATGTTTCTCACAAAGATCAGTGATAATTCCAGCCAGCCCAAGTCCTCCACCAAAAGATCCCTCAACCATTATGTCAAAGGTCACTCGAATAATATCCCCCACATTCAAATTATAACCTTTCATAATGCCATAAACCCATTTAATCCTGTCTATTTGAGCATCAGAAAAATGTTTGTTCGGGAGCAACCTTGCACTAACAAAATAAAGCCAAGCCTTGGCCACTGGGTTAAGTTCACATCGGTACAATTGGTATGGTTCTCCAGCAAGCTCATGGAACCTCAGGCCAGGATACCTTAAAGTTTCAGCAATATCCACATAATTCAAACTTCTTTCCCGAAATTGTCGTTTCAAGGGTTGTTGCTCTACAGTGAAAGTTGGGAGGTCGTAAAGAGCATGAATATCGGCGGTGGAAGCAGGCACTTTAACCCCCCTAACTCTCACCTTGCCATCCTCTCTTTCAGGCCAGTTGGCTAAAAATTCCAAAGCTAGAGTTTGGTTACTACGCTCAGTGACATCCACAAACTTAGTCCACTGCCTATGTAGGATTTGATCTCTAATAGATGCAAATGCAGGAGGAATGTTTGCAGTTTGGCTTAGGTTCACAATGTCTATCCCTCTATCTTCAATGAATGCCCTATCTTTCAATTTTAAAAACCGCCCTTGAGCATCCATGTTGGTAAACCTAACTCTATCAAGATTAGAGCGACCCCTAGGTGGGTTGGATGATGAAGCTCCCCCTTCCTCATTGACTCTTGACCTTTTTGGACCCATATCACCCAAATTTTTTTCTAACTCTCAAGATTTTTCAAAATTTTGACAGCACTTCCCCTTAAAAATCCACTTCCTGGGAATTAACCCTTTCACAATCACACTCAATTTCACTCACAACAATAATATTCAACAATGTATGAGCAAAAATTCCAAAAATCCACACAAAGTCTAAAATTCTCTAGCAATCCACAAATAAACCAATCAAACTTGTGTAGAGAGATTGAAATTTGTTACCTCAATGAAAATCAATCTTTAGTCAACCTCCATTGATGAGAACCTTGAAGCTTTAAGGAAAAAGAAGATGAATAGTGACTTTTCTGAAATTTGAGTGATGTTTAGGGATTTTGGAATGGATTTTTAGAGGAAAAGAGTATTAGATGATAGAAATAAGGGTGTATGATGATTTAGGATGAAAGTTTATGGTTAGATTTGATGAAAAGGGGTTTGAATGGGATTAGATGAAGGAATTTTGATGAAGAGAAGGGTTTTCGGCGTGGAGGGGTTAGGGATTTAGAATGGGGTTTGATTTTGAAATGTTAGGGATTTGGGGTTTTTAAACAATTCTGGCCATCCTCGCCGCGGCAAGATATAGCCTCGCCGCGGCCAAAACACGTGAAAAATCCATCCATTCTGTAAGGCTTAAATGGCCGCGGCGGTATGTCCCCTCGCTGCGGCCAGAATTCGTTAAAATTAGCCTCTTTCTGTAATGCTTAAATGGCCGCGGCCATACATCCCATCGCCGCGGCCACTGGGAATTTTTTTTTTTTTCACAAACAAAAATGGACAAAAAGAAACATAACAGTAAAACTTAAAAAGAGTTCAACTAAATCATAAAGAACACTTGGGTTGCCTCCCAATTAGCGCTTACTTTATCGTCGCATAGCTAGACGTTGATCGAGATCTTCATAGTGGCGCCAGAATCATGGCGGACTTGGTTTGATCAAACTGACCTCCCAAGTAGAGCTTTAATCGCTGCCCATTCACTTTGAAAGTATTAGGACCTTCACCTTTTAGTTCCACCGCTCCATAAGGAAACACCTTGATCACTGTAAATGGCCCTGACCACCTTGACTTTAATTTACCAGGAAACAACTTTAGTCTTGAGTTGAAGAGTAGAACTTGTTGACCAGGTTGAAACTCCTTTCTGACTAAATTTCGGTCATGCCACCTCTTAGTCCTTTCCTTGTAAATCTTAGCATTCTCATAAGCTTCGTTTCGAAATTCCTCCAATTCATCCAGCTGTAGTAGTCTTTTCTGCCTAGCAGCCTTTAAGTCCATGTTCAGAGTTTTCATTGCCCAATAAGCTTTATGTTCTAACTCCACCGGTAAATGGCACGCCTTTCCAAACACCAACCGATATGGTGACATCCCGATTGGCGTTTTGAACGCTGTTCTATAGGCCCACAATGCGTCATCCAACTTTCTTGACCAATCTTTCCTTGATCTCTGGACCGTTTTCTCCAGAATCGTCTTTATTTTCCGGTTAGAAATCTCAGCTTGGCCATTACTTTGCGGATGATAAGGAAGGGCAGTTCTATGACGAACACCATATTTTGAAAGAAGAGCTTCGAACTGTTTGTTGCAGAAGTGACTCCCTTCATCGCTTATGATCGCTCGGGGAGTACCAAACCGTGTGAATATATTTTTCTGAAGGAACCGAAGAACTGTTTTTCCATCATTAGCTGGTGTTGCTGCAGCTTCTACCCATTTTGATACGTAATCCACAGCTAGTAAAATGTATAGATTGCTAAATGATGAAGGAAAAGGACCCATAAAGTCTATCCCCCATACATCAAACAACTCTACTTCCAAGATTCCTGTCAAAGGCATTTCGTTTCTCCTTGAAATGTTTCCTGTACGCTGACAACGATCACATGCCTTCACAAAAGTACTAGCATCTTTGAAAAGTGTTGGCCAAAAGAATCCGCTTTGCAACACCTTGGCAGCTGTTCTAGTTCCACTGAAGTGTCCCCCACATGGTAGAGCATGACAGTGATTAAGAATAGAGTACATCTCCTCTTCAGGCACACACCTTCTTATTATCTGATCTGCACAGTGCTTGTAGAGGATTGGCTCTTCCCAGTAGTAATGTTTCACTTCAGAAAAGAATTTCTTTAGTTGTTGGCGAGATAGCTCAGGAGGAGTGATATTAGCAGCTAAGTAGTTAACATAATCAGTATACCATGGTACCATTAGAATTTCCCTCACACTAAAGAGTTGTTCATCGGGAAATTGTTCATTTATTTGTACCTCTTTCGTATTCTGACTTTCTTCCAGCTCTAGTCTTGACAAGTGATCTACCACCAGATTCTCAGTACCCTTCTTATCTTTTATGTCTAGATCAAATTCTTGCAAAAGAAGAACTCATCGAATTAGTCGTGGTTTGGCATCCTTCTTAGTCATCAAGTATTTGATTGCTGAATGATCTGTATACACTATCACCTTATTGCCAATCAAGTAGGGTCGAAATTTGTCACATGCAAACACTATAGCCAGCATCTCTTTTTCTGTAGTAGCGTAATTCAGTTGGGCATCATTCAAGGTTTTGCTTGCATAGTAAATGGTTCTGAATACCTTGTCAACCCGTTGTCCCAAAACTGCTCCAATCGCATAATCACTTGCATCGCACATGATTTCAAAAGGTAATTCCCAGTTTGGTGTAGTCACGATCGGTGCTAAGATTAACTTATCCTTGAGAATCTGGAATGCTTCAAGATAATCTTTCCCAAATTCAAAAGGTACTCCACTAGCGAGAAGATTGGATAGCGGTTTGGCAACTTTGGAGAAGTCTTTGATAAATCTTCTATAGAACCCGGCATGACCCAAAAAGCTTCGAACTCCCTTAACTGAAACTGGAGGAGGCAAGTTCTCAATTGTAGATACTTTGGCTCTGTCAACCTCAATACCTTCTTTCGAGATTTTGTGTCCCAGCACTATTCCTTCTGTAACCATGAAATGGCACTTTTCCCAGTTCAACACCAAATTAGAGTCTTCACACCTTGTTAAAACCAATTCCAAGTTGCTTAAACATTGGTCAAACGATGAACCAAATACTAAAAAATCATCCATGAACACCTCGATGCATTTTTCGATTAAATCTGAAAATATGGCCATCATACACCTCTGAAATGTTGCTGGAGCATTACACAGCCCAAATGGCATTCGTCGAAAAGCAAAAGTACCATATGGACATGTGAATGTTGTTTTCTCTTGATCCTCCGGTGCTATAGCTATTTGGTGATACCCTGAGTACCCATCAAGGAAACAATAGTACTCTTGACCTGCCAACTTGTCTAACATCTGATCAATGAATGGGAGTGGAAAGTGATCTTTTCTTGTGGCCTTGTTGAGTTTCCGGTAGTCAATGCAAATTCTCCATCCCGTGACAGTTCTGGTTGGGATGAGTTCATTCTTTTCATTCTTCACCACCGTCATCCCTCCTTTCTTTGGAACAACTTGGACTGGACTCACTCATTTACTATCTGAAATAGGATACGCTACCCCGGCATCTAACCACTTTAAGACTTCTTTTCTGACAACCTCCTTCATTGGTGGATTTAATCTTCGTTGTGCATCAATGGTAGGCTTCACTCCTTCCTCCATTAAGATTCTGTGCATTACAGTTGAAGGGCTGATCCCTTTAATATCTGCTAAAGTCCATCCAATGGCTTTCGTATGCTTCCTTAGAACCCGTAATAGCTTGTCTGTCTCTACAGAAGATAGGGAGGATGCCACAATGACAGGAAGTGTCTTATTTTCTCCCAAATATTCATACCTGAGATGATCCGGTAGGACTTTTAACTCTAGTTGAGGAGGCTTTTCAGTAGATGGGGTAGGCTTTGTTGGTATGACTCCTAACTCTTCATAGTATTTTCTATTCAGCGGTCCATAAGAGTCGAGCCACATAGCATACTCATAAGCTTCCTTACCGTCTTGTTCCACCACCTCCCCTTGTACCAAAGTCAGATTAAGAGGGTCTTCAATATGCGTCTTTGTCTCCACCAACTGGTCCACCACATCAATTGCAAAACAGTTGTCACTAGCCATAGGGTAGGTCATCGCTTTGAGCACATTAAATACAACTTCATCTCCTTGTACCCTCAGCTTTAACTCTCCTCTCTGAACATCAATTAGTGCTTTCCCTGTTGCCAAGAAGGGTCTCCCCAGGATGATAGGAACATTGCTGTCTTCTTCCATATCCAGAACAATGAAGTCAGCTGGAAAGATGAACTTGTCAACTTTTACTAACACATCCTCAATGACTCCTCTAGGATGAGCTAGTGATCGATCCGCCAATTGAAGAGTTACCGTGGTTGGCTTTGCTTCACCCAGCTGCAGTCTTTTAAACACTGACAAAGGCATTAAGTTTATACTGGCTCCCAAATCACATAGTGCATTTATTCCTTCAATTTTTCCAATAGTACAAGGAATAGTGAAGCTCCCTGGATCTCTGAGTTTTGGAGGGAGTTTCTTCTGTAGAATAGCGCTACACTCTTCAGTTAGAGCCACTGTCTCATAATCCTCCATCTTCCTCTTCTTTGACAAAATTTCCTTCATAAACTTCACATAACTTGGCATCTGCTCTAGAGCTTCAGCAAAAGGAATGTTAATGTGAAGTCTTTTGAAGACTTCTAGAAACTTGGTGAACTGCTTGTCTAAGCTTGACTTTCTGAGCCTCTGAGGATAGGGTATTTTCACATGATGATCAATGCTAATAGGTGGAGACTGTTGTGGTAGTGCTGAGCTTTCAGTAGCCTTCTCTGCTGTTGGTGTTGGTGTTTGCACTTGTTGAGCATTTATTTCTTCATCTACCTCAACTGGTTGTGGTAACTCAGGCCCATCATACTTCTTACCGCTCCTCGGGGTAATTGCTTTGCAGTTTTCTTTGGGATTGACTTCAGTTGTGCTAGGCAAATTTCCTTGAGGGCGGGTTGCTACCTGAGTTGCTAGCTGGCCCATCCGAGTCTGCAGGTCTTTAATTGAAGATCTAGTTTCAGTCATAAACTGGAGCAGTAAATATGTTTGCAAACTAGAATTTCCACCAGAGGCTTGTTACTGATTAAACTGTTGGTTCTGATTTCTTTGCTGATAGAACCCATTATTTCTTCGGTTGTTACCCTGGTTGAACCCATAATTGTTGTTGTTGTTGTTCTGTGAAAAATTCCCAATGGCTTTAGCTTCATCCATTGGCAAATCATCCACATCTGCTTGACACTCCGAAAAGTGATGACTTCCTCTACATAACTCACAAACAATTTGGGCTTGTTTAGCTTGCCCTGCAATTATTTTTGTCAATGCCTCAACCTGAGCTGTTAACTTTGTGATGGCATCAACTTCTAACACACCAGCTACCTTCTTAGATTGACTCCTTTCAGTTGGCCACTGCTGATTGTTTAGAGCCATCTCCTCCAATAGATCATACGCCTCATTAGCACTCTTTCTCATAAAAGCTCCACCCGCTGCTGCATCTATTAGAGTTCTAGTATTACCAACCAGCCTGTTGTAGAAGTTGTGAACCAGCATCCACTTCTCTATACCATGATGAGGACACCTCCTGATCAGATCTTTAAACCTCTCCCAAGCCTCATGGAGAGATTCATTATCTTGTTGGCAGAAATTATTGATTTCTCCTCTCAGCTTTGCAGACTTGGCTGGAGGAAAGAACTTTGACAAGAATTTTGTTGCCAGATCATTCCAGGTGGCAATAGAATTGGGTGGCAAGGAGTTCAACCAACTCTTGTGTAACGTCCCCGCTTCAAGCCTCCATTGGGCCCTTACACCCACGGACTAAATGGCTCTTATACACGGGTACGCCACTCTGGATGCTTCTTGGATTGATGACTGACCCTACAGACCAACACGAGTGTTTCCAGCATGCTTTGTCCTCACTCGCACGCTTCCTGGGAAAACTTCCCAGGAGGTCACCCATCCTGAAATTACTCCCAAGTCAAGCTCTCTTTAACTGTGCAGTCCCATACCTACACAGTCTCAGAATCATCCCACTTGACCTTCCCCAGGCGATGTGGGATTGTACAGCTTACCCGGTATTTCCCCTTACGGATCACGGGACTACTGGCTGTCACAATCACCCCCCCTTACGGGGTCCGACGTCCTCGTCGACCACACTTCCGGCTGGGTCAAGGCTCTGATACCATTTTGTAACGTCCCCGCTTCAAGCCTCCATTGGGCCCTTACACCCACAGACTGAATGGCTCTTATACACGAGTACGTCACTCTGGCTGCTTCATGGACTGACGACTGACCCTACAGACCAACACGAGTGTTTCTAGCATGCTTTGTCCTCACTCGCACGCTTCCTGGGAAAACCCCAATGGAGGCTTGAAGCGGGGACGTTACATCTTGGCTCGTTCTCTGAGCGAGAATGGAAACAATCTCAGTCGAATGGCATCATCGCTAACTCCATTAACTTTAAAAGTTTCACAAAGTTCCATGAAGTTAGAGAGATGCAGATTAGGATCTTCAGAAAGGAGGCCACCAAACTGAACTGAAGACTACACCATTTGAAGGATGGCGGGTTTAATCTCGAAGTTGTTTGCATCCACTGCCGGTGGCCTGATACATGACTGCACTCCCGTCAGAGTAGGGAGAATCTAATCTCTCAAGCTACGGCCATTAGCTTGATCTTCCACGGCACCTCCATTATTACCGTTATTACCCCCATTGTTTCCAACATTATTGTTCACATTGGCAGCCATGATTTCTGATGTTTCAGCAGTTGCTGAAACTCTTTCTTCCCTCTTGTTCTTTCGATTCCTCCTGCAAGTTTTCTCGATTTCAGGATCAACTGGTAATATGACTGCTTGTCCTTGACGGCGCATACACTTAGGATTCCTGAAATAGATCAAGAAAATATTGCAAGAAAAAGGTTAGAAAAATCAGCAAGAGAAAATATACCAAAGTAGAAGTTAGTATAATTTTATGTAATATTAATCTTTAAACAATTCCCCGGCAACGGCGCCAAAAACTTGTTGCTATAATTTATAAACACTACGCAAGTATACGCAATCAAGTAGTAAATCTCACACAGGTGAGGTCGATCCCACAGGGAATTGGATTAAATACCACTAAACTATACTTATAATTCTATCTGGCAGATCAAAAGTAATTATGATTTAAAAATAGTAAAGTATGAAAGTAATTCAGAAAACTTAATAACACAATTGAAAGTTGAGCAAGATGAGATAATAGGGAGGAGAATCCTGTTGTTGTTTATCCAAATCGTTAATGCTTAATTACTATCCTATTCTTGAAGTGAATGACAGATTATGAAATAACCTAGCTCCTTTCAGATCTTCTAGATTCTAAATCACATGTTATCTAATTAATTCCTTAATTAAACTAACATGAAATCAGCATTAAGTAATAATCTACTCGTCACATAAGTCATGTGAATACTTTCGTTTCACATAGAACATCGATTATCTTAATTTTAGCATTCTCAATTCTCACTTTTCAGATTTTGAATTGAGATCATAGAGCATGCACAAGGTGATCAATCTTAAACATGAAATTAAGAACAAATTAAGATAATTTCACACACAAGAATTGAGGAATGGTAATTAAACATTAACTAGGCAAAACATTAAACAACAATCATCATCCTCCCTAAATGGGAAATTTAGTTCAGAAACAAATCCATAACCATTCCTAAAGCAATATTCAACATAAAGAAATTAATGAGGAATAAAGAAAAGAACTGTTGGTGGATGAATTCTGGATCTTCACTTGAATCTCTGTGCTCTTCCTGCCGCTCTCAGCTGTATTTTAGGGTTTCTGATCGCTCTCCCTGACTTCCAATCGCAGTTTTCTATTTATAACTAAAATTTAGGGTTCGATGGACGAAAATGCCCCTGGTCCGTACGGGATC
The DNA here is from genome assembly GCF_029168945.1 of Cannabis sativa. NCBI lineage: Eukaryota > Viridiplantae > Streptophyta > Magnoliopsida > Rosales > Cannabaceae > Cannabis > Cannabis sativa. The sequence goes on along the minus strand of NC_083604.1, from coordinate 37,535,851 downwards.
TCGCCGCGGCCAAGCTTCCTCTCGCCGCGGTGAGATAATTGCAAAAATCAGGTCTCTCTGTAACTCTTAAATGGCCGCGGCGAGACTCCCCATCGCCGCGGCGACTGTAGCTTCTAAATTTTCGAGATCTAGCCGCGGCCAAGTTGTGTCTAGCCACGGCCATATATACACAATTCCTCAAAAATTGTGTTTTCTTCGGCTCAGCACGTCTTTTATTGAATTTCTGCACCCGAGACCTCTTTTATTCCAAAGAACCTGAAAACATAGAAAACAAGCGTAATTCCGTCCCAACACAGCGAAAAACGCACATAAATTAGATCCAAAACATAGGCTAAAAATAGCCTAACAGAGATCTACAAAAATAATTGATAAAATTGAATAAAACTCACTACATAATTATAAACGAAAAGAAATGTGAGAATATAATACCTCAAAATAGAGATCTCCAAAAATAACTGATAAAAATAAATAAAACTCGTCATATAATTATAAATGGAAAAAACTATGAGAATATAGTACCAAAATTTTTAAAATTGTAGGCAACAAATTTAGACTATATATATTGATATTTTCTTAATTGATTTTTATATAGATATTTTAGGTTTTTTATTATTTTTTAAATTCTTAAATTACACGATTAATAAGCTTTGATTTAAGATACAATTAAATTTAGTGTTAGTTTTAATAGTTTTGATTTAAAATTGTATATAAATATTTTTTTTATTAATTTTAATTGAGAGAATTAGTTCATACTATGTTGAGTGATTTTTAATTGTATATAGATATATAAATAGATAGATTTTTTAATTTTTAATATTTTTGAAACTTAGTTTAGATATTTATAAAGTTTTTTAAAGAAAATTACTATATATAATTATTTTATTATTAATTTTAATTGAGAGAATTAGATAAGACTATGTTAAGTGATTTTTAATTGTATATAGATATATAGATAGATATATTTTTTAATTCTTAATTTTTTTAAAACTTAGTTGTTAGATATTTATAAAGTTTAAAAAAAATACTATGTTTTTTATTTAAAAAAATTAGAAAAATAAAAAAAATAATTAAAAAATGAGAAATAGATAAATATGTTTTAAATAATTAGAAAAAAAATAAAAAATAGATAAATAGGTTATAAATAATTAGAAAATATGAGAAAATTGATTTAAAATTGTATATAAATATTTTTTTATTAATTTTAATTGAGAGAATTAGATAAGACTATGTTGAGTGATTTTTAATTGTATATAGATAGATAGATAGATTTTTTAATTTTTAATTTTTTTTGAAACTTAAAGGCTGTTTGGTAATGATTTTAAAATTGGATTTTTGTTTTTTAATTAAAAATGTGAAAACAAAACTGAAAAAGTGCGTTCGGTTGCTTTTTATTTTTAAAATTAAAAAACAAAACTTAATAAATTTTAAAAACAAATTTTTGTTGATTTTAAAAACAGATTTCTCAACTTCTCTCTCGCTTATTCTTTCAGAAGCTCAAGTTCTTTTCCATGGCTTCAGCTACTCCACAGGTAATATCTCCTTCTCTCCCTCTCTATATATCGTTCTCTCTCTCCCTCTCTCTCAGATTTTTTTTCTCTTTATTTCATTGCCAAATTTGAAAATGTAAAAGGAGACTATCATGATGAGAGTAGCTTGAAGAAAATTTTTTGTTGTTACAGGTATGATTCTCTTGTATTTTCTTTTTATTTTAGGTTTGCAAAGTTTGAGGAAATTTCTGTTTAGTTTTCACATATAATCTTTGAAATGGGTTTTAAGTTTAATCTCTGATACTAGATTTTGGGTTTAATCTCTGAAATGGGGTTTATACAGTATCATCTCCTATAAATCTCACCAATTAGAGCTTTGGGTTTCCTTTCTAAAGTTCTCTGAAAAAGGTATTATTAATTTCTATTACTTGAATTTGGGTTTAATCTCTAAAATGGGTTTAATCTCACAAAACATTCTTACCCACGATCTCAATAAGTTTTTTCATATAAAGTGCATCTACAGGTCTAGCTGTTATATATTGATTTTCTTTACTTGACAGAAATTGTGAGGGTTATTACGGAAAGGGGAGTAAGTTAGTATTATAGTGTAAAATGTTACATGTCAAGGCAGGGGCCTTCATGAGATGAGAGATGCATCTTGTGGTGTACTTAATAAAGGTGCCCCCGTATTCATACATTCTTTTCTTAATCACCCATCACCATTGATACATCATTGAAGCACCAATGGAAGAACCCATTTATATTTCTATGATTTTTATCTGTATTAATATTCTAAAATTGTGTGGATTGTCATGTTTGTCAGGCAATAACTTTTGAGTTGGGCATTTTCAAAAAAATATTATTCTCTTACTCCTAAATTTACAATATTGCAATGGTTTAGATCATTTGTCAATAACATGCTTATTGAAATCACAATGATTTCACCCTTGTAAAATAGAGCAATGAGGGGTTTTCTTTTTTTCTTCAGTCAATCAGTCTAAGGCTAGTTCATTCCTAAAAAAGCTTAAGAGATTTATGCATTTCGTTTGTAGTCAAAAATTTTGTGCTATCGATATTATTTTTTCTCTTACTCAAATTGCTTAGAAGTTTTGTACTATGTTGTAAAAAAGATATGAACATATTGAATCATCTGTTAAAAGATATTCAAATTTATATGGCTCCTCACTCATAATCTCTTTTCTTAAATTTCATCTGCATCTTAAACAAGCACAACTATAAGTAACCACATTGACCAACCAGATTAGACACAACTTACATTCTAAGTGAGTAAAGCTAGTGAAATGACAACACACCTTTTTATGATAGTACTATAAGTATTGATCATCTAAAAAGCTGTGAATACTTGCCTTGTATTGGTATACTTCTTAGCATTATTTATGTTTAGTGGTTATAAATGTGGCATTCCCTCCTAATCCCAAAAAAAAGAAAAAGTCATATTAATTTTGAATTTTGAAAAGATTACTACAGTTTTATTTTTTAGAATTGTATGTGAGTAATATCTGTTGGGTTTTATGCCCTAAATAAAACTCATTTCACTATAATCAGATTTACTTATTAATATAGATCAGAAATAACATTTAATGTTGCATGGTTCACATGATTTATTTCATGATTATATGTACATAATGTATAAATTCATCTGAAATCCTTTTCACATACTTAATCCTGTTTATTGTGCCGTCAACACATTGGAAAGTAAACATGACTATGTGAATAAAGTTTCCTAGATTTATCAGACATAGGGTTTTACTGATATGATAATCTACAACAGAGTTTACTTGCATTTGGAGAAGTGCCATGTTCTTTCCAGAGCATTGGTTAAAGTAAAGCTCAGGTTGGATGCATGGAGTATGCATCGGAAGGGACCGATATTGAACTTTTACTTAGATTTATTAAATTACCGTAATATCTATTCAAGTCAATATCGCCTAGTTGATCCTAGATCAAATGATCTTAATACTGATATGATTAGGCTCAATCTTGAGAGGCTATTCGTGTTCTTTGATTTGTTAGTTAAGCCTACTTTTAGGTCAGGGTGATACGTACATTTTGGGAACACGGTAGTGCAATTGAGTGGGAGCGCTAGCATAAACATGGAATCTATAGCTTCTATCTGGCGAATAGTAAGCAAAGGATGATCTCCTTCGAGCTTGACCAAACGAACATAAATGGTGGAGTACTCATTTCACATAAGCTGAAATATCATTTATACGGGGTCAAGTGTTTTAAGGAATAAATACATTGTAGGGTGTTACGGTAATCTAATCCCTTTACAGTGTAGATCATTCATATAGAGGATCATTGATCACATTAGGATTATAACAATGGATAACTAATGATGTGTCTATATGGTGGAACATATAGAGCATTCTATATACTGAGAGTGCAATTCTAAGTTCTATGCGTGGATTCAACGAAGAATTAATAAGTTAGTGAATTTTAGTGCTAAATTCTTGATCTACTTATTGGAAGCTCGGTTATATAGACCCATGGTCCCCGCACTAGTTGAGATAATATTGCTTGTAAGACTCATATAATTGGTTTTGATTAATCAATTATAATTCTCAAATTAGACTATGTCTATTTGTGAATTTTTCACTAAGTAAGGGCGAAATTGTAAAGAAAGAGTTTTAGGGGCATATTTGTTAATTATGATACTTTGTATGGTTCAATTAATAAATATGATAAATGACAATATTATGTAATAATTATTTATAGTTATTAAATAGTTAGAATTGACATTTAAATGGTTGAATTTGAAAATTGGCGTTTTTGAGAAAATGAGGTGCAGAAAAGGTAAAACTGCAAAATTGCAAAAAGTGAGGCCCAAATCCACTAGTATAGGGCCTGCCACTTTTTTGGGAAATTTAAACTGATATTTTCATTATTTTAATGCCAAATAATTCAAACCTAACCCTAGTGGAATGCTATAAATAGATAGTGATGGCTTCAGGAAAAACACACTTAAATTTTCTACTTTTTCATTCAGAAAAAACTGAGCCTTCTCTCTCCCTATCTTTGGCCAAACCCACTCTCTCTCTCTTCCTCATTGAGATTTCGAAATTACCTTAGTGTATGAGTAGTGCCCACACACAGCAAGTGATACCTCAATCATAAATCGAGGAAGATCGTGAAGAAAGACTTTCAGCAAGAAGGAGGTTTCAGCATCAAAGATTCAGAGAAATAGATCCATGTTCAGATATTGATAATGCTCTGCTACAGAAAGGAATCAAGGGCTAGATATCTGAACGGAAGGAGTCATTATATTCCGCTGCACCCAATGTAAGGTTTCCTAAACTTTATATGTGTTTATTTCATCGTTTTAGAAAGTTCATATTTAGGGTGTTAATAAACATACTTGTGAGTAGATCTAAGATCCTGGTAAAATAAATTCCAACAACTGGTATCAGAGCCATGGTAATTGATTTACTTGCAAGAAATTTGGACTTTAAAACGATTGTTTGTTTGTTTTTGGATGGTATCATGTTGTATTGAGTGTTATTTGATAATTGATTGATGTTTATAAATTTTCGTGAAAAATAATTGCGATTCTGTTTCTGGAATTATTTTTATTGGATAGTATGGAAAAAATTAAGCAAGTTACTTTTTTACAGAACTCAATTTCGATTTAATTTGAATTAGTTATGATTTTTTGAAGATTCGAATAAATCGGAGCTGTGCTGAAATTTTCCTGCGATCGCGAAAACTGTCCGTACAGCTCACAATTTTTTCGTTTTTCTTCGATTTTTTATGCTTTTTCAAGGAATTAACTTTCGATTTTTTGTGTAGTTCTATATTTATACTATTACTATTCCTAATTCAATTCTAATTATCATTATGAATTAATTTAATATTTTTTAAATTTAATTCAAGATATTAGTGTAATTTGAATTTGAAAATAGTTAGTATCTATCTTTTTGCTTAATTATCCATCTTATTTTTAAATTTGATTATATCTTATCTTATTTTTAAATTTAAGGTCAGATTTTAAATTTTTTTAAATTAAATCTTTTTTTAAATAATTTGACCTTATTTTGCTAACTTTTAAATTTTGTTATTTTATTTATTTAAATTATATTTAAAATCTGAAAAAAGATATTCATTTATCTTTCTAATTTTTTATTTAATTTTTATTTATAAAATAACATTTAAATTTTAAAAGTAGTTAGCAAATTTTGAAATGATATTTAGGTTGGTTGAAACCTAATTTTTTAAAATTGTAGGTTTAATTTTAAATTTAAATTTTTTTTTAAATTTTCGAAATTTTTTTTATTTTATTTTAATTTTTCGAAAATAAATATTTTATTTATTTAATTAATTATTTCGAAATTAATTATTTAATTTAAAATTAAATAAATCCTACATCCAACTATCCAGCTAACCTTGTTGCAGGAGTATGTGTTTTAGCTTGTTTGTAAGTTTTCAAAACCTATTATTAATTGATTGCAAATAGCCATGTTTACTTTTTGCCAGATCTAATGATCTGATGGCTCCCTTGGTCAAGTTAATAATTTGTAACAGGTATATTTACAATCTTCTTTCATCTGTGTATGACCTAGCAACATGATAGGACCCATCCAAAGTGTGCCTGTGTGAGCCTATGTGTTTAATTTTATTATAGATGCATATAGGTTGCTGTTGCTAAAATAAATTATCATAGTTCTTGATAAAATTTATTTAGGCCCATTTAGTTTTTGGGCCTATTCAATTAATAACAGTTGTTCTTATTAAGGTTAAATTCCTCTGTTTTGGGCCTTGTGTGAGAGTTGGGAGCCATAGTAGTGGGTACGACATACTGAACCCAGCACCCCCTCACATGAACTAAACCAATTGTGAAGGCCCATTTGCCTGATTTGAATAACTGTACTAGTTTAATTAAACTAGTTTAACCTAATAAAATTGATTAGCAACATAATTAATTTCATTTATTTTGAAATTAATTTAAGAAAATTATAGTTTAAAGAATTTTTTATTCTAAGCTAAACTATATATATTTTCTTGTATTTAATTAAATATAGAATTATAACCATCTAGATTCTTTCTGGAGCTTAATTTAAATTTTTCATTAAATATTCCTATTTAAGTTGATATTTAGTTATCTACAACTAACCAACTTAAATCTGAATATCTTTTGAATTTCAAATTTCAAAATTAAGTTGAGGAATTTTAGGCATTGGTTATTAAGATTCTTTAGATATTTTTTAAGTTAATATCTTTTCGAATATTAACCTAAAATGGAATATTTTAGATATTTTTTAGGTTAATATCTTTTCGAATATTAACTTAAAATGGAATATTTTTGAATTAAGTGGTTACAACTTAATTTTTGATATTTAATTAAATTTAAATTTGAAAATATTTAAGTTCTAGATTTTTTCTAATACAACTTAAATTAGATATTTTTTCAAATTTTGTGGAAAAGATACTTAGTTAAATAAGATATTTTCTAGATAGTTATTTCTAGACTACTTATTATTTCTAATATTAAATAGGAAAATATTATACATTGTGAAATCAATTATTTTAAATAATTAATTTTGGTACAATTTATTTTTTCCTAGTATTAAACTAGAGATTAATAATTAAGCCTTTTCTACACTTAATTATTTATTTCTTGAATTTAATACATTTAATTAATTTGAAAATTAAATATCTAAGTTGATTTTCATCATCATACTTAAATATTTCTTTTTCATGACACTTTATTAAATAGAAAATTATTTTTAGTTGAAATTTATTTTTTCAACTAAATTTAAATAATTTTCAAAATATATTTTTTCTTTATTTTATTAATCAAATTTCGAAATTGCATTTCTTAAATGCTGGAATTTCGAATTTTATCTTGAAAAATAGATTAAGTTGTAAATTAATTAATTATTTTAATTAATTTTTGGACCATCTTAAATCAATTATTTTTTTTTATATTAATTGATTAATTTAAAATAAATGAATTAAAATATATTATTAGAAATTGAATTAATTAGTCAAAGGAAAATCTAGATAGGTGATATTTTTGCTTGAAGTATTTTTCTAATGTATTTAATTAAATAGAAAATTAATATTTAAGTTGATTTTCATCATCATACTTAAATATTTGAAATTTTTCTTATATATTTAATTAAATAGGAAAATTATATTTTTTGTTGTAAATTAATTTTATTAATTAATTTTGGGCCAACATTAAATTAGAATAATTTTTCCAGGATTAATTTTTTATTTTAACATGTATTTTCGAAAATTGTGTCCTAGAATACTTTAATTTTTCGAAATGCAATATATATTTATAGAAAATTAAATTTGAGTTGTAAATTAATTTAAATTAATTTATTAACAACTTAAATTGAATATTTTTCTAAATATTTATTGGAAATTATTACTAAGATGGAAATAATTCATGTTATTTTCATATTATTCACGATGGTTTCCTAGATTGATCTTTGCTGATCTGAGATAAGTCTCTAACAGATACTTTGTTCATATTAAAATCTCTAGGCTGAACTAGTATAAATCCGATTGTGTTTTGTCAATTTCTTTTATTTTGTTTTCTGCATTATTTGTTATTGTTTTTCTAAGATAGAATCTACCAAATTTTGATTTGATTGTGTTGTGTGCTTACAAAATATTCCTTAGATTTTCCTAAAAGTATCACTTTTAATACATAGAATAAATAGTGCGTAAAGTCATGTATAAATATTTTGTTTGTTAGTTTGGGATTGTTTTGAGTCCTTTGCTGATGCATTTGACTATTTGGGAGTTGTTAGCCCTTGTTTGTATAGTTTTGTTTATTGGTATCAAATTTTTTTACTTTTCTAATTTGTGGATGAACAAGAGTAAAATCCTTTTCTAGTTTCCTTTCAAATTAGTGAGTATATACAACCAATTTTATAGAATATTCTCTATTACAATAATTTAATTGGGATTAAGAACCAATATTGTAATTGTTGTAGATTCTATATTTTGATGGAGATGAAGACATTCCTGAAGTATAAGATGCTACTATAGAAAGCACCCACCGAACTTTGAATGATAGTGTTGAGTTTAGCATTTCAAGAGATTAAATTCGTGAAATGGCTAATGTTCGTGATGAAATTGCTGATCATATATGGAGAGCAAATCGACGATGAAGATAATGAGTGAAACTTATTAACAATTAGAACTTTTTTAATATTTTTCGTCAAGATTGAACAATTATTAGTTCATATTTCATTATGACTTTGTCGGTTTTGTGTTATAGATAATGAGTTTCGTGATTTTAAATTACTTGAATTTTTTTAAGATGTTAATGAGTATTTTTTATTTAATTATTTTTTTATAATTTTTATATATTTGTTGAAAAATAAAAATAAATGATATTCGTAATTTTTTATTTAAAAAAAGAAAAAAAAATCAAAATTTATGTTTTTTGTTTTTAAAATTGAAAAATAAAAATGGTTACAAAACATACTTTTATTTTGTATTTTTAAAATTATAAAACAAAAGTGGTTACAGAATACACTTTTGTTTTCTGTTTTTAAAATCTAAAAACAAAAATAGTTATATAACACATTTTTGTTTTTTAAAAACAAAATTTTAAAAACAAAAAATCTACTTTCATTTTTCTGTTTTTAAAATTAAAAAACAAAAGTGTTACCAAACGCCACCTTAGTTGTTAGATATTTATAATTTTTTTTAAAAAAATTAATGTATATAATTATTTTATTATTAATTTTAATTAAGAGAATTAGATAAGATTATGTTAAATGATTTTTAATTGTATATAGATATATAGATAGATATATTTTTTTTAATTTTTTTAAAACTTAGTTGTTAGATATTTATAAAATTAAAAAAAAATACTATGTTTTTTATTTAAAAAATTAGAAAAATAAAAAAATATAATTAAAAAAATGAGAAATAGATAAATATGTTTTAAATAATTAGAAAAAAATAGAAAATAGATAAATAGGTTATAAATAATTAGAAAAAATGAGAAAATAGATAAAATAATTTTAAGCCATTTTAGAGCGCCACGTCACCGTCTTATACTTCTCCTCTATATATATAGATTGGATTATATATCATATTTTTATATAATATTATATTAAACTTTAATTTATACTAAAATATCATATATTTATGTGTCCATAAAGTTAATACCACATATAGTTTTACAGAAAAATATTTATAAAATACAATACAATATACAATGCAATACAATACGACTTAATACGGCGTTCCAAACAAGCCCTATAAGTATTTTAGGGTGGTCTTCCTAAGTGAAACTTACAAAAATACTGAAATTTATATTAACTTTTACAAAAATATTACCACACAGAATTTTTTTCAAAAATACTGTTTTTTTTTTTTTATAAATAACAGTAAAACACAAAACAAAACAACTAAAAAATAACAGTGAAACAACTAAAAAACAACAGTAGAATAACAAAGGAAACTTAACACAATACACAATATTTTTTTAAAAAATTCTGCCCCACAGTTAAAAGAAAAAAAAAAGTAAAAAATTTCAGTATGTGGCGTAAAAAATCCCTTCTTGTTTGGTAACTTGTCACTTTTTGACCCTACTATTTTCTTTCTTCTGAATTTTTTTATTATTCTCCCTTATTTTAGGGTGGTCTTCCTAGTGAGTAAGTTTTTTTATTTTCTTTTAATTTTTTGCACTTTATTTTTTACTTTAAATTTGCTCTACGAATTCTAGGTATATATAAAACTGTTCTTCGAAATTAGAAATTGGAATTTTTAATTTTAGGTTTGAATACACATGTGCAGTTCACGACGTTTAATTTTTAATTGATCTCAAACTGTTTTTGTTGAAAAAATTACTTAAAAATGCTTATTCAGTGTTTCTAGACATTTTTAGTGTTCTTCATGTGTTCTTTAACCTTTGACTTAATCTTGAAATCTATTTGGTCGAAGCATTAGAAATGTTTTACCCTTGTTAAAATCATACTCGTGTGTCTGGTTCTTACCTCTCTCTCTCCTCCTTTTGTAGATGGACCTGGATGATTTAGGGAGGTTAGCACCAAATAGATAATGATCTTCTCCAACTGCTCTTCAAATACCAGTCTAGTCTCCATGCAACTTCACCATCGTCGAGTGAGAGTTCGTCAACTTCAAGGTTCGACGAGTGGGAAGTCACACGTGACTCATCAGAGTCTTTGGAGCCTGTCGTGCAACACCACCATTACCCCAGTCGGATTGGCAAAGATGGGTACGGAAGATTTATCTAGAAACTGAACAAAGATTAGAGACATTACTTGCCCGCTTAGGTTCCAGGCAGACGTTCTAGGCACACTTTCGGAGGGTTGTCCAGAGCCTTCAAGGGAAGCCTCCGTGCTAGCGGGGATTGCAGTTAATGAATATAATTTCAATTTCCAATCAAACTATTAATCTCGCTGATAAAGTTGAAGCAGTTAATTATCCCAATCTCCTTATTAGATGTAATCAAGGCGAAGTGCTCAATAATAAACTCTTTTACCTAAGCAGTAAATCTATGAAGCATATAATTTCTTTAACTTAGATAAGATTTATGGAGATAGATTAATCTAGGCAATAAATGAATGAAGCATATAATTTATTTAACCTAGATTCTATTCTTCATCACAATTAAAATACCTTTGACAATATTAAAAATTATAATTTATCACAAACACTTAGAATCCTAGACTATTAGGTGAATAGTACCTAAAATAACAGTATATTAAAGTAAAACCTAATTTAGTGGTCATCTAAACAAGATTAAAACAATAATCATGACATTGAATTAGAAGAGTATAAACAATTTGATATAATAAAAAACTGGAAATTAACATTCAATAATGGAATTAAGAATTCATGTCTTAGGTTTTAAAATAACATTTAACTAAAAGGAAACTACTCAGAATTAGTAACGATAATTATAATAAATAGTAAGAGTTTAAGGAGAAGAAAAGAATTATGATGAAGAACACTTCGAAGCCGCGATCTCCGTCTCTTCCTTGCTCTCTCTCTCTAAGTTTTTATCTAAATTTGGTAGCTCTAGGAATCTGAAATTCATAGCGTAAAAGGTTCTATTTATAGTGCTTGAAAAGATAGATGAATCCCCTTAAAATTAGGATTTATTTTTTTTAAAAAGAAAGAGATAAGTACGGCGCTATAGCACCTGAGACTTGCGTTATAGCGTCCATGAGATATTTCCTGAATAACCCAAATGCTGAAATTATCTTCTTCTTTTTTTTTTTTTTCAGACTTGTGCTATAGTGCCTAGCACCATTTTTCATACTCCAGCTTGTTTCTCGACACAAGCGACAACAATAGCAAATAAAACCACAAAACTTGCATCATTCAATTTCTTAAAGTTCAAGAAACCATAAAAAGAGGTGATGGAAGCTTACCTACAGCCTTATATAACAAAACCTTGCTGAGTTTTTCTTGAAATGAAGAAGAAAATACCAAACCCTAGCTGCTCTAGGGATTTTCGAGAGAGAGTTGTGTAATTTTTACCTTTTTTTATTTTTGTAAAAATGAATAAAGAAAATGTTTTTATTAAAATAAAATCAGGTATTATCACTTTAAAATTCAGATTAAAACATCCCATAAAAGACAAAACTCCCTCATGCAAATTGACCAATTTGCCCCTCCACACTAAAAATCATAACAAGTCATTAAGGGGTATTTTGGTCACTTTTAAGGTTTCTACTAATTCCGACATTCCCAATGTCTAACTTTATTGTCCTGCTATACTAAAAATACTAAGATGTGATTCTAATAGCCAAACACCGCTTTCCAATGCTGTCGGGCACAAAACATGCAAAATTATGAAATTTCTATACATGACATAAAATGCATTTTGAATTCAAATAAATCATCATAAATAAATAATTCAATATCAACAAATAATTTTCATATTTAAGCCCTAATTATCTGCTAATTTTCAAATTAAAGCTAATCAGTCTTTACAATTATCCCCCCTTAAAAGGATTTCGTCCTCAAAATCTAACCTGAAAAACTCTGGATATTGAGCTCTCATGTCCGATTCTAACTCCCAGGTGGCTTCCTCCACCTTGTCGTTTCTTCAGAGTACTTTGACCAAAGCTATGGTCTTGTTCCGAAGAACCCTATCCTTTCTGTCAAGGATCTGAACTGGTTGTTCCTCATATGACATATCCGGTTGCAGCTCAAGATTTTCATAGCTAAGTACACGAGCAGGGTCTAAAACATATTTTCTCAACATAGAGACATGGAATACGTTGTGAACTGCTGAAAGAGCTGGAGGCAAAGCTAATCGATATGCCACTTGTCCAACCTTCTCGAGAATCTCGAAAGGTCCTGTAAATTTAGCTCATAACTTGCCTCTTTTCCTGAAATTCTTAATTCCCTTCATTGGAGACACCCGTAGGAACACATGATCCCCTACTTGAAACTCTACATTCCTGCGTTTCAGATCTGCATAACTCTTTTGCCTACTCTTAGAGGCAAGCATTCTGGCTTTAATCTTCTCAATTGCTTCGTTAGTCCGTTGCACTAATTCTGGACCTAAGTATTTCTTCTCCCCTGTCTCATCCCAGTGAATGGGAGATCTACATTTTCTACCGTATAACAGTTCATAGGGAGCCATCCCTATTGTACTTTGATAACTATTATTGTACAAGAACTATATCAACAGTAGGTACTTACTCTAGGAGCCTTCAAAGTCCATAACACAGGCTCGTAACATATCTTCTAGTATCTGAATTGTCCTTTCGGACTGTCCATCAATCTGAGGATGGAAAGCTGTATTGAATTTCAATTTGGTACCCACAGCCCGTTGCAAACTTTACCAAAATTTTGAAGTAAATTTTGGATCTCTATCCGAAACTATGGACTTTGGGACACCATGCAGTCTTACAATCTCTTTAACGTACAAATCTGCATACTGATCCACTGAAAAGGTTATTTTAATAGGTAGAAAATGAGCAGATTTTGTGAATCGGTCTACCACAACCCAAATTGAATCAAATAAACTCGTGGTTCTAGGTAATCCAACCACAAAGTCCATTGTGATATCTTCTCACTTCCATTCAGGTAAGGTTAAAGGCTGCAACAAACCTTCCGGTCTCTGATGTTCAGCCTTGATCTGCTGACAAGTTAGGCATCTCGATACGAATTCTACCACATTCTTCTTCATTTCGCTCCACTAGAAGTAGAGTTTAAGATCTTGATACATCTTGGTGGTGACGGGATGCAGGGAATATGGAGTGGTATGAGCCTCTTCGAGAATTTCATTTCTAAGTTTCGCACTACAAGGAATGCAAACCCTGGTCTTGAACAACAGCATCCCACTATTTGACACTGTAAAATCTTTGGCTTGACCAGCTGAAACCTCTTCTCTGATCTTCACTAACTTTGGATATGTTAGCTGAGCAACTTTAATTCGCTCTAACCGATCAGATTGTAGCGTCAAATTATGAAGTTTTTCTAAAACAAACTCAATGTTGGATCTGACCAGGTCTTCTGCTAACTGAGGTGAAATCTAAACCATACTAGTTACCTGCCCGGGACCCATCTTGCTTAGGGCATCAACCATTACATTGGCTTTCCCAAGATGGTAAAGGATCTCACAATCGTAATCCTTAACCAATTCTAACCAATGCCTCTGTCTCATATTCAAATCTTTATGAGTAAAGAAATATTTGAGACATTTATGGTCAGTATAAATTTCACATCTCTCTCCATAGAGATAATGTCACCATATCTTCAAAGCAAACACCACTGCGGCAAGTTCTACGTCATGAGTCGGGTACCGCTGTTCATAATCTTTTAACTGACAAGAGGCATAGGCAATAACTCGGTCGACCAGCATCAGTACACACCCCAAACCCTCTCTTGATGCATCACAAAATACCACGAACTTCTCCTTGTCAAAAGGTAGGGCTAACAGTGGAGCTGTGATTAACCTCTACTTCAGCTCCTGAAAGCTTGCTTCACACTTATCCGTCCATACAAAACGCTGATTCTTTTTGGTGAGCTCGGTTAAGGGTGTTGAAATTTTAGAAAACCCTTCCACGAACCGACGATAATAACCAGCCAGACCCAAAAAGCTTCTAACTTCTGTCACTGTTTTTGGTCTCGGCCAATCCCTGACGGATTCTCTTTCCCGGATCCACCTTGATCCCATCTTTGCTAACAATGTGCCCAAGGAAGTGGGTTGGTTTTATGCCCTAAATAAAACTCCATTTCAATGTAATTTACTTTATTCAACATCAATAAAAAAACAGAAGTATTTTTCATTCATTTGTGTATGTTTTGGTTCACTTCATCAATTGCTTGTCTATTTGATTTATAAATTCATCTTAAACCCTTTTCACATACTTGATCCTGTTTATTGTGTTGTCATCACATTAGAAAGTAAACATGACTATGTGAATAAAGTTTCCTAGATTTATCAGACACAGGGGTTTTACTGATATGATAATCTACAACAAGAGTTTACTTGCATTTGGAGAAATGCTATGTTCTTTCCAGAACATTGGTTAAAGTAAAGCTCAGGTTGGATGCATGGAGTATGCATCGGAAGGGACCGATATTGAACTTTGACTTAGATTTAATTAAACTTACCGTAAAATCTATTCAAGTCAATATCGCCAAGTTGATCCTAGATCAAATGTTCTTAATCCTGTTATGATTAGGCTCAATCTTGATAGGCTATTCGTGTTCTTTAATTTGTTAGTTAAGCCTACTTTTAGGTGAGGGTGATACGTACATTTTGGGAACACGGTAGTGCAATTGAGTGGGAGTGCTAACATAAACATGGAATCTATAGATTCTATCTGGCGAATAGTAAGCAAAGGATGATCTCCTTCGAGCTTGACCAAACGAACATAAATGGTGGAGTACTCATTTCACATAAGCTGAAATATCATTTATACGGGGTCAAGTGTTTTAAGGATAAAATACATAGTAGGGTGTTACGGTAATCTAATCCCTTTACAGTGTAGATCATTCATATAGAGGATCATTGATCATATTAGGATTATAACAATGGATAACTAATGATGCGTCTATATGGTGGAACATATAGAGCATTCTATATACTGAGAGTGCAATTCTAAGTTCTATGCGTGGATTCAACCAAGAATTAATAAGTTAGTGAATTTTAGTGCTAAATTCTTGATCTACTTATTAGAAGCTCGGTTATATAGACCCATGGTCCCCGCACTAGTTGAGATAATATTGTTTGTAAGACTCATGTAATTGGTTTTGATTAATCAATTATAATTCTCAAATTAGACTATGTCTATTTGTGAAATTTTCACTAAGTAAGGGCGAAATTGTAAAGAAAGAGTTGTTAGGGGCATATTTGTTAATTATGATACTTTGTATGGTTCAATTAATAAATATGATAAATGACAATATTATTTAATAATTATTTATAGTTATTAAATAGTTAGAATTGACATTTAAATGGTTGAATTAGAAAATTGGCGTTTTTGAGAAAATCAGATACAAAAGTGTTTAAACTGCAAAATTGCAAAAAGCAAGGCCCAAACCCAATAAGCCATGGCCGGCCACTTTTGTAGGCAATTTAAACTGATATTTTCATTATTTTAATGCCAAATAATTCAAACCTAACTGTAAAGACCGCTTAGTTTAATTTGGAAATTAGCAGTTAATTATGATTAATTATGAAAATTATTTATAGCTATTTAAATAATTTATTTATACTGTTATTTATTGAATTCAGTGATGCATTTTATGTCATTCAGTAGTTTTCATATTTTGCATTTCCGGTGCCCGGTATTTTGGAACCCGGCGTTTGGCTCAGTAGAAATCACAACTTAGTATGTTAGTAGTTTGGGACGGTTTATTAGACATTGGGAATGTCGGGAATGGCCGGGAATTTAGAATTTCCCAAAAATACCCCTTTAGAGTTGTTATGTGATTTTGGTGTGGAGGGGAAAAATGGTCTTTTTGCCCCAATGATATTTTGTCTTTTGTAATTTTATTATTTGAAAATAAATGTTATTTATTTGTTATTTGGCTGAAATAGATTAATGTTTAAAGTTTTCTTTTTATTCATTTTTCATTCAAAACTTAGAAAATAGAAAAAATTGCAAAAAAAACACTCTCTCTTTTCCTCTCTTTCTCTCTCGGCTGAAGGGTGATTCTAGGGCTGGAAATTCTGATTTTCAAAGCTATTTTCTTTCATTCTAAGTGTTCTTCATCCTTGGTAAAGTTTCTAAACTTTTCTTTTTGTAATTCTAGAAAAAAATGTGTGAAAAGATGATGATGCATGCTTGATTTTATTATGTTCTTGCTGCTGTGAATTGTGGTTATTTTCTGTGGTTTAATCATGCTATTTTAAGTAGTTTAGAGCTTGTGTTTGCATGAGAGTTGCTTAAATTCAAGTTTTGAAGTTTTTAGCTCAAGAGCATGAATTTTGAAAAATATATGTTGAATCTGTAATTACTTGCTGTAGTTGGGTGTTTTCATTTTCAGAGGCTTAGTTATGCATGATTATGTAGGTTTGATCTAGTTTGATTGCATGTTAGTGGATTCTAACCAAGTTTGAGTTTTGAAACTCAAAGCTTGGTCTTTAATGGTCTTTTGTGATTCTGTGAGTTCTAGGTGGTTTGGTTGCCTTTGAATGGTTATTTGGGTCATATAGAACAGGTCTGGAAGATCTTGTGTGATTTGGGTTAGAATTGATCGAGTTATGAATTTTTGAAAAATTCCTGCGAGGAACCGGAATTCCGGTTGTGCAACCGGAATTCTGGATGAGGGTCCAGTAATTCCCAGAACCGGAATTCCGGTTGGGCAACCGGTCTACCGGTTGGGGAAAATTCAGGGACCCTAGTTTTCCTCGTTTTTATGTTTTAGGGGGTATTGCCATGCTTTTTATCGATAGGGAAACTTTTAGTTCTTAGTTTAAGTCCCCGGGAAGTGATTTAGCGTGTCACTTATAGTGTTGTGATTTTTATGGTTTAGGAGCCTGTAATCCGCCGCTCAGCTAAAGTTCCAGTCAGGTTGACCGGCACACCTGAATTCGGAATCCAGGTAAGATTCGTATAACAGTATGCATATGTAGATTACATGTTTAACGAGCATGTAGGAATCCTGTTAGATTACATTAGTTATGTATGTTGGCTTCGAACCATCCAACCCTGTCACGTCGGTACAGGCTGGAGTATGACCAAGAATGAGTATGACCGGCTCGACCGATCAGCCGACACTTGGTTGGTGGTTCCGTACTATTGACGTATCCCTTCGGTACAGGAGTATGACCGGCGGCCGAGTATGACCGGTTCGACCGATCGTGGATACAAGAACACGTCGGTACGAGTGCCGGAGTATGACCGAATGGAGTATGACCGGTTCGACCGATCAGGCTGTTACGTGTCAATAGTACCGTCCCTATGAACGTTCAGAACTCAGTACCGTTTTGGACACGGCAGTAGTGGCTCAGTACCGTGTTGGACACGGCAGTAGCGGGACTCAGTATCGTGTTGGACACGGCAGTTAGGGTTATGATCAGGGGTATGGGCGTCTGATCATGACCGGGATTATGTATGAATATTATTATGCTTTTCTTACTGAGTCTGTCGACTCACAGTTCTACGTTTATGTGTAGGTAAAGGCAAGGCTAAAGCTGATGGACCGTGAGCGAGCTTATGAAGGTTGTACATGTCGGGGCGTTTAGGCCTGGAGCGTACGATCATCGGGACAGCGAGGCTGATTTTGTAACTGGTCGCTAGGCGACTTTTATTTTGTATAAACAGTTAAATCTTTTTGTAAATGATTTTGTAATCGGGATCCCGAGTCTTTTGTAATATTATTTTATAAGTTTAATTAAAAAGCAAAAATTTTAATTAATCACGTTTTCCATAAACCTCGTTGATTAGCAACGAGCTGCACAACATGTTTAAAAATCACGTAACACGCCTATGTTAGTTAGGGTGTTACAATTGGTATCAGAGCCGCCAGGTTGTCTTCCGAAGATCGTCACGACATGTACAATCATCATCAGCAGTTAGCTCGTTTCACGGTTCAGTAAGCCTTTATTGCTTTAGTAGTTTATTTTATTCAGTTATGAAAAAGAAAAGCCTGTTAGGAAGCATGTTAGTAGCCTGATAGTAGAATAGGCGCATGTTTCGTTTTTAATTTCCAAATTAAGCGGCATTAGTAAGCTCTCCTTGAATACGACCTGATATGCCAACTCTTGGTTTCGCAGGCAGTTCTAATCAGATGGACGCCAGGCGGACTACCAGGAGTCAGGGCAACTCAGTGGGGTCGAACCAAGGACAAGGAGCTCAGTTTCCCCCGCCTGTTAGGGGCCGAGGTAGAGGTCCCCGAGGTAGGGCTCGTGGTCGGGGTGATGAGAACCCGCCACAGGCTGCCCAGGCTCCCCCAGCCGATCAGGGAGCCCAGAATTAGGAGTTACGGTTTGCGGAAATGCAAGCCCGGATTGAAGAGCAAGACCTCGAGATTCAGAGGTTGAGACAGCAGGGTGCTCCTGCCGGTTCCTGGTGCCCGTAGTTCCGGTGGCACCGCCCCGCCCCCTGTGCCGAGATAGTGGTGGCGGCCAATAGATTGGAACCCCTGTACGAACGGTTCTGGAAGCAAGCACCTCCGGTTTTCCTGGGAGGTCCGGACGTGATGAAAGCCGAGCAATGGCTAACGGTGATTACCAAGATCCTGAACTTTATGGGTGTCACCGGTAACGACAGAGTGGTGTGTGCCACTTTCCAGTTCCAGGAGGACGCTCTGGTCTGGTGGGACATGGTGTCTCAGATCCATGACGTCACCACCATGACCTGGGAAAGGTTCCAGGTGTTGGGAATTATTTTACCAGGATCTTAGATCTACTCACAAGTATGTTTATTAACATCCTAAATATGAACTTTCTAAAACGATAAAATAAACACATATAAAGTTAAGATAACCTTACATTGATGCAGCGGAATTAATGTCTCCTTCCACTCAGATCTCTAACCCTTGATTCCTTTCTGTAGCAGAGTATAATCAAGATCTGAGCCCGAATGTCCTTCTTCTTCAAGTTTTGATCCTTCACAGTCTTCCAATCTATGATTGAGTTACTGCTTGCTGTGTGTGGGCACTTACTCTTTCACTAGGGTCACGAAAAAGATGAAGGGAAAAGAGAGAGAGAGGTATTTCGGCCAAGGTAGAGAGTGAGGAAGGCTCAGTTTTCTGAAGAGAGAAATTTCTGTCAGAAAGCTAATGAAAAGCATGTTATGAGACTGAGCCATCACTTTCTATTTATAGGCAACTACTAGGTTTAGGTTAGGATTTATTTGGCATTAAAATAATGAAAATATTAATTTGAAAAATCTAATTAAGTGGCCGGCCATATGGTGTTATTGGGCCTCACTTAATTTTGCAATTTTATCAAATTTTATCTCTATTTTCTCAAAAACGCCAATTTTCCAATTCTAACCTTTTAAATGCCAAAACTAATTATTTAATAACTAAAATAGATTATTAAATAATATTGTCATTTAATTTAATTATTAATTAGACATATAAAGTCCATTAATAAATAAATAAACCTAGAAAACTCTTTTCTTTACAATTTCGCCCCTGCATAGTGAAAATTCATAAAATTAGACATAGTCTAACTTTAGAATTATAATTGATCAATCACGAATCAATTAATGAGTCTTACAAGCAGAATGTTCTCAACTAGAATGGGGACCATGGATCTATATGCTGAGCTTCCAATAAGTGAACCAAATTTACCAAGTAAATTCCTACTTATTAATTCTTCGTTGAATCCACTCTTAGAACTTAGAATTGCACTCTCAGACTTATATAGAGCATATTGTATGTTTCACGATACCAATATACTATCTCATTTAACCATTGTTATAATCTTATTGTGATTTAAAGATCCTCTATATAGATGATTTACATCGAGATGGGATTTCTTTACCGTTCTCACCCCTCAATGTATTTTGCCCCTTAAAACACTTAACTACGTGTAAATGGTGTTTAGTGATCTAATAATTAGTCAGTTAAACAAGAGCTCATCCATTTACTTCTATTTGCTAAGCTCGAAGGGAATCATCACTTAACTTCTATACACCAGTAGAAGCTATAGATTCCATATTTATGTTCAGCACTCCCACTCAATCATACTATCATGTTCCCAAAATATACGTATCACCCTGACCCAAAAGTAGGCTTAACTAATAAATCAAAGAACATGAATAGCACTCCTGAGTTGAGCCCAAGCATATCAGGATTTAGATTCTTTTAATCTTAAGATCAACTACTGATATTGACTTGGAAAGATATGTATAACGGTAAGTTTGTAATATCTTAACTTAGTTGCAATATCGGTCCAGTCCAATGTATACTCCATACATTCGAAACTAGTATACTTTACTAATGTCCTGGAAAGAACATAACACTTACTCCAAGTGTAAGTACACATCATCGCTGATTATCACATTAGTGTAAATCCAATAACACTGATGAAACAGGGACCAAAACTTTTGATTCATATGATCACAATCACATTCCACTGTGTTGACGATATTGTAATTGTGAATAAACATATGATCTGGATTTAACTGATTTTGTGTGTATGAATGTAATAAACATATTAAACATATTAAACCATTAGCATGTAAAATTCATGCAAACATCAATCACTTCAAATTTCTTATATTGATAACTAATCAGATTGTAAAGAGTTTTATTTAGGGCATAAAACCCAACACCAGGAACTCTTCAACGCGAAGTATTACAATGAGGCGGTCAGAAGCGCCAAGAGGAAAGAGTTCGCTCACCTGACCCAGCGTGAGAATATGAGTGTCACTGAGTATACTACTCAGTTTGACCGGTTAGCGAGGTTAGCCTCGGGAATTGTGCCAACCGACTTCAGCAAGAAGGAGAAGTATCTGGACGGGTTGAATGCCAAGATCAAACACGATTTGATGATCACCACGGACGACAGCACCACCTATGCTCAGATGGTGGAGAAGGCACTGCGAGCTTAGGGCGCAGTTGGGTGTATGTCGGAGTCAGCTAGTACTCCAGCGAGTGGCGGGGCTCCTACCCCTCCTGCATCAGGCTTTAGCAGGAGGAGTAGTGGTTCGGCCATTGATCAGAGGAAGAGAGCACCCACTGTTGGGTTTTATGCCCTAAATAAAACTCATTTCAATATAATCAGATTTACTTATTAATATAGATCAGAAATAACATTTAATGTTGCATGGTTCACATGATTTATTTCATGATTATATGTACATAATGTCTAAATTCATCTGAAACCCTTTTCACATACTTGATCCTGTTTATTGTGCCGTCAATACATTGGAAAGTAAACATGACTATGTGAATAAAGTTTCCTAGATTTATCAGACACAGGGTTTTACTGATATGATATTCTACAACAAGAGTTTACTTGTATTTAGAGAAATACTATGTTCTTTCCAGAACATTGGTTAAAGTAAAGCTCAGGTTGGATGCATGGAGTATGCATCGGAAGGGACCGATATTGAACTTTGACTTAGATTTAATTAAACTTACCGTAGAATCTATTCAAGTCAATATCGCCAAGTTGATCCTAGATCAAATGATCTTAATCCTGTTATGATTAGCCTCAATCTTGAAAGGCTATTCGTGTTCTTTGATTTGTTAGTTAAGCCTACTTTTAGGTCAGGGTGATACGTACATTTTGGGAACACGGTAGTGCAATTGAGTGGGAGCGCTAGCATAAACATGGAATCTATAGCTTCTATCTGGCGAATAGTAAGCAAAGGATGATCTCCTTCGAGCTTGACCAAACGAAAAATAAATGGTGTAGATCTCATTTCACATAAGCTGAAATATCATTTATACGGGGTCAAGTGTTTTAAGGATAAAATACATAGTAGGGTGTTACGGTAATCTCATCCCTTTACTGTGTAGATCATTCATATAGAGGATCACTGATCAAATTAGGATTATAACAATGGATAACTAATGATGTGTCTATATGGTGGAACATATAGAGCATTCTATAAACTAAGAAGAAAGCCAATAGAACTATGGTTTAATCCATTCACATGGAGTAACCTAAAGTTTTCTATTACAAGGACATAAAAGGAAATTTTCGTTTATGAGTCTATTCAATGGACTTAACAAAACTTTCTGTTCCTAGTATTATAGGTTTGAGTTTATATAAACCTATGGCTTGTGGTATACCTGGTAATTACTTACTCTAATGCAAGTAACTTACTTTAGTAAGATGCTGAAGCATTTTCTTTCTAATGGCAATCTATAGAAGCTTCACAACTTCTTAGGTATAGATTTTATTTATCTAAGGAAAAGTCTGAACTATTCCAGAAAAGATAAAGCCATGAAAGAATTTCTTATATCAACAGTGAGAGGTCTTAGATATGCTTTTGTATGCCTTAGACCAGACACCTGCTGTTGAGTGGGAGTAATGCGTAGGTATCAGATTAATCCAGGAGAAGAACATTGGAAGACAATCAAGTAAATCCTAAGATTAAGAAGAGGAACTATATGTTAGTCTATAAGAGTGTGTTTAAAACTCTTAGACTACACCACATCAGATTTCGAAATTTGCCTATGTGCTAGTAAATATTTCTGATAAGATGGTGGTTACTCTGGGGGTGGAATAGTGATTTTGGAGAAGTGTAAAAACCTATCTGAAGTCTCTAGGTCTACCAGAAAGGGACTGAATGTTAAAGCTGTAGGAAAGGTACTTATTCAGTCTAAGGAAAGTTCTACACATTTTTGGCATCATTCCAAATTGCCTTAAACTACTAGTGTTAATTTCCTGATTAACCAAAAGTAGTTGCCAAAGATATAGAATCCAGTATCCCAAGAGAGTAGACATATAGAGAGGAATTTCACATTATCAATGATTTTGTGATTAAGGAAGAGTAATAGTGGAGAAAAGGTTGTGTTTAATTCAACCTTTCAGATCCTATTACGAGAAGTTTACTACTACTACACTTGATTTGTATATCAAGGTGTTGAGATTATTTGAAATGCACTTTTTGTTTTATATTAGTGCAAGTGGGAGTTTGTTGGGTTTTATGCCCTAAATAAAACTCATTTCAATATAATCAGATTTACTTATTAATATAGATCAGATTTAACATTTAATGTTGCATGGTTCACATGATTATATGTACATAATGTCTAAATTCATCTGAAACCCTTTTCACATACTTGATCCTGTTTATTGTGCCGTCAACACATTGGAAAGTAAACATGACTATGTGAATAAAGTTTCCTAGATTTATCAGACACAGGGTTTTACTGATATGATAATCTACAACAAGAGTTTACTTGTATTTGGAGAAATACTATGTTCTTTCCAGAACATTGGTTAAAGTAAAGCTCAGGTTGGATGCATGGAGTATGCATCGGAAGGGACCGATATTGAACTTTGACTTAGATTTAATTAAACTTACAGTAGAATCTATTCAAGTCAATATCGCCAAGTTGATCCTAGATCAAATGATCTTAATCCTGTTATGATTAGGCTCAATCTTGAAAGGCTATTCGTGTTCTTTGATTTGTTAGTTAAGCCTACTTTTAGGTCAGGGTGATACGTACATTTTGGGAACACTCGGTAAAGGCAATTGAGTGGGAGCGCTAGCATAAACATGGAATCTATAGCTTCTATCTGGCGAATAGTAAGCAAAGGATGATCTCCTTCGAGCTTGACCAAACGAAAATAAATGGTGGAGATCTCATTTCACATAAGCTGAAATATCATTTATACGGGGTCAAGTGTTCTAAGGATAAAATACATAGTAGGGTGTTACGGTAATCTAATCCCTTTACTGTGTAGATCATTCATATAGAGGATCACTGATCAAATTAGGATTATAACAATGGATAACTAATGATGTGTCTATATGGTGGAACATATAGAGCATTCTATATACTGAGAGTGCAATTCTAAGTTCTATGCGTGGATTCAACGAAGAATTAATAAGTTAGTGAATTTTAGTGCTAAATTCTTGATCTACTTATTGGAAGCTCGGTTATATAGACCCATGGTCCCCCCACTAGTTGAGATAATATTGCTTGTAAGACTCAAGTAATTGATTTTGATTAATCAATTATAATTCTCAAATTAGACTATGTCTATTTGTGAATTTTTCACTAAGTAAGGGCGAAATTGTAAAGAAAGAGTTTTAGGGGCATATTTGTTAATTATGATACTTTTTATGGTTCAATTAACAAATATGATAAATGACAATATTATTTAATAATTATTTATAGTTATTAAATAGTTAGAATTGGCATTTAAATGGTTGAATTAGAAAATTGGCGTTTTTGAGAAAATCAGATACAGAAAAGATAAAACTGCAAAATTGCAAAAAGTGAGGCCCAAATCCACTTGTATAGGGCCAGCCACTTTTGTAGGAAATTTAAACTGATTTTTTCATTATTTTAATGCCAAATAATTCAAACCTAACCCTAGTGGAATGCTATAAATAGATAGTGAAGGCTTCAGGAAATTTACACTTAAATTTTCTATTTTTCCTTCAGAGAAAAACCTAAGCCTTTCTCTCTCCCTATCTTTAGCTACCACTTCTTCTTTCTCTTCCTTTGAATTTCGAAATCCTTAGTGATTTGAGTAGTGCCCACACACATCAAGTGATACCTCAATCATAGTGAGGAAGATCGTGAAGAAAGATCATCAGCAAAGGAGTTTCAGCATCAAAGATTCAGAGAAAGAGATCCAGGTTCAGATATTGATAATGCTCTGCTACAGAAAGGAATCAAGGGCTAGATATCTGAACGGAAGGAGTCATATTATTCCGCTGCACCCAATGTAAGGTTTCTTAAACTTTATATGTGTTTAATTTATCGTTTTAGAAAGTTCTTATTTAGGATGTTAATAAACATACTTGTGAGTAGATCTAAGATCCTGGTAAAATAATTTCCAACACCCACTGCTTCCGGTGGCTCGAGTCTAAACAAGAGGTTCCGGGGGAACCAGAACAGAGGGAGTCGTCCTGGTGGTACTGAGACCCGATTCTCCTATCCCGAGTGCCCTAGCTGCAAAAGGCACCATCGGGGTGAGTGCAAACGTCAGAGATGCTTTCACTGTGGCATGCCCGGACACTTCAAGAGGGACTGCCCCCAGCTCCGATCAGAGGCACCGAGAGCTCCAGCGATACCCACTCCAGCCAGGGTGTTCGCTATCATTCAGGCTGATGCAGATGCCAGCCCATCAGTTGTCACAGGTCAGCTTTCTATTAATAACTCGCTATATTCAGTGCTGTTTGATTTTGGGGCTACACATTCTTATGTGGCGGCCAGAGTCTTTAGTAAATTGGGTAGACCGTACGATAGATATGAATCAGGGTTTGGAACCCTATTACCTGGCGGAGAATTGGTTATCTCCAATAGGTGGATTAGGTCTATGGCAATCAGGATAGATGGTAGAGAGTTAAGTGCTGATCTGATAGAGATGAGTTTAGTCGAATTTGATATTATTTTAGGAATGGATTTCCTATCTAAATATTCGGCGAGCATTGATTGTAAAAGGAAGATGCTGATCTTCCAACCGAAAAGTGAGGAACCATTTGTGTTTGTTGGTTCAATTCAGGGATCTCGGATCCCGGTGATCTCGGTTATGTCAGCTAGAGAATTGTTGCACGACGATTGTTTAGGGTTTCTGGCCGTGGTGGTGGATACCATTTGGCCAGAGGACATCAAGGTGGTTCGGGAATTTTTGGATGTTTTTCCCGAAGAACTTCCAGGGTTACCACCTCAGCGGGAGATTGACTTCGTGATAGACTTGGCACCAGGGGTGGAACCGGTTTCCAAAGCCCCATATAGAATGGCTCCAGCTGAACTTAAGGAATTAAAGATTCAGCTCCAAGGGTTGCTTGACATAGGGTTTATTCGGCCCAGTGTGTCACCCTGGGGAGCCCCAGTTTTATTCGTCAAGAAGAAAGATGGATCTATGAGGATGTGCGTCGACTACAGAGAATTGAACAAGCTGACGGTGAAGAATAAATATCCATTACCTAGGATCGATGATTTGTTCGATCAGCTTCAGGGGAAGACGGTCTTTTCTAAGATTGATCTCCGTTCGGGTTATCATCAGTTGAGAATCCGAGAGGAGGACATTCCGAAGACGGCTTTCTGCACTAGGTATGGACATTACGAATTTCTGGTTATGTCATTCGGACTAACCAATGCTCATGCAGCATTCATGGACTTGATGAATAGAGTATTCAAGGATTTCCTCGATATCTGTGTGATTGTGTTTATCGACGACATCCTCGTGTACTCTCAATCAGAAGAGGAGCATGAGTTACATCTTCAGATGGTACTGCAACGGCTTCGGAAACATAAGCTTTATGCTAAGTTCAAGAAATGTGAGTTTTGGCTATCTCAGGTGTCCTTCCTAGGGCACATTGTGAGCAAAGATGGGATCAAGGTAGATCCCGGGAAGATCGAATCCGTCAGGGATTGGCCGAGACCGAAGACAGTGATAGAGATCAGAAGCTTCTTAGGTTTAGCTGGGTACTACCGTAGGTTCGTCGAAGGGTTCTTTAAAATTTCAATGCCCCTAACCGAGCTTTCGAAGAAGAATCAGCGTTTTATTTGGTCAGACAAGTGCGAAGCTAGTTTTTAGGAGCTAAAGCAGAGGTTGATTACCGCTCCAGTGCTAGCTTTGCCTTCGGACAAGGAGAAGTTCGTAGTTTATTGTGACGCATCCAAACAGGGTTTGGGGTGTGTGTTGATGCAAGCCGATCGGGTCATCGCTTATGCCTCCCGTCAGTTAAAGGATTATGAACAGCGATACCCGACTCATGATCTACAGTTGGCCGCGGTGGTTTTCGCATTAAAGATTTGGCGGCATTATCTTTACGGGGAAAAGTGTGAAATCTATACCGACCATAAAATTCTCAAGTATTTCTTTACTCAGAAGGATTTGAATATGAGACAAAGGCGTTGGTTGGAGTTAGTGAAAGATTACGACTGTGAAATCCTCTATCACCCCGGAAAAGCCAATGTAATGGCCGATGCCCTGAGCAGAAAGGGTCCCGGGCAAGTAGCTAGTATGGTTCAGATCTCACCTCAGCTAGCAGAGGACATGGTTAGATCCAGCATTGAGTTTGTGGTAGGTCAGCTTCACAACTTAACGCTAACAATCTGACCTGTTGGAAAGAATAAAAGTCGCTTAGATGACGGATCCAGAGTTAGTGAAGATCAGAGATGAGGTGTTGGCTGGTCAAGCCAAGGACTTTTCAGTGTCAGATAACGGGATGCTTTTGTATAAAGCTAGAGTTTGTGTTCCGAATAGTGTGGAACTCAGGAATGAGATCTTTGAGGAGGCTCATTCTACCCCGTATTCTCTGCATCCCGGCACCACTAATATGTACCAAGATTTGAAACTGTACTTCTGGTGGAGCGGTATGAAGAAGAATTTGGTAGAATTCGTATCGAGATGCCTCACTTGTCAGCAGATTAAGGCTGAACATCAGAGACCAGCAGGGTTGTTGCAGCCTTTAACCCTACCAGAATGGAAATGGGAAGATATCACGATGGATTTTGTGGTCGGGTTACCTAGGACCACGGGTTTATTTGATTCCATCTGGGTAGTGGTGGATCGATTTACAAAATCTGCTCATTTTCTGCCGGTTAGAACAACATTTACAGTGGATCAGTTGGCAGCATTGTATGTTAGAGAGATCGTAAGACTTCACGGGGTACCGAAGTCGATAGTTTTGGACAGGGAGCCGAAGTTCACCTCCAAATTTTGGCAAAGTTTGCAACGAGCAATGGGTACAAAGCTGAAATTTAGTACACCATTCCATCCTCAGACAGATGGTCAGTCCGAAAGGACAATTCAGATATTGGAGGACATGTTGCGAGCCTGTGTTATGGATTTTGAAGGCTCATGGAATAAGTATCTACCGTTGATAGAATTTTCTTACAACAACAGTTATCAGAGTACGATAGGGATGGCTCCCTACGAACTGTTATACGGTAGGAAGTGTAGATCTCCCATCCACTGGGATGTGACAGGGGAAAGGAAATACCTAGGTCCAGAGTCAGTGCAGCGGACCAATGAGGCAATAGAGAAGATAAAAGCGAGAATGCTTGCCTCACGGAAGCGGACGAAGAGTTACGCGGTCCAGAAACGCGAGAGATGTTGAGTTCCAAGTAGGGGACCATGTGTTTTTACGGGTATCTCCGATGAAGGGGATTAAACGTTTCGGGAAAAGAGGCAAGTTATGCCCTAGATTTACAGGACCTTTCGAGATTCTCGAGAAGATAGGTCAAGTGGCATATCGGTTAGCATTGCCTCCAGCCTTATCAGCAGTTCACAACGTATTCCATGTTTCGATGTTGAGAAAATACGTTTCAGATCCCTCTCATATACTCGGTTATGAGAGTCTGGAGCTACAGCCAGACATGACTTATGAGGAACAGCCAGTGCAGATCCTGGATAGAAAGGATAAAGTCCTTCGAAATAAGACCATAGCATTGGTCAAGGTTCTCTGGAGAAACAACAAGGTGGAGGAAGCCACCTGGGAGCTAGAGTCAGATATGAGAGCTCAATATCCAGAGTTATTCAGGTTAGATTTCGGGGACGAAATCCTTTTAAGGGGGGATAGTTGTAAAGACCGCTTAGTTTAATTTGGACATTAGCAGTTAATTATGATTAATTATGAAAATTATTTATAGCTATTTAAATAATTTATTTATACTGTTATTTATTGAATTCAGTGATGCATTTTATGTCATTCA
The DNA here is from genome assembly GCF_029168945.1 of Cannabis sativa. Lineage (NCBI taxonomy): Eukaryota > Viridiplantae > Streptophyta > Magnoliopsida > Rosales > Cannabaceae > Cannabis > Cannabis sativa. The sequence goes on along the minus strand of NC_083604.1, from coordinate 37,506,620 downwards.
GTAGTTTTCATAATTTGTATTTTCGGTGCCCGGTATTTTGGAACCCGGCATTTGGCTCAGTAGAAATCAAAACTTAGTATGTTAGTAGTTTGGGACGGTTTATTAGACATTGGGAATGTCGGGAATGGCCGGGAATTTAGAATTTCCCAAAAATACCCCTTTAGAGTTGTTATGTGATTTTGGTGTGGAGGGGCAAAATGGTCTTTTTGCCCCAATGATATTTTGTCTTTTGTAATTTTATTATTTGAAAATAAATGTTATTTGTTTGTTATTTGGCTGAAATAGATTAATGTTTAAAGTTTTCTTTTTATTCATTTTTCATTCAAAACTTAGAAACTAGAAAAAATTGCAAAAAAACACTCTCTCTTTTCCTCTCTTTCTCTCTCGGCTGAAGGGTGATTCTAGGGCTGGAAATTCTGATTTTCAAAGCTATTTTCTTTCATTCTAAGTGTTCTTCATCCTTGGTAAAGTTTCTAAACTTTTCTTTTTGTAATTCTAGAAAAAAATGTGTGAAAAGATGATGATGCATGCTTGATTTTATTATGTTCTTCTTCTTTGTGAATTGTGGTTATTTTAAATTGGTTTAATCATGCTATTTTAAGTAGTTTAGAGCTTGTGTTTGTATGAGAGTTGCTTAAATTCAAGTTTTGAAGTTTTTAGCTCAAGAGCATGAATTTTGAAAAATATATGTTGAATCTGTAATTACTTGCTGTAGTTGGTTGTTTTCATTTTCAGAGGCTTAGTTATGCATGATTATGTAGGTTTGATCTAGTTTGATTGCATGTTAGTAGATTCTAACCAAGTTTGAGTTTTGGAACTCAAAGTTTGGTCTTTAATGGTGTTTTGTGATTCTGTGAGTTCTGGGTGGTTTTGTTGCCTTTGAATGGTTATTTGGGTCATATAGAACAGGTCTGGAAGATCTTGTGTGATTTGGGTTAGAATTGATCGAATTATGAATTTTTGAAAAAATTTTGCGAGGAACCGGAATTCTGGTTGTGCAACCGGAATTCCGGATGAGGGTCCAGTAATTCCCAGAACCGAAATTCCGGTTGGGCAACCGGTCTACCGGTTGGGGAAAATTCAGGGACCCTAGTTTTCCTCGTTTTTATGTTTTAGGGGGTATTGCCATGCTTTTTATCGATAGGGAAACTTTTAGTTCTTAGTTTAAGTCCCCGGGAAGTGATTTAGCGTGTCACTTATAGTGTTGTGATTTTTATGGTTTAGGAGCACATGTCCGCCGCTCGGCTAAAGTTCCGGTCGGGTTGACCGCACACCGAATTCGGAATCCAGGTAAGATTAGTATAACAGTATGCATATGTAGATTACATGTTTAGCGAGCATGTAGGAAGCACCGTTAGATTACATTAGTTATGTATGTTGGCTTCGAACCATCCAACCGTCACGTCGGTACGAGTGGAGTATGACCGGACGGCGGAGTATGGCCCAGGTTCGGCCGTCCGGTGACACTTGGTTGGTGGTTCCGTGCTATTGACGTATCCCGTCGGTACTGGCGGGAGTATGACCAGCAGCCGGAGTATGGCCGGTTCGGCCGATCAGTGGATACGGTAACACGTCGGTACGGCTGGAGTATGACCAAGAATGCCGAGTATGACCGGCTGGACCGATCAGCCGTTACGTGTCAATAGTACCGTCCCTATGAACGTTCGGAACTCGATGCGTGTTGGACACGGCAATAGTGGCTCGATGCAGGTGTTGGACACGGCGATGGCGGGACTCGGTATCGTGTTGGACACGGCGGTTAGGGTTATGATCGGGGGTATGGGCGTCCGATCATGACCGGGATTATGTATGAATATTATTATGCTTTTCTTACTGAGTCTGTCGACTCACAGTTCTACGTTTATGTGTAGGTAAAGGCAAGGCTAAAGCTGATGGACCGTGAGCGAGCTTATGAAGGTTGTACATGTCGGGGCGGTTAGGCCTGGAGCGTACGATCATCGGGACAGCGAGGCTGATTTTGTAACTGGTCGCTAGGCGACTTTTATTTTGTATAAACAGTTAAATCTTTTTGTAAATGATTTTGTAATCGGGATCCCGAGTCTTTTGTAATATTATTTTATAAGTTTAATTAAAAAGCAAAAATTTTAATTAATCACGTTTTCCATAAACCTCGTTGATTAGCAACGAGCTGCATAGCATGTTTAAAAATCACGTAACACGCCTATGTTAGTTAGGGTGTTACACTAACCCTAGTGGAATGCTATAAATAGGTAGTGAAGGCTTCAGGAAAATTACACTTCTGATTCAGAAAACCTGAGCCTTTCTCTCTCTACCTTGCCCGCCACCCTCTCTCTCTCTTCTTCCTTGATAATTTCGAAACCCCTTAGTGATTAGAGTAGTGCCCACACACAACAAGCAATACCTCAATCATAGTGAGGAAGATCGTGAAGAAAGATCATCAGCAAAGGAGTTTCAGCATCAAAGATTCAGAGAAAGAGATCCAGGTTCAGATCTTGATAATACTCTGCGAGAGAAAGGATACAAGGGTTAGAGATCTGAACGGAAGGAGTCATTTAATTCCGCTGCACCCAATGTAAGGTTTCTTAAACTTTATATGTGTTTATTTCATCGTTTTAGAAAGTTCATATTTAGGATGTTAATTAACATACTTGTGAGTAGATATAAGATCCTGGTAAAATAATTCCAACAACTGGCATCAGAGCCATGGTAATTGTTTTGGTTGCAAGAAATTTGGACTTTAAAACGATTGTTTGATGTTTTTTGGATGGTATCATGTTGTATTGAGTGTTATCTAATGATTGATTGATGTTTGTGAATTTTTGTCAAAAATAATTGAATATCTGTTTCTGGAATTATTTTTATTGGATATTATGGAAAACATTAAGGAAGTTACTTTTTTACAGAGCTCAATTTCGATTTAATTTGAATTAGTTATGATTTTTTGAAGATTCAAAAAAAGATAGGGTTGCTGGATTTCCCCCTGCGCGCGCGGAAATCATGCGTGACAGGCATTCCGCCGAGAAACCTCAGCCCAGCACCTAGCACGCGCGCGCGGACGGGTATGCACTGCATCCCGTCCGTACAGCTTGCAAATTTTTCGTTTTTCTTCGTTTTTCTTCGTTTTTTCATGCTTTTTCATGGAATTAACTTCCGTTTTTTTGTGTAGTTCTGTATTTATACTATTACTATTCCTAATTCAACTCTAATTATCATAATGAATTAATTTAATATTTTTTAAATTTAATTCATGATATTAGTGTAATTTGAATTTAAAAATAGTTAGTATCTATCTTTTTTTGCTTAATAATCTATCTTATTTTTAAATTTGATTATATCTTATCTTATTTTTAAATTTAAGGTCAGATTTTAAATATTTTAAATTAATTTTTTTTTTATAATTTGACCTTATTTAAATTTAAAATAAGATAACTATAATCATGTAATTTTAAATAGATGTAAGCTATTTTGCAAACTTTTAAATTTTGTTATTTTATTTATTTAAATTACATTTAAAATCTGAAAAAGATATTCATTTATCTTTTTTAATTTTTTATTTAATTTTTATTTATAAAATAACATTTAAATTTTAAAAGTAGTTAGCAAAATTTTGAAATGATGTTTAGGTTGGTTGAAACCTAATTTTTCAAAATTGTAGGTTTAATTTTAAATTTAAATTTTTTGAAATTTTTGAAATTTTTCTTTATTTTATTTTAATTTTTCGAAAATAAATATTTTATTTATTTAATTAATTATTTCGAAATTATTTAATTTAAAATTAAATAAATCCTACATCCAACTATCCAGCTAACCTTGTTGCAGGAGTATGTGTTTTAGCTTGTGTGTAAGTTTTCAAAACCTATTATTACTTGATTGCAAATAGCCATGGTTACTTTTTGCCAGATCTAATGATCTGATGGCTCCCTTGGTCAAGTAAATAATTTGTAACAGGTATATTTACAATCTTCTTTCATCTGTGTATAACCTAGCAACATGATAGGACTCATCCAAAGTGTGCCTGTGTGAGCCTATGTGTTTAATTTCATTATAGATGCATATAGGTTGTTGTTACTAAATAAAATGTCATAGTTCTTGATAGATTTTATTTAGGCCCATTTAGTTATTGTGCCTATTCAATTAATAATAGTTGTTCATTTTAAGGTTAAATTCCTCTCTTTTGGGCCTTGTGTGAGAGTTGGGAGTCATAGAAGTGGGTACGACATACTGAACCCAGCACCCCCTCACATGAACCACCCCAATTGTGAAGGCCCATTTGCCTGATTTGAACAACTGTACTAGGTTAATTACACTAGTTTAACCTAATGAAATTGATTAGCAACATAATTAATTTCATTTTTTTTTGAAATTAATTTAAGAAAACCATAGTTTAAAGAATTTTATATTCTAAGCTAAACTATATGTATTTTCTTGTATTTAATTAAATATAGAATTATATCCATCTAGATTCTTTCTGAAGCTTAATTTAAATTTTTCATTAAATATTCCTATTTAAGTTGATATTTAGTTATTTACAACTAACCAACTTAAATCTGAATATCTTTTGGATTTAAAATTTCAAAATTAAGTTGAGGAATTTTAAGCGTTGGTTATTAAGATTCTTCAGATATTTTTTAAGTTAATATCTTTTCGAATATTAACTTCAAATGGAATATTATAGATATTTTTTAGGTTAATATTTTTTCGAATATTAACTTAAAATGGAATATCTTCAAATTAAGTGGTTATAACTTAATTTTAATTTAATTAAATCTGATTTGAAAGATATTTAAGTTGATTTTTTAGATTATTCTAAAACAACTTAAACAAGATATTTTCAAATTTGTTCCATTTATTATTCGAATTTATTTTTCGAATTTAAATAATAATTGAAATTTAATTAAAGTCTATTTTTTATTTAAATCAATTTTGATTTGTAATTTTTCATTATGATATTATGGAACTTGTTCGATATTTATTCGAATTTATTTTTTGAATTAAATAATAATTGAAAATTAATTGAAGTTGATTTTTATTTAAACCAACTTTAGTTTGTAATTTTTCATTATTATAATATCGAATAAAATGATTATACAAAATACATATATTATTTTAAATAATGAGCTTTTAATCAAGAGACATTCGATCTCCATTGTTGGTTTTACATCGCGTTTGTTTTAGTGAGTAATCCTCCCTAATGGAGGAACGTTCATTAGCAATTTCGCATCGTTTAATCTCGAAAGATAAGTAGTTTGTAAGTGTTTTGTATGGTATAGATCACCCTAATGGTGGCGACCATACTTGACTTGCAAATTATGAAACAATGGTGGAAGCTCATAAGATAGAATTGCCTTGACTCTCGCCTAAACGGGACAACGCTGAATTCCAATCTTGATCGAATAAAAGGTTGCTAGAATGGTTATCATTTTAGATGAGCTGACAACTCTATTCAAGGATGATGCTTTGACTCTCGCCTAAACGGGACACTGTATCAGTTTGTTGAAAGACCTTGGAAAATAAACTATGTTAGATTTAGTATTTTTATAACATATGTCATTACTTGTTATTTTCTGAATTGTGTATGAATTTATGAGCCAAAACCTTACTTTTGTTTTATTGATGTGTTGTAGTGTCATTATTAATAACCCTCACCCCGATCCTCTCCTAGTTAATATCTTAGGAAAAGAACTCTATAGTGTGAAAATGCATCCTGGTAGTTGCATAAACTCGCACCTGTTGATGATGAATCTGAAGTTCCAAAAGGCAAATCTAGTGGGAATTGATTTATCAAGAGAACAATGGGTCCAACTCATCCTTAATAGTCTTCCTTCGGAGTATAATGAATATGTTATCTCTTACATGATCAACAATTCCAACTCCTCCGACATGGACAAGCTCGAAGCAGAATTACGAGCCCATGAACGGAATCTGATTGCAATAGATCCCCCTGGGTTTGCAATTCATAATCAGAGGAAAAGGACTAGGTATGAAGGATCTAGCAAAGCTGCTTCTTCAATTACAATTATCAGACATAATCTTCTATGTTCGAATTGTAATGAAAGGGACATCATAAAGAACCATGTCCCAGGCTTCTAAACAATTCAAACGAAGGTAATGCTTTTGTCTTTGAATCATGTGTTTTAGAGAACGACAAATCCTCTGGATTGTTGATTCTGGGTCTACTAACCATGTATATTCTTCACTGCAGTTGCTTGAAACTTGGGAAAATCTGCTTCCAGAAGAGTTAAAGCTTAAAGTTGGCAATGGCGAATTAGTATCGGTCAAAGCTAGAGGAAAAGCCCGCATCAAGTTTCAACAAAGATTTTTAATTTTAGAAAATGTTTTATTTATTCCAAACTTTAGTAGAAACTTGATTAGTGTCTCATGTTTGCAAACACAATATTATATATTGAATTTTTCGAGTACAAATTGTACAATTTCTCGTAATGGATTTCAAATATGTGTTGCTACAATGGAACAAGGGCTTTACGTTTTAAGACCGAATAATCAAATCTCACTAAGTAGTGAACTTTTCAATGTAGCTAAACCTAGAAACCTAAAAAGAAAAGAGATTGATATTGATGATCAAACTTATCTATGGCATTTACATTTAGGTCATATAGGCTTTGATAGACTCAATAGGCTCACCAAAGACGGTCCATTGAAAAATGTCGTCTTAGGTGAACTGCCAGTATGCGAGTCCTGCCTAGAAGGAAAAATGACTAAACGTTCTTTCTCTGCAAAAGGAGAGCGTACCAAAATGCCCCTAGGGTTAGTACATTCAAATGTCTGCGGACCTTTGAATGTCAAAGCCCGATGTGGTTATGAGTATTTTGTCACTTTCATTGACGATTTCTCTAGATACAGTTTTCTTTACCTAATGCAAAAGAAATCTGAAATGTTTGAAAACTTTCAAGAATTTCATGCTTTGGCCCAAAACCAATTAGGTAAATCATTAAAGATCTTGCGAACTGATAGGGGTGGATAATATATGGATATGCAGTTCAAAGATCATTTAATTGAACTTGGAATTGAATCCCAATATACTGCCCCAAGCACTCCACAACAAAATGGAATTGCAGAAAGAAGAAATCGCACTCTTTTGGAAATGGTTAGGTCTATGCTGAGTTATTCAACTCTGTCTACGTCCTTCTGGGGATATGCTATACAGATGGCAAATGACATTTTAAATGTTGTTCCATCTAAAGCAATCCCTAAGACACCCGTCGAACTTTGGAATGGTCGTACACCTAGTTTACGCCACTACAGAATTTAGGGTGCCCTGCTCATGTCTTAAGAAAGAAAGAAGGCAAACTTGAATCTCGTACCGAAGTATGCATGTTTGTCGGAAATTCTAAAGAGACTAGGGGTGGACTATTTTATAGTCACAAGGATAACAAAGTGTTTGTTTCTACAAATGCTACTTTCCTTGAAGAGAACTATATTAAAGACTACAAACCGAAAAGTAAAGTTGTTCTAGAGGAATTGCTATCAGATATAAGTCCTTCCAATGTTCCGTCCTCTTCCACTCGTGAAGAAGACAATCCCACTCCCTCAGTTGAACAAACTGAGAAATCTACTACTAAAGTTTCTGTTCAGAAGACCACCGTACCTCGTCGTAGTGGGAGGGTTTCAACAAAACCTGCTCGTTATGGCTTGGATGGTGAAATCAATATGGTCGTAGGTGACGGTATTGAAGACGATCCATTAACCTATAAATAGGCAATGGCTAGTCCGCAACGGAAACGATGGTCGGCCGACATGGATTCAGAAATGGATTCCATGAAAAAGAACAAAGTCTGGGAATATGTAGATGCACCTGACGACTATCATCCGATAGGATGCAAGTGGGTTTACAAGAAGAAAAGAGGAGCTGGAGGCGAAGTCGAAACTTTTAAAGCTAGACTTGTAGCGAAGGGTTATACCCAAAGAGAAGGCGTGGACTATGAGGAAACTTTTAGTCCTGTTGGCATGATCAAATCCATCCGAATTCTTCTCTCCATAGCTGCTGCTTTCGATTATGAAATTTGGCAAATGGATGTCAAGGTTGCCTTCCTTAATGGGGTACTTGAAGAAACCATCTATATGGAGCAACCAGAAGGTTATGTTCTTCCTGGGCAGGAAAAGAAAGTTTGCAAATTAAAGAGGTCTATCTATGGACTTAAGCAAGCTTCTCGCTCATGGAACAAAAGGTTTGATGAAATAATCAAGACCTACGGCTTTCTTTAGAATGAAGATGAACCTTGTGTTTACCAACTCAAGGAAGACCAAATAGTAGTATTCTTGGTCCTTTATGTTGATGACATTTTGATTATTGGAAACAATGTCAAGAAAATGACTCACATCAAGGAATGGCTCAACACTCAATTCGATATGAAAGATTTGGGTGAAGCAGCCTATGTTCTTGGTATTCAAATTATTAGAAACCAGAAGAACAGATCTCTTGCTCTCTCTCAAACAACTTACATAGACAAAGTCTTAGAGAGATTCTCCATGAACAACACCAATGGGGCAAACATGCCTTCTAGATATGGTATTCGTCTATCTAAGGAACAGTCTCCGACTGATCCTCAAGAGATAGAGGACATGGCGAAAATTCCCTATGCCTCTGCAGTTGGAAGTCTAATGTATGCAATGTTATGCACTAGACCTGACATTTGTTATGCAGTGGGAATCGTGAGCAAGTATCAGTCTAATCCAGGACATGAACATTGGAATGCAGTTAAGTATATTCTGAAGAACTTGAAGAGTACAAGGAATCTTGTGTTAGTCTACAAGGGTGGTGCTTTAAATCCCATAGGCTACACTGATTCAGATTTCCAGGCAAGTCTTGAAGACAGGAAATCTACATCTGGGATGGTGTTTACTCTTGGGGGTGGAGCAGTGGTTTGGAGAAGTGCTAACAAACCGCGATATCGGACTCAACTATGGAAACTGAATACATAGCTGCAGCCGAAGCTGCTAAAGAACTTGTCTGGCTAAGAAAGTTCTTCACCAGTATAGGTGTTGTTCCTGGAATGGAGAAGCCTCTGGTCTTACTTTGTGATAACAATGGAGCAATAGCAAACAGTAAAGAACCTCGAAGCCACAAGAGAAGCAAACACATTGAAAGGAAGTATCACATTATCAGAGAATACGTGGCAAGAGGGGATGTACTAGTTGAGAAAGTTGACACAGAGGACAACCTAGCTGATCCATTTACCAAAGTCTTGGCCGTGACAGCATTTGAAAAGCACCGTCAGAATTTAGGATTAATTGATATGTACTGATTAGTTTTATATTAGTGCAAGTGGGAGTTTGTTGGGTTTTATGCCCTAAATAAAACTCCATTTCAATGTAATCTATTTTATTCAACATCAATAAAGAAACAGAAGTATTTTTCATTCATTTGTATATGTTTTGGTTCACTTTATCAATTGCTTGTCTATTTGATTTATAAATTCATCTTAAACCCTTTTCACATACTTGATCCTGTTTATTGTGTTGTCATCACATTGGAAAGTAAACATGACTATGTGAATAAAGTTTCCTAGATTTATCAGACACAGGGGTTTTACTGATATGATGATCTACAACAAGAGTTTACTTGCATTTGAAGAAATGCTATGTTCTTTCCAGAACATTGGTTAAAGTAAAGCTCAGGTTGGATCCATGGAGTATGCATCGGAAGGGACCGATATTGAACTTTGACTTAGATTTAATTAAACTTACCGTAAAATCTATTCAAGTCAATATCGCCAAGTTGATCTTAGATCAAATGTTCTTAATCCAGTTATGATTAGGCTCAATCTTGAAAGGCTATTCGTGTTCTTTGATTTGTTAGTTAAGCCTACTTTTAGGTCAGGGTGATACGTACATTTTGGGAACACGATAGTGCAATTGAGTGGGAGCGCTAGCATAAACATGGAATCTATAGCTTCTATCTGGCGAATAGTAAGCAAAGGATGATCTCCTTCGAGCTTGAGCAAACGAACATAAATGGTGGAGTACTCATTTCACATAAGCTGAAATATCATTTATATGGGGTCAAGTGTTTTAAGGATAAAATACATAGTAGGGTGTTACGGTAATCTAATCCCTTTACAGTGTAGATCATTCATATAGAGGATCATTGATCACATTAGGATTATAACAATGGATAACTAATGATGCGTCTATATGGTGGAACATATAGAGCATTCTATATACTGAGAGTGCAATTCTAAGTTCTATGCGTGGATTCAACGAAGAATTAATAAGTTAGTGAATTTTAGTGCTAAATTCTTGATCTACTTATTGGAAGCTCGGTTATATAGACCCATGGTCCCCGCACTAATTGAGATAATATTGTTTGTAAGACTCATGTAATTGGTTTTGATTAATCAATTATAATTCTCAAATTAGACTATGTCTATTTGTGAAATTTTCACTAAGTAAGGGCGAAATTGTAAAGAAAGAGTTGTTAGGGGCATATTTGTTAATTATGATACTTTGTATGGTTCAATTAATAAATATGATAAATGACAATATTATTTAATAATTATTTAAAGTTATTTAATAGTTAGAATTGGCATTTAAATGGTTAAATTAAAAAATTAGGGTTTTTGAGAAAATCAGATACAAAAGTGTTACAACTACAAAATTGCAAAAAGCAAGGCCCAAACCCAATAAGCCATGGCCGACCACTTTTGTAGGCAATTTAAACTGATATTTTCATTATTTTAATGCCAAATAATTCAAACCTAACCCTAGTGGAATGCTATAAATAGGTAGTGAAGGCTTCAGGAAAATTACACTTCTGATTCAGAAAACCTAAGCCTTTCTCTCTCTACCTTGGCTGCCACCCTCTCTCTCTCTCTTCTTCCTTGATAATTTCGAAACCCCTTAGTGATTAGAGTAGTGCCCACACACATCAAGCAATACCTCAATCATAGTGAGGAAGATCGTGAAGAAAGATCATCAGCAAAGGAGTTTCAGCATCAAAGATTCAGAGAAAGAGATCCAGGTTCAGATCTTGATAATACTCTGCGACAGAAAGGATACAAGGGTTAGAGATCTGAACGGAAGGAGTCATTTAATTCTGTTGCACCCAATGTAAGGTTTCTTAAACTTTATATGTGTTTATTTCATCGTTTTAGAAAGTTCATATTTAGGATGTTAATCAACATACTTGTGAGTAGATCTAAGATCCTGGTAAAATAATTCCAATAGGAAGGACATCTAAGATAGCCCAAATTCGCACTTCTTGAACTTGGCAAATAACTTATGTTCTCAAAGTCGTTGTAGAACCATCCGAAGATGTTGCTCATGCTCCTCTTCTGATTGAAAGTACACAAGGATGTCGTCGATAAATACAATAACACAAATAGCGAGGAAATCCTTGAATACCCTATTCATCAGATCCATGAAAGCTGCGGGAGCATTGGTCAGTCCAAAAGACATAACTAGAAATTCATAATGTCCATACCTAGTGCGGAAATGTTAGAATTATTTTACCAGGATCTAGCTTTACTAACAAGTATGTTATTAACATCCTAAATATGAACTTCTAAAACGATATGAAATAAACACATAAAGTATCAGGAACCTTACAGTGGTTGCAGCGGAATATAATGTCTCCTTTCACTCAGATCTCTAACCCTTGTATCCTTTCTGTACCAGGGTATCACCAAGATATAGATACGCTATTAGTTATCCATTGTTATAATCCCAATAATCAATGGTCCTATATAGATGATTTACATTGTATATGGATTAATTTACCGTTACACCCTTCAATGTATTTTATCCTTAAAACACTTAGCCGCCTATAAATGATATTTCAGTGAACTAACATAATCACTGAAATGAGTACTCAACCATTTATCTTTGTTTGGCCAAACTCGAAGGAAATCATCATTTCACTTCTATGTCCTGATAGAAGCTATAGATTCCATATCTATGTTTAGCACTCCCACTCAATTGCACTACCATGTTCCCAAAATGTACGTATCACCCTGACCAAAAAAGTAGGCTTAACTAACAAATCAAAGAACATGTATAATACTCTTGAGATCGAACCTAACCATGTCAGGATTAAGATCATTTGATCTAGGATCAACTAGATGATATTGAATTGAGTAGATATTACGGTAAATTTATCATATCTGATTCAAAGTTCAACATCGGTCCCTTCCGATGCATACTCCATGCATCCAACCCAAGCTTTACTTTAACCAATGCCCTGGAAAGGACATAGCACTTATCCAAGGTGCGAGTAAACTATGTTGTAGATTATCATATCAGTTAAACCCTGTGTACTGATAAATCTAGGAATATATATTTAATCACACAATCTTGATTGCTTTCCACTGTGGTGACAACACAATAATCAAGAACATAAATGTGATAAGGGTTTGGATGAATTTATAAATCAAATAAACATATAAATGATAACATGAACCAAATGACACATTAAACAAGTGATGAAAATACTTCTGTCTCTTTGTTGATATTTAACTAATAGAGATTACATTGAAATAGAGTTTTATTTAGGGCATAAAGCCCAACAAACTCCCACTTGCACTAATATAAACAATCAGTACATTTCAATTAATCCTAAATTCTGATGATGCTTTTCAAATGGAGTTCCTGCCAAAACTTTGGTGAATGGATGAGCTAGGTTGTCCTCTGTGTCCACTTTCTCCTCCAGTACATCCCCTCTTGCCACATACTCTCTGATGATGTGATATTTCCTTTCTATATGTTTGCTTCTCTTGTGGCTTCGAGGCTCTTTACTGTTGGCTATGGCTCCAGTGTCATCACAAAGCAAAACCAGTGGTTTTTCCATTTCAGGAACAACACCAAGTCCTGTGAAGAACTTTCTAAGCTAGACAAGCTCTTTAGCAGCCTCTGCAGCAGCTATGTATTCTACCTCCATGGTAGAGTCTGAAATTGTGGTTTGTTTAGCACTTCTCCAAACCACTGCTCCATCCCCAAGAGTAAACAGCATCCCAAATGTAGATTTCCTATCATCAAGACATGCCTGGAAATTTGAATCGGTATAGCCTACGGGATTTAAAGCACCACCCTTGTAGACTAACACGAATTGCCTTGTACTTTTTAAGTACTTCAAGATATGCTTAACAAGATTCCAATGTTCTTGTCTTGGATTTGTCTGATACCTGCTCACAATTCCTACTGTATAGCAGATGTCAGGTCTAGTACATAACATTGCATACATTAGACTCCCAACTGCTGAAGCATGAGGAACCCTTCTCATATCCTCTATCTCTTGAGGATCAGTGGGACACTGTTCCTTAGATAGACGGATACCAAATCTAGAAGGCATTGTTGCCCCTTTGCTGTTGGTCATTGAGAATCTCTCTAAAACCTTATCTATGTAAGTTGTTTGAGAGAGAGAGCAAGGCATCTGTTCTTCCGGTTTCTGATAATCTGAATGCCGAAAACATATGCAGCTTCACCCAAATCCTTCATTTTGAATTGAGTGTCAAGCCATTCCTTGATGTCAGTCATTTTCTTGATATTGTTGCCAATAATCAAAATGTCATCAACATAAAGGACCAGGAAGACTACCACTTGGTTTTCCTTGAGTTGGTAAACACAAGGTTCATCTTCATCCTGAAGAAAACCGTAGGTCTTGATGATTTCATCAAACACTTTGTTCCAGGAGCGAGAAGCTTGCTTAAGTCCATAAATGGACCTATTGAGTTTGCAAATTTTCTTTTCCTGCCCTGGAAGAACATAGCCTTCTGGTTGCTCCATATAGATGGTTTCTTCAAGAATTCCGTTAAGGAAGGCTGTCATGACATCCATTTGCCAGATTTCATAATTAAAAGCAGCAACTATGGAGAGAAGAATTAGGATGGATTTAAGCATGGCAACTGGACTAAAAGTTTCCTCATAGTCCACGCCTTCTCTTTGGGTGTAACCCTTAGCGACCAGTCTAGCTTTAAAAGTTTCGACTTCGCCTCCAGTGCCTCTTTTCTTCTTCTAGACCCACTTACATTCGATTGGACGATAGTCATCGGGTGCGTCTACGTACTCCCAGACTTTGTTCTTTTTCATGGAATCCAGTTCTGAATCCAAGTAGGTTGACCATTGTTTCTGTTCGGGACTTGCCATTGCATGTTTATAGGTTAATGGGTCGTCATCAATACTGTCACTAACGACCATATTGATTTCGCCATCCAGACCATAACGAGATGGTTTAGTAGAAACCCTCCCACTACGACGAGGAGCGGTGACCTTCTGAAAAGGAACTTGAGTGGTAGTTCTCTCAGTTGTATCAACTTGTAAAGGTTCAACCGAGGAAGTGGGATTATCCTCTACTTGAGTAGAAGAGGATGGAACATTAGAAGGACTTATTGTTGGAAGTTATTTTACCAGGAACTTAGATCTACTCACAAGTATGTTGATTTAACAACCTAAATATGAACTTCTAAAACGAAGGAAAATTAAACACATAAAAGTATCAGAAATCTTACATTGGGTGCAGCGGAATATATGTCTCCTCCCACTCAGATCTCTAACCCTTGATTCCTTTCTGTAGCAGAGTATAATCAAGATCTGAGCCCGATAGTCCTTCTTTGTTGTTTCTGAATTCTACACAGCCTTTCTCACTATGATTGAGGTATTACTTGATGTGTATGGACACTACTCTAACACTTATAAATTTCGAAACAGTGAAGGAATAGAGAGAGAGGGTGGCGGCTCAGAGAGAATTTTCAGAGAGAAAATTCTGTCAGAATAATGTTGTGAATGTGTTGTTGAAAACTGAAGCCTTTGCCTTCTATTTATAGAAGACCACACAGGGCTATGATTGAATTAATTGACATTTAAAATTGAAAAAACCAAAGAGAAAAGGAAGCTTAAGTGGCCGGCCTAGGCATTGTGGAAACAAGGCTTGCCACTTTTCCAACTTTCCTTTTCCTACATTGATAGTTTCCTGTTTTGTCAAAAACTGCCAATTCTTTTGTTCAACCACATAAATGTCAAATCTAATTATTTAATAATTAAAATTAATTATCAAATAATATATTGTCATTTATTTTATTAATAATAAAACTAATTAAATTTTCCTAATTAATAAATATGCCCTTCAAAATCTCTATTTACTATTTTGCCCTTAATAAGTGATAAATTCTCAAATAGACAGAGTCTATCTTGAGAATTATAATTGATTAATTAAAATCAATTAAATGAGTCTTACAAGTAATATTATCTCAACTAGTGGGGGGACCATGGGTCTATATATCCGAGCTTCCAATAAGCAGATCTAGAATTTACTACTTAAATTCACTGACTTATTAATTCTTCGTTGAATCCACACATAGAACTCAGAATTGCACTCTCAGTATATAGAATGCTCTATATGTTCCACCATATAGACACATCATTAGTTATCCATTGTTATAATCCTAATGTGATCAATGATCCTCTATATGGATGATTTACACTGTAAAGGGACTAAATACCATAACACCCTACAATGTATTTTGTCCTTAAAACACTTAACCCTGTATAAATGATATTTCAACTAAGTGAAATGAGCACTCAATCATTTATCTCGTTTGGTTAAGCTCGAAGGAAATCACCCTTTGCTTACTATTCGCCAGATAGAAGCTATAGATTCCATATTTATGTTAGCGCTCCCACTCAATCGTACTACTGTGTTCCCAAAATGTATGTATTACCCTGACCAAAAATTAGGCTTAACTAACAAATCAAAGAACACGAATAACACTCTTGAGATTGAGCCTAACCATATCAGGATCTCGATCATGTGATCTAGGATCAACTTAGTGATATTGAATTGAATAGATATTTACGGTAAGTTTCATAAATCTATTTCAAAGTTCAATATCGGTCCATTCCAATGCATACTCCATGCATCCAACCTGAGCTTTACTTTAACCTATGTTCTGGAAAGAACATAACATTTCTCCAAATGCAAGTAAACTCTGTTGTAGATTGTCATATCAGTAAAACCCAGTGTTCTGATAAATCTAGGAATACTTTATTCACATAGTCATGTTTACTTTCCACTGTGTTGACAACACAATAAACATGATCAAGTATGTGAAAGGGGTTTGGATGAATTTATAAATCAAATAGACAAACAATTGATTAAGTGAACCAAAACATACACAAATGAATGAAAAATACTTATGTTACTTTATTGATATTGAATAATCTGGATTACATTGAAATAGAGTTTTATTTAGGGCTTTGCAACTTCATTCTGCTGTGGAGTGCTTGGGGCAGTATATTGGGATTCAATTCCAAGTTCAGTTAAATGATCTTTGAACTGCATATCCATATATTCTCCACCCCTATCAGTTCGCAAGATCTTTAATGTTTTACCTAATTGGTTTTGAGCCAAAGGATGAAATTCCTGAAACTTTTCAAACGTTTCAGATTTCTTTTGCATTAGGTAAAGAAAATTGTATCTAGAGAAATCGTCAATGAAAGTGATGAAATACTCATAACCTCCTCTGGCTTTTACATTCAGCGGTTCGCAAACATCTGAATGCACTAACCCTAGGGGTTGTTTGGCACGCTATCCCTTCGTAGAGAAAGAACGTTTGGTCATTTTTCCTTCTAGGCAAGACTCGCAAACTGGCAGTTCTCCTAAGACGACATTTTTCAATGGACCGTCTTTGGTTAGCCTATTGAGTCTATCAAAGCCTATATGACCTAAACGTAAATGCCATAGATAAGTTTGATCATCATTATCAATCTCTTTTCTCTTAAGGCTTCTAGGTTTAGCTCCATTGAAAAGTTCAGTATTTAGTGAGATTTGAGTATCAGGTCTTAAAACATAAAGCCCTTGTTCCATGTTTGCAACACATATATGAAATCCATTACGAGAAATTGAACAATTTGAACTCGAAAAATTCAATATATAAAATTGTGTTTGTAAACATGAAACACTAATCAAGTTTCTACTAAAATTGGGAATATATAGAACATTCTCTAAAAGTAACAACTTCTTAGAATTAAACTTGATTCGGGCTGTTCCTCTTGCTTTAACTGATACCAACTCGCCATTTCCAACTTTAAGCTTTAACTCATCTGGGTGAAGATTCTCCCAAGTTTCAAGCAGCTGCAATGAAGAACATACATGGTTAGTAGATCCAGAATCAACAATCCAGGTGGATTTGTCGTTCTCTAAAACACATGATTCAAAGACAAAAGCATCACCTTCGTTTGAATTTTCTAGAAGCCTGGGACATTGTTCTTCTTTATGTCCCTCTCCATTACAATTCGCACATAGAACATGATGTCTGATAATTGTACTTGAAGAAGCAGCTTTGTTAGAGCCCTCATGCTTAATCTTCTTCCTCTGATTAAAGTTTGCAATACCAAGAGGTCCCATTGCAATCAGATTCCGCTCATGGGCCCTCAACTCAGTCTCGAGTTTGTCCATGTCGGAGGAGTGAGGATTGTTCAATAAGTAATATAGAACAAAACTATCATACTCCTGAGGAAGACTATTAAGTATGAGTCGTACCCATTGTTCCTTTGATAAATCAATTCCTAGTAGATTTGCCTTTTGGAATTTCAGATTCATCAACAATAGGTGCGAGTTAATGCAACTACCAGGATGCATTTTCACACTATTGAGTTCTTTTGCAAAGATACTAACTAGGAGTGGATCGGGATGAGGGTTATTCATTTTGGCACTACAACATATCAATAAACAGAAGTAAGGTTTTTGTTCTATAAATTCATACACAAGTTCAGAAAACAAATAATCACATATGTTATAAAAATACTAAATCTAACATAGTTTATTTTCCAAGGTTTCCAATGAACTGATACAGTGTCCCGTTTAGGCGAGAGTCAAAGCATCATCCATTGAATAAAGTTATCAATTCATCTAAAATGTCAAACATTCTAGCAACCTTTTATTCCATCAAGATTGGAATTCAGCGTTGTCCCGTTTAGGCGAGAGTCAAGGCAATTCTATCTTATGAGCTTCCACCATTGTTTCATAATTTGCAAGTCAAATATGGTCGCCACCATATGGGCCTTCACAATTGGGATTGTTCATGTGAGGGGGGGCTGGGTCCAGTATGTCGTACCCACTTCTAAGGCTTCCAACTCTCACACAAGGCCCAAAAGAGAGGAATTTAACCTTAAAATGAACAACTGTTATTAATTGAATAGGCTCACCACTAAATGAGCCTAAATAAAATCTATCAGGTTTGATATTTTATTTAGCAACAACAACCTATATGTATCCATAACAGAAATTAAACATATAGGCTCAAACAAGCACAAACATTTGGATGGATCCTATCATGTTACTAGGTCATACACAGATGAAAGAAGATTGTAAAAATTACCTGTTACAAATTATTTACTTGATCTATCATCAATTGAACCATTGGTTAAAATTAGTTCATTGGATCTATCAACAAGTTAACCAAGGCAATTTAGATCAAGCAATAATAGGTTTTAGAAAACTTACAAACAATCTAAAACACATACTCCTGCAACAAGGTTAGATTTGGATAGTTGGATGTAGGATTTATTTAATTTTAAACATATATTTCGAAAAATAAAATTTAAAAAAAATTAAACCTACCATTTTGAAAAATTAGGTTTTGGGTAACCTAAATGTCATTTCAAAATAAATTGCTATCTTTCCTTTTAAATTTCATGTTATTTAATAAATTAAATAATAAAATAGAAAATGGTAAATACATACCCTTTTCTTGTTTTACAATTTAATTTAAGTAAAAATAACAAAATTTAAAAGTTAACAAAAATACCTTATTTCCTCTTTTAAAATATCATGATTATTTTGATCTTATTCTAATTAAGGTCAAGTTACCAAAAAAATTAATATCTGACCTTAAAAAAATAAAATAATCAAATTTTAAAGGAAATAAGAAAAGAGGTAAGCAAAACTTAATTTTTCCTATTTTCAAAATCAAATTACACTAATATCTAAAATTAATTTTTAAAAAAATAAAATTAATTTATTTCTGATAATTAGATTTGAAATTTGAAAAACAAAAATCAATATACAAAACTACACAAAAAATCGGAATTTAATTCCATGAAATAGCATGAAAAATCGAAAAAAATTGAAAAATTGATGAACTGTACGGATGGCATGCCAGGCATGCCCATCCGCGCGCGTCTCAGGGGTCGCACGCCGAGGAATCACGGCGCAGGAAGGCTGCTTGCAGCCATTCCGCGCGCATGATGAGGGTGCTCATCATCCCGATTTTTCCAATTTTCAAAAATTCATAACTAATTCAAATTAAATCGAAATCGAGTTCTGTAAAAAAGTAAACTGCTTAGAATCTTCCAAACTATCCAAGAAAAATAATTGCAGAGACAGAAAAGTAACTATTTTTCCCAGAATTCACAAACAACAATCAAACATCAATATGACACACAAAGCAACATGATACCATCCAAAACACAAACAAATCGTTTTAAGTCCAAATTTCTTGCAAGCAAATCAATTACCATGGCTCTGGTGCCAGTTGTTGGAAGTTATTTTACCAGGAACTTAGGTCTACTCACAAGTATGTTGATTTAACAACCTAAATATGAACTTCTAAAACGAAGGAAATTTAAACACATAAAAGTATCAGAAATCTTACATTGGGTGCAGCGGAATATATGTCTCCTCCCACTCAGATCTCTAACCCTTGATTCCTTTCTGTAGCAGAGTATAATCAAGATCTGAGCCCGATAGTCCTTCTTTGTTGTTTCTGAATTCTACACAGCCTTCCTCACTATGATTGAGGTATTACTTGATGTGTGTGGGCACTACTCTAACACTTATAAATTTCGAAACAGTGAAGGAATAGAGAGAGAGGGTGGCGGCTCAGAGAGAATTTTCAGAGAGAAAATTCTGTCAGAATAATGTTGTGAATGTGTTGTTGAAAACTGAAGCCTTTGCCTTCTATTTATAGAAGACCACCCAGGGCTATAATTGAATTAATTGACATTTAAAATTGAAAAAATCAAAGAGAAAAGGAAGCTTAAGTGGCCGGCCTAGGCATTGTGGAAACAAGGCTTGCCACTTTTCCAACTTTCCTTTTCCTACATTGATAGTTTCCTGTTTTGTCAAAAATTGTCAATTCTTTTGTTCAACCACATAAATGTCAAATCTAATTATTTAGTAATTAAAATTAATTATCAAATAATATATTGTCATTTATTTTATTAATAATAAAACTAATTAAAGTTTCCTAATTAATAAATATGCCCTTCAAAATCTCTATTTACTGTTTAGCCCTTAATAAGTGATAAATTCTCAAATAGACAGAGTCTATCTTGAGAATTATAATTGATTAATTAAAATCAATTAAATGAGTCTTACAAGTAATATTATCTCAACTAGTGGGGGGACCATGGGTCTATATATCCGAGCTTCCAATAAGCAGATCTAGAATTTACTACTTAAATTCCCTGACTTATTAATTCTTCGTTGAATCCACACATAGAACTCAGAATTGCACTCTCAGTATATAGAATGCTCTATATGTTCCACCATATAGACACATCATTAGTTATCCATTGTTATAATCCTAATGTGATCAATGATCCTCTATATGGATGATTTACACTGTAAAGGGACTAAATACCATAACACCCTACAATGTATTTTGTCCTTAAAACACTTAACCCTGTATAAATGATATTTCAACTAAGTGAAATGAGCACTCAATCATTTATCTCGTTTGGTTAAGCTCAAAGGAAATCACCCTTTGCTTACTATTCGCCAGATAGAAGCTATAGATTCCATATTTATGTTAGCGCTCCCACTCAATCGTACTACCGTGTTCCCAAAATATATGTATTACCCTGACCAAAAATTAGGCTTAACTAACAAATCAAAGAACACGAATAACACTCTTGAGATTGAGCCTAACCATATCAGGATTTCGATCATGTGATCTAGGATCAACTTAGTGATATTGAATTGAATCGATATTTACGGTAAGTTTCATAAATCTCTTTCAAAGTTCAATATCGGTCCATTCCAATGCATACTCCATGCATCCAACCTGAGCTTTACTTTAACCTATGTTCTGGAAAGAGCATAGCATTTCTCCAAATGCAAGTAAACTCTGTTGTAGATTGTCATATCAGTAAAACCCAGTGTTCTGATAAATCTAGGAATACTTTATTCACATAGTCATGTTTACTTTCATCTGTGTTGACAACACAATAAACATGATCAAGTATGTGAAAGGGGTTTGGATGAATTTATAAATCAAATAGACAAACAATTGATTAATTGAACCAAAACATACACAAATGAATGAAAAATACTTCTGTTACTATATTGATATTGAATAATCTGGATTACATTGAAATAGAGTTTTATTTAGGGCATAAAATCCAACACTTATATGTGAAAGCATTTCCTCCAATACTACTTTGCTTTGTGGCTTGAAATTCTTAATATAGTCATCTTCAAGGAAAGTGGCGTTTGTGGAAACAAACCCTTTATTATCCTTGCGACTATAAAATAGTCCACCCCTAGTCTCCTTAGAATTTTCAACAAACATGCAAACCTCAGTTAACTTTTCAAGTTTGCCATCTTTCTTTCTTAAGACACGAGCATGGCACCCCCAAGATTCTATAATGACGTAAACTAAGTGTACGACCATTCCATAATTCTAAAGGTGTCTTAGGGATTGATTTAGATGGAACAACATTTAAAATGTCGGTCGCCATCTGAATTACATATCCCCAGAAGGACGTGGGTAGAGTTGAGTAGCTAAGCATGGACCTAACCATTTCCAAAAGCGTGCGATTTCTTCTTTCTGCAACTCCATTTTATTGTGGAATGCTAGGGGCAGTCAATTGGGATTCAATGCCAAGTTCAATTAAATGATCTTTGAACTGCATATCCATATATTCTCCACCCCTATCAGTTCGCAAGATCTTTAAGGTTTTACCCAATTGGTTTTGAGCTAATGCTAAAAATTCCTGAAACTTTTCAAACGTTTCAAATTTCTTATACATAAAGGTAAATGTGACCATATCTAGAGTAATCGTCAATGAAAGTGACAAAGTACTCATAACCACCTCTAGCTTTGACATTCAGTGGTCCACAAAGATCTGAATGTACTATGCGTAGTGGTTCCTTGGCACACTCTCCCTTTGCAGAGAAAGAACGTTTTGTCATTTTGCCTTCTAGGCAAGATTAACAAACTGGTAATTCACCTAAGGTGACACTTTTCAATGGACCACCATTGGTTAATTTGTGAAGTCTATCATAGCCTATATGACCAAGACGTAAGTGCCATAGATATGTTTCGTCTTCATTATCGATCTTTTGCTTTTTTGTGGTTTCTAGGTTTAGCTACTTTAAACAGTTCGTTATGAAGCGTAAATGGTTCATCTGGTCTTAGAACATAAAGCCCCTGTTCCATAGATGCAACACAAATTTGAATGTCATTTCGAGAAATGGTAGAACCAGAACTCAAAAAATCTAATTTGTATTGTTGCAATTGTAAGCATGAAACAGAAATCAAGTTTCTACTAAAATTTGGAATGAATAAGATATTGTCTGATTCCAAAATTCTGTTCTGAAACTTGAGTTTGGCTTTTCCTCTGGCTCTAACCGATACCATTTCGCCATTACCAACTTTAAGTTTCAACTCACCAGATTTCAAATAATTCCAGTTTTCAAGCAATTGCATTGAACAACTGACATGGTTTGTAGATCCAAAATCAAGAATCCATATGGATTTATCATTCTCTAAAACACATGATTGAAAAACTAAAGCATTATTGCTTAACCATTTTTAGATTGTTCTTATTGCTGGTTCAATCTGTTGGGAAGGATAATCTGAGGAAGTGAAATCACTTTCTTTATTTTTCTCAACTAAGCTTGAAGTAGTAGGATTGTCGGAGCTATGAACTCTTTGCTCTTCAGATTGAACAATTCCCAGCTTAGCTGCTTTCTGGAATTTCATGTTCATCATAAGCAAGTGTGAAGTATTACTCTGACCAGGAGTCTTATTCACACCTTCAAGTTCATTCCTAAATGCATATTCTAGATGAGTGTTGGGATGTGTGTTGTACATTATTGACACTACAAATATCAATAAACAGAAGTAAATCATTTGGTTCAATAAATTCATACACAAGTTCAGAAAATAACAAGTAATCAGATATGTTTGCAAAAAAAAAAAAAAAAACTAAAACTAAACATATTTATTATTTTCCAAGGTTTCCAACATAATGAAATATAGTGTCCCGGTAGGCGGGAGTCAAAGATAACGTTAGTTGAATAGAGTAGTCAGCTCATCTAAAATGGATACCATTTTAGCAACCTTTTATTCGATCAAAATGAGAATCCAGCGTTGTCCCGGTAGGCGAGAGTCAAGGTTATTCTCATTTTATGAGCTTCCACCATTGTTTCATGTTCTGTAAGTTTATCTCTAAGTAGTCACCGTATGGGAGTGTCTAATAGAGATGAAAACTTACAAAATACTTATCAAATGAGATCTTACGATGTTAAATGCTTTCAACGAATAACCATCCATAAGGGAGACAAAGTCTAGCATCTCGAGGTTATATTGAAAATATTTAACTATTGTAAGACCAACAATGAAGATCGAATATATCTTGATTAAAGCTCATTATTTAAAATAATGTATTTTTAATTAATCATTTATTTTAATCCATATATTTCAATAATGAAAATTAATTAATTTAAAGTTGGTCCAAAATTAATTAAAAATTAATTTTCAACTTTAATTTAATTTTCAATATTTAATTTTCGAAAATCATTATATAAAAAAATATATAAAATTTTGAAAATTTCAAATATAATAAAATAAATACTCAAAAATATCTAATTTAAGTTGTTCTAAAATAACAAAATTTTCAACTTAAATTATTTTTTCAAAATTTAATTAAATAACAAATTAAGTTACTAACCACTTAATTTGAAAAATATTCCATTTTAAGTTGATCCAAAGTTAACAAACTTTCAACTTAAAAAATATTCCAAGAATCTCTCAATAACTAATTCCTAGAATTCCTCAACTTAATTTTAAATTTTAAAAATATTCGAATTCAAGTTGATTCAAAAATTAGTTATAAATAACTAATTTACAACTTAAATATGAATATTTTATGA
The DNA here is from genome assembly GCF_029168945.1 of Cannabis sativa. NCBI lineage: Eukaryota > Viridiplantae > Streptophyta > Magnoliopsida > Rosales > Cannabaceae > Cannabis > Cannabis sativa. The sequence continues at coordinate 37,482,529 of NC_083604.1, read as the reverse complement.
AATATTAAATAATTAAGCTTCAAGAGAATCTAATTAGTTACAATTCTATATTTAATTAAATACAAGAAAAATACATATAGTTTATCTTGAATTAATTTCATTAAACTAAGTGTGTTTTTCTTAAATTAATTTTAAAATATTCAAAAGAAAAATTAATTTCATATAGTTTGAAATTAATTATGTTGCTAATTAATTTTGTTTGGTTAAACTAATTTAATTAACCTAGTACAGTCATTCAAATCAAGCAAATGAGCCTTTACAGTTTGGGTTGTTCATGTGAGGGAGGCCTGGGTTCAGTATGTCGTACCCACTGCTATGGCCCCCTAACTCTCACACAAGGCCCAAAAGAGAGGAATTTAACCTTAAAATGAACAATTGTTATTAATTGAATAGGCCCAAACACTAATTGGCCCTAAATAAAATCTATCATGGTGTGACATTTTATTTAGCAACGTAGTCCATTTTAATTACAAAAATTAAATGGGCTACCTATATGCATCTAAGCCCAAAACAAACATATAGGCTCACACATGCACACAGATTTGGATGGATCCTATCATGTTACTAGGTTATACACAGATGAAAGAAGAATGCAAAATTTACCTGTTACAAATTATTGGTTTGACCTATTGACAATTGAACCATGGGTTAAAATCAAATCATTAGATCTGTCAACAAGTTAACCATGACAATTTAGATCAAGCAATAATAGGTTTTATAAAACTTATTTTGATAATCAAACAATATAAAACACATACACCTGCAACAAGTTGGATATAGAGTTTATTTAATTTAATAATTTCGAAAATAATTAAACAAATAAAAAATATTTTTTTTTCGGAATATTTGAATAAATAAATAAATTAAAAAAAATTTAAAATTAAACCTATAAATTTGAAAAATTAGGTTTCAACGAACCTAAGAATCTTTTTAAAAAAAATGCTAACAACTTTTCAAATTTTATGTTATTTTAAAAATTAAATATTCAATAAAATAAAATGATAATCTAATATCATTTTTCTGATTTTACAATTTAATTTAAATAAAAAATAACAAAATTTAAAAGTTAGCATAATATCCTATTTCTATTTAAAAAATCATGATAATCTTATTTTAAATTTTAAATAAGGTCAATTAATTTTAAAAAAAAAATTAAATCTAAATATCTGACCTTAAATTTAAAATAAGATAAAATAATCAAATTTTTAAAAAATAAGATAATTAATTAAGCAAAAAATTAGATTTTTACCTATTTTAAAGCTTCAAATTTCACTAATATCTTAAATTAATTTTAAAAAATACTAATTAATTTAATTCTGATAATTAGATTTGAAATATGAAAAACAAAAATCTAAATACAAAATTACACAAAAAATCCGAAATTAATTTCATGAAAAAGCAAGAAAAAATGAAGAAAATTGAAAAAATTGTAAGTTGTACGGATGGTATGCATTACATACCATCCGCGCGCTCTACTTGGGATGCAGGACCGAGAAATCTCGGTCAGAGAGGCTGCAAGCAGCCTCATCCGCGCGCGGAGCCAGGCATTCAGACAAAAACGAGGCATCCGACCGAGAAATCTCAGACAGCCTCTTGTCTGAGGCGGGCGTGACCGAGTGATCATTCGGATCCGCGCGCGTATGGGGTGTCACCACCCCTATCTTTTTTTTTTAAAAACTTCAAAAAATCATAACTAATTCAAATTAAATTGAAATCAAGTTCTGTAAAAAAGTGAATTGCATAATTTTTCCCAAACTATCCCACAAAAATAATTCCATAACGAAAATTTAATTATTTTTCATAAAAATTTCACAAACATCAATCAATCATCAAATAACACACAGATCAACATGAAACCATCCAAATCACACATAAATCGTTTTAAGTCCAAATTTCTTGAAAGTAAATCAATTACCATGGCTCTGCGGCCAGTTGTTGGAATTATTTTACCAGGATCTAGATTTACTAACAAGTATGTTATTAACATCCTAAATATGAACTTCTAAAACGATATGAAATAAACACATATAAAGTATCAGGAACCTTACAGTAGTTGCAGCGGAATATAATGTCTCCTTCCACTCAGATCTCTAACTCTTGTATCCTTTCTGTAGCAGGGTATCACCAAGATCTGAGTCTGAATCTCCTTCTCTTGAAATTGGATTCTTCACAACCTTACACACTATGATTGAGTACTACTTGATGTGTGTGGGCACTCACTCTTTCACTATAAGGTTCAGTTTTGAAGAGAGGAAGAGAGAGAGAATGGTTTCGGCTAGGTATAGGAAGAGAGGCTTAAAAATTTTACTGAAGGAATGAGATGCATCATCTTTTCCCTTAAGCCATCACTACCTATTTATAGGAAACCACTTAGGGTTAGGTTAGATTTAATTAGCATTAAAATAATAATAAAAAAAATAAATGGTGAATTACAATAGTGTGGCCGGCCAAGGATTGTTATTGGGCCCACTTAGCAATTTTGCCATTTTCTCATTTTTTTCCATCTTATTTTCTCAAAAATGCCAATTTTCCAATTTAACCACTTAAGTGCCAATTCTAATTATTTAATAACTAAAAATTAATTATTAAATAATATTATCATTTAATATATTTATTAATTAGACTTAACAAAGCCTCTTAATTAACAAATAAATCCTAGATACTCTTTCTTCACAATTAAGCCCTTACTTAGTGAAAATTCATAAACTAGACAGTCTAATTTTAGAATTATAATTGATTAATCAAAATCAGTTGAGTGAGTCTTACAAGTAGTATTGTCTCAACTAGTATGGGGACCATGGGCCTATATATCTGAGCTTCTAATAAGCAGCTCTAGAATTTACCAAGTAAATTCACTGACTTATTAATTCCTTGTTGCATCCACCATAGAACTTGGAATTGCACTCTCAGTTATATAGAACGGTCTATATGTTCCACGATATAGATACGCTATTAGTTATCCATTGTTATAATTCCAATAATCAATGATCCTCTATAGATGATTTACATTGTATAGGGATTAATTTACCATTACACCCTTCAATGTATTTTATCCTTAAAACACTTAGCCACCTATAAATGATATTTCAATGAAATGAGTACTCAACCATTTATCTCTGTTTAGCCAAGCTCGAAGGAAATCATCATTTCACTTCTATGCCCTGATAGAAGCTATAGATTCCATATCTATGTTTAGCGCTCCCACACAATTGCACTATCATGTTCCCAAAATGTACGTATCACCCTGACCAAAAAGTAAGCTTAACTAACAAATCAAAGAAAATGTATAATACTCTTGATATCTAACCTAACCATGTCATGATTAAGATCATCTGATCTAGGATCAACTAAGTGATATTAAATTGAATAGATATTACGGTAAGTTTAGCAGATCTGATTCAAAGTTCAATATCGGTCCCTTCCGATGCATACTCCATGCATCCAACCCAAGCTTTACTTTAACCAATGCCCTGGAAAGGACATAGCACTTATCTAAGGTGGAAGTAAACTATGTTGTAGATTACCATATCAGTTAAACCCTGTGTACTGATAAATCTAGGAATATATATTTAATCACACAATCTTGATTACTTTCCACTGTGCTAACGACACAATAAACAAGAACATAAATGTGATAAGGATTTGGATGAATTTATAAATCAAATAAACATATAAATGATAACATGAACCAAATGACACATTAAACAAGTGATGAAAATACTTCTGTCTCTTTCTTGATATTTAACTAATAGAGATTACATTGAAAAAGAGTTTTATTTAGGGCATAAAGCCCAATAGAAAAACCGTCTTTGGGATGTCCTCCTCTCGGATTCTCAACTAATGATAGCCTGATGAGAGATCAATCTTTGAATTGACCGTCTTCCCCTGAAGTTGATCCTGATTGTTAACTTATCCAATTCTCGGTAGTCAATGCACATTCGTACAGACCCATCTTTCTTCTTAACAAATAATACCGGAGCTCCCCAAGGTGACACACTAGGTCGCGAAAACCCTATGTCAAGCAACCCCTGGAGTTGAATTTTCAACTCTTTAAGTTCTGCTGGAGCCATTTTGTAAGGGGCCTTAGAAACTCGTTCTGCTCCATGTGCCAAATCAATGATAAACAATCAATTTCTCTCTGCGGTGGTAAACCCGAAAGTTCATCCGGAAAAACATCTAAAAGTTTCTGAACCACCTTGATGTCTTCTGGCCGTACAGAGTCAGGCCGAGTGGTATCCAATACCCTGACCAAAAACCCTAGACATCCCTCTCGTAACAATTCCCTGGCTGTCAGTACTGAAATTATCGGGATTCGAGATCCCTGAATCGAACCGACAAAGACAAACGATTCCTCGCCTTCTGGTTGGAAGATTACCATCTTCCTCTTACAATCGATACTGGCTGAGTACTTGGACAAGAAATCCATTCCAAGTATAATATCAAAATCTGCTAAATTCATTTCTATCAAATTAGCACTCAACTCTCTATCCTCTATTCTGATTGGCATTGACCTAAGCCACCTTTTAGAGATGACTAACTTTCTGCGAGGCAGTAGGGTTCCAAACCCTGATTCATGACTATCATGCGGTCTATCCAATTTACTAAAAATTCTGGCTGCCACATAAGATTGAGTGGCTCCAGAGTCAAACAACACAGAGAAATACGAGTTGTTCAGCGAGAGCTGACCTGTTACCACAGAAGGGTTGGCTTCTGCATCAGCCTGAGTTATCGCGAACACCCTTGCTGGAGTGGGTTTCATTGCAGTCTTTGGTGTTTCGGTCCTGAGCTGGGGACAATCCCTTTTGTAATGCCCTGACATACCACACTGAAAGCACCCCTGCCCTTTAAACTCCCCCAGATGGTGCTTTTTACAACTGGGGCACTCTGGGTAAGTGTATTGGGTTTCAGAGCCACTCTTGCGATTGCCTCTACCCTGGTTCCCCTGGAACCTCTTGTTCTAACCCGAGCCACTGGTAGCAGTAGATGCCTTTCTTTTCTGATCAATGGCCGAGCCACTACCTCCCCTGCTAAAGCCTGATGTAAGAGGGGTAGGAGCCCCACCAACAACTGGAGTCCCACGAGACTCTAAAGTGCACTCCACTGCGCCCTTAGCTCGCAGTGCCTTATCCACCATTTCAGCATAGGTGGTACTGTCATAAGTAGTGATCATCAAGTCGTGTCTGATCTTCGCATTCAACCCATCAAGATACTTCTCTTTCTTGCTGAAATTGGTTGGCATAACTCCCGAGGCCAACCTCGCCAAACAATCAAATTGAGTCGTGTATTCAGTAACACTCATGTTTTCTTTTTGAGTCAGTTGGGTGAATTCTTTTCTTTTAGCACTTCTTACTGCTTTGTTGTAATACTTAGCATTAAATAGTTCCTGAAACTTTTCCCAGGTCATAGTTGTCACATCGTGAATCATGGACACCATGTCCCACCAGGCCAGAGCGTCTTCTTGAAATTGAAAAGTGGCGCAGGCCACCCTATCATTACCGGTGATGCCCATAAAATTCAAGATTCACTGTTATCCATTGCTTGGCTTTCATGACATCGGGATCTCCCAAGAAAACTGGAGGTGTTTACTTATAGAACCTTTCATACCGGGGTTTCATCCGGTTCACTGTAACCACAGGTTCGGCCTGCACAGCAGGGGCAGGTGCCACTGGTATTTCTAGAGCAGGCACTACAGGAGCACCCTGCTGTCTCGACCGCCGAATCTCATCATTTTTCTCATTGATCCTGGCTTAGATCGCTGCAAACCAGTTTTCCCAATTATGGGCAACTTGGGCAGCCTGTGGCGGGTTAGCATAACCCCGCCCACGTGCCCTGTCCCTGGGACCTCTACCTCGGCCACAGATATTTTGGGGAATCTGAGCTCCCTGACCACCACTGGAACAAACCGAGTTACCCTGGCTCCTGGTGTTTCGCCTGGCGTCCATACTAATTAGAATAGTCTGCGTAACCAAGAGCTAGTCTGGTCAGATTGTGATCATGGAACAACTTACTAATGCTACTTATTTCAAAATCAAAACATGCGCCTATTTCACCATCAGGCTACTAACATGCTTCCTAACAGGCTTTTCTTAAATTATACTGTAAAATAAACTACTAAAGCAATAAAAGCTTACTGAACCGTGAAATAAGCTAACTGCTGATGATGATTGTACATGTCGTGACGATCTTCGAAAGACAACCTGGCAGCTCTAATACCAAAATTGTAACACCCTAACTAATATAGGCGTGTTAGCGTGATTTAAAATGTACTGTGCAGTTCGTTGCTAATCAACGAGGTTATTGAAAATCGTGATTAATTAATATTTGCTTATTTAATTAGAAACTTAAAGTATTACATATATAACATCCCGAGATCCCATTATACATTTATAAAAGTTTGCTATACACATATACAAAAGTTTTGTTGCCAAGCGACTATCAGCAAAAGCCTTGATGACCCCTAAGATCGTACGCTCAAAGCCTAACCGCTCCGACATGTACAATCTTCACCTGCTCATTCTCACGGTTCCTCAGCTTTAGCCTTGCCCTTACCTACACATGGAAATAACACTGTGAGTCGACAGACTCAGTAAGAAAAGCATAACATAAATCATACTAAAATCCCAAAGTTATTGTTGGAAATTATTATACCAGGATCTAGATTTACTAACAAGTATGTTGGATTAACAACCTAACATGAATTCTAAAACAATGAAAATAAACACATATAAAGTTAGAAAACCTTACAGTGGGTGCAGCGGAATAATATGACTCCTTCCGTTCAGATCTCTAGCCGCTGATTCCTTTCTGTAGCAGAGCATCACCAAGATCTGAACCTGGATCTTCTTTTCTCCTTCTTTGATGCAGAATTTCCATAGTCTTACATACTATGATTGATGTACCACTTGATGTGTGTGGGCACTACTCATCTCACAAGGATTTCGAAATTTTCTCTCTCTTTTCTCTCTTGAATTCGTGTGATCTGAAGCATGAAGAGAATATAACAAGGGCTGCTATATATAGGGAAAAGGGAGAGCACAACTTTCCAAATAAGTAGTTTCCTCTTTTTCTGTGTAATTGATTAACTGTCTTATTTAGTGTGATCCACCACTTTCCTATTATTGCTAGGCTTTGATTAGCAATTACATGGCAATTAAAATTGAAAATAATAATTGGGAAACACACAAAGAGGTGGTCAGCCATAGGGTGAAATGGGCCTCACTTGGATTTTGCAGTTTCCTCAATTTTATTTCTATTTCTCCAAAAATGCCATTTTTCCAATTCTAATCATTTAAATGCCAAAACTAATTATTTAATAACTAAAATAGATTATTAAATAATATTGTCATTTAAAATAATTTTTAATTAGACATACAAAGTCTCTTAATTAATAATTAAACCTAGAAACTCTTTTATTTACGATTTCATCCTTACTAAGTGAGAATTCATAAAGTAGACATAGTCTAACTTTTAGAATTATAATTGATTAATTAAAATCAATTAACTAAGTCTTACAAGCAGTATGGTCTCAACCAGTATGGGGACCATGGGTCTATATATCCGAGCTTCCAATAAATTGAACCGAATTTACCAAGTAAATTCCCTAACTTATTAATTCCTCATTGAATCCACACTTAGAACTTGGAATTGCACTCTCAGTCATATAGAACGCTCTATATGTTCCACGATATAGATACGTCATTAGTTATCCATTGTTATAACCCTAATGTGATCAATGATCCTCTATATAGATGATTTACATTGTAAAGAGATTAAATTACCGTAACACCCTACAATGTATTTTATCCTTAAAACACTTAACCCTGTATAAATGATATTTCAGATAAGTGAAATGAGATCTCCACCATTTATCTTCGTTTGGTTAAGCTCGAAGGCAATCATCCTTTACTTTCTATTTGCCAAATAGAAGCTATAGATTCCATATTTATGCTAGCGCTCCCACTCAATTGCATTATCGTGTTCCCAAAATGTACGTATCACCCTGACCCAAAAGTAGGCTTAACTAACAAATCAAAGAGCACGAGTAACACTCTTGAGATTGAACCTAACCATATCAGGATTAAGATCATTTGATCTAGGATCAACATGTGATATTGAATTGAATAGATATTACGTTAAATTTTAATATATCTAATCGAAGTTCAATATCGGTCCCTTCCGATGTATACTCCATACATCCGATATTGGTAAACTTTGCAAATGTCCTGGAAAGGACATAACACTTTTCCAAGGTGTAAGAATACCTATCGCTGATTATACCATGTCAGTCTAAATAAAGTGTTCTGACAAATCAGGGAATAAACATTTGAACATATAATAAAGATTATATTCCACTGTGTTGACAACACTATAATCTTTAACAAACTCATATGTTCTGGACTTAAAAGGAATTCATACATTATATACATATAATCATGAAATAAATCATGTGAACCATGCAACATAAAATGTTATTTCTGATCTTTATTAATAAGTAAATCTGATTATATGAAATGAGTTTTATTTAGGGCATAAAACCCAACAAACTCCCACTTGCACTAATATAAAACAAAAAATGCATTTCAAATAATCATTAACACCTTGATATACCAATCAAGTGTAATAGTAGTAAACTCCTCGTAATAGGATCTGACAGGTTGAATTAACAACAACCTCTTCTCCACCATTACTCTTCCTTAATCACAAAATCCTTGATAATGTGAAATTCCTCTCTATATGTTTACTCTCTTGGGATACTGGATTCTATACTTTTGGGCAACTACTCTTTGGTTATTTAGGAAGTAACCCTAGTAGTTAAGGCAAGTTGGAACAGTGCCACAAAAGTATAGAACTTTCCTTAGACTGAATAAGTATCTTTCCTGCAACTTTTAACATTCAGTCTCTCTCTGGTAGACTAAGAGATTTCAGATAGGTCTTTTACACTTCTCCAAAATCACTACTCCACCCCCAGAGTAATCACCATCTTATCAGCAGACTCTCTAGCACACAGCCAAGTTTCGAAATCTGATGTGGTGTAGTCTAAGAGTTTAAAAACCACCCTTATTGACTAACATATAGTTCCTCTTCTTAATCTTAAAATTTACTTGATTGTCTTCCAATGTTCTTCTCCTGGATTAATCTGATACTTACTCATTACTCCCACTCAACAGCAGGTGTCTGGTCTAAGGCATACACAAGCATATCTGAGACCTCTCATTGTTGATTTAAGAAATTCTTTCATGGCTTTATCTTCCCTCAAATAGTTGAGACTTTTCCTTAGATAAATAAAATCTATCTCTAAGAAGTTGTGAAGCTTCTATAGATTTCCATTGGAAAGAAAATGCATCAGCATCTCATGCTTGCATTAGAGTAAGTAATTACCAGGTATACCACAAGCTATAGGATTAGATAAACTCAAACCTATAATACTAGAAACAGGAAGTTTTGTTAAGTCCATTGAATAGACTTATTAACGAAAATTTCCTTTCATGTCCTTGTAATAGAAAACTTTAGGTTACTCCATGTGAATGGATCAAACCATAGTTCTATTGGCTTTCTTCTTAGTTTCTTATCTTGACAATCCATTAATTGTTTAAACTCACAATGGAGTTTAATCACTAGTGTCTTCCAAGTCATAAGAAGGTGAGTTCCTAGAAACTCTCCCACTACAACAAGGTACCGTGAACTATGTCAAAGAAAACTAAATGGTATAGACCTCTTCGGTTGTGTTAAGACAACAGAGCAGTGGGATCATCTTGTAATGAATAAGATGATAGAACACTTATGGAATCAAGAAAAAATATCTCCTTTATTTGCTACTTTATTTTCAGACTTAGTCATTTTCTTAGAAAAGTAGTATTTGTTTAAACAAACAGTTTCTTATCTAATAACTATGGGATGCTCCACCCCTAATCACTTAGAATAGCTAACAAACATGCAAACCAGGGTTAGCAGTTCTAGCTTTTCTTAAGATTTCAATTAGGTCATCCATGAATCTAGTAATGATTTACATTAAGTATACAACCATTGCATCATTCTGAAATTATATTACAATAGAAGGATTTAGGCAACGACTAGTAACTAATCATCAATATGCAACTCGAATTTCTGGGGAGGTAAGTTTGGATATAATTCAAAATCAAATTAATGATCTTTGCACTGCATATTAACTAACTTTTTCTCCACCCCTATCAGTTCGCAAGATCTTTAACCACTTACCATTTCTAGAAATTCATGAAATTTTTCAAACATTTCAAATTTATTTTGCGTAAGGTAAAATCTAGAGTGATCGTTTTAAGAATACAACGAAAACTCATATCCACCCCTGAATGTACATCCATTTGCGAATGATATGAACTTAATTTCAATGGATATAGGCATATTAACTCTTTGCAGAGAATGATCTTGTCAAAACTACTATGAACAAGATACAAATGCCATAGATTTATAAAATATGTGGTTGAATCTTTTGATGACTTAAGTTTAGTTACATCAAAGAGTTCTTAGAATAGTGCAAGTGGAATCTGGTCACAGAATACTAAACTCATACAGTTTAAATCCATTGAAAGAAAATGGTCATGAAACACTTGTGAAAGTGTAACTGTATAATTAGTAATTCTTTCTTGGACCACCACTACTAATCTAACTCTATGATTTGCCAATACAAGTAGGAGATATCTAAGATTGAGGATTTATATCATTTTGGTATAGAATTCCGGGAATATAATCATATGCGTCATCTAATTTTTTAAGAGAAAATAGGACTTTATATGATTTATAGACCATTCATCCAATGATATGTCATTAAGCTAATTCGAAATGAATAAGCTAAGAGGAATTAGGATAATTTCGTTTTAAAAAAGAATCCAACGATGCTCCGATTAGCGAGACCTATTTATATAATCTTCTTGTTTCATATTGTAAAACACTAGTCTAAGGTGTCATCAATTGATGAACAGCTAGATGTTGCATATACAATATTTATCTTTCGAGATCTAACACTATTATGTTAGTCTAATGGTGAAAATCCATTAGGGATTTATCTCATTAGAAAAACAAATCAAGTTAGACCAACAATGAAGATTCGAAATTAAACTACAATTTAATAACAGAAACTAACATGGTTCAATACAAATTCATACACAATTCAGAAATTATGAAGCATATAGCAAGTAGGAATGACAAGTGAAAATACTAAAACATACAATCCTTAATAATTTCCAAGGTTTTCAACAAACTGATATCAGTGTCCCGTTTAGGCGAGAGTCAAAGCTACCATTCATTGAATAGAGTTGTCAGCTCATCTAAAATGATCAACATTCTAGCAACCTTTTATTCGATCAAGATGTGAATCCGTGTTGTCCCGATTAGGCCAGAGTCAAGGTTATTCTATCTTATGAGCTTCCACCATTGTTTCATATTCTTGTAAGTCTTATACAGTCGCCACCATTAGGGTGGTCATAAACTATATAAAAAACTTACAAGATTACTTATCTTTCGAGATTAAACGGTGCTAACTTGCTAATGAACGTTCCTCCATTAGGGAGGATTACTCACTAAAACAATAGCTATGTAAAATCAACAATGGAGATCGAATATCCTTATAATAGTAAAGCTCATTATTTAATGAAGGGTTGTATTTTATTCTAATATTTCTTTTAATCAATTTATTTTAAATATATATTTATTTAATTAAAATTTCCAATTTAGAATGAAAAATTCTAAATATAAATTTTAATGTAATATTTATGAATTATACTTAGATGGATATGAAAATAACGTGAATTATTTCCATCTTAGTAATAATTTCCATAAATATTTAGAAAATTATTCAATTTAAGTTGTTTCAAAATTAATTTAAATTAATTTACAACTCAAATTTAATTTTCTATAAATATATATTGCATTTCGAAAATGCTTTAAAATAAAATAAAATAAATCCTGAAAATTACTCTAATTTTATGTTGGCCCAAAATTAATAAAAATTAATTTTCAACAAAAAATATAATTTCCCTATTTAATTAAATATCTAAGAAAAATTTCAAATATTTAAGTATCATGATTAAAAATCAACTTAAATATTAATTTTCTATTTAATTAAATACACTAGAAAAATACTTCAAGTAAAACAGATAATATCTATCTAGACTTTCATAGACTAATTAATTCAATTTCTAATTATAATATATTTTAGTTCATTTATTTTAATTAATCATTAAATGAAAAATCATTGATTTAAGTTGGTCCAAAATTAAATAAATAATTTTCAACTTTAATCAATTTTTCAAATAACATTCGAAATTTCTACATTAAAGAAATGTAATTTCAAAATTTTGGGAAATGATTAATAAAATAAAATAAAATATATTTTGAAAATTATTCAAACTTAAGTTATTCTAAAATAAGATTCCAAACTTAAAATAATTTTCAACTTTAATTAAATAACATGAAAATAACAATATTTAAGTATCATGATTAAAAAATCAACTTAGATATTGAAATTTTTAATTTAATTGAATGTATTAAATTCAAGAAAAAATAATTAAGTAAAGAGGAAACTTAATTATTAATTCTAGTTTAATACTAGGAAAATATTCTAAACTTAGATTGTACCAAAATTAATTAGGAAACAATTAATTTTACAATCTATGATATTTTCCTATTTAATATTAGAAATAATAACTAGTACTAGAAATAACTGTCTAGAATATATACCATTAACTAAGTATTTTTCTACAATTAACTTTAAAATATTACATGAAAAATAAATTTCATACATTTTAAAAGTTAATTATGTTGCTAATTCAATTTTAATTAGGTTAGACTAATATAATTAACCTAATACAATTATTTAAATAAGACAAATGGGCCTTCACAGTTGGGGTAGTTCATGTGAGGGGGAGCTAGGTTCAGTATGTCGTACCCACTTCTATGGCCCCCAACTCTCACACAAAGCCCAAAAGAGAGGAATTTAACCTTTAAATAAACAATTGTTATTCATTGAATAAGCCCAAATCAAATTAGACCTAAATAAATTTCCTTATGTCAAAATTTATTTTAGCAACCTAGTCCATTTACTTAGTAAAAACTTAAATGGGCTTCCTATATGCATCTAAGCCCAAAAGCAAACATATAGGCTCACACAGGTCAAATGATTTGGATGGGTCCTATCATGTTACTAGGTTTACACAGATGAAAGAAGTACAAAATTTACCTGTTACAAATTATTTATAAGATCTATCGTCAATTGGACTATGATTAAAATCATATCATTGGATCTGTTAACAAGTTAATCATAGCAATTTAGATCAAATAAATAATAGGTTTGTTAAAAACAAATTTTGAATAAACAAACATTGTCCATGTAACAGATGTGAAAACAAGATATTAATATAATTAAATTATTATTCTTAAACTAACCAACGAAAGGAAACTAATTTTAAAATATCTAGGTTTATTTGAATCAAGTTAAATTCAATATCTAATAAGATCAATGATTTGAAAGGAAAGAATCTTCAATATCACTCTCAGATCTTATAATTTAATAAAATAAACCAATTTTAAAATAGATTTGGTTAGATAATTATTATTTTAAGAATAAAATAATAAATGAATAATAATTACCATAATTATATGTCAAAATATCTCAAATTAAGCAATATTCGAATCTCTACAAAAATATCTATGTTATTTAAATATTTAAGATATGATTTATAAATTTCTAATAAGAAAAAAAATGATATATATAAAAAAAAAAATCATTTTTAAACTTATAATTTATAAATAATTAAATATTTAACAAAATAACAAATTTTGAATTTGAAAATATTATGGTAAGTATATCTATAAAAATATCTATGTTAATTTCATATTTATTAATTATTTAATTTGTCATATAAGATAATTTTAATATAATATTTTAAAATAAAAAGACAAAGTTATCTTTTAATTTAAAATATCTTAAATATCAAAATATCTAATCTTATAATTAAATAATAAATAAATATTAAATAAGTTAACAAATTTTTAAAATCTGACCATAATAGAAAATACTAAAAATTGGAAACATTCCAAAATAGAAATATTTAAAAATTGGAAAAATTCCAAATTGAAAATATTTAAAATTGGAAACATTTCAATTTAGAAATATTTAAAATTGGAAAAATGAATTTTGGGAAACAATCCCATGAAAAAATTGGATTTTTGGAAAAAAATCCCAAAAGAACGCAATTTAGGGGAAAACAGCCCAGGAGGCTACACGCAGCCTTCTACGCGCGCGGCGGTGATGCACCCAGCCGAGGTTTCTCGACGTTTGCAGGGTGCTTGTGCGTGATTCATGGGCGCTGGCAGGATTTTCATGGGCGGACAGCAAGGTGCTCGCGCGCGCGTGATGCGTGCGATTGAGCACCCATGCATACCCGAAATCCCGATTTTCCAAAATTCATAACTTTCTCAATTTTTATCGGAATCGAGTTCCGTAAAAAATAAAATTGCTTAATTTTTCAAAAGGATTCCAAAAAAAATATTTTCAAAAATCGAAAAAATATTTTTCATGGAAAACGAAACTGTACAACATATACATTCATCAACTAACACATAAACCACATGAAACCATCCAAATCAACACAAAAACATATTAATCATCGTTTTAATTCAAATTACATGAAATTAAATCGTTACCATGGCTCTGGTGCCAGTTGTTGGAAATTATTATACCAGGATCTAGATTTACTAACAAGTATGTTGGATTAACAACATAATATGAATTCTAAAACAATGAAAATAAACACATATAAAGTTAGAAAACCTTACAGTGGGTGCAGCGGAATAATATGACTCCTTCTGTTCAGATCTCTAGCCGCTGATTCCTTTCTGTAGCAGAGCATCACCAAGATCTGAACCTGGATCTTCTTTTCTCCTTCTTTGATGCAGAATTTCCATAGTCTTACATACTATGATTGAGATACCACTTGATGTGTGTGGGCACTACTCATCTCACAAGGATTTCGAAATTTTCTCTCTTTTTCTCTCTTATTTTCGTGGGTTTTTGCTTTCATAAGCATACAAGAGAAGAGAACAAGGGTTGCTTTATATAGGGAAAAGGGAGAGCACAACTTTCCAAATAAAACAGTTTCCTCTTTTACTGTGTAATTGATTAACTGCCTTATTTAGTGTGATCCACCACTTTCCTATTTTTGCTAGGCTTTGATTAGCAATTACATGGCACTTAAAATTGAAAATAATAATTGGGAAACAAGCAAACCATGTGGCCGGCCATAGGGTGATATGGGCCTCACTTGGATTTTGCAGTTTCCTCAATTTTATTTCTATTTCTCCAAAAATGCCACTTTTCCAATTCTAATCATTTAAATGCCAAAACTAATTATTTAATAACTAAAATAGATTATTAAATAATATTTTCATTTAAAATAATTATTAATTAGACATGCAAAGTCTCTCAATTAATAATTAAACCTAGAAACCCTTTTATTTACGATTTCATCCTTAAACTGTGAGAATTCATAAAGTAGACATAGTCTAACTTTTAGAATTATAATTGATAAAATCAATTAACTGAGTCTTACAAGCAGTATGGTCTCAACTAGTATGGGGACCATGGGTCTATATAACCGAGCTTCCAATAAGTCGAACCGAATTTACCAAGTAAATTCCCTAACTTATTAATTCCTCATTGAATCCACACTTAGAACTTGGAATTGCACTCTCAGTCATATAGAACGCTCTATATGTTCCATGATATAGACACGTCATTAGTTATCCATTGTTATAACCCTAATGTGATCAATGATCCTCTATATAGATGATCTACATTGAAAAGGCACTACTGTTACCGCTACACCCTCAATGTACTTAAAACACTTAACCCTGTATAAATGATATTTCAGCTAAGTGAAATGAGATCTCCACCATTTATTTTCGTTTGGTTAAGCTCGAAGGAAATCATCCTTTACTTTCTATTTGCCAAATAGAAGCTATAGATTCCATATTTATGTTAGCGCTCCCACTCAATTGCATTACCGTGTTCCCAAAATGTAAGTATTACCCTGACCCAAAAGTAGGCTTAACTAACAAATCAAAGAACACGAGTAACACTCTTGAGATTGAACCTAACCATATCAGGATTGAGATCATTTGATCTAGGATCAACAGGTGATATTGAATTGAATAGATATTACGGTAAGTTTTAATATATCTAATCAAAGTTCAATATCGGTCCCTTCCGATGTATACTCCATACATCCGATACTGGTAAACTTTGCCAATGTCCTGGAAAAGACATAACACTTTTCCAAGGTGTAAGAATACCTATCGCTGATTATACCATGTCAGTCTAAATCCAGTGTTCTGACAAATCAGGGAATAAACTTTTGAACATATAATAAAGATTATATTCCACTGTGATGACAACACTATAATCTTTAACAAACTCATATGTTCTGGACTTAAAAGGAATTCATACATTATATACATATAATCATGAAATAAATCATGTGAACCATGCAACATAAAATGTTATTTCTGATCTTTATTAATAAGTAAATCTGATTATATGAAATGAGTTTTATTTAGGGCATAAAACCCAACAATTTGCTCTTAACTGAATGGCCTTTTGGGCAGACCATGCCCAAAGGTTCGGATAAAATTATCAAGTACTCAGGTCGGATGACCACCTTTGAAACTACGATTTTTATTTTCTGGAATTTTTTTTGTTTATGCTAAGCTAAAGAGCAGATCAGATCAACATAATAGCTTTGATGTAAGTTACTACGGTAACAGACATATTTTCGACCAATAAATGAATAAAGATATTTATTTAAATTCCAATTGAGTCAAGTTTATTAGCATGTTGCAAATTTACCATCCAATGCGTACAAAAGGTTTGGTCATACCTAAAACCTCGAACACACAAAAAAACATACTTGTGAAAAAACAAGTGACCAAGAGTCAAAATTCTGCTCGGTCACTTGGGGGCACCTATACCTGTACAAAGCATTTGGTAAAAAAAACAAAACGAACACAATTGCACAATGATTATAAACAAGGGATGAAATTCATTGAGAATAACAAAAGCATTCAAACTCGGGATTAAAGGCTACCCAGTCAGCCAGTTGTTCAAAATATGAAAAATAATATTCTAAGTTTAAAGACCGCTTGGCCGGTCACCTTGTCTCAAAAGAAGGCCTATTGGCCGAACAGACATAAAAAATAGTAAAAGGAAAGCACTTAAACAACAAGAGTCTCAGGCTCTTTGTACGGGTCAACTGGATTTGAAGGGGCTGGAGGATCATCATTTTGGGCAGAAGGAGCCTCGACACTCTGATCGGCAGGAGAGTTGGAAGTGGTTACCTTGGGTTCCCCGTAGGCTGCCTGAGTAGCGCAATAGTCGAGAAACATGTCTTTGGAAACGCCCAGATAATCAAAGTTTGCCTTGGGATTGGCCTTCCAAAAGTCATAAAATATTTTGAGACCAGCTGTCTCTAAGGCATTCACCTTCTCTCCGAGCCTCGCCACCTCAGACATCTGGTTCTTGACCTTGGCCTTGAGTTCCTCCTCCATGGCCTTCTTCTCATCCTCCAATCTGCGAAGAAGAGTTTGGAGACCCTCTCTTTCATCTTGAAGACTGGTAATGTCCCTAGTCAAAGAAGCAATATCAGCTTCGAGCTACTCGGTTGATGGCGTCTCTTACAGTTCCTTGGTCAGCTCGGCAACTTTGGTCTTAGTCGCTAGAAGTTTCTTATTGACCTCTCCCAGCTCTATCCGCACAGCCCCAAGTTGAACCCGTGCATCCTTGGCATCCTTTTTGGCCAAGTCCACTTCCGTTTGCGTTGTGTTGGAAAATGGCAAGGTTTTTAGTAGCAGCTGGGGCTGTTCATCCGATCCAATCCGCACTTTTTTGGTCAAATAACATCCAATCCGCACTAAGTGTGGATTTCATTTTTTGGATCCAATCCAATCCGCACAATAGCTCAAATCCAATCCAATCCAATCCGCAAAAGTGCGGATTGGATCGGTTACTTTGGATTGGTTACTTTTTAATATTAAATTATTTAATATTTATGAAAAAAATATTTTTTTTTCACATAATTAGCAACAAAATAAAATAAATTATAGTTATTTTATGTTCACAACAACACATTAATAAATAAAATAACAAATAACAAATTCAAAGGAAGAAAAAAATTGTAAATATAAAAAAATATTTAATTTTAATTTAAATTGTATGTAGAAAAAAAATATATAAGAATATAATATAAATTTTATCTATTAAGTTTTGCAATATAATTGTATTATATGTATTAGACTTTTAAATTACTATTTTCTTTACATTAAAATGTTATTTGTATATATAATTTTTTAATTTTGTTATAAATATGTGTGGATTTGATTCCAATCCGCACAAGTGCCGATATCCGCACTTTGCGGATTGGATTGGATCGTGCGGATTGGATTGGATCAGCTGTTTTATGAACACCCCTAGTAGCAGCCGACTTAGCTCAGGAATAGGCGTATGCCATCTTCAAACTAGTCTGTGTGGAAAAAGGGATTAAAATCCGAACTAGTCAAAGAGGAATGAAAGAAAAATGTTAGAAAAGACTTACCTATGAAAGCTCTTTCAAGACTCCTCCAATAACTAGTTCCAAAGACAAGTCATTATCCGCCCCAGCCAATTGTTCGTTCACCTCTGGGACCGACCAGCTCACATAGTGGTTGAGCATGTCTCTGCCTCTTTTGGTCTCTGTGTGCAATACCAAAGGTGGAGCGGGAGCCTTAACTTATTCAAACCTGCTTCTGATCAGCTCGGATCCACCTTTCACCTGCTTAGGTTCGTTCAAACTCCCTCCTCGGGAGCCTTTAGACTTAGTAACTTTCGAGGCAGGAGGGTCCACAACGGTTTGTTCTTTAGAAAGGTCAATGACCACTTCAGCTAGTACCTTCTCTTTAAACGGAGTCTCACTGCCTTTGGACTTTTTGGCTGGAGGGGACAAGCCCAAGTTGTTGGAAATATATTTTACCAGGATCTTAGATCTACTCACAAGTATGTTGATTTAACAACCTAATATGAACTTCTAAAACGATGAACTAAACACATAAAAGTTAAGAATAACTTACAGTGATGGCAGCGGAATTAAATGTCTCCTTCCACTCATATCTCTAACCCTTGATTCCTGTCTGTAGCAGAGTATAATCAAGATCTGAGCCCGAAAGTTCTTCAGTTGGATGTGATCCTTCACAGTCTTCCAAACTATAATGAGGTATTGAGTGATGTGTGTGGGCACTTCTCTCTCACTAGGGATTTCGAAATTCTCTCTTGTTTTTCTCTCTTGATTTCGTGTGATACAATATGCATACAAAAAGCTTGTCAAAGCACAACAAGAGTAGAGAGAGGGGGCGTATATAAATAGGAAAAGGGAAGAGCACAACTTTCCAAATAAATAGTTTCCTCTTTTACTGTGTAATTGAATAACTGTCTTATTTAGTGTGATCCACCACTTTCCTATTTAGGCTAGGCTTTGATTAGCAATTATCTGGCAATTTAAATTGAAAATAATAATTGGGAAACATGCAAGCATGTGGCCGGCCATGGTGTGAATGAGCCTCACATGGAATTTTGCAGTTTCCTCAATTTTATTTCTATTTCTCCAAAAATGCCATTTTTCCAATTCTAATCTTTTAAATGCCAAAACTAATTATTTAATAACTAAAATAGATTATTAAATAATATTTCCATTTAAAATAATTATTAATTAGACATGCAAAGTCTCTTAATTAATAATTAAACCTAGAAACCCTTTTATTTACAATTTCATCCTTAAACTGTGAGAATTCACAAATTAGACATAGTCTAACTTTTAGAATTATAATTGATTAATCATAAATCAATTATAGAGTCTTACAAACAGTATAGTCTCAACTAGAATGGGGACCATGGATCTATATGCTGAGCTTCCAATAAGTTGAACCGATTTACCAAGTAAATCCCTAACTTATTAATTCCTCGTTGAATCCACTCTTAGAACTTGGAATTGCACTCTCAGACTTATATAGAGCATATCATATGTTTCACGATATCAATATGCTATCTCATTTAACCATTGTTATAATCTTAATGTGATTTAGAGATCCTCTATATAGATGATTTACATCGAGATGGGACCAATTTACCGTTTACACCCCTCAATGTATTTTTCCCCTTTGAACACTTAGTTACTTGTAAATGATGTTTTAGTGATCTGATATACAGTCACTGAAACAAGAGCTCATCCATTTACTTCTATTTAACTAAGCTCAAAAGGAATCATCACTTTACTTCTATACACCAGTAGAAGCTATAGATTTCCATATTTATGTTCAGCACTCCCACTCAGTTATGCTATCATGTTCCCAAAATATATGTATTATCCTGACCCAAAAGTAGGCTTAACTAATAAATCAAAGAACATGAATAGCACTCCTGAGATTGAGCCTAAGCATATCAGGATTTAGATTCTCTTAATCTAAGATCAACTTCTGACATTGACTTGGAAAGATACAACGGTAAGTTTACAATATCTTTGACCAAGTTCAATATCAGTCCAGTCCAATGTATACTCCATACATTCGAAACCAGTATACTTTGCCAATGTTCTGGAAAGAACATAACACTTACTCCAAGTGTAAGTATACTTCATCGCTGATTATCACATCAGTGTAAATCCAAAACACTGATGAACAGGGACCAAATCTTTTGAATCATATAATCACAATCACATTCCAATGTATTGACAATACTGTAATTGTGAATAACTATATATTCTAGATTTAACTGATTTTGTGCATATATCAAGTATATATATTAAACCATAAACATGTAACACACATGTAATCATAACTCACTTCAAAATTCTAAATTGATAACTAATCAGATTGTAATGAGTTTTATTTAGGGCACAAAACCCAACAAACTCCCACTTGCACTAACATAAAACAAGTTGTGCATTACAATTAATCTTTTGCCTTGATCCTCTGATCAAGTGTAGTATATTTGAATCCACCCATATATCTGGAACCAGGTTCATAAAACTTATGAAACCTCCTCAACTATATGCTTTACTCATCAAGGGATACTGAAATCCTTACTGCCCATTAAGTACATCTAAACAAACAAAAGACATATCTCTCAAATTTTAAAATTTGGAATTGAGATAATGCAGTGTAGAATTTTCTTCATTAAAATAACTTTCTGGTAATTTCGAATTTACAAAGTTATGTTTTCTCTGATGAAGCTTGAATTATTATAGATGGGTTTTTACACTCTTCTATAATGATTCCTCCACCCCCAGAGTAACCGCCATCTCATAATTCTTAATGAGTCGGTGTGGATATTGGGATCACTAATGCATAGTTCCTTAATAACATATAGGTCACTTTTATAAATCTTTCTTGATTGTCCCCTAATGTTCCCCATTTGATTACATCTCGGATGGCTCCCACTCAATAGCAGATGTCTGGTTAGAAACTTTTAACCTTTTACTATTGTTTCTGGGAACATCTCATTGTGACTTATTATCTTTACTTGAAACTATAATTTTCTCTAAGACTAGGTCAACAAAATAGAAGTCTAGTATTTGAAGTGTAAAATACTTGCTAGAGATTTAAGCAATCAAATCAAGATACCATAAAATTTTATGAGGATTAGAAATCTTGAATCAAGTCTTTCGAATAGACTATGCAAGAATTCTTCTATCTTATTCTCATAATTCTAATAAGTTATTTCTATCCATGTGAATGGTTAGATTTGTTTTTATCAGAGGTGTTCTTAAGTTCCTATCACAATTATCAACCAAACGAAGATGGGTAAAGAATTTTAATATTCTCCCACTCAACTAAGGTAATGTGATACATTATCCAAGACTTTAATGGTATCATTAACTATTACAACGGTAAATCTAAACTGGAACATATAATCAAGATCAAGGATTTATTCTGATAATAGCTAATTTATTATATTGTTTCCATGTTTAACATTATGTGTCACAAAGGGTACTGTAGAATAAAGTCCACCCCTAAGTTTATAGAGATTATGATCCACCCCTAAAGGTTGTAAATCTCTAAGTGTGATAGAGAGTCTGTGGAGTTGAATATAATCCAGAGTTCATTAGATATAAAAGATCGTTTGAACTGCATATTATTCTTAACTTTTCTCCACCCCTATCAGATCAAAAGATCTTTTTATTAAACAAATTCTCAAATAATTGTTTTGGAATTAACAATTATTCATAAACATAGAAATAATTTCTAGTGTTTATGTAGTAATAACTCTGTAAGGAGTTTAAATACCTTTAGAATTTGTATCAATAATAAAAATACTTACACATACAAATATAACAATTGGTAATAGATAAGATAAAGTACTGAAGCTCAACTCATAAATTGTAATTTTTTTTAAAAAAACTTTATTATAAACCAAAAATTGTTTGCAATATTATGAGAACCAAACAGGGAATAAAATCCCAAAACTTGAAATCCAAATTGTTTGAAAAACTAAACAATTAATTCAAAAAAAAAATGGAGCTTCTTCTTTATCGTAGACGATCTCCATCCATCATCCAGCTTTCTAATCCAACTCGCTAAGACAACATCCGAGTTTAAGAAGCTTGAGCTATAAGAAGAATAATAAACAAGGTTAGTAGTCCAGAATTAATAATCCAAAAGGATAATAATTCACTAAAAACACATCAGTTTATAAAGAAAATACCTTGTTTCTTTGCGAGATACTTAGGACATTGGGATTTCCAATGGCCTTTCTCATTGCAGTAGAAACACTTTCCTTTTAGTGTATCACCAGAAGCTCCAGCCTTCTTGTTCTTAGCTGCTTTCGCAGCTTGAGCTCGCTTCTTGGCATTTTTCCACTTCTTATGATTGGATTTGGAAGTAGAAGCAACATGTGCCTCAGGATTACTCGTCTTATTACCATTTCCAGAATTCTGAGGTTTATTCCTTCTTTTCTTGGGACCTCCAATCAAAATTTCATATGTCTGAAGGTCATTGACTAAAGTATGAAAGTCTTGTTCCTTCTTATTCATGACATAATTTGATGTGTAGGGCAGAAAATCTGGAGTCAGACTATTCAAGATGAGACTCACTTGAGTAGTCTGATCCATTTCAGCACCATGATTCTGGGCTTCCTGGAAATAACTAGCCATCTGGAGTAGGTGATCACGCACATTCTGATGGGGTTCCATCCGTGCGTTGATGAATTTCTTAGTCGCGTCAAAACGAGACTGGATAGATGCCATACCGAATAACTCAGTCAACTGCGTCATGATTTCTGCGGCCGTGACAGTGTTTGCAAACCTTGTTTTCAAGGTGTCAACCATGTTGGAAAGCATGAAGTAACGAGCTTTATTGTTAGCATTCTGCCAACTCTCGAACTTTTCTTTCACAGTTTTGGTTGCATTGTCACCTGGCTGCTCAGGGGACGGCTCAGTCAACACAAACGAGGCACTTTCACCTATGAGAGCAATGTTAATGTTCTCTCTCCACTTTGGGAAGTTAGACCCATTTAGCTTATTTTCAGTTAAGAGTGACAACATGGGATTCGACATTGCAATTCAGGATACTACAAGTTAACACATAGATATCAATTATGGTTTAACACAAAATCTTATTCAGAAATTATTAGCACATAGCAAGTAGGAATGACTAGAGAAAATACAAAAAAAAAAAATTCAATCCTAAATAATTTTCAAGGTTTTCAACAAACTGATATCAGTGTCCCGTTTAGGCGAGAGTCAAAGCTATCATCTATTGAATAGAGTTGTCAGCTCATCTAAAATGACAAACATTCTAGCAACCTTTTATTCGATCGAAAAGAGAATCCGACGTTGTCCCGTTTAGGCGAGAGTCAAGGTCATTCCTATTTCATGAGCTTCTACCATTGTTTCATACGTTTGTAAGTCTTATACAGTAGCCACCATTAGGGCGATCAATACCAATATAAAACACTTACAAACATACTTATCTTTCGAGATTAAACAACGCTAACTTGCTAATGAACGTTCCTCCATTAGGGATGATTACTCACTAAAACAATAGCTATGTAAAACCAACAGTGGAGATCGAATATCTTAAAATAATAAAGCTCATTATTTAAAAAATGTATTTTCTTCTATTATTTATTTATTTTAAATCTATATATATTTATTAAATTTTAAATTTAGAATAGAATCTAAATAAAATTTAATTTAATATCTGTAGAATTAAACTTAGATGGTTAAGAAAATAAAATGAATTATTTCCATCTTAGTATTAACTTTCCAACAAATATTAAGAAAATTACTTAATTTAAGTTGTATTAATTTAAATTAATTTGCAACTCAAATTATAATTTTCTACCAATATATATATTGTATTTCCAACAATATACAATTTTTGAAATACATTAAAATAAATCAAACTTTACTTAGAAAAAATACTTCAAGCAAAAATATTATCTATCTAGATTTTCTTGACTAATTAATCCAATTTCTAATAATATATTTCAGTTCCTTATTTTAAATTAATCATTAAATGAAAAGATCATTGATTTAAGTTGATTCAAAATTAATTAAAATAATTAATTTACAACTTCAATCTATCTTTCAAGATAAATTCAAAATCATCTTGCATAATTAAATGCAATTTTGAAAAAATGATTAATAAAATAAATAAAATATATTTTAAAAATTATTCAAATTTAAGTTGTTATGGAAATACCCAACTTAAAATAATTTTCTCATTTAATTAAATATCATGAAAATAACAATACCTAAGTATCATTATGAAAATCAACTTAGATATTTAATTTTCAATTTAATTAAATGTATTAAATTCAGGAAATAAATAATTAAGTATAGAGAAGGCTTAATCATTAATTTCCAATTTAATACAAGGAAAAATATCCTTAATTGAATTGTACCAAAATTAACTATTAAACAATTAATTTCACAATCAATGATATTTTCCTATATTAGAAATAATAATTAGTATAGAAATAACTATCTAGAAAATATCTCAATTTAACTAAGTATCTTTTCAAGATTTGAAAAATATCTGATTTGAGTTATTATAGAAAGAATCTATAATTTACAAACTTAAAATTTTCCAAACAAAATTTAATTAAATATCAAAATTAGGTGGTAACTACCTAATTTAAAGATATTCCCTTTTTAAGTTTAAAACCAACTTAAACAATATCTTCCAAGAATCTTCAATAACTAATTCCTAGAATTCCTCAATGTAATATTATATTCAAAATATATATTCAAATTTAAGTTAGAAGGGAAAATTAGTAATAACTAATTCATAACTTAAATAGGAATATTTAATGAAATAATAAAAGTAAGTTTCAGAAAGAATCTAGTTAGTTAAAATTCTTTATTTAATTAAATACAAGAAAAATACAAATAGTTTATCTAGAAATGAAATTCATTAAACTATGTTTTTCTTAAATTAATTTCGAAGAAATTAATTATGTTGCTATTTAATTTTATTAGGTCAAACTAGTATAATTAACCTAGCACAGTTATCCAAATCAGGCAAATGGGCCTTCACAATTGAGGTTGTTCATGTGAGGGGGGCTGGGTCCAGTATGTCGCACCCACTTCTAAGGCTCCCAACTCTCACACAAGGCCCAAAGGAGAGGAATTTAACCTTAAAATGAACAACTGTTATTAATTGAATAGGCTCACTACTAAATGAGCCTAAATAAAATCTATCAGGTTATGACATTTTATTTAGCAACAACAACCTATATGTATCTATAACAGATCTTAAACATATAGGCTCACACAGGCACACAGATTTGGATGGATCCTATCATGTTACTAGGTCATACATAGATGAAAGAAGTTTGTAAAAATT
The DNA here is from genome assembly GCF_029168945.1 of Cannabis sativa. NCBI lineage: Eukaryota > Viridiplantae > Streptophyta > Magnoliopsida > Rosales > Cannabaceae > Cannabis > Cannabis sativa. The sequence continues at coordinate 37,456,630 of NC_083604.1, read as the reverse complement.
ACCTGTTACAAATTATTTACTTGATCTATCATCAATTGAACCATGGGTTAAAATCAGATCATTTGATCTGTTAACAAGTTAACCCTGGCAATTTAGATCAAGCAATAATAGGTTTTAGAAAACTTACAAACAATCTAAAACACATACTCCTGCAACAAGGTTAGATTTGGATAGTTGGATGTAGGATTTATTTAATTTTAAATATATATTTCGAAAAATAAAATTTAAAAATTAAACCTACCATTTTGAAAAATTAGGTTTTGGGTAACCTAAATGTCGTTTCAAAATAAATTGCTCACTTTCCTTTTAAATTTCATGTCATTTAATAAATTAAATAATAAAATAGAAAATGGTAAATACATACCCTTTTCTTGTTTTACAATTTGATTTAAGTAAAATTAACAAAATTTAAAAGTTAACAAAAATACCTTATTTCCTCTTTTAAAATATCATGATTATTTTGATCTTATTCTAATTAAGGTCAAGTTACCAAAAGAAATAATATTTGACCTTAAAAAAATAATAATCAAATTTTAAAGTAAATAAGAAAAGAGGTAAGCAAAAACTTGATTTTTTTTTTATTTTCAAAATCAAATTACACTAATATCTAAAATTAATTTTAAAAAATAAAATTAATTTATTTCTGATAATTAGATTTGAAATTTGAAAAACAAAAATCAACATACAAAACTACACAAAAAATCGGAATTTAATTCCATGAAATAGCATGAAAAATCAAAGAAAACGAAGAAAAATTGCAGGTGGTACGGACAGCATGCAAAGCATGCTGTCCGCGTGCGTGGAAGGGGAGACATAGCCCAGAAAACTGGGCGCAAGCACCCCTGCGCATGATTTCCGCGCGCGTAGGAAAGGTGCTCACCACCTCGATTTTTCTCGATTTTCAAAAATTCATAACTAATTCAAATTAAATCGAGATCGAGTTCTGTAAAAAGGTAAATTGCTTAGAATTTTCCAAACTATCCAATAAAAATAATTCCAGATACAGACAATCAATTATTTTTCCCAGAATTCACAAACATCAATCAAACATCAATATGACACATCATGAAACCATCCAAATCACAAACATATCGTTTTAAGTCAAAATTTCTTGCAAGAAAATCAATTACCATGGCTTTGGTACCAGTTGTTGGAAATATATTTTACCAGGATCTTAGATCTACTCACAAGTATGTTGATTTAACAACCTAATATTGAACTTCTAAAACGATGAACTAAACACATAAAAGTTAAGAATAACTTACAGTGATGGCAGCGGAATTAAATGTCTCCTTCCACTCAGATCTCTAACCCTTGATTCCTGTCTGTAGCAGAGTATAATCAAGATCTGAGCCCGAAAGTTCTTCAGTTGGATGTGATCCTTCACAGTCTTCCAAACTATAATGAGGTACTAAGTGATGTGTGTGGGCACTTCTCTCTCACTAGGGATTTCGAAATTCTCTCTTGTTTTTCTCTCTTGATTTCGTGTGATACAATATGCATACAAAAAGCTTGTCAAAGCACACCAAGAGTAGAGAGAGGGGGCGGCTATAAATAGGAAAAGGGAAGAGCACAACTTTCCAAATAAACAGTTTCCTCTTTTACTGTGTAATTGAATAACTGCCTTATTTAGTGTGATCCACCACTTTCCTATTTAGGCTAGGCTTTGATTAGCAGTTATATGGCAATTTAAATTGAAAATAATAATTGGGAAATATGCAAGCATGTGGCCGGCCATGGTGTGAATGGGCCTCGCATGGAATTTTGCAGTTTCCTCAATTTTATTTCTATTTCTCCAAAAATGCCATTTTTCCAATTCTAATCTTTTAAATGCCAAAACTAATTATTTAATAACTAAAATAGATTATTAAATAATATTGCCATTTAAAATAATTATTAATTAGACATGCAAAGTCTCTTAATTAATAATTAAACCTAGAAACCCTTTTATTTACAATTTCATCCTTAAACTGTGAGAATTCACAAATTAGACATAGTCTAACTTTTAGAATTATAATTGATTAATCATAAATCAATTATAGAGTCTTACAAACAGTATAGTCTCAACTAGAATGTGGACCATGGATCTATATGCCGAGCTTCCAATAAGTTGAACCGATTTACCAAGTAAATCCCTAACTTATTAATTCCTCGTTGAATCCACTCTTAGAACTTGGAATTGCACTCTCAGACTTATATAGAGCATATCATATGTTTCACGATATCAATATGCTATCTCATTTAACCATTGTTATAATCTTAATGTGATTTAGAGATCCTCTATATAGATGATTTACATCGAGATGGGACCAATTTACCGTTTACACCCCTCAATGTATTTTGCCCCTTTGAACACTTAGTTACCTGTAAATGATGTTTTAGTGATCTGATATACAGTCACTGAAACAAGAGCTCATCCATTTACTTCTATTTAACTAAGCTCAAAAGGAATCATCACTTTACTTCTATACACCAGTAGAAGCTATAGATTTCCATATTTATGTTCAGCACTCCCACTCAGTTATGCTATCATGTTCCCAAAATATATGTATTATCCTGACCCAAAGGTAGGCTTAACTAATAAATCAAAGAACATGAATAGCACTCCTGAGATTGAGCCTAAGCATATCAGGATTTAGATTCTCTTAATCTAAGATCAACTTCTGACATTGACTTGGAAAGATACAACGGTAAGTTTACAATATCTTTGACCAAGTTCAATATCAGTCCAGTCCAATGTATACTCCATACATTCGAAACCAGTATACTTTGCCAATGTTCTGGAAAGAACATAACACTTACTCCAAGTGTAAGTATACTTCATCCCTGATTATCACATCAGTGTAAATCCAAAACACTGATGAACAGGGACCAAATCTTTTGAATCATATAATCACAATCACATTCCACTGTATTGACAATACTGTAATTGTGAATAACTATATGTTCTGGATTTAACTGATTTTGTGCATATATCAAGTATATATATTAAACCATAAACATGTAACACACATGTAATCATAACTCACTTCAAAATTCTAAATTGATAACTAATCAGATTGTAATGAGTTTTATTTAGGGCACAAAACCCAACACAAGCTTCCCCCCACTCTCTTCTTCAAAGCCTCAATCATCTTTTGAGTCATTTTTACACGAAATAAAAATAACACAGTTAGAAGAAAGTATAAGATATATGAAGGCATGAAAATCAAGAAAAATAAATGCAAGATGAAGTACTCTGCACGCTAGCAGGAGCATTTGCCTGAACAAGCACAGACGGGGCATAATCATCCGAAGAGTCTTCCTGCTCCTCCAAAATGGCTTTCCCCTTTCCTTCTACAGGGGTGGATGTCCGAGCAAGTAGATTAGGCTCTCTGATCTGGATAGTATGTTTAATGGGCCCCTGCCCGGTCGAGAGGGTTTTCTTCTTCTTGAGCAGCCTTTCATGCTCTGAATATTCTCGAGCCTCCTTCTCATGCTCAGAATATTCTTGAGCATACTGATTGGCTCGTGCATCACCCTTCAACTTAGCCTCACGCTTGAGTTGAATGAGCTCCTTCTCTTGCTCAGCTCCTTCAGCCCGGCCAGCCCTGGACTTCTTCTTCCTCCCCTTCACAGGCTGGGGTATAAAGTCTGCCGAATAAAGCTTGTACTCCACAAAGTTGTCCTCTAAGGTCAACAAAGTGATATTCCGAGCAGCATCTGGCAGTTGAACAATCTCCTGAGCCCTATCTCTAAGTGCCAACGTGAGGGGTGGACGTCAGTATATTAGAATCTCTTGAAACTGAGTATAGGTGGTATCCATGCCTTCCACAAGTAAGACTTGTCAACAAAACCCCTGATCTTGCTAACATCCTTGTCCACGGTGCCCGTCAGCCACTTGAAGTCTGGCTAAGAGAAGTAGAAGTACCCTGACCTGCTCTGCTTAGGGGTAGACTTCAAGTTAAAAAAACCAATTGACCTCGTGTGGGGACGGCACACCCCATCCTTGAATGGCGTAGAGGACGAACAAGGCAGACAAATACGTACCTCCCTTGGGAGTGAATTGGGTCGGCAAAGGCAAAAATAATCTGCAACTCTCTTGAAATACGGGTGCAAAGGCACCATCGCCCCTTGCTTAGTGTGAGCACCCAACCAAGCACACATCCCTTTCTGCGGGTTCGTTGCCCAATGATTCGAAGAAGGGACGTAACACTCCGGTCCGCCCAAGTACCCAGCCTTATCCAAGGCCCTCATACGTGCCTCACTTATTTTTGACGGAGGGCTCACCCATCTGTCCCCTAAGGCACTTTGCCTCCTGTGGGGAACTGCCTCGGTAAGCTCCTCGGTGACATAGTCTTCCCCCTCGACCAAGACGTCATGCTCTGCGGACACTGGCTCCCCGACCTCATTATACCCTCCAAAATTTGGAGGTTCTACCACTCTTTCCTCCTCAGCCTCGGAAGGGTTGCCAAGACGGACGTCGTCCTGCTCCTCTATCTTTCGGACCTCAATGTCCCCCTCATGATCTCCCTCCTCCATGGCGGGCGGATCCTGCTCGGCACTTGGCAGCATGGTGAGCTGAGCCACGTGAGGATCAAATGCGTTGACTTTCCGCATCGTCTGCTTTGTGTGGGCCATCATTCTTCCCCTGGACGGATACTGATGTGTGTGTCGTGCAACAGTAACGACGGGGACAACTATTGGGATGCCAAAGTTACCAAAACTTGGACGGCCAACAGGAAGGGTATCAACAACACCTAGCTAGACAATGTATGTCTAGTTGGACGGAGGATAACGCCTCCAACCCTTCTTCAATTCCCAAATGAAGCGGCCGTACTCTTCTCCTACGATCTGCTTGGAGTAAGAGTGATGTTGCACTACGGGTTCTGGAGTAGGAGAACGATCACTACTCACTTCCCAATCTTCAAAGCTCGAGTTAGAAAGTCCGTCACTTGAAGAGGACGGACTGGCACGAAGACGAGGTTGATCCTCGTATAGAAGTTGAAGCAAATCCTGGTCAATTCGGTGTTCGCCTCCCCCAAAACTCACCATGGTTCATCTACAAAAGACAACACACAAGATGAGTGTTTGGCCGGGATATCGAACAATAAACAGGAAAAAGCACCGACCAGGACCACCCAACAGATTAAAAGGACGAAAAACACACAAAAAATCAAGTCAAAACCCAAAAGCTTGAAATTTTTGGGTTAGGGGTTAAATTTCACGAAGCTTCGAATGAGAAAGGTGAAAGTTGAACAATACGAGATTAAAGGAAAAATGTCGTAAACTATGAAGTTGTACGAAATATTACAGAGAAAGCTATAAAGTTTCAAGCCTAGACTTTCTATGTATCTTTTACAACAAGTCAAGAATAATGGCATTTACTACAATGGAAGCCCAGAAATTAAAAATGCAAAGTTAGAAGAGGAGAGGATTGAAAACTTACTCACTGTTTGAAGCCTAAACGTAGTCCAGATGAAGCTACTCGGATGCCTCTGATAAAAACCTCACGACAAACTTGAAGAAAATTCCTTTTTTACTTTGGGTTTGCTTCGTAGATAAAATGGTGAAAGTGATTTCTGAGGATGTTCCAACCTTATTTATAGGCAAATTGGTAAAAAGAGGTAATCATTTCGAAATACCTCAGACGTTTCGATTTCCCCCAAAAGTAAATATTAGGAAATTAAAAACAATCAAGTGTAACCGTCAAAGCATGCGAAGAAAACCGTGTTTCGAGGCACTAATTAAGTTAGAGCATTAATTAGCCGAAAACCAAAGAGACGCCTAGTCAGACTCACATCGAATCACGAATAGATGCACCTAACACGTGTCACCCATTCAAATGTAAAGGCAACTCGGATAAAGTCTCCACACAACTTTAGAAGTCCCGTGCAGACTTAGGGGCAAATGTTATCCCAATTTTTGCACTCTAACGTGGCATCACACGCTGGTGATACGTGGAGTCGACTCCCCATATTTGCCCGAAGGAGATATTTCAAACAAAACACCACATATACCTGCACGGACGAGGTCCTCCTAGTCGAGCAGTGGACAATCCGAACAACATATCAACACTTAGCAACTTCAGCACTTGCATCGTGAAACATAAAAGCAATACCTATAAATTTGGGATCGTATCACAGAGATATGGCAAGCTGTCCAAATCTCTGAATCAGCGTACTCTATATATGTGATGTGTAATCTTACCAATTATAGACATTGTAAACAAAAGGGAGACCTTCCCTCAAGCACATAGCCCTATAAATAGTGATTTAATCTCACTGGGCAAAGGGTCGAAAAGAATTATCTAAGAGAGCATACTCAGAGATGTCATTGTAAGAGCTCTAAGAGAAGAATCACTGTATTCTTTGTTCTTAAGTCAATACAAATCAAGGGAAGTAGGCTATTACCGAATTGCTCGGGGCCGAACCTCTTCAAAAACTCTGTGTTCTTTATTTATCTTACCATATTACATCTAAATTATATCATTTATCGCTTACAATTAAGACTCATTGTCGTTGGCTAAAAGCGAGGTCAACAAATTGCTAGATCAGATTAGAGCTTTAATTTTCCATAATAATTTTGCTGGTATCTCATTTGTATTCTGCGAGGCCAACCGAGTTGCTCATGCTTTAGTCAATTATGTTTTGGTTCACAAAGCTAGTGCCATATGGATTGGGGGTCATACCTCCTTGTGCTCGCCAAGCAGTCTTGCTTGATCAGCCGAATCCTGTGTAATGTTGTTATTTAATGCAAGAATTCTGTTTAAAAAAAATTATAAAAATAAAAAAACAAAATTACTTACCTAACACGATTTTAGAAAGTATTTTCATATGGCTAATTAGGATTTTTGCCCCCTGAACTTTGACATGTACCAAATCATGCCCCCTGAACTTTTAAGGTCGTTAAAAATGCCCCCTGAATTATTGAGATTGTTGGAATTAAGGACTTTTGTCTAATTTCATTCAATTTTACTATTTCAGTGATTGTTTATATACTAAATCATGATCCCCAGACTTTGATATCTACTAAATCATGCCCCTCGAACTTTGACATGTACTAAATTATGGCCCATGAACTTTCATCCATATTAGATATTTTTTACTAAAATTGGAAAAAATTTCTTAAATCCAACAATCTCAATAGCTCAGGGGCATTTTTAACGGCCTTAAAAATTCAGGGGTATGATTTTGTACATGTCAAAGTTCAGAGGGCAAAAATCCTAATTAGCCTTTTCATATTTATAATTAAAAAAATAGAAATCTACTTTTAAAAACATTACCGAACAAGCGCTTAGGGTGTGTTTGGAAGTAATTGTGTAATTACTAGGTAGGGTAATTACTAGGTTAGTAATTACACAGTCTAGTAATTACACTATATTTTAAAATGCAAGGTGTGTTTGGATATGAGGTGGTAATTACATATGAATTCTTAATATCTTGTTTGGAAAAATAGTTAGTAATTACACGAGAAAATAATATTTTTTAGTAGGTAATATTTAATATGGAAAGTTTTTAGTAATTACACGTAACACAGTGTAATTATATTCAATTCTCATGGGGGCCATGAGAATTAGAGAGTGTAATTGGAACCCCTCAATTACTTCCAATTACACAGTTACAGTGTAATTACATGTTCAGACAAATATGCCAAAATTTTATAATTACCTCTAATTACACACAAATCCACAACCCTTAATTTTTGTAGTTAATGTTATAAAATAATATAAAATAATATAAAGTAGATGAGAAGAAAGAAGAAGAAGATGAAGAGAAAACGAGAAAGTGAATGAGAATTTCTGAGTTGTTTATTCCAATGGGGTGAACCCCTATTTATACAAATACAAGAGTTAAATATTAAGAAACTAAGAAAAAGGAAAACTAAGAAAAAGAGGAATATTGATTACAATTAATGGTAATAAATAAAAGATTTGGACATCCACATAATTATTAATATTTATAACACTCCCCCTTGGATGCCCATAATAAATGCCTTATTAAAAATCTTGCTGAAAACTTGATCAAAGGAAAAAAAGTATAGTGTAAACTAACTCCCCCTCATTTAAGTATTTGTGGAGATCTTCTAATCGACGAATTTCGATCTTATCTGTCGTCTTCTCAAATGTTGATGTTGGTAATAACTTTGTGAATAAGTTTACAAGATTGACACTTGATTAAATATGTTGAACACCAATATGTATTTTCTTGAAGCGTATAAAGAAGAATTTCGTGAAATGTGTTCTTACTCTATCTCCTTCAATGTACCATCCTTTTAGTTGAGCGATGCAAGCAGTATTATCCATAGAGAATTGCTTGGGTTGATACTTCTTTATTGAGTGCAATCCATATGTTTCCCGAATATGCTATGTCAATGATCTCACTCACACACATTCTCTACTTGCTTCATAAAATGCAAGTATGTTAACATGATTTAAAGTTGCCTCTTTAAAAACCTTGTCAGAAAAACCCAGTGGGACAAAATCTGAGCTAGGAAAAAGAGTACAATGTATATTTCATATTCATAATTATTTGCAAGTTGCCTCGTTAAAAACCTTGCCAGGAAAACCCAGTGGGACAAAACCTGAGCTAAGGGAAAAAGAGTGCAACATGAATATGTCTCCCCCTCATGCACATATGATCCATAATTCTTTTGGTGATAATAAATCTCATAAGATTATCGTTATCACTTTTAAAATATCACAATATACAATCTTTGATCATATATTTTCTATAACTCTTCCAGAGTATGTATGGACTTCTAAATTATAGATGAGGGGTTCGTGGAACATTAATCTTTATCCAACTAATTGTATCATTCATGTGTATATACAATCTTGTTCATACTAAAATTTAACATTTCAAGTAGATATGAACATAACACATTAATGATAATATAAATTTTCGTTTGTGACAATGATGGTACTCCAAGACCATATATTTGTTCCATCTTGTTGTATGATCTTAATTTTCATATCAAATGATCATATATCTATAATTCTTAATACATATGAAGTACTTCAGGACTTCAATACTAATGAACAAACTTTATACATTTAATATTTCTCGATATACAAAAGAAATAAAAGTTTGTTTTGCAATTAATCAAAAACTCTTCAAGAGTCTATCACAACGTATAATTTACGTATTTATACTGCATAGAAATCATACGTATTTTTCAAACAATAATTTACTTACATGTCTTTATTTCATACAAAGATCTTTGTCATATAGTGCGCGCGACTTAGAATTTATATCACTTAAGACATGTATTAAATTCTTCTAGAATTTTTAGATAAGGCTTATTTCAAATTCTCACTATATTAGGAGCTCCAAATAAATAACTTTTGTTGCAACATTTATGTGACGCTTATAAATCCTCATAAAATATATTCCAGGCTATAATCAAATCATGATTATATTTTCTCAATATTTAAGCCTTACTTCAATCAATCTCATGTCTATGCAAACTTTGTACAACAATTCATTATGTACAAATACATATATGCAAATTTCTCATTAGAAATATTTATTTGCACACCCTACAGGTCTTACTTCACTTTATGTGAGTAAATTTGCCTGGATTGCGTCATAATATTTTGGCCAAAAATCAAAATGTATGTCGATGATTCTCGACAAATCTAATACCATGATCCTTGCTATCTCATGTTAGTTTATTGCATATGCAAACATTCAATATTTATTGTCGACAAAAATTTCGATAAATGATAATTTCCTCCCATATTGACATAACTTATAGAGATCTCTTTAAATTACATATTTTTCAAATATTTTTATCATTTATAGGTACCTATATAGAATCACTTCAGGGATTCAATTATGATCAAATGTGTTATGTCTAACTTCTCTTGGGAGTCTTTTCGAGTACCGTTTTCATCACGGTTATCATTTTAATACTTTATAACATTAAGGTATCTCCATGAGTACCTCTAGATTTAACAACTTCAGGGCAAATCAAATGAACATTTACTAATAATTTCTTTTGTTCATTTACGCTTCAGGCGTTTTCAACTCATTCTAACTCAACTTTGAGTAATATTGATTTGCAGTTGGTATATATCATTTTGAACTATATCGTTCTTATATACTTTGTGCAAGGATCATTTTTCAAAAATTATCATCGATCCCAACTGCTTCTCTCCCCCTGATCGAGAGAATTTTTAAAAATTGTGATATCTAATAATATTAATATACCTGTAGGGATTTCAGTATATCACAATGAGTCAATATTTGTTTAAACTCATATATACTATATGACATTGAACTTCAGGTTCAATAACTTCAGTTTCAAGTTCAATACTTATGAACTTAATTCTTTTCTAAGAATGAGTCATACGTGTATAATTAGAAATACATAAATTTACACATTTTGTAAATGCATGATCATATAATTTTATCACATCGATAAGAAACTATGCAATAAAAATCTAACAATGGCTCAAGACTGTTAAAGAAATATAATTTAAATATTTTCTATGTGCAAATATATGCACATTCTTCTTTTGAGCCTTATAAATTAACAATGAGAAGAATCTTTTGGTTCTTCAACAAAATTTAGTCAAATCTTTTGACAATTTATTGCATATGATTTATCATGTCAAAATAATTCAATTAATGGACTTCAGGTTCACTATAATTTGTATTTCAATGAAACTTTCAAAGGTAATGTAAATTCATTACAACATAATCATTATAAGTTTCATTTTTATATACACGAATAATAATAATTATATTATTCTCCAAAATATATACACTCTTCAGGAATCACTATCATCAATTCAATGATGTGTATAATTTAAAAGATACATGACAACTTCATCATGTTATTGTAATGGTCAAATAGATATAACCATAACATATCATTCATTTTTCCTGATATCTTTTTAACAAGTCGTCTAATTTATTAATAGACTATTCTTCAGTCTAATTATCATGACTTGATATATTATATATTTAAATGTACAACAAGTACATATAATAAGTTATTTATTATCACTTTCATAACTAGATAAAAGTTACACATCTAGGTACATACAAAGACATTTAACTATTCAAAGTAGCAATTGTATGTAAGATTTCTTCAGGAAGCTTTTCAACTAATCATTTTGTGATTCTTTATCACTTTGATTATATTGGATCACTAACAAATATTAGCAAATTATGTATCCACTTTTGGAAATATGCAAACTGAATTATATAGTAACTATATATTTACATATTATGTACCAACAATAGTTTGAAACTATTGATTTCAAGAAATAATAAAATATGTATATATTAATTTGCTTCTGGCATTACCAATATATGTGAAATCTATATTCTTTGAAATAGAATTTCATGTCTATTCATTCTCTTTAGGGAATGATATTTAAATATTCTAAATGTACAATAAGTTTGTACAATTCACATTCTATTAAATAATCAAGTATACTTTTATCTTGATTATAAGTGTGTCCGTACTACAGGTACGCGACCACTATTATTCAATTCCACACATGATATATAGATTTCATGCACTTTGATTGTGTGTGGTATCTCATCTTTTGGTTGTTTCCACCTTTTTCTGGAAATATATGAGTAGTAAATAATGTCATTGATTATTTAAAATCATTACATTCACTTCGGGGAATGACATTGAACAAGTAGAACATTATTATAAATTTCTTAAAAATTTATTACTTGTTCATCCATAAAAATATAAGAAATTATTCAGCAATTTCTTTTACAATATTTCAAAGAATATATAAATGCAATTTTTTTGCATAGTCTCCAAGATGTATGCAGAATTTAATCTTTAATATATATCAGATTCAATAATTTCCAACATTGCAAGTAATAACAATGTATAATAACATGACTAATACGAACAATCTTTAAAAGTAGTTGAATTCAATTCGTATCATTCTCTGCAGGGAATGATGAACAATAAATACATGTCTCATGTATTTAAATAACATTAGTCATGCTCACTCTTATTCTTATACTTTGATGTTTCAATGCAATTTTCTTAATATTCTTTTTAAGTATTCAAAACCCACTATAAAAATTGCATCAATAATAATCATTTTTAATGATTCTTTAGTTGTATTCACATAAATACAATCATTTTTTTTTTTGACAAATATAAAACATTTACTTCAGGAAATGTTTGTCAAAATCTATATCAATATTAGATTACTTTTCATTGTCCTCAAAGAATACAACAACATATATATAAATATGTACTCATCTCTTTCATTATATATCCATCAACTATATAATGAATATTACGTTTGCATAATCTTCAGGATATATGCAAGATTTTATTGAGGACGCATAATCATCAGGATATATGCAATATTTTATCGATGATGCATAATCTTCAGGATATATGCAATATTTTATCGATGATGCATAATCTTCAGGATATATGCAATATTTTATCGATGATGCATAATCTTCAGGATATATGCAATATTTTATCGATGATGCATAATCTTTAGGATATATGCAATATTTTATCGATGATACATAATTTTCTGGATATATGTATAATTTATATAGATTTTCTCTATCATATCATAGGCACACATATATTGTAAATATTATGAATGATAAGAACATAATATATATATAAATATGAAATCAATAATAAATATATAAAAATATATACATATATATATAATATATAGATATATAGATAAAAAGAAAAAAGAAACCAAATGATTCTTGAAATTATTTCAGTCAGAGGAGTATATATATAAATATATATTTAGTGTATTTTGACTTTGAAACAATTCAAGAACTTTAACAACATACTTACATTGGGACTTGGACAGAGACTCATGCTTGAAGCTTGGGCAGAGACTCGTGCTGATAACGTGTTATAAAATAATATAAAATAATATAAAGTAGATGAGAAGAAAGAAGAAGAAGATGAAGAGAAAAGAGAAAGTGAATGAGAATTTCTGAGTTGTTTATTTCAATGGGGTGAACCCCTATTTATACAAATATGAAATATTAAGAAAATTGATTACAATTAATGGTAATAAATAAAAAATTTGGACATCCACATAATTATTAATATTTATAACAGTTAAATCTTTTTTTAAGATAAAATTCGGTTAATAATAATAATCTATAACTACTATAAAAGTGAGAATATTGTTTTGGGCTTCCACATATTAAATTACTAAAAAGCCCTCACTTCTCACCTTTAATTTATTATGTTGAGGTTAATCATATATAAAATATGTGGTGATTAATTGCTTTTTTTATTTTTTATTAATAACTACTATGACAATTTTATTTTGGGCTTCCACATATTAAATTTATTATGTTGAGGTTAATCATATACAAAATATGTGGTGATTAATTGTTTTTTTTTTTTTTTGACTAAATTATCATTTATATGTGAATGATTGAGTTTAATTGATTAATAAAACTAAGTTTTACTCAATATATGTAAAAACATGTTTTATTGTTTTTTTTTATTCAATATAGTTGCATATATATATATATATATACATATTTGTAAGAATAATAGTATGCAAAAATAAATATTTAGAGTTTTTTTTTTAGCAAACTTAGCCTTAACTTTATCACCCTATATAATTTACTAAGAATTACATATTATAATTTCACATTAAAAAAATAATTTTAATATTTTTAATTTTCTACTTTTTGTAAAGAATTACATAACATAATTTCACATTAAAAAAATAATTTTAATATTTTTATTTTTTTTACTTTTTATAGTATACATTCTTCTATTTTTTTTTTCTTTTGGTCTTTTTTTTTTTAAGAAGAGAAAATAAGTGTTTATTAAAGATTTTTTAGGACCACTATTAAATTGTATTTTTTTTTAAGATTATCTTTGAACTAATCCTATTGTTAAATATAAATGAATTATGTTAGATTTTATCGCATATAGTTAATAAAATGTTCAGATCGTATTCAATGAGAAATATAAAAATTGTGTTATATTTTATACAAACATTTAATTTGTACATGACGCATGCTATACTGAATTAAAACTCAATCTTGACAGAAAGTGGAGTTGGAATCAGATTGCTTAGTAGCAGTACAAGCTATTAAGGAAAAATCTTATCTTTTAACGGATTTAGCACATTAATAAAAATTTTATATTTACTTCCAAAAAGATTACACGTGCGTAGCACGTGTTGTTGCAACTAGTAATAATAATAAAACACGAAAGATGAAGCCGATAAGCCCAAGAACGTATCCAAATTGCAGAAGTAAGCTTCTCTCCCGCCATGACCGCTATTTCTCTCTCTTCAATTTTATCGTCGTCGCACAGCTCCACGCGCCTCTACCTCCACTCCTCCATTTCCAAACGTCTAACTACTGTCAGTCAAACCCTAGCCTTCTGTTTCCCTAAATCGCTTCCCTCACATTCTCCAAGCTCGTTGCGATTCAGAGTTTCGTTGAAGAAGTCTCGGAGCTCTGCCTTCTCTGTTGAACCACACTTATCGGATGTGGACGAAGAAGATGATGCATTTGATGATGATGATGATGAAGACGAAGACGACGAAGACGATGTTGCCGCCGAAGAATATGAGGATGGTGATATTTCCGGCGACTTATCAGAAGGACTTGACCAGAGTGACGATGAGGTCGATCTCTCAGTGGCGGCAGCCGAGGACTCGAGTCGACCCGAGGATTTCAGGTGGCAGAGAGTCGAGAAGTTGCAAAACGAAGTCAGAGAGTTCGGCGAGGAAATTTTAGATGTCGATGAGCTCGCTTCCGTCTACGATTTCCGAATTGATAAATTTCAGGTAAATTATCGCAAATGTTTTTTTTTTCCAGTATTGAATCTTCATTTTCGAAAGAGTAATAGTTGGTATGCATTACTTTGACCTCTTTTTAAAGAGGTTGGCCATAAAAGCGTTCCTGAATGGTTCTTCCGTGGTGGTATCTGCACCTACTAGCAGCGGGAAGACTTTGATAGCGGAAGCTGCAGCAGTTGCTACAGTAGCCAGGAGAAGGAGACTGCTCTATACAACACCTCTCAAGGCCTTATCTAATCAGAAGTTTCGTGAATTTCGGTACTTATTATTAAGCTTGAATTTCATAATGTTAAAAGTCTGTCATGGTCTATGTACTTCATATGATTAATTGTTTCTTTATTATGTAATTTAAGGGAGACATTCGGAGACAGCAATGTCGGCTTGCTCACTGGAGATTCTTCAGTGAACAAAGATGCTCAGATTTTAATCATGACAACGGAGATCTTGCGCAACATGTTGTACCAGAGGTACATTTTTGTAGCAACCAACAATCCATTTTGGATACTAGTGTTGTAAATTTTCCTTCAAAAAGGTGCATCTTGGACCTTTATTTATTTATTTGAAAATTTGGAGCTTTATTGATGACGAGTGTATCTAATAAATCTACTGATAAACCACATATTGTCCTTTTTTGATGCTTACTCTTTAGCTCGAGTTTAGTGCTGCCATTAAGCACAACCGTAAATCTGTAACTTCTCTGTGCAGTGTGGGAATGGTTTCCTCTGGACATAGTCTTTTTCATGTTGATGTGATTGTACTAGATGAAGTCCACTATCTAAGTGATATATCTCGTGGTACGGTGTGGGAGGAGATAGTAAGTAAAAAAATAAAATATTGTAATATTATTAGCGCCAATTTGTTAGTATATGATTCTATTTTGATTCAACAAATTTATAAATGTTAGGTTATTTACTGCCCAAAAGAAGTGCAACTCATATGTCTATCAGCGACTGTAGCAAATCCGGATGAGCTGGCTGGTTGGATTGGTAAGGTAGTGTGACTTCGTGATGACCTCCTTACCTCACGTTCTTTCTATTTGTTTGAGTTACTTGTATTAGTGATATACGGAATCGCAGGAGGATTGATATTGTTTGTATTCATCTTGCATCTAGATTCACGGTAAAACAGAGTTGGTAACATCATCAAAGCGACCAGTACCCTTGACTTGGCATTTCTCTACGAAGACATCCTTGTTACCTCTTCTCGACGAGACTGGAACACGAATGAATAGGTATATATATATATATACTAGTTTATGCACAGTAATCTGACTTAATTTCTTGTGATTCGTTTTGTTTTCTTCTTTGCTTTGAAATGTTATTTTGAGGTTATTGCTATATAAGCTTGTAGCCTTCCTCTAAAGTTTTAAAAGAGGAGTGTGTGTTATATATATACTAGTTAGAACTATCATGCAATAAAATCTTTAAAATTAAAATATGTTCAAGAAATTAAAATCTTTAAATCAACATGTTTAGTTCATAAAAGTTAATACCACATATAGTTTTACATATAAATATTGTATAAAATATAATTTAATATAATACTATAAAATACAATACGGTGTAATACGGCATACCAAACAAACCTTAAATTGTTAATTTAACTCACAAGTCAGTTTGCTTGTGAAGGCAAAGACAAGAACACGGGATATCTCATTCCAAAATCTGTGTCAAGCCAAAAACAACTATTACATATATCAATTTACTTTTCAAAAGATCACTATACTATCACAAAACGGAGAGTGACTCATAAAAATAAGAATGAAAAAGAAATAAGCAACAAATGAAAATAAGCAACTACTGTTAACGCTGTGCATGACACCAACTTCCGAAGCTTCCTCTACTACATCAAATATTGACCGAACTTTGCTTGTACAACAACAAATAGTATAATGCATGCAAAATCATGTTTGTTAGCAGGCATTAATCCATTCCATACATTAAATAGTATTGTAAACACAATATATATATATATATATAAATAGTATTGTAAACACAATATATATATTTAAAACTGACCAAGATTTTTGAAATACATCAAACAATTCAACTTTCATCCTAAATAGTTATGCTGATATAGCACAGTCAGTGAAAAAAATGGCAATATTAGAGTAAGACCCCTAATTAATATTTAGACCAAACTTTCTCAAAACATACTTTTTAAGAATGAAAAAGGATATGTATGGCCATCATCTTCTTCAAAAGATTAGCACCTAATCAATCCTTACGGCTTGAACCAAATAAACAATATATGCATTACCTTCTGCAATCTATCGCACAAGAATTTTCAGCATCTTTCCTAACGGTAGATATCAGTTTTCAAGCTTATAAAATCATTTACAAATTGGTTATATTTATATTTCTTTGCAACTTTTTGTAGAAACATAACTCAATCGTATTGTTTATAAATTAGTTATATTTCTTTGCAATCTCTTGAAGAGACGCACCTTAATAATTAATAGCTTCTGTTAATATTAACAGATTTTTTATAAAATGGTCTGTTAAATCACAACAAATTCTGTTAACACACAATGAATATCGTTACATAAACATTTATATAATTGGTAAGATATTGACATTAGAGTAGCGGTATTCGAACTTGGGATAGAATGGTCATATATTATAGGGTTAATGGTTAAGTTTCACTATTATTTTGCTACTGAATATTCCTGATGTAAATTGGAAATAATAAGTTACTGATATTTCATATTTTGTGCATATTGCTACTGAGATCTGGTCATACTCGTCCATTTAATTGATCTGCATTTTGTCTATGTGCCTTGTAAAGCAGGTAATGATTTAATGATGAATATATTCTTTAATTGCAACAGGAAGTGTTCACTCAATTACCTACAACTTAATAGTTCAGGAATAAGATCTTCCCGAGATGCTAGTAAACGAAGGAATTCAAGAAAACATACAAGTGAATTTTTTGATTATGATGGTACTCGTAGCAATAATGGTCAACCTCTTTCAAAGAACGACATCAATACAATACGCCGTTCCCAAGTAAGAACTTGCTGCATCAACTATCTAGACACTTCCAAGCACAAGCATTTGTTTCTTCAATTATATATGTTTTTTTGTAGATCGCTAAAGATTAGAAAATCATCGTAATCTGCATTAACTTGTGTTTTTTCTGTTAGGTTCCTCAAATTACCGATACACTATGGCAACTTAAGTCCAAGGATATGCTGCCTGCAGTCTGGTTTATTTTTAGCAGGAAAGGCTGTGATGCAGCTGTTCAATACCTTGAAGATTACAACCTCTTAGATGAATGTGAAGCAAGTGAGGTTGAGCTAGCCTTGAAGAGATTTCGCATTCAGTATCCTGATGCCATCAGGCAAACTGCTGTCAAGGGACTACGGCAAGGAGTTGCTGCACATCATGCTGGTTGTCTACCTTTGTGGAAGTCCTTTATAGAAGAACTTTTCCAGCGAGGACTTGTTAAGGTAGTCTTTGCTACAGAAACACTGGCTGCTGGAATCAACATGCCTGCTAGGACAGCAGTCATTGCATCCCTCAACAAAAGGAGTGATAGCGGCCGTGTCCATTTAACCCCAAATGAACTTCTACAAATGGCTGGACGCGCTGGACGTAGGGGCATTGACAAAAAGGGTCACGTTGTTCTTGTTCAGACTCCCTTTGAAGGCGCTGAAGAATGCACCAAGGTTCTGTTTTCTGGACTTGAACCTCTTGTATCACAGTTTACAGCTTCCTATGGAATGGTTTTAAATCTTCTTGCTGGTGCAAAAGTCACCCGCAGAGCAAATGTATCAGAAGATCCAAATTCCTTCCAAAAAGGGAGGACTTTGGATGAAGCTAGGAAGTTGGTCGAGCAAAGTTTTGGAAACTATGTTAGCAGTAATGTAATGCTTGCCGCAAGAGAAGAGGTAACTAAAATCGAGAAAGAGATTGAATTGCTTAATTCTGAACTTACTGACGATGCTATAGACAGAAAAAGTAGGAAGCTTCTATCAGAGGCAGCATACAAGGAGATTACAGATCTGCAGGAAGAACTGAGGGCCGAAAAACGATTAAGGACTGAACTACGAAGGAAGATGGAATCACAGAAGATTCATTCTCTGAAACCTCTATTAGAGGAGTTTGAAAGTGGACAACTACCCTTTCTATGTCTCCAATACAAGGATTCAGAAGGAGTTCAACATGCTGTTCCTGCTGTTTATTTAGGGAAGGTAGACTCACTAGAGGGTTCAAAACTTAAGAATATGGTATCTACCGATGAGGCTTTTTCATTAAACAACATAAAAGAAAAGTCTGGTTCTGACGCTGAACCAAGTTTAGAGCCATCATATTATGTGGCTCTTGGCTCAGATAATTCATGGTATCTATTAACAGAAAAGTGGATTAAGACGGTATATAAGACGGGTTTCCCAAATGTTGCTTTAGCTCAGGGGGATGCTTTGCCACGGGAAATTATGAGGAAGCTTCTTGATAAGGATGACATGAAATGGGAGAAGCTTTCAGGTTCTGAATTTGGTGGTGTATGGTGCATGGAAGGATCTCTGGAGACATGGTCGTGGAGTTTGAACGTGCCGGTTTTAAACAGTCTTTCAGAAAATGATGAGCTATTACACATATCAGAAGCATACCATGGCACTGTGGAATCCTACAAACAACAAAGAACCAAAGTTTCACGTTTGAAGAAGAAGATATCACGCACACAAGGGTTTAAAGAATACAAAAAAGTCATTGACATGACGAAGCTGACGGAGGAGAAGATCAAGCGTTTGAAGCTTAGATCAAGACGTTTGACAAATAGAATAGAGCAGATTGAACCATCTGGGTGGAAGGAGTTCTTACAAATAAGCAATGTCATACACGAGTCTCGGGCATTAGATATAAACACCCATGTTATATTCCCGCTCGGTGAGACAGCAGCCTCAATTCGAGGTGAGAATGAACTATGGCTAGCAATGGTTCTCCGGAATAACATTTTAACGGAACTAAAGCCGGCACAACTGGCTGGAGTTCTAGCTAGTTTAGTCTCTGAAGGGATTAAAGTTCGTCCCTGGAAAAACAACAGCTATATATACGAAGCAACATCAGTTGTAGTGGACGTAATAAGCTTTTTAAACGAGCAAAGAAGCTCACTGGTAGAGCTACAAGAAAAACATGGAGTGAATATTGTGTGTAGTTTGGATAGCCAATTTTCGGGAATGGTTGAAGCTTGGGCTTCTGGGCTGACTTGGAGAGAAATGATGATGGATTGTGCAATGGATGAGGGTGATCTGGCCCGTCTCTTGCGACGGACTATTGATTTGTTGGCCCAAGTTCCCAAGTTGCCCGATATTGACCCGGTCCTCCAGAGTAATGCTCGGATTGCGTCTGAGGTCATGGACCGTCCTCCCATAAGTGAACTCGCTGGATAATATGAAGATATCATATGAAATTAATCTCTCTTTTTTTTTTTTTTTCGTTTTCAACTATTTTCACAAAGTTGTTATTCTTTTAATTTTCTTCCTTAATTTTGAATCCACAACACTCACAGACATTATGCTTAGGCTTAGCTCCCCTAATGATAAATTTGTACCAAAAAAAAATAAAAAAGAGCCATAAGTGTGTATAAGATTGTTTAATTATAAATAATATTAATTGGCCTTGTGCATAGATATAATACGATTATACATGGTTAACTGGTTAAATCAAATGAATTTCACCATGCTGCCCACGATAATATCGGAGAACATAATCGTTCTAAAGGTTGATATGAATTATTAATGTATGAAGATGTTCATATGTGTATATATATGAGTGCACTCTTAATAGGTATTATTCATTTATGGATAATATGTTGAAAATTTCAGTTTCTATACTTAGTTTTTTTTTTTTTTTTTTTTTTTTTTCTAATTAAAAAAATCTCTCATTTTTATATTATATGAGTTAGGATTGTTTCATTGGCTGAAAAAAAAAAATTTTCAGTAAAAAAAAGGTTAAATTTCACTTAAGTATTTTTTTATATAGAGCGTCTGCCCAAAATTGTGCTCTGCGGCAGTTACTATGTCCTTTAAGGTCTTATCTATTTTTCCTCTCTTTCAACTACTTTTTAGCCGTTATCTTCAATAAACTGCAACTTTCTGCAGTTCTTTTCTGCAATTTCAGCATAGTTCTTTTGTGCTTCCTGGTAAACGTTCTGGTTTTGTCATTTTTTTGCTGTTGTTTTCGAATCTCTGGTGCCTTTATCACATAGTCTGACTCATGGACCCCCTCAAAGATAAAATGAAATCACCTCTCAATCTTACTGAGGAAGAACAATCAGTTTTTGAGTTTGATTTTGGTGAACCATTCTCTTCTAGCCCAATTGGCCACAATGTCCTCTATGCCCGAATCATGATCACAAAGAAAGTGTGGTTGTCTACTCTCCAAAGGCAGATGGCAGAGCATTGGGATGGTCGCTTTCCTGTAAAGATCTCTGAAGATGATGATTTGTTCATGCTAACTTTTGGATGTGAAGGTGATAAGCAAAGAGTTTTGGACAAGGAACCATTTCACTTTCAGAATCACCATATTGTTTTATTCTCACCACACATTGGTGAGAATGTATCCTCATCCATCCTTACTCACTCCCCCTTTTGGGTTCAAGTGTATCGATTACCTTTTATGAGTAAAACTAAAGGTTTGGCTGTGGCACTTGGAAACTTGATTGGGGAATACATCGATGTGTTTGAGGACTCACTTTTTGAAGGATGGGGCCCTTTCCTTCGTATAAGAGTCAAAATGGACATAACTAAACCTCTGCTTCGTGGGCGTATGATTGCCTTGTCACAAGTTCGGGACAAATTTTGGGTTGAGTTCCGTTATGAGAGACTACCCGAGTATTGTATGGAATGTGGGAGAATTGGACATCCTTATAACAAGTGCATATCTTTCCTGGAAAAGCTTGACAGAGGAGAAGAACCTGAACTTGAATATAGACCAACCATTAAAGGTTCTCCCTTACCAACTTCGGGTTATGATAGATACAGAACTGACTTTGGAAAAGGAAACGCTTGGCCTTTGCTAACTCGTCTAGCACGAACTTCTATCACTGCTGCTGTCCCCTCTCTTGTTAAGCACTCACAACCTCAACCAACTGTCCTTTACCATGGTGAATCTTCACACCAACAAGCAGCAATGTCCCGGGATTTGCACTCTCATGTTGCATGGCCATCATCTACTTCATCTGTAGGAATTTCACCCACTGCATCTATGGAACCTCCAGCGGTGTCATTGTTTAATCATGCTAATGCTGCTGCACGGCAACATAATTATTCCTCTGGTGTGACTCCTGCTGCACTACCAACCACGGCAGCAACAACTACTTGTTCTCTACAAGCAAAGTCCTCTTCACCCTTGCTGACTACACCATCTCATGGCCCAACATCAACTTTCAAGGGTAAATCTGTTCTCAATCCCCAACCAGAACCACAAGTGGTACAAAAGTTTTCTAAGCCAGCATCATATGATGATCTTTCTGACATTTATGTCCCCCCTACTGGTTCTCATCATTGTCAAAATATTGTGGCCACTTACCCACCTCAATTCATTCCTAAAGCACATAACCACATCACACACTTAAATGCTTCAATCCCCAATGCCACGGCTTCCTCATCAGTAATTGTTTCTGCTATAGCAGCTACCAATGGGAAAGAAAATTGCTCACCCAACCGAAGCTTCAAACGACAATCTGATCGAGGTTCAATGCGTGACACTCTCAAGAGGTGCAGAGGCCTGCAACAACCAATATTTTCCCCTTCTTTGTCTGTTGGGGAAGATCAAAACCAGCAAATTTCCAATGTCGACATGGATTTCTCTGGTTCACATGACAATGCAGCGGCGGCTGAGGCTCAGCCCCGCCTTCAACCATGAAAATCCTAAGCTGGAATGCGCGTGGATTGGGGAATCCAAGCGCATTTCGTCATCTTCGGTTGCTTGTCAAAGAGCAATCTCCTCATGTACTCTTTCTTATGGAAACTAAATTAGGACCTAATGTAATTACTAGATTTCGTAATGCTTTAAATTTCAATAATGGGCTTGAAGTTCCTAGAGTCGGGTTAGGAGGTGGTTTGATGTTGCTTTGGAAAAATGATGTTGATGTATCTATTTTAACTTATAATAAAAGTGTCTTTGACTGTTATATTGCCTCTCCAAACCAACCAAAATGGCATTTCACTGCATTTTATGGAGAACCTTGCACTCAACTCCGTTCACAAACATGGACTCTCTTGAAAAGACTCAAAGATGTTTCACCTTTATCTCCATGGCTCGTGATTGGTGATTTTAACGAGATCCTTTCTAATGACAACAAAATTGGAGGATCACTTCGTAATGAGGATCAAATGGAACAATTTCGTAATGTACTTAGTTGCTGTCACTTATCTGAAGTGCCATTTGAAGGTGACCCGTACACTTGGATCAAGGGAAGGCGCACAGTGAACACGATCAAAGAAAGGCTGGATTGGTGTTTCGTCAATGATTCTTGGACAACACAGTTCAACCCGATTGTGACTACTCATTTGGACTACTATAACTCTGACCATCGTGCTATTGTTGTCAAGGTTACTGCCACAACTTCAGTTCAGCAAGAACATCATCGACGCACAAGATTTAGGTTTGAACAAATTTGGCTTGGTAATGAACAAGCAGCAAACATTATTGAGCAGCAGTGGCTGTCCCACGCATCAGGAAACTCAGCCATAGACAAATTTCTGCAACAAATTGCAGCCTGCTCATCAACACTACAGCAGTGGCATGTTTCAACGTATGGCAATATGAAAGGAAAAATTTCCAAAGCTCAAAAGCAAGTCACACGGTTGAACAACCAACAAGTAAGATCACAGACTTTGATAGATGATTTAAAGAAATCTGAAAACATTTTGGATGAACTATTGGAACAAGAAGAGCAATATTGGCAACAACGATCGCGTGTTGATTGGCTTCGGAGTGGAGATCAAAATACCAAATTTTTCCACGCACATGATTCCTCAAGAAAGGCTACCAATCGGATTACATCTCTCTTAGACAGCAATGGTACCAAGATAACTTCCAAGGAGGGGATGTCCAATATAATTACTGATTTTTTTGCAAATCTATTTGCTTCTACACCAGTAAACCTGACTGCTATTACGCAAGTTACAGACGTCATTCCCACTTCAATTACACCAGCAATCAATGAGTCACTCACTGCTCCTTTTACTGATGTGGAGGTTATTGCTGCACTTAAGACTATGAGTCCGGATAAAAGTCCTGGTTGTGATGGCATGTCTCCTATGTTCTACCAACATTATTGGCATATTGTTGGCCCTTCAGTTATAGATGTGGTGTTGGGAGTTCTTAATCATGGTCTTGACATGGACTTAATTAATAAGGCGATCATCACCCTTGTTCCAAAAGTCAATACACCTTCTCTTATGGCTGACTTTCGCCCAATTAGCTTATGTAATGTCATCTATAAGATCATCTCCAAAATGATTGTTATGCGATTCAAAGAAGCACTTCCTCTTGTCATATCAGAGACTCAAAGCGCCTTTCTCTCCAACCGGTTGATCACAGATAATGTGCTTGTGGCCTTTGAACTTGTTCACAACATTCAGCATAGGACAAAGGGTAAAAAAAGTTTCTCTGCCCTTAAACTAGACATGAGTAAGGCTTTTGATCGGGTTGAGTGGACTTACTTAAGGGCTGTAATGGACAAAATGGGGTTTGCAAAGTCATGGACGGACTTAATTTTTAAGTGTTTATCATCATCCAGCCTTACCTTTGCACTAAATGGCGATACGACGGGCCATGTGAAGCCTACACGAGGTCTCCGCCAAGGCGATCCACTATCACCCTATTTGTTCCTAATATGCTCAGAAGGACTTTCGATGTTATTACAACATGAAGAAAATACTGGCAGCTTACAAGGACTTTGGATCACTAGGCAAGCACCATCAATCTCACATCTCTTTTTTGCTGATGATAGTCTTCTATTTTGTGAAACTACTCAAGCATCTGCTTTGGCAATTCAAAAGGCTCTTGACATCTACCATCAAGCTTCGGGTCAGATGATAAATTATCAAAAATCGGTCATGTCTTTTTCTCCAAACACTCCGATGTCGGCACAATTGTTCTTTCAACAAACTCTCAACGCCAATTAGTGAGTGCCATGAGCGATACCTTGGTCTTCCTTCCTACTCTGGTCGTGACAAGAAGGCTCTGTTCAGCCACATTAAAGAGCGAGTTTGGAAATTGATGCACGCCTGGAATGAAAAATTGTTTTCAGTTGGTGGCAAAGAGGTTCTGTTGAAAGCAGTGGTCCAATCCATACCTACATATGCAATGAGTTGCTTCCGATTGACTAAAACTTTCTGTCAACAGTTAGAAAGTATGATGGCAAACTTTTGGTGGGGCACTAACAAAGATGGATCTAAAATACATTGGAAAAGATGGAACTTACTTTGCAAGTCAAAATTTGAAGGCGGAATGGGGTTTCGCTCATTTGTCCATTATAATCAAGCGCTACTCGCTAAACAAGCTTGGCGAATTTTTGACATGCCCACATCCTTACTCAGTCGACTTCTAAAGAGCAGATATTTTCCTAATAACTCCTTCTTAGAAGCAAGACTTGGTCACTCGCCTTCACTTACATGGCAAAGTATCCATTGGGGAAGGGAACTTCTTGTTCTAGGGCTTCGGTTTAAAGTTGGGAATGGCCATCATATTCAAAGTGGACTTGATAAATGGATTCCTGGACATACGGAATTTCGTCCTATCACTTACACAGGCCCTCCAACACAACCGGTTGCATCTTACATTTCAGAGCAGAGGGAATGGAATCTAGACATCCTGAAAGTCTATTTCGGTCAGCTCGATATCGACCGAATTGTCTCAATTCCTTTGAGTTTTTTTCCTTCGGCTGACCGATTAGTATGGCACCACACAACATCCGGTGAGTATACGGTAAAGTCTGGTTATTATTTGGCTGCCAACTTAGATGACCAACAAAATTCTACCCCCTCGGATTTACATAGCACTTGCTGGAAAACTTTTTGGCATTTATCTATCCCTTCCAAGGTCAAAATTTTTGCATGGAAGGTTATGCACAATGCTCTCCCCACAGCAGCAGCGTTACAACGACGGAAAGTACTCGACTCGACTGCTTGTTCGATGTGCTCTAGTGCATGGGAGTCTATTGGGCATGCTCTTTTTAATTGCTCACATGCAAGAGCTGTGTGGAAACATTCTGCCTTTAAAATGGACTTAACTAAAGCACAGCAAATGTACAATGGTGATTACATTTTCTATCTCTCTACTCTTCATTCGCAAAAAGAATTTGAGCTTATCATTTGCATCTTGTGGGCTATATGGTCGAGTAGGAATAGATATTTACATGGGGGAAAGAAACCTGATGGGAAACAAACGCTTGCGTTTGCTATGGATTATGTCGAAAAATTCAGAGTATCATCTACTCCGAAGCACTCAAACCATTCTTCTCCAGGTGATGCGAACACTGTATCTTTGAATAATAGTTCCCACAACAATGCAGAGGTGCTTTGGCAGCCACCAACTCCTAATGGTTTTAAACTTAATGTTGACGCTGCTGTCAACTCAGTAACCAAAGTGCTAGGTGTTGGTGCTCTTGTTCGTGACCATGATGGACATGTCATAGCTGCGCTTTCTAAACCGACACAAGGTTGTTTCCGGTCTGATGAAATGGAGGCAAAAGCGCTATTTCATAGTCTCAATTGGGCATTGCAGCAGCAACTTCATATCACCCACATTGAGACCGATGCACTTAGAGTCTTTCATGCTCTAACTACCACATCCATAGATCTTTCTAGTTTCTCTGATTTAATCCTGGATGTTCGTTGTCTTTTATCCTTTTTCCCTGAAGCACGTGTTTCTCATGTCAAGAGAAATGCTAACCATGCTGCACATGGTCTAGCAAAACATGCTTTAGAGTTGGATCAAGATGTTTGTTGGTTAAGGGAAATACCCTATCCTATTTTCACTACTGTTGTAAATGAATGTTGATTTATAATGGAAGTGATCTTTTCTCAAAAAAAAGTATTTTTTTATATAAATATATTTGTAATATAGTGTAAAAAG